>NC_064638.1:1063670377-1064975793 GCF_023864345.2 Schistocerca serialis cubense | reverse complement strand
AGAGCAATCATCCAGTTATCATTTAAACTACGCTGCTAAGGGCACAAAGAAGCTGTACGCAATGTTACTCAAATACATGCTTGTATCGGCTTTACTACCCATTTTATAAATTTTGCGTAAAAATGTTTACCCTTCGTGATATCTCCAGATGTTTTCAGATTAGTGTTTTCAATTCTACAGGCAAGTGTTTAACAGAAAGATGGATGAAAGAGAGGAAGAAATTATTGGAAATTTTTGTGACTTGTTGGGTGAGCCTAACCTCAGCAGTGAAATTGTACCCAAAGAGGTAGAAACGAAAGGTTCAGCCAAACCGCCGTGCAGAATAGAAATTGAACTAGAAGATGAGCAACCATGCCTAGAGAGGACGCTGGCACTGGTAAAGCCAGAGGCAGTGAAGCACATACAGACGATTAAGAAGCTGATTTTGGAAGCTGGATTCCACATAATGCAGGTAAGATGTGGATAGTAGTGAATAAGTTCAAAAAATCTAAAGATGTTTGAGAAAATATATATTTTTAAAATGTGAATAAAGATGTACAAGATATGACAATAATCAAGAGAGCACCGACAAAAATTCTAGCAATTATAAGTCTGCATCTCTACTTTGCAAACTACTGTGAAGTGCATTTCAGAAGCTAAGCTCACCAGACAATATCTTAGTCACCCTTAGAGAAATCACTACAAACATCATTTACAGTGTGACAGTTATTGAACTATAAGAAAAGAAAACGTAAATTAGTTACAAACTACGGCGTGCACACACTTTATTCAACATGTAAACGTCACTATACATATTCGAATTTAGGTTATGACATGTTCGATATGCCTCTCATCATTGGCGACGATGTGGCGCAGACGAATAGCGAAATTCTGCGTGACCCGCTCAAGAATAGGAACGTCGGTGCTGTCGATGACCTGCAATGCTTTTGAGGTTATTGCTACACGCCTTGTCTTTAATATACCCCACAAAAGAGAAGTCGCATGTGTTCAGACCCAGAGAATATGGCGGCCAATCTAGGCCCATGCCAGTGGCCTCTGGGTACCCCAGAGCCAGAATGAAGTCCGTAAAGTGTTTCTCCAGGGCATAACTCCCCTGCTTCGATGGGGTCGAGCTCCGTCTTGCAAGAACCATATCTTGTCGAAATCAGGGTCACTTTGGATAAAGAGGATGAAATCATCATCTAAAACCGTCACGTACCGTTCGGTAGTCACTGTGCCGTCAAGGAATATCGCACCGATTATTCCATGACCGGACACTGCACACCACACAGCATCTGTTGAGGGTGAAGAAACTTCTCAATCACGAAATGCGGATTCTCAGTCCCGCAAATGTGCCAATTTTCTTACTGAAGAACCCATCCAAACGAAAGCGGTCTTCGTCGCTAAACCAAACCACACTAATTCCCATCATGCCCCACGGCCAACCATGCAGTTTGAACGTGGTGGTGGTAAGTTCCTGTGGGACCGACCAAACTGCTGAGGTCATCGGTCCCTAGGCGTACACACTATTTAATCTGACTTAAACTAACTTACGCTAAGGACAATACACACACCCATGCCCGAGGAAGGACTCGAACCTCCGACGGGGGTAGCCACGAGGACCGTGGCAAGGTGCCTCAAACCATACGGGTACCCCGCGCGGTTAGTTTGAAGGTCCTAACGCAAACTGTTCAGAAGTTATGACGATTTTATTTCATATAGTTCAGTAATTGTCACCCTGGACTTCATAACAGCCTGGATTTGGTTATGAAGTCCACGAGATTGTGCAGGCATGTTGCATCCACGTTAATCCACTCGCTGAGGATTTGATCGTGCAATTCCACCACATTGCAGGGATGGTGACGTCGGCGTTTTATCTGCTATTCCAACAAGTCCGACAGAGTTTCTATTGGGTTCAAGTCAGGTGATTTTGCAGGTCAGTCGAGATTTGATGGAGTAGTGGGCTGTTCAAAAAACAGGTGACATACTCTCCCAACACAATGACGTTGGCTGTTGTTGTCTTTATGTGCCTGTGTTAGCAATGGCCTCTTGCGAGATGGCCGACTCAAAACGTTCATTGCATGCGGTTCCTGTCGCAATGTTCTCTCACTAACAGGTTGGGATGGACCCTCGTTCACTATCTGCAGTAATTTCTGTTGGGTTTGAAAGCGACTTTGATTCACAAGCCGTGATGATGATGTTTGGTTTATGGGGCGCTCAACTGCGCGGTCATCAGCGCCCGATTCACAAGCCGTGAAACATGTCTCCTGTCCCTCTCAATCAGAACCTTTTCTGACCACAATTCTGACGTCGTGTTTTGAGGCAACGTGTGTTACCCCACTGCTTGTAGACACGTTGAACAGTTCACCGCAAAACACCAACGAGTGCTGCAAATTGACACACCGTATGGCCACGGGCACGGCCAAATTAAGATAGCCCCTTTTTGCCACTCCGTCACGTCCTCACATTTACTGGTGTTACGTACAGTGTCCACTTGAAACATAAATTTCTCAATGATCGCTACTGCTTGCTCTTGTAGATGCAGTGCGTGCACGGTTGAACACGTGACTCGCTCGCTGCGCCATCTACAGTAGAGTCTCGATTATCCGATCTTCGGTTATCCGACCTTGTTTTAATAGAGGAGATGTGTTGTTCCACAGTAGCTAAGCCAGCTCCTCAAGTATGCATTTCAGAGTCCTTGTTTACTGGACATTTTTTGCTTGTTTTGGTACATACTACCAGTTACGGAAATTGCCTACCCTGCAATCTCAGCAACAACGGTACTGCAGTAGAGTCTCGATTGTACGATTTTCGGTTATCCGTCCCTTTCACCACGCCGGCCGTGAGCCAGCCGACGACAGGTCAGTGACTAACGTGTTATTTGTTGATACTCAGTTCACTGTCGCCGTCTGCTACTCCTCACTCCTCAGTGCTAACTTAGATCTGTAGTGGAGTGGACGTGTTGCACTTTGTTTCTTGTAAAAATTTGTGGTGATGGCTTCAAAATGGAAAAAGGTGGTCGTTTCAATGGAAGAAAAACTTAAAGCTTTAAAAAGAATAGACAATGGTGAAACTTTATTAAAAGTAGCGCAAGATTATAACGTCGGGAAAACAACAGTTGGAGACTGGAAAAGGAACCGCAATGAAATTGAGAAGTGGTGTTCTCAGCGAGCAACCTCGGCTGTTTTGGAAGATCGGAAAACCATGAAAAAATGTGATAATGAAAAAGTAAGTGAAGCTTTGTTCCTATGGTTTACTCAACACAGATATAAAGGTGTACCGATGTCGGAACCTATTTTGCAGGAAAAAGTCTTAAAGTTTCGTAAAGAACTAAACGGTGGTGAACCTGATTTCACAGCTAGTGTAGGCTGGCTCGATAGATTGAAGAAAAGATACGGAATTCGGCAACTTAATGTCTCTGGTGGAAAGCTTTCAGCAAATTTTGAGGCTGTTCAGTTGTTCAGGGATAAACTTCACAAGGTATTGGACAAGGAAAACTTAACAGGCGATCAAATTTTTAACTGCGACGAGACTGGTCTCAATTACAATATGTTACCGGAAAAAACATTAGGGTCAAAGGCCGAAAAGGCAGCGCCAGGCTACCAACGAAGCAAAGAAAGAGTGACAATTCTTGCATGCAGTAACGCCACAGCAAATTTCAAAATGAAACTGTCTGTGATAGGTAATCCAAAAAAACCGAGAGCATTTAAAAATGTATCTAAAAAGGCTTTACAGGTGAAATATTACAGCCAAAAAAAGGCTTGGATAAGCTCAGACATTTTAAAAGAATGGTTTTTTAACGAGTTCGTGCCACAAGCTGAAAAGTTTTTGAAAGCCAACAACTTGCCGCACAAAGCACTGTTGCTTCTAGATAATGCCACTTGTCATCCTAATGAAGATGAATTTCAAGATCAAGATATAAAGGCCACGTTTTTGCCTCCAAATGTCACATCCTTGTGTCAGCCTGTGGACCAAGGGACCTTAGACACGCTGAAGAGAAACTACCACAGAAACTTGCTTTCCTCTTTAATTAATGCTATGGACAAGGGAGACGACATGCTAGAGCAGTTGCGCCATATTAATTTGAAAGGCGTGGCCCAATCTTGGGAGAATGTTGGAGCAAATGCAATTGCAAAATCCTGGCAAATTTTGCTACAGGAAAATCAAGGAAATTCTCCAGATGATGAAAATCTACAGCAGCAGACCGAACCAGAAAATACTACCCTGCTTTCATTGTTACGAGAAGTTCCGGGATGTGCTGACGCCACAGAAGATGACATAAATAAATGGATTGTCCAAGATGAATCTGAAGTGGCAGATGAAGAAATAGTCAACGTGGTAAACGAAAAAGAAGAAGACGAAGAAGCGGATGTAGTGGACGAAAGTGCGCCCAAGATTTCTCACATCGAAGGACACAAGGCCTTAAAAACTGCTTTAAAATATGTAGAGCGACTGGAGGAAACATCGTCTACCGAGGTTTTACTTCTTAAGAGACTACGTGATTTAGCTGCAAAAAACGGCAAACAAAAGACAATTACTAGCTTCTTCACACAGTAAATATATATTCAGTCTAATTTGATTTGTATTGTATTAAATGTTTAACTCTTTTGGCCTAGTTTAGTTTAATTTTTATTATCTTCCGTGTTATCCGACCTTCCCGCTTATCCGACCTAGCCGCTGTCGGTTTAGGTCGGATAATCGAGACTCTACTGTATTATTCATCCGTGAGTGCGCACTGGGATGACTAGTTTTTTGTCTGATGAGCTTACATCCTATTGTCTCACTTATTAGGACTTCTCCCCACTCCAGTCACATGTGACGCCCGCGCTGAACGTTGCTTAAATGACTCTGAGCGAGTTGCTATAAGTCTAATCTTGTCTTCGCGATCCCTACGAAAGAGATACGCGGAGCGCTTCGGTATATTCTAGATTCCTCACACAGAGTTCGTTCTTGAAACTTTTTAAGTAGGCTTTCATGGGATAGAATGCGTATGCCACTTAAGGTTTTTAAACGTTTCCTAAATTCTCCCCTCGGCGAATCAAACCAGTTGCTGTTCACTCTGGCCTTCTTTGTATAAATCGATTACTTTGGCGCCCTTGATGCTCTTCTCAGCTTGGTGCCATAAGCGACCGTTACTGTGTGATAGGTCAGGTACAGAAACATAATGTGGAGCCATTGACGCCTCAAGTAGCAGCTGTATCGCTTGGGCCTTAAACCAGTGCTGGATGTATATGAGATTTGTTTTCCGTTTCACTTCGTTAGTATTCTATCAAAGGTTTTGAAGCACTGTATCTCAAACAGTGTGCTATAGCCCTCAGTCAGCAAAAATCGACTAAAGGCCTTCTGTCATATGCAGCGGTCAAAATAGATGCTGCGTATTGCCGAAACACTGGTATTGAATGTTGTAATCCAGAAATACGTTATGATGTCAGTACATTGGTCGGTTTGTAATGTAATTCTAGAGCAAACAGTCCATGTTTCTACCGTGAGGGGGCAGTATCTTCAGTCTGTGGCAGCCGTCACCAGTAAACATTGGAGTGCTTGGGCTGTATGCCATTATCAGAGCTGTGTTGCTCCAGGGTGGTTCGGGCAACAATAAATTACTCCGTAGAGTCACTCCAATGCGGCAGCGAATGAGACAGGCGGACGTCGCAGTGAATGTATCTAGAAACTTGAACAAGTTTCTAGCGGCAAGATCAGTAGATCACAGTAGTGGGCGCGGAAGAAAAGAGAATAGTTGTGTAGGACTAATATCCGTGTATAACAGCGAGTAGAGACACTTAGCACAATGTGACACGTCTGCGGCGGCAATTCCAAATAGCTACAGGACTGCAGGTGTCAAGACAAACGATACTAATAGTCTTTATGAGCAATGATTGCAAGTCAGAAAACTACTCAAAGCTTCTCCTTTCAATCGGGTCCGGAGTCTCGAGTCGCGCAGGTGCAAGCCACCCTTTGTGGAATAGTCAACAATGGGACACGACTCTCTTGTAACCTGTATCAGTCTCCTTCCTGGCAACACTGATATTCGTGTGTGGAAGCAACGAGGTCAACGTTTATACCCTAACTGTACCGTAGACCGCCACTCCTAACAATGGCCCTGAGCACTATGGGACTTAACAGCTATGGTCATCAGTCCCCTAGAACTTAGAACCACTTAAACCTAACTAACTTAAGGACAGCACACAACACCCAGTCATCACGAGGCAGAGAAAATCCCTGACCCCGCCGGGAATCGAACCCGGGAACCCGGGCGCGGGAAGCGAGAACGCTACCGCACGACCACGAGCTGCGGACGCCACTCCTAACAAGGCGATTCAATCATGTTTTGGGGTGGAATCATATATGACCACAGGACACCCCTTGTGCCAATACACAGGAGGATGTGTGTGTAGTGTGTATTGTGCGTGTGAAGTATGAGGACATCTTTACACACACAGTGGTTTTATTTGGTGTGCATATTGGAGCGGGATTCACGCTGATGGACGAGAATGCACGCCCACATCGTTACTATCTTGTGAACATCTTCCTAGTGGACCGTAGAATCAGTCAAACGGAATGACCTCCATGTTATCCAGATTCCAAAAGCTCTGAAAACGCACAGACCATGCTAAAACTAGCGGTCTGCAATATTCCTGTCCCACCAAGAGACTTTACAGGGCATCATTCAGGCCGTTGTAGAGGAATGGGAAAATATCCAGATGTAGTTGAAAGTAGGTTGAAGCAGAATATTAGCTTATAGAAAAAAGACAGGTCGGATCAACCAGAATAGGAAAAGAAGAATTCTGTTTATAGGCAGCAGTCATGGGAGGGGTGTGGGCCAGCAGCTTCAGGAGAAATTAGGAGCGGGGTACCAGGTCACAAGTTTTGTGCAACCAAGTGCTAGCCTTAGCCATATGACAGAAAACTTAGGTCAGCTATGCAGGGACTTTGAGAGGGAAGATCAGGTAATTATAGTTGGGGGAGGAGAAAACAGCCTGGCTAGGAATCCAAGATACAATATTAGGAGTGACCTGGATAAAATAGGAGCAGAAACTGGGCACACAAATATGGGGTTTGTGGAGGTCTTTCAGCCCCATGATCAGCCCTGGGTAAACACTGCTGTAAGGCATGTTAACATTGAGCTGAACAGGATGCTCCAGACACCGGCAAAATCTCACGTAAGTGTTGTTTCAGTTAATGCTATTGGTAGGTGGGGATACACTACACATGGCCTGCACCGGAATAGGAAGGGGAAAACTAAGTTGGCTTCTTTATTAGCAGAAACTGGATGGAGGGCCACAGTCACACAAGGAGTGATCTCTGTGGTTAATGGGTCCAGAAATACAGGTTTTTTAGGTTAAAGCCAAAGTCCAGACAAACAACAATCAACATAAATGGAATAAAAGAAACTTCGTGTACAGTAAATAGGGGCAAAGCTAAGGGCAGTATCAGTTTACTTCATCAGAATATCAGGGGAATAAAAATTAAAGTAGATGAGGAGCTATTAGTGTGTTTGGATGATCTCAAATGGTTCAAATGGCTCTAATCACTATGGGACTTAACATCTGAGGTCATCAGTTCCCTAGATGTAGAACAACTTAAACCTAACTAACCTAAGGACATCACACACATCCATGCCCAAGGCAGGATTCGAACCTGCGACCGTAGCACAGTTCCAGACTGAAGCGCCTAGAACCGCTCGCCCTCAACGGCCAGCAGGTGATCTCAAAAGTAAGAATAAGATTGATATACTCTGTTTGTCCGAACACCTCGTAACTGTGAGGATGGATAGTGTCAGTATAAGTGGGTATAATTTAGCATCTTACACCTGTAGATCTAGGATGGATAAAGGAGGAGTTGTCATTTTTGTAAAACAAGGGTATAAATACAAAACTGTAGAAGTAAGCAAATTTTGTGTTATCAGCACTTTGAGGTTCGTGCATGTGAACTCCAGCTAGATAATGTAGTATTGATATTAGCAACAGTGTACAAGTCCACATTAGGAGACAGGAAGCTGTTCATAAAGAAGTTTGACCCCCTATTATGCTGTCTGTCAGACACAAAGAAGAAGTTATTAATCTTTGGTGATTTCAATGTAAACTTTCTAAGTAATTCTAATAGGAAAAGTGAACTAGAAGTGTTATTAACAACATATAACTTAGAATCAGTGGTCAATTTCCCTACATGTATAGGTCAAGACAGCAGCACTCTAATAGATAATGTATTTGCACAGAAAGAGGATGTAAAACAAACACATGATTTTCCTGTGGTAAATGGATTGTCAGACCATGATGCACAACTGATTGACTTAGTTCAGAAACCATTAAGTAATAGTGTGAGGTTGCTCAACTCGATATCTACAAAGCACTTCAGAGAAAGTTAAAGAAATGTTAATTGGGGAGATTATATAATGAGCCAAATGCTAATGATAAATGCAACATATTTCTTGAGATATTTATATCCCTTTTTGAACATTGTTTCCCGAAGAAAATTACTAAATGTAACACCACATACTTTTCAAAGAAACCTCGGATCACTAAAGGTATTAAAGTGTCTTCAGAGAGAAAAAGAAAACTGTATGAGACAGCAAGAACTAGTAAAGATCTAGAAGTACTTTTACACTAAGAAAAATAATTGTAACACATTGAGAAAAGTTGTAAAGAAATCAAGAAATATGTATGTTAGAGAAGAAATTAACAACTCCGACAATAAAATCAGATCAGTATGGAATGTTGTTAGAAGGGAGACAGGAAAAGTAACCACTGGGGTAGGTAGTATTACTATTAAAGAGAATGAGACCATCCTAACCAACCATAAACAAGTAGTTAAGGTACTTAACAGATATTTCTTAAGTGTAGGAGAAAATATTGGTGAGAATAGTTACAAAGAAAAAACCAGGCAGTACATGGAAGAGTCAGTTTTGAAAAATTTTAGTCAGATTAAGTTTCACCTAACAACCTCTTGTGAAATAAGTAAAATTATTAAATCTTCGAAAAATAAATGTTCTGTTGGAGTAGATGACATCTCTAATAAGATATTAAAACAATGTGGAGCAATTACAGCTGATGTTCTGAGTCACATATACATATAATGCATCACTAACCCAAGGTATTTTCCCAGGCAGGTTAAAATTGTAAGTAGGCTGTTTATGTTTTCTCTATGTAAGTAGGCTGTTTATGTTTTCTTATTGGCAATGTTACGTAGCGCTCAATATGAAAATGAAATCACTGGCTGTGCTGTGTGCAGTCTGTGGCTAGTTTGCATTGTTGTCTGCCATTGTAGAGAGGCAGCTGGATGTTAACAGTGCGTAGCGTTGCACAGTTGGAGGTGAGCCGCCAGCAGTGGTGGATGTGGGGAGAGAGATGGCGGAGATTTGTAATTTGTCATGAACTGGTATATTTATATATGATGATATCAAGGTAAATACATTGTTTGTTCTCTATTAATATCTTTCATTTGCTAACTATCCCTATCAGTAGTTAGTGCCTTCCATAGTTTGAATCTTTTATTTAGCTGGCAGTAGTGGCGCTCGCTGTATTGCAGTAGCTTGAGCAGCGAAGATTTTTGTGAGGTAAGTGATTTGTGAAAGGTATAGTTTAATGTTAGTCAGGGCCATTCTTTTGTAGGGAATTTTGAAAGTCAGATTCCATATGAAACGTCCCCTTTCAACAATTTTACAGGACTGTGCTTAAACTGACACACAATATTTTGTTAGCGATACGCAATCTGACTTTCAAAATTCCCTACAAAAGAATGGCCCTGACTAACATTAAACTATACCTTTCACAAATCACTTACCTCACAAAAATCTTCGCTGCTCAAGCTACTGCAATACAGCGAGCGCCACTACTGCCAGCTAAATAAAAGATTCAAACTATGGAAGGCACTAACTACTGATAGGGATAGTTAGCAAATGAAAGATATTAATAGAGAACAAACAATGTATTTACCTTGATATCATCATATATAAATATACCAGTTCATGACAAATTACAAATCTCCGCCATCTCTCTCCCCACATCCACCACTGCTGGCGGCTCACCTCCAACTGTGCAACGCTACGCACTGTTAACATCCAGCTGCCTCTCTACAATGGCAGACAACAATGCAAACTAGCCACAGACTGCACACAGCACAGCCAGTGATTTCATTTTCATATTGAGCGCTACGTAACATTGCCAATAAGAAAACATAAACAGCCTACTTACATAGAGAAAACATGAACAGCCTACTTACAAAATATGCCATTTTCAGGCCTCTCTACAAAAAGGGGGACCATCAAAGGAAGCCACAGTGGTGAGGGAGGCTCTGGTCGAAAATTCCACAGTGCGAAAGTGGCTGGTATTAGCCTGTCTTTTTCGACCGTTTTGTAATAAGAACATCCCTTCACATTTTATCTAGGCCTTGCACTTAGTACATGGGTATGTTTAAATTTCCTTTTTCTTATCTTTTGTCTGATAGAAACACGAAAGATTAAAATGCTCCAAGTTAAACGACGACCAGTAATGACAATTCTTGCTGCTCACAAATATTTAGCTGTTCATTTCCCGATATGTTGCGATTTCGGAGAGTGTTGTTAGGCAGGAACCCAAGGCCACAGCATTTATATTTTCGCCTTATATGAATATTTGACTGTTCATTTCCAAATATGTCGCGATCGATTTCTGCGGATGTGGTCAGGCTGGAAACCAGAGCTTCTCTGTGCAACAACGACCAAGTTCCATGCGGTGTCGATACATCAAAAGAAATAGTTCATTCGTTGCACCGCTCAGATTGAACAACATATCTCCTTTTCCATTTCACTGACGCGCATGTACGCACTGGAACATTACTGCGCGCTTAGGAGCACTGTGCTCCATGGTGCGCTATTCTGCGCTGCTCAGTGACGTAATTCAACACCACCTAGACGACAGGCCTGCGCGCACACTTGTGACGTCACATACTGATGGCCAGGTCTGCATCGGAACACTGCTGTTAAGCACTCTGCAGCTATACGAGCTTTACGAGTTTTAGAGCTGAGGCCGCATAGGGATTCTCATGCTTTCCTCTTCTACATGTCTTTGTAATGAAAGTATATGAAAGTATTTATATCATTGCATAAAGTAACTGAAGAAAACTTCCCTATGTTATTTCAAAATGCAAAATTATTTGGACGATTTGCCTTAAATACGCGTTTCTAGTCTTGAATACAAACTATAGTTTTAAATTCTATCTTTTACCTCAGGAACTACGCTTTCTTGCAGTAAAAAATCGGCAATATGCAACAACAAGTAGACGTTTCCGGTTTTAAATAAAGCAGCTGGAGCTCCTACAGAATTTAAGAATTTGTTTCCCTGGTTATTTTCGTAAATTTTCCTCTCCACTTCAAAATTTGATGACCTCACACGAAACTCAAATCATTCGACGAAATGGGGCACCTCGTGATATAATGTTTAATGAATCAAAAAACCCGAAAAAATATTTTATTTCCCTGTTTCTCCGGAACTTTAGGACCTTAAGCACGAAAAGATTTTTTCTCCTATATCCTTGATTGAAATTCGTGTCACAGAGTGCTGTTAATTTAATCATAATGCACTTACCTTGACATTCTGCTTTCTGTACTGCTTAATCTGTCGAACACAGAATTCATTAAAGCAATTTTCTAAGGTAGTTTACTCAAATTGAAATTATTTCCGAACAGCTGTATATGTAAAACTGAACAAAATCATTCTGTAGCTCTTCCAAATGAAAGTACTGGAAACTCAATGGTAGGACTGATAAGGAATACTAAACATTTTCGAGTCACACTAATTAATATAAGTAGGCCGTATTCTGTGTGACAATAGTTGCAAATATGAGAGACATTTCACAGCCAGCTTCGTATTAACCTAGCAACAATGGTCCAGAATTAAGAAACAAATGATACTGGAACATGATACATAACTGCTTTTAAAAATAATTGGCAAATGTGGTGCAATGGAAACAAATAACACGCTACAAATTTTTTGTCATTACTTACCCTTGAATGATGCGTAGACGCAAAGTCCTGTCTGGGAATAGCTGCAATCCAGTGGTTTCTCAACTTCACACATTTGTGAAATCGAAACATGTGCACTTTACTGCCTTTTTGGGATTTATAATTTCCCTGGCAAAAGGAAACGCAGCACTTGTATCCCATACTTCGAAGAACTGTAGGCGAATACTGTATGAAATATATAAATATCACTTTCACGTGACACACGCTTTCAACACAACATACACGCCAACAGGACTGCCGACTGAAGATAAGATGGCCAACAGTTTGTGACGTCACGTGCCAATATGGCCGCTGTTCCTAGGCCTAGTGTGAACGCGGCTTAAGTGCACAGCTTAAAATTCTCCGACTGAAACGAGCAGCAATGACAGTACATCTCCTGCTGCAGTGTCAGAGGAAGCCGTGGGGGAGGCTCTGGCCGGTAACAACACGGTGCAAAACTGTTCGGTCATGAGCCCCACGGTACCTGCGCCACTTACAGACGGCTCGGAAACGCCACTGAGCCCGCTCGCCGACCTCTGAGATCCTACCAAACGGCAGCAAAGCAGCAGCAAGAACTCCAGTGTTGGAGATGAACAAGTTGTGCAGGCAGCAGCTGTGTGAACTAAGCGCATTGTTGCCATACAAAACATGTTAGAGATAAACCTCTGTATGATAGCAACCGTTCCTTTATGATGCTGCTTGTACGAAATGACACTACTGTATATATGCCACAATTACATCAGCGTTTGTTCACACTCATAGCCACGAGAAAAGACTTCTTCTCGTAGGCGAAACGGGGAACACGAGTCTTAGGAGTACTTACACTAAAATGACAAAAGTCATGGTTGGCAATATGCACATATACAGATGGCAGTAGTATCGCGTGTACACAAATATAAAAGAGCAGTGCGTTGGCCTGGCTGTCATTTGTACTCAGGTGATTCATGTGAAAAGTTTCCGACGTGATTATGGCTGCACGACGGGAATGAATTCAATATCGCGAGATCCACAGTGGTAAGAGTTTTCTGAGACTACTAAATTTCAGGCATCACCACAGACAACGCAGTGGGCGATGGTCTTCACTTAAGGCCGAGAGCAGCTGCCTTTGCGTAGAGCTGTCAGTGTTTACAGAAAAGCAACACTGCATGAAATAACCACAGAAATTGATGTGGGACGTATGATTAATTAACTGTTAGGACAGTGTGGCGAAATTTGGCGTTAATATGCTATGGAATCAGATGACCAATACGAGTGTCTTTGCTACCAGCAAATTGCCTGCAGTGCGTTTCCTGGGCTCGTGACCATATCGGCTGGGCCGGAGTGGCCGAGCGGTTCTAGGCGCTACAGTCTGGAACTGCGCGACCGCTCCGGTCAAAGGTTCGAATCCTGCCTCGGGCATGGATGTGTGTGATGTCCTTAGGTTCGTTAGGTTTAAGTAGTTCTAAGTTCTAGGGGACTGATGACCTCAGACGTTAAGTCCCATAGTGCTCAGAGCCATAGCCATATCGGCTGTACCCTAGACGACTGGAAAACTGTGACCTAGTCAGATGTGTCACAATTTCAGTTGGTAATAGCTGACGGTATGATTCGAGTGTGGCGCAGAGCCACGAACCCATGGATCGAAATTGACAACAAGGCACTGTATAAAGTGGTGGGGGCTCCATAATGATGTGGACTGTGTTTATATAGAATGGACTGAGTCCTCTGATCCAATGGAACAGATTGTTAGCTGGAAATGGTTACCTGCTTGGAGACGATTTGCAGCCCAGCTTAGTGTAGCAACTCGACGTGGCATGGAGTCAACAAGTCAGTGGAAGTCCTGAGCCATGCTGTATCTATAGCCGTCCATAACAGCCCCAATACTCAGATATAGTCTTGTAATTTTATTAATTTTTTAATTATACCCATATTTGTACCTTCAACTAATTGTTTTTGTAACTGTATTAACTTTTCACTATATTTTTTTGTGTCTGTAGCTCTAACCATTACTTAATTTTAGTTACTGCTAATTCTTTTTTCATTTTCTCAGTTTATTCTCTTCCGTTCTGAAATAGTTCTATTGCAATTATTAGTCTCTCCTTTAGTTCATTAATCACCCATCTCTTCGGTTTAAATTGTTCATAGCAAAAATCACTATCAGTATCACTTTAGCAAATTTCAATCTAATTGAAGCTTCCTACGATAATCACTAACAGTATCACTTTAGTAAATTTCAATTTAATTCTAGCTTCCTACGATAATCTATTAATTACTAAGCTTACTTCTCTCTGCTGGCAGCATCGGCCTCTTAAATCAATCTCCTCTCCCTTATTTCCACCCTAAGCTGTTTCAAATACGCTAATTACATTTCTCCTCGTACGACAGAGGATACACAGTGACAGACAGCCGTCACTATTTTGGTCATATTCTCCTTGCACAGAATACCCCTAATCCATTTTCTATACTCCCGCAACCTCAGGAAATCTTTAGCAGGCGCCTTTCTTTCGGCACTCGCGGTGTCACAAACAGGGAGTGCAAAATCTCGGACACCCCTGTGTTATGTCACTTGGCGGAAGCAGCGGCCAGTGCCCCTTGCGGCAGGTAGTGCCTAACAAAGGGACAAACCAGTCTGCCACCCTACTCCAGGCAGCTCGGCGGAACGCGTCAGAGCTTTTAGCAGCTCACTGCAACATCCAGTCTTTACCTGCGCATTACGAAGAACTTAGCCTCCTCTTCAACCAACTAAACTACCACGTAATCCTCTTATCCGAAACGTGGTTGAAACCACACATATCCTCTGCATCTTTTCATCTCCCAGGGTACACATTTCTTAGGGCAGACGGATCAAAAAAGCGAGGTGGCGGCGTCGGCGCGTATATACGAACAGATCTCAAAGCGAAAGTCTTATGTACGTCAAATCCTGCTGAAGAAAAAGAGGCTGAATTCATGTTCATTGAAATAAATATACAAAGTCGGAAATTCTTGACTGGCGTCGTGTACAAGCCGCCAAAAATAAGCTCAATGAGTTCCTTCCAGTTGGAATTACATTCACTTCATTGCCAATACGAACATGTCATCGTAATGGGTGACTTGAACATAGACCTGCTAAGAGACACTCCCTCCGCAATAAACTTAAGAAGACTGTTTAGTTGCAATAGCATGAACATTCTTCCATTACAACCTACACACCATACGGCGCACAGTCATACTCTTATAGACGTAATCGCAACGAAACAGACTCACAAAGTAAGAGATGTTGGTCAAACATCGGCCCCTGGCCTCTCAGCACATGATGTAATATTCCTGGCCTACTCTGTGCAGCCCCCAAGGATCAAATCGCGTTACATAACTTGTAGGAACATGAAACGTATTGACCTTGACGCTCTAACAGCCGATTGCTCAGAAATCTCATGGCATCAAATAATCAGAAAACCCACAATCGACGGCAAAATTAATGAACTTGGTGATAAACTCACTGCCCTCTACGACAAACATGCACCTGTGCGCACAATCCGTGTAAGAAAATCTCCTGCTCCATGGCTGACAGCTGAATTACGTCAAATGATGACTAATAGGGATGCTGCCCACAGGCGTTTCAAGGCAGATCCGAAACCCGAGCGTTTCGAAGAATATAGAAAGCTACGGAACAGAGTGAAACAATGCATTCGCAATGCTAAAATCAGGCACGCTCGCTCCCTTGTATGCAGCGATCTGACGCCCACGACTCTATGGAAGAATCTCCGTAGCTTGGGGGTCGGAAAGGCAAAATCGGAAACTACTTTTCATGTGTCAGCTAACGAATTAAATGAATTCTTCTCTGCACCTCTGAATACCAGCACAGCTGATAATTACCGTCCACAAGAATCCCCAAACAGGATAACTAACAACGATACCTTCCATCTAAAACATGTAACAACAAATACGGCAAGAAAAGCAATAATGAGAATCTCTTCTGATGCAATAGGCAACGACAGTATCGGTATAACCATGATTAAGAATGTTGCCGATATCTTAGTACCTGTCTTAACTGACATATTTAATTTTTCCCTCGTGAACGGAATATATCCTACTGCATGGAAAAGAAGCCTAATTCGACCCATCCCTAAGATCGAAAACCCGCAACTGCCTAGTGATTACCGACCAATTAGCATACTGCCTGCTGTTTCCAAAGCACTTGAATATATTGTTCATGACCAAATCACTGAACACTTGCATGAATTCAGCCTATATGACAAATTTCAATCCGGTTTCCGTAAACATCACAGCACAAACACTGCTCTAATTAAAGTAACTGATGACCTGAAATATGCCATCGACAATCGAAAGGCAACAATATTGACGCTACTGGACTTCAGCAAAGCTTTTGACACTGTTAACTTTGACATATTGCTCAGAAAAATGCAACAGCTTAATTTCTCTGATAGTGCAATGAGATGGTTTGAAAGCTACTTAAAAGACAGACAGCAATGTGTTGTCTGCGTAAATGAAAAATCTTCCTGGAAACATGTTTCCTCGGGAGTGCCACAAGGATCAGTCTTAGGACCACTTTTGTTTTCTTTATATGTCAACGATATTTCGTCGGTTCTGTCCTCCTATAAATATCATTTCTATGCCGACGACCTCCAGCTCTACCTAAGCGTAAGACCTGAAGATGTAAACACTGCAATCGCTCAGTTGAATGATGATCTGTCTTCAGTAGTGAGATGGGCGAAAAACCTGGGGCTTAAACTAAATGCAAAAAAGACGCATGTAATCTTAATAGCCCATCAGAAATTAATAAGTTCAGATTTTCGCGAACGGCTACCTCCTATTCTGCTCGACGGTACTCCAATACCATATCAGAAAACAGTGAAGAACTTGGGTGTAACTTTGGATGAGCATCTCAACTGGGCGGAGAATACAGTCGCAGTGTGCCGAAAGACGTCTGCTTGTCTCTATGCTCTCAAAAAGTTTCGGAACATATTTCCACAGGACTTGAAACGCCAGCTCGTGCAAGCACTTGTTCTACCGAACCTCCACTATTGTGATGTGATTCAACAAGGCATGAGTAGTGAAAACAAAAGACGGCTAGAGCTAACCATGAATGCCTGTGTGCGTTACACTTGCAACATTCGCCGATATGATCATGTTAGTGCTTCATACTTCGAGCTAGGGTGGCTGCGGCCGGACAAATTGCGTGACTACCACACTCTATGTCTACTCCACCGACTCCTCATCGCGCAAGCACCCCAGTACCTTGCTTCAGAGATTAAAAACCTGTCATGTCATCATAATCGAAACACGAGGTCACTCCTATTTGGTATCCTAACTGTGCCCACTTACAAAACAAAAACTTTTGCAAACTCCTTCTCAGTTGCCGCTGTCCGCCTCTGGAACAAACTGCCCCTTACCTTGCGCAAAATTCGATCTCCTGCTGCTTTTAAGAAGAAGTTGAAGCATTTCCTACTATCATCCTCACAAAGTTCTCCACAAAATTAATGTACAAGGACAATCCCCTCATCAGTCAAATAGCAAAGCTAGCGTCTCCTATCTTGCTCCTGAGATGCCTTCCTCTTCATCTTTCTCTATTAGCCACGCAATCTTCTTTTCCTTTATATTTCCTTAATTATGTTTCATCATGTCTCTATTCTTCTCCTCCCTTCACCATGAGTCTCCCTCATACTCCCTGCTGCCGGCACTCGTATCTAAAATCTGTCTCTTCAATAATGTCTAATTATAACAGTACTTGTGACCTAAGAATATAAACTCTATATGTATGTATTTTTCCAGGTGTACCTTTCAAATTGTTTATTTCACTTTTTGTACTAGATGTAGTTTAACATGCCTACTAAAACATATCAAATGTAAAATAAGTAGAATGCCTGGTTAGATGTAAGAGAGGGCCTGATGGCCCTAATCTTGCCAGGTTAAATAAATCAATAAATAAATAAATAACTGTGTAAGTGTTGCCGGTACAGGATGTTGATTATAGCTACCTCCTTTTTTAATTTTGCACCTAGGTTCTTTACTTCCTTTTTCATTTCACCCATCATTTTCTCCCTCGCCTTTTCGACCCTTTTCGACGTTGGATATTTTTTACTGAGATCGGCGTGAAGCGCGGTGTTGTCTTTTTTTATTTCTGTCTGCATTCCTTTCAAAATTTCTATAATGTTCTCTAGGCCTGGTCCATTCTGAATTTCTGTCTCCTGTGTCCTACATTGAGCACTGTTTCCCATGTTCCTGTTAACTTTTCTGTGTCTAGAAACGTAATGTTTCCGTGCACCAGTCGGGTCGCTCCGGACTGAACCTCTCGACTGGGGTCGGAGATAATACGTTTCAGCGTTTCAGCGGCGCTATGACTCCGTGGGCTGTATCCTCCATAATTATGGATTACATCATCAGCCTCCACGTGCCTCGGTTCCTCAGCGTCGCTGTCGTCTCGTAGATCTTACTACCCACTGGGCTGAACCTATTCTTATCATCACCATCCGGCATCTCGTCACCTTCGCTTACAGTACCCTCGCGACTGTCATCCATTTTATCACTATTACAGACGAGAATCTGCTCTGCTGTGGCCCTGCCTTTCGCTCTCGTCAACATGTTGTAACGTACCCTCTCTCTCTGTTATTGTTTTTGTTTTTGTTATCGTTTTTTTTGTTATTGTAGTTGTAGAGATATGAAATTATTGTAGCGGTTTGCTTAGTCAGCCGTACTTCGGAATTTTCTGACATTAAATGGAGCCTGAAACTTGCGTAATAAATACTTCGCGTGAAGTGCGATTTGCGGCATAAACAAAAATTAATTGCGGAGATGCAGTCCACAGAATATTAACAGAAAAGCTTTAGAACAATGCGCATGACTGACTAGACACATTCAGTGGGTACGTACATTCGCGTACGAGTGGTTGCGATCTGATGAGAAATATCTATCTTAAATTTTTTTGTGTAAAATAATTACGTCGTAACACACTCGGAGATTGCGAACGTACAATCAGGGTAGAGGCACGTACTTTCTGTCATTCCCCGTGGTCTGGATAAAAGAATTGCAATTATTTAAATTTAGGAATATTTCTTTTTCAATCGGACTCCTATTTTTATACGAAAAGGAAGATTGCAGGTTCTGAATGTCTCGGCAAAAATACGTCGAAATTAATCTTAGCGGCCACCCAAGTAAAGTAGTGAGCACAATCACGTGCCTCTATTGTCGAGCAGCGCCGTCGTAAAGATCGTCGCCTCCATCTGAAATTCGCCTTCTCGAATTAACAGAATAATTTGTTCTCCATTGGTATGGGATTTAGGCTTGATCTTGACAGAAATTATAAAACACATTTTTCATCATTTAACCCCTTCATTTAACACACACATAGACATGAAACTATACAGTACGTCTTTACGCCAGCACATCGGAACAAAAAGGTAGTTAATACTAGAAGTAATAAAAGAATCTCGTAATTAGTCCTTTGTCTCTCAATGATAAAAAAGTTTTTTAGAGTATTCCTCTGGTATGACAGTCGAACAAATTTTCTTCTTGTACCTTTGAGATTAAATTACAACATTTTTGGTTCCTTTTCAATGTGCAATTTAATGTTAGTCGTTCACTCAACAACAACGTATATTTTTTTTGCCTCAACAATAAGAAGGAACAAAATACGAATCACAAAACAAAATGCGAAACTGGGTGTGAGCAGTGAACAGAAATGTCACCAACTTATACTTGCTAATAGGATTGACACACAAACGGTTGTGCACTTACTGTTCAGCATTTGCTGAGTACAAGTAACATTAGCACACACAACGAAACAACAAAAGAACAACGCACTTGCTTCATAGAAGCAAAAACACAACAACAACAAAAAACACACAACTTATGCTACTTACTTTTATCCGTGATTCTACTATCAAAATGATCAGACAAGGTGGATCACAATGAAAAACAAAACTGAGGTTTCTCCTAACTGCATCCCAGGCAGATCCCAACATTACTAATCCTAGGCATGGGTCAGCCATATGTAACACCCCACCCGTTGCTTGTCCTATTTTTGCGTGTGTTCGCCCCTGACAAACAACTTACAGAGAAATTGGGAGTGAAACTGTACGCAAAAATGGATAACGCTAGATTTAAATGTAGCCCTGTCACCCCTAATTAATCTGCGGTTGTAGTGTTGACGATAAATCACACCTATTTTTACTTCCAGACATGAACGATCACGAACACTTAGGGTGTTCAATGACATCAAACACATACACAAAAATAAAATAAAGCAAAAGGGTGAATTCAGGATCAACAAGTAAAGGTTCTACTGAATCACAATAATTTTATTATAACCTTCATATCAATGCTGAATAAAACACAATGAACAATTTACAAATTATCCATCTATCTGGCATTGGCAGTAACTGTGTTAAAATCAATCCAAAGGCAATCTCTTATAACATATATACGAAGAACCATTACACTCCAAAGTACCGTGAAACAGCAATTGCACGTGATCCAGCTATTTAACATTACTCCTAACACAGACCGAAGCGGGAGCGATCTCACCGTAATATTCCTGTTGTAGCGGCGGTCTCCGACGGCGACGGCGCGGCCCTGCGGTCGGCGTGTGGCAACTCGGAAAGTACAATCCTACAGTATTTGAACAACAGACTGCTGTCCGTAAACTTCTCTAATTGCGACAATGTTTCTGTCAGCAATGAGCTGGCGCGGCTGACGTCCTCTCAGAACGAAAGACCAAGAGGGCAGACGACTTGGCTAACGTCCTCTCAGTACGAGAGCCCAGAACAGAAGACCTCTACTGAGAGTCCAGCAAGATCGCTCTCCACCTTTGTTTTCTCACCTCAACTTTTACCGAGCGAATCACATCAATAGAAGCTCTCAAAATACCCGGTTTGCCAGTGCCGACCAATGTACGGCCTGGGAATAGAACTCTTTTCCACAATTATTTTATTTCTACAAAATTTCACAAGTAAACTCCGCCCTCACCGGCTGGGAAGAACCACAGTTGTGGGCAATAACACGTTTACTGGAAGTTTTCTCCCAAGAGACCACTCGAGATTTTCCCGGAAAGATTCCCCGTCATAGCGAACACAGATTCTTGCATTGAAAGTTTGTTATTAGGAACTCCAGGCCTGCCCCACTTGAGTTACTCGAAGGCATAAAATTAGTGGGACATAGGCGAGAGCACACACAGGAAAGCCCGTCCAGCTATCTACTGCTCTGTTTTGGTAAACACTTGAACACCTGCAACCGCGCGTACCTCAGAGGTTGGCGGCCGCTGTGGCCTCTCTAAATGGATTACAGAAATCCCCCAATTCAACATTCATACCGTCAGGCTGTGGCCTTCGGTGGCTAGGCGGGGATGTAGCCGAGCTCTGTCTCGCGTACTGCCTTTCCGCAAAATCTTATAATTACAAAATCGCGGAATTCTCGCGTACCGATGCGTTTCCACATAGATTTCCTAAACCGTAATTTAGAGTATTACTGCAGCAAAACCTAAAGTGTCACGTTAAACGGACTCATGTAAGGTGCAAGGCTGTTGCCACCTTACAGAGGTGTGTGGGTGAGGTGTGATGTCAAGGCTGATGGTGTGGAGATGGTGCCAGCAACTCAGTGATGGACGTCAGCAAGTGCAGGACATATCGAGACCTGGACGGACGCGCACGGCCACTACAAACGCAAATGTCAGAAAGGTGGATGACATGATTAAAGCGAACTGGCGTATCACCATCGATGGAGTAGCGGCAGAACTTGGAATCGGACTTGAGCGGGCTCACTAGGTCATCCACGACATTCTTCGATACAGGCTGGTGTCAGCACAATGGGTACCACGCCATCTGACCCCGCCGTTCGTGCGTTACCATGAATCTGGCAATGACCTTCTGTTTCAGATTGTGATGGAGGATGAAACGTGGGTCCACCATTACACGCCTGAATCGAAGGTCGCATCCATGGAGTGGAAACATCCTTCATCACCAGTCCAAAAGAAGTTCAAAAGCACTCCGTGTGCAGTTAAAGTGCTACTCACCGTTTTCTGGGACGCCAAAGGAGTTTTGCTGCTGGACTTCCTGGAGGATGCAACCATCAATGCTGCACGGTACTGTGCCACTCTGTCGAAAGTGAAAGAGGTAATTCCGAAAAAGCGGCCTGGCCTCAGATCTGCCGTTCTGCGGTTGGATGGCAATGCGAGACCACACATGGCGACGGCAACGCAAAACCATATTGCAACTCTTGGTTGGGAGCGCCTACACCACCTGCCTTACAGTCCGGATCTCGCACGTGACTTCCATCTGTTTCCTGCTTTGAAGAAGACTTCGGCGGAAGGTGCTTTGGCAGCAGTGTTGACGTCAAACAAGCCGTTCAACACTTCTTCCGTATGCAACGCCCTGAATTTTTCCTGTAAGGCTTTTTGAAGCTTATAAAGCGGCATGACATGTCTCAATGTATTTGGAAATTATGTAGAAAAATAAGGATATGTCTTATCTTTAACTGCTTTTTTAAAATTTGTAAAATTTTTAATGTTTTTTTAAATATTTTAATGGCTTTCTATATGTTTCTGTGGTTTTTGTAAACTATAGAACCCAGTGTAAGTAATCTGTTGCATATCAGTTTGCGGTAACTGTACCAAATATGCATTCATCTTTTACATAGGTACGTCATGTAAATAACGCAGTAAGAATAGTTTCTTAGAGCCTACCTTAATTAATTATTGCCAATAATTTTGTAAACATGCGTTTAGATATATTTTCGTCCACGTTTTGCCTAGAAAATTGTAATGTAGTCAAACAAATTATTTCAAGAAAGAATATACATGTTACACTAGCGATACCTGTCAATCCATTTATCGACGTCTATCCTTTTCTGGATCACGCTTTGTTGTGAGTGGCATAAGTCAGATGTATGTGTTAAATAACTGTATATCTAGTTGTTTTAGTTTTGACTTGCCGACGCATCAGTGTTATGTACCTGGCAATTCGTGAGAAAGAGTACTCGTACTGCTATTTTAAGAAATAGGCAATAACCTGTCTGTCGTGGTCTGTAGTATTTCTGATTTATTGTACCTGATAGTGAATATTACACTTCCTTGTACATAGTTACACTGTATAAATGTTTTCCAGACGTGAAGATGGTAACAGTGGCTACTGAAACCGATTGTTGAGAATAAAGATTATTTATTAGCGATTTTGTTAAAGAAGTTTATTTTCTCTTATCTAAAAACTGAAAATGAGGAACACCATCTAAACGTAGCGCGCACAAACAAACCATTTTGTTTGATGTAGCTACACTGCGCTGAGATTGTTCGAGTTTTCTATTCCAGAAGATAAAGAAAGGGAACAGGTGAAATAGGAAGGTTGTTCCGTTTGAATTTTCTTCTCATATGCAGTTAGGCCCTCCGCATATCGTTGCCGATGTAGTTGGTAACAGGTCGGCGGCGAATCACTTCCTGTGTAGTTAGATAGGGTTCCGCAGAAGGCGCGACTGCAGAGTAAATTGCTTGCAGTCGTAGCTAACCAGTTGCCGACGACTCAGAGGTGCTAAGTGGTCTGAGTTGCGTCGTCCAGTACGTCATCGGAAGCAAATGTACGAAAAATTGTAACTCATACTGACATTATTCTTCACGTGACTAGCAGCCTTCGTCATTCTGTAAAATTACTTTGTCAAGTGGGAACGAACAGTGAAAACCCACAATCCGTTACATATAGGTTCAGTGGCATTCACATACGAGTGATTTAACGAGCTTTTCCGCGTATATAAAGTTCAAGATATTTCAGTTTTCAAAATAAAAGTAACGATGTATTATTTTGGAAGAAATCATCTTCACCAAATCACCGTACCACCGTTTAGTCGTTCTGTAAAAAAAAAAAAAATGAATTTCGAATTTGTCTATTAAAGCTCCTTGGCTGCTACATACTGCCTGCAGTTTGTACTTCTTTGGATGTACGGATGAATCCAGAATTTCCTTTTTTTTCTTATTCGTGTGTAATAATAACACAGAACCACATGTTCCTCTGATCTTGACTCTGTGCTCGACATGCCGGGTGTAACCGAAAGATGTCCAGATTTCACAAACAATACTTCCTCTTCTCCACACTCGCACAAGGAAACTGCAGTTTCTGAGTTGCCCCGTGTGCGAGCTGCGTTGCCAGCTGGTCGACAACCAGTTGTCCAATGTAGAGCGTCTGCCCATTACATCCTTTTCAGTTTCTCCGTGTGCGGACGGCTTCAAAGAGACAATAGTTCCTAATGTAGGGTGTTTCAAAATGAATGTACAGGTTTTAAGGCTTTGTAGCATTTATTACATTCAACTTACAAATATAAATTACACGTCAAATGAAAGAGCAACTCCAACAGTTTTTATTACAAGTGTTCAATGTGAGCACTATTCGTCATACATCAGGTCGATAGGCGAGATCTTCTCAAATGTCGGTCAGTTTGTCTGGAGTAATTGTTGCTACAATGCTGTTTCTAAAGTCGGGTAGGTCAGCTGGTAATGGAGACGCATTTATGAACCCTCAAAGATCAAAATTGGATGGCATCAGAGCGTTTGTGAATTTGGAGGCCATGCAAAACAAATGCGGCCCCTTCCGGCCAATCCAGTGGTCGGACACGATGTTATCTAACAAATCGCATGCTGTGTTATGTCAGTGGGGCGTGCGTGCACCACCTCACTGCCAAAGAAAGTTACGTGGATCAGCTTCTTCCAATTGAAGAAAGAGCCATATTTATAGCGCATGAAGATAGGAACACCGGTTACAAAGCACTTACCCGGGGAAGGCAAAGGTCTCGAGTTCGAGTCTAGGTCCGGCACACAGTTTTAACCTGCCAGGAAGTTTCATTTCAGCGCACACTCCCCTGCAGAGTGAAAATCTCATTCTGGAAACACCAGTCACAATTGCTTCACCGAAAAAGAAGGACCCACATAATTTCTGCCGGGATATGGCACAAATACACATTCAGTTTGGAGGAAACTGCTGACCTAAGGATATGTACAAGGGTCATTCCAAAAGAAATGCACACTATTTTTGTAAAAATACAGTTCTCATTCTGCATGTGTGAAAGCTTTACAGTGTGTAGAGACATCCTTCCCGCTTGTTTTCAAACTTAGTTCAACCTATTCCCGTGTGTGGCGCCGTCACAGCATGTCTTCAAGATGGCTGCTACACTTGACGTTCATCAAAAGCAACATGCTGTCATAGAATTCCTGTGCTGTGAAAACGAGACAGTGGGAAACATCCACAAGAGGTTGAAAAAGGTGTATGGAGATGCTGCTGTCGATCGCAGTACAGTTAGCCGGTGGACAAGCAGGTTACGTGATAAAAGCGGGCATGGCAATATTGAGGATTGTCCTCGCAGCAGCAGGCCTCGTACTGCACACACTCCAGACAATGTGCAGAGAGAATTGGTGACTGCTGACAGACGCATCACAGTGAACGAATTGTCACGCTACGTTGTGATAGGGGAAAGAAGTGTTTGCAGAATACTGAAAGCGTTGGCGTCAAAAAAGGTTTGTGCCAGGTAGGTTCCCAGGATGTTGACAGTGGCTCACAAAGAAACAAGAAAAACAGTATGCAGCGAACTTTTGGAACACTACGAGAATGGTAGAGATGAATTTCTTGGAAGAATTGTGACAGGTGATGAAACATGGCTCCATCATTTTTCACCAGAGACGAAGAGGCAATCAATGGAGTGGCATCATGCAAATTCACCCAAGTAAAGAAAATCGAAACCACACCTTCTGCTGGAAAAGTTATCGCTACGATGTTTTTCGATTCCAAAGGAATCTTGCTTGTGGACATCATGCCAAGTGGAACCACCATAAATTCTGATCCATATGTGACAACACTGAAGAAACTTCAAGCTTGACTGAGTCGTGTTCGACCACATCGGCAAAAGCAGGATGTTTTGCTGTTGCACAACAATGCACGGCCACATGTCAGTCAAAAAACCATGGACACGATCACAAAACTTGGATGGACAACACTGAAACACCCGCCTTACAGTCCTGACCTAGCTCCATGTGACTATCATCTCTTTGGGAAACTGAAAGACTCTCTTCGTGGAACAAGGTTTGAAGGTGATGACTCCCTTGTGCATGCTGCCAAACAGTGGCTCCAACAGGTTGGTCCAGAATTTTACTGTGTGAGCATACAGGTGTTGGTTCCAAGATGGCGTAAGGTAGTTGGAGGGATGGAAATTATGTGGAGTGTAACAGTTCTGACACTCTAAATGTAACACTTCTGTCACTAAATGTAACTGGGTTTTCTCTTTTGTTACTAGTCACTTGTCAGGATGAGCATTACTGCAATGGGCATTTAATCCTAAAGCATTATGTCAGGGTGAAAATACTAAACAAATTAATTTTTCTCTCTTAACAACATGTGGGCAGGGTGGGTTCTTCCTTGGCTCGGGTATGAGGTAGAATGAAACAGCATTTTTACATAAGATAACTTTTATTGAAGATTTGTACAACTGTTTCCTTACTCAATGTTCTGGCTCGGAGAGCAGCAGCTGTGTCGTTTGCGAAGCCTTCTGCTGCGGCAGCGGCGGCGTCTGATTACGCGCGGCAGAGTGTATCTCGTGTCGCCGTCTCGCCTCGCCCAGTTGACTGGAGATGCGCAGCGCGAGGTGGCCCGTTTAATTATTGCGAGCGAAGTCGTGCATCGGATGGTGATACCTTGGATGTGGCGTCCCAGTGTTTCTCTTCTCTAAGCGGCCGCGTGTGTTAGTGTTGTGCGTCGGTCAGCGGAGCGGCGCGGCGGGGGTGTCCCAGACTCGAACAACGGACTCCCACTTGCCAGTCTTCGGCTGTCAGATCTTCATCTCAGCTCACAGGTGACTGCTGATGTGACGCCATCTCCTTCCCGTCCTCACGAGTCACCCGGGTACGTAACAATCAGACTCCAAATACCTTTTAACTTCTGTCTTTTGGCACCGAGGCTGCTGCTTGCTATTCCATTACAGCAGCAGACTTGGTGTGTCTGTGTATGATGTAGTCTCTTCTTGCATGATGGTCTTCAGCACCGAAACTGACTGAAAACTACTGCTACTCATCTCTTCTTTCTTCGTCTTCTCGGGCCCACTGCGTCTCGCATTTTTATTCACTTCAGTTTACTGGAGGTGAACGACTTCATGGTCATTGCCTCTTCTGTCACGTTGAAAAGCTTCTCGAACAGTCTTCTTAACGTCGGTCATTGGCTCTTGGAATGTAGGCGAGGGCCTTTGCTCACATGTGACAACTGAGAAACACGTGAGCCGGTCGGGCGATGCCCTGACGGCTGAATCAACAGCGTCCGCTTATGTGGGGAAGACGACGGCTTCTTCTGAACTTGCTGACTTCACGGTCATTGTCTCTTCTGCTCTGCTGCTCTGCTCGCTGTTTCCCAGTGTGTAATTCTTCTAAACTAAACTAAGTTTTTCATTTATTTTCTAATTTCTACTTCACTTTGATTTCACTAATTTATTTACTTATCTTAAGTACCACTCAACATTCCTCCACTCTTCGGAGAAATTCGCCCTCGAATTTACCACTCAACATTCCTCCACTCTTCACACGGCAAAAGCACTACCACAAGCAACGAAAACTGTCGACTTTGGTGATTACGCATGCTTCACATTAAGTACGCTGAAAAATACTTTATCACTTTACTAAAGCACTGTACGCTCATGAATCACATAGTTCACACATAAATCGTTATAATAAGTGTAACAAATCTTGATGACAATGAATAAACAAAAAATAGATTTTCACTTAGAAAATTACATAGCAACACCTTTTTAATCTACCCTATATTAATGCAAGAATATCTATTCTACAGTATTGTTTATTTTAACATGAGGCTGTTTAATAAAGAGTGAAGTACAATAAACAAAATTAATACACTAATGCTCAAAAGTAACCACTGAAGTACACTAGTTAAGAGTGTGGTATCCAGTTAACAGGGATTTGATGAAGTGTCATATTATGATTTGGCTTATTTTTTCGTTTTAAATAAAAGAAAACTGTACAAAGCAGAAACACGAACACAAAGGTTCCAGATATACCCGTTCCTAGCATTATAATTTTAGTTTTGTGTTGACTTTTTAATTTTAAGACATGTTGCGTCATAACATTGGCGTCAATTTTGCCTTGCTCTGAGTTTATGAACAGATCTAATGACTTCAGAAGGGAACTGTCAAGGGAGTCATTGAGGTAGGATAGGATAGGTTTTGTATAGGAAATGCTTGAATGGCGTTTTCTGAAAGAAGCAAACAACATGGTTATGGACCTACCAACCTAGTAAAAACAGAAACAAAGAAAAGAAGGAATACATTGGTAACTACAAGATCTACATGTTTCTACGTTCACCTTTTTTTCTTAAAAAAAACCATTATCATTTATTAATTATTTAAATTTGTATACTATCCACAGTCTAGTAAGATTCGTACCCTTGGTCGAAGATTGTATGGTGCCATGTCTGTATGATGTGCTAGCGTGGCCACTCTTTTTCCTCTTCGGGAACTTCCTCCACCCTTCGGAAAAGCAGACACTATTGTTGAAGGAATTAATCTGGAGCGCCCTTAAAAGGTTTTAAACGACTTGCATGGACAATAGTAGTTCGGGTGGGCAGTTGCAGTTTAATGTTGACTGGTGACGTGATCTCAATAATTTGATAAGGACCTCTGTAGTTTGTTACGAATTTCTTCGTTTTTCCTTTCGCAATGTATGGGGTTGACAGCATCACCCACTGACCGATTTTGTAATTTGGATATTTAGCTTGGACATTACCTAATCTTTCCTGTCGTTCCAAAGCCTTTGTATTAGATTTTTGAACCTTTTTCCATACATCCTTCATCATTCGACTGAAATCTCTTACTGTTTCTCCGACTTTTCCGTTTTTCTGCCTGATTACATCAAAAGGGGACGGCATTTTTCTCCCATAGACTACTTCATAAGGTGACATGCCAGTTGCTTCATGCGTTTTGGCGTTGTATACCGACACGATTATTGGTAAATACGTATCCCAATTAGAATGTTGTTCGTTAATATAATAACTAAGCATCTTGCCAATTGTCCGATGAACTCTTTCTGTGCGTCCGTTGCACTGAGGGTGTAACGGAGTTGTGCGTAATTTACGTATTTTTAGTAAGTGGCAGAGCTGTTTCATTAATTCAGACATAAAATTAGATCCCTGATCTGTGATAATAGTTTCAGGTATGCCAAATTTAAGTATCTAGTTGTTAACTAAAGCTTGGGCAACTGCATTCGTTTGCTGATCTGGGAGACTCACCATAGCTAGATAGCGTGAAAAGTGATCTATAATTGTAAGAACATTCTTATGACCAGCAGGTGTTTTATGAAATGGCCCATAGAGATCCACTCCGCAGATTTGAAATGGACATGAAGCCTCGGGGAGCCTCTGTAAGGGTATTTTTAAACGAGAAAGTTCAGCTCGTTGTGCGCACACAATGCAATGGCGAACGTACTGCGCAACATTCTGCTTTCTGGTTTGCCACCAAAATCGCTCTGCTACACGTCTTTCGGTCGTCTGCTGTCCACCATGTCCTGCAAGGATATGATCGTGGGCCTCTGCCATTATTTCTTGTCTAAGGTGTTGGGGAACAACAATTCATGGTCCAAGTTTTGTTTTACGGCATAATACACCATCTTCAAAGCAAAATTGTTTTTGCATATTTTGTGCATTCTGTATCCTCATCTTGTGCCTTTCTCCAGTCCTCAGTATCTCGGCCCGTTGCTTCCAAAAGTGCTATTTTCCGACTTAGACAATCTGCATTCGTGTGTTTTTTGCCTGGTTTATGGATAACTTCGAAATCCATTTCAGAAAGACATAGGGCCCAACGGGTAAGACGACTAGATGGATCCTTTAACCCAAGCAACCATTTCAAAGCTGTGTGGTCTGTAATAACCTTGAATTTCCTACCATACAAGTATCATTTAAAGTATTTGATGCCATAAATAACACTTAACAATTCTTTCTCCGTTGTGGAATAATTTCTTTCTGCCGTTGTTAGTTGTCTCGAAGCGTAGGCTATGAGGTGTTCCGCACCATTAACATTCTGACTCAAAACAATTCCTACTGAATGACCACTTGCGTCACAGGATAAAATAAATTCTTTATTATAGTCTGGGTAGGCTAATACTGGACTGTGTGTTAACTTATCTTTAGGGGTTTGAAATGCTGATTCACAATCTTCAGACCAATGAAATTTTGCACCCTTTTTCAATAATTGGGTTAAGGGTCGGGCAATTTCAGCAAAATTTTGAACATATTTTCGGTAATACGATGCGAGACCAAAGAAACTTTGTACTTCCTTAACGCGTTGTGGTGTTGGAAAGTCCTTAACTGCCGACATTAATCGAGGATCTGTTTTAATTCCTTTTTCACTAATGACATGCCCTAGGTATGTAACCTCTGTCAATGCAAAACTACATTTTTCCATATTTAATGTTAATTTAGCTTTTCTAAGTCTCTGAAAAACGTTATACAGACGCACAGTGTGTTCATTAATGTCTTTGGAGAATACAATAATACCGTCTAGATATACACAACATTGCTGAGTTTTGAGTCCTCGCAATACTCCATCGAGTAGTCTTTGAAAAGTTGCTGGTGCATTTTTCAAACCGAAAGGCATTCTTTTAAATTGCCAGTGGCCTCCAGGGGTAGAAAATGCTGTTTTATGCCTATCTTCGGGTGCAACTTCCAATTGATGATATCCGCTACGTAAATCGATTGTTGAAAAGTATTTACTGTTACCCAAACTGTCAATGATATTCTGTAATGTTTGGAAGAGGATAACCATCTGAGATTGTTTGTTAAGGTGTCTGTAGTCACAACAAAATCTATACCGTTTCGTACCGTCGGGAGACTTCTTTGGAATAATTACAATATTTGAATTATAAGGCGAATCAGAATATTCTATAATTCCATCTTTTAGATGTTGTTCTATAAATTCATACAGTACTGGCTGTAAGTGATGCGGAACCAACTTCCTATAAACTGGGGGGCTATTTCCTGTTGGGATCCTATGCTATGTGATATCTGTTGCTGGCAGTGGACCTTCTGCATTAAATAAATCTTGGAACTCAACTAAAACTGCTTCTATCGTGTCTCTATCCTTTCCTTGCAAATGCTCAACCTTCTGGCGTAATGCGGTTTTATAGGCGTCTGGTTTCTGACCATCAGTAATATCTGACCAAATGAAATCTTCTTCAAAAATACTGACTGTAGCTACTAATATTCCCTTATGCAACTCTTTGTCCTCCACTCCGAAATTGTCAATATGTACCGGTACTTTTCTTTCTCCCTCAACGTCTTGAACCCGTACAACACTTCTACGTACAAAACAATGTGATACATCTAATTCCTCATTTTCCTCTAATGGCTCTATTAGACACACTGTATCTGTAGGTACCTCGGGGTCAACGGTCATCCAGAAAAGTTTCCCTGAGCCAAATGGTATCTTATCCCGCGAATCAACCTTCAAGGACGTTGCACGCAGTGTAGTTGATTTCGCCTTCCGGTTAGGGAAATCTTACGGCAGCGGGTCCTTTGCAGCGGTGTCACATAGCTGAAACACTGTTCCGCTAAGTTCTACAATTTGCTGTCTGAGGTCGATTTTAGCGTGATGTTTATTCAGGAAATCAAGCCCTAGGATCGCGTCGTACCCGTCAGTTACCTTTGTTACCACTTCTACATCTTCTTGAAATTGTACACCGTGAATATAGAAAATCAATGATGTACATCCGAATGACTTCACTGTACCACCTTCTACTCCACTCAATCTATACCTTGGAGGGTCATATTTCTTTTCTCCAACGCATTCATTACTCACTATTGATACGTTTGCGCCTGTATCCACCAGTATCCTTGCCTCTTTATCCTGTATGGTAGCAGATAACCAGCATTCCGCCTTCACATTCGCCTTAATGGCATGAAATTTTATTGGGAACGCCTGGCGGCGGCTCCGACATTCCCGTTTTGCCTCTGAGTGATAGTGTTCAATTTTTCCCTTTAAAATCTACAGCTCTTCTGTTTTTGGAAACGTTTAAGTAATCCTTTCTTCAATTCCTCAAATGTTGGAACATTCCGTATTTCTTCATGGTATAATACGTGTGCCTCTTCTAGCAATCTTAACTTTGTCATTTGTAAGAGCTGATCGTCTGACCATGATCCTGACTTTGCAGCTGCTACTAAATCATCAAAAAAGGCTGTTATGTCTTCGCCAGGTTTACCTGAAAAAGGAGTTACCAAGGCTGCTGCTGAGGAATCTGGGGTGGGAGAGATTGAACTGGTTTGCCTAACCTCACTCAACTGTTTAAATAATGCATTATTATCACTTTTAAGATGTGCTATCTGATGAACTAAGCTCTGAATAGCTTCCTCAGTAGAAACCGCTTGTGGTACTGACTCTGACTTCGTACGATTTCGTGTCATCATTTTACATACTATTAGTTACACGATCTTACTACACTGAATGAAAAAGATATTTAAATATTTTCGACAAACTCTTAAAATTATGAGAGAGAATACACTTCTAAATAAAGAAAATATTACGACTGCTATTCGAACCCCTACCCTTTCACACATGAAACGATACTAACTGTGGATCTTTAGTAACTGTCATTCACACCTCATATTTAGCCAAGGGTTTTTTCTCTGACACCAAATGTAACAGTTCTAACACTAAATGTAACACTTCTGTCACTAAATGTAACTGGGTTTTCTCTTTTGTTACTAGTCAATTGTCAGGATGAGCATTACTGCAATGGGCATTTAATTCTAAAGCATTATGTCAGCGTGAAAATACTAAATAAATTAATTTTTCTCTCTTAACAACACTTTTCTCTCTTAACACTGGGACGCCACATCCAAGGTATCACTTATCGACATTAATGACAGTGAAAAATTAAACTGCATGTACCTAATGGAAATTTGGGAAAAGCAATCGTTACCGAAGTTAATTTGTCGGTAAAGAGGAAGGAAAGGGTTACATCTAAATGAAAGGAAAAATGCGAATGAAACTGGTGGAAATTAATTTTGAAAAGGGGTAAAGTTAATAAAGAAAGTAAATGTGCGGCCGTTACGTTAACAATTAACTAGTGGTTCTTCCTTGGCTCGGGTATGAGGTAGAATGAAACAGCATTTTTACATTTTACTTTTTTACTTTTTACTTTTTTACTTTTTACTTTTATTGAAGATTTGTACAACTGTTTCCTTACTCAATGCTCTGGCTCGGAGAGCGGCAGCTGTGTCGTTTGCGAAGCCTTCTGCTGCGGCAGCGGCGGCGTCTGATTACGCGCGGCAGAGTGTATCTCGTGTCGCCGTCTCGCCTCGCCCAGTTGACTGGAGATGCGCAGCGCGAGGTGGCCCGTTTAATTATTGCGAGCGAAGTCGTGCATCAGATGGTGATACCTTGGATGTGGCGTCCCAGTGTTTCTCTTCTCTAAGCGGCCGCGTGTGTTAGTGTTGTGCGTCGGTCAGCGGAGCGGCGGGGCAGGGGTGTCCCGGACCCGAACAACGGACTCCCGCTTGCCAGTCTTCGGCTATCAGATCTTCATCTCAGCTCACAGGTGATTGCTGATGTGACGCCATCTCCTTCCCGTCCTCACGAGTCACCCGGGTACGTAACAATCAGACTTCAAATACCTTTTAACTTCTGTCTTTTGGCACCGAGGCTGCTGCTTGCTATTCCATTACAGCAGCGGACTTGGTGCGTCTGTGTATGATGTAGTCTCTTCTTGCATGACGGTCTTCAGCACCAAAACTGACTGAAAACTACTGCTACTCATCTCGTCTTTCTTCGTCTTCTCGGGCCCACTGCGTCTCGCGTATTTATTCACTTCAGTTTACTGGAGGTGAACGACTTCACGGTCATTGCCTCTTCTGTCACGTTGAAAAGCTTCTCGAACAATCTTCTTAACGTCGGTCATTGGCTCTTGGAATGTAGGCGAGGGCCTTTGCTCACATGTGACAACTGAGAAACACGTGAGCCGGTCGGGCGATGCCCTGACGGCTGAATCGACAGCGTCCGCTTATGTGGGGAGGACGACGGCTTCTTCTGAACTTGCTGACTTCACAGTCATTGTCTCTGCTGCTCTGCCCTCTGTTTCCCAGTGTGTAATTCTTCTAAACTAAACTGTTTTTCATTTATTTTCTAATTTCTACTTCACTTTGATTTCACTAATTTATTTACTTATCTTAAGTACCACTCAACTGGAGAAATGAAAATATTGTTCCTAAAGCATGTATCTACACACTTAAAACTTTCAAACATGTAGAATAAAAGATGGATGTAAAAAAAAAAAAAAAAGTACCTTCTTTGAGCACATGAGAAGTAGGGGCTTTTCATGATTTTTTCAAGTAAAATAAAAAGTAATGCTAAATCTGATAACATAGATTAATTCTTTACATTTTTGCCATGTCCATATTGGACAGTCCCTGTAATCACTACATCAGGTGGAAGGACTTCTTGCAGCCGGAACATTGACCATTGGCAGGAACTCCTGAAATCCTCCTCTTGGACCTGCAACAAAATTATTTCCTATAAGTCATTTTCAATACATTTCCTATCACGATATCTAGGATAATTGAAAAATATTAAGTTCTAACAAAATGGTGACATGTTCAAATATCATTTTATTTGCCCAAAACACTGAGACAAAAGTGTTCACCAAAAATAGACTATACAAGGTATCACAGAATGGCTCCTTACACTGATATAGAATTCAATTTAGAACGCTAGCATCAAATTCTGATCAAAATTGTATGTACCATTCTCGAGTTATATTTCCTGCCAATTTGAAAAATACTGTTTTGAGAAAACACATTTAAAGTTTTGGGATACATTTTTTTGTAGTTAAGTTAAACATACTTCCAGTAAGTGATCCCTGGTCCAAAAGGCAATCCTTCCAGAACCAAAATGAGGTCCTCCTTCATCTTCTGGTAGTTGTGCCGTTCTCTTTGTTAGTCTCTTGTCATCTGCTGTTCTGCTTGCTTGATATGCTTTCCGTCCACTTTTGTGCAAAAACTGTATCAGGCTGCTGTGATCTCAGGCTCAAGCATGTTCAAAATTTTCATAATGCCTGTTGGGTCATCGCTGAAATTATGTGCTTCCACATTTTCTGCAATGTCGACTGTTTTCTATTTTTTTTTCCCCCACTGTGGATTGTTTTTGGAGACACTTTTTCACAAATTGCCATGTAACTTGATAACAGAGCTTCTGATGAACTTAGGAAGGACACTACAATAAAGCAGACATGCCAGAGAACACAAATCATTTTTTTTTTAATTTTCAAAGAGGAATATCCTCTTAAATAACAGGAAGATTTGTGCAAGATTGAATAGGTAGAGAAATACATTAATATTAAGAGTTTAACTGGTGTATAAAGTAGTATGATTGTGGAAGTTAAGGAAAGTGATGTGGGATTAGCAGCTCGAATATCTTGCGGAAATTCAGAGTCTGAATCAGCTGTAGTGACAGATGAAGTATATGTGTGCTGTATTGAAATGAATGAGTGTGTGAGTAGCAAGAGGGATGATACTGATTTAGGTTCAGTGGTATCTTTTCATTAGGAGTTAATGGGTGTTGCGTACTTGCTGGAGAGCTGGGGTCAGGTGTAATCCTAGATGCACCAATTATTTCTGTGTTGTGCAGAGTGCAGTAGGAGATGGTAATTTTTTGTAGCTGCTGTGAAGGATGCGCAGGAAGCTATTGATGATATTAGTTACATTACTGTGTTGTGGATAATAGGGTGGATTAGGCACATTTAGTCATAAATAGTGCATCAGATTCTTGCCACCTGTTGTGGTGGCACTTCCTGCAAATGGGGGAGGGGGCAAGAGAAGGAAGAGGAAAAATGCTTTTAATACAAGTCTTCAGGCCAACAAGGCTAAATCCTTTCAGTAGCATGCTCCTGAGGATTGGAATGTCCATAAAACTGATTATACTTGCAATGTAATGTTTACTGGGGTTAAGAGGAAGTGTCATGTGGAAACTGATTTTTGTCAGTGCTTGTTGGAGCTCAATTGAGGCATTGTTCCAGATGAGGGAAGCTGTTGCCAATGACATACTACTGCAAAGGTCTCCCCTGTGAAAGATGAACCAATTAAACTGCAAACCAACCCATGAAGACTCGGTTCACGTGATGTAGTATGGCGAGTTACAAAGAAACATAGCATCGTAAGAAGGAGTTAGCCTGTAGTTAGCATTAAAGTAAGGGAAGTAAGTGGGACTGTCTTAGTGGCTACTTGTAGTATCATAAGTGATTTATGTGTCAGCATAATTTTAGGGATGAAATTCCTGGGAAAAGTTATGGTGAACTTTTATAGCAGAGACAAGGTTCCGAGAGATGCACTAAAACAGAAAGTTAAGAAGCCACTGGATAGACAAAAAGAAATGCCAAACATGAGAAATCAGTTAAGTAGGACCTTTTTTCTGTTGTAAGATGATTTGTTAAGGGAATTTGTTAACAAGAAGGAGGAGATCTGGAGTATTATTATAGCTGTTGATTGTATTAGTTAGAATATGATTCAGTATACTAATGGATATGTGTGAAAAATGAGGGAAGTTCAGTGGGGCTGTATCGATGCAAAAAGGATATTTTTCCGTGGAACAGATGCTCCAGCACATACAGCAGTACCGTGACGATTGATGCCACTAAGTCATTATGATGAGTGTCTCAATTACTGGTACCATTATGGCTCCAACTCTATGCTATTTCAGACAGAAAACTGACCATCCACTTGAGCACCCAGGGCATCAGTTCCCTACAACCTGGGTTACTATTAGAAAATAGTAAATAATTCACTAAGCAGCCAACGAATATTGTGGTTCAGGCTGGACTAGGATTAAGAAAATCAAAATGTATTGTACACATATCTCAAACCTCGAGATATGACGTCAAGATTTCCCAGAGATACAGAGATCTATGGTGCACTGGACTGGACATCCCAAAAAGGGGAGGTGTGTTGTGCCACAATCCTTTCTGACATAATGGCTAGCTCCTGTGACTGTCTCAATAACCATATGTCATACAAAGGATGGCACAAGAAATTTTGGGAGTAGGTGTTCTTGTGCAAGAAGATGTATTCAGTACAATGACATTGCAAAAGTCACCATCCAGGGCTTCTGAAAAGAGAGGCTGTTACACCATTACTGCACCAACATGACTGTGAAATTGTTGAGATGACAGGAAAACTGGAGCGATGATATCACAGTTGCTCAATGGGCATGCCAGTATCTCACATTAGAGACCAGAAACATTACCATTTCAAAAATTGGTGCAGACTACACTTTCATACATTCGTCCAAATTAAGATAGGCATTATCAGTTATTGCCAGCTGCTAGCTACGAGGAGAGGTCCACAACGGTCTAAGAGTTGAGATCAGTCTACAAGCTGCCACAACCAGACTATATCTTCACTGACTGTAGGCTTGCTGCCTGTGCTATAAATCTTGATGCTGCTGACTTGGCACCTTCTAAATGGCTGGCCACCTGCTGGTCAGCTTCTGACAATTGGTGGTCGACTGTGTTGGTGGCTCAAGTCTGGACCATCTAGCTGCACAGTCATCTCAGTTTGAGTGAGCAAACGCGGTCACTGTTTGCCATCACCTGTGCAGATACAAGTCACCGCTGTAAGCTGCCACTGTACATGCTGGTAACTGCAGTTTTATTCCTTCTTCCCACCTGGCCCTGTGCATTGTGCAGTGTGAATGAGCCCATAGGTGCTGCCCAGTCCAGCCTGAGACTGCTACAGCTGCCGTCCTGGCGTGTCTCGTTTCTGTGTCCACTCTCTTTGCTTGAGTGAGACGCCACACACTGTCTGTAACAATAGGCCACTGCTGAAATTTTTGCAGGTTGAAACTAGAATGCACCTTGGAGAGCCTTGGCAGCCTCCCAGGGCAATCATCTTTGTTGTACTGTGTTATGGAGCGAAGAGATTGCTTGAAAACACTGTTTTCATGATAGAACATCAGACTACCACCTGACATCTGTTACCACACCACTGCAATCATGCCTGGGGTGATGAACTACAGGCTATCCTGACTGTTCACAGCCCAGCTCCAGCATCCACTGTAGATATCACTCACCCCTGTCCTCTACAATTCCTTTCCCCTACTCCATGTTATCTGATTATTTTCCCTTATCTTCCTTTTCTGACTGTGGTAAATGTTGGCTCTTTATCTGTCTTTGCTATGATTATGCATTCTCTATACTGTGCATAGTAGCACACCTGTATTCCCTTGTTTGATTTTGTTTTGAGAACACTGTACTTACTACACCTGAATTCCTGTTCTTCTTGCCACTGCAGTTCACTAATTCCCATTACAGTGTACCTAACGTCAACTGTGTAGTTCAGTTTCTCTTTTTAAATTCTCTAACCTACTTGTCAAGCCATGTACACATTTAGGAGTAACAGTGTGTAGAGATATGATGTGGAAGGATCACATAGGCTCAGTTGTAGGTAAAGCAAATGGTTGGCTACAATTCACTGGTAGGATACTGGAAACATATGAGATGTGGTTTATCCATGTAACATTGTCAGGGGCTTTATTTTACAGGTCTGTCTTGATCACTAAAACTTTTACACTTCAGTATTACTGGTTTTGGCTACTGCCATCTTCAGATCATAAAATATTCTGATATAGTGTCAATGTCAAATTCGACATGTAGGTACATAGTAAGTGAACTTACTATTTACCTATATGTTTAGTTTGACATTCATACTACATCAGAATATTTTATGATCTGAAGATGGCAGTAACCAAAACCAGTAATAGTGAAGTGTAGAAGTTTGTGTGATAAGGATGGATCTGTAAAATAAAGTGCCGAAAATATGTCTCGGACTCATTTTCAGACTTTATGTCTTCAGCTGATAAAATTGTTAGGGGCCACACAGTTTCTTGGACCCAGTAGCAGTGCTACCCAGTTTTAGCAGTAAAATTAAGAGGTTTGGATCCAAGAAAGAGGGTCATGACCTTTGGACCTGCTCCTGTTAACTTTCCTCCTAAAAGCTGGGTGGTATGGCTGCCAGGCCCAAGACAGTGCACGGTCTGGAACACCTGTTACATGGATAAATAGTCACCCTGCAACCCCCCCCCCCCCCCCCCCCAAAAAAAAAGTGGATGCATTTGCAGCACAGTACCTCATTCAAAGAATTTTTTCCATCTGAACAATAGTTCTGAGTTTGGAAAATGTATGCTGTCTAATCTCTAATCTGAGAAAATGGATGGGTGGGAATAATTGTGAAGTTGTGAAGGCCAACTCAGCACACTGTCGCTGTGGTAGAACACTCCTTTACATGCTAACATTGGTCACTTCTATTTCAACTCTCTTTGCAGTCAGTCAAAAAACCTTGTATAGTAAGAGCCAATCACATTTTTTACCAGTTTCTAAGTTTTTAAACATAATGATATCTCTTTTCTCCCCAGTTCAATCCAGTACCTACTCATTTATTTTTTCAATCAACTCATGTAATCTTCAACTTTATTCTGTAGCAACTCATTTCAGAAGTTTCTATTCTTTTATTATCTGAACTGTTTATCATTGATGTTTCACTTCTGTATAAGCTACACTCCAGACAAATAGCTACAGAAATAACTCTTTAACACTTAAATTTATATTCACTGTTTATAAAATTCTATTTTTTAGAAATTATTTTCTTGCTGTTGGTAGTCTGCATTTTATATCCAATCTACTTCTCAGATGCATGGTACTGGCCATTGTCTTTCATCTCAGGTACTTCAGCTGATGTTTGTTTAGTGATTCTTCTGATGTTTTGGTAGCACAAGTGGCTGGTATTGTCAAAGATTCATCCTCTGCCATTATTTATTTATTTATTTATTTATTTGTATTCTATAAATCCAATACTGCGAGGCATTCGCATTGGTGTAGGATGTGTCAGAATTATTACAAATAATACAAAAGGAATACATAAAAGTATCTCTTGCGAGAGGATACCTTGTATAAGACAAAATACCCATTAATAAGTATAGAAAAAATTACATTAAAAATATGGTAGATCTTAATAGCTAAATGAAAGACACAGTAATGTTAACAGTGACTGTGAGTATCGTAATGCACAATAGTACTTCATATTAGTAAATGAAGAAATCAATTACAGTTAACTCTACTGAAATATTCTTCTACTGAATAGAAGGAATTGTCTAATAAATACTGTTTGACCTGTTGTTTAAATTTGGGAAGCTCACGGATAAGTAATTTCAGTGACGGTGCGAGAGCATTGAACACCTTGCAGCTCATGTAATGGACTCCTTTTTGTACAATAGTAAGGTTTTTTGATTCATAATGGATGTCCATCTTCCTCCTGGTATTGTGGGTATGGTATGAATCGTTGATTTTGTATGATTGTCCATTTTTATCAATGAAACATAACAGGGAGTAGATACATTGGCATGCAGCCATCAGTATCCCTAATTTTTTGAAAAGGTTCCTACAAGAATGTCTAGGCTGGACTCCGCTCATTATCCTAATAACTCTCTTTTGGGCAATGAATATTTTTTTGGATAGTGGCTGATTACCCCAGAAAACTATGCCATACAGCAATGTTGTTGTTGTTGTTGTTGTTGTTGTTGTGGTCTTCAGTCCTGAGACTGGTTTGATGCAGCTCTCCATGCTACTCTATCCTGTGCAAGCTCCTTCATCTCCCAGTACCTACTGCAAGCTACATCCTGCTGAATCTGCTTAGTGTATCCATCTCTTGGTCTCCCTCTACGATTTTTACCCTCCACACTGCCCTCCAATGCTAAATTTGTGATCTCTTGATGCCTCAGAACACGTCCTACCAACCGATCCCTTCTTCTAGTCAAGTTGTGCCACAAACTTCTCTTCTCCCCAATCCTATTCAGTACCTCCTCATTAGTTACGTGATCTACCCACCTAATCTTCAACATTCTTTTGTAGCACCACATTTCAAAAGCTTCTATTCTCTTCTTGTCCAAACTATTTATTGTCCATGTTTCACTTCCATACATGGCTACACTCCATACAAATACTTTCAGAAACGACTTCCTGACACTTAAATCTATATTCGATGTTAACAAATTTCTCTTCTTCAGAAACGCTTTCCTTGCCATTTTATATCCTCTCTACTTTGACCATCATCAGTTATTTTGCTCCCCAAATAGCAAAACTCCTTTACTACTTTAAGTGTCTCATTTCCTAATCTAATTCCCTCAGCATCACCCGACTTAATTCAACTACATTCCATTATCCTCGTTTTGCTTTTGTTGATGTTCATCTTATATCCTCCTTTCAAGACACTGTCCATTCCGTTCAACTGCTCTTCCAAGTCCTTTGCCGTCTCTTACAGCACTACAATGTCATTGGCGAACCTCAAAGTTTTTATTTCTTCTCCCTGGATTTTAATACCTACTCCAAATTTTTCTTTTGTTTCCTTTACTGCTTGCTCAATATACAGATTGAATAGCATCGGGGAGAGGCTACAAGCCTGTCTCAAACCCTTCCCAACCACTGCTTCCCTTTCATGCCCCTCGACTCTTATAACTGCCATCTGGTTTCTCTACAAATTGTAAATAGCCTTTCGCTCCCTGTATTTTACCCCTGCCACCTTTAAAATTTGAAAGAGAGTATTCCAGTCAACATTGTCAAAAGCTTTCTCTAAGTCTACAAATGCTAGAAATGTAGGTTTGCCTTCCCTTAATCTTTCTTCTAAGATAAGTCGTAGGGTCAGTATTGCCTCACGTGTTCCAACATTTCTACGGAATCCAAACTGATCTTCCCCGAGGTAGGCTTCTACAAGTTTTTCCATTTGTCTGTAAAGAATTCGCGTTAGTATTTTGCAGCTGTGACTTATTAAACTGATAGTTCGGTAATTTTCACATTTGTCAACACCTGCTTTCTTTGGGATTGGAATTATTATATTCTTCTTGAAGTCTGACGGTATTTTGCCTGTCTCATACGTCTTGCTCACCAGATGGTAGAGTTTTGTCAGGACTGGCTCTCCCAAGACCGTCAATAGTTCTAATGCATTGTTGTCTACTCCCGGGACCTTGTTTCAACTCAGGTCTTTCAGTGCTCTGTCAAACTCTTCACGCAGTATCGTATCTCCCATTTCATCTTCATCTACATCCTCTTCCATTTCCATAATATTGTCCTCAAGTACATCGCCCTTGTATAGACCCTCTATATACTCCTTCCACCTTTCTGCTTTCCCTTCTTTGCTTAGAACTGGATTTCCATTTGAGCTCTTGATATTCATACAAGTGGCTCTCTTTTCTCCAAAGGTCTCTTTAATTTTCCTGTAGGCAACATCTATCTTACACCTAGTGAGATAAGCCTCTACATCCTTACATTTGTTCTCTAGCCATGCCTGCTTAGCCATTTTGACTTCCTGTTGATCTCATTTTTTAGACGTTTGTATTCCTTTTTGCCTGCTTCATATTTATATTTTCTCCTTTCATCAATTAAATTCAATATTTCTTCTGTTACCCAAGGATTTCTACTAGCCCTTGTCTTTTTACCTACTTGATCCTCTGCTGCCTTCACTACTTCATCCCTCAGAGCTACCCATTCTTCTTCTACTGTATTTCTTTTCCCCATTCCTATCAATTGTTCCCTTATGCTCTCCCTGAAATTCTGTACAACCTCTGGTTTAGTCAGTTTATCCAGGTCCCATCTCCTTAAATTCCCACCTTTTTGCAGTTTCTTCAGTTTTAATCTACAGTTCATAACCAATAGATTGTGGTCAGAGTCCACATCTGCCCCTGGAAATGTCTTACAATTTAAAACCTGGTTCCTAAATCTCTGTCTTACCATTATATAATCTATCTGATACCTTTTAGTATCTCCAGGATTCTTCCATGTATACAACCTTCTTTTATGATTCTTGAACCAAGTATTAGCTATGATTAAGTTATGCTCTGTGCAAAATTCTACCAGATGGCTTCCTCTTTCATTTCTTACCCCCAATCCATATTCACCTACTATGTTTCCTTCTCTCCCTTTTCCTACACTCGAATTCCAGTCACCCATGACTATTAAATTTTCGTCTCCCTTCACTACCTGAATTATTTCTTTCATCTCATCACACATTTATTCAATTTCTTCATCATCTGCAGAGCTAGTTGGCATATAAACTTGTACTACTGTAGTAGGCATGGGCTTTGTGTCTATCTTGGCCACAACAATGCGTCCACTATGCTGTTTGTAGTAGCTTACCCGCACTCCTATTTTTTTATTCATTATTAAACCTACTCCTGCATTACCCCTATTTGATTTTGTATTTATAACCCTGTATTCACCTGACCAAAAGTCTTCTTCCTCCTGCCACCGAACTTCACTAATTCCCACTATATCTAATTTTAACCTATCCATTTCCCTTTTTAAATTTTCTAACCTACCTGCCCGATTAAGGGATCTGACATTCCATGCTCCGATCCGTAGAACGCCAGTTTTCTTTCTCCTGATAACGACGTCCTCTTGAGTAGTCCCCGCCCGGAGATCCGAATGGGGGACTATTTTACCTCCAGAATATTTTACCCAAGAGGACGCCATCATCATTTAACCATACAGTAAAGCTGCATGCCCTCAAGAAAAATTACGGCTGTAGTTTCCCCTTGCTTTCAGCCGTTCGCAGTACCAGCACAGCAAGGCCGATTTGGTTAGTGTTACAAGGCCAGATCAGTCAATCATCCAGACTGTTGCCCTGCAACTACTGAAAAGGCTGCGGCCCCTCTTCAGGAACCATACGTTTGTCTGGCCTCTCAACAGATACCCCTCCGTTGTGGTTGCACCTACGGTACGGCTATCTGTATCGTTGAGGCACGCAAGCCTCCCCACCAATGGCAAGGTTCATGGTTCATGGTTCATTCAGCAATAATGCATGGAAATAACTAAAATAAGCAGTTTTGTGGTGTCTCGGTCACATACAATGGAAATAACATGAACAGCGAATGTTGCTGAGCTGAGTTTTTTGTGGAGGTGCAAAATATGTTCAGACCATTTTAGACTGTTGTCAATGTGTACTCCCAGAAACTTGGTTGACTGAACTTGCAGTAACTCACTACTATTCAGTGTAATACTTAATTGATCCTCAACTTTTTTCCTTACTTGGAAATGCACGTACTGGGTCTTACTAACATTTAGTGAGAACCCATTATTTATAAACCAATTACATACTTCACTAAAGACAATATTGGCCGATTCCTCAAGATTGAGGTTGGGAGTTTTGTTGATGAGGATAGAGGTGTCATCAGCACAAAGAGTAAAGTGAGTTTTAAAGCTAGTATGCAAGGGAAGGTCATTGATAAAGATGAGGAAGAGAAGGGGGCCAAGTACACAGCCCTGAGGAATACCACAGCCAATAAAGCCCCAGCTAGATGACACAGAGTATCCATCAGAGTCGTTCAACATGACCTTCTGCTTTCTTCCAGCTAGGTAGGATTTAATCCATGAGCCAACTGAGGCACTTATACCATAATATTCAGCCTTTGCTAAGAGGATTTCATGATTAACTCTATCAAAGGCCTTAGAAAGGTCACAGACGATACCAACAGGAGATAATTTATTATTAAAAGACTCTAAGATTTGATGGGTGAAGGAAAAAATAGCTTGTTCTGTTGATACACCCAGTTGAAATCCGAACTGGCTACTGTTTAATACCTTATAATGCATGATGTGTTCAATAAGTCTTTTCTGAACCAATTTCTCAAGAATTTTAGAAAAGGTTGTTAAAAGGGAGATAGGCCGATAGTTAGTAAAGTCAGCTTTATCGCCTTTTTTAAAGAGAGGTTTGACAATAACATACTTTAGTCTCTCAGGAACAGTCCCGTGCTGGATGGATTCATTGAATATGTGCACAGTATTTTGCTTATCGGCTTTTAGCACTCCTTCAGTAATCTTGAAGAGATACCATCTATGCCAACACAATTCTTGCTCTTCATTGTGGAGGGAGAAGCTTTGACAATCCTAACAACTCATAGTGGTGAAATATTAGAAAAATCATTATATAAACATCAGCCAAAGTTAAGAGACAAAAGCCAACAGGCAATAAACCAGTTTAATCACCATTCACTACTTACAGCAGAATAGGTTTGAACATTAAATATACAATTAAGAATAATTTTTACAGTGAAGTTTTTACAATTTAGATCCATATCTTTTACTCTTGTTGAATGGGTGTTAGAATAACCAATTTTACACCTTAACTTTGAAAATATTATAGAGCAATGTCCAAGCAGGCAGTGGAAGTTCATTAAAAAGTATTAAGTTTGTTGTTTTGTGTGAGTCTGTAGTCTTTGTGACTCTGTGTCTCAGTATATCAAGATTCAGTTTGCCTCTGGTATTGTGAAGCTGTATCATCTCTCTGGCAGTGGACTCATTTATGTTGCTTTTGACCTGAAGCAATGTTGTGTATATGCATAAATTAACAACAGTTAATATTTGGAGCATGATAAAGAGGGGATGATAGTGTTTCTTAGGTGTAGCTCTGCTTATTATTCTGGTGATTTTTTTTTAATTTTCAGAATTTTACTAACATAGCTGGAATGTCCCAATAGCACTCTGCCGTAGGATATGTGTGATTGAAATAGGCCAAAATATGCAACCCTCAGAGACTCACCAGTGACTACATCCATCAATTTCCACATGAGATAGCTTACTCTTGCAATTCTCTTGCAGACATAGCTAATACATTGTTCCCAGTTTAATTTCCAGTCAATGTGAAAGCCTAACAGCTTTACTGATTCACTTTCCACAGACTCATAATTAGTTGTTGTGTTTCATCAGAACTGTACAGGAGTTCATTGGAAGAAAACCAATTCATTGCTAGTTCTAATTTTTCCTGTGTTGCCATATCCAGTTCTGTCATGTCATGGTGGGTACTGAGCAGTGTTGTGTCATCTGCATAACACATTATGGAATCTGCTTCTACATGCTGCATAGTTAGGCAGAGAGTTAAGTGCAGTGATGAACAGTGGCACTCCAATTCAAACTTCCTTGAAAGAAGAGCATCTGTTTTTGACTGATACAGACTGCTTTCTGTTGCTTAGATATAAATCGATTACATCTAAAGATGGGCTGTGTATGCCATAATATGTCAGTTTTGCAAGTATGGTGTTAAACAGTATACAGCCAAAGGCTTTGCAGAGATCACAAAGTATAATGATACTAGATCTTCATGTTCAAATGCAATTAACACCTGGTTAACAACTTCAGTGACTGTAGCAGTGGTATTTTTGTCATGTTGGAATCCAAACTGCCTGTTGGAGAGAAGATAATGCCTCCCAAATAGCTATTTAGCTAGTTGTACATTAGATCCCAAAAACTTTGGAGAAAATTGGGAAAATAGAAATTGGTCAGTAGTTTCTGGGTGATGCTTATCTGTCTTTTTAAAGATTTCTATCACTTTAGCAAGTTCAAGTGCATCAGGGAAAGCTCTAGATTCTAAACAAATATTGAAGATGTATAGAGAGATTGACAAATGAGATGTATTATTTTTTTAGTCACATAGTTGGAGAACCAATAACAGTCCATTCTTCTGGGGTTTGAGGATCTTGACACAGCTTTTATAATAGCCTTGAGGGTGAGAACATTCTATTGGAAGTCATATCCCTTAGGTGGCTCAGCACCAAGAAGATCTAAAGCACAAGTGTCAGTTTGTTTAATTTTGTCTTTCAGCTTCTTCACAGAGATTATATAGTAATTGTTTACATCTTCACAGTCCAGTGCTACTACATCTTGTGCATCTTGTGAGACTTTTCTTCATTAATTATGTCCCATTCTGCTTTACATTTGTTGGGAGCATGTTCATATGCAAGTTTTTTGGCCGGGGTCAGTTCGTCTTTGTAGTTCTTTTAACATCATAGAAAAAGCTCTATATCAGGTGTCATCCAGCTCAGGCTCTTGTACAGTCTGAGCATATCTTTCCTAATATGAGCCAGCTCATCTGTATACCATTTGAGCTGTTTCCTTTTCTGTTTATGCTTAGGGATAATTTTGGTTAATGGTTAACAATAGTGCCATATTTCAGTGAGTTTTTTGATGAAAATAATCAGACGCTTCTTCCCCAGTGCTCTTCCCAGGTTGTGTGTTGTACATAAGTCCCTGATAACATCAGCTGATCTGTCAACAAATAGATTAATATATTCATCTTTCTGGCCTCTTATCTATGTAGCATTAGACTTGATGCTGGCTGATGAGTCTGACTTAGACAACTGATCACAGCAGAACATTAAAATTAAGGGATCATAGTCTACTAGTGCTCCACTAACAAGTCTAGCATCATACATATCTCTAGAAAAATTAACCATAATGTATGCAAGCAGGCATTATTCTGTATGGGCCTGTAGTTTGTATAATGTAAATTTAGAGGTCTTAGTATGTTTAAAAAAATGTCCTTGTAACATGATCATCCCAGTTGATCATTTTAGTGTTGAAATCACCACAGGTAATGACTTTTGTCTTAGTTATCAAAATTTTCCTCATAAGCTGTTCAAATCTTTCATCAGCAGAAGTTTGAAAGAGTGAATGGTGCAAACATACATTCAGTTCTCTATTGAGAAGTCAGTCAGCATTCATTGCCACCATTCGAGGAGCATTTACCATACACCTTTTTTGGGAATGGGTGACACCAGTCTGAGAATTAAAGATTTGGTAAGGTTACAAGATTTCATTTCCCTTTTTGTAGCCATTAATGTAGAGCTATGAATAAAAAGTAGTGCGTGCAATACTAAATACTCTTTGTGGTGAATATGGTGAGTTTGATGTAGCCATCTGATTATTGCCAAGAGCTCAAACACTACTGATTACTGAGCTTGCTTCATTGGATAATTTTTGTTGCAGTTATACTTCAGCAGCTCTAAATTACTAATGATAATTCCAACTTTATTGATTACAGAGTTTATTTCACTGATGCTATTTGCTGTGCTATAGATGATTAAAATCATTTCAAAGATTCATTTTAAAAAATTCTTGATTCTTGAGTTTAAACCATGTCAGTATGCTGTCAAACATGATATTCACATTTGTGGCTGTACCTCATCTCTTCAGTCTCCATGATATAGGCTTTCCTTTTGCTAAATCAATGAAAACATTAAGCATTCCAGAATTCAATGTACTAAAGAGAAATGATACCTACAAGCTCAAAATTTTTGATTGTTGTAGTTTCTCAAAGCCCAAAAAATGTGGCAAACAGCTGTGGCTAAATTAATTACTAGCCATAATTATATTCTCCAGAAACTAATTTTATTCATTTGAGAAATGAGTATTGAAATCTGAAATCCTTCAATTGCCATCACATTCACTGAAATGTACTCATCTTGCTTCATCTCCTTGATTAAGTAGTAATATAATAATTATAAGATACAACATCTAATAAAACCATATTTATTTTCTGTAGGAAAGGAAAGTGCATCTCACTCCAGAGCAGGTGAGTGAACTGTATTTTCAACATTATGGGAATCTGTACTTCCCACTACTAGTAGCACACATGTCCAGTGGCCCAGTCATTGCTCTTTGCTTAACAAAAACAAATGCTATAGAAGACTGGAAGCTTCTTATGGGTCCAAAGTGTGTTAAAGTTGCCAGAGTGGAGTACCCTAAAACACTTCGAGCAAAATTTGGAGATCCAGATGATGAAATAAGAAATGCACTTCATGGAAGTGACTCTGAAGAAATGGCTGAGAAAGAGCTACACTTCTTTTTTCCTGAATGTAAGTCCATGTGATACAAGTTTATTTAATGTCAAATGTTTCTAGTTATTGATATAAATTCTCATTACTAAGCAGAAAGTCATGTACAGAGCTGCACAGAGAATTAGTTTATTAAAGTGAAATAATCTTAAATCCTAACATTGGCATGTTTTTCTACTTCTTCTGAGAGAACTTCAGTGATGATAAAGGACCTTATGCAAACTATAGCCACAAAATGTCAAAGAGTACATTTGCTTTGTAATTAATTTTCTATTTGTGGAAAACACCCACTGATCAAGCCATCAATGGGAAAAACTTGCATGAATAACAGCTTTCCTATTTATTTGTTGTATGAAACTTGAAGACAGGTGGGAAACATCCCATGAAAGCCTACTTTCAAAGTTTCAATAACCAGAACTAAGTAAGAAATCTAGGAACATACTACCATTTTCAATGTATTGCTCTCATAAGGACTGCAAACACAAGAGTAGACCAACTAAAGCATTCACAGAGGCATTTAAATACTCATTCTTTCCACACTGTGTACACAACAGGAACTAGAAGAAGCTCTGAGTGGTACAGTGGGAAGTACCCTCTGCCACACACTTTACAGTGGTTTGCAGAGTATAGATGCAGATGCAGGACTTTCATTGATAATAAATGAATGAGCAATATATGTGTTCTGTTTGCAAGTGAAAGCAACCAAGTTCTGACAAACTGATAAATTGATAAATTATGGGTCTGAGCCATGTTAGTTTACTTTGAGGCACATTTCAGACAATGTGCCAGTGTTGAGTAATGTGAGTTTAATTATTAATTGCTCAAATGCTAATCTTCAGTGATATGTTGAACATTATGACTTCACTGTGTACTTTATTTTTGGCAAAGAAAGTGTATTCTCCACTTCTTGTTAAACTTAACATATTAGTAAAGAGAATTTTTTGGCCATAGGTGCTAGTGTAATAAGTGGGGCATCATTTTTATCACTTATAAGGGCAAACAGATATGTTTGCTGGAAGCAATATACTCAGACTATAAGTTCCAAGACAGAGACCACAAATCATTATCCAATATGATCATGACTGCTTGATGGGCAATAGCAGTACACTTGTCTAACAAGTCAGAATCTTACACTTAGTATGACATTTTTAAACCTAGTAAAATATTCTGTACAAAAATTATGGATCTCTTCTGATGGCATCTGCAACAGATACTCTGGATTAAGTCTGAGCTTATTTCAACAATTAAGTTATCAAATGTTACCATTACCGGTTCCAACTTGCTACAAAGTCATCATCAGATTATTTGAATATGTTACATAGTAACTCATTTCATTACACAGTAACCCATATTGTTTACACAATAACAATATAGTTATGAAACTAATGCAATATAGTTTTGAAACTAATGACACCTATACCACAAAGAATTAGAGCACAACAAATGGCTGTAGCCAATAAATGTTATGTGAGGCCATGATCAGTCTGAAAATTACTTTGAACTTTAGAGTGTTTAACTTAGCATATTCTGATTGAATGGTGATAGATGAGTTGAGATTATACACATTTCTTTTACCTTAGACCTGCAGTGAAGAGATCTTTGTGGATGTCCATTACATCAGAAAACCAAAGCATAAATTATCTATCCTTATGCATAAAAGGAAATGTACTGACTTATTGACTCATCATCACCCAGCCCAAACTGCAAAGGATGGAAACTTGAAATTTGGAGAGGGTGTTGATCTAATACTGAAGCAGTTTAATCCCCTAAGCGTTGAAATAGGAGATGACAGGTTTTTTGAAGTAAGGTAATTTTGAATCTAGCAATGTGGAAATTGGTAATTGGTTTCTTGGTAAAAAAAAAAAATGCATTTCAGCATTTTTGGAAATTTAGCCCCCCAAGGGAGTGAAACAGCAGAGCAAAAGTTTTATGAAAATATTTCATTATGAAAGCAGAATCACTTTTTGGTCAGAAGTAGACCTACATTCAGAAATGACCATGCTTCTGTGGCCTTAATTAGCATGAAAGATTCAGAAGGTTTTGCAATTTGTGAACTAAATCAACAAAAGATATTTAACAGTCACCACAACAAATTGACTTTGTCAGAATTGCATATAAAAAGAAATGGATCTTTAACACATTTCATTTTTCTCTGTGCTCAATATATGTTTATAAAGTTATTTTGTTGTAATTATTATGAAAACTAATAATTACTGATGACAAAATAGATATGATACCATTTTTAAATATGATTCTGTGACCAAAATGCTACTGAAACAGAGGATGACAGACTAAGGCCGAAATACTAATTGTTTTTTTCCAAAGCTGCTTCACAGAGGAAGACTGCACTGTAGTTCCTTCTCTAGATTGTCGCACAGATGAAAGAATGGTAGATATCGAAATAGATGACAGAGGGTTAGAAAAACAATTAAAATCGCTCAAAAGAGGAAAGGCTGCTGGACCTGATGGGATACCAGTTCAATTTTACACAGAGTACACAAAGGAACTTGCCCCCCTTCTTGCAGCAGTGTACCGAAGGTCTCCAGAAGAGCATAGAATTCCAAAACTTTGGAAAAGGGCACAGGTCATCCCCTTTTTCAATAAGGAATGTCGAACAGATGTGCAGAACTATAGACCTATATCTCAAATGTCAATCAATTGTAGAATTTTGGAACACATCTTATGTTCGAGTATAATGACTTTTCTGGAGACTAGAAATCTACTCTGCAGGAATCAGCATGGGTTTGGAAAAAGACCATTGTGTGAAACCCAGCTTGCACTATTCATCCATGAGACTCAGAGGGCCATAGACATGGGTTCCCAGGTAGAGGCCATGTTTCTTGACTTGTGCAAGGCGTTTGATACAGTTCCCCACAGTCGTTTAATGAACAAAGTAAGAGCATATGGACTATCGGACCAATTGTGTGATTGGATTGAAGAGTTCCTAGATAACAGAATGTAGCATGTCATTCTCAATGGAGGGAAGTCTTCCAAAGCAAGAGTGATATCAGGTGTGCTGCAGGTGAATGTCATAGGACCTTTGCTATTCACAATATATACAGGGTGTTACAAAAAGGTACAGCCAAACTTTCAGGAAACATTCCTCACACACAAATAAAGAAAAGATGTTATGTGGACATGTGTCCGGAAACACTTAATTTCCATGTTAGAGCTCATTTTAGTTTTGTCAGTATGTACCGTACTTCCTCGATTCACCGCCAGTTGGCCCAATTGAAGGAAGGTAATGTTGACTTCGGTGCTTGTGTTGACATGTGACTCATTGCTCTACAGTACTAGCATCAAGCACATCAGTACATAGCATCAACAGGTTAGTGTTCATCACGAACGTGGTTTTTCAGTCAGTGCAATGTTTACAACTGCGGAGTTGGCAGATGCCCATTTGATGTATGGATTAGCATGGGGCAATAGCTGTGGCGTGGTACGTTTGTATCGAGACAGATTTCCAGAACGAAGGTGTTCCTATATCATGTGTACTTTGTACAATATGTGATCCACAGGATAAATAAATAAATACAAATACAAATACAACAGGAAGACATTCGAAGCAATTGATTGGCGTCTTAGGGAGCACAGAACATTCCAGCCTATGACTCGCGACTGGGGAAGACCTAGAAAGACGAGGACACCTGCAATGGACGAGGCAATTCTTCGTGCAGTTGATGATATCCCTAATGTCAGCGTCAGAGAAGTTGCTGCTGTACAAGGTAACGTTGACCATGTCACTGTATGGAGAGTGCTACGGGAGAACCAGTTGTTTCCGTACCATGTACAGCATGTGCAGGCACTATCAGCAGCTGATTGGCCTCCACGGATACACTTCTGTGAATGGTTCATCCAACAATGTGTCAATCCTCATTTCTGTGCAAATGTTCTCTTTAAGGATGAGGCTTCATTCCAAAGTAATCAAATTGAAAATTTTCACAATCAATGTGTGTGGGCTGACGAGAATCTGCACACAATTGTGCAATCACGTCATCAACACAGATTTTCTGTGAACGTTTGGGCAGGCATTGTTGGTGATGTCTTGATTGGGCCCCATGTTCTTCCACCTACGCTCAATGGAGCACGTTATCATGATTTCATATGGGATACTCTACCTGTACTGCTAGAACATGTGCCTTTACAAGTACAACGCAACATGTGGTTCATGCATGATGGAGCTCCTGCACATTTCAGTCAAAGTGTTCGTACGCTTCTCAACAACAGATTCGGAGACCGATGGATTGTTAGAGGCAGACCAATTCCATGGCCTCCACGCTCTCCTGACCACAACCTTCTTGACTTTCATTTATGGGGGCATTTGAAAGCTCTTGTCTACGCAACCCTGGTACCAAATGTAGAGACTCTTCGTGCTCGTATTGTGAATGGCTGTGATACAATATGCCATTCTCCAGGGCTGCATCAGCACATCAGGGATTCCATGCAACGGAGGGTGGATGCATGTATCCTCGCTAACGGAGGACATTTTGAACATTTCCTGTAACAAAGTGTTTGAAGTCACACTGGTAAGTTCTGTTGCTATGTGTTTCCATTCCATGATTAATGTGATTTGCAGAGAAGTAATAAAATGAGCTCTAACATGGAAAGTAAGCATTTCCAGACATGTGTCCACATAACATATTTTCTTTCTTTGTGTGTGAGGAATGTTTCCTGAAAGTTTGGCCTTACCTTTTTGTAACACCCTGTATAAATGACCTTGTGGATAACATCGGAAGTTCACTGAGGCTTTTTGTGGATGGTGCTGTAGTATATCAAGAGGTTGTAACAATGGAAAATTGTACTGAAATGCAGGAGGATCTGCAACGAACTGACGCACAGTGCAGGGAATGGCAATTGAATCTCAATGTAGACAAGTTTAATGTGCTGTGAATACATAGAAAGAAAGAGCCTTTATCATTTGGCTACAATAATAGCAGGTCATCAACTGGAAGCAGTTAATTCCACGAATTATATGGGAGTAGGTATTAGGAGCTGTTTAAAATGGAATGGCCATATAAAATTAATTGTCAGTAATGCATGTAGATGCCAGACTGAGATTCATTGGAAGAATCCTAAGGAAATGCAGTCCAAAAACAAAGGAAGTAGGTTACAGTACACTTGCTCACCCACTGCTTGAATATTGCTCAGCGGTGTGGGATCCGTACCACATAGGGTTGATAGAAGAGATAGAGAAGATCCAGCGGAGAACAGTGCTCTTTATTACAGGATCATTTAGTAATTGCGAAAGCCTTACAGAGATGATAGATAAACTCCAGTGGAAGGCTCTGCAAGAGAGATGCTCAGTAGCTCGATACAGGCTTTTGTTGGAGTTTTGAGAACATATCTTCACCAAGGAGTCAAGCAGTATATTGCTCCCTCTTACATATATCTCACAAAGAGACGATGAGGATAAAATCAGAGAGATTAGAGCCCACAAAGAGGCATACAATCTTTCTTTCCATGATCAATATGAGACTGGAGTAGAAGGGAGAACCGATAGAGGTACTCAAGGTACCCTCTGCCACACACCGTTAGGTGGCTTGCGGAGTATGGATGTAGATGTAGATATTGATTGTATGGATGTATATTCAGTAGGGAACAGACTCTCTGACCACGAGGCATAACCAGCTATATTAAACAGTTTATCTGATTGCAATGAAGTGATGTTAAAGAAACAGTTAAGAGTAATTAATGAATTTGATGTATTTATAAATGGGTTTCTATCAATCTTTAGCAGCTGCTCTCCCAAGAAAACAGTGTGGAACTAATAACTCATTAAAGAATCCTTTAATTACAAGAAATCAAAGTACCATGTGCAACAAAAATGAAATTGTTATTATTTCACATTACAAAAAATATGGTACTGTAGTTAGTCTGTTTCATGTTCCACAGAACATATGCATGATGATTCGTAATGATGTGGAAGGAATCTTTTTATACTGACATCACAAATTATTTTGTAAATATGGCTACATGCTGATCAAACAATGGAAAATCCAGGATGGAATGTAACATTATTATGAAAAGGATAATTGTTACTCACCACACAGCAGATATGCTGAGTTGCAGATAGGCACAACAAAAAGACTGTCAGAAAGTGAGTTTTCGGCCAACAAGGCTGTCATTCATTGAAAGTAGACAACACACACACACACACACACACACACACACACACACACACACACACACACACACACACAAGTGCAATTCACACATACAGACCACACAAGTGCAATTCACACATACAGACCACAGTCTCTGGTAGTGGCTGAAAGCTCATTTCATAATAATGTAACTACATGCTGATCATTTACAAGTGTTTATTTTTTATTCCTTAAACAAAAGGCATACAGAGTTATTAAATTCCTGCCCACAAACTTTTACACATTACATTGAAACAAACTCTTCTATGGAAGAGAGGGAATTATGAAAGAGAAATTTTCTCAGTTTGTTTTCAAATTTTACGTTGCTATCAGACATTTTATATTACTGGATGTTGTTGCTGTTGTGGTCTTCAGTCCTGAGACTGGTTTGATGCAGCTCTCCATGCTACTCTCTCCTGCGCAAGCTTCTTCATCTCCCAGTACCTACTGCAACCTACATCCTTCTGAATCTGCTTAGTGTATTCATCTCTTGGTCTTCCTCTACGATTTTTACCCTCCACGCTGCCCTCCAATGCTAAATTTGTGATCCCTTGATGCCTCAAAACATGTCCTACCAACCGATCCCTTCTTCTAGTCAAGTTGTGCCACAAACTTCTCTTCTCCCCAATCCTATTCAATACCTCCTCATTAGTTACGTGATCTGCCCACCTTATCTTCAGCATTCTTCTGTAGCACCACATTTCGAAAGCTTCTATTCTCTTCTTGTCCAAACTATTTATTGTCCATGTTTTACTTCCATACATGGCTACACTCCATACAAATATTTTCAGAAACGAGTTCCTGACACTTAAATCTATACTCGATGTTAACAAATTTCTCTTCTTCAGAAACGATTTCCTTGCCATTGCCAGTCTACATTTTATATCCTCTCTACTTCGACCATCATCAGTTATTTTACTCCCTAAATAGCAAAATTCCTTTACTACTTTAAGTGTCTCATTTCCTAATCTAATTCCCTCAGCATCACCCGATTTAATTTGACTACATTCCATTATCCTTGTTTTGCTTTTGTTGATGTTCATCTTATATCCTCCTTTCAAGACACTGTCCATTCCATCTAATTGTTCTTCCAAGTCCTTTGCTGTCTCTGACAGAATTACAATGTCATCGGCGAACCTCAAAGTTTTTACTTCTTCTCCATGAATTTTAATACCTACTCCAAATTTTTCTTTTGTTTCCTTTACTGCTTGCTCAATATACAGATTGAATAACATCGGGGACAGGCTACAACCCTGTCTCACTCCTTTCCCAACCACTGCTTCCCTTTCATGCCCCTCAACTCTTATAACTGCCATCTGGTTTCTGTACAAATTGTAAATAGCCTTTTGCTCCCTGTATTTTACCCCTGCCACCTTCAGAATTTGAAAGAGAGTATTCCAGTTAACATTGTCAAAAGCTTTCTCTAAGTCTACAAATGCTACAAACGTAGGTTTGCCTTTTCTTAACCTTTCTTCTAAGATAAGTCGTAAGGTTAGTATTGCCTCACGTGTTCCAACATTACTGGATAAGTGATCAAAAATCTTGGTTGCAGTGTGAAGGAAAGTGATTGTAGGGTAAAAATAAATAAAAAACAGAGAAATAGTTAAGAAATATGTGGACTTTATAATGAAGGAAAACAGCCAAATAATAAATGACAGAAGTCGGGTATTTAATAATCACTTCCTTGAATCAGCTCAGAAAACTGGCATGGACAGTTCAAGGAATAAAACAATAAAATATATGCAGAAAATAGTGCCTCATACATAAGGACAATTACAATTGCCTCATGTTCTGAGAAAGAAATTAAGAATGCAATTAACTCCCTCAGAACCAAAACGAGTCATGGAGTTGAAAATGTCTCAGGTAAAGTACTAAAATTCCTTCTTCATATATATGCAATGTATCTGTTACATCCTGCGATTAGTGCATCTGATTATGAGTGCACTGAGTGTGGTGTTGTCGTGCATGTGTGTTTGAATTGGCCACCAACTGTATCAGCTTGCGCTGGCCACTGGAGGCCACCTGTGGGAGGCATGCACAGAGCAAGGTCTTCACCATGCCATCTGCCAGTGCCTCATACATGTATGTGCAAGAGCAGTGCTGACTGACTTCTCTTGTATGTCCTTTCAGGGTGCCGTTCACATTAGTGTACTGTATCTTGTTACTTGAGGATCCACAGAAGTTTGTTTTCCGTTATTGTTGAGTGCTTCATGAATAAAGCCATATTTGCATTACTTGGACTGGTCTCATGTATTATAGGGTAACTACAGTATCCACTCACATATGCAACATATAACCCCTTTACAGAAAAGATAGTAAGACAGATATTAATGATTACCAACAGTCTCACTACTTAACTCCTCCTTGGAAGTACTGGAAAAATTTATGCATGCGAGAATCATAATACACGACTTATATTTTAAAGTATCAGAGATCTTATGGACACTGGTTTTCATCCTGCCTGACTAAAAGGATGCAGAGTGTTGCATTAAATAACTCAGAAAGTGTACACAATGAAATAGTATCTTCAGAGTGAGGAAAAATGACTTCAGGTGTACCACTAGGATTGATAATGGGTTCTTGTTATATATAAATAATTTTCTATTATGTAGACAAGAAGCAGAAATACTTCTCTGTGCTGATGATGCAAGTACTACAATCAAGCCTAGTTATCTTCACTAAGACTAATGCTGAAACAAATTATGCCATAGAGGAGTTACACAAGATACCATCAAAGACAGGCCTTCAAATATCACATAAGAAGACTCATTTAATGGACAAATTACATTAAAACATCAGAAAATCCCCAATTTAGAAAGAGCCATTAAATTTTAGAAAGCATACAGCATAATATGGAATTACTGTGATAAATAAGTAATGTCTCATAATGTGAAACTTCAGAATTAGGACACAGTTGTTTTGCATGAAGCATTATATGTTTCAGAAACTACATCTCTAGGAGGCCACTCAAAATTTTATGAAGTTGAAAAGGAAGAGTGCAAAATTCTCAGAAAAAAATATGGCCTCTATTAATATAAATGGCATGTGGGTTAAAAGAAAAACTACAGACATATAGACAACAATAGATAAGTTCACTGATGCAATATATAAAAGATTTGTGGAGTTCTATGGTTGCAGCTGCCGAATGGACAATACTAGATTAACTAAAAACCTATGTAATATAATAAATATCATAATAGGTGAAAATTACTTGATTAGAAGCAATTATGTAGGACTTGGGAGAAATGAATGCCACACAAGATACCATTAGATTGTGTAAAGCCTTTGGAATCCTAGTTGCAAATCACACATTCACAGAGAAGGATAGAGGGATCATGGAAAACAGTGGAAATCGAGAAACAACAAAGAGACATTATGAAGAGATTTTGGGATGACAAGAATAAAAGGAAACTGTCAGACCAAGGTAACAAGTTCACATGTGCTCTTTAATTGGGCATAATGAAGAAAGGAGAAGGAGAAGGAAAAGGAGAAGAAGAAGGAGAAATTATTTACACTGTACACCACTGAGCCATAGTTGGCACAGAAAGAAGTAAAACATTCAGCCATAAAAAATCTTTGACCACCTACCCATTGATGTAAAGTATTTAAGAATTCCGTGGATGATAAAATCAACTTCAAACAAAAACTTAAATTACATCTATGCATGTAAAAAAAAAAACACATTTAAATGCTAATGCAAATGGTCAGCAGTCTGTAATATTTTCCACTGAGAGGCTGTACTTCAATTGTAAAAGGGACTCATTCCATATAATAGTGAGGGGTTGCAATTACAAGTCCTGGAACATGCAAATAACTAACTAATAGACTTAAAGACAAGGCCATTCTGAACATGAAGCTTGGTCCACCACATAAGAAGCTAACTGTTATTCTTCAGCTTCTCCTGAATAATTCGTAATGAAATAAATCTCAAGTGAATGGGTGGATGTCAGTGTCCAACAGGTACAATATTTCAGCAAATGACCACATTGCCATCATCAGGTGCTCTGACCAACTGGATGCCTAAGAGCTGATGATGGGTTTATATCTCCTCCTTCCTACCTGGCATTCAGCATGAGGTCTGCACCCAGGTACGAGCGTATGTCCAATGTCTCCTCCCTTCCTCCTGCCACCAAATCATTCCATCTGGGGTTCATGCCTAGGGATACATGCTGGTAGCATCTCTGCTGTGACTCTATTTACTATTCACAGTACTCCAGAGAAGAATTTCTCATTGTTTAATATCAGAAAGAGAGAGAGAGAGACTGAAAAATTGTTAAGTATAAATCACTGCAGGCAATAAAATAAAGTAAAATAAAAATAAAGGTAGCTTATTGTTCAAAATAAAATAATATAACTGGCCAGCACATTGCCATACTTTTCAATCAGAAAATATATTACATAAAACAATGCAAATTAAGCTATAAGCTGATTTCCTCTAAACATATTCTGTAACTTATTAGTGAATGGAAATATGCAACCTAGATTCTGTGTTTTTAATACCTATAGAAGTAATACACATACTGAAATTCTTAATAAGTTTCTGCAACTATTGATGCTTTAGTACTGACTCTACTTTCCGTTGACTGCAAAGACAATATGGGTTTTCTGCCTACTGAGTGTAGGGTGTGGTTGTAATATAAGTTACTTTAGGTACTTCTGGGTTAGTATTATATATATTACATAACAGTCGGTATACAGTTAATACTGATAATTTTGGTCTAAGATATTGTGCTGATAGAAAGTTAACTAATACAAAGTATTACCAAAAGTAAATTGCATTTATATTTAAACAACTTTTACAAGATTCTGGTATATAGGCTACTGTCTGCATATAGATGATTGATATGTATGACTGTTCATTTAAGTGAACATCAAAAACATAGACTTTATCAACCTTAGAAAACTCAAATGTAAATTTAATGATGTGCCACATCATTACAAAGTGTTGTATTCATGATCTATGGAAAAAGTATTAATCTAATCTAATCTAATCTCTAATCTAATGTACATGTTTACATACTTACTGTATACTTATTTCAGTTCCTTCCTCTTTACAGTGATGTTGGAATCTACACTGAAAGGACACCATCCAACTTTCTACTTGGCAGAAAAAGTAAACCCTACTTTGGTTGAAGGATTGACTGCTGTTTGCAAAGTGAAACCTGTAGATCCTGTGATATGGCTTGCAGATTGGCTGCTCACACATAATCCCAACAGACCCAAAACAAATGAAATCTTGTCTAACTTACCAACCTAAACCACAATGTAATTTAATAAATATCTTCTTGCAATCTAAAACAAGACGTAAGAAAATTTTTTTTCTGTGAATGTGATGTGAAGGATAACAATATAGCAAATGCATCAGCTCTGTTCTGTAATCAATAAAATAGTACTTACACAAGATAGTTCACAATACATAGTGTTAGGTGCTGTTTTACTTACAAGTCAAAACTTAATGTTCTGGCTCTGTTGGGGTCAATCAGGACTGACTTACTGTTATGTCATCTTCTGCCTGTGGCATCATTGGAGCCTGTTGACTGTGTTATCTGAAATTCCTGTACAGCTGTCAGAGGCTGCCAAACAGATCATCCCTTGGGGAGCAGAGATTGGTAGGTGCGAGATGCAAAAATATTCTGTCGTGCCAGCATGTGTTTGTGATTCATGCGTTTGTGATGACAGCGGGAGTGTGGTTGCGGCAATGCATGACATCAATGTGAGCATGAAGACAGTGGTGTGTGTCATCATGAGCAGCTTGTGGGGCACACGTGGGTGCATTCCCACATGGCCTGCTAGAACAGCAGTGCCCGGCAGCACTGTGCAGGAACTGTCTGTAGTAATGAGTGGCTTCATTTCATTTCATTTTATTATCTTCCTGTATATCATTTACATGATGTAGGAATTGTCACAACAAAGTTATCATACTAGTACAAGTACTACAGACATAATAATGGAATATCATTTTCAAGACATTTTTTAAAATAATAATGGAATATCATTTTCAAGACATTTTTTAAAAGTACAAGTTTAGACATACAAATTAAAATTTTTGGCAATAAATTTACACACAATCAATGTACTCATCTACGTCATAGAAAGTTTTGCTTAAAAGGTAATTTTTAAGTTCAGTCTTAAATTTTACTTCATCTGTTATTGCCTTCATGTACACTGGCAGAGCATTGTAGAGTTTTATTCCAAAATAACTTACATGCTTTTGGGTTTGTGTTGTCCTTACCCTTTCTACATACAAATTCTTACGAGTTCTAGTATTATAATTATGGCAGTCCATTTGTACGTAGATTTTTCATATGTGCTCTTGTACACAGAATGCTTTTAAAAATATACAGTGATGGTATTGTGAGTATTTGCAGTTCTTTGAAAAGGGGCCTACAATGAGTTTTTGGAGAGTTATGTGTTATGATTCATACAGCTCTTTTCTGAAATTTGAAGATATCTGTTAAGCTTGATTTAGTTTTACCCCAGAACACTATGCCATAAGACACGATGGATTGAAAGTAAGCAAAATACACTAGTCTAGTACAGTCTGTGCTGCATACTCTAGATAATATCCTCAATGCAAAACATGCCGAATTGAGCCTGTGGGATAAGTACTTGAGATGGTCTTTCCAGCTTAAGTTCTGATCAATGTGCATGCCCAAAAACTTTGTGGATTGTATACTCTCTATCTTCTTATCCATTAGTTTTAACTGGAGGTCCATATCTTGAGTTGCTTTGCCATACTGTATATAATTTGTTTTGCTTGGATTAAGTGTTAACTCATTAGCATTAAACCAATGTTGAATATATTTCAGGACTATATCAGTTGTGGTGGTTAATGATTTTTTATCATCACTTATAATTATGCTAGTGTCATCTGCGAACAACATTATTTTGGTAGAAATATTAGGATTTTTTATGTCATTTATATAAAGCAAGAATAATAAAGGACCGAGAACACTGCCGTGTGGGACACCTATTTCCTATTTCTTTGCATCTGAGACCCACTTGATTTTCTGATTTTTATGCTCTGCGATGATTTCTACCACCTGAGTTCTATCTTGAAGGTAAGATTCAAACCACTGCTTCACAACTCCCATTACACCTATTGCCTCCATCTTGTTTAACAGAATTTTGTGATTTACTGTATCAAAAGCTTTAGATAAATCTAGATCAAGTGTACAGATGTTAGCTCGGGGAACACTGACACACAAACTCTGATTAACTGCTACAAAGGATAAGAAATGAAGTGTTGGTGAAGATATATTGTTCATAACACTGAGTTCATATGCAAATAAATGAGGCTCATTAACTGTGGGAAAAACTAAACAAAATGTTCGTGGAGACTCACTGTAAACACTTCGTGGAAACATGACGTGGAAGGGGCTAGAGCACAACTTCCAGAGCTGCGGCAGACATACCTGGTGGTGAGAGAGGTGCTGTCTGGAGCTCGATGGGGAGACGACACGGGAACGAGCTTGGAAGTCAATTCAGCCTCAGTGCCAGATGTGATGGAGGTGCAGAGATACAACAGCAATTCCAGGAGTTGCAGCGGGCAAACAGCCGGTGAGATGGGTAGCAGTGTTCGGAGCTTGATTGGAGATTTTTTGTCAGCTGGTGAGGTGACCAGCCAAGGACAGGGTGTCAATGGCAGGCGGCATGCAGTGTGCATGTGGGTTGCTGTGTGCAGTGTGACATCATTATGACATGGCACTGGTATTTGAAGTGAAAAACGCAGCTCGCATGCATTACATAATCCACTGGCCACTGTGGTGGGTCTGGCCGGTGCACCTGTGTGGGTTGCAGTCTGGGCAGCTGTCTGGGTAGGGGTTGGGGGGGGGGGCAGAGCAGGCTGGGGTGTATGTGGCTGCTTGGTGACAGCTGGTGGTGCACAAGAATCAGCAGCAAGTGCTGGAGTGGGCTCTGCTTGGCCGGTTGCTTGCGGAGTATCATCCATTACCAAGCCCTCCACAGGGTCAAAGAAGTGCACGGTGGTGGGCTCTGTCAAGAGATATGCCAGTCTGATCCTGTTGATTGGCCCTTTAGCTGGCCTACCATTACACTCAATCCCCTACATCTTCCCACCACGGGTTATCATGTGTGCAGTCTCGAGTAGGGCAGCTGAAATGGCTGTAGGTCTGCATGGACAAAGGCTTTGCTGGTACCATGCCACGTCAGTGTATGTGGTCGGAGGCCAGTCATGTGACTGCGTGGGTGTTCTGCTAGTAGCAGGGCTGAGGCATTGTGTGGCAGCAGTACTTCCTCCATGAATTCTCCGCGAGTGGCGAGTGACTGATCCTAGACGAGGTCTGCAGGTGAGACACTGATCTCTTCCTTCAGTGTCACTTATTGGTCAAGTAGTATGAGCGGTAGTGCTTCCATCCAAGTGGGGAGGCTTTGAGCATCTGATGAAACCACTTGTCCATGCCATTAGATGTCAGGTGGTAGCATGTTGCGCAGTGTAGCCACACTCCACACAGTTGGTTGATGTAGTTTAAGAGCACACAGACGAACTGACAGCTGTGGTCCTTAGTTATGTTGCTCGAGCAGCCAAAGTGCGCCACCCAGATGTCAACAAAGGCAGTAGCAACCATATTGTTGGTGGTGTCCACTACAGGAAGTGCCTCCAGCCAGCAGGTGAAGCAGTCCACCATTGTAAGGAGGTAGTGCTTACCTTGGGATGGAGGGAAAATGGAAATGAGCATATGGCATCGTCGGCCAGGAGGCCCCATTGGGGGAAGTTCAGCTGACAAGTGCAAGTCTCATTTCATTCAATGCCACATTGGGCAACTTGTGCACCAATGATGAGGATGAAATGATGATGAGGACAACACAACACCCAGTTCACGAGCAGAGAAAATCTCCATCCCAGCCGGTAATCAAACCTGGCCCACTTGCATGGAAGGCAAGCATGTTACCACCCAGTTAAGCATGTGGACGGGATGGGGAAGGCAGGTCTAAAATGTCCACGTGGACGTGTGTGAAGCAATTTGTCATGTCGGGGAAGGTGCCAATGGGTGTGTGGATATGTCTCCTGACTTTGGCACACCAGCATGCCATGCATGAGTGTGCCCATTGATGACAGTCCTTCCGGTGTCCGGACCAGACAAAACATGCTGCCACAAGTGACATTATGGTGTTTGCAACAGTATGTGATAACCCGTGGACAGAGTCAAAAGTGCTGTGCTGGAATTTTTTCGGAATAAATGGGTGATGCGTGTCTGTCTTAAAATCACACCAAATCTTCTGGGAGGAGCCAGGTATGGGCACCAGTTCTAGATGTAGACTGCTGGAAGAATTGTGTTGGAAGCTGTCCAGTCCTCCATCGCCCACCTACTCTTCTGCGATGACTTTGAAGTTTACCAGGGAGGAGATGACTGCATAATCATGAGACAAGCAGTCAGCGTTGATGTTGTCCAGCCTGAAAATGTGTCAAATGTCCATTGTGAACTGGGACATGTACTCCAACTGCTATAATTGCCATAGTGAACAGTTGGTGTTGTTGGCCCGGAAAGGATATGTTTGAGGTTTATGGTCATTGAAGATAAAGAAGAGGTGGGCTTCTACCAACAAACGGTAGTATTTCACTGGCTGATACACAGCAAGCAGTTCATGTTTGTATGCACTCTAAGAGCTCTGCACTGCCAACAACTGTCTTGAGAAGAAGCTGAATGACTGCTAGCTGACTTCAGTGTCTTGTTGAAGCACTGCACCGATAGTGGTCTGGCTGGTGTCCACAATTATGGCTAACTCCACGTCATATATTGGATGAGAGAGCAGCACTGCTTCAGCGAGGCTCCATTTAGACACAGTAAAACTTCACTCCATTTCGTGAATCCAGGTGACGAGAGCCCTTCCTTTCACCATGGGGCCACATTGCACTGCAGTCAGGGGTTGCAGCACTGCAGAAGCATTTCACAGATGGAGCCGGTAGAAGCTAACCATCTCAAGATAATGCTGTAGGCCTTTGTGAGTGGCCTGTTCAGAATCGCCAGTGTTTTGTCCAGCAGAGGTGTGGATCAGGTAGGGATGATTAGGTGACCAAGAAACTCAATCTAACTGACCCTGAATACACGTCAGTGGATTGATCACTATGCTAGCCTCACTGAGGCATCAAAAAACGATTGTTAGGTGGCTGCAGTGGAGTGTGGGCATCTTCAAGAACACGAGGACGTTGTACAGGTATGTGAAGCAGCACAGTAACCCTTTCAAGATGCCATCCAGGAAACACAACCAAGTCTGCACAGCATTCCTAAGGCCAAATGTCATGAACATGCTCTCAAAGAGTCTGAAGTGAATGGTAATCTTGATTTTTTCTATGTCCTCAGGTCCCATCAGGATCTGCATGTACACCTTCACGCATTTTTACTAAACACAGTCGCATCTGAAACTTCCTGGCAGATTAAAACTGTGTGCTGGACCGAGACTCGAACTCAGGACCAATGCATTGGTCCCGAGTTTGAGTGTCGGTCCGGCACACAAACTTTTAATTTGCCAGGAAGTTTCATATCAGCGCACAATCCACTGCAGAGAGAAAATCTCATTCTGGAGACTGTTGTATCTGCCAAGGAATGCTGAAGCCCAGCAGATGTGGTGCCAGATATCTGTCTGGTACTATCCTTGATAGTGCTTGGTTGTCCCCCTGTTGACTCCATGAATTGTCTTTTTTGGGCACCAAATGTAAGGCAGAAGACCATGAGCTGCTGGATGGTTGGATAAAGTCTTGTCACAACATTACCTTGAACTCAGCCTGTACCGACACCCCCGGGATAACAAGGCCACCCAGCAGTGTTAGTGACATCACACTAAGCGGCCCATAGCCAATGCAGCAGTCCATGGACACCTCCGTATAGACGCGCCTGATGCTATCGATCTTCTGTCCATCATACAGAATGGAGCGAACTAATCGATAATTTGAAGCAAAGACCAAATTATATATATTCTTGTAAACAGCATAAAGATTCATAACAAAATACCAATTACATATACGGTCAGGAATAAGTTTAATCGGTTGAGGAACTTTGCCACTATTTTATAATTGTCAGAACATTATTTAGCTTTAAAACTCACATACAGCTGGTGACAAATGCTAACTGAGAGCAGGACTTAACATTTTCAAGCCATTACACTGCAAGTAAATTATCTTAAACACTGTCATACGTAGCAAAACCCTCACAACTTTCATTTACAATAAGGTAAAAAGAGTTTGCTTTATCTCATAAAACACCTGACTATTGTGAATTTACTCATATGTTCATGGTGACAGCTCTTTTCAAGAATTTTTACAAGTGTATCCCCAGTAATAAAGAATGGAAACAAAGGATAGACATCAAATATTCTCCTTTTAACATAGACATCACTGAACACAAATTCTGTCTTGCACTATGATACTAGGGGACTGCTCTTTCCTTTAAGAAAAGCCTGACAATTTGAAGTTCACTCTGCTATTGAAGATACACTTCTAGAAACAATATTAAAAAATGTTATGAAAGGTAAGATTAGTAGGAAATGAAAAACAACCAAGTGCATTACATGTAAGAATGTGAGCAAATCTCTCTACAGGTTACTTCCTTTGTCACATAGAAATCACCAACTACAAGTCTAATTATTGCTGTCTGATACCAACAAAGTGCTTTTCTATTTAGAAAACCTGACAATTTGATGTTCATTCTGGTACTGAAGATAAACACTTTTCAAAGGAGTTCTATAAGTAGGCATATATCACATATAGTTAGAAATGTTGAACAACCAAGGCCACCTGATATGTTACTAAACTATTAAGCCTTTCTTTGCCTGACATAGCAATGTACTGATGGAGCAGAACATTGGATGTCAGAATATGACATCTGTGCACTCTAAACAATTGAGTTTTCTTAGTAATCAGTGACAACAGAAACCAGCAACATATGTTAAAACTGGTACGTCTGTTTCGATATTTTAAAATCATCATCACTGACACATATCACAAAATGAAGCACCATCGACATACACATTGCTGGATTCTTATCATCACCATTCATCTGTACAATTTTCAGTTTCCTATGTGGGTGCACATTTAGTTTTAAGATACTCATAAGTCTTAAATTCTTTTCTGATTCTAACAACTACCTACATGATACTGACTTCCACATAATCGCCAGTAAAGTTCAAATCAAGCTACCAGTATCTAGTGAGTCAGTTTGAAATTTACCTTGCAGTATATATGACATATTTAGTTCTCCACAGCAGTAATTATTTATCTTCACTAAGCCATATGTGGTAACCCTAAGTGCTGTATATTTCTCTAGGGGCAATTTACCATTCTGCAATTTTAAACTTCTACATTTCTACAACCAAGTAATGAACTTATCCAGGAAATTGTACCACATATCCCTTACTTTGTTAGTCAGAAGTTTCTGAATTTTTTACTATGGGTTCAGATGCAGGCTAATGACAGGTAGCAATCAATTCATGCTAAGCAATAAAATATGTTAAGACTGTGCCAAAAAGACTCAGTTTTGTTTCTTACAATTTTCAGGAGACTGTAGAGCACTTACATTTGGTTTAACACTTGACAGAGCATAACATAATTCATTTAAAGGGTAAAAGCTGTTTACTTAACTGGAGGTTAGTGGCAGGGAGTGAGCAATGTATTTTAAGCAATATTACAAAAATGTTGTGGAATTGAGGCCATTAAGAAGTAGATTTTTGATTCTTTGTGCTTTGAAGACACTGTACAGCACTTGCATTTGATTTTACACAAAACACATTTCATCAGTGAGTAAAACATTTTGTGTTGGGGACTTCAGGAGTTCAGTAGGAGGTAGCAATAAAATACAGATTAAAGATATTAAATTTTAAAAAAAGTTTATTTCAAATTGTCGCATAGTGTTAGAAGTTTCCTTTTCTTAGAACTCTGGAGAGACTGTACAGAAGTTTCATCATTTTTCTTTTTACAAAAGTTATTTAGTACTATATTTACAGTGGTCCATATAATTTTCTTACACATTTTTGATACAGTGTGCTGAGAATAAGAACTTTCACACAACAGATCAGCAGCCATAATTATTTTCCAAATTAGTTCAGCTGATTCTGCTCTTTGATTCAGCAGCTTCAGGAATGATGATGTTGCCAACAACTTTCGCAGAGTCAAGTAACTGTACATAACTACTGTCACAGGAAATTCACGTGGGGATTTCAAACTTCCTCTGTCTAGTTGTCTAATTAAATTAAACTGTTTTTCAGTTGTCATTGACCTATCCAGTATCAAAAAATCTGTGCAGTCACTGCACTGAAGTTTCCTAATCAATGAGTGGCAACAGAAACCAGCAATGTAACTTAAAACTGGGAGTTCAGATACAACATTTTTTAAATCATCTTCACTGATATTGACATTAAAGGTATATTCACTATCATTCACACTGCTCTCAGTATTTTCATCACAGCTATGCATCTCTACAATTCTCAGCTTCTCTTGTGGGTGAACATTGAGTTCTAAAATAGTCATTAGTCTTAACTTCTTTTCAGTTTTTAACAACTGCCTAAGTGAGATATGATACTGACATCCTGATAACTGTCTATATAGACCAAACCTTGCTTCCAGAGAATCAGTCTGGAACTTATCTGGCAGAATATGAGACATGTTTAGTTCCTTGCAACAGTATTCAGTTACTTGCATTAAGCCATATGTTGTGAGTCGAAGTGCTGTGTGTGTTTCCACAGACAATTTACCATTCCCTGACTCTAAACTTCTCCATTTATCTAACCAAGTAAGAAATTTATCAAGAAAACTGTAACGTATGTCTCCTGCTTTATTGGTCAGAGGCTTCTGCATTTCTTCCTTATGGTGAAGTCCCTTCAGAGGTGCTTTAACATTGACAATCCCCCACCAAGTCCTAATAAGATTTATAAATTTAGCAGTATCTTCCCTGTTTTCTACATTATGAACTAGCCCCAACTCAACCATGCTACTTTCTACACAATCACTGAATATTTGAGTCACCAGCTTAACATTTGGCCTTTCTAAAGATGAAGGCCACAGGGCTTTCATAGACAACCCATAACCATATTTTAACAGTTTTTGGCTTTTAAGTCATGTACTTCTCTAACTGCAGCAAAAGATGCATACCTAACAATATCAGAACTATCAAAATCTGGATAACAAAATGTTTGCCTGTGGTTCTTCAGATTTATCCAGTTGTTCCTTACGCACTTAAAAATATGGACAGTGTCATGCAGAAAAACATTGGTCTTTTACCATCTGTAGAAGATGGGTATGCAAAACTGGCTTCTTGTGGATTTGCAAAGTATGTAACACATTTTCTGTTAATGGCATTATTATCTGTAGCAAGTGAAACAGCCTGAAAGCCAGGTGCTTCTATACCTACCACTAAAGTTCTTACTACATTAAACAAGCTCTCTGCATAAGTTTTTTCACAGGCAATACATGTACAACAGTTTTGAAAGGAGGAAGAATGCTCTGAATCATGAATACATGTGCACTTGTTGCTATGTCAGCAGTATCCAAAGTCATTCCAGTAATATTCCCCCCTTTATAATTTACATTTGATTTGATGTGGATCTCATCCAGCATAAAGGTAACAAACAGTTCATGTGGTTCCAAACATGAAACTTCATCTTTCAAATGACTTAAAAAATTTGGATTACTTGGGTTCAGATTTATATTACAACAAAGCTTCCTTAATGTGTTTGGATGTGGTGGAATGACAAAACCAGATGATCGCAAAAACTTGTAAGCATGTGGAGAAATTGTAAACAACACAGAACAAAGAATCAAAACCTCTGGATCAAATTTATGGTGTGCCTTGGATTGAAGACATAATGCACATTGTGACCTCAAGAATGAAACAACCTTCCTCTTACCTTCTTTCACTGGTAATGCTTCAAGAAGGGAGCGAATAACTGACATGTGTAAATCACTTTCCCTGCCACTAATATAGTCTGTACACAGCTTAATCACATTTTCTACTTCAGTTACACTGCAAACTTTCTTTGGAAGTGTGCTTGCAATAATCTCAACACCATTTGCATACAATTTAACAGTGAGGGTTCTACAAACTGTTAAATACACAATATCATGTGCAGTTTTCTCAAAGTTAAAGTAGAGGAACAATATACAGTCTTCTTTCACAACTTTACTCCATTGTTGATTTAATGTAACATTCTCACTTTTTTAAAAAAATTCACTATAATCCCCCCTCAAGACACTGTCTTACTGCTATTCCAAGTCTTGTCTTACTGCTCTTCCAAGTCCTTTGCTATCTCTGACAGAATTACAATGTCATCAGCAAACCTCAAAGTTTTTATTTCTTCTCTCTGGACTTTAATTCCTACTCCAAAATTTTCTTTTGTTTCCTTTACTCCTTGCTCAATATAGGGATTGAATAATACTAGGGATAAGCTACAACCCTGTCTCACTCCCTTCTCAATCACTACTTCCCTTTCAGGCCCCTCGAAACTTATAACTGCCATCTGGTTTCTATGAAAATTGTAAATAAAATTCCACTGCCTGTGTTTTACCCTTGCTGCCTTTGGAATTTGGAAGCGAGTATTCCAGTCAATATTGCCGAATCCCTACATGAGCAGCATATAGGAGGAATATAAAGCTCCTTGGCTGGGCTGCCTGGTCTCCTGATTTTCCACCCACAGAGTAAATCTGGGATGCAATGAAAAGACATGTACTTTTATGCCGGCTTCCAGATGGCAGTATCTGAGAAGTGACACAGCATAAGCTTCAGGCATAGCAAGAAATTCCTTGAGTTGACATTCAGAGGCTATTTGCTTCCACATCAAAGAGCATGCAAAAGTGTACTCAGGCCCATGGGGGCTAAAACTTATACTGATGATGGCACTATGCATCAGTTGCAAATGGATTGAAAGTTTAATAATTTAATACCTGTTATATGATGAACATCTCATGCCAAAATGGTGTCATGACCTCCTATGGCATCAAAGGAAGATCAAGCAATGTCTCCTGCAAGATATAATTCATAGTGAAAATGAGAGTCTCCTCCAATTGAACTCCGGATCTGGTCCTGTTGACAAACATGATAGTGCATCCGCATTAGCATGATGAGTGGTGAACTGATAACAAATGTTGTACCACTAATTACTGAGAAGAGCATCTGCCTGAGCAACAAGTGTGCAGTAGCTTGGAATAAGGCCTAAATAAGGAAACCAGTGACTTGTGGTCACTGATGAAAAATAACTTCACTCCATACAAGAAGATATGAATTCTTTAATGCCAAAAATGATAGACAGAGTCTCCTTTTCCACCTGTGAATAATTGCATTGCATTGCAGAAAGCTTGTTCGATACATAAGCAGTGGGCTGCTTGGTGCCATCTGCATTCTGACATGTCAGAATCGCCATATTGAGATGAACTGGTGCCCTGAGTTGACTGTTTACTTAGTGTAAAAGAAGCCCAACATGGATTGGAGCACAACCACAGTCCCCAGACCAAAAGGATTTGATGAACTAGTGAAGCCAGTTAAGAGGGTGGCAGATCTGTGTGACCTCAAGGATCAATTTAACATAATAAGAAATCTTGCAGAAACGATAGCTTTGATGTGCTCATCCATAGAGACAAAGCCATCTTTACTAAGCACACGGCCCAAAAAATGCACCGTTTGGGAAAAAACTACTTTTTCCAATGTAATTAAGGCCATTCTTGAGGAGGCATTGGGAAACTGCCTGCAGATTTTGTAAATGTTCCTCTTGTATGTGACCCAAATGTTATTGAGGTAGTTGATGCAACAGGGTTATTCTGAATCAAGTGCTCCAAATATCCTTGATAAATTCCTGAAGCAGACATAATTGCAAAAGACAAGTTATTAAACGGGCAAAGCCCAAAGGGGGGTTTTGAGTGCCAAGAAACTCCAAGAAGCAGCATCAAACGGCAACTGCAGGTAGGCATCATGCAAATTGATGCACAAAAAATACTGGCTCCCTGCCAGCATTGCTGACAACTCCTCCAGATATGGAATGGGATATGAGCTCAAAATACATTGTTTACTGATCACTGTTTAAAATCGCAACATAGATGCATGGCATCAACTGGCTTCTGAATCACCACCAAAGGGGTGGCCCACTGACTCAACAATGTAGTAGAAACAATGCTGAGATCATACCAATGCTACAACTCAGCCATGACTGTGCCACACATGGTGAAGGTGAAGAGTGTGGGGTAAGGCAACAAAGTTTACGTATTGCTGATGGATTAAGCAAGATCCTTGCCTTGAAATTTTCTGCCCAATGCAAAGTATTCTCAAACAGCTGGTCATAAAACAGCAGTAAAGAGTCCGAATCTTGAAAGGGACTGTGACACTATCTGGGAAGTCAAAAACAGAAAAGGCATCTAACCCAAAAATATTTTGTGCCAGTGGTGAAGTAACCAGTAACAACATAAAATTCCATTTCACATTCTTATAACATACTGAGATGGTGAATTTCCCCCTCAAAGAAATACATTGTTTACTATAAGACACAACTGGATGTAATGTCCATGAAAATGCAGGGCAGCCCAAGAGAACATTGTATACTGATACCAAATGGCTGCCGGCATGCTACACACATGGGATTTGCACACAGGCAATCCCATATAATATGCACCACAGGGCAATAAAGGAAGCATCACTGACTTGCCCACTGAGCAGAAACAGAAACAGATGCAGCTGGAGAGCAACACTAAGAGGCTGAGAAACATCATGAGCTAATATCATGATTCTTTGACTTAGTTGTACCCTCTGGGCTCATTGCAGGCAAAGGCAGAGAGCGCCATGGTGTCACTGCACCCGAATACTCAATGGTATATGATGATGCCATGCTAAACAGAAGGTAAAGCAATCTGCCCAACCCCACAGGGCACCAGCAGCTGTTTACCATGCATATCTAATTTTGCCACCTGCCAGCTACGAGAGTTAGTATGTCCCTTGACACCCTATAAGTTCATGTGATCCAGCAATCTGGGTATAGGCCAGTGCCATAGTTCGGATCTTGGGGCCCTGGTAAGTGAATCTGCATATGAAGTAGCACATTGGAGACACTCAAACCAACACTTGCACAAGAGACCTTGCAGATCAGTGATACAGGCTGCATACGATTGCCCAGGGCACTGTTGGTGCTGATTAAACTGCAACTGTGCTGTCCTTACGTCCAAACTACTGCATATGCAACTGACAAAGATTCTCAAAGGTAAGGTTCTTGGGCTCGATGGAGAGCTTCAAATTTTGCACAGTTTCATACAACCCTGCACTGCTGGGCAATAACAAGATAGCCTTATCAGCTGGATCAATGATACACCTAACCTGGCAGTGCAGTCAAGAACTGGCACAGGTAATTCTCCCACCTTGCTGCATTGGTAAAGTACCAGAACTTCAAGCGCTGATAGAAAGCACCGAAGCTGAAATGTTATAGGTACAGAAAGCTGGCTTAAGCCAGAGATAAATTCTGCCGAAATTTTTACAAAGGTACAGATGGTGTTTAGAAAGGATAGATTGCATGCAACCGGTGGTGGAGTGTTCGTCGCTGTTAGTAGTAGTTTATCCTGTAGTGAAGTAGAAGTGGATAGTTCCTGTGAATTATTATGGGTGGAGGTTACACTCAACAACCGAGCTAGGTTAATAATTGGCTCCTTTTACCGACCTCCCGACTCAGCAGCATTAGTGGCAGAACAACTGAGAGAAAATTTGGAATACATTTCACATAAATTTTCTCAGCATGTTATAGTCTTAGGTGGAGATTTCAATTTACCAGATATAGACTGGGACACTCAGATGTTTAGGACGGGTGGTAGGGACAGAGCATCGAGTGACATTATACTGAGTGCACTATCCGAAAATTACCTCGAGCAATTAAACAGAGAACTGACTCGTGGAGATAACATCTTGGACCTACTGATAACAAACAGACCCGAACTTTTCGACTCTTTAAGTGCAGAACAGGGAATCAGTGATCATAAGGCCGTTGCAGCATCCCTGAATATGGAAGTTAATAGGAATATTAAAAAAGGGAGGAAGGTTTATCTGTTTAGCAAGAGTAATAGAAGGCAGATTTCAGACTACCTAACAGATCAAAACGAAAATTTCTGTTCCGACACTGACAATATTGAGTGTTTATGGAAAAAGTTCAAGGCAATCGTAAAATGCGTTTTAGACAGGTACGTGCTGAGTAAAACTGTGAGGGACGGGAAAAACCCACCATGGTACAACAACAAAGTTAGGAAACTACTACGAAAGCAAAGAGAGCTTCACTCCAAGTTTAAACGCAGCCAAAACCTCTCAGACAAACAGAAGCTAAACGATGTCAAAGTTAGCGTAAGGAGGGCTATGCGTGAAGCATTCAGTGAATTCGAAAGTAAAATTCTATGTACCGACTTGACAGAAAATCCTAGGAAGTTCTGGTCTTATGTTAAATCAGTAAGTGGCTCAGAACAGCATATCCAGACACTCCGGGATGATGATGGCATTGAAACAGAGGATGACACGCATAAAGCTGAAATACTAAACACCTTTTTCCAAAGCTGTTTCACAGAGGAAGACCGCACTGCAGTTCCTTCTTTAAATCCTCGCACAAATGAAAAAATGGCTGACATCGAAATAAGTGTCCAAGGAATAGAAAAGCAACTGGAATCACTCAATAGAGGAAAGTCCACTGGACCTGATGGGATACCAATTCGATTCTACACAGAGTACGCGAAAGAACTTGCCCCCCTTCTAACAGCCGTGTACCGCAAGTCTCTAGAGGAACGGAGGGTTCCAAATGATTGGAAAAGAGCACAGGTAGTCCCAGTCTTCAAGAAGGATCGTCGAGCAGATGCGCAAAACTATAGACCTATATCTCTGACGTCGATCTGTTGTAGAATTTTAGAACATGTTTTTTGCTCGAGTATCATGTCGTTTTTGGAAACCCAGAATCTACTATATAGGAATCAACATGGATTCCGGAAACAGCGATCGCGTGAGACCCAACTCGCTTTATTTGTTCATGAGACCCAGAAAATATTAGATACAGGCTCCCAGGTAGATGCTATTTTTCTTGACTTCCAGAAGGCGTTCGATACAGTTCCGCACTGTCGCCTGATAAACAAAGTAAGAGCCTACGGAATATCAGACCAGCTGTGTGGCTGGATTGAAGAGATTTTAGCAAACAGAACACAGCATGTTGTTATCAATGGAGAGACGTCTACAGACGTTAAAGTAACCTCTGGGGTGCCACAGGGGAGTGTTATGGGACCATTGCTTTTCACAATATATATAAATGACCTAGTAGATAGTGTCGGAAGTTCCATGCGGCTTTTCGCGGATGATGCTGTAGTATACAGAGAAGTTGCAGCATTAGAAAATTGTAGCGAAATGCAGGAAGATCTGCAGCGGATAGGCACTTGGTGCAGGGAGTGGCAACTGACCCTTAACATAGACAAATGTAATGTATTGCGAATACATAGAAAGAAGGATCCTTTATTGTGTGATTATATGATAGCGGAACAAACACTGGTAGCAGTTACTTCTGTAAAATATCTGGGAGTATGCGTGCGGAACGATTTGAAGTGGAATGATCATATAAAATTAACTGTTGGTAAGGCGGGTACCAGGTTGAGATTCATTGGGAGAGTGCTTAGAAAATGTAGTCCATCAACAAAGGAGGTGGCTTACAAAACACTCGTTCGACCTATACTTGAGTATTGCTCATCAGTGTGGGATCCGTACCAGATCGGTTTGACGGAGGAGATAGAGAAGATCCAAAGAAGAGCGGCGTGTTTTGTCACAGGGTTGTTTGGTAACCGTGATAGCGTTACGGAGATGTTTAATAAACTCAAGTGGCAGACTCTGCAAGAGAGGCGCTCTGCATCGCGGTGTAGATTGCTCGCCAGGTTTTGAGAGGGTGCGTTTCTGGATGAGGTATCGAATATATTGCCTCCCCCTACTTATACCTCCCGAGGAGATCACGAATGTAAAATTAGAGAGATTAGAGCGCGCATGGAGGCTTTCAGACAGTCGTTATTCCCACGAACCATACGCAACTGGAACAGGAAAGGGAGGTAATGACAGTGGCACGTAAAGTGCCCTCTGCCACACACCGTTGGGTGGCTTGTGGAGTATAAATGTAGATGTAGATGTAGACCTTTCTGTAGACTTGTCAAAACCAGTGATGGGAGCTTGGGATGGTGGGGGAGAAGGCTTCTCTGTAAGTGTCTGGCCCACCACCAGCACTCCGTGAGAGTGGAACAAAGCTACTTTACGTTTCAGCTGTACCTGCATCAGTTCCTGCTGCATCTTTGTTGCTGCTTCAGGAGGTGCAACTGGTCACCAGCACCGCAAAACTGCCTGGTCCACCATTGGCACACATTAACACTATGAAAAAAAGGATAGCATCACGCACGCATACACACACACACACACACACACACACACACACACACACACACACACACACACACACACACACATATAAGAAAGTCCTATGTCACCAATTTTGTATCTGGACAGGGTGTGACAACTCAATGTAAATGTCACTTTCAGCATAAATGTAACAATACTAGCTGACAGTGGCTAAAAAAATAAAATAAAATAAATAATAGAAGCAAGAAAGCTAAAACCCATGTGACAAAGCAAGCTGGGATAATTTTAATTCCTCTCTTGTTTTGCCATTTGCCTCCTTAAATTTCTATTGTTACTTTTAACTATTTACCATTAGCATACCTGAATATAATCTACATTTTCATAAAAGAGAAAGATTGGCCCTAAGTTTTAAAGAATATAACACCAGATCTAATATTGTGTTTAGTTTTATGTATGTAATTGATTTTCTAATTAATTTTGACTATTCCTATTTAGCATCTTTTGTTATAGTGCAAAATCAGTGATTCTTTCGTAACTTAAATTCTATTGTTGAGATATAAACAAGCATAAATTCTGTAATAATTGTAAACATTTGGTAGACAAAGTACTAGTAATCTTAAAGTATCTATTTAGCTCTATTCAAAAACATGTTAGCAAAACCAGCCCTTCATTAATTTCAAAATAATTAACAGTTTTGTCAAAAGTATTGTTTGCATAACTATATTTGTTAATTTCATGATTTAAAAAAATAATTGGTTGTAATTTCCATAAATTTAACATTAAACAGTTTGTAGTTTCAGTACCGATTATTGTGATGGTATATGAGGACCTGATTTTTTGTCACAAGACAGTCAGTCCATGGCCGAGTTACAGACAAATAACCTGTGCTGGTTAGAACAACAACAATGCTTCAAATTAACTGTGGAATAAGTGTTAAACAATTAGGCCACGTGTAAAAACAGTGACAGTGTCTGCTCCATACGTACCTCATTATTCTTCAAGAACTGTGAACTTTATGGTTAGGTTTTACTGCTCGTTGCTGTTCAACAGTAAACTGTTGTAGCAGTATGTGGAGTTTTGCCTGCAAACTATTAATGAGGCTTATCGCAAGTTAAACAATAGTGCACTGGCCATATAACTGTGTATTATTAGGGGGTTGTGAACAGTGAAATTGAAGTACTGTAAAATGTAACTGTGCATCTATCAGCTACATCATTTAAAGAAGTCAGTGTAGCAATGCAGTTCGTCACACTGACGGCAGTCAACAAACAAAGAATTAATAGCAAGTGAAACTGCCGCACCCAGAAGGGAGGAACAAACCTTGACGTGTGAGTCAGACTTCAGGGGAGCGGAGAGTATGAACACCACGCAGAGACGAGCATGGAGAGAAACACAAAATGTGACTAGCACAAACGACTAAACACTAGCACGTAGAAACAGAGCACAGCACAAGGCAAAGGCCAGATCCAAGGCAGTTGAAATCAGTTAAAGAACTGATGGGCCTGGTCTGTTGCTGCCAACCAGTATAAACTTGGTCAATGGTCCTGCCTATACAATGCTTCAACTTCTGCTCATTACAGCTTACCACACTACTCTGCTGCAAGACCCACACCAGCTCATCTGCTTCCATAACAATGTTCATTGGTAAAGATACTAACCTGAACCTTTTCCCAGATCATTCTTATGCCACTCCAAACACCAGCTCTTTGTCACATGGGTTGTATCCATGTGAAAGACCCAGGTGAAAAACTGTCCCATGCACACAAGCAGCATATATTGCTCCAGTTTTGCTACTCATGCATGTTATCCCACTAGAAGCAGAGCCATTAGTGCAAGCAGCTGCATCATCTACCATCTCTATCAAAACTACTACCTAGTTTTTCAAAAGGACATAATAACATATCAGCTGAGAATCCATGTGAATGGCCACTTACGTACTGTGACCAAATGCATGTTTGAGCACCAGAAAATCGCTCCGAGCAGTAAATAATTGATTTCAGACAATCTGGCCATAATCTCCCTGCCCTCCTTTCACCTTCACTGGTGTTCCTACTGCAGCATGGCACTATGGTACCACTGCATGTGCTCAGCTTAACACATTAGGAATTGCTGGACCATGAGGGGAATTGAGCATTGTTCGCTTAAAACATTTTGAAATTTATTGGGCCACAAAATTATTATAATGGCAAATGCAAGTTGAGCACCAGATAATTATTGTGAATTAAAGTGATTTTAGCATTGGAATCACTATTTCATTAGAAAGAAGATAAAAAAGAACTGTACAAACTTACAAGATAGGTAACAAAATCTGGGTGCACTTTCAAGGCTCACTGAAGTTTTGTCCAAATGTCCTAATAAACAGATTTCATATTCTTTAGTGAAAAAACTGCACACACAATAGTACCTTTACCAATGGTAAAAGATAAACATATCAAACAAAATGGGCAGAATACAGTCAGAGATGGTGTTTGTAAGGCATGGTCAACATGAGCCTGTCCTAAGACGTGTCAGGGCTCCCAGCCAATGCATCAATCAAAACAGGCAAGCACAAGGTCTGCCCAGTCTATGCAGGCACATGCCAAGGCTGACTTGAGAGACCAGATTATAATTGACTTCCATAACATACCAAAACTCTTTAAGACAAATGAGAAAACACATATTACAACTGCCTTTTTTAATGTAATTAAGGAAAGGGGTGCCTCAAGAGGCTGAAACTTTTACAAATTCAAACATGAAATACCAAAAGGTGGCTCAAGTAGCCAAACATGCTTTAAAAATTTTACAGTGGGTACACTAGCCAAGATGTGATGACATTAACAGGTGAACACAACAAAACAAACGTTTGGTAATAGAAGCCAAAAGGAAAAACAAATTACATCCAAGAGGGAGGCTGAGCATTGCATTGCTAGATTGACATGAATACACCAAAGGTGCACTAAATAAGCAATATTGGCATGAGTCAAAGAAAAAAGTGATGCACCACAACAGGGCAAATGGACAATCTGCCAAATAATATTCCCGGAATTGTGGTAAACGTTCTACTGCCCAGATCTGAAGAAAACCACCAATGCATTAGAGTAATTATAGCGTTCACCCAGTCTTAATAAGTCCAGGAGCAGCAAGGCCATCCTCCAATAAACCAGCACCAACAACAAGATCTGGAAAACAGTAGTTGTCACAGACCGCATGTTTTCTGGTCACAAAGTGTCCTTGGTGCAGGAATGTTCTCCTTGTCATGTTTATACTGTTTATCCTTACTTACACAGTGATCTCCTGAGTCCTTCTGTATCAAACACTTTGTAGGCAGATCAGAATTCCTGCAATCTCTTTCAATGGCAACCATCAGAAATCTTTTTCCCCACGCACTGCCCCAGCCCGCTCTGTCCAAGCAAATCTAAGAGAGCCTCACATTGCAGCACTGCAGACATACTTGTGAGTATGAGGCATTGACCTTGCAGCATGGCTCACCTACCTTATTTCCACAACCCCATCCCTCACTGGTCCCTCCCTTTTCCCTCTTCCCCAAATCAGCTTCTTAATTTTTACTACTTCTGTCTGCCTCACAGTGCCCTCCACCATAAATCATCATCATCTGTCTGCCTCCCTGATTTTAGTTTGGTTTATATATTTATGAACCCCTCCAGCCTCAGGCAACACAGGAAAAACTAGGACTAGTAATGGATTGGTTTTCTTCTAATGAACTCCTGTGTAATCCTGATAAAACACAAGAGCTAATTCTGGGTTTAACTACGACTGTTGAAAGCAAATCAATAAAATTATTAGGATTCCACATTGACTCAAAATTAAACTGGGAGGAACACATTAGCCATATCTGCAAGAGAATAGCAAGAGTGTGTTATCTCATCTGGAGACTGACAGATATAGTCACTGATGAGTATCTAAAGGTGGTATATTTTGGCCTCTTTCAGTCACACATTTCCTACGGCATATTGTTATGGGGACATTCTTGCTTTGTCAGTGAAATTCTGAAAATTCAAAAAAAAGTAATTAGAATAATAAGCAAAGCTAAGCCCAAGGAACACTGCCATCCCCTCTTTATCAAGCACATGATATTAACTGTGGTGAATCTATACATCTACACAGCCCTGCTTTATGTCAAAAGCAACTTAAATGAGTTCGAGACCAGAGAGAACATACATCCCCACAACACCAGAGGCAAACTGGACTTTGACATACCAAGACACAGACTCACAAAGACTGCAAACTCACACAAAATAATGAGTTTAAAACTCTTCAATAAACTTCCAGCATCTGCTCGGTCACTGACCAATAATATTTTCAAACGTAAGGTTTATGACTGGCTTCTCAAACACCCATTTTATAAGATAACAGAATATTTTGAAATAAGCATTGACATTAGTATATAAGAATATTCCTAAAAGAAAAGGAATTAAATTGTAAAAACTTTACTGTAAAGTTGTTGTTAATTGTATATTTAATGTTCAGACCTATTCCGCTGTAAGTGGTCAATGGTGAATAAACTGAATACTGAATACTGAATACACAATATTATCTAAGCGCTGTCTGTCTGTGTATATCCTTTCCTGCCAAATTTCTACTCTTTTCTTTCAAATCACCATGTGCATCATGGTGCTTCCCCTAGTTTGCACCAGGGAGAGTTTTATCTAGTGCCATATTTCTGTTCCCTTCACCTGCTGTCCCTTCTTCTTCATGAAAATTGTAAAACTGATGCAAACTCTTGCAACATGATAACATGAAACTCAGAGGTTCATTAGGTTCTTACAGTCTTAGAAATACAGTTTACTTGGACACCAGGGTCTTGGTTTCTAGTTCTACCACGATATATTATGCAATAATTAGCAAAACTGTTGGAGACATGGTTAAGTATGGTAACAGATTTTCATTACTCAGACCGCCTTGCACAACAGATGACCCAAATTATTGGGCCACATGGACTGAAGAACCACAGAACAGCATATAACCAAACAGTACTGTTAATGTACACACAAACAGGATATGGAACAAAATGTGAAGAACTGTGCCCTGTTTGCACAGTGGGCTGTATTACATTGCTTAGAGGCTAGTAGCCTACGTGAAATGATTGGTATGGATATCCTAGTCCTTTTCACAAACTTCGTTAGGGAATCCCTATGTGCTTATAATAACAGATCATTTTCCATGCTTTCTGGGAATGATAGCTGCCCCAAGCACGCATGCAGACACAGTGACACTGGCAATGGTAAACAATTGATTATTAAAGTTCAGTGCTTCGAAAACATGAATTGTGGATCAGGGCACCAATTCAGGTGAATGGAAGACCAGAGTAAGTGCATTGTATGATAAGAAAGTTGTTAAGCCACTGTGAGTAGCCATCATAATGATTAGGATACACTATCACTATATGTTGATGCTGCTTATAATTCATGTTTCACAAAATCACAGGCCTATCACCATACAAAGTAGTTTATGGCTGAAAAATAGCATCACCATTTCAGATAGCCAAGCCTAAAGTGGGACAGAATGGAGAATCAGTGCTAAATTTCCCACAAATGTTATGAAGGTATGGAAGCAGTACAGGAAGCCAATATAAATACCCTCAAACATCAGTAACGGACAGACCAGTGGAATTCAAAGTTACCTCAGTACCAGGTAGGACAGCCTGATAACTCTGAAGGGAAAGATAAAGAAATTTGTCACGCATTTTCAGATCCCATACCAATTAATTGGAATGACCTCATTTGCGAACATCAGCCTACAGATTTGTATCCATACTACAGTCATCCACATTCGATGTATCCATCTCATTCATGACAGACCAGGTTCTTTACTGCCAGTACTGGTTTCAGTCCCAAAACAGGGGGAAGAGGTGGTAAGGAAAAGGCAAGATGGTAGGTAGAGCAGCAGGCAGCACCTAAGCCATTTAGGCACACATTACCATATGTGCAAAGACTGAGAGTTAGGCTGATGTAAAAGGAATAATGTTGAAATGGTAGGGAGCTGACTGGAGAGTGGGAAGGCACTGGGACCACAAAGTACAGTATTCTTCACCTACAATTTATTATTAAAAAGAACTACACACACACAGCTAGAGCCAATACTTAAAATGGACACAAGTAAACTGATAATTAAGAAACGACTTTGGTTGCCCCACACAGGACAGCCAAATGAAATAATCAAACAATTCAAATACTCAGCAGTTATTACAAAATTGTTAATCAGCCTGTGGCACAACTTGTTAACAGAAAAATTCAGGAAACAAATTGACTGGGCTTAACAACTGCAAAATAGGCTTAAGGCCCAATGAAAGATGTGTTTCATGGATAAGCTGAAATGATTTAAAGTTACAAGTAGGTACAGTACAAGTGGTTAACAAAATTACAGGTCAAGACTAATCAAAAAATTATTCTCAGCAACTTCACAAATTGCTTAAGTCCCAATAATGTCGGCCTACCACAATGGGGAACAAATAATCTACAAGTACCAAGCAGTTGCAGTGAAAGTATAAACAGACAATTACAGGTCAAGAACATCAATTGATGAAACCAGCAATTACAGTTAGCAATTACACAAATGCCTTAAAGCCCAATGAAAAAACACTAACAAATTTGAAGGTAGCAAAATTTCACATACAAAAAACTTTAACAGTATTTCAAAAAGAAAATATGTACAGGGTAACTGAATTAATGGCCAGCAGCCAAGCACCAAGCTTTACAATTACTGAAGATGTTTTAGCATTTGCTTGAAATTTGGTGAATACAAAAGAAGCCATAAGTAACAATACAGTGACCTTTACAGCACAATGTCCAAGCAAAACAGTAGACTGAACTTATACTAAAGGTCACCTCTGGGCAGTGTTTCTTACATTTACTTCAAGATCTCCAGCTGCCCACTGCTTTCTGCAAATCAGCTCCCCATTACTAGCGACGCAAGGCCATACATCCACATCTGCCTTCTTCTGCCAAAGCATCATCTGGTCTCTCTGGAACTGGCCAGAGACAAACTCAGCACAGATATAATTGGTACTAGAATCACAAAGATATTGTGCATGCATGGCACATCCTCCCATCCTCCCCCTCTCTTAAGCTGGAACCCATGGGGCTGGGAGCGGCAAGGTATGAGAAGATTCCCCAGCATCCTGGTTCCTAGTGACAACCTTCAGCTGTCTGATGTGATCCCTTGTTAATTTTGTGGTGTGGAGGTCCTGGATCAGGAAGCTGACTGGGTGTGTGATTTGGACCACCTTGTAAGGTCCCAAAAACCATGGCAACATCTTATAAGTGATCATCCGCCCCTTGCTTTGGCCCAAAAGTTCTTAATGTAGGCTCTGGCTGTAGCGAAGTCAGACACCTGCCCTTATTATACTGGACAGCATCCCTTGAATATGCAAACCTGATGTTATTCCTTGCAGATTCTAATTTTTTTTAATGAACTGATCATTAGCATTTTTAGGAAGGAGGTCACTAACTGAGCACAGGGTGGAAAGTGGTGAATTAACATGGAAATCAAACATAAGTTGGGGCAGTGATCCTATGTGTCTCCTGCACAGCAGTGTTAAAGGCAAAGTTAAGCCACCTAATTGACTCATCCTACTTCACATATGACTTTCCCTGATAAACTATCAAAACTGACTTAAGATTGCAGTTTACGCATTCTGTGGTGAGAGCTGTGGGTAGGAGGGGTTGGAGTTTACATGAGAAATAGAAATGGTGAAACAGAACTTTTTAAATGTGTGTTATGCAAAAGCTGTTGCATTGTCTCTAACCAACAGAAGCTATTGCATTGTTTCTCACCAAAACCTTTGGTATCCCAAAGATAGAGAAAACATGATGACAATGCTAAGTGGTAACACCTGTAGTACGTGCCCTACCCAGCAGTACACAGATTACCTTGTTTGGTGCATTGTAGGAGACCAAGGTAATCAATGAACCTTGTCCATGGGATGCTGTGTCCTAACAGAGCTAAGCTTCCCCATCCAGGTGTTGAGGTTGGGTTTTGCCCTCAAGTTTGTCTCACACCGGTCCACCAATTTACGAACATCACCATCTAAAGTTGGCCAAGTGAGTTGCTCCTTAGTCCTCATGATGGTCTTATATACCCCCAAGTGTTTTCCACACAAGAAATGATGAAATTACTTAACTACTGGCGGGATTAGCTCCTGGGACAGGCAGGGCTTGTCCCTCCCATTACAGTGGGTGTGGGAGCAAAGCAATCCCTTGTAAATCGAATGCCCTGGCTCCTCTTCTCCTTCAGTACGTTGTTGTTTTATTTTACATAACTGAGGCTCAGCACCTGTTTTTCAGCTAATGCTGTGAACTGCCCTAAAATCTCCCCAGTGACTGTCCCCAGACAAGCCACTTCTTCCTTGCCTTGCAGAAGATCAGCTGACTTAGATTCGTGTTGGAACATTTGGCTAAGGACATCAGCCATGCAGTTGTCACTACCCCTTACGTGATGTACTTTAAAATGGAAGGTGGATATCCACCCAGCCCACCTGGCTATCCTCCTCCTCTTCCATGGCCCACCTAACACCCATGTTAACGCCTGAGTGTTGGTCTCTGAGCGAAGTGACTTATGTTCACCGTAGAACTTTAATCATTCTAATCCAAACAATATAGCTAGAATTTCTATTTCATATACTGATTATTTGCCTTCTGCTATGGATAAAGGCCTGGAGATATCACTGATAGGCTTCCTTTCTCCCCCCTTGTCTTGGGGCAGCATGGCCACAATGCCACAATTGTAGATGTCTGCAAGCTAAACTCCCTATTGAAATGTCATACAATTAGGACAGGCGCACTAACCAATGCCACCTTCAGTCTGTCAAAAGATACCTGTTGAGTATCACTGCATTGAAAGTACTCACCCTTTCTCCTCACCCTTTCCCCAAATTTGGTTATGGGGGGAGGGGGGGGGGGGGGGGCAGCAGCCAGCTGAACAGAGTTGGGAATGAATTGGTGGAAAAATTTACCATCCCTGTGTACCCGGCTATATCCTTTCTATCTTTGGGCCTCGGCGACAGATGGATAGCTTTCTACATCTACATCTGTAATCTGCAGACCACACTGAGTTGGATGGCAGAGAGTATGTCCCATTGTACCAGTTATATAAAGCAATACTTTTTTTGCCAGTAGACTTCCTTTCATAGTAACTGTTTGTGAAAGCATTTTTTCTATTGATTACTTCTTATTCTAGAAATGGAATGGAGCAAAGAGGCATTAAGTGCCTTAATCCAGGCATACAGTGAGGGAAGGTACATGTTTGACCCACACGACATGCTGTATCATAATAAGGTACATCGGCAATCGTTTATTTTTTAGTAATATGCATATAGCGCTACATGGTGATTTTTGATTTGTATTGTAATACCTTAGTTTATGAAAGTTCATGTTTGATTTGATTCCATCTATTGCTTTATTTCAGCTTGCCAGGAAAGAGAGACGGGCAGTGGTAGGTGAAAAAGTCCATGCAGTTTTGACTAGTGCAACAAATGAGGGCTGTAAAAGTCTTAGTGGCACATCAGCCCCGTATAAACAATATTTCCAAACCAGGGCAAAAACTTGATAGAGGCAATCCCTCCCACCCCTCGAGCATTTGAGATATGACGTAAAAAATTTTAAAAAATAAAATGATTTTTCAAAAATATGTTCATTTTGTTGTGCGCTTCTTGCAGAGCTTGATTCATAAAACATTTATGTCCAAGGAAATATAAGGCATTTAATTTAGTTTTAAGTGTGCCAAAGTGCAGGTCACGCTGCTTCACACAGCATTTTTCTTACTGTCTTTCACTCTGTGGAATTCAAACATATATATTTTGTAACGGAAGCCATCAAACCTATATTCAGAACAGTGGAAACTGAAATGTCCTGTGGCACCTCTCTTGCTCTTAGTTGGCCGGTTTGACTCCTACTCCACCTTTTTGTTTTTAGTAATGATAAAAAAAACCTCCCAATTAATACTAGGCAAGATTATTTGTGACCGAGAGAATAAGAACTCTTCAGAAAATTTACATTCTTTTTTGCCTATTAGCTAATAACTTTCTCTTTTGTGTGACATAAAACTAAGTATAGGAAACATAAAACCAGTAAAGACAACAGACATGCAAGATAGTACACATTTCTTCAGTCCTCGGGTTCCATCATTTTTTCCTCTCTAGTCTTGCATAGCTTTACATCGTATGCTTTCCTTTCTGCGTAAGAATCTATTACCTCATCAAAGTTCATCGAAAGTTTTGGTACATGAAAACTTGAAATGTCTTTGTCTAATACTGAAAAAGCTGTTAATGCGAATAGTACCCAAGACTGGTGTGGTTTCTTGATTTGATTCTGTCTATTTTGTCACTGTCTGCTAGATAAAATGAAATAAGCCTTTCTAATATGGCAGCAGTTGTAACATGCACCAAATAAGTGAGACTGTTTTGGCATAAATGGTCATTTTATGTAGCTCATTTACATAAATTACATGACAGAATATAGTTCACATAATACGAATAACATGAAATCAAAAAGTATTAGAAGTAGTAGGAAATGTTTATATAAATTTGAAATTGTCATTATTCTTCCACATTATTTGTATGATGTCCCCATTTCTTCTCCTTCCTCATTTTAACAAACAATCTTCTCATCACTAATTCTGTAACTATTCCTGCCATTGTCAAAACTTATTCTCTGATTAACTTCATTAACCTTGTCAGAATCACAGGTTCAGTTATCCCGATTTTATTCACCTGGTACGTGTTTGTACAATGCATTTTCCATGCTATTCTGAGAATAGCACTAAAGCAGTTCGTAATTGGGGATTGTACAACTAGCCCTTAGTAGTGTAGCAATCTCGCAAAAATTTTCTGTCAAAATTTCATTTTCTTGGATACACTGATAAGATAAGTACTCTTTCTTCCCTGTTATTCCTTCTGAAATGGTGGGCTATGCTATTCTGTTGCTAAAAGCCAGACTTGTAAAAAATTCCCGACACCAGGAAACATAACATTACAACCAGCCTGCAACATAACAGGGCATGTACCATTATTTTGTCAGTGATCTAGGCTGGTATGATCCCAAAATGTATAAACATATAATTTAATTCTTACTTTTGAGAAGGTGAGATAGCCTCCCTCATAACTGTGTCACACATGCTAATTCCATCTTCTATCATAGATGATATTTAAGGAAGTGAGATCTGAGTAAACTGAAAGAACCTGATGTTTTAGAGTGTTTCAGAAAGAGCATTAGGGAACATCTGACAAGAACAGGGGAAAGAAATACAGTAGAAGAAGAATGGGTAGCTTTGAGAGATGAAATAGTGAAGGCAACAAAGGATAAAGTAAGTAAAAAGATGAAGGCTAAGAGAAATCCTTGGGTAATGGAAGAGATACTGAATTTAACTGATGAAAGGAGAAAATATAAAAATGCAGTAAGTGAAGCAGCCAAAAAGGAATACAAACATCTTAAGAATGAAATTGACAGGAAGTGCAAAATGGTTGAGCAGGAATGGCTAAAGGACAAATGTAAGGATGCAGAAGAACATATCACTAGGGGTAAGATAGATATTGCCTGCAGGAAAATGAAAGAAATCTTTGGAGAAAAAAGAACCACCTGCTTGAATATCAAGAACCAGTCCTAAGCAAAGAAGGGAAATCAGAAAGGTGGAAGGAGTATATAGAGGGTCTATACAAGGATGTTGTATTCGAAGGCAATATTAGGGAAATTGAAGAGGACATAGATGAAGATGAAATGGGAGATGTGATAATGCATGAAGAATCTAACAGAGCACTCAAAGACCTAAGTCGAAAAACAGCCCCAGGAGTAGACAACAATCCATTAGAACTATTAATGGCCTTGGGAGAGCCAACCATGACAAAACTCTTCCATCTGGTGAGCAAAATATATCAGAATGACAAAATACCTTCAGACTTCAAGAAGAATATAATAATTCCAATCCCAAGCAAATCAGGTGTTGACAGGTCTGAAAATTACCGAACTATCAGTTTAATAAGTCATGACTGCAAAATATTAACAAAAATTCTATACATACAAATGGAAAAACTGGTAGAAGCTGACCTTGGGGAAGATCAATTTGAATTCTGTAGAAATGTTGGAATGTGTGAGGCAATACTGACCCTATGACTTATCTTAGAAGATAGCTTAAGAAAAGGCAAAAATACATTTCTAGCATTTGTAAACTTAGAAAAAGCGTTGACTGGAATGCTCTCTTTCAAATTCTGAAGGTGGCCGGCGTAAAATGCAGGGAGCAAAACGCTATTTACAATTTGTACAGAAACCAGATGGCAGTTATAAGAGTCGAGGGGCAAGAAAAGGAAGCAATGGTTGAGAAGGGAGTGAGACAGGGTTGTAGTCTATCCCTGACATTATTCAATCTGTATGTTGAGCAAGTAGTAAAGGAAGCAAAAGAAAAATTTGGGGTAGGAATTAAAATCCATGGAGAAGAAATAAATACTTTGAGGTTTGCTGACGACATTGTAATTCTGTCAGAGACAGCAAAGGACCTGGATGAGAAGTTGAATGGAATGGACAGTGTGTTGAAAGGAGGATATAAAATGAACATCAACAAAAGCAAAACGAGAATAATGGAATGTAGTCAAATTAAATTAGGTGATGCTGGGGAAATTAGAGTAAGAAATGAGACGGTTAAAGTAGTAAATGAGTTTTGCTATTTGAGGAGCAAAACAACTGATGATGGTCAAAGTAGAGAGGATATAAAATTTATACTGGCTATGGCAAGGGAAGCATTTCTAAAGAAGAGAAATTTGTTGACATCAAGTATAGATTTAAGTGTTAGGAAGTCGTTTCTGAAAGTATTTGTATGGAGTGTAGCCATGTATGGAAGTGAAACATGGATGATAAATAGGTTAGACAAGAAGAGAACAGAACCTTTCAAAATGTGGTGCTACAGAAGAATGCTGAAGATTAGATGGGTAAATTAAGTAACTAACAAGGAGGTACTGAATAGAATTGGGGAGAAGAGGAATTTGTGGTACAACTTGACTAGAAGAAGGGATCAGTTGCTAGGCATCAGAGGATCACCAATTTAGTATTGGAGGGAAGTGTGGAGGATAAAAATCGTAGACGGAGATCAAGAGATGAATACACTAAGCAGATTCAGAAGGATGTAGGTTCCAGTAGTAATTCAGAGATGAAGAGGCTAGCACAGGATACAGTAGCATGGAGAGCTGCATCAAACCAGTCTCTGGACTGAAGACCACAACAACAACATCATAGAGAGCAACGTCTTGAAACAGGTCCTGTCCATCCTCACAAAGTTCCAAAATTCTTGCAGATCTTCGGGCCTCTGTTCTTTCATTAGCAGTGATTATATTCCCCTCTACATCCCTTCTTTTCAGTCAGGGTGAAACCCAATAATGTCTGGCTTTTCGTTTTTGTCATCATTCTGCCCTAATCCAAGGGTCTACTGTCACTGTCAGGGCAACAGCTCCAAAAACAATTGAGTCTTCCATGTGCAAAATACTGTATAAATGTAAATTTAGATATACAGATGCCTGTGTAACTAAGTGTCGTGATATAAAACTAAATGTTGAGTCTGTAATTCGGAACAGGAGTAAGCATCATAAAATAATAACAATTACTAAATAAACAAAGACAAAAAAATAATTTCTTATTAAATAGTAGGTGTCGCCAGTGGCGACACCTACAATGTGCTGACCGATTTCTCACACACAAACAGCAGTTGACCAGCGTTGCCTGGTGAAACATTGTTGTGATGCCTCGTGTAAGGAGGAGAAATGCGTACCATCACGTTTCCGACTTTGATAAAGGTCGGACTGTAGCCTATCGCGATTGCGGTTTATCGTATCGCGACATTGCTGCTCGCGTTGGTCAAGATCCAATGACTGTTAGCAGAATATGGAATCGGTGGGTTCAGGAGGGTAATATGGAACGCCATGCTGGATCCCAACAGCCTCAATCACTAGCAATCGAGATGACAAGCATCTTATCTGCATGGCTCTAACAGATCGTGCAGCCATGTCTCGATCTCTGAGTCAACAGATGGGGACGTTTGCAAGACAACAACCATCTGCATAAACAGTTCGATGACGTTTTCAGCAGCATGGACTATCAGCTCGGAGACCATGGTTGGGGTTACCCTTGACACTGCATCACAGACAGGGGTGCCTGTGATGGTGTACTCAACGATGAACCTGGGTGCACGAATAGCACAACGTCATTTTTTTGGATGAATCCAGTTGTATTTACAGCATCATAATGGTCGCATCCATCTTTGGCAACATTGCGGTGAACGCACATTGGAAGCATGTATTTGTAATTGCCACACTAGCATATCACCCAGCGTGATGGTATGGGGTGACATTGGTTACACGTCTCGGTCACCTCTTGTTCGCATTGATGGCACTTTGAACAGTGGACATTACATTTCAGATGTGTTACAACCCCTGGCTCTACCCTTCATTCCATCCCTGCGAAACTCTACATTTCAGCAGGATAATGCACGACTGCATGTTGCAGGTCCTGTATGGGCCTTTCTGGATACAGAAAATGTTTGACTGCTGCCCTGGCCAGCACATTCTCCAGATCTCTCACCAATTAAAAACGTCTGGTCAACGGCAGCCGAGCAACTGGCTCATCACAATATGCCAGTCACTACTCTCGATGAACTGTGGTATCATGTTGAAGCTGCATGGGCAGCTGTACCTGTACACGCCATCCAAGCTCTGTTTGACTCAATGCCCAAGCATATCAAGGCCATTATTAAGGCCAGATGTGGTTGTTCTGGGCACTGATTTCTCAGGATCTTTGCAACCAAATTCCGTGAAAATGTAATCACATGTCAGTTCTAGTATAATATATTTGTCCAATGAATACCCGTTTATCACCTGAATTTCTTCTTGGTGTAGCAATTTTAATGGCCAGTAGTGTAAAAATTTCGGACACAGAATACCAGCCATTTATGCTATCATTTAAAATTTTGCTGGCAGATTTGTGTTTGATATCTCTTGAAGGGAACACACACTAAAAAAAAGAGCACACTTCAGGGTTAGTTTTTCATATTTATTTTAGTTCCTTCATATATTACAAATTATACAATAAATACTAACAAAGAGATAGAGGGGCTGGCCAGTACTTACCTCAGCTCAGTACAGCCGATAGATACACATTAAACAGAACTGAAAATTTACGCTCCTAGCTTTTGGAACAAATGTTCCTTCATCAGGGAGGAGAGAGGGGAAAGAAAGGGAAGAAGGGAAAGGAGATTCAGTTACTCACAACCCAGGTTATGAAGCAACAGGGAAAGGAAAATAGGGAGGGTAGCAAGGATGGAGGCATGGTTGTCTGACAACCATGGCAAAAAACATCTGACTATGGAACTGCTTATAGTTGGAGAAATAAGATCCCTCATCAGGTGGTGTAATAACTGAGATCTGTTTACTGTCAACTGCTCCCAGATAGTTAGGAATAGTCCATCTGATTTCAATTGCCTTGCAATTTTTTTCCAGTCGTGTTCTGTTGATGGAAACTGCAATAAATAGAATTCTTTTCCATTAATATCTGTTTCAGGAAATGCAACAAAATCATACTTGTGCAAAACAGCTGATGTCTCATGTGTTGGAGGAGGAGGGGGAGGAAGAGGAAGTGGGTGGGTGGGTAAGTGGGTGGGTGGGGGGAGGGGGGAGGGGGACGGGAGAATGAGAGCAAGAAGAAACAATCCTCAGGCTACTTCAAGTCAGGGAGCAGCCATCGCTTAAACAGGAAGAGGGTGGCTGCAGATTGAACCCTTGAGCCTGTAACAAAGGCACCCAAAAAAATACACAAAGAAGATGCAGCAGATATTTTTGAAAAAATGTTGCATGTAAACTAAGGGTCACATCAAGGATGAAAAGACTGCATGCTGAAAAAATTATAAACAATATTTTATTAATATGGCAAATAGGGAACTTGAGTTTCCAGTCCACACGTGTGACACAAAATACTGCAGCAATAAATAACAGCACAGCTGGCAAGATTGCTCCAAATTCCGAGATACAAAATACTGTGTACAATTTTGGCCGTACATTATAATGTTTGACCTTCCAGCAAGCATGCTATTGTAAAACGTGCAACAGCAGCAGTTTTTATGCTTTATCAGTGCCTTAACCTTGAGCTATTGTGGCACCATAGCAATGTACTCCATTGTTGATACTTACTGACCGTGATAAAATGGGTCCAGTTTCTTTGTTTTCAGAATTGTATGTAACAAAGTGTTGAGTGTTGTAAAAATTACAATGTATGCCTGCTGGTGTGACAGTTGCAAGCTTTGTTCTATGTGTCAGTATGCAGGGCTAACTGTAATAAAAAGTTAACTGTAGTTATTCATTGTTTTTTTATTCAATATATTTAATAGTTTATTCAGCACAGGCTTGTTTATACTTAAAAATGTATATGTTGCAAATTGTACAATATGTGCATGTTCATGTGACAGCTTTAGGAGTGCCTAACAGATGGTTAATTTTTTGAACTGTGTATTTTAAAAATTAAAGTGAGTAAAATGAAATTTTCATATGCATATTGCCTTATATATTCCTTTAGAGTTGTTTGAATGGCTTCATATGTTTCTGGAATGATTTTCCCCAAAGACTGTGATGACATCATTGCCAAGAATTTAAGCTCTTCATAATATCTCCCAGTTGCAAGGAACCTTGCCAATTATGTGAGGGTCTCATGAGCTGATATTTGCATCTCTTTTTTCTGTTTCTGGAGAAACACTTTTTAGTAACTCCAGATAAGTGCTTTCCATCATATGCACATAATTGTGCCAGTCTTTCAGGTCAAATCATAATTCCTTAAGCAAATTTGTATGATATAATTTTTCTCTCCTTAGAAGCCATTTTTAGGTCCAGGTTTTCCTTTTCAAAGTATTAGTAGACTCACGCAGCACAACTACAGCCACCACTAAACAAGGCTGTACAGTTTCCATTTCAGAACTTCACCACTGCAGCACTAGCATCACTGATCGAAACCAATTGGCTTATTCCTTGTGTGTGGTGGCGTTGAGGCAAGTGACTCACTGCAACAATATCACATGCAATCGGTTGCTATGATCCGTCGCTCATGTGTGGGGCTCTCATCAGTAATGTTGTCATAGGCTGACAACATCATGCTCAGATTATCTACTGTCACTGATTGGTGAAATTATGTGACATGAGCTATGATAGGCTGACAAAAGCATGTTGTTGTTGTTGTGGTCTTCAGTCCTGAGACTGGTTTGATGCAGCTCTCCATGCTACTCTATCCTGTGCAAGCTTTTTCATCTCCCAGTACCTACTGCAACCTACATCCTTCTGAATCTGCTTAGTGTATTCATCTCTTGGTCTCCCTCTACAAAAGCATATCATCTTGAATTTAATGGTTCAGAAGCTATCGTGTTATATTTGATGGAATTTGTGTGTATACTTTCTTAATATGAAAATATGTAGTGTACATATGGTGAGGGGTGAATAAAACAGAAAACATTTATAACAGTCAGTACCGGTACAGTTTAAGTAGTTGAAAAATGAAAAAGGGGATGAGGTACATGCTCAACCTCAGGGGTAATAGATAGGCAGACAAAAGCAGTGACTGATCAAATACACAGACAAAATGGGCGAAGTTCAGACGGCAGCATTGTAAATAAATGAGTGACCAAATAATTATCACAAGAGCAGCTAGTTAAAAAAGTAGCAAATGACAAGTAACACAGACTTGATGTAATCAGATGGCCAGCTGCCTTACCAGATGAATATCTTTCCTAATAAAAATATTACAGAATCTGTTTAGTGAATGCCACCAGGTCAATTAAGGCATACAATGATGTCTCCAGTAAATAAAACATTAAGTAATGGATGATCAGTGGCCAGAGACTGAGGTCACGTGTGTGTGTATTGCATTGGAGAGTCCATGGTGTGGGGAATTCCGTATGAAGATGGAGTAATCTGTAGGTGCCATATGTGTGGGGAGCAGTAAAACATCACCACTTGCTGCAATGCAGGAATACGTATTCAGTGCTGGTTCCACACCAGAGATGGGCTCAGCCTATGGAAGAGTGCCACAGATAACTAGCTTTTTCTTTGTGCAGAGATATCAGATGGTGTTGATTTTGGACTTTGGGTTTTGGACCTCAGGTGACAATCTGTCACATAGAGGACATTGTCTGCTCCGGCAACTGTAATATTAATCTGGCGTTCTGCAAGATGTTAATTAAATGTTGTTTATGATGTTAGAGAACTGTAAGTTAAACTAACATCTGAGTGTTTGTTGATTTGGTGACATCAGATGGAGAACAGCCTGTCTTACAGCTCCATGCATAAACTGCATGCTGAATAAAACTGATTAGCAAAGCAGACCAGACAACAGTAGCAGGTCCAGTTCAGTACTGCAAACAGCGACTGAATTATTTAAGGAAATCATGAGTATTCAGAACACCACACAGGATTGAGTAAACACTTGCACATACTACATATGTAAGCACAAACATCAATCATATCACTGTGATACCACATTTGGCATCTTCTGGTGCTCATGAATAATAGTGGAACAGTGGAAAGACAGTGATTATTACAAAATAAGAAAATTTATGAATATTTTGCTAAGAAGTTAGGCTGCTTGCCCTTGACAGTAGACATCATCAAAACTGTTAAAAAAAGAAAAAAAGGAAAGAGATCTACCATGATAGAGTGAAGTGAAGAAGTATTTCTATTAGTAGCTGGAAAAAAGCAAAAGTCTCTGACTAAGGTAAATTATCAATAAAATACAAACAATAGTGAGGACAACGATTTATGAAACATGAATCCCTGATGATGGCAAACTGGCAGCAGCTGACTGAGCTGCCAATCCAGCTTTGATTACTCATTGGGAAATCTATGCCGTGACACTTCAGTCTGTGACACCAATGTTAGGCAACCCACTGATATCGCAGTCCTACCCACACATATGGTGAGCTTTTTCAGTGCCAAACAAATTTTATTAGTAGTTTGAGTGTTGTGTAGTGATAGTAGTATAACATACAATTTATTTACAAAGTAAATGAAATTGTAGATAATAGTGACACTGTGTGTGAGAGAGTCTGTGGTTGAATAAAAACATAATTCTTAAGAGAATTTTGTGTATACATACTTATATGTCAATAACAAGACATAGAATGGCATCAGATATACCAGTACAGCTCCATAGTTTTCTAATTAATTAAAAAATGAGTTAAGAGATGATTTAAGCAAAAAAATAGATGATGTTACAAGCTAGTCGACTAAAAAAAAAAAAGAGATGATTCCAAAACAGAGTTGTCTGATACCACAGCAAAAACAAAGGGTGACTTTAGATTAGCTGGAAAAAGATTTAGATGCTCATATTAGATAATCAAGACAAGAGAAAGTAGAAACTTTTGTATCCCGCTTGGAAGGCGGCGCATGGGTAGGAACAGGAGCAGGAAAAATACGTCAGTACAGCCGTAAGTAAAAGTGGTTTACTGGTGCAAAAAACAAGTTTATACATGGTTACATAACTTGCACAGATGAGCACAGTTTCAGGCTGAAGCTAAGTGTCCCGGCCGTCAGCTCTTGATCAAATGGGGAGAATCTTGCGTGGAGCTCGTAGAGCTCTCCCACTCTGGCTAGAGTGCGCTGTCATCGGTGTCTCATAGTGCCAACTTCTGAAACTATGCCATGGCATTGTTGCTATCGGTACCACATCCCTCCCCCCTGAAATGACACACCATCGTTGAGTATGGTTTCTGACGGCGGGTGGAGGGACACAGGGGCGGCGCAGCTGAGGGGGCGGACAGTGGAACTGCTGGGCCGCACTGTCCACCCGCAACCCCAAATTGCTCACGAGAGGGCGAGGATAACGCCCCGTGGAAAACCTGCCCAGGCTGCGCACCGCTCTGGGTATGCTCGGATGAGGAGGTGGAGCAACGACCTCCATGGGCGACGGTGGTGGTGGTGGCCGGATGTGGGGCCATGGTAGTGGCAAGAGGTGCCCGTCCGGTGCAGGTGTTCAGATTGGTAGCGGCAACGACGCCAGGCATGCCTGTGGAGGTGCAAGCGGTGGAGGGGCTGAGGCGGTGGAAGCCGCAAAGCCTCCAATTCTGCCAGAAAACAACCAGTGGCAGAAAACCGAGGATGGCACAAACAAATCTGGTTCCAGTGTCGCTTGACAGTGCCAGAGGGACCAGAAATGACAAATAATGCACGGCCAAGCCAGAAAAGAATGCAGAAAAAACGTGATAGAACACCAAATCATGTGGCGCCAAGACAGAACAAGGCGAAGCAGTGGGAGCATGCGGTGGAGTGTGCAATAGCTGCAGGAGCAACCAATGGGCATGCCCATCTAGCAATTCTGATGGGGAACGGGTGCCGCGCAGCTGAGAGCAATAGGAAGCAAGGAAAGTCCAGAGCGCATGCCCGCCAGAGTGTGTGATGCGCAACTTGCTCATCTGTGACTTAAATGTATGCACAAAGCGTTCAGCCTCGCCATTCAACTGGGGGTGGAACGGGGCTGAGGTCAGATGGCAAATGCCATTAACAGCACAGAACGCTTCAAACTCTGAGGACACAAACTGTGGGCCATTGTTGGAGACAATAACTTCAGGAAGGCCTTCAATTCAGAAAATAGACGTCAAAGCCTGAATAGTACTCGCAGATGTATTAGAAGACAGAGGCACAACGAAAGGAAAGTTGCTGTACGCATCAATATCTATCAACCAGTGGGTGTCCCAGAAAGTACCCACAAAATCAACATGAACGTGCTGCGTAGGTGCAGTAGGAGTTGGCCACACAAAGAAGCACTGGCGGGGAGCAGAATGATGCTCCATGCAAGATCGACAGTGAGCAAGCAAATTCTCAATTTGTTTACCAATGCCGACCCAAGTGCAGTGACGACACACTAATTGCTTCATCTGCATTATACCCCAATAACCAGCGTGCAGTAATCGGAGGATTTCAAACTGCAACGAATGAAGTACAACCACATGAGACTGACCATTGTCAGTGGGTAACAAGATAACACCACGGTGTACAGACAAGTTGTGATGTTGCACAAAGTAATGTTGAACAAGTGGATAAAGAATCTGCATAGCAGATGGAGGCCATTGAGTATGAATATACTGCAAAAGAATCTGCAAAGGAGCATTGGTGGCTGCCGCGGAAGTAATGTGACAAAAATCCACCAGAAAACCATCAGCTAATTCCTTATCTTGCAAATCCATAAACATGCATGACAATTTGGAAGAATCAAACACTGCGTCGGGACCGATAGGCAGACGAGACAAAGCATCAGCATTACCATGCCAGGCCATACGACGAAACAAGATTTCGTAATTATAGTTAGACAAAAACAAGGACCAACATTGTAACTTTTGCACAGTACGTGCTGGAACTGGCTTTGACGAGTGGAACAAGGACGTCAAAGGCTTATGGTCTGTGACCAAATAGAACTTTTGACCGTACAAAAAATCATGAAACTCAGTCACTCCATATACAATAGCTAAAGCTTCTTTCTCGATTTGAGAATAGTTTTGCTGGGGAGAACTGAGCAACTTAGACGCAAAAGAGATCGGGTGATCGACAGGCTTAATGCAGTGCGAGAGAACTGCTTCAATGCCGTGAGAAGATGTATTGACAGCCAAAACAACTGGTTTGGAGGGATCAAAAGGAATCAAATAGCGATCACTCAACAAAGCAGATTTGGGCTTGTGGAAAGCACCATCACATTCCGAAGACCAGACAAAAGGAACGTTCTTACACCGAAGGTGCTGCAATCTGCGCTGCATTTGGTATAAACCGAATATAATATGATATTTTGCCCAGACTGAAGTTCTTTCAAGTTCCTGGGTGCTGGCAAGTCTCTAATCACACCGAGATGTGATGACGAGGGGTGGATACCCTGTCCGTTAATCATATATCCTAAATACTGAATCTCAGTTTGAAAAAATTTGCACTTGTCCCTGTTACACTTTAGGCCTGCCAGCGAAAGTACAGTAAGTAAGGCATGCAAATTCTGCAAATGTTGGTCAGGGGTGTGACCGGATATGACTATATTGTCCAGATAGCTGGAACAACCAGGGGCAGTTCACACAACTGCTGCAAATAAGACTGAAAAATAGCAGGAGCTGAAGCACAACTGAGTGGAAGGTGGCGAAATTTGAACAATCTAAGGTGGGTGTTGATCACAAAATAGTGCTGCGACTGGTCATCGAGCGGAATCTGAAAGTATGCGTCCTGCAAGTCAATTGTGGAAAAGAATTTTCCCACACCATGTTTATCAAAAATGTCTTTAGGATGCACTAAGGGAAATGTAGCTACCACTGTCTAGGGATTTACTGTAGACTTAAAGTCAGCACAAATACGGAGATGACAGTTTGGTTTCTTCACACACACTATAGGCAAAGCCCATGGCGAAGCAGAAACAGGTTCAATGACACCAATGTTCTGCATATGCTTAAGTTCAGCAGCTATGGAGTTATGCAGTGTGTGCAGTACTGGGCATGTGTGCCAGAAAATAGGCATGGCAGTGTCTTTAAGTGCAACATGCGCCGCAGAGCCTGTGGTGCAACCAAGGCCATCAGAAAAGAGTTCAGCAAAATCATTGTATAGTGCAGCAACACTGTCTGCATGGTCACTGGCATTGATGCGAAGTACATTGTCCTGAATTGAGAGGCCAAAAAGTTCAAATGTGTCCATGCCAAAAATGTTCGTAGCATTACTAGAGTGGAGCATATGGAAAGACACTGTACATGTCGTTTCACCATACATGGCTTGCAAACTACACATGCCGAGCACTGAGATTTCCTGTCCAGTAAATGCAGTCAGTGTGGCATGTGAATGATGAAGTGGGGGCAAACCAAGCAAGTCATAGGTTGATTTGTTCAGTAAGGAAACTGACGCACCAGTGTCCAGCTGCAAGCGAACAGAACGTCCACAAATGTTCAAAAATACAAAAAGTTTCCTCGCATTGTGCTGACTGTGAGAGGAAGTGTCTGGCAAAACTTGATTCACACAATGAGCTGTTGGAGCATGTGAAGCAGAAGCCTTTGAATTATTGGCATTAACGTCCATAGGCTGATGTGAATCATGATCATGGCGGTTGCCGTTGCGGTGACACCCACACGACACGTGAACAGGAGACAAGTTGTGAATTAGAGTTTTTCTTACTATGCACAGCTTGCACATGTCCTTTCTTATTACAAAAATAACACTGTGCTTGACAGGATGGCAACTGTCCCGTGGGTGGGCACAAAAGCAGTTCAACCATGATTTCAGTTTGTGAGTAGGTGCCAGGTTTGAACCATGTTTACTTGCGCGCGAGCAGTGCAGTGCGGCTGGCCGTGCTGGGGTTGGGCGTTCGAGCACGTGTTGTGCTGCACTAACAGTACACACACCTGTGATCATGTCGAATGTGGAAGTAGCCATGTCTAATGTGTCCTGTCTGGGTTTTTAAATTTGAGGATTTGTTCACGGATGCGATGATCCACCACATTCTGTGCAATAGTGTCTCTAATCATTATATCCGCATATGAGCATCCACAAGAGCAATTAAAGTCACAATCAGAAGTCAGTCCCTGAAGGTCCGCTAACCAAGATCTATTGGACTGAGTAGGGCCACGCCAGAGACGAAAGAATTTGTAGCATGCAGCTACCACATTTACACTATCACGGAAGTTGGAGTTCAAAGCATCAATCACTTTGTCGTACGTTTTAGTTTCTGGGCGTGTGGTGGGAAACAATTTCAAGAGCACACGGTACAACACAACACGCACATTGGCAATGAAAAAAGCAAGCCGCTCTGTACTTGTTATGTTGTATGCTGCGAAGTGTGCCTCGAGCTGGGCGATGTATTCTGGCCAGTGTTCAACATCAGGATTGAAGGCACGAAATGGCAGTGCCGTCGGCAATGGCATCAGTACAGGTGGTGGCATAGGAGATGCTGAAGTAGCTGCAGTTTGTAGTGTGACCAGTCCATTAATGGCAGCAAGCAGCTGCATCATTTGCTGAGCCTGAAAACATACAAGATCAGACAGCGAAGCCTGTTCCTGTGGCGAAGCCATGGTTTACACAAATGAAAGTCTATATAGTGAAAGGTGGGAGCATGCAGATACAGTCACTCAATCACACGGGGTAATCACAAAAAAGCTAAAGCAGTACTGAACAAAAAAGGAAATGATAGGAAGGGAAAGGGGAGTCCTCCTCGCCAACTTTTGTATCCCGCCTGGAAGGCGGAACGTCGGTAGGAGCAGAAGCAGGAAAAATATGTCGGTACTGCACATAAGTAAAAGTGGTTTACTGGTGCAAAAAGCAAGTTTATACATGGTTACATAACTTGCACAGATGAGCACAGTCTCAAGCTAAAGCTAAGTGTCCTGGCTGTCTGCTCTTGATCAAATGGGGAGAATCTCATGCGGAGCTCTTGGAGCTCTCCCGTTCCGGCTAGAGTGTACTGTCGTCGGTGTCTCATAGTGCCAACCTCTGAAACTATGCCATGGCATCACTGCTATCGATACCATAGAAACAAGTAAAAGAATTTCAATACAATAGTCCAAGGTTGTACTGCCAGTTAATAGTGTCCAACGGGCACAATATTTCAGTGATTAGACATGTTACCATCATCTGGTCACTGAGGAACTGAACTCTTGGCTGAATAATATCCTCTGCAACCACAAGCTGCTTGTCCATGACCATGCATCAGCAGTTGCAGGGAGACTAGTGTCAGCATCTGTGATAGCGATGATCTACCTGGATGCCAGATCCTTTTGTTTGCTGAGAGTATCCTTAATTAAACTCTGTGCTGGTTCCCATGCCTTGCTAAGATTGTAGCCACAATCTCAGCTAACGAGATCATCCCTGACGCCAATTTTTAGCCTCATTAATGACACTGTCCCAGTATCTGGAAGTCTGTGCCAAGATCCTGGTACGTTGGTACTCCATGATTCTCGAAGAAACAGGGCTCTGCAACCACTGACTTATTGGGAACAACAGTGCCTCTGACATTCTTGGCAACAATCTTTGATGGTGTGCACTGTCTGTCCAATGCATGTCTTTCCATATTGACTTGGAAGCTGGTATATGCCAGCCTTCAACAAACCGAAATCATCTTTGACACTTCCCACTACCCTGTTGTATAACAAAGTGATGTCAAAACGCACCAGGATATCTGAGTCTTTCAACCTGAAGCTGTCAAGATGTTTTACAAAATCCAGAGAATTGTAGATATTATGAGCGCGTTTACCCACTTGATGGAGTATAAACATATCTGGATCTTGATACAGACTTCCAAATACTGGTACAGCATCATTGGAGATGCAATAGAAATTCGCACCATGGATGATCTCATCAACTGAGATGGTGGCTATAATCTTAGCAAAGCTTGGGAACAAGCACTGAGTTTCTTAAGAAGACTCTCAGCAACCAAAAAGATCTGGCAGCCAGCCTGGATAGAGAACTTACCGGTATGTCAATGCTGATGCAGCGTCTCTATGACTGCTGATGTGTGGCTGTAAGTGCAGACCACGGAGGGAGCAGCTTGTGGGAGCAGGGGATATTAGGCAGCTGTGCACCGATGAGGAGATGTATTGCAGCATGAAGAAATTCGACAACCTGTGCAACAGAAGGTGCCTTTGCTGAGTGCTCTTTCAGTTTCTGAAGAGATGTCATGCCCAGCATGTTGTACTGAACTGAACTTTGCTAAGGTCATGCATCACATCAATCCTGCAGTAGCCAGGATTATTAAGAAACAGGCCAGCCTTGCTTTGGTATGTGAGAGAGTGTACTTTACCTGCCGGAGCCTTCATTACAACTCCCAGGAACTATTTAGACTACATTTACAATTGGCCAATCTTCCTAGTTCGTGGACCTGGGATTGTGTTTATCGTGTTCCACCCATAGGAAGGCCGCAGGATGCCAAATATCAAAATATATATACTAAGATGGTATCTGTCCTTTCGGACATGTCCGAAAGAACAGATACCATCAGTGACCATGCAGCTGTTCATTTCGTTGTAATTTCATTCTAACGAGCTGCATGGTCACCGATGGTATCTGTTCTTTCGGACATGTCCGAAAGGACAGATACCATCATAGTATATATATATATATATATATATATATAGTTAAGGCTCACTGGCCACTTGACCATCTTCTTCTTCTGTGCGAATGCACAAATAGTGCCCGAACTCTTACGGGAATTGGCAACGCACCGCGAGTAATGAGTATAATGGGCAGGGGCACTATGAATGTAGTGCAGGACAAAACGTTGAGAATGTAGGTTTTGTGGGAGGCGTGCCAGAGATAAATCCCTGCAGTCGCGCTATCCTCTGTGTCCATGGTGGCTCAGATGGATAGAGCATCTGCCATGTAAGCAGGAGATCCCAGGTTCGAGTCCCGGTCGGGGCACACATTTTCATCTGTCCCTGTTGATGTATGTCAACACCTGGAAGCAGCTAAGGGTGTTCATTTCATTGTAAATATCAAAATTATCTCATCTCTATGGCAAACCATCACTGGAGGCCCCATGCAAACTGGTCATCAGTATGAACAATAGAGTTGAGTGACGACACGGTTTCAGTTCTGGAGAAGGGACCTAATTTTTCTCCTGCCCCTCTGTTCACACCGGTCATTGCCAGTGCAGTTGAACAAGTTGCGGCATGACTGTTGCCTGAAGCAGCTGAAGAAGCACATTGTGACACCTGCTGTGTTCTGATGAGAACTAAGCCTATGAAGTTGAGCATTACCAGCAGAGAAAGTGCCACTACTCGGGATCTGTGAGAGTGCCCTGAGATTGTCATCCCCCACTGACAAAGGCCATGCTGCTGTTGTTCTTTCACACAAGGACTACACTGAAAAGATGCAGAGCCTGCTAGGTGACAACCCCTACAGGAAAATCAACTCTGACTCTACAAAGAAGGTAGAGAACAAGATTAGGGCTCTTCTCAAGGATATGGATTCACCAGAGGGAGTCACCAAAAAACTATTACCTCAAGAACCTGTACTGTGAAGACTTTTTGGAAGCCCTGAAGTTTGCAAAGATGGGGTGCCCCCCTTGCCAGCAACATTAGGCTCCTACATATTGTTAGCAAAATACCTGGTGGAAATACAAACCTCATATGTGGTTAAAGGCACATATCATATCTGTAGTTCAATGAAGTTTGTAAAACATCCTATCAACTTTAGGGTGAAATACTCTGATATCCCAGAGAGTATTAACCAGGATACCTCTACGAGAGTCACCAGAGCTTGCTTATTGGTTAGAAATTTGATGAGAATATCACCGACCTTTTCAAGCATGTCCTGACTTCTATGTGTTTTCTGTTTAATAGAGAATAGTATGTGTAAACAGAAGGAGTCGTGATGGGCAGCCTGTGGTCACGAATTTATATATGGAGAACTTTGAGGAGGAAGTCTCAGCATCATCCAAATGGAAATCCACGTGTTTCTTCTGTTATGTGGACGACACATTCATCATCGGGACTTATGGAAAGGACCAAATACTTGACATCCTTCCATGTTTGAGATCCATGCATCCCAACATCAAATTCACTATGGAGACCAAAGCAGGAGGAGGATTAAGAGCTGATGGCAACCTGGGCCATGGTGTGTATTGGAAGAAAATGTGTGATGACCCGTATTTGCATGCAGACTGCTGCCCACACTTCACAGAGGGATGGGGTACTAAAACACTTGTATTTAGGGTGTGCACCATTTCAGAAGCAGAGTGTCTGCTTCAGGAGCTGGAACACCTCAAAACTGTATTTCAAAAGAACAGGTACCCAGAATGTATGGTACGAAAGTAACTCAGCCTCTTAGAAGGAAGTGAAAGATGTGCTAACATCTTAAATACACAAATAACAATAAATTGGGCAACAGGAGAAGAGGGGTAGGAAATTACTACAAAGCAACTCCATTGTTAAGAAGGTAATATGTAACGCCTGAAAGGATAGGAATAATGTAAGGCTATTGGGAGGAAGAATATGAAATATTAAAGGGAAAATAATTTGAGGAAAGTGCTATGCAGGAGGATGTGAGCTGAAATCAAATGATATTGGCAAGTAGGTCAGATGCTCCATGGTCCAGGGTTAGGCAAGATGAGCCTAGAGAAGGGATGGCCTTGACCCTTTAAAAAAATAGATAGGTGCACTCATAGATGAAATGACCTATGCCTAGGTAAGGTGATCTCATGAACAAGATGACATTTACTGTAGTAGGGAGTAGATTAGACTTAGTACAGAACACTGACCCCTCAGATATTAGCAATAATGAAGGAGTATTTCCCTCTCTGAATGAAATTAATGTATCAGTTCTTTTAAGAAATTAAGAGATGATATTCTAAAAGCATTCTCCAAATGGGAAAGCAGCATTAATCACACTGATACTTTTTTGCAGACGAATAACAAAAAAGTTATAGATTGTGGTGTATAGGATCGTAAGTGAAAAAGTCATACAGATTCTGAAATTTTTTGGAATATCGTTGCTCATACAGGCAAATGAAAAATAAATTTTAAAGAAAAACGTTCTGAAAGATGTGCAGTGTGTACAAAGGTAGTAAAAATGTACTAAAATGGAATAATAAAGTTTCTATTTTCTCTTGTCCTTGAAAGAATATAACAGAAGATTTATTAAAAGAAATGAAGTGTCACACTAAGTCTAGTAATAAAATATTAAAAAGGCATAAATTTAAAATGGAGCAATACAAGCTCAATGTAAATGAATGATTCCAAAATCTTTTGCCTCTGTGTCATGATATGTAGTGTCACAGGCTAATAAGCAGGAAAAACTATGTCACATTCAAAGTGTAACTTAACCAGCAGAATATGTTGGAAAATTTCTTAATGTATGAGTTAGGCAAAAAGGCCAGACAGGCATTGTACCAGAAATGTGGGAAATTCTGTGCAGAGACAGGGTAATTCACAGATGCTGTATGTCTGGGGAGTGATAAGGGTGTTCAAACGTCACCACCAGCTGTGATCTGGGGCTGCTTACTCTGTGTCGGTGGCACACCAGAGATGAGTTCGACGCATGGAATAGTGCTGGAGGTGAAAATGCATGAACAGCTTCTTCTCTGTGCAGAGATATAAAATTATGTTGATTTGGACCTTGGGTGACAATCTGTCACATAGAGAACATTGTCTGCTCTGGCAATTGTAACATTAATCTGGTGTTCTGCAAGATGTTAATGTGAAATTTTGTTTATGATGTTGAAGAATACTTAATTTAAACTGATATCCATGTATTTGCTGAGATGGTGGCATTAGTTGGAGAACAGCTTCATTACAACTCCATACATAAACTGCCAGATCAAAAAGATCGATTAGCATGGCAGAGCGGAACTAAGTAGCAGGTCCAGTTCACTACTGTAAATGGCAACTATTTAAAGAAATTGTCAGTATTCAGAGCACCAGATGAGGTGGTTTATGCACCTGCATATACTACCTAATAAGTACAAGCATCAATCAAACCATTGTGACATTGCAGAATTGAAAATCCTGGCTTAACACAGTGTCCACCCCCACACTGTTAGAGTTTTTTTAAAAAGGTTACACAATGCTTTTGGATCTTTTATGATATTACCATCTTATATAGTGCATAATGGTTTGCCATCCCTAGTTTTGGAGGTTTTTCAATGTCTACTAACCAATTTCCATGAGTTTTTGTAGTCCATCCTTCTGACTGAAGGTTTGTGGTACTCCGGCCGTTCACTTATGTAATAAAGTGAAACATCAGTAGCTATCCTTTTGAAGTTATTTATTATACAGCAACCAGTTTTGGTGATTCAGTACGCAATCTTCAGGCCTTAACAGACACTGAGGGGTTGAACAGCAATTGTATACACAATTCCATGAGTGGCCAACATCTATGACTGGCTTCCGTAGACTACTGTAACAGCAATGTTGTATACAGTGGATGCAGGTACAACATCACTGTAACTACAACATATGGTCTGAGTTTTATCTTCTTGAAGAACACACCATCATGCACAACAAACTGTAGCTGCATTGCAAATAATCTGAAATCCTTGTCAGCAGCTTGCACTGCTTGTCACTCAACAATGGAGTGAGTAATGTTCATAATACACCAATCTCATTACAAGAAGTGCAATATTTAGGGCATGTGACCAGTTTTTATGGAGTATGGACAGACCATAGTTAGTGAAGGCCTTACAAGATTGTTCAATATCTTATGTGGAGAAGGAGTTGCAACCATTTTTTGGATTAGCAAATTGCTATAGAATGTTTATCCCAAAATTTGCAGAAATTGTGCAACCTCTCATTCACTTGTTGAAAAAAGTTGTAAAAGACCAGTGTGCATCAGAATGTGAAAATGTGTTCAAAAAACTGAAAGGATTGTTGACAACTAACACCGTGTTTTTCCAAATTATGAAAAAGTGTTCATATTGTCTTATGATGTTTATAAGTCATGGAATATATAGGGTGGAAAATTTAGTTCCTTATGCCTCACACCAGTTGAATAAAGCAGACAGAAATCATCCCGCCATGGAGAAGGAAATGCTGAGCCTCATTTATTGTGTGATATACATCTGATGTCATTTGCATGGTGTAAAATTTGAAGTGATAATGGATCTTGTGGCTTTAAAGTGGTTATTTGGTTCAAAGGATCCATCTAGTAGACTAAAGCATTGGGCACTTGGAATTGGATTCACATCAATAATTGTACGACTACTACGGTATCCATAGTCACAGCAAAAATGATAAGCCCTCAATCTATCCACACTTTTTTTTGGCACACTCTTCACTGGTGCTCCCCAAAGAGAGGTACTTTATTCAATAATGGGTGCCATAGATGTTAGTTAATGATCTCCTCCATCACAGGTGGTAGATGATGAGGCACATGTTATGGTTTATGGTACATGGTGACCCATTCCCAGTTGGAATTCTGTGTTACATCACCAGGGTTACTGGCAAAGACCCACAAGGATTAAACAGGTCCTCGAACTCTACTAATGATCTCTACATTGCTAGTTTTGCTATTTCACTTTCTGCCATAATGCAGTTATGCATAGGGTCCAAACTCATCCTATCAATATTACCTTCTTTTCAGATCTCTAAATTGCTAATCAACAAACCCTTAGACAAGCTCATGCCTTCAATGCCAAAATTATAATACTGATGGGCACCACCTTCTCATTATCTGTCTGCCATTGTTGTTATTGTTGTGGTCTTCAGTCCAGAGACTGGTTTGATGCAGCTCTCTTTGCTACTCTATCCTGTGCAAGCCTCTTCATCTCTGAGTAACTACTGAATCTACTTTGTGTATTCATTTCTTGGTCCCCCTCTACGATTTGTACCCTCCATACTTTCCTCCAGCACTAAGTTGGTGATCTCTTAATGCCTCAGAATGTGTCCTACCGACCAATTCCTTCTTATAGTCATGTTGTGCCACAAATTCCTCTACTCCCTAATTCTATTCATTAGTTACATGATCTACCCATCTAAACATCAGCAGTCTTCTGTAGCACCACATTTCAAAAGCGTCTATTCTCTTCTTGTCTAAACTATTTATCATCCATGTTTCACTTCCATACATGGCTACACTCCATACAAATACTTTCAGAAAGACTTCCTGACACTTACATCTATACTCGATGTTAACAAATTTCTCTTCATCAGAAACGCTTTCCTTACTGTAGCCAGTCTACATTTTATGTCTCTCTACTTCAACCATCATCAGTTATTTTGCTCCCAAATGGCAAAACTCCTCTACTACTTTAAGTGTCTCATTTCCTAATCTGAATCCCTCAGGATCACCTGATTTAATTCAACTGCATTCCATTATCCTCATTTTGATTTTGTTGATGTTCATCTTATATCCTCCTTTCAAGACACTGTCCATTCTGTTCAACTGCTCTTCCATGACCTTCGCTGTTTCCAATAGGATTACAACGTAATTGTCAAGCCTCAATGTTTTTATTTCTTTTCCCTGGATTTTAATTTCTACTCCAAATTTTTCTTTTGTTTCCTTTACTGCTTGCTCAATATACAAATTGAATAACATTGCGGATAAGCTACGGCCCTGTCTTACTCTCTTCTCAACCACTGCTTCCCTTTCGTGCCCCTCAGCTCTTACAATTGTTTCTGTACACATTGTAAATAGCCTTTTGCTCCCTGTATTTTAACACTACCACCTTCAGACTTTGAAAGAGAGTATTCCAGTAAACTTTGTCAAAAACTTTCTCTACGTCTACAAATGCTAGAAATGTAGCTTTGCCTTTCCTTAAGCTATCTTCTAAGATAAGTTGTAGGGTCAGTATCTGCCATATGCATACAAAACTCCTGCATACATAACAACATGCTTTATCTAATTAATCATTCTCTCGCACTGGCTCAACCACACAAATACGTTTATTGCTAATTCAGTCGCTACGCTCACCCACAACAGTTTTCCTGTATCCTGCAGTACTTTTATCACACAAATTAATCATTAGTGATCTTGCACATGGCTTAATTGCTTGATATTTCCAGAGAGAAAACCTTGTTGCAGAATGGCTCTGACAACAGCTTTCCCAGATGAAATGATGTTCCACTGAGTTCTGCTATACATTGTCCAAGGGCAGTTTTAGCATAGTGATTATATTAGAAATTTAATCCTAAGATCATTCAGTAGCCATCACTGATATGAGGCAAAACTTCCATACATAATGGGAAATATTTTGCCCTGACCTGAAAACTCAATATCAATGATCCCAGTAAATGTATGTCATTACCATGCCTTCCACATAACTCATATGATGATGGGTTAAACTGATTTTTTCCCATAAGGTCAAAACTTGTCATAGACATGCATGTATCTGTGTCCAACAAAAGCTTGTGTTTCTTTTAAGCAAAATTCCACGTCCGCATAAATTTCAGTTGTGTTAAAATTTACTGAGAGTGCCTCTCAGTGATCTTGGGACCCCAATAGCTGTTTAAGAGTTGGCTATTCTCATTCCATACCTTCCTAACTGCCCCCTTTTCTGCCCAAAATCCTGCTCCCAATGTCCAAGTTTTTCTACAAGACCTACACTGTGGCTTTTGGCAGTCTCACTGTATGTGGCCTGATAGATCACAATTGTAACATTTGTTGCCAGAGGATAAAAACTCCCTTTTTATCACAGATTCAGGCCACTGTGTCTATCTCTTCTAAGGCTAGTGCCATTCCTATTACCACAGCAAAACTGTTAGGAAATTCTGCCCACACCTTCCTTGACACATTGGATGGTGACCCCCACAAAAATGCAACTAATATCCTTTGCTCCACTTTCAGCAGTAGAACCTTATTCATGTGATCACTCTCTGTGAACTCATACATACTGACAGTGAATTATCTTATCTATCCACAAAACTTTCAATGGATTCACCCTATCTTTGTGACACACTATTAAACTGCTCCCAATAATGCTGGCAACTCTTTTGCTTCCTATAATGCTGCAATAAGCCTCTCTTAAGCACTTTGAATGTTTGAGCATTTCTTAACCCCTCTTGATCATTGTATAATTTTTTGCATCTCCTACTGAAGATAATTTAGTTGTATTGTCTCTCCGACCAACAGCCGTCCTTCACAACTGTCAACAGGTTGCCCACAAATGCTAACACATCCTACCCTGCTTTACCCAAAAATGGAGAAACTAGGGTAACATTACTACTATCTAGGATGCATACCAATAAACTGGACAAGGCTCTGTCTGCTTTTAATTTGCCCTCACTTAAGCCACTTGTTCTAACAAAGACTGGACCACCTCTGCAGTGATAACCACTTGTTCACCTGGTTCACTAATTGTAAAGCCTGTGTCTATAACAATACAAAAAAATATACTAGGAAAAATACCACAGGAAAGGACTTTCTATTAACCTTCCACAAATATTATCTAATCCTTATGTCTGAGTACCACCATGCACAACCTCTAAATTCACTACCAAACTAAAATCATCACCTAAGTCCACTTTCATGAATCAGACACGGAAACCAACTTTCCAGTCTAACTGATATGATGCAGAGTATGCACTATCAATGCCTTGACAGTCATGAAATCAGTAGTGCTTCCTCAGCAATTGAAATCTTTATTCATTGAGAATCTTGGCTGATGGCAGTGACTCAAAGCTATGGACAGGCATTGACCCTGTGGCCCTCAGTGATGGAGAGCACTGTTGTGATGACAGCAGTTGATGCTCCAATCAGCAAAGCAGTCTGGTGTGGTGGCCTTGCATGATAACAATTGCCAAGTGGTGCTGTGTCGAATGCTGACAAACCATGGCTGCCAGTGAATGGGACGTGCTAACAAGGGTGGCTGATGCTGTCAGCAGCATAGAGATGAAGCAGAATGGTGCCCCAATCATAGGACCTCGGTGTAGGATGCACTGTCAGTGGCCTGTGGATATAAGTCTGTGTTAGCAGAATGGATGTACAAGGTCCGTTCAAACAATTCAGGAACTCTGTCCACAAAATTTTTCTATGCTTACCTTTTACTTATTGTGCATGGTCGAAATACTCTCCTCCACAAATGATACACCACTCCCAATGCTGTTTCCACTTCCAGAAGCAGTCTTGGTATGCCTCTTTCTGGATCGCATGAAACGCCATCTACGAGTTCTCTTTTATCTAATCTATCATTGCAAATCTTCACCATTTCAATGGGGTTTTCAAATTTTAAAATACAAAAGAGTCTGCAGGGACCAGTTCCAAAGAGTAAGAGGATGAGGGCAGAAAAGTGATTAATTTTTTTGTGTAATAGTCACATACCAACAGGGATGAATGTGCGGGTGTGTTGTCATGATGCAAGAGCCATGAATTGTCTCGCCATATTTCAGGCCATTTCCCTCTCAGATTTTCTCGCAGGCCTCACACAACACATCCTGATAGTACCATTTTTGGCCATAGGGGTAGTTCCTGGCCCATCTGACTGGTTAGCCTGCTAGTTAGCGATAAATAACGCATAACGATATCTCCAATGCTGAGATGACAAGATCTTTATTTGTTCATTTGACAATTAATACAGGACGTCTTTTAGATGCAGTGTACATCAAGGCAAGACTCACGCAAAAACAAATAAGTGACTTGTTGACTGGTTACTAAAGAATTAACGTCTAGAAAAGAAGGTACTTAAGAATTAACATGGAGAAAATAAGAACATGTAATGAACTGTATACTAAGAATAAACAGTGCTCCTGGTGGCCAGTGTGGAACTAATTTATCTGCACAAAATAAAATACTTGTGGTGTGACATACGGGTGATTTACTTGTGAACCAAACTTCACTGCACTGCACTGCTAATTGTGGTTGCCTCAACAGCCCCCTCGGCAGGAGTGGAGCACCATCCAGGAAGCGCGCTGAGAAGTGGATGCGCCGACCAGACCTCATGGTGCGCTGGTCCTGTGGAGCTGTGTGTGCTGGTCGGCTGGAGCTGACCTCCTGGTTGGTGGTGGTGCCAGAGCTGCTGTTCTAGACCAAGTTCTGGGTGAAGCTGTGTTCGCCGAGTCTCAGTTGGGGGTGGCTCATTGAAGATGTAAACTGGTTTGACCCTGTCAGTTGCAACAGTGGCTCGTTTTCCACTCACAAGACTATCCAGGGTGCGACCTCCCCTACTGATGATTTGATGTGGCCTGGTGTAAGCTGCCTGGAGGGCCAGTTTGATGTCATCAGTTCATAACATAATGTGAGCATGCATCCTGATGTCTTTGAGGCAATAGTTTCATCCCTGGACAGTTGCAGAGGTCAGATTTTCCAGACAAGATCACGAAGGTGACTGACGGAGGTAGATGGGTCTATGTCAGGCTGTGGAGTCATGTCTGCAAATTCACCAGGCAGTCATAATGACTCTCTGTACTCTAGTTCTGCAGAGAAACTGTCTAGATCTGGCTTGTATACATTTTGTAAGCCAAGCAGGGCCATCAGGAGAGTTTCTGTACGCCCAGCATCATGGCACATCAAGGCTGCTTTTGAAGTGTGGTGCCAAAGCTCTATCATGCCATTACTGGCCGGGTGGTAGCTGGTTGTGTTGTAGTGGCTTACCCCACAGAACACTGTTAGCTTTGTGAACAAATCAGATTCAAATTGTTTACCATGATCTGTGGTGATGTGCAAAGGACAGCCAAATCGTGACACCCAGTTTAATATGAAGGCATACGCCAAGGTTTCTGCCGAGACATTGTCCACTGGGGATGCTTCTGGCCAATGCCTGAATTGGTCGATTGTCATCAACAAATATCAATGGTCATTTGAAGGTGGTAATGGTCCCATGATGTTGATGTGTACATGCGTAAAACAGGTGGTGGTTTTCAGGAACAGAAATAGGTGCGTGCACGTGCCGGCCGACCTTACAGTGCTGTCACTGTATACAACATCAGGTCCACTCTCAGCAGTGTTTCTTCATCCCTGGCCACACAGAGTGATCTGAGATTAGGTACATTGTAGTTTGTGCTCCAGGATGGCACAGGATATGCAAAGATGTAAACTCATTTTTCCTGAATCTTGTGGTTAAAGACGTTCGTGGTTTGGTTGCAGAAATGTCACAGTACAACTTGATGCCTGTGCCACGAACGTTGACTAACTGCAGATCCAGTGTAGATTTGTTTTCCTGCAATAGCTCTTGTAGTTCTGTGTCCTGAAGTTGCGCTTCTGTGAGTTCCATGTAGTCTATGGTGGAGATGCTGCTGACACGGGAGAAAAATTCTGCTACTAAATTCTCAATCCTGGATATATGATGGATGTTCATGCTGAACTGTGTGATATACAGTAATTGGTTGTGCTGCCTTGGTGAACAGTTAATATTGTTCTGTTGAAAGGCACAAGTCATGTCAATGGCTTATGATCTGTGAATATGGTGAACTCATGGGCCTCCAGCTGAGCCCAGAAGTATTTGATGGCCTCAAATTTTGCTAAGAGTTCTCAATTGTAGGCATTCCACTTACATTGAGATGGTGACAATTTCTTCGAAAAGAAGGCTAGAGGTTGCCATGCATAAACTCTGCACCCACAGCTGTCTGGCTTGCAGCTACAACCAACGCTAACAGTGCACTTGGCTCAGGATCTGCCAACAGTGCAGTGTCCACTATTGCTTGTTTAGCCCATTCAAACACAGCTGTCATGTGGTCTGTCCACTGTATTGTTGCATTCCCATTGCAATTTGGATCTGCCAGTGCAGCCATTAATGATTCCTGAATATCCACTGCACGAGGTAAATGTCTGCGGTAAAAATTCCACATCCCCAGAAATCATCACAGTGCCTTAACTATGTATGGCCGTGAGATCCGTGGGACAGCTTCCGCTTTGTCAGGTAATGATAGTGAGCCAGACAGAGAGATTTGGTGGCCAAGAAATCTACTTGTGGTTGACCAAAAATACATTATGCTGCATTGAGAATGACGCTGTATTTGTCTAGGTGTTTAAAAACTTGAATGAGATGTTGGCGATGTTCTGGCAAGATTGAAAATACCAATATGTTGTCAAGGTACGCAAAACATGATTGCAGACCTTGCAACATTGAGTCAATAAATCTCTGCCATTTCTGCACAGTGTTTCTGAGGCTGAAAGTCATGAATTTACTTTCAAACAGGTAGAATGGCATAATTATGACCATCTTTGGGATGTCTTCCTTGGCAACAGATATCTGCGTATATGCCTTGGCACAGTTCAACACGCTGTGCAGGTGGACATCGCTCAGTGCGTAGCTATAATCGTGGAGCAACGGAACTGGGTAAGGATCAGGCACTGTACGGGCGTTAAGTGCTCTATAGTCTCCACACAAACGCCACACACCGCAATTCTTAGGCACGAGATGTAATGGCAATGACCAAGAGCTACTGGAAAGTTGCATGATACACTCTCGAATCATACAATCAAACTTGGCCTTGGTGACAGCTAATCGATCCGGGGCTAACCGTCGAGGTGTACTGGATAATGGCAACCTCTCAGTGGTTTTTATATAGTGCACTGTGCTATGCTTCACTTCCTTAGGCATACTTGGAGGTTTTGTCAGTGCCAGAAAATCCTGAAGTAAGGCGGCATACTCACTGTCTGCTGCTTAAATTAGCTTGGTGGATTTGATGGTTGCATGGCGCCAGAATCCTGCAGCTGTCAGTCAAGTGGTTTGGTCGACCAGGCATGTGTTGGCGATGTTAGGCAGGATGTTGTAATGTGCCAGGAAGTCCGCTCCTATTATCACCTCTGGCGATGTCCACGATCATGAAATCCCATGCAAACACTAGGTGTAGGCCTAAATCTAGTTCAAAATGCTGTGTATCATACATCACAGTAGAAGAATTGTTTTTGGCAGCTAGACAGAAAGACATATGCAGTCTACACCGGTGCAACATTGTTCATGGAAAAATACACAGATCAGAGCCAGTGTTAATCAAATATTTCTTGCCTGTGGGCCAGTTACTCACAAAGAGATGCTGTGACACAGACTGGCAATCAAATGAAGTGTCTACACCTGATCGCCATTGGCATTTGGGTACGTGCAAGTTTTGGTACAATGATGAGCTTGATCACCAAATCTTCTGTGATACCAGCATATCCTCTGCTGTGTTTCAGTCACAGGCGCAGATGAGGCAACTGATAATCTACTGCATGAGCACTTCTGGTGTCTCGGTCAGCCACAATCATTGTTGGTGTTACACCAACACATCAATTGGCTAATCTGTTGTGTCAACACATCGACTTTTGCCATCAGAACATCACAGTCAGCATGCAAAACTGTGGATGATGTACTCGCACATTGCACAGTTACTACGTTAATAGGTGCAGGTGATATGGCATCCGGTACCTTGTCTGCTAGCTCTGCCACCATGTCTAAAGGCGTTTCTGACTGTGATGTTATTATTGTGCTTTGATGGCAGGTGGCAACCAACTGCTCCACATGGTTCTCAGCACACTGTCAGGCACAGCACCAGCGTCAATCTTACTTTGTAGGTGCTGATGCAGATTATGATCTCCGATGTCCTCCCGCATCAGAACTTGGCAGGGGTATTCTTCTTGAAAAGCTGATACTCTGGGGATATGTTCTGCCTTGAGCCAGTCGTAGGCATTACTCTCTGATGGTGCAGTAATCACGTCTTGCACTTTGGCCACATGCTGATGATCGAACTGGCTCAAAATCAGTGCAGACTTGGTAGCATCGGCAGTTATTCCAGAGTAAAAGAAACTAGCTTCAACTTGCACAAACCATAGCACTGGAGTGTGAGGCCCAAAGGGTGGTAGTCCAATGGTGTGTCTGTACACATCAGGGTTGGTTGCAGTCAGATTTTCCATCATCTTACTGTATCACTTTTTTTGTGCAGCAGTGTGCAATAAGTAACACACAATGATATCTTCAATGCTGAGATGACAAGATCTTTATTTGTTCATTCGGCAATTAATACAGGATGTCTTTTAGACACAGTGCACATCAAGGCAAGACTTGCGTGAATATGAATATGTGACTTGTTGACTGGTTACTAAAGAACTAACATGGAGAAAAAAGGTACTTAAGAATTAACATGGAGAAAACAAGAACATGTAAAAAACTGTATACTAAGAATAAATGGCTCCAACACAGTGCTCCTGCTGGCTGGTGCAGAACTAATTTATCTGCACAAAATAAAACACTTGTGGTGTGACACACAGGTGATGCACTTGTGAACCGAACTGCACAGCACTACACTGCTAATTGTAGTCACTACACATTAATTAACAGTTTGTCCCTATGGCACAAATCATGATGAACAAATCCTTCAAAGTTAAAGAAAACTATCAGCATGGCTTTGACATTTGACCTTACCATATGAGCTTTTTTTGGTCTTGGAGAACCTTTCCCAACCCATTGTGAAGATTGAACCTTGGTCCCAACATCATAACCATAGACCCACGTTTCATCATCAGTTATGATTTTCTTAAGGAACATCTCATTCACATTTGTGGGATCCAATAGCTCTTCATAGAGTGCAAGGTGAAGGTCTTCCTGGTCTTGTCTCATGAGCCTTGGGACAAACTTGGCAGCAACACGATGCATTCCAAGATGCTGTGCCAGGATTTCATAACATGATCTAACTGAAATGTTACATTCTTCTGCAATCTCTCTGACAGTCAGTCTCCAATTGGCATGCATAATTTTGTTTACATTCATGGTGTGAAAGTCCTCAATAGACATCAAAGGCTGTCCTGAATGAGGGCCATCTTTAACTTCCATCCAGTCATTTTTAAGCCATGTGAAACATTTGTAACACTGAGTATGGCTTGAGCACTCATTATCATAGACTTCCTGCATCATTTGCGTTATTTTTGTAATGGTTTTTTTAGTTTAACACAAAATTTAATGCACGTGCATTGCTCCTCTAACTCTGCCATCTCAAAATTCACAAACTGTGTGACAAAACATTCTGCTCAATACAGTGCTGAAAATAACTAACAGACATACAACAATGAAACTTCTGGCAGTTACACACTAAACACAAGCGTTTGCAGGGATGCCACCTGCATTTCACTCCAACACACCATTGGTGCGAAATTACAAATGTTTCAGAATGTTTTGAACAGACCTCATATGCCAGATATGTGGCACATCAGCAGTGAGTCAGAAGTGAGGTGTGCTGCTATGTGGGTTCCGAAACTGAGAACCCCTAGAAACGCCCAAAGGCCAGTTGGTGTCACCCTTGAGGTAGCCCCAGCTGGATGGTGCCTGTTTATACCCCAACAACATCAAAGGTCTAGGAGTGTTCTGCAGACAGCAGCTAGCAGTGGCAATGGCTAGATGTAGATGGGGCTGGGTGATCCACATTGAGCCATTGGCTGGTGTGAAGGAAATCTTGACGCTGGTAGTCACTGAAGGCAACATACTGCCAGGTATGAGCTGCAAGTATTTGTGGTAGATTTGCCCAGGTTTGTTATGAGTGAGCCTTGCCTCTGGTCACATAATGACCAAGGTAGTGGAGCATCGGTTCAAGGCATGAAGTAATTCAGCTTGCTACTGTAGTGATCATTGACTGAAGCCTTGCACCATACTGTGTCAGAAATAATCTAGCCCTGGTTGCAGAAAATTTCACACACAGCTAGCTGACCTACCTGACTTCATATTGTGAAGTTTTTTGGAGGGGTATGGGCACAACAAAACAGGAAATCCAACACTGACTATAGACATGCACGGACAGGTACCAAATCACATCACTCAATAAGTGGATTTTGAATTTGAAGAGGTTAATGAAAATGAAATAAGCAAGATGACCCTCACATTAAAGAACAAAAATTCAGCTGGATGGGAGGTATGTCAAGTGCTGTAGTTACACAAATGCATAAAAGAAATATTTAACCACTAATTTACCTCATAAAATGCAGTATTAGAGAAAACTCTTACCTAAGGTTTAAGGCATTATATAAAGCTCCTCACTTCACTCTTAATTAACATCTTTACTAGTTTATTTTTGTGGCTGTCAGACTATAGGACACAAGTATGGTAGATTTACATAGAGATCATGCTTTGTTGTGAAAATAACCTGACCACATGCCAATACAAGTACTTGTAAGTCACAAATATTGAAGTTATGAGGGAGAATCAGAAAGAAATGCACAATAATGTTTTTTCTCCCCTGGTGTTGCAGCGATAATGTTGAAATTTCATGATAATTTAGTTTGAAGTCTGCACTGCAGAGGGTATTTGTTTTCAAGTGCAGCTCTGGTGAGAGAGACATGAGCTACAAAATAAACATGGTGGGCATGTTATCATTGTCAACTTGTGCAGAGCACCAAAATGTAGTTAAATATTTGTCCGCCAAAGAGCATAAACTGAATGAAATTCACAGGGACATGTACGGCATGTATGGGGATCATTGTATACACCATAGCAATGTCTCCATGTGGTGTGAATTGTTCCAAGAGGACCACTTAGTGTTTTGTCATGCACCAGGTGGCTGGTAACAGCGTCAACCCTGGAAAATGTCAGAGGCATTGAGGCAGTAATTTAATTTTGAATGACTGGCACGTGCAACAGTAAATATTATTGCTGTAACTCAACATTTCCTATGGGGCAGTGTACGGTATTGTACATGACAAGTTGAAATTTCTCAAAGTTAGTGTTTGCTGGGTGCCTAAGAACCTGACAGATAACCATAAGGGCCAGTGAATGATTACAAGCTTGGATCATTTTATGCATTATGCTGCAGAAGGGCATGACTTTCTGAAAGAAATCATCACTGGTAATGAGCCATTGGCATACCACTATAGATGTTAAACCAAGCAAGCCTGTACAGAGTGGAAACAGGCTGGTTCCCCCAGCATGAAAAAAATTCAAAGTGAGTCAGTCTGCTCCCGTGTGGAGTTGCTAGTCTCCCATCAGGCGCCTCCCCAGGTGGCGGATTGGGTAACTTTCACCAGATATGGTGGACACCGGGGAAATAAAATACCCAGGGCAGACCAAAACTAGCAAAACAACAACTGCTGCCTTGCAGTTGGGAGTTGGGTCTGCAAAGGCTAAGGGGAGAAAACCCTGATTAAAAATCACCCGTCCTCCAGTAGGGGTTGGACGCTGGGCTGACAGCCCACTCTGTAAAAAATAGTTGTTGCGAAACTTCTTCAAAGTAATGAAAAAATCTATAAAGAGCTTCTGATAGCATTAATAGAGAGCAGTTATATCAAGCTCTAGATGAACTGGGAATCTCGAGAAAGTTGGTAAGGCTGGTGAGAATGACAATGAGCAAAACACAAGGTAGTGTAAAAATAGGAGGAATTATGTCCAATACATTGAGTATTAAAAACAGAGTGCAACAAGGGGATGCATTGGCATGTCTTCTCTTTAATGCCGCCCTGGAGAAGGTGATGATAAATGCAAACCTTCTGAATAGGGGAATGATCTTCTATAAATAAGTGCAGAAACTGGCCTACGAGGATGACGTAAATATAATAGCAATAATCCAAAAAGCAATGGAAGAAGCATTACAGCTCTCAACCAGGCTAGTGGGAATATGGGGTGTATATATAGTAATGAGGATCACCCTGTGGCTAAACACATCTTGGTGCATGGTCAGCACATCTTGGCACCGTGTTACTCCGTCAGGGTTATCTGGATACTTCCCACTGACACCAACCTATCAGAACTCCGGAGACAGGAACTCGCCCTTCAATATATCCTCTCTTCCCGTTACCCATCTGGCCTCAACCTCCGCTAATTTCAAGTTGCCGCCCCTCGTACATCACTTGTCACTCAACATCATCTTTGCCTCCGTACTTCTGCCTAAACTGACATCTCTGGCCAAACTCTTTGCCTTTACATACGTCTGCTTGTGTCTGTAAATGTGCGGATGGATATGTGTGTGTGTGCGAGTGTATACCTGTCCCTTTTTCCCCCTAAGGTAAGTCTTTCCACTCCTGGGACTGGAATGACCCCTTACCCTCTCCCTTAAAACCCACATCCTTTCGTCTTTCCCTCTCCTTCCCTCTTTCCTGATGAAGCAACCATGAGTTGCGAAAGCTTGATATTTGTGTGTGTGTGTTTGTGTGTTTTTTTATTGTGTCTATCTACCAGCACTTTCCTGTTTGGTAAGTCACAGCATCTTTTTAATATATTTTTCCCATGTGGAATGTTTCTTTCTATTATATATATATATGGCAGCTGGAAAAGCACATAGAGAAAATATGCTAAATGCAATAACAATGGGCAATTATACGTTTGAGCGAGTTGAACATTTCAAATACCTGGGCTCGACAATTACTCATATAAATGATACCTCCTATGAAATTAAGCAGAGATTAATACTGGCCAATAGAACCTATTTTGCCCTAACAAGACTCCTATCCTCAAGGCCCCTGACTCATACCACTAAATTAACTATCTATAAATCACTTATACGGCCAGTGCTTACATATGCCTCTGAAGCCTGGACGTTAACAACTAAAGATATTGAAACACTGGATCCATTTGAAAGAAAGGTACTTAGATGAATTATCAGCCCAATCTATAAGAGGAAGATGGAGGAGGAGATACAACCATGAGTTGTATATCATATACAAAGACCAACCCATCAGAAGGATAGTGAAATCATCCAGATGGAGGTGGGCGGGACATGTGGCTCACATGAATGATACAGAAGTACCAAAAAGAATATTACAAGGAAAACCAGGAGGGCAGAGAGGATGTGGTTGACCAAGAGCCAGATGGGGAGATGGAGTAATCGAAGATCTTAGGAAGATGGGCTTTAGAAACTGTAGAGTATTGGCAAAGGACCGAGAGAAATTGAAGGAAATTGTAGAAGACGTCAAGGCCCACCATGAACTGGAGAGCCAAGAAAGAAGAAAGAAAGACTCAATCTGCTAGGAAAGTGCTTGAGACAGTGTTCTGGGATATGTGTCATGTATCATTGGTGGACTTTGCTGAACATGGGACCACTGTGAATGCTGCAGCCTATATTAAAACTTTGGTTAAGTTTCATCGGGCCCTTCATAATAAATGCTGTAACATTAATTCTGATGGTGTCAATGCTCGCACCCATGTTGCTGCACCAAATTTGTGTGGGAGGTGCTCCACTGTCCACCATACAGGCTGGACCCCACAACAATGGACTTTCATCTATTTGGTCCCATGAAGAAATTGTTGGCTGGCCAACATTTTGCAACAGAGGCAGAAGTGAAATCAGCAATCCACAGATGCCTATATTTCAACCAAACAGACTTCTGCGGACAGGGAATGTTGAAACTGATGCTACAATGGGATAAATATGTTGAGAATGTTAGTGACTATGTAGAAAAGTAGGTAAAAGACGTGAATTCAATCATGATTTTTTTTGTAACTGTGGTGTCACCGCCAGACACCACACTTGCTAGGTGGTAGCTTAAATCGGCCACGGTCCATTTAGTACATGTCGGACCCGCCCGTGTCGCCACTGTGTGATCGCAGACCGAGCGCCACCACAAGGCAGGTCTCGCGATACAGACTAGCACTCGCCCCAGTTGTACGATGACTTTGCTAGCGACTACACTGACGAAGCCTTTCTCTCATTTGCCGGGAGACAGTTGGAATAGCCTTCAGCTAAGTCCATGACTACGACCTAGCAAGGCGCCATTAACTGTATCTGAAGATAGTCTTATTTGTATTATCAAGAGCGATGTACCACAAGGATGGAATAAAGATAAGTATTCGAGGAGCTGCATACTTTTCTTATTAGCATTCACTACTTATCCTGTTCCAGAATTCATGCCCGTCTGCATTAGATAGCATGCGTTTCGGCCTCCTCTATCTACAAGGTGTTGGCACATTTTCCAACACATCAGTAACTATTAGACTTTTTGGTAATAAAATTATTGGGCATTACTTTATGATCCTCCTCATATTTTATCACATAATGAATAATACCTCTTCGAAATAATAATAGTAAAAGTTAAATTACTTCAGTTTATTCTTCTTTTTTCTAGTAACATCCTTCACTAACAATGCCTATGCTCATCCAGACTCATTTAATAGTTATGTTTGTTTCATTTTCACACTGAAGCAACCATTGCTATGTTGCATTCCCACATTGACTAACAAGTAATCACTGACCATGGAAGTCCTTTCATTTACATTCTACTATCAATATTTTTCTCCACAACAGTGACTGATTCTCAAACATGACACTGTATGAAACACAAATCTCTTAACTAATTCTGCATGCCTTTCTGCAAAATGACTGAAATACTTTTCATCTACAAATTAGTGTAACACTTTTAACTATAAATTAATTTTCTTCTACAAACCAACATAATACTTTTAACTATTAATTCCATTTTCCACCAAATTCTGCGCATTACTTATTCGCAGTGTGGCGGCTGGTGACATCTTTGTACGGAAGCTCAACACCAACTCCTTTCTCCCTATGTTGAGATGGTGCATGAGCACTAGCTCTGGGTTATTGTTCGTCATTATATGGGAAGACACTGCTCCCTCATAGAAAAGGCAGGCTCGGCTCAGCTTAGCTCTGAAAGTTCTAGAAGCCAGAAATAAGTAAGGAGTTCAATATAGACACATTATGACATCAAAGATAGCAGTGCTCCTTACATTGCCCCAGTAGAATTTGTTTAAAAAAGTGAGAAAGGAGTTTTTTGGAAACTGAAAGAAAAAGAAAATAGAAACCTCACAAAAATTTTAATTCAGCAACAAGATCCCCACAAAAATAAGTAAATGATGAACAACCCAGCAATGGTTCCCTCCTGTGTTGTTATATTGTAATCCAACAAAAATACTGAGCACATATTACACTCTCCCACCCCTACAACAAAAAACTACAATCTTTACAAATTTTGTTGATGTATGTGATAACCAGGCAATGAACATATGTAGAAATGAAATCGACCATACAAATATGTTAAATAGCAAGAAAATTACTGCAATGCTTTTGAACAGACATCCATGAAAATGGTACAAAATAAGTACATAATACAGTCCATTTAAATATCTATAGCATACAACACATCCTAAATCATACTAATGTAATGCATATTCATGTAAATTCAGAGAAGTTACCAGGTTTTAAAGACTCCCTTACGGGCCAGTTTTTTCTGCACCAGTGTTGTTACCTACTTTTATATCGCTACATATCATCCAACCTTGAGTAGAATAGCCTATTTTATTTAGCACTATTTCTAGGTTTTCATAGCTTTCTTTCATATATACAGAATGTCCAACAGGTATAGATACATACATGTTACCATTGTGTAATAAAACAGCCTTTAAACTAGTTTTAGATGAAGCAATAAACAGCCTCCAGTCTTCCTTTTTTTATTCAATACCAAACTCATTCTTCAGACCGGGAATGTCTGAGCACTACACTAAGTCACCTTCTTGTTGAAAAAACTTGGAAAATTGCTGTTCTACCTTTCTATATGTGTATATGCTTGTTCCAACTGCCAATAAGTTCTTTTCTTTTAATCTGGAGCCAAGCCATTCAGCTTTTTCTTTTGTTAAGCCCAGATCCCTAACCAAATTGTTAAGTTTGGTCTGAGTAAACAATTTGGGCTCTAGACTTTCTGTATTACAGTGGAATTCATCATCATCTGGTTCATCTTCTGTTGGAATAGAATTTAAATCATCTGGTGGTTCAGGAACCGGCAAATCTACATCATGCTCTACTGCTCGGATGGTAGATAGAAGGTCACACACACACACACACACACACACACACACAGGAGATTGTAAAGTGAGGTTAGGTTCACAGTAAACAAAACACCATCTGTTAACACCAAAATAGTATTAGGATTGACCTTCTTTGCCAACAATTTTTTGTCAGTGGTACTACCAGCGTCATCTACATTCATTACACCTCCTTTTTAAATTATTTTAACTACATAAAGCTGCTAAAATCTTTTAAAAAATCGCTTAATTTAATAAATTTAACTGTAAAATGTGAAGAAATGGTGGGTGATACAGTTTTTTAAGTATCATATTTGGATTTCCCACCCTAAAAAACAAAAGAATAAGGTATTTTCAGCAAAAAAGTTTTTCCATCCTTGGCCTGTGACATTTGCACTATGTTGCTCTATACATATTGATGGCATGTTGCTTACTTTTTAGCAATAAACATTTTTGATTTTTGCCTCAGTGCCTATAGATATATAGTTGTTTGAACACAAAGGACCATTGCAATCATAATTTCTAATCTCGTGGAAATATATTATTACAATATATGATAGGCTGACAAAAAGATCAGTGACAGTAAGAGCATTTTGTGCACGTAAGCACGGCCGACTTCCTTCCCCATTCTTCCCTAATACTATGAGACTGATAACCTCGCAGTTTGGTCTATTCCCCCAAACAACCAACCAATACAACTGAAGTAAATAAATTATTTATTGAACAAAAGTGATCAATAAGAATAGTGTGCTAGTAAATAATCGCATATCAAGTAAATGTCTCTTCACAGATCTTGCAAATCTTACACTCTTTTTCCAAGTATCATTACTTCTAAAGATATTGTTGCGGATAATAAAAATCACTTTCAGATGAACCATGATTAAACAACCCAAAAAACAAAGCATAATAATAATTTCTATATACACTGAGGTGGCAAAAATCATGAGCTACCTCCCAATATTGTGTCAGACCTCGTTTTGACTGGAATAGTGCAACAACTTGACATGACATGGACTCAACAAGTCATTGGAAAACCCCTAAAGAAATATTGAGCCATGCTGCCTCTACCCCGTCCATATTTTCAGAGCTGTTGCCAGTGCAGGGTTTTGCACATGGACTGATTTCTTGATTATGTCCCATAAATGTTCAATGGGATTCATGTCAGGTGGTCTGGCTGGCCAAATCATTCGCTTAAATTGTCCAGAATATTCTTCAAACCAGTCACAAACAATTGTGGCCCAGTGACATGGTGCATTGTCATCGATAAAAATTCCAGAGTTGTTCCATGAATGGCTGCAAATAGTTTCCAAGTAGCCTAACATAATCAGAACCCAGTCCATTCCACGTAAAGACAGTCCACATCACTATGGAGCCACCACTAGTTTGCACATTGTGTTGTTGACAATTTGGGTTCATGGCTTCATGGGTTTATGCCACACTTGAATCCTACAATCAGCTCTTACTAGCTAAAATTGGAACTCATATGATCAGGCCATAGTTTTCCAGGTATGGTCTTGAACCCAGGAGAGGCACTGCAGACAAAGTCAGGCTGTTAGCAAAGGCTCTCACATTGGTCGTCTGCTGCCATAGCCCATTAACATCAACTTTTGCCACATTGTCCTAACGAATATGTTTGTCTTACATCCCACATTGATTTCTGTGGTTGTTTCAAGCAGTGTCGCTTGTCTGTTAGCTATGACAACTCTATGAAAATTCTGCTGTTCTTGGTTGTTAAGTGAAGAAGGCTCAGCCACTTTATTGTCCACGGTGAGAGGTAATACCTGAAACTTAGTAGTCTTGGCACACTCTTGACACTGTGGATTCCTTAATGATTTCCAAAATGGAATGTCCCATGAGGACATCTCCAACTTCCATTCTGTGTTCAAAGTCTGTTAATTCCAGTCATGTGGCCATAATCACCTCAGAAACCTTTTCACATGAACCATCTTGGTACAAATGACTGTTCTGCCAACACACGGCCCTTTTATACATTGGCTACATGATACTACTGCCAATGGTGAATGGTTGCTTTTCAGGTATTTTACATATTGTTCCAGCCAGGAATTTTCATTATTATTATACATTCATACATCCATTAATCATGTTCCGTAGATCCATCAAGACGTTCATAGATGTGGAATGAGTCCAGGAAAGACAAAGACATTATATAAACTCTAACTTTAAACCTTTGCTTTTCAGGATTTTGGAAAAAAACAACATTCTGTTTATGGAGACAGTGACTAACTTACTGTAAGTTTTTTTTTTTTTTTTTGACCAGTCACTTTTTATGATACAATCATAACCAGTTTTGGCCTTCAAGGGCCATCTTCAGATGCTATCAGTGGCATTTGATGAACAAGCATTCAAGTGTTGCCAACACATGAACACTTGTTTATTAAATGCCACCCATAGCATCTGAAGGTAACCTCTGAAGGCCAAAACAAGTTATGATTGTTATCATAAAAAGTGGCCAAGTCAAAAATGAAACCTTATAATGTTTTTCACACCTATGCCATCTAAATTTAATTGAGTAAATTAGTAAGAAAGCTGCTTCTGCGTCAGTGTTACTACATGATGATGTTTATTTGCAAATATTTACTTGGTTACAATGGTATTTTTCAAAGAAAATGTTTTTCACATCTATAAATACTGAGTCCTGATTTACAGTTAATTATTACTTACCATGAAGAATTATAACAAACACTGTTAGTTCCATGTAGCTATCAGAAATTTTCATTCCTGACTTAAGATATTCAGACAATTTATATAAAGAGCACATAATGTTTTTAATTTTGTTTTGAATTGCTATAGATTCCAAATTTTTGTTTTATTTTAGATGGAAGCTTGTTGAGCATGCTACCACCATCTTACCACTCCATGTCTACACAAGTTTAGGTACTGAAGATGGTAATAATTGGGCTTTTGCAAAAATTGACTCAAAGTTAATAGCACGTGTTATGTTACATTACATCAGTCATATTCAAAGGACGCAACAGAGAATGGTCTCTGGAATACAGAAAGACATCAAACTGAAGAGTATCATGAAAATACACTTCAATGGAGTAGGAGAAGTCACCCAATAGAAGGTTCTTTAATTGAGTCTTAAACTTCACTACATTATCTCTATGATATTTAATTTGCTCTGGTAGGTTCTTAACACATTCAGCAATACTAAACAGTCCTCCAAAGTAGTCCGTTCAGTCAACGATTTAACAATTGCAAATTTCAGGGAAAGCCTACAGCAGTTAGACTGGGATGAGGTGTACCGTGAACCTGATGCCAATTTAAAATATAATTTATTTCATGACATTTTTGTAAATGCATTTGAAAACTGCTTCCCCAAGAAAATAGTTAAATATACTCGTAAGAAACCTTGTAACAAACCATGGCTTACTAAGGGTATAAAAATATCTTGTAACCGGAAAAGGGAAATGTATCTGACAGCAAGAAAGAGTAGTGACCCAGATACTATCAAAAATTATAAAAACTACTGTGTTATATTAAGAAAAGTTATTAAAAAATCCAGGAGTATGTGTATCATGTCTGAAATCAGCAACTCTGATAATAAAATTAAAACAATTTGGAATATTATTAAAAGAGAAACAGGTCAACCAAGAGCAGAGGAAGACAGTATTACCATCAAATTGAATGAAAACTTTACAAACAAAGAGTCAGAAGTTGAAAATATTTTTAATAATCATTTTCTAAATGTTGTGGATATAGTAGGATCCAGGTGTTCATTAGAAGATGCTAGGCTGTTAATGGAAGAGGCCATACCTATGCAGTTTGATACAATTGAAATCTCACCCACTTCTCCCTCTGAAATTAGGAAAATAATAAACTTGCTTAAAAGCAAAAACTCACATGGAATTGATGGCATTTCCAGCAAAATACTAAAAGCTTGTTCTCAACAGATAAGTAAGATTCTCAGCCACCTGTGTAATAGCTCTCTGGAACAGGGCATTTTCCCTGATAGACTGAAATATGCTATTGTTATACCTTTGCATAAAAAGGGGGATAGATCTGATGTCAACAATTACCGTCCAATCTCCCTTCTAACAGCTTTATCTAAAATTTTTGAGAAAGTAATGTATTCAAGGGTAGCTTCACATATCTGTAAAAATGAAGTACTAACAAAATGTCAGTTTGGTTTCCAGAAAGGTTTTTCAACAGAAAATGCCATATATGCTTTCACCAGTCAAATTTTGAATGATCTGAATAACCGAACACCTCCCATTGGGATTTTTTGTGATCTCTCAAAGGCTTTTGATTGTGTAAATCATGAAATTCTGCTAGACAAGCTCAAGTATTGTGGCATGAGTGGGACAGAGCACAAATGGTTTAATTCGTACCCAACTGGAAGAGTGCAGAAAGTTGAAATAAGTAGTTCTCGTAACATGCAAAGATCAGCACATTCCTCAAACTGGGGAACTATCAAGAATGGGGTTCCACAAGGGTCAGTCTTGGGTCCTTTGTTGTTCTTATTATATATTAATGACTTGCCATTCTATATTCATGAAGAGGCAAAGTTAGTTCTCTTTGCTGATGATACAAGTATAGTAATCACACCTGAGAAACAAGAATTAACTGATGAAATTGTCAATACTGTCTTTCAGAAAATTACTAAGTGGTTCCTTGTAAACGAACTCTCACTGAATTTTGATAAGACACAGTACATACAGTTCCGTACAGTGAATGGTATGACACCATTAATATATATAGACCTTAATCAGAGGCATATAGCTAAGGTAGAATATTCCAAATTTTTAGGTATGTCCATTGATGAGAGATTAAATTGGAAGAAACACATTGATGATCTGCTGAAACGTTTGAGTTCAGCTACTTATGCAATAAGGGTCATTGCAAATTTTGGTGATAAACATCTTAGTAAATTAGCTTACTACACCTATTTTCACTCATTGCTTTCATATGGCATCATATTTTGGGGTAATTCATCACTGAGGAATAAAGTATTTATTGCACAGAAGCGTGTAATCAGAATAATAGCTGGAGTCCACCCAAGATCATCCTGCAGACATTTATTTAAGGATCTAGGGATATTCACAGTAGCTTCTCAGTATATATACTCTCTTATGAAATTTGTTATTAACAACCAAACCCAATTCAAAAGTAATAGCAGTGTGCATAACTACAATACTAGGAGAAAGGATGATCTTCACTATTCAAGATTAAATCTAACTTTGGCACAGAAAGGGGTGAATTATACTAGCACTAAAGTCTTTGGTCACTTACCAAATAGTATCAAAAGTCTGACAGATAACCAACAAGTATTTAAGAAGAAATTAAAAGAATTTCTGAATGACAACTCCTTCTACTCCATAGAGGAATTTTTAGATATAAATTAAGAAAAAAAATATTAAAAAAAAAATTAAAAAAAAATAAAAACAAAAACAAAAAAAAAAATAAAGTTGTTATATTAACTTAAGTATGTTGTTAAATTAACCTAATTATGTCATGTATTGGAAAATTTGACTCGTTCCACATCATTACGAAATATCGTATTCATGATCCATGGAACTAGTATTAATCTAATCTAATCTAATCTAATCTAACACACATGTATCTGACTACTTTCTGTACTAATGTTAACCCTTTGAGATCTCTGCAGAGGTTGGTTTTGGTTATAGTGTTATATTCAGGCCTTTCTCTACTTTTCATAAAAAGAGAAATATTTGTGGTGATAAAGAACAATAATGAATATAGGTATTGTGAAGTATTTCTCTAAGTCTCTGCAGGAAGTTCTTGAATTAATAACAGATATAATCCTTATACATTGCTTCTGTATGCTGAAAAACTAATCCCGTAACTTCAATTTCCTCATAAAATAATTCCATAACTCATTAATGAATGGAAATATGGAAAATACAATAGTTTCTTCATTTTTAAATCACATTTATCGGTAATTATACATACTACAAACATAGCTGAACCAAGGAACTTCATTAATTCTAGGCACTGGGTTTTCCAGTTGAGGTTGTAATCTATCTGTAGTTCCAGAAACTTAACAGTTTCTATTTCCTGTATCTCATTCTTTGAGAAACTTATTTTTATAGCTTATGGAATTCTGCGAGAAGTACTGAACTGTATGTGCAGAGTCTTGTCACAATTCAATGCTAATCCATTAACTGTCTGTTAATGTTATCAAATATTTCACTAGCCACTTCTTTAGTAAGGAGACTGATACTATTTTTTATTCCAATATTTGCACCATCTGCAAAAACTACAAAATTCACATTTCTCAAACTACACATGGAAGATTATTTACGTATATCAAAAATAGCTGAGTACCCAAAATTGAACCTTGTGGTACACTATGTCTGTGCCTATTGCCATGCGACTGGCATGGAACTGATACATATTGCTTTCTGTGATTCAGAAAACATAAAAACCATGAACTTGCTATTCCACAATATTTTAACTTTTGCATTACTATGGAATGGTTTAAACCAGTGGTCACCAACCTTGTGAACTTCTGAGCTGCTGCATCTCTTTTAGATCCTATTGTGAGCTACCAAAAGAAACTATGACAGAAATAAGAACATTCTTTTAAAAAAACTATTACATTTGTTTACTGCCTATAAAGTTACATTTCTAGTAAATATGAAATGAATTTTAATTAAACTGCATATAAATAAAAGAAACTGAAACAGAATTGTATATAGGAAAGAAATAGAAGTATAGTTAGCAATAAATTACAAATTAAGAGCAGATTTTTTTATCAGATTTATTAACTTTAATGAGAAGGCACTTTTTTGTCATCAAGTAGCTAACATAGGAAAAACTCTCTGGTCAGTGACACAGCGGTGCTGCATGGCTACCTTTGAATTTAGTTGGTTCTGAGCTTCTGTAGTAAGCACTCAAGTTGCATGTATTGCTGACAACCAATAACATTTACTATTAAGCACTTCCAGTCTACTCATTTTATCTGGAGCTTCCTCACCTGGGTCCTCTTCACAATCAGTGAAGAACATTGGCACCTACAATGTATTATCCTGTGTTCTCCGTCTCATATTAAATGCGACAACAACAGAACCATCTCACAACTTTAGTGGGGGAGAAGTATGAATACAATACAGTAACTTATACAGTATTCAGATTAGTGCTTTGCGTCAACAGGAACAATGTTTGCCTCTTGTAAAATGTGAAAATGATATTTTCTTATGCAGTGCCAGAGGTGTAGACAATGTCCCTGCATAACTGAGCAGTGTGCACTGATTACCAACATTTTAGTTCACTTTGATAACAAAGGCAGTTTGTTTGCATACCAATGAGATGCTCTTCAACAAACTGCCACAGACAGACACAGCAGAATTTTGCATTTACTGCACTGCATACAATTCTGCCAAACTTGTTAGCACAACCATATGGAACCTGTCCATTTGGGCCATGCACGAATACTTTCAACGTATTTACTTCCACATCATGGCTGTCTCACAATAGCTTGTGCATCGTTGCTCTCTGACCAGCTGTGATTCCACATGCATACCAGAATTTTGACAACAGTACTGTTTGCCTCAATCCACAACCATAACTGCCACCCTTCCTCCATAAGCAACAGTGTGGTTTGCTATCACTGAGTGCATTCTCTACAACCATGGAATTTCCAATGACAGCTCCAAGTTTATCACATTCTTCAAACCATTTATGTGAGCACACTGCCATTGTTAGTGTCATGGGTTTGTTGACCCTGGTTAACAACAAATACAGCACAGTGAAGAAAGCACTCCTCCAATGCCTCGGTAGAATGTCTAAACAGTAGTTACACCAAGTTATTTATGATTAACATTAGGCAGCAAAATGCTCTCTCAACTCTCATGTCCCTTTGAATCTTAATCAGTGTCACACTCAAGCCAGATCACACTCTGTAGGCACTGGATAGTGAAGTTACCTCTTCAGTTTCAACTAGTAATGATCTCACATGAACATAAGTCATCTGAAAGAAAAATAATTTTGGAAGACAGACTTCTAGCTGTGTTACAACATTGAAAATGCAGAACTTCAGCAGACAACACTGAGCACCACTGCCTCAGTCAGGCTCCATGCCATGATGGGTGGCAACATGGAACTGAGCGTGCACAAATGCCACTGAGGATGACATCAATCACAGCCACCCTGGCCACGACCTCCAGGCAGTTGTCAACAACAACCCGCACACCGACAGGATGACACGCCATGTGCTTGTTAGTTTTACCCATATTTCGGCGATAGAGCACACAACTGCATGCCACCGTGTGATAACCACATGGGAAGAATGATCTACAACAGTCCCACACTACAAGTGCCTACCTACTCAACACATTAACCAATCAAGTTGTACAGCATCCCCCATCCAGGATCATACTCACAGCCATTTTCTTGTCTATACCAGGTCTGAAGTGAGTGACATGCCACGTGGCAACCACAGCTAGAATGATTAATGTATAGCAGTATATGGAACCACATCTCGAACCTTGGGCTTGTGTGTAGAAGACATATTTCCATGGCAGTTTTTCATCGTCAATGTCAGGGAAACTGCACTGGTGGCTGACTTTCTAAGACACTTTCATCTCTCCCCCGATTTGACACTTGGAACTCTTCTTCATCACAGCAGCAGATGTTCCGTAACTGGGATCATTGGTGCTCCACAGCCATTCACACCATCGCCTTCCACAAATCCCACTCTTTACCAGCATATCCATTGTTCTTTTCCTCTTATCTCTTTCTTTCCTTTTCCGTTACCCATTACCCTCCCCCTCCCTCCCCCACAGCCTCCCGATGCTGTGCCTGGCAACCTCGTCATGCCACCATCTATACCCCACATGCTCCGCCAGACGGTGCTGGCCCCTCTACCCCCCCAACTGTATCCTGCATTCCTTCCCATTCACCGCCCCACTCAAGATTACTGCTTCTGTTTGATGCAAAAACATTGCTTTCTGGTCAGAGACAATGATCATTGTGCATGAGGTGTGCTTGCTTGTGAGACTGAGTGTGTTCTCTTTTCTGAAAAAGGCTTTGGTCAAAAGCTCAATGTGTGAAAGTTTTGCTTTGCTTGTCTGTAACTCAAAAAGTCATTATGGTGAGTAGCAACCTGTCCTTTTCACAACATTGTTCATATAGAGGATACAGTCACAGAACACAATGATAACTGTTTTTTACTTTGAATAATACTGTAACGTCAGAACTGTAGTTATTCTGGTACTGAATGAGAGTCAAATATCACATTGCATTTCACTATGAACTTTGGTACAAAGTTCTGACTGATCCTGCTATTAGAGTGGGGTGAGTGGTGCTGCTCTTCAACTTAAGTAAACTTCTAGCAGCGTATGGAACCTCTTGAGGACGTGCCACTGTCAATGTATCTCATTTGTGGCTGCGTCTTGCAGCGACACTCTTTAGCTTCTGGGTATGTCATAACGTACCAACTTTACTATGGGGCTTCCCTGCGTCTTGCAGCGACACTCTTTAGCTTCTGGGTATGTCATAACGTACCAACTTTACTATGGGGCTTCCCTCTTTGGACAACACCACATGTAATATTAATTTTCTGGTTATTTCTGTAATAACCTATAAAAATATTGACCCTACATGATCTACATAAATCTTAGCCAACAGACTAGATAGACAGCTTCCCATTGCTAAGCCACCTTCCTGCACATTAAATTCGACAATGAAGTTTAAATAGTTATATGGTAGCAGACAGGTCACTAGTTTTATAAATTCATAAATTTCTGGCCTACTGAACTTTTTTATTTAAGCACAGAATTTTTAATTAATGAAATTGTTCAATTAACTGATATATTTGTATATACTGCTTTACTATACCAAAAGATTTGAATCTAGCTGTGATTTGAATGAGAATGTCTATTATGCTTTCTGTTGTGTCCTGCCCCCTCATCTAATACAGGGTGCCTAGGAAATGTGCTTCTCGGATCACTAGACAACAATTCAAGAAAATTGCATTAATGAATTTTTATTACAGTAAGATAAATGAAAATACTTAACTTTGGGAATTTACAATGGTGTGCCACAGGCAATTGTCAACAGTCAAATAAAAAGTCTCTTCAATGTATACAACTCCTAATACAAGTGAAACAATATGGTTCATAAGCTGCTGCTGCTGCAGCTTTTGTAAAATGGCTAATCTTCAACTGGCTGTGACCAAGCGGTGCGGTGCTTATATTCTCCTCTCCTAGATGCCGAAGGCCGCTGCTGTGTTGGTGTCATCCTAGAGAGGGGTCAGTCACACAGCCCTCTTTGCTCTTCCATTTTTGACCGATGTGGCGGCGCTTGACATTATGCTGTATCATCTCCCCTCCCCCCCTTCTGGTCATACCCCGCCATCCAGCCTTCGCTCTGGCGGAAACGTTCCCCAGAAAATGACCAAAGGGTATGCATCCACCTCCTGAGGCAAGATATTGAAGGTGTCTGTGCTGTGTTATGGATGGGTCCAGCTCCATTGGGTAGGACGAGAGGAGGTGGAGGAGGCAAAGGCTCCGTCTCCATGAGGTCGTCCCACAGTGTCGTGATGACACCCCCTGCGGCTGCTGTGGCTGCGCTGTCCTCAGGATCTGTGAATCTGGGAGAAGAGACACAGAAGGATCATCATGCACATGACAGTGGCGAATTTGATTGTGATGTCGGTGCAGCAATTCATCAGGGCCTGAAATGAGGTATGTGCATGTGCCAAGTCGACGAATGATCTCGCCTCGCATACACTGTCTGCTGCCACTAAAAATCCTGTAAAACACAATATCATGTGGCATGAAGCAACTTTTGCGCACCCTTCAGTGCTGGTTATGGAAGAATGTGTAGAATTGTTCACACAGCATGGCACGCGCAAGCTTGCTTAATGGGCCAGTCATGAACAAGAGGCAACTTTACCCGACAAATTGCTGGCTGCTCAAATTTATCAGCCGACATGACACTGGAATCGTAATAACATAGTATTTGCATATGTGCTGAAATGATGGATCGAACTGTTTCAAAATCTGTTCTCTAAGTTTGACATCAGTTACATTGTACATGCCTGCACCACGCAACATAACATCTGAATACCAAGCACCACAAGCACATCTGAATTTGCATTTCCTTGTCATACCCTGCAAATCTGTTACACACTCGGGATAAGTTTATTCAGGCCATTTCTTGCAATTAAAGGATTGATACCTAGCTGCTACAACATTAACTTGTTGGTCACAATAGTTAGTTAGTGAATCTACAACCTCATCATATGAAAGTTCACTCGGCATGGGCTTAGGGAAAAGTTTTTGAATGAGTCTAAACACTGCCCTTCCTACCATGGACAATAGATAGGGAAGTTTCACAGTGCCTGGTACACTGTGAGCAATTACGTGGGCTTCAAACTGTTGCAGCCACTCGAGTCAGTCCTCCTCTTGTTCATGAAACTGGTGAAAAGATGGTATAGCACTTGGGGATACTGTAGGCACCTGCTGCACTGTATTCATTTCATTCACCAGCAGCTGATGTACTGTATTTAGTAGAGATGTGATTTGTTGACTCTGAAACTGAAAACATCTGCATTAGCTGCATTGCATCTAACGCTTGCAGCTGTGGTGGTTGAGCAGGGGTTGGGATAGGTCAGGTGGGCATATTGGAAGAGACAAATGCAAGAAACAGACACGATAAGCAATAAAAATAAGTTCAAAAGCAAAGAAAATTTCTGTAACGCCCACCTGAAAAACACTGATTAGCAAAAAACAGTATAAGAGATGGTTAAAGCAAATGCACCCCTGCAAAGAGAAGCAAATGTAGAATTAAGATGCCAGTGAAACACAAAAGAAAATTTCTGGCAGCTAGGCTCTGGGTTGTTGCTATGGAATCTGTTGACCACCTCGTTGCCAATGTTGAGCCCTGCCCACTTGTCTAATATAGGGTGCCTAGAAAACCTGCTTCTCGGATTGCTAGACAACAATTCAAGCAAATCATATTAATTAATTTTTAATGCAGTAGAATATATGACAATACTTAACTTTGGGAATTTACAATTGTGTGTCATAATCAATTGCTGACAGTCAAATTAGATGTCTCTTCAGTGTATGTAACTCCTAATACAAGTGAAACAATACAGTTCATAAGTTGCTGCAGCAGCATTCATAGAACAGCTAGTCTTCAACTGGCCACAGCCACGTGGTGCGTTGCTTGTATTCTCTTTGCCTAGATGTCACTGTTGTCTCGGTGTCATCCTAGGGAGGAGTCAGTCAGCGTACTACTGACTGTTGTCGTCTCACAGCCCTGTCTGCTCTTCTGTTCTTGATCGATGTGCCAGCACTTGATGTTATGCAGGAACACTTCTGCAAACTTAGAGCTATCATTTGATTCTTATGAAATGTACAAGCCTTATTCAACAAGTCATTAAATTTTTTACTAATTCGGTAGAATGGGCTTATCTCCGAATTAGTGACTGGATCCCTTGGCCATCGAATTTTAGGTTATAATAACAGCTTTGGAGCTGCGTGGTTCATTACTGTAGATTTAAAATTTTTACTAAAGGATGACAGAAAGTTACAGCCTTTGAATTTTTTAAAAAATTGTACATGATCTGATTTTTGAATCAGGTTAAAGTTCTTTTACGCTGAAACTTCCTGGCAGATTAAAACTGTGTGCCCGACCGAGACTCGAACTTGGGACCTTTGCCTTTCGCGGGCAAGTGCTCTACCATCTGAGCTACCGAAGCACGACTCACGGCCGGTACTCACAGCTTTACTTCTGCCAGTATCTCATCAGTTTGGAAGGTAGGAGACGAGATACTGGCAGAAGTAAAGCTGTGAGTACCGGCCGTGAGTCGTGCTTCGGTAGCTCAGATGGTAGAGCACTTGCCCGCGAAAGGCAAAGGTCCCGAGTTCGAGTCTCGGTCGGGCACACAGTTTTAATCTGCCAGGTTCATATCAGTGCACACTCCGCTGCAGAGTGAAAATCTCATTCTTCTTTTACGCTGTTATTTTTGAAGAAATCTAGTGTTGTACTTAGGTAATGCCCATCATACATCATTTGCAAAGCCTCCCGATCAGCTTTTACAATGAGAGCTTTATATTGTCGTCTAAGTTTCTTATTTATTTTAGTGTGAACATTTGAATCAGAAGGATCCTGTATCCTTTTCTTCGTAGTGAATAGCGTGCATGCTATCTGGCAGGCCTGCAATGATTATCTCTTCCGCCCACCCCCATGAGTTGTCATGCCGCATGACGGGAGGGTAACCATTAGTCATTCTCTTCCATGTTTCAGCTTCTGTACAAGCCCTGATTTTTCTCATCTTCATGATCCTTACGTGAAATGAAATTTGGTGGCAGTAGCATCAATCTGCAGTCTGGCACAAATGCCAGCTCTCCAACTTTCCTCAATACTGTTTCCCAAAAATAAAGTCTTCTTCTGTCCAGGTATTCTCATCGAGTACACAGACTACTTCCGTGATACTTGTGAGTTGATCAAACCTATTAGTAACAAATTGAGTAGCACATCTCTGAATGATTTATGTCTTATTTTAATCTGACCTGTTGAGAATTCCAAATGCTCTAGCAGTATTCAAAAATTGGCCACAAAATTGTTCTGTGTGTTATCTCCTCTTCCTAAAGTTCTTCCAGTAAATCAATATCAACAATTCGGTTTCCTTATCATCAACCTTATGTGTTTGTTCCATTCCGTGGTGCTTTGCAACTTCACACTTACATTTAACTGATGTGACTGTTGTAAACAGTGCATCAGTCAAGTTGTATGCCAATGTTACAGGATTGTTTACCCTACCCATCTGTACTAGGTTGCACTTAACATTCAGAGCAAGCTGCCATTCATCACACCAAACAGAAATTTTGTCTTAGTTGTTCTGTACTGTGCTACAGTCACTCAATGATTACACTTTCCTGTACAATGCAGCATTGTCAGCAAACAGCTGCAAATTTCTGCTCATCCTATCCATCAGAGCATTTATGTACAGGAGTTGTCCTGTTATACTTTCCTGGGGCGATACTGACAATACCCTTCTGTCGATAAACACTCATGATCCAGAACAATGTACTAGGTACATTTACTTAAAAAGTCCTCAAGCCCTTCACATACCTAGTATATTCTGTATACTTGGACTTCTGTTAACAGTCTACAGTGTGGCACTATATAAAAAGCTTTTCTGAAAATCTAGAAATATGGAATCCACCTGTTGCTCTTCATCTATTGGTCGGAGATATCATTTGAGAAAGAGGCAAGTTTAGTTTCACACAAGGTGTTTGTTGGTTTGTGGATATAAGCTTTTCTCCCTCAAGGAAATTTATTATATTTGAACCTAGTTTATGCCCAAGAATTCTGAAGTGAAACAATGTTAAGTATGAAACTTCCTGGCAGAGTAAAACTGTGTGCTGGGGAGAGATTGGAACTTTGCATGTTTGCCTTTCACAAACAACTGCTCTACAGACTGAGCTGTCCAAGCACGACTCATGACCTGCTCTCAGTTTTACTTTCACTAGTATGTCATCTCCTACCTTCCAGTCTTCGTAGAAGTTCTACTGCAAATCTTTCAGGACTAGCATTCCTGGAAGAAAGGTTATTGCAGACAGGTTGTGAGTCGTGCTTGGATAGCTCAATTGGCAGAGCACTTACCTGCAAAAGGCAAAGGTCCTGAGTTCAAGTCTTGACATCATGTACAGTTTTAATCTGCCAGGAAGTTTCACATCAGTGCAAACTCCAATGCAAAGTGAAAAATTCATTCTGGGTTTTAAGGTTATTGGTCTTTAATTTTGTGGGTCCAGTCTTTTACCCTTTTATTTGTTTTCAACTCTTTCAGTTGCTTCTCAACATTGAGGATGCCTATTTCTATGTCCTCCGAATTGGAGACAATGTGTTGGTCAAATTACGTTATGTCTGTACAACCATTCTGCATGAATAATTTTTTTTTTTTAATGTGAGATTTAAAACATCAGCTTTCCAATTTCTGCCTTCTACTGCCACACCAGAATGTATATGAGTGACTGAATAGAAGTTCACGAGTTATGATGTAGTTGAGCAAAACTCCACAATGATCCAAAAAGGTACGGTTACAGAGCACAAAATGTTTTATACCAGATTATTAATTTCTGGTCAGTAATGACCATCTTCAGGCCAGAGTACATTCAGTTTGCTTATCACATTTAGTCTGAGCCGTTTAACATATGCTGATTTGGTGTGATTAGAATTATGTGTACTCAATTCTGAGCACTGTCTTCATTGACCACAACTAATACCTTGTATGAAACATGTTGTGATCCTTAACAGGAATAAATATGTATGAACAGAAGCTCTCAATCCTCTTAGTGATTTTATGTGGGGGCCAGAATTTTCTAGGATTCTTGGCAAGATTTTTTGCTAATGCATGATGGTGTATGATGAGGTTGTTGTATGCTTTGCACATCGAACTTTTTATACATGCACAAATTTTTACAAAGTTCATTCAGATGAAACCTGGTCAGTGCATCTACCTTTGCCTTACACGTAAGGTGGCACCACATAACTGCAGATAAGGTGGCACCATCTATTTTGTAGACACATGCGCACCGTTTGATGTTGCATAGTGCCAGTATGGTTTCATGCCGAAGAAAAGGTGGTCACACAAGTTACCGTCCACTACCGAACATGCAGGCAAGTAAGTAAGAATGAGGAGTGATTCAATTTTTGGTGGTGGGAGCTGGGAGCCATGAAATGTATCGACAGACGAAGGCTGTGTATAGTGAGCACAGTCTGGATCGTTCAAGTGTTGAGGGATGGTGCAAACAATTCCTTGAGGGGCGCAAGCCACTGGAAGTTGATCCTCATCCTGGACAAGCTCATCATGTCATCACATTGAAAATGGTTGCAGAAGTGAATGCTTTAGTCTTGGACAACTGCAGAATCACTGTGGACGAGATCCATCGGTTACTGGGTATTAGCGTGGGCACTGCCCACATCATAATACATCAACACTTGAACTTTCGAAAAATCTGTGCACAGTGTGTTCCCCACCAATAGACCGCCAAACAGCACAGTACTCGAATGGCCCTGTCTTTGAGTCATCTGTTACATTATCATGAGGAGGAATATGGCTTTCAGTCGCATACTGTCACAGGTGACGAAACAGGGTGTCAACATTTTGAACCGGAAAGTAAGCATCAGAGCAAGCAATGGAAACATGCGAGTTCACCATCTCCAAAGATATCCAAGGCCGTGCACACCAGTTCCGTCTGGTAAGGTCATGATGTCCTCCTCTTTTTGACCACAAGGGCTTGCTGCTCGTCAAGTGCCTGGAACGGGAACCACCATCAGTGCCCAACATTATCAAGCCACTTTACAGAACCTTACACAAGCCATTCACTCGAAACACTGAGGCATGTTATCCACTGGCTTTATCCCCCTGCATGATAATACCCGCCCACACAGGGCCAATGTTGTGAAGATGACACTGCAGCAGGTTTGGTGGGAAACTGCTGGAACATCCACCGTACAGTCCCAACCTTTCACCGTGTGACTTTCGTGTGTTTTTAACTCTAAAACAAGCTATTCGCAGACATTGATTCACAATGGAAGACGAAGTATGTGACTGGGTTCAGGCCCGGATCCGACAGCAGCCTACTAGCTTCTTCAAGGATGTAATCAACCGGTTTGTGTTACAATGGAATAAATGTGTCAACAGTTTTGGCGACTATTTTCAAGTATGTGTACTGTGTATAGCTACGTTTCTCTGAGTTAATAAAATTGTTGCCATTACCTTACACTAGTGACCCGGTTTCATTTGAATGCCCCTTATACTAACTTTGTGCTGTTGACATTTTCTGAATTTTTGTTATTAAACCATGGTGGGGTCTTTTCTGTCTTTAATCCTCTTGTTCATCATATTGGAACTATGCTAACAATTGTTTATCTGCTCTTTGCAGCATAAAAACTCTCCTAGACTTCTTGATATAGTTATTAACTTCAGTAACCATTATGGCTATGGTAACATTGTAACACTAATCCCCGTTTCTATACTGAGTATCGATAAAGTCAGGTGTCAGGCCTATTTGTAGCTACAAGGTCTAAAATATTTTCAATACACATATGTTGCCTCACTAGTTGCTCAAGGCAGCTTTCAGAGAAAGTGTTCAGAACTTCTTCAGAAGACTGTGTGTCTGTACCACCTGCAACAATCCAGAAACATCCCATCCATACTCGGTAAGTTAAAGTTGCCTCTACAGCACGTTCAAGGTACTTTCAAGCTTCTGCGCAGAGACTTTCTTTGAATGCTTCTGCATTTGTTACATTACAATCGTTGTTGTTGTTGTGGTCTTCAGTCCTGAGACTGGTTTGATGCAGCTCTAGGTGGACGGAAAAAGATCCAATGATTAATTTGACTTCAACTAGAACAGTTACTCGTGTCCAGATAACTTCGCAGTCAGATTCAGTTTCAACCTCACTAGTCATAACATTTTGTCGGTGCAGTGTACGCCCCCAGCTTTCCCCTCCTCTGAACTCCAACCTGTCTTTCTAATTACATTTCACTCCTAATTGAATATTTTGGAACTTTTTACTGTGGTTCTCATCCAGTTTCTGGTTCCCAGCATAACTTGAACACGACAGCTATCCTAGCGAATGATAAATACAGGAACTTTATTAAAAATACTTCAGCAATTTACTGTTAAAATTTTGACATTCGAAGTGTGTGTACCTTGTATCTGATCACATTTTACTCTCTGCCAGTTGACTGGCAAGCATTGATCAGAGATCTTCAAACTACTGTCCATCTCCTAACAAAAGGCCATGTGCACTCCACATGTGTTCTGCAACCCAAACAGCCGCTTTCTCGTTTCAAGGCCGAATTCACACTGCTCGCAACACGATGCTGAACCAAGCTGAGCAATGACGCACAGAAATCTTGTGGCAATGGACGGGCTTGGTTTAACAATGGAACAGCCTGGTACACCTTTAGATTGCAAATGGAGCGAAGCTATGCGAAGTGATGTAGTGACAAGCAGGTTTGTGTTTTGTGCGATTGTATGGAGTGGTTTCTTGCAGTGGAGATTGAAAGGCTCATTAATAATGTGCATTACCACCCAGAAAAACAAACACAACAAAAGGTATCTGGTATACCAAGCTTGGAATGAAGTAGCTCAAGATTGTGGAGCAGACTGTAAGTACACAATTTAAAATAAATAACTACAAAAGCATGAGAAATAAGTAACACAAAAAAGTGTTTTGTATTATCACATCTAACTTATGTATAGATTTAATCATTATGACAAAGAAATTGATTCCTACAATAGTTACAGTATTCAATAAACTGTCATGAAATATGTTTGCATTAATGATTGTTGACATAGAGAGGCATTCAAAAACTGACACTCCTCGCTCTTCTTGTAGCACTACTGTTGTTCTGCCATTTTGACAGCATGCTGCCAAATCGTAGTTTTTGATTACAAGCTGTTGAACAAACAACTGAGGTAGGTGTCCTGCCCATCTTTATCGATTATTACATCATACAAGACACAGGTACACTGAATAATAACATCTTGCGTATTCTACAGAAGTTTCTATTTCCTTTCAGAGAAAACGCCACTTGCTGGCCATAACTCCAACACCATCGTTCTAGTCCTTGATAACCTCAAGTTAAATAACCTTTATTCCTCACTCAGCGACAGTCCAGGAAATGGAAACATTAAATTTCCTAATAGGGAAAGGCTTCATCTCCAGTAAACACTAATGGGGCTTGTATTGAAGTACTGGAAGTTCTTTCAGTAGTAACCAGTTTTGAGGAGCGTTCAAAATATTATTGTACAAATCACTTGTCCTAAGTGTACCGAAATATAATTTCTTGCTGTAACCTTCAATGTCAATTACTATTAATCTGCAGTTAGACTCAGCTACAGCTAGTAAAGCAAGCAGGGGTGGGAGTGGGGATGAAGGGGCCGAGGGAATGTAACTGTTGTACACTGTCACAGAATCAGCGAGGCACTTCACATGAATGTGGCTGCCATCAATGGACCCCACATAATTTGGAAAATTCCACCTGGCATACATGTGCTACGCTGTGCTGTACTGTGGTTTGAAGCTGTGGTATAGTAGGAAGAGGCAGGTGTACAGGGCTGCTCAAAATTTCCCTTCTTGTGGCACACATTTCATGCATACGTTGGGCGACTGTAGTTAGACCCATCCAAAATGACTGCAACAGTGCATTGAAAGACATTCCTGACCAAAAATTAACTGATAAAGAATGAAATGAACCAAATTGAATGACACAAGGATCTTTTCAGGATTTGCAATAATATGCTAAGGACAAAAATATATTGTATTCAGTATGAAGTCTACTAAGTTATTTATGCCAATATTTATGTCTGTATTTCTAGGAGAGGCAGTAAGATTAAGCGGAAATATTTAAATGATATGTTATGCATGGAAGTGAAAAAGCCTCACATAGAATGTTCAGGAGTTGAAGGTGTGCCACTCCAGCATTCCAATGCAATTGGCCACGGTACAAGGTGCTGGTGTTCTTGACAGACTTGACTCCAAGGCAGATGAACAGCAATGCTTTACACAGGGAAACAACCAGATTTCAAAACAAAGACATACAATTGCCAGCGGCTGTTACCGACACACAGACTGTTTCAGATGATGAGAGCATCTCATCATCTTTTCAAGTATCTCAGAAAGTTCCAAGACCTCCATTTCAGTACCTTCACCTTACTCTCCCCATACAAAGACAACCAAAGTAAGAGGCCAAGGAAATCTGCAAACAAATTCAGAGTTGCTAAATATAGAAAAATGAAAGCTAAAGATTAGTGAGCAATGAATGTCAAAATAGGAATTTCAAGATGATAGTTATCATGCAGTTTTTTTTCCATTATGTGAAAATTATGACCTGAAACTCAGTTGAGAGCTAGAATTAACATGCAGTAGATTTTAGGAAGTGTTATAACATTCAACCCCTTCCACTGCACATTCTTTCATGTCACGTTATGGACCTGAAAATCCTCAAGCTGAAAGTGTTATTTCAAACCCCAAGCATATGGAAACTTTGATGCTTTACATGAACTCTTGAGAACATGTTTCATCTCCGTTTCAGCTATGTTATAATTTATAAAATGTGGTGGCTATACCACAAATTGAAAATTTATGATAGTGAAAAGTGTTTTGTTGACTTAATGATGTGTACTTACCTGAGGGTGACAATAAGTTTCTCTTCAGTGGTAATAGCCTTCCCGTAATTTTTGTTTTGCTTCTGTGATCTAAATGAAACAGATGACACTGTACTCACTCTGAAATAATTTTAAAATTTATCTTCAATTTTTCTCAAGTCAGCATACAAATGATGAAATTCTGCAATAGTCCTCTTCTTCTACTTTATTTTATGCATCCATTCATGACTGTCTGAATTCTAAGAGCACTGTGTTTTATCAAAAATGTATTTGTTGGGTTGACGACAAATAACATCATGCCAAGACTGTTCAGCAACTATTACTCCTCACTTGCCAGATCACGCCATCACTTTACTTTGTGGATACTGCTTCACTTCGCACTGCATCACCTGCAGTATGAATGTTCCATTGCACCACATCGTTTTGGGGAATCTGCTTCACATCATGTTGTATTGCATGCTGTGTAAATTCTGGCCCTGACCTGCCTAGGAAAAACCTACAATTTTTCACCTAATAATGCAGGCTCAGAAAGACAAGGAAACATGAAAATGGGTGCTGACATTACTGATTAAAAATTATATGACTGTTGCTTTGCAGCTGGCACTAAAGTACACTATATAAGTCAGTTGACATTGGATAGAGGAAAGATGTACTAAACTCAGTACTTACACTGTGAAGAGGAAATCAGTTGCTAGTTTGAGAATACTTCACGGCTGTCCAAAAATAAAAATCAACATCATATTTGCTCCAGGAATATTAGTTTTGAAAGCTGAAATGCAAGAAGCATGTTTTGCCATTTGGAGAATGCTGAAACATTTTGAGACAGTTAGACACCAATAGCACTCTTCTTTTCTCGTGCACATATGGCTAAGAACAGCATTTTACTCATTTTTAGAGGGGAAAGTTATTTTTCTTTCTTTCTATATATACGTTAGGGATAAAAATTTTTGATTGTCACCACAAGTATGGTACCTATGCTTTATGTTTTATTTGTAGTAGCCTTGTATAATTACTTACTTACCTCTGCATGTAAGAAATGTGTGTGTGTTTGTTTCTTTATCTGATGAAGGACTTTGTCCAACAGCTGAATAATATCTTAAACTCTGTTTTTAAATATGCCTGTCCGTTGCTCAATGCCTCATCTGTGTGTTGAATAGAAATATATCCTAATTCATACAGTTACTGCTATTACATCTCAGATTTTCCATTGTTCAATTGGTCCAAAAGTCTAGAAACACCCTCATAAAATCCAGATGGAGTAGCATAAAACCCAGATGGAGTAGCAAACAGTAAACCAAAGTTCCTATAAATGAGGAAGGTGGGGTGGGGGGGAGGGGGGGAGGTTGGGGGGGGGGGGGGGGGAACTTACAGGCTATGTCAACAACACAGTGGCCATCTTGAAAAATGAAATGAAATGTCGAGTGGCTAGGGCCTCCCGTCGGGTAGACTGTTCGTCTGGTGCAGGCCTTTCGATTTGACGCCACTTCGGCAACCTGCGCGTCGATGGGGCTGAAATGATGATGATTAGGACAACACAACACTCAGTCCCTGAGCGGAGAAAATCCCCGACCCAGCCGGGAATCGACCCCGGGACCTTAGGATTGACATTCCGTCACACTGACCACTCAGCTACCGGGGCCGGACGGTCATCTTGAAAGCTGCTATCTTGTACTCAACTTGAAAATTTCCAACGGGAAGGTGATCATATGACATATCACACACAGCAAGAATTTCACCAGAAAAACAATGTTTTGTTTTGAACATAGCTTTATTCATTCACAAGTTGCAACCAATTATGTATGGCAGCAGTGACACATTCGGCTGTGTGAGCATTATGTACCGGAAAGGCATTAAGCCAAAGTTACACACTCCTGAGAAAAAACCAACCGTCATAGGAATGATTTGATATGCTATCCATTACCTCAGAGTGTTAACGGTATCATCTGAACAAAGTCCTGGTGAACTTTGACCAACACATCTAGCTGAATTTGACTGCATGCATCAACTAGATACAGTACTTTCACCACAAATCACTGCTTTGACATGACACTACAGGTAAAAAACCAAAGGAGTTAAATTTAGTGAACATAGTGGCCACTCCACTGCACCCCTACAATCAATCCACTACTGGGGGAACTGCACATTCAGATATGCCAGCACACTGTGTCAACAATGCGGCAGGACTCCACTGTGTTGGAAGAATTCCAGAAATGTCCCCTTCTCCATTAACAGTTAAGCAAACACCTCTTCATCCAACAACCTCAGATAACTACTGGCTGTTAATGAACCTTTTAAAAAAGGTAACACCACACAACACACCAGACCATCACTTTTTGGCAACCAACCATTTTAGAAGCATCAATCCAGTGTAGATTTGTGTCTGACCAATACCTTTGATTCTGCTATTCACCTCACCATTGATAAAGGAACTAGCTTCATCACTGAACATACCTGATAGGGAAAACAAGAGTTTATCCACAGTAGTTGTGTCACCCATCCTGCAATAAAATTCACAGAATTGAGGTACGGTTAACACCACATTCTTGCGACAGGCGATGAGTGCTCCGTTGGGGACTCTTGCTAAATGGTGCCAACACACTCACTGTTGTTGCTTCATTGGTGGCAGATTTTGGGCTTCCAGCTTTCAGTTTATTAGCAATGGAACCTGTTGTCCAGAATTTAGCCAAAAGTTTGGCAACTGCACTGTGAGCAAAAGGTTGTATGGTTGGGTGGTGACTGTTGAAATCTTCAGCAATGACCCATGTAATGTTACGCGTGTTTAGGCGAGCTAATCAGCCACCCATTATTGATACAAGGTAAGATGTATTTGTGGTATGGCTGAACACTGCCGGGCCCAAGTCCCATGGCATGCCATGGCAGTTCCAACTTCTGGCTAGCTGATCGGTACGGACGAGTCCAAGTACAAAGACTAGCAGCATCACCTAAAATGGGGAAAATCTCTTATCTGGAAATTTGGATTGCTGTTAATTGCACGGCCTTTGTGCAGCATATGCTTCCAAAAATGGCAGCGTGTCAAAAACTCTTAAAGATGACCAAGTTACAGTTCTTTGAGATTAGACAATAACTAACAGTCAAATAGTAGTGCAAATCTGAATACACCTGCAATCTCAGAAAAATGAGGCACATCCAATGACACAACAATATTTCAATATCTTCAAAACTACAGAAGTTAATATTTCACAGTGAATAGACATTTTCACAATGAACCTCTGAATTAACAACTTTTAAATACTTTGTGCAGTTTCAACATGCAATATCTCAGATGACAGTTATAGTAAAACTATCATCTCTGTAAGCTATGTACCTTTATTTCTTGAGTTGTTATGTCTTTCATATCTTTATTGCACAAATGTTTGTCAGATCATCATCTTCTTCACACTTACACATAAAATGAATGCTTCTCATTTTGTTATGTGTGTGTACTATTTCATGAACAGTTTACTATTTATCAGAAAATTTATGTAATTGTTGATTGCAAATGCTATTAAAAATTATACTAATTTAAAAGTGGTCAATCACGTGTCCTTGGACATGACAGTTGAAAAAAGAATCAAAAGATGCTTCTGTTGAGAAGGCATAAATAATTGTTTAAATAATTTTTAATGACAGTTCATTGCCATTTAATGTGAGCACACTTTCACAAGAACACTAGCTTATTTAATTATGAACACACTTTTTTATTTGTAATTATTGTGAATGGCCCGAGTGTGATCAAATATTTATATTATTTCTTTATTTAAATTTTGTTGTAATGTATTAGTTTAGTCTGGGAAATGGTCAAAGTTGAGTCAATTGATGTCTACAGCATGTAAGAATGATGTATTTTTGGTGGGGATGGTCTTCAGCCTCTGGGAAAGCTGACAGTAGCGGAACACTATGGGAGTCAAATGAAGACTGGGACTTTTGCAGTGAAAGCTAAGGGGAGCGATTCTGGTCACTTTAAGCTGAGTGCTGGAAGTAAGCAGACCTGCCTATGGTAACTTGCGTGATTCAGTTGTATAGGTGACTGATACTGGGTGGTGAACGGCCGCTGCAATACTCTTAACTTTTGAAGGGACTTCATATTTCGAGAGGTCTGAATGTGCTACAGAGTAGCACTCTGACTTTTTCAATTGTGCTACACAGCTGACAACAGTCAGCGTATGGATGACTATTCTTCATACTGTGTGTGTTGATGTGTGAATAATTATACTGAGCTCTGAACTGTATTGAGCTGATGCATATTTCGTGTATTGCGATCACAAAATGGACTTAGTTTTCATGTATATGTTTGATTAGAATTTAGTCTGGAGATTTTGCTATCATTCTCATAACATCTTCAACTTTTATAGTCCTGTCTTCCTCAGTTGCGTGTAATATTATGGTATATTAATAATTTTTACTTATGGACCGTCTGACAGCAACTGAATAAAACACAATTTTAGTGCCATACGCGTTTCGCCTTTATTTTCTGCAAGGCATCATCAGTGGCCTGCAATATGTACATATGTTAGCTATTTTATTTACATTTTTGTCATTGTGCCTATAGGTTATAAACAGTTCTGGTGGTTGGTATTTCCTATTAAGTAGTAATGTTTTGAACTGTACTTACAGGTTGCGTGGACAATTTCCTACATATTACGCTCCTGTTGCATTTTTGGTGGTGTTCTTCTTCTTATGAACGCCAATTTGCGGTTTTTTTTCCCCCCATTCCACAACACTATGCACTGAACGCTTGTTTTAAAGCAATGTTTTGGTTTCTGTTGCCAACTGTCAAATGTTTTTGCCAAAGATCGAATGTTATTGCCAAACTTATGAGTGTAACTATTGAAGTACCTGTGGTCTGTTCGTGTATGCATTTGTGTGTGTGTGTGTGTGTGTGTGTGTGTGTGTCTCCAGATGATGTGGGGAAGAGTTTTCTTTTTTTATTATTATTATTTTTTGTTTTATGTTATCATTTCCTTTACTAAGTGTAGTAGGGAGCCTGTGCTGATGTGTGTTTGTTCATTTATCACATGTTTGTTTTCTGCTATGGCTTTCTGGATGTGGAAGTTTTCTTGCATTTGTATGTTTGTCATGGTTGCTTATTCTCATTATTTTCATTTCTTGTTCCATGTTTGTAGGATGATGGTTGTAGTGTTTTAAATGCTCTGCAAATGTGGAATGGTTTGTTTCATACTTCCAACATCTGAAATGTTCTTTGTATCTTGTTTGAAAATTCCTGCATGTCATGCCGGTGTATACTGCATCACAACTTTGAGATTCAAGTTTATATATTCCTGATTGTTGGAATTTGTCTCTCTTGGTAGCTGGCTGGCTTAGGTGTGATTGAAGGGTTTTCCCAGGCTTATATGCTATTTTGAAGCCCTGTCTCTTTAGGATGTTTGCAACACTGTGTGTTAGTTTATGTGTGTAGGTCATGGTGTACCATCTGGTTCTTTTCTGTGTGGTGTTGTCATTGTGTGTGTTTGTTGAGTGTGTTTGTAAGTTTTCAGCTTGTGAGTTCTTTTGTATTGTGGAACTGTTGTGTTTGTTTTTTATTTGTGTTTTTATTTTTTGATTGAGCTTGTGTACCACATGTGGTCATACCCGTTGTTCCTAGCTATTTGTATGATTGTACTCATTTCTTGTTCATAGTTTCTCTTGCTGAGTGAGATTCTGTTTAATCTATGTAACATGTGTCTTAGTGCTGCAAGTTTCTGGCTGTGGGGGTGGTTGGATGTGGAATGTATTATTGTGTCTGTGGCTGTTGGTTTTCTAAAGATGTTAAATGTATGTTTACCATTTTCTTTTTTAATTGTAATGTCAAGAAAATTTGATTTTCATTTTCTTTTTCTTTTTCAAGTGTGAATTTTATGTTCTGATGAGCTTTGTTTATTTCTGAATGGAGTTCATCTATTTTTTTCACTTGGCTCATCTACCAGACAAATAATGTCATCCACATATCTGTACCAATATATGATTTTGAAACTTTCATTTGTGGTTATCTTATCAAATATCTGATTTTATAGGTGACTGATGAAAATGTTTGCTAGTGTTCCTGATATTGGGGATACCATGGGCAGTCCATCAGTTTGTAGATAATATTCTTTCCCAAACTGAAAGTAGTTTTGTTCAGTTGTCAGTCTGAGCATATCTGTTATTTCTTTTATTGCATCTGTGGTGAGGTTGCTGTGGGATGAGAGATTTTGTTCTATGATTTCTATTGTTTCTGTGATAGGGATGGAGGTATACATATTTTCTATATCGAATGAAATCAGTGATGCTGTGTGTGGTACCTGTATGTTCTGTATGTTTTCTATTAGGTTTCCTGTGTTTATCACTGTTCTGTTGTTTTCTACTTTATAGTGTTTTGTAACTAACTTTTAGAGGTGTTTGGCTATGTGATATGTTGGGGCTTTCTTGAAGTTGACAAAAGCTTTCATTGGCATTCCGTCTTTAAGTACTTTCGGTTGACTGCGGAGTGTCTGTGCTTGTGGGCTTTTCTGTGTTAAGTAGTATTTCTGTTTGTCTGTGAGTGTGTGTTCAATGTTTTTCAGTGTTCATTTCACATTTGCCTGGAATCGTGTAGTTGGATCTGACTTCAGTTTTTGTATGGCGTTGGTGTTTGTGTATTCCTTGGTTTTTGTGATGTATTGCTCTTTATCCATGAGTACTGTTACATTTCCCTTGTCTGCTCTTGTTATTAATACGTTATTGTCTGTTAACTTTTGTTTTAACCTTTTCATAGTAGCTGCTTCCGTTTGGTTGTTCTTATTGCGTGTCAGCTGTGTTTGTTTTATTATGCCTTTTATTTCTTCTTTTACTAGTTCTCTTGTCAGTCCTATGTTTATTTCACAATTATTTTGTTGTTCTTCACGTGTAAGGATGTGTTCGGTTTCTACTATGAGATTTTCTATGTATTGATTGTTCACTTTGCTATTGGTGCAGTGTTTCAAACCTTTTTCCAAGAGCATTTTTTCGTTTTCGTGTAGTTCTGTCTCTGATCGGTTAACTAAGCGTGGATGGAATGTGTGTTGGTGCTCATGTGGTTTCACATTTAAAATGTAAATGTGTTTTTGCGTCTTTTTTACTGTTAGTTTCATTATCTTCTGTTTATGTTTGGTTAGTAAATGTTTCATTGCTGTGTATGTGTTGTATTCAGTTTTTTCTACTAGTGCCATGAAAACTGCGGCATTTCCTACGTTTTTTGCCAATTCTAGATGAGTCTCATAGAGCATCATGTTTAGGTGCTGTTTTTTCGAATAGAGCATCTTAATTTCATGTAGTAACCAATATCGTTCTGCAAATGATTTCGACTTTTGTGCCACTGTAGAACTGTTTTTAACCTTTACATTAATTTAACTTGGAATTAAATTGTTCTTTTTGCATGTTTTGTTGAATTTTATATGCTGTATCGTCGTATGGAGTCTCAGATGTATTTTCTTGAACCTGTTGTACACGTTGACAGGGAATGCTTGACATAGCTGTATTGACATCTTCAACTTTTATAGTCCTGTCTTCCTTAGTTGCGTGTAATATTACGGTATATTAATAATTTTTACTTATGGACCGTCTGACAGCAACTGAATAAAACACAATTTTAGTGCCATACGCGTTTCGCCTTTATTTTCTGCAAGGCATCACCAGTGGCCTAGAATATGTACATATGTTAGCTATTTTATTTACATTTTTGTCATTGTGCTTATAGGTTATAAATAGTTCTGGTGGTTGGTATTTCCTATTAAGTAGTAATGTTTTGAACTGTACTTACAGGTTGCGTGGACAATTTCCTACATATTACGCTCCTGTTGCATTTTTGGTGTTGTTCTTCTTCTTATGAACGCCAATTTGCGGTTTTTTTTTCCCCATTCCACAACACTATGCACTGAACGCTTGTTTTGAAGCAATGTTTTGGTTTCTGTTGCCAACTGTCAAATGTTTTTGCCAAAGATCGAATGTTATTGCCAAACTTATGAGTGTAACTATTGAAGTACCTGTGGTCTGTTCGAGTATGCATTTGTGTGTGTGTGTGTGTGTGTCTCCAGATGATGTGGGGAAGAGTTTTCTTCTTTTATTCTTATTATTTTTTGTTTTATGTTATCATTTCCTTTACTAAGTGTAGTAGGGAGCCTGTGCTGATGTGTGTGTGTTCATTTATCACATGTTTGTTTTCTGCTATGGCTTTCTGGATGTGGAAGTTTTCTTGCATTTGGATAAGATGTTTGTCATGGTTGCTTATTTCTTGTTCCATGTTTGTAGGATGATGGTTGTAGTGTTTTAAATGCTCTGCAAATGTGGAATGGTTTGTTTCATACTTCCAACATCTGAAATGTTCTTTGTATCTTGCTTGAAAATTCCTGCATGTCATGCCTATGTATACTGCATCACAACTTTGACATTCAAGTTTATATATTCCTGATTGTTGGAATTTGTCTCTCTTGGTAGCTGGCTGGCTTAGGTGTGATTGAAGGGTTTGCCCAGGCTTATATGCTATTTTGAAGCCCTGTCTCTTTAGGATGTTTGCAACTCTGTGTGTTAGTTTATGTGTGTAGGTCATGGTGTACCATCTGGTTCTTTTCTGTGTGGTGTTGTCATTGTGTGGGTTTGTTGAGTGTGTCTGTAAGTTTTCAGCTTGTGAGTGCTTTTGTATTGTGGAGCTGTTGTGTTTGTTTTTTATTTGTGTTTTTATTTTTTGATTGAGCTTGTGTACCACATGTGTGTCATATCCGTTGTTCCTAGTTATTTGTATGATTGTGCTCATTTCTTGTTCATGGTTTCTCTTGCTGAGTGGGATTCTGTTTAATCTATGTAACATGTGTCTTAGTGCTGCAAGTTTCTGGCTGTGGGGGTGGTTGGATGTGGAATGTATTATTGTGCCTGTGGCTGTTGGTTTTCTAAAGATGTTAAATGTATGTTTACCATTTTCTTTTTTTAATTGTAATGTCAAGAAAATTTATTTGATTTTCTTTTTCTTTTTCAAGTGTGAATTTTATGTTCTGATGAGCTTTGTTTATTTCTGAATGGAGTTCATCTATTATGCTCAGACTGACAACTTAACAAAACTACTTTCAGTTTGAGAAAGAATATTATCTACAAACTGATGGACTGCCCATGGGATCCCCAATATCAGGAACACTAGCAAACATTTTCATCAGTCACCTATAAAATCAGATATTTGATAAGATAACCACAAATGAAAGTTTCAAAATCATATACTGGTGCAGATATGGGGATGACATTATTTGTCTGGTAGATGAGCCAAGTGAAAAAAATATGTCACATGACCACCTTCCCATTGGAAATTTACATATTGGATGCAAGATGGCAGCTTTCAAGATGGTCGCCATGTTGGTGACATAGTGTGTAAGTTTTTCTCATTCCTCTTTCTCATGTGCAGGGACTTTGTTTTAATGTTTGCTAATCTATTTCCATTTTATGAGGGTGTTTGCTGAACTTTAACTTTAGACCACCCTTTACATTTTTAGACATGCACAAGGACATAAAAAAAAGACAGAACTTTGTTAGGACAAATCCTTTTCTAAGCTACAATATACACCTGCCCCCCCTCCACAGGTGGCTACATTGTGTGTCCAATATGTGTTAATACGTGAGACTCAGTTCTGGGACTTTGCCCCTTTAAGATCTCTGCAGGCCCACTCATATTTCTCTAGTCTAAAAACCCACAGTGTTCACCAGAACTTTCTCTTCTAAAATGAATAGTTGGAGCACAGAAGTTTACTTCAGAACAGGAGCTAATATTGTCGTAAGCTAAAAAGCTCATCTCATATCTTGTAAGTGCAAATTTTGGATCTGAAACTTGCTTTGTGAGTATGGAATGAAGTTAACCCAATACTACTTTCATGTCCCACTGGAAGAACTTATTACCAGTTTGGGGAATGAATAGGAAGAGGGCAAAGTGATATACTGACAAGAGTCAGTTATTCATTTATTCAGTCACATTCCTGTGTACAGTGCATGCCTGACCCTTATATGGGGTCCCTTTAAATCTCTTCTCAATTAACTGAAGCCAAGCTGAAAGGAAGGAGCGCCACACAAAAATGGCGTCAATAACCAATCAAGTGCCCACAATGTACCACAGTTAAGGTACAAATTTGTGAAAATCAGTGGATTTTCCCGGTTACATAAATATCATAATGTTACACAGAAAATACATTTGCTGTATGATGTAAAATGAACCTTTAGCTCTCATATATTTAAAAAGCAGCTCATTTCACATTTAACAATGTCTGTAATTGTTACTGGGTGCACTAAAGTTTTCTCCTTTTTGGACACTAGTAAACCAACAATAAGCACAAACAGATGTGAAACAAAATCATTGAAATGGTTCTCACTCATGTTCATCTACATACATTCTTTAATCTTAAGGAAACCACAAACTTCCAAACATCAAATTTTATTTCTTAAAACATACAAGACTGTCTGGCAAATATAAATACACATAAACATGTACTCCAAATACATAGGACATATTTTATCACAAAATAACATTATGACTATATACACATGTTCAACTGACAACAATGTAGTACACAAAAGCAATATTAAACATGTCACAGTATGTTTCTGAAGACAGTTCGCTACCATAAAAAGGAACTCCACAATACCACCTCCAGAAGCCCAGTAAAAATTACTGACTTTCTGGCATCTTCAACTTGATCACTCTATGAAACAATCAACAGGTACAGAAATATATTAATTTTGTGTGTCAGCAGAACAGTATTCATTGTTCAGTGACAAAATGTTGCAGTTCATTCTTTTTAAAGAATCCTTGGGTTGATTTTTAAGTAATCTTCAAACATAGATGGTAATGTTGAGGACAGATACTCTTCATCTAGGTCCACCTGCAAATTAACACAAACATAGAAGTCTTTACAACAAATGGAAACAACATACAATTAAAATTCCCCTCTCAATTATGACTGTATGTACCTGCTACCCCCACCCCCCACCAACACACACACACACACACACACACACACACACACTCACTCACTCACTCACTCACTCTCTCTCTCTCTCTCTCTCTCTCTCAACATTTTATGTGGGTGATTACCACTGTAATATATTAAATAACTTACTCTGACAAATGTGTGATAAAGGAGCTCTTTGGCTGTTGCACGCCTCCGTGGATCATGTTGTAAACAACGGTCCACAAATTTGTGACCCTCTTCAGACAGAGTGGGAGGAGCACTTGGAGTTTCACCCATGCCAACTTTGTACATGATTTGGTAGTTGGAGTCGTACTCTGGCCAAGGTCTCTGCAGAAAAAAAAACCCTCAAATGCTTTTATCAAGTAATGACTGTAAAAATAATAACTTTTTATGTATATAAAGTTTACTGTTCACTTACCAAGATGCTAACATTACTCAAAAACTTACAAAAATGACACTTTATGCACAATAATCAATATATTTTTAAGAAAAGCGTCCACAAACTGAAATAATAGCTGTACTTACTTTTCCAGAAGCCATTTCAACAACAACACATCCAAGAGACCATATATCAGCTGCCCTGCCATGGCCTCCTGTATCAGTCTTCGTGAAAACTTCAGGGGCCATGTACGCTGGAAGCAGACAAATACCCATACATAAAATACAGTGTTTACAAACAGTGAAATCTCTTGCAAGCAAAAAATAACTTCTTAAGACAAACAGTCCCAGTATTCCAGTTAAACGTTATTCAAATACTCTTCTTGATATTGGAATTAAATATACCAACCCTGAGTCCCCACAAATCCTTGAAGTTCTCCTGGCATTGTTGTATGGGCTTTAATCTTGACTGCTGAACCAAAGTCACCCAACTTGAGATGGTTGCCACCACCAGTCAGGAATATGTTTGCACCTAATGACCAAAGATACTAATTTAATTCTTCTGCACAGCATTTTTATACACTAAATAAGTTTAGTACCATCCTTCTGCCCAACATGTGAGAAGACCACTTTACCTTGCTTCCTGAACTGAATTGTAATATTGTGTGTTAAATGTTATGTTACTGTTTTGCTTATCAGATCATTTGTCCACAATTTCTGAATACATTAGACCAAGCAATATTTCCATACTAGTAAATATACATTGCAATTTCATTAAAAATGACAAAATAAAAGAAAATGTCCAGCTGCTGCTAAGGAAGTGACTGTGATTCTGGGAAATATTAAAAGCAATATTTGAATCCTGGATTGTGCTTTTGCTAAGTGTTGAGGTAGCCGTCTGAAAATGTCTGTCTATATGTACAGAACATTAATTTCAAAACGAAAAAAAAAAAAAAAAAAAAAAAAAAAAAAAAAAAAAAAAAAAAAAAAAAAAAAAATCTCGACAGACATAGTAAATCAGTGACTTGTTTGGATTTTACATGCAACAGAAAGCATAGTCATTCACAGAGGCACTCATGTACTACAGTACATCAACAATCAGTGTTTTGTTTTTACAAATGTAACCAATTGTAACACAAAATGTGGCATCATTTTTTTTTACAATCAAATTATCACATACACTTCACATGCTCTGCTTCTACTCAACTAAACTTATTAGAGGGTCTTGTAGAGGACTTTTATTGGTTATACTATTTCACAGAATCAAGTCTTTCACTTTCATGACATTTTATGGTCTAATGGCAGGCAATGGCTACCTTGAACTGACATGACCACAACAACAACAACAACAACAACAACAAGAACTCCTTCCACTAGCTGCAATAAATTCTACTCTCATTCAGTTGGGCAATGATCTATTGCTGCATTCTCTACAGATATGTGGCCATGTATGAGTGTCTGTGTTCTTAATTCCTTCCTGCCTTTCCTTCTTAAATCCTTGTGCAGTATTTATTTGTCTTCTCTTTATTTATATCATGTTCCTTGGACTATAATTGTTGTAGAATGTCCAGAAGGGCTGATGCTGAAGTTCAAAAACACCATGCTGTCGAACATGTTTGGAAAGTAATCCTCTATTTATGAGAATTATTCTAGAGGACTGCTGTAATGATAATGGTGCACGAAAAAAATAAATAAATAAAAACATACACAACAAAATTTACTGTATTTTGAAAATTAATCACTTGGCTATTTAATATTACTTCTTATTTAAACTCAAAGAATAATTAAAATGCTCTGTAAAATGAAGTGAATTTAACTGGTAAACTCATTAGCCCAATGGTTCTTAATCTGTACACACATGTCTTTTGTTTTTTAAAAATATTATGTCAAGTATTTATATTCCAATACCAAAAGCCTCTTTAGGATCCCTTTCATATCATACTGCACTTTCTGTATGATAACATTTAGCAAATAATATAATATATATTTCTTAATCACCTGTCACCATCCTCACTGCTGATCACCTTTTTGTTGCTATGAAACTCAATAATTAGGTGCATGTCAAAACATTAGTAGTTTTATTCTGATAGAATCACAAATACATTGCCTTCAACATTACTACACTTGCCTTCAACATAATTACTGCACACACATGGGCCACACACAAAATTACAAATATAAATCAATAGCAACAGCAGAGTGTACCATCACTTGATACCTAGAGTGTACCAATGAAATTCCCTTTGCAACCTCCTCTACATCATTCTCATCAATAGTGAGACACCCAGTTGCTGCACAAGCTTTCTGTCAGCATGATGGTCACTAAATATTCAGTAATGATGAATGGATACAGGAGATGTGCCTACATTTGTAAAACTAGATCCTTTCACATATGACAACAAAACAACACAATGGTAATGACCTAGTATCTGCTTTGGCATTCTGGTGATTTTGAAAGAAAAGGAAAATAGATTACTGTCAAACAGTCCAACAATGAACTCATTATGGCCTCACACAAAGTACATTTATTCAAATATGAATCTATGGGTGTGCTGAACAAGTGCAGAATCTTTACTAGGACAATATAATACTGCAATAATGCACACAGCTTGGAGTTGTTGGATGTCATTTTAAGAGACAGTATCTGCACTAATTTTACCTATGGTTGCAACTGGTCAAGGGATGTTATTAGTAATACACACCACACCAAATGTTACTATCTCATTTCACAGACATACTCATTTGGGGATAGGTCTGATGACTGTGTTGATCAGGAAAGCTGACAAATGTGTTGGCGAGTGTGTGCAAGGACATTGTTTTATTGGAAGAAAACAGCTCCCTGACAAGTTGTGAATGGCTACAGAATGGGCTTCCCCACTTGTTCTATCTGTGAAGTTCATGCAAAGAATGATTGTTCATTGTCACTGAGCTTGAATTTCTCTGATTGTTGTCATCATAGACACCGTATGGGATATAACTCAGAGGAAGTAACATGCTAGCTGACACTCTTCTTGAGACATGTATTTGCAGATAGACTTCATGATACACATTGCATCTTGCCGCATCTGCTACTGAAGTTGGAAGAGAAATTTCCAACCAAACCTGGGACAAAACACACTACCATTCATTGTATCATTTGAACATCCTATGTTAAACCAATCTGGTAAAATCAGACTACTCAGCAAATGAGAGTTTCATAAACTACCTCTTAATGGATGAAATAATTTTCCTTAGGATTCTTGCAATGACTCTCACTCTGGCATCTCACTTCCCCATAACTAGTTTTCTGTAGCATTCCACTTGAAACTGCAATGGGTACATACAGCGTAAAATACAACACCCACTCACATATAGCAGATAAATGTGTGGAGCACAGAAATAATTAACAGTAAACAGCATTCACACCAGCTTTTGAAGATTAGCTCCAATTCTAGTGCTAGTAAATACATACATAAACCCCCCCCCCCCCCCTCTCTCTCTCTCTCTCTCTCTCTCTCTCTCTCTCTCTCTCTCTCTCTCTCTCTCACACACACACACACACACACACACGTGCGCACGCGCTCGCACATTATCATGGTCATGCCAAGATTACTGTCTCGCTGTGGCTACCGGAATGTACGTTTGGATGTCTGCATGGTCGTGTGTGTGAACGTGTGTAATGCCACCAGAAGAAAAGCTAATGCTCGAAAGCTAGTGTGAAAACTATTTTCTGTTAAAGAGTTTCTGTATTTCACACACTGATCCACTATAGGTGAGTAATTGCCTTTGCCTTATTTTATGAATTGCTCCATTCAAGAATTTCCATTATTCTTACTCATCCTGATAACATACTAAGATATCTTACAGCTGAAACTGTTTCCAGCAACTGACAATGAGCTGTTCAATAGGGCCCTGCACCAACCAAGTATTGATTCACTGAAAGTCTTCCTGCACCTCACAAAAAATTTTCTGGTGGCGTAACTTTTCTATAAGCAACAGTATCATCCGCAGACAGACTTTGAATGGGTGCTTCAGTGTTCCCTAAACAAACAGAAAAATTGTAGTGTCATCTAGAATAGTACTCTCTACAGACTAATCCCCAAGTTGGGCCCATGTACTGCAACATGATACACTCCAGTAATTGTTATTCAGTTGATGGTACACCTACAAATGACCATCGCCGATGACAAGACAAAATCTAATCACTAAATACAACCCTTTGTTTTCATCCATCTGGATGAGTCTTTTGCAACATCACTGGAGATTTGATGACGAAATGAAACAGAAGATCTGATGGTCTTGAAAGGCACAATTGAGGCTATATTCTCCCTAATTTGTGCCATAGCTGCTGTTCAATCAGCAATTATGAAATGTCCAATGTGGCTATCCTAGCATGAATACGACTACAACAGTTGCTCAGAACCACGATAACAGGCACATACACTTCCTTTGACTACCAGCAGCCAAAATGCCATACAGTGGACATTTATTGATCAACATGTTGGTCCACAGGACCATGAAATTATTTCACTGAAAAAATATTTACTGATGTTTTCTGTGATGTTTACTGTTCACCTATGATGATGGAAATGACACAACTCTTCTGGCAACTCTAATGCAGTTCTATGGTTCAATGTTATCAAGAGCCATAAATGATTTCTACAATGCCTAAAGCACAGTGCACTGAATCACTGCTTCAAATGCCTACTATCAATGCTCCATGTACACTGGGCTTTTCTACCTCACATCTTTGGAGATGTTCATTTGCATATTCCTCTAGTATATTTATGCACTACATAAGTTTTCCCCCCAAGTTATTTCTTTGGCAGTAGGTAAGTGATTCTCAGTGGATCAAGACACTATTCCCTTTAATAATTATCAAACATTAAAAATGTTACACATTATATAGCCTCAATGGTAACTTGTACAGACTGCAACAAAATGTTTCGATAAAAAACGGAAATATGGGAGAGAGAGACTTACTTTTGATATCTCTATGTACAATGCCATGATCATGTAAAGTTTTTACAGCTTGTAACAGCTGATAAGTGTAACGACGGATTAAGCCTTCAGGTAAACCATTTTCAGTAGCAGCTACTAGGCTCTCCAGAGTCCCCTCAGCACAAAACTCCATGAAAATCAGCATCTCATCCTTGAAAGAAAGTAAGTTAGTTAGTTATTTTTTATATATGAACAATACTGACAACTGTAAAATTAATAGCAACAGACACTAAATTTCAATTCTGTCCCCTTTTGATGATCGCCCCCTAAATGATGTCAAATTCAGGTAGCAGTACAACACGAAATTAAACAAAGAACATTGAAAAAATGAATGCATGTACAAAATGGAGTCTATATGTTTATTCTTTTTTTACATACCTGGAAATGCTTAATTAGCAATAGTTTCGTTCACTAAGCCAATCATTAAACTGAACTACTTGCAGAATACACATACATAATTTCCGGAAAAAAACCAAATCAATAAATGCAATGTGCCTTAGAATCTGGGGAATAATGAATAAAAAACAAGTCTCACTTTCTACCACAGAGCAGCAACAATATTTACAAGCAATGGCAGAAAGTTTAATATATTCCTGAGAAACAGGACACATAAATTTGTTTAGTGATGTTAATTATTGAAAACAATAACAATAAGCATTCACTCTATTTTCTCTTATCTCCAGATATTGTGGTCAGTTAAAAGTGCTATAGGACATATAGCTCAATTCCAAAATTAAATACATCATAGGACAGGAGCAGAAGTAAAGAAAATGTCAAACCACAACCAGATGGAACACAAAAAGCCAAATAATATTTAAGTGTATTACACTTACAATATGAATTTCCACACCATAATATCGCACAAGTCCTGGGTGTTGTATTCCTTCAAATATACGTAATTCTTCAGCAACCCGGCGAATCGTACGATGATCATTTGGTTGCAGCTGAATTTCTTTCATAGCCATTAATTCACCAGTCTGGTTGTTAACAGCTGTATAAACCTTTCCAAATCTACCCTGACCTAAAAAACAAGAAATGAGCATACTTGAGAATATGTGTTTCTCACTCACAGAGATCTTGAGGAGTGTAAAATACAAACTGTGATTCAGTTACCAATAATACTGGTACACTAGAGGACTTACAAAAAAGAAGAAAATTGTAACAGATAAATATGAAACTACATTGCAAGAGTACTACCACAATACAAAAACTTGAGCAGGCAGATGTTGTGTGACAAAAACAGGGAACATGAGAGCACGGCAAGTCCCATGGAAAAATAAAGAATGACCTGACAGCAAAAAATGTGTCTGCCATATGTTTCAGTAATGCATGCCGCTATATAACAGGCAATGTCACAGTACTTTCTCAGTTGTTTGATAACAGCAAAACACAAGAGCACAAATCTGCCGATGGAGATGAATGTAATCTTTTCCCTCTTGTGGTTTAGCTGCTTTATTTCTTATACATGTTCTGCTAATCATGAGACTACAACAGAAGGAAACTTGGAAACAACGGTTAAAGTGCGCAATAGACGAAAACTGCCAAGGGCACGGGACACTTTAGGAAGATTTACAAATGCGACTGAGGTGGGTTTTCATGTCAATACGTACATTATTGCTTAAAGTATGAGGTCAATTATCTATCATTAGAGCAGGTCATCAGATTGAGGGCTAGTACCAGCAGACAACAACAAAAGTATGACCTTTCATTCAAGTCTTTATAGTCCATTGTTTGATTCAAGAAACGAATTCTGTCACTTCTCACTGATGCTAGAAACATATAAATCACCTACTGTAGTTATTCTTTCACTCAAATTGTATTTTGATTTGCATAAGAAATGCTTCACACTGCTGATGTAATAAATTAAGGTTAACAATAACTGACTCTCCTTGTAGAAAATGTAAATAAAAGAACTTTGAGATTAGTTTGGTTAATGCCATTCCAACATTTCAAATATTATGTTTTGTTGCTATTACCACATTTTTTTCAAGACCGAACAATGTTTTAGATGTACAATGAAAATGATGCCAGTGAAAATAGTGAGAAAGAAAACAATGCGATGCAAAATACATTACTACTTCAGAGACTACAAGATCGTCTTACAGCTGTTTTGACCATGGAGGAACAGATTCTAAGGAAAACAGAAACAATTGAATACCGGTAATTCATTACATTTAATATTATTTATTAATTACAGTTAAGTAAATTACATTTGTACATAGCTTTAAGTAAAATGAATAGTTGGAGCACAGAAGTTTACTTCAGAACAGGAGCTAATATTGTCGTAAGCTAAAAAGCTCATCTCATATCTTGTAAGTGCAAATTTTGGATCTGAAACTTGCTTTGTGAGTATGGAATGAAGTTAACCCAATACTACTTTCATGTCCCACTGGAAGAACTTATTACCAGTTTGGGGAATGAATAGGAAGAGGGCAAAGTGATATACTGACAAGAGTCAGTTATTCATTTATTCAGTCACATCCTATGTTCTGTAAGTAGAACATGAAGCCCGAGTCTTCTGAGATACTAAATGAGTGAAACTGTATATTAACAGGCATTGCAGGTCTCTCCAGTATACTAACAACCAATTACAATTAGTGCTAATCTACTCAAAAGAACTACTTCTTGATTACTATTTCCTAACACATTATAAATCAGGATATTATGTACATTACTTGCAAAGGATATACTGTGAACAATGCCACACTTCTTGTTACAATATTCAGATGTCATTTTCATCTACTACATAACTACTGATTTTACAGAACTTGTGTAATATGATGAACATTACAGCTAACTGAAACTTATATCTCCAAGCCAAATAGTCTGATAATCTTAATAAAAATGGTTCAGTATTCTCTTGCTTTATTTTTAATGATAATACAGCAACAACAGAAACCTTCAATCAGGAAGGTCAGCTGGGAATTTCAATTCCATTTTAATATGAAAATGAGTCCAGTGCTTTGGCCATTTTATTGCCAAACTCGATCACAAATGTTCTCTTTATCTGGTTAGGACAATAATTCTTCCCAAAATCTGACTTTATGTCTTGTATAGATAGGAAAAATTATTCACAATGTTTTTGTCAGAATTTCCAAAAAAAAAAGATACACAAACAACCCAGAGTACAACACAAGCTGAATAAGTTGTCTTGACTAGCACAGGCATTTTTCAGAAATATTGTGCAAGAGTTCAAAATTTGTGGGATCTGTTCATCATCCTCAGTGCTTTTCTTTCTATAATGGACAAAGTTTAAAACAAATAATATATTTCAACATATTGGGAAACAAAGAAAGTCTTACTAGAGCTCCACTGCTGAACTTCCACGTATGCTCCAAGCAATATATTTAGCATTAAGGTAGGTAGGCAGATCTTGACAGGAATTCACTCACAATTCTTATATTTCCCTTCTACCACTTCCTGATGATTCCAAGTTTCAGTACTTCCAATTAATAACAATTCCACATTTTTGTGTCACTCAAGATATTTCTTTTTCTATCTTCTTAGCTTCCTGGGCATAAAACACGCTATCATTTGAAGGCTAATACATAAACAGCAATAAAACTACTACAGATTTTGATCTGATATGAAAGGTAGAAGTTGATGAGCAGCTTCACAAATTCCAGTGTCACATGTTTATCACACAATCAGTATGAAATGAACTGCCACTGATATAGCTAGTTAATATATAACACAAAATGTGATACAAAGCCTATTCCACCAGCATACATCCTTCTCTGTATTGACCAATCAGAAGACCATTTATTTCAGGCTAACAAAGTTAGAGGTGCAGATGCAGGAAAAGAGTGAAAGTGTGAAGTCAGAACTCCGGGAAGTAAGTCGAAGAGTACAACAACTTGATTGGCAGAGCAGTAAAATTGATTCAGTTCTTGAATCTATAAAAATGGATACAAGTGCCCTGAACCAAGGACAAGAACATCTGCGAGGGATGTTCTCAGAAACAAGTAAGAATCAGCATGAACATGTGTGTCAAATATATATTCTGGGAATTGGTAATCCACATAGCACGCAGCAATTGGTAAACCATGAATGAAATAAAATATTCCTTGATTTGGTTGCTTACTATAGAGTATAGTGCTTCAACCACATGTAAGAACATGCAAAGTAAACCAGAAATACCAATGTTTTATTTACAAATCTAATGAAAATGTTATGATAGTGTCAGAGTGAATGGGATATGTGATTTACATATTAGATCACTAGCCTATTTGGTACTTTCTCATCTTTCTTTCAATAAAATTTTTCTGTACATGAAAAGTAAATTACTTGCTTTTACTGGAAGCACAAGTTAAAATTCTCATCTATAGGAACTTGAATTTTAACTTCTCAATTTAATCTCATGTTGACAGACCATGATCTGGAGTCATCAAAATGAATGGTACACTCATCTTAAAATACCACTTCTTTGGGAGGTACCATCAAAACTTCACAGTAATAGACCCAGTTTTTGCCACCTAACAATGTTTTTCACACTCAATGATACTTAGTTTCAAATTATTTCTTTGTATCCGGCACACAGTTTTCATCTGCCAGGAAGTTTCATATCAGCGCATACTCCACTGCAGAGTGAAAATCTCATTCTTCTTCCTCGTCCTCGCTCTTGTAGTTCTTTTCCCACTCTCTCATGACTTTCCCACTCTCTCATGACCTCAGAACATAAGGCAAAGGTATAAATTATATTTTTCTTCTTATCTTTCCAGAACTACTTCATGCATTGGCTGATGGCCTGCCTCTGCTTATTTGACATCATCTTGCTAGATTGTGATTTTTGTTGTTGGATGGGAAATTTCACAGTACTGATCAGTTCCCTTGTCCTGTATAGTGCCTTCTGTGATGTTAAGTTTTCTCAAGTCCCTTTTTGTCTCTTCCACCCATTCTGTGATATTTTTTTAATTTGGAAATTAAATTAATTTTTTTGTTAGCTTGTTGTCTTTCATTCTGTAAATATGGCCATTAATCAATCTCTTGTGATTGTTTCTATGCTTCCATATTGATCTTCATTTCTCTTCTTCATCCAGTTGTTAACTTTGTTCTTTTGTGGTCCTAAAATTTATCTGAGTCCTTTCCTTTCTTTCTTTTCCAGTTCTTCTTATTCACCCCTTTTATTCTGATCACCCCTGCTATTCATTGTTAGGCATTCAGATCCGCAAAGTGTTTCTGGTTTCATTATAGTTGTGTAGTGTTTAATTTTTTGCCTGGAATGATACTGACCTTTTATTAAATTGGTTTCAGGTGAGTTTGTATGCTACTTCCATTTTCTTCAATCTATCTTTACTTGTGGTGTTATCTAACTTATTCGATTGTGTCCATTCTCCCAAATACTTAATCACTCTTTTGATGTCTCTGTGTTGTATTTGTCTATACTTATACTTATATCTGTTGTTTTTATGTTCAATGGGTGAATTGTTTTTATCATTATCTTTGCATCCTTTTCGTCCTTAGAAATTACTGCAATATCGTTAGCAAAAGCGAGACATTTCACCTGAAATCTTCTTCTTCCTTGAAACTTCCTGGCAGATGAAAACTGTGTGCCGGACCGAGACTCGAACTCTGGACCTTGCCTTTCGCGGGCAAGTTCTCTACCCACTGAGCTACCCAAGCTTGGGTAGCTCAGTTGGTAGAGCACTTGCCCGCAAAAGGCAAGGTCCCGAGTTCGAGTCTTGGTCCGGCACACAGTTTTCATCTGCCAGGAAGTTTCATATCAGCGCACACTCCACTGCAGAGTGAAAATCTCATTCTTCTTCCTCGTCCTCGCTCTTGTAGTTCTTTATCCCACTCTCTCATGACCTTGTCTAAGACCAGACTGAAGAGAACTGGTGAGAGACACCTGTGTTAATTCTGAAGGGTTCGGAAGCTTCCCGTACAAGTTCTTTCTGTTCAATTAATTGTCTAGCGATATTATCGATACATGCTTCTTCCAGTGCTAGGAAATACTAATAATGTAGACTGTGGCCACTGAACACTTAAACAGAGTATTTCAAAGCCAAACACTGATTATGACGAGATCAAGAAAAACAAAGGGTATACAAAAGACTCATGAGAATAATAACAAATTGAGAACAAGAAATATGCATATTTTCATATTATGCGTAGACTGAATTTCTCTCTTTCTCAACAGCATTCATCATATAAATTAATGGCACAGACTACATGACTGAGTGCTTACTGTTTGATGGTAATCTGCGTTTTGTTTTTTTCCCCCCTTCTTTTATTTCTTTTCTTTATTTGCATTTCATCATACATAATTTTTAGTATTACTTCCTCAATTTCTTTATGGGAAAATCTGAATATCCATACTAAAAATTCATATTTTATGTCAACATCAGGAAGCAGAGCAATAAATGCAGCAGAAACAAGATCAGACAATCAGCTAAGCATTGTTCGAACTTCCATTCTCAGTATCCTGGGAATAGTGAAAAACTTACAGAATGTTGCGGTTAACACACAGAGAAACTTCACAACATTAATCAATGCAACAAAGTAAGTATTTTCTTTGTAATAATTACTATAGTGTGCTATAACCATCAGTTTATGGCAGATCTCCAAAATGGTACACTGTTGTAACCAATTTGGAAACTTTTACTGAAAATATTCATGAAACCATACAAAAACGGCTGCCTTCTACTCATTTTATTCCATGTATTAATCCTCTTCCTAAATGTTTCTTCATTGCAGACCCATTCTCAATAAAAATTGCCTGACACATTTCATTGAACATCTAACAAAGTGTGGTCACCAGGCGTGGGATCGACTTTTGAAGCCACCCATACCATGGTGTTCAGTTATGTTCCTAGGTTTCACACCCTAAAGCTATTCACTAATGTGAGCCCTTTGATGAAAATGAGTTGAGTGTTGCACTAGCACACGGTAGTTAACAAGTTTATTCCACGTGGCAGCACAGATAATGGTTAAGGCTTATGACTGATATGCTGAAGGTGGTGGGTTCTAATCCTGTTTGATGCTTTTAAATTTTTATGTTAAATCTTTACTGAACAACAATTAATTAATTTTAATTCAATTAACTAGTTCAAATGTAATTTTATATTTCTAATCAGTTACTCTATCGTTTCAATAATTATATTAACTTTTTTACTTGCTCTCCTTTTTTCTTTCTATCATTCTTTTTCATTTGGAATAATTGTCCACGTAATTTTAATTATTTTTATTTACCTACTGTAATGTTTAATAGTTTGAAAATGTCGATCCACCCACCAAACAACAAAAGGTGAAATAATATATCAGTATTTATATTTGTTGTGCAATAGTAAAGAAAATTAATTTTTTGTTGTGCAATTTACTTTTCTTTCTGAGTGATAACAATCATTATGTAAACATTTAAAACATAAATTCTATTTACACTATGGACAAAATAATGCAGATAAAGATTTAAATGAAAGAAAGGATTGCATAAATAAAATGAGGAATAGAAATAGTGACGAAAGTAACATGGACAAAAATATAAAATGACAAAAACTAAAGAAATTAAAGAAAAGTTGATACAAAAAGGTAATTAACATGGACAAAGATTATAAACAAAAATGGGTTATTGGTAGAAAAAATGAAGCAAATAAAGTTAAAATGGGGATTAGAATGATGCAGCAAAGGATTAAAAATTAAAAATTAAAAAAAATAAATAAAAAAAAACAACATTTGAACAAATTACATGAACAAAATATAATGATGAAAGCCATTTCAATAAACATTTATGATTAAGAATTTAAAATGCATGTCACAGGACTCGACCCATCGCTTTCAGTACGTCAGTAACATATCTTAATCACTGCACTAAGTTGTCACTCAGAACAAACCTCTTAATTACACTGAGGTGACAAAAGTCATGGGATAATGATAAGCACATATACAGATGGTGGTAGTATCATGTATACGAGATATAAAAAGGCAGTGTATTGGAGGACCCGTCAGTTGTACTTAGTGATTCACACGAAAATGTTTCCGACATGATTATGGCTGCACAACAGGAATTAACAGACCTTGAACATGGAATAGTAGTTGGAACTAGATGCATGAGACATTCCATTTTGGAAGTCATTACAGAATTCAACATATTGAGATGCACAACGTCTAGGTTGTGCCGAAAATACCAGATTTTGGGCATTACTTCTCACCACGAACAATGCAGCGCCTGGTAGCCTTCACTTAGCAACTGACAGCAGCGACGTTTGCATAGAGCTGTCAGTGCTAACTAACAGACAAGCAACACTGTGTGAAAAAAACACAGAAATCAATGCAGGTCATATGATGAACTTATCCATTATGAGAGTGTAGCAAAATTTAGCATTAATGGGCTATAGCAACAGACAACTAATGCGAGTGCCTTTGCTAAAAGCACAACATTGCCTGCAGCACCTCTCCTGGGCTTGTGACTATACTGATTGGACCCTAGATGACTGGAAAACCATGGCCTGGTCAGATGAGTCCCAATTTCAGTTGGTAAGAGACGATGGCAGGGTTTGAATGTGACACAGGCCCTATGAAGTCATGGATCCAAGTTCTCAACAACACACTGTGCAAACTGGTAGTGGCTCCATTAAACTGTGAGCTGTGTTTGCATGGATAAACTGGGTCCAACTGAACCAATCACTGACTGGAAACGGTTATATTCAGCTAGTTGGAGACATTTGCAGCCATTCATGGACTTCATGTTCCCAAACAACAATGGAATTTTTATGGATGACAATACATCATGTCACTGGGCCACAATTGTTCGTGATTGGTTTGAAGAACATTCTGTATAATTTAAGCAAATTGTCTGGCCACCCAGATCCCTGACATGAATCCAACGAACACTTATGGGACATATTGGTTGGTTAGTTCTTGCACAAAACCCTGATCTGGCAACACTTTTGCAATTATGGACAGCTACTGAGGTAGCATGGCTCATTATTTCTGCTGGGGGCTTCCAATGACTTATTGCGTCCGTACCCATGTTGAGTTGCTGCATTACCCTGGGTAAAAGGAGGTTTGACACAATATAAGGAGGTATCCCACAACTTGTCACCTCAGTGTATAATGCTGTAACATACCATGTAAATTCCTCCTCCCCCCCCCCCCCCCCCCAAATCAATTACTTGCACAAACAATGGCCCACTTCGGTGAATGGCTTCAGGAGGTGATACCTGGGAAACTAAAGTACAACACAATACAGAGGGTTTCACTCCCGGGAACCACTCCTCCTAAAAGATGATAAGCAGTCCCCCCCCCCACCTCCCCCCGTTCTTTGCAACGAAATGAAAGTAACAAACGAGCACTAGCAACATAGGGGATGGAAGATCAGCTAATACTTATTTGCCAATAGCTAGTTACACTTGGCTGTTCTATATCAAATATTGTAAATCTTAAAAACTGTACACTTTGAGTACCTGCTAGAAGAAGTAATGGAAACAGATATTTCAATCTGGAAGTATGTCCCAGAAACAGACCAGTATTTTATAATTACGAAGAGACATGATGTTCAGGCAGTGCTTACCTTCCGGATGCACAATTACTGTACTTTCATAAAAACAATTGAAGCAGAAAATAATAATCATACTTTCCAGAAATACAGAGTGCTTCTTCAGTGAGAAAAGACAGATTTGCTGAGGAAGGATCACAAGGGGTGGAGGGGGCACAGGACTCTAAAATCCTACATTGAGAGGAACCCACCTGTCAACAACAGCAATTGGTGAAGTATTTTATTATGCTAATTCTTTAAGTGCAGGCTCTTGATTTTCTGACTCACTGTTACATTAGTACACCATTACACTAATTCGCACTGTTTCTCTCTGATTAGGCTAATTGTTATCCTCTTTGTTAACGTCACTATTCCAAATTTTCCATTGTAGTTTCTACCTCATTCCTGTTTCCACTGTATAAGGTTTAATTTTCATCTCAACTGCTTCTTACTGTACTGTGGCATGACTCTTAAGGCAGTTGCAGTTTCCTCATTTTACAACTTTAATCCCTCTTTCAGGTGTTCTATTTCTCCAAGCAATAACCTAGAATGCAGCTTTGTACACTGTCTTTCTTTAGATGGTCATTTGTACAGTGAGCATCTCTATCAACACATATACCTAGATTTTTTTTTAAATTTTGATGTTGTTGAATGAACTTTTCAAATCTCTTCCTATAAGCGTCTTAGCTTCATTTCATTATTTTCTTCTTCTTCTTCTTCTTCTTCTGATAGTAAATGTGCACTTAGCTAAAAATCACTTGTCTAACAGCTTTGAAAACTAAACACCCTTTATCATCCTTAACTACTTGCTTTCCCTATACAATAGCAAAAAAACAATAGAATGTATCTAACAGTAAGATCATAATTTCAGATCATTATCTTCAATAAGCACCAAATTGGCTACAAAGCAAGATATTCATTCTGCTACCATGGAAATAAGACAGGATTCTTTTATCTCTCCTTTGATGAGAGAACAATTTACTCCACACATGAAACTGCAAGCTGAAGAAGATGAACAACTCCCTGAAGATTGCAAAGCATTGCAGCAATATGGTAACAATATTTCTGGGGTGTATAAAATAAAGCCAAAATTATCCACAAAAGGCTTCTTTGTCTACTGTGATCAAGAAACCCACAATGGAGGTTGGACAGTATGTAGCATTACCAGCAAATGTTTTTAATGAACTACTGCTATGCAATGTTTATGAATTAAAAACTAACACACTGATTCCATTCAGGTTATCCAAAATCGGTATGAAGGTTCTGTAGAGTTCTTTCGGAACTGGCATGACTATAAATATGGATTTGGGAACTTAGCTGGAGAATTCTGGCTGGGACTGGAAAAAATACATATATTATCCAATGATGTGGTAAATTAAAAATTTAGAAGTACATAATGACGTGATCAATCATGTTTTTATGGCCAGTATTAATTTGTTTGCATTTTCCAGATACATGAACTATTAATTGAAATGCACGATTTCACACTCACTAAGACGTACGCCCTCTACTCTGCATTTTCTGTTGGAACAGAACTTGAAGGCTATCCAATCTCTATACTTGGAGACTATGATGGAGATGCAGGTATCAAGACTAAGTAAGATATAGTACCTATAATCCAATATACGACAGAACTTATGGATATGAACTTTTCCAGGTGATTCACTTATTTATCACGCTGGAATGAAGTTCTCTACTTATGACATGGATCACGACAACTGGTCTGATGGAAATTGTGCTGAGTCTCACACTGGAGCTTGGTGGTATAATGGATGCGATACAAGGTGGAAATAACAGTAGCTACATTATTCCTACTACTATTATTGCTGTTTTTTCTACATACAGTATCTGCCCAGCTTTTACAGTTCTTGAATTGGCTTGTTCTCAGTTGTTAGAAATTGGAATATATCCATAAGATAAGGTGTATGTGTGACCAGAAATCACCCTTTGTCGTCAAATAATACTTCAGCACAGAGTCATTGTTGAATCACTATCTTAAATTTCTAATTTTGAGAGAATCAACATTCATATTAATAGCAAGACACACCATTATAAATAATTCTTGATTTAAATTACAGGTGACTATTCAGCTGAAACTTCCTGGTATATTAAAGCTGTGTGCTAGACCAGGATTTCAATCCAGGCCTTTGTCCTTTGCAGTCAACAGCTCTACTAAATGAGTTATCTGAGGACGACTCACGATCCATCATGCTCAGGTAGCTCAGTTGGTGGAGCACTCACCTGCAAAAAGCAAAGGTCCTGGTTTCAAGTCACAGGCTGGAACACAGTTTTTATCTGCTGGGAAGTTTTGTATCAGCATACACTACGCTGCAGAATGAAAATTTCATTCTCACTATTCATCTGTCCACTCTGTATGGTTAGTCTTATCCTTCATAAGTACTCTGCACAAAGAAAAATTTGCTGTGTCCCAATCTTTCTGAAACTATCTGAAAAACGTGCATGCATGGTATTCGTTTATTTCTGTTAATAGTTCACAGTAAACTTTTACTGAAAATTTTTATTTCTGACTTTCCATCACAATTATAAAATCCTTCTGTTGCTTAGCAGTTCCATTCCCAAACCTCACTGCAAGACCGAGTCTCAATTTATATTTTTTAATTGTTTCATAGAATATGTACCTTCTGCATTTATGTCAGTTTTCACCCTCATTACTGTGACACTGAATTATCTCACTGGCTCTTTCTCATTTTCTATCACAATAAGTCAACCAACCAGCAACTGCTCTTCATTTTGCTTCTGAGGAACTTTACATTTATATTTACCATTACAAGGGAATAACAGATGTTGCTCAGCTATATCATCAATATGAAAGTGAAAGATGATAAAGAGTTCCAAGTAAACTGTTCATACAAAGGCAAAGCACTGCTACAAATGTCCCATAATTTGTCCCCCCCCCCCCCCCCCCCCTCCTCCTCCTCCTCACAATTCTCTGGTGTGCACTTTTCTGTGAAATGTGTTTGCTTATTATATATCTGTGATATTAAATCAAAGATGTTCCCAGTCACAATAAATTCATCAATACAGAAAACTGCCAGTTGCAAATAAATAATCTTTCCTGGATAGCTTCACTTCAATTTGAACTTCTGTGACAATAGCCTGCCTGTTGTCATACAGAGTGTTCTGAAATTTCTGTTGCAAACTTCTAGGGCTTGTAGAGGATAGTGAGTACATAATATTTTGAATAGGAACCCTTGTCTGGAAACATCATTCAATAACACTACAGAGCATCAAGGTTATAGATTCTACCACCTGTAAGTATGTGTATGTGCAGGGCGATTCCATGACGATGTTACAAACTTTCTAGGATGATGGTGAAGGATGAATGTAGCAATTTGAGATAAGGGTCCCTGTACCGGGAACAAATGAAAGTTTACTGAAAACGATTCTGATACCTCTGACAGTTAAATATATGTACTGATATTGTTGATGCTAAGACTGTAAGGTAGGCAACTTTCAAAGGTCATAGTATGGACCAAAATAAAGAAAATAAAGAAAAAATTGCCAGTAAACATGGGCTCAGAAATAAATACAATAAGAGCTATGGGCAGTTGTTCATCTTCGCTACTGTGACACACACCTTGCTATTTAACAAGTGCTCATAGCTCTTAAGGTATGTGTTTCAGAGCCCATGTTTACTAGGCATCTTTTCATTGTTTTGGTCCATACTACCGCCCATGAAAGTTGCCGACCCTACAATCCTAGCAACACCAGTACCAGTAAATGTATTCCACTGACACAGGTATCAGAATGGCTTTGGCTTATAACTTTCAACTCATTCGTTTTCGGTCCAGGAACCCTTACCTCAAATTGCGCACATTTACAGACATCGGCGCCTATAACTTTGATGTTCTGTATCATTGTTAGATGATGCTTCCAGAAAAGGGTTCCTATTCTCACTCCACTTTACAAGTCCTAGATGCTTGTAATAGGAATTTTCAAACACTCTGCACAGAGTTTAAGGACAATGTTAAAGTTTGTTTTTGTGCATCATACGCAAAATAAGCAAAAAATTAATAAAAAAAAAAAGATGCACACGATGGTTTCAGTGAGCATCAGAGGTGATCTCAGATGCTCCAAATCTTGGGTACTTTCAGCAGCAATAATTACATTCGGGGAACTGAAGATTAATATTTTCAACATTTTGCAGCCCTCTCAGCAACTGCATAAATGTTAATTATAAATGAACAAGAGACTCAGTTGCAATGCTTACCTAGATTTACCTAGGTTTCAAGTGGGATAACCCAACTTTCTTCAGAATAAAATGAACTATGATTTGTCCATAATGGACAATGTCAAAAACTAAAAACTATAATGTAGCAATACATCCTCATATTGCAAAAACTTATCTAGGAAACAGCCTCGGCCCCACTTCGTGACCGCAATATGGCAGCAACGGATGTTATACTGGAACTGGCTATATCTTCAAGAGTGCATGCGCAATAGTGTGTCATGCGTACTTGTTAACACTGGTACCAACATGTACTCCCAAACTTAAATTTTTTTTGAATAACCAGGTGCTGCTAACGAAGTTGGAGATGGCATGTGTGGTTCGACATTTGCTGAACACTTAGTGCAAACAGCTCACACATCCAACTCTCCAGATAATATTCTGGCTCTTACATTGCGAAGTGAAGGGTGCGAGGTTGGCTATTTTGGAAGAAATACAAATTTTTAAACACTGACTATATGACAAAAATAACTTTCTTAACGACCAGCTGTAGCTGCGGAACAAAAAAAGTTTTTTTTAGGTTTTCAACTGTTATTCCATCTGCCATAATTTTAGGGAGTAATCATTATATCCTTGCCAACATGTTTTTAGCACTCCCATTTGCTGAATAGCTGGGATTAGCTGGTAGGAAACGTATATGTCAATTTCGTTAGCCGCACCTGGTTATTCAAAAAATTTTAAGTTTAGGAGTACATGTCGGTACCAGTGTTAACAAGTATGCATGACACTATCACACATGCGCTCTCGAGGGTGTAGCCAGTTCCAGTACAACATCCGTTGCTGCTGTACTGTGGTCACGAGGTGGGGCCAAGGCTGTTTCCCAGATAAGTTTTTGCAATATGACGATGTATTACTATAATATAGTTTTTAGTTTTTGATGTCCAACATGGAGAAATCGTAGTTCCTTTTATTCTGAAGAAGGTTGGGTTATCCCAACTGAAACGCAGGTAAATCTAGGTAAACATTGCAACTGAGGCTGTTGTTAATTTATAAGAAACTGAAATGCTGCAGTATTCTGCATGTGACATTTCTGGACCATTACTCCAATAGGACATACTCATATGATGCAAGTGATGTTCAAGATATATAATCACTTATTCCTGTCATTTACCCCCCCCCCCCTCCCCCAAACACCTCTGGGATCTTCTCAATAGCAATTCTACCATGGTACTCATCTCAAAACCAATACAACTCTGTACTCTGAAAAAAATTCCCTGAAATGATACATTTTCAAAGCTTGTTCAATATAATGCATTTGACACACCATATGAAAGCATCATGAGAAACTGGAAGTGTAACATTCTTTTACTGCTTTGTATGTTTTATTATTTTTTCACAGGTCACACAAAAACTAAAATTTCAATCATTTAATTATGAGGGTTGCAATTTCACAGATAGCAGTGTATGACTGAAGCTGAAAAATGCAGCACTGAAATTCCTTTCAAGCAGAAAAATGAAAGTGTTCTCACATGATACCACACTAAACTATAACTTATTAATTAGCAGCCATGTGAAGATTATGATTTTGACATGTCCATAGATATGAGTGATACATAACCCATCAATCATTTTCACTGGTCACTGAACACTTGAAGTCACAAGTTTCAAAGGCAGCCTTACCATACCACCCATCATAGTTCTTGCTCTTGTTGACAGCACTGATGTAAAATATGACCTATGCATCCTGTCAGTACCACAACAAAGTATAGTTGCAGCACTGATAAATCATATGTATAATGGGAAGTGTTAACTGTGAGGGCACAAACATGTCCTCTATTTTTTCATGCAGATATTGCCCCGAATGTTAGATTCATACAACAAATATCAATGAGAATGAACTGTGACAGACAAGTGCCAGTTTCTGAGCATATTACAGAACACAGTAGCTGGTAAACATCACTCTAAGACCATCCAGCCAAAGGCAGAAGATAAACCCAAAGCATTTCTGCCATTCTGAGAGCGATCTCAAGTGAGACTGGGCACATACAATGTAAATGTAGAATTAGAATAGTATTCTGAACTTTGTGGAAAACTACGGATTTGCTGCATCCATTCCATCCTTTAAACCCTCCAAATATATGAACACGAAAGAAAACAACACGAGTCCATCTTAAAGGATAAAAATGACAACATTTACAATATCATCATCTGTGTCTTAATCCCCCCCTCCGCACTCACAAAACCTGCACTCTACTCTTCATATTTACCATAAATAATTAGTTACACTACCCTGACATTCCCCAAATGAACAATGGATTGACGTCATTTACAAATATACCGACACACCAATAGCTTTTACACCCTGACAGCTCGAAACTATGTATATATCAATTAATGGCACAAAAAAATGAAAACAATCAATTTTTGACAAAATAATATAATTAGATAGATAAAAAAATCTACTTACCAAGTGGCGGCAGAATACACACATAAAAGGAGGTTATAATTAGGCAAGCTTTCAGAGCCAGTGGCTCCTCCTTCAGACAGAAGGGTCGAAGGGGAAAGAAGACTGGTGAAAGAAAAGGAATGGAGAGGTCTACAAAAAAGGGGTAGATTTTGGGAAAGTCACCCAGAACTGCAAGTCAGGAGAGACTTACCAGAGGCGATGAAGAAAAGTCTGTCTGTCTCATCGTCTCTGGTAAGTCTCCCCTGACCTGCCGTTCTGGATGACCTTCCTGAAACCTTCCACGTTTCCTAAACCTCTCCATTCCTTTTCCTTCATCTCTCTTTCTTCCCCTTCAACCCTTCTGCCTGAAGAAGGAGCACTGCCACCGAAAACTTGCCTAATTAGAACCTTTTATGTGTGTGTTCTGCCGCCACTTGTTGAGTAGATTTTTTAATATATCTAATTACATTTTTTTGTCAATTAAAGGTATAAGTATTATATCTATCTCCTTACTTTAAAGCATAAGCAATGTACTACTCCAACCTTAGCTTAATTATAACATGTAACGGATATAATCTTAATAACCTCCAGATCTGAAAAACTTTACTCTCCTTCAATCTTTCCTTCCTTCCAACGTTCTTATTTGAAAATTATCTCTCTCCCCCCCCTCATTTTATAATTTACGTGAATTAATTTAGTTATTTGCATTTTTCTGTGGATATTTTCCCAATGAATAATAACTTGCCTAAATCACAAAACTCATAGATCTTGCCTAAATAAAACAAGCTGTTTGTGCCCTATGCCATCCTAATACTACATCTATCTCTTTGTATTGTTAAGAGTGTAAGTAAATCTTAATGCATATCTTTAACTCAGTACCAATGTATAACTTCAGCATTTACTTAATTATAACAAATAACAGATGCAAGTTTAACAAACTCACAACTCTAGCACATACGAAACTAAGCTCTCTTTCTTGCAATCCTTTTATCTTCTATCTCTGAGCCCCAGCCAAAATTGTTATTTATGTATAATTTTACCACAGTTGGGAACATAATTGATCCACTTCAGTTTCATAACATGTCACCCGATTACATACACGAGAACAAAAGTTAAGCTATATAAACTGGACAGGAAAGGACTCCTACTACTCGAAATATTTACTCCAAGATATGTAATCGATAACTCGTCCACAGATCTCCACAATGCTTTGCATCTTACTGTAAAATAATAAAATTGTTTACTATAAGTTATTTGTACTTTGAAAGATTGCTTCTGTTTTTGATGTATGTTCTTTCGACCTAGCAGTTTCCAGACACCATCTTTGTTTACAAAACTTAACAGTTTATATGTGATGTAGAACAGAGAAAGGAGCTTGTGACCACTTGAAGTATTCCACTTACATTTACGTTTTAGTCAAAAACCTCCCCAAAACCATGTCCTGAAATAGTGTTTTGTTTCTCCACTAGACAGTGCCAGTGTCAGAGGTTATACCAAAGACAGAACACAACATAGGTGTCATATTAACACATACAAATCCACCTAATGGTGGACGTTTAAATCATTGAAATGTGTTGTGGATATAAACAAACAGTGACTGGAAAGTAAACTACTTCTTTCATTCAATATCAATAACACTCAAATTAAAATGTGAACATTTTAAGTTAAACTGACTTATCTTCCCTTCAGTGTTTGTAAAACTTAGAATTTTTTTACTGTTTCCCTTTTGTTATATGCTGGAAAACGATTTTTAAAAATTTCAAAGCTAGAGATTCATCTGCCCCCTCCCTTTCTTTAATGTCAATTTTAGTCCAGTTGCTGGTAACTAACAACTCCCATCTTAACTATTTTTAGAATAGTATACATACAATTTATTATATTTTATGGATAAAGATAACAACAACAACAACAACAACAATAATAATAATAGTATAACAGTAATAATAATGCTTTTCTTTCATTAGCAATCTGAATGGGCGTTATCTTGGTGGTGAAGTGCAAAGCACTCATGAATACCAAGGAATGTACTGGTATGACTGGCATGGCCCAAGCTACTCACTGATGAAGACACGAATCTCAATTAGACCAAATCCAAAAGCATACATTTATGTGAAAAATAATGGAACACAATCACAGCTCAAAAAACTTAAAAATAGAAAGCATGGATCACAAGGAGAAAAGCTGAAGATAACAGAATCTAATGCAGCTAATGAAACTGAATCTCTGGATGAAAACAGTCATCATTCAACTAGCAAAATATCTGACCAAGAATCAAAATGAATAAAATAAAACTCAATCTACTCTGAACAAGTGTAACATTCCAGTTCAATAACTGGATCGTTAATGGGATAATGAAATGTATTGTAGCTTGCAAAACTGAAATAAAGAAACCATAAACATGCAAAAGCCTACCAAAACAGAAACCAATTGCTAACTTTGTGATTCTTTGACTTTGCTAGTTCTTTAGCTGTTTTATAGTTTTCACTAGGCAGAAGTACTGCACCTCATTCTTTTTTACTTGTAGTACATGTTTTGTTATGATTACTTAAATTTCAAGGAAATATTTTTTTCATTCTTTACATAACTATTAAACAATGGAAAATCCAAGACGGAATGTAACAATATTATGAGAAGGAAAGTTGATACTCACCATATAGCGGAGATGCTGAGTCACAGTAGGCACAACAAAAAGATTTTCACACTTAAAGCTTTCAGCCCAAGGCCTTTGTCAACAATAGGCAAATATATGCGCGCACACGAGCACGCGCAGGCGCAGGCACACACAGGCAAACGCAACTCACACACACGACTGCAGTCCCAGGCAACTGAAACCACACTGCGAGCAGCAGCACCAGTGCATGATGGGAGTGGCGACTGGGTGGGGGAAAGGAGAGGCTGGGGCAGGGAAGGGGAGGGATAGTATAGTGGGGCTGGCGGACAGTGAAGTGCTGCAAGTTGGGTGACGGGTAGGGGAGAGATGGACAGAGGGGGGATTATTTATTTTTTCTATTTCTCTCTATATCTCTCCTTTTCTGCTACTCTCCCCCCCCACCCCCCCCCCCCCCACCTCTCCCCTGCCTGCCGCCCAACCTGCAGCACTTCATTGTCTGCCATCCCCAGCATACTATCCCTCCCCTCCCCTCCCCTCCCCGCCCCAGCCTAGACCTTTCCCCCATCCAGTCGCCACTCCCATCATGCACTTGTGCTGCTGCTCACAGTGTGGTTTTAGTTGCCTAGGACTGCAGTCGTGTGTGAGAGTTGTGTTTGTGTAAGTGTGTGTGTGTGTGTGTGTGTGTGTGTGTGTGTGTGTGTGTGTGTGTGTGTCTATTGTTGGCAAAGGCCATTGCCGAAAGCTTTAAGTGTGAAAATTTTTTTGTTGTGCCTATCTGCAACTCAGCACCTCTGCTGTATGGTGAGTAGCAGCCTTCCTTATCACAATATTGTTTAAGTAACTATTGTTATACATTCTTTAACCCTTCGGTGGGCATGCCTTTCATACTTCCATGAGTCGGCGCATTGTGGCTTTTACTCCACAATTAGTGTTACATTTTTAACCTAAGGAAAAATAATCTTTATATAATCGCCAGTTACATTTTATTGGAGAAAACACAACATAACATTACATGGCTCTATAAAAATAATCTTTTATTTATTTGTTGCCTTCACAATTGTCTATTATTGTCATTGCAATTTATAACAAGCTGATATTCTTTACTGCCTTCATTGTTCTTTTGATTATATCACTTAATTGCAGTGATTCATGTGACAAGAAAGTAACAAGGGAAGATGTTATGAAATAATGGAGCATTCATAAACTCCCACTCATGTTAATGCTTGTGAATAAATTAGTCAACTTCCATCTGCAGCTCACTTTCACATTTCACACATTTTGTATCTGTGACACTATGTTTCTTGCATTTCATACATACTGTTTTGGTTCTGTTGTTTCTATGTCTGCCACATATGTAACAGATTTCAGGTTTTGTTGGCTCCTTGGTCTTCTCTTCTTTGTGCCTATGGTATACTCGGTGAAGAACGTGTGAATATCCTTGGGAAGTGTCTAAAGTAACGCTTGTTGATTCAAATGTTCTTCCATTAGGTCCAGAGCAAGATGTTTCAAAAAAATTTGTCTTCTTTCTTTATTACTAGGATTGTTGAATTTGAAAATAATGTTTGCATTTATCCCAGCAATTTCTAGATATCTATAGAAAAGTTCAAGTAGCCATCGTCGCGTTATTCTGGAAGTACTGTAGGATGAGCACATCTGATCTACAGTGTCAACTTCTCCTTTGGTAGTATTGTAGTCCAAATTCACTCTAGATTTCTTAGTCTCTCGATTCATTTCATTTGTGCCGTGCATTGTCGATAAAAAAAATCACAACTTCATTCTTTCTAGGAACAGCCGAGACCATAAAATACCATCTTGAAAACCGAAGAGGCATGACTGAACTTCTCGGGTTTTATTTGCATAGAATTCTTGAGGTAGTAGTGGTGACATCTGTTGAGAATAACAAATACATATCTGGACATGGACGCAACTGTAACACTATCTGTGATACTAACAGAAGACCACATCTTGCGGCTAACTGCCGGAGGCGCGCCCACCAAAGGGTTAACAGAGGGGAAAATGAAAATGTCTTCTTTTTTTATTTTTGCCGTATGGGTCAGAAACATGGGGAAAAAATCTGAACTTAAACAGAAAGTAGCATATAGTTTTAGTGTGCTCAGATTGCTGTGCCTGCACAGGGTACCACACAGGTATGTATTATAAGAGAAGTATAACTGTAAGGAGGAGCTGTATTTTAATCTTGCCAAACTGAACAATTTTGCAAGAGAAAAACAGTGAGATGGTTGATAAGAGAAAACTGTTAAATAGATTCTAGACTGAACCTCAGTCAGGAGATGAGATACACTGAAGCCACTGAAATGTTGTATGAAAAGAAATCAATAAAAAATCTGATTTCTGCAATTTATTTTATTGAAATGACAGTAAGGATATAGAAGAATTCATGGCCAACAGGTAGGAACATCTGACATGGAAAGTGTGTTACTGTCATAATGCAAATAAAGTTTTTCTGCCCTATGTGGTGTAACACAGGAAAGAGTACAAAACCCTCCTCCTATCACACAGCTGAAGAGGGTACAGTATTAAGAAAAAACACACCAACATAACTGTCATCTTTCTGAAACCTTATAGATCACTTAATCACTTATTGACACACAACAAAACATTGCTTCAAATTTATTTATTTCCTTCTCACCTATTTGAAAACTAAGCTGATTATTCAAATATAATTATACAATGTACACTTTCACAGCTAGTGTTTACCTCAGTTAAAACTTCCACAGTGATCAGGCATGGTTGATGTAAGGAGGTATATGGAAGGGTATAAACACCTATATTATTCTGCAATCGTTACCTCCCTGACAGTAATATAATTAGCAAACAAGGAAAAATTGCTTATGTTGAATAATGAATTATCATGAAATTCCTGCACAAAAAAGCCCTGAAATCAAGAAAGACATTGGTCTGAATTCAAGCACAGCTTTGGAATCTTATTCCAATACTAGAAGGGAAGCACAATCTATTTTACAGATATGTAATCAGGTTCAGTCTTCTTTGCATAATCTGTAGACAATTTTACAGATATCTCATCAGGTTCAATTGTCTTTCTTTTGTTGCATATTTTAATTGATTTTATCTGTCAGTTCAGTGTTAATATGATGATTGAAAGGACAAACCATATTACGTACGATCTTCTGCAATGAAACAATTCTGAGGGGCGGCGGGGAGAGGGGGGGGGGGGGGGGGGGGGCAGGTCACTCAGGCACCAGGTTGAGAGGGGACACTCCTACCGTGATAAAGGCTTGCTATCACATCTGATGCATTTGCCACAGTAGCAGCATATAAGAAAATCTAAAATTGCTGTTATATAACTAAATAAAACAGTGTTTACAAAATGCACACTGTGCCTCCAATCAGCATAGATTTCAGAGTATCTAGCCATTACCAATGTGACAGTCATGTTCGAAGGGGGGCGGGGCGGGGGGTTATAAATAAATAAAGAAAGATATAACAAAAGCCTGTAGAACACAACAGACTCGTGCTGATAATCATCATTAAGAATGACTACAGAATAAATACCTTTGTCTACTGAATTCAACTCATTTGTTCTGAAACACAAAAATTGTACATAAGCAAGGGCAGGAAAACTAGTTATATTTTTAGCTTATTTTATAGTTCTTTTTTGTAAAATTTTGATGTTTTTTGTAAAATTTTGATGTTTTTTGTTGCCAAATTTGGTGTTATTTTCAGATGGATTATTTTTCAATTATGTTCTTTGTTTTTGTTATATTTCACCATTTCTAAGTCTTATTTTGCAAAATTAATTTACCTAACAATTGCGTAATACAGTACTTATTGAAATCACACGTCTCAATTGGATCATCTATATTTAAAAAACTACTTTAGTTCATTCACATTAACACCAACTAATTAAAAACAAGTAAGTCTATATCCAAACAATATTGGAAGTTTTACAAACTACAGCATTCCTGTAACTTCAAATTTCTATTCAGAGACAATATGCTGTCAATTCTTTAATACAGGGTGTTCCATTTATCTTGACCATCTCAAAGTAACTTTTTGTCCAGAAGCAACATAAAAATGTATCAAGCATTTTTAGCTTTTATCAGGATACTAAGCAGCATCATTTCATCTCGTGTAACTTTGTTCGTTACAAAGGTATGAACAGAAGTGTGTCTTTTTTAAACAGCAACCTGCATTTTTTATTTGGTAACCCTTTTCCCATCTTCAAGACCTGTTCACAAATGTAATGCAGTGTATAGTTCATATAAACATGATGTCGTTAAAAATGTAACACAAAACTGACTTTTGACTGTCCTGTACAACCTCACAGTGAAAGTACCTGGGGTATTGTAACTTGTCCACTTGCTGGAGTTGACAGAGGGGGGAGGGGGGGGGGGGGACCTACACACACTAGGAAAATGCATGTCAGTCATTCAGACAATCATCTTCAATTGACGATTTATATGAGTATGATGTACAGCAATAATGAGAAGGCAGAAATGTTACTTGTCTAAGGAGAGCATAAGTTAGCAGAACAGTAATTGCAATAATGTGAGAAAGTAGGTTTCTGTAGGCTATCAATCTCTCTAGAGTTTCTCTGCCTGAGTGGCGTTATGCCTGATTTCAAACATAATCAAAAAAAAGTAACGATTATGAAGTTTTTAATCAAGGACTGCACTTACTGTGCACAGCATAATGTTTAAAAGTTCTGCAGTACTGTACTCCTCATACCTTTACCCTGAACAAGAAAGCATTATTGCAATTTCTGTTCTGATAACTTACATTCTTCATGGATGGGCAGCATCTCTACCTTCTGTTCATTGTTACACGGTCTACTCTTCCCCATCGATGCGCAAGCCGCTTAAGTGGCATCACATCAAAAGACTTCCACCCGGCGTAGGGAGTCAAAGTCGGTTTTGTGTCGGTTTTTTAACAACGTCATGTTTACATGAATGTTGCCTTGTGGTACATTTCTGAGCAGGTTGATGAAGGAAGTTGATAAAAAAACATAGGATGCTATTTTTTTTAAAAAGAGACAACCTGCTGTCCATATTTTGTAATGAATCAGGTTACAAGAGAGGAAATTACGATGATAGCTAAACAATTGCTTGACACTTTTTTTTTTTTTTTTTTGCTCCTGGACAAAAAGTTATTTGCGGTGGTCAAGATAAATGAGACAATCTGTGTATTGTGAAAACTGCCACTCTGAGTCTACATTCGAACATGGAAGCCAAATCGCCTTCAGTACAACAGCAGACTTTTGACAATGTCCATATTTTCCACTGGCATGAAAAACTGCTATTTAATTAAATTCTGAAGGGATTTGTATTGTTACCGAACGTCTACACTACAGGGATCTGTCATTCCACGTATACATAACAAGCTCTTTGCCAGGTCATCATCATGATCATCATCTTAAAGTTGAAACTAGAACCTACTGCTGTAAACACAGACCTTCATGTATCTGTGACCATAAGAGCTGACAGCCTAGTTCAAAGATGCCACCCAACACTTTTCACAAGCACAATGCGTTTTGCTGTTTCCTTCACCTGTACCTAAGAACTTCTCTTCATGCTTTTCATCAGTCTGCTAGTTTCATCACTAAAAATTCCTTTGCCCATAATAATGAATCTGCCTTCAAATTATTTTAAACAGGAAAAAGAGTTAACAGTTTTACCCGAAGATGTCTTATTTCCCAAAACTTTTGTTTTTTACAGTAAACTGTATCAAACACAATTTATTTTGGAGAGGGCTTTTATTTTCCACATCAATGAAACTGCATATTTTCCTAACACATAAACATAAACATGACAACTGCTGAAAACAGCATTTCAGTTTCAAAAACACACAAAGCGACATGGCACCTGGTTAGTTTGCTTCTATCAACCAATCACCACAGAACAAGCGACATCGTGCAAATGTGTTTCTGGGGGTACAAGAGAACACTCCGAATGTTTAACACAATATTTACTCAATATTTTTCTATTATTTTGTGATATGAAATCTATGGTGGCAGCGTAATCTGTAGCATGGCCTGAGTAACTGAATGAAGCAAAACAATGATTTATGTGATTGAGAAAGCTAAAGTGTTGTATTTGGTGGCTTTTGTATTTGCACTTGCATACTATGAAAATATGCAGTTTAATTAATGTACCACATTAAAGACATTAAAGATTTTTCTAAAACAGGATGTTGTTTCTATGATGGCGGCAAGTATAGATGTACATGATGTTACTGCTAAACTAAATTACAGTGATATAGTTAAAAAGATCACTTGTCTGAAGTGCAAAGATGAACTTAAAATGTATAGTGAATGTATTTCAAGTTTACAATCAGTAATCTTAGGATTAAGAAGAGAAAATGACAGCCTAAGGCATGAAAATATGGAGCTTAGGCCGAAACAAAGAATGAGTGTATTGCCGTAAGTTAGTAATTATTAGTCGATGGAATGGAAGACAGTGAACGGCAAATGTAAAGCACAAGGCAAAAAAATGTCACCTACAGTGAGTAAACCAAGTTTCGAGTGTGAAAACAATTTTAATATCCTTTATTCCGAAAACTGTAGTAAAGTAACTGGATCGAAATATGAGGTAAATTTGAGTGTCTCTATGGAAAACATTACAAAAAGTAATCTTCACAGCAAAAAAAAGTGAAAACTCACACAAAACAGTTAGATTTGCCCTACCTGTGCCTCACCTCTTACCACAAACCAATAGTGATAAATGTGAAAGTGTGAAATGTGGTGAAAACGAATTTCGTAAACTATGCAGTGGAGAAACAAACAAAAAAAATGGTAAAAAATACAATTGTCAAACCGTTGAAAAAAAAAGGTGCAATGTTATCTTATTAACAGACAGCCACGGCAGAAATTTGGCGAGTGTTTTACAGGACAATTACAAAGATATCCAAGCAATAGGAAGAGTGAAACCATGTGCAAGTACGAAATCTGTTACTGATGTCGACCTGCAGGGAAACAAGAAAGAGGAGAATGAATATGTAGTGTGTATAGCTGGTGCCAATGACATCGCAAGAAATGAAGAACGAAACTGCCTAGAAAGCCTGGAATCCTTCGGAGAAGCAAATGAATCATGAAACACCATTATTACAACGCTGCCTCACAGGTACAATTTGTGTGTAAATAAGTTGGTTTGAAAAACAAACATTAAAATGAAACAAATGTGTGCTCATTTTGGCAAATCTAAAATATTAGATATAGGCAAACTGAAAAGAAGCCAACATACCAGACATGGTATGCACCTAAATTCTGGAGGCAAAAAACTCTTGTGGGACAAAGTATGGGAAATTACCAAAGAAAAAGACGATTTAAACAGAATTCTCAGTCAAAAAGTAGACAATGGTGTTTTTTTAGAGGAAATCATAATAAATTAACCCTTGCATATCAGAATGTCCAGTATGTAACTAATAAAACAGAGCAGCTGAGTATTTCCCTAAATGAAACTAAGCCACAGCTCTTCCTAGCAAGTGAATTGGGGTGCAAGGAAGAGGAAGCATATGGTTACAGGCTAAAAAATTACGAACTTGTAAACTTGTGCTGCAGAAAGACACACAAAAGTGGTGGGGTAGGCATTTATAGTAGAAATGGTGTAAAATGTGAAAAAGTTAAATGGATAGATGATCTGAGTACTGAAATGGTATTTGAGGTTTCAGCAGTAAACCTGAAGTATGGAAACAACAGCCTTATTATAGCAGCACTGTATAGGTCACCTGGAAGTAACACACAAGAGTTTCTAAATTGCCTAGAGGACTTGCTGGAGGGGACAGCAATGTATAAAAAACACTTGTTGCTTGTTGGAGACATCAACATAGACTCATTAAATAATAATGTTAACTATTTGCGCTATATGGATGTATTACAGTGTTATAACTTTAAACAAATGAACTCAGAACCTACAAGAGTCACTGCAAATATGAAGACATGTATTGACCATGTTCTCACAAATGTAGGAAAAGAGAAAGTAAATGTTAACGCCTTAGAAAACTACATTTGTGATCACAGAGCCCTTACTATGGAAATTGATGTTGGGAACATAGATGTAACTGAAAGTGATACATTTATATATAAAAGAAAATTTAATTATTCTAAACTTAAGATGGCATTAGGGAATGAAAAATGGGAACCAGTGTGCAATGCAACTGAAGTGAATGAAAAATGGGAATATTTCTATAAGTTATTCAGTAACACTTTAAATGAAACCTGTCCTTTAGTTAAAAAAGTAAATAAAGGTGTAAACCATAAAGCCGAGAATCTCCTTTCTGAAATTATTGAACTGAGGGAGAAAATGAAAGATTGCTATATACTTTTTAGAGATACTAAACTACAATATTTCTCAACAAAATATAAACTGCTCAGAAAAATATACAGAGAGTCCTTGACTAACCTAAAAAGCACAGAAATATACCTCTGAAATAAGGAACTCTAGCTGTATCAGTAAAACTGCCTGGAAAATAATGCATAAAGAAAGTCGGAAACAGAATTCTTATGAACACAGCAACATAACATTAAAAGAAAATGGTGAAGAAATAAATGACCCAAAAGAAGTGTGTAAGAAATTTATACAAAAGTTCAGTACAGTTGGTACAAATGAAGTTCATGTCAAGCCACAAAATTTTAGTCTTGGAAAATCTAGCCAGCCCTTTTATATCCACAGCATTACTGAGAGGGTCGTCCTAGCAATCATATCAGTACTTCGACCAAAAATGTCTTGTGGCTGGGATGACATTTCACCTAAACTGCTAAAGGAATGCAGGGATGAATTAGTGAAACCCCTGGCTCACTTGATAAATTCTTCCCTCAGAAATGGAGTATTCCCTGACCTTTTGAAAATTACTGAAATTATACCAGTGCATAAAAAGGGATTAAAAACGGACACTAAAAACTACAGGCCAATATCATTAAAGTCAGAACTAGGCGAATTGTTAGAGAGAGTAATACTAAATCAAGCTGAATCGTATTTCACCAAACAATCTGTTAAACAACCTACAACATGGATTCAGAAATGGGAGATCTACTACAACAGCAGTAGCATCTTTTATACATGAAATATTAAATAAGCTGGACAAAAGTGACTAGGTAATAGGCACTTTCCTACCTATGAGTAAAGCCTTTGATACTGTGAATCATACCATTCTTCTGTGTAAGCTAGAAGAGTACGGGTTGAGAGGACTAGCCTTGAAACTACTTCCCTCCTATTTGAAAGACAGGAAACAGTGTGTAAAGCTAACTTATCAAAATAATGAGCAGCTCCTAACAACCAAATCAAACTTCAGGACACTTCAATATGACGTGCCTCAAGGAAGCATACTAGGGCCTTTTCTGTTCCTTATATATGTAAATAACTTATTTGAACCTCAAAATTGCATGGTTGTAAACTATGCCAATGACATATCCTTCATCAGCTGTGGCAGTGATATCCAGTCTGCAGCTAACAGTACCGAGATCAGTTTCAATAATCTGTCCGCATACCTTATAGCAAACAAGCTTCTTGTAAATAAAGACAAAACGGCAATAATGAAGTTCATCCACAGTTATAATGCTGCCATAACTGATACTGTATTTACATCTTCATTGGGTCTTGCATATGCAAATTCACTTAAATTTTTGGGCATCGTTGTTGATGAACACTTATCATGGAAAGACCATGCAGATAATATTTGCAAGAAAATCAGTAGAAATGTGTATCTACTGAAACAGGTCTCAGCCCTCTTGGACCATGATACTTTAAGGCAAAAATATTTTGGGTTAATTCATCTGCACCTTCAGTATGGTATTGAGATATGGGGTGGGGCATCAGCAGTTCATATAGATAGACTTTTTAGATTACAAAAAAAGGCAGTAAGAACGGTAGCCAAGGTAAAGAAGAGAGAGCCTTGTAGAGACATCTTCAGAAAATATAAAATTCTTACGGTGTACTCCATGTATATACTGCAGACAGTCATGTTCGTGAAACAAAATCCTGAATTTAATATGAGAAACAGTAATGTACACAACTATGATACACGGGGAAGGGAAAATTTTCATAGAATTGTGACCAATAAAAAGGCAACGGACCACAGCCCACACAGAATGGGAGCAATTTTCTACAATGCACTACCCTGTGAACTCAAGAAAGTAAATCTAAATACGCTAAACAGAAGACTGAAGCAATTATTAATAGAGAAGTGTTGTTACTCTATAGAGGACTTTAAGTTGTAGTGCCATCTTGGAAAACAGTGTATATAGACAATGTCTCCAATCTATCAGTGGTATGAAAGAATGTAATTATACACTGTATTATGTGTAGTGTACTATTATAAATATAAGCTAAATTGTGTTACACTATAGAGGAATCTACTTGTAGTGCCCTCTTGAAAAATAATGTGTACAGACATGTGTCTGATCCATATGTTGTTATGAAAGAATGTAAATATTTTACTGTATATGTGTAATGTAATCTAAATTTTACTGACAATGTCCGAAAACTTTTTGTTATTTGGACAGAAAATAAATAAATAAAAAATAAATAAATGTGTTACACAAAAGAATCAGGAAATTTTACTTCAGCAGAAAGAGCTGTTACCAGCTGACCCAATCTAGGCATTAGTTTTTAATCACAAAATGAATGGCCAGTTTAAGGTTATACAGGTATCTAAGTGCTGAGGACAGATATCAAGATCCAATTTCAACATTAACAGTTATCAATATCAGTAAAATCCTTCACATTTATTAAATTTTTCCATTAGAATGTGAAAAAATGTCAATTTTAACTGTAATTTGTAGAAACTGTTGATTTGTGTTACATCAGTATGAACCGTCGATTTTGAATTATTTTTTGTGCTATCTTCTATGTAAAATTCTCCAGTCCCTACACACAAGGTTTTGCAGGGCTTCCAAGATCAAAAAAGACTGCTTGATCACCATTTCCATTTGAACCAGATCCCAGCTCCATTACTGACAATATGCAAACATGATATTCCAGCTTTTCAATACACAACCTCTGGACCTGTTGAAATAAAAAAGCCATAGGAATTGCTAGAGGAACATTCAGTCTCCACCTTTTCTCTCAGTCTTTTCAACCCCATTCTCAGAATTTTTGGTTGGCTATTGTTTGACTCCTTATTGTCTTATCATTGAGTGTGTTCTCTGGCCAGTTTCGTTCGCTGATTTTCATTTGATAGTGTTCTGTATGGTGACACTATAAATATCTTTGAAATGCTTCTCCTGTTCTATTTTGCAGATACTCAAAACATAAAAATCCCAACATTTCACATACTTCTAGGTATGCACAATACCTGTGATAATAATAACTGTGTTGTATAGCCCATCAGTGAGCCTCCGATTTCCCCAATTGTGCCCATTTCCTTCAAATGCATGAAATGATCAGAATACTTCATCTGCTTTCTCAAATTACAAATGCTCATGAACTATGGATAGCAACATAAACCATTTTTTTAATGGGGTGTTCTCCTAAGCATCTGCTCCACATGTCCCACCATAGTTGAACAGAAAAAACTTAAGGTCACGTAGACGTCATAAGGGCCCAACAAATGGTTTCTTTTCTTTTTATAAATGTCTACGATTCTTCCCAATTCTAAAAATATATACATTATGGATAGTGCTTCATCATTTTTGTGTTTAAGTGCCTTTCTACAGCAGATGCCGTGCACAAATGCCTAGCTGTCACACTACTGTCAAACACAAAACATTGCCTACAATGTCTCATTATTTTATTTTTTCATTGCTATTCCCAAAGCAACTCATTTGTGTAATATTCTTGAAGAACATATCAACTGTTCTATGAGCAAGGATTTATTGCAATCGATCTTTCTGTCGATAAAAGTAGATTACTTGAGTTCACCTATGTTTTTCGCATGCATTCATGTTGTAAACTTGTCATCGTAACTGTGTGTTTCAACCATTTTACATTGTGAAATGCCAAAAACAAAGATGTTTTATTGCACTCTTAAATTTAATGGTAATTAACATAAGCACATTGTTGGAAATCATAAAAATGAAGAAATTGTTATGCCGCAGAGAAGCAAAAGTTCACTAGCGAGAGCTTCAGGCAAGCTTTAAGAATTGCTTTTTTCAATTGCTACATGTAAACATTGTAACAGTGAAAAATCCCTTACATCTAGTGAGAACATACATAAGAGAAAAGGCCTAACCAGCAAAATTGGAGCAGAGTATCAAGTGTGCTAAGTAATGAAAGGTGCAATGACATCTTCTGTAACATGCACAAAATATAGTGAAGTGAATTTTTGCCTTGCTCATGCCATGGCATCTATTGCGAAGGGAACAAAAGCAGCCCAGGTATTTTGTGGTATCCTGGACCTCCTGCTGCCACCATTCACATTTCAGAGCTATTATAAACATTAGCAGAACACCCCAATTGAAGTCACTGAAACATCTAGGCAGAATATTGCAAGAGAAACTGTTATTTGACAATCTACAGATACTGAGGCTACATTGGATGGCATCTGGTGCTAGAGATTCCACATATCACTGAATGGAGCTGTCACAGTTTTGCCTGTAGATACAAGCAAGATGCTGGACTATGAATGTCTTACAAAACACCGACAAGGTTACGCCAATAAAAATCAAGGTTACACCAATAAAATAAATGAACACAAATATGACAAAAACTTTGAAGGTTACACTGCCAGTATGGAAAGCTAGGGAGAAGTCTGTTTTTAGTAAGTCAATTGTTATACATGGTGTGCAATATATTCCTTATCTTGGTAATGGTGACTCTAAAGGATTTAATACTGTTGTGGCTGCTACACCATATGGTGTAACTGAAATTTAAGGACCGGGATGTATATGACACGCGCAGAAGAGAATGGAGGACATAGGAAACTCTGCAAGGACATGATAGGGGAAAAAACTCTCTGTTGGTAAAGCAAATATCACCAAGGGAGACTCACTGAATCATGACCAGAAAACCTCACAGAATACTATGGTCTAGTTATCAGTAGAAACAGCCGAAATGTCAGTGAGATGAGAAAAGCAATTTGGGCAAGAGCCATCTGATTACATTACATTATCTTGTTCTCACCTTATTCGATTTAACTATGTGGCTCATTGAACAACAGAGAAATTTCTTCACTCACTTTGGGCTTTAAGTTAAAAATCATCCAGTCGCAGTTGTATATTCCAGGGTAGACAGCTTCCACAGTACATTTTTAACAGGCATCCAGACTTGATCCTATTCAACATTATTAAATGTGGTCCTTAGTCCTGGTGGGTGGAAAAATGTAACATGCACATCTTGGTTTTGTTAATCAATATTATCAACTCTGGCAATCCATCGCTGTTCGCCATAAACACAAGTCACTGAGTTCTAATTTTGAAGTGTCAGTGGTACAATTTTTCCACACTGATGATGCTCACTATCAGGGGAGGTATAAAACAATGAAAAGATCAAGTGCCTTTTGTCCTCCGATGAGTGTTGAACCTTTCCTCCAAGTATCTGGTGTAGAGTTCTTGTATTTCCTCACAATTTACAATCTGGTTCTCATAGGTCTGCTGCAGAATAGCTTTTTATCAGAGAAGTAGATCAGTTCATTTATGGAAGGGTGGTGCTGTATTATGTAGTTTGTTAACTGTTGTTGAATAGCATGCACTGCTGTAGCATTGTGTTCAAGAAGTCACTTGTGACACAAAAACTGTGACCCTTTACTGATCGTGATCTTTATAATAGAGTACAAATTGATGAACAGTGGCCTGTTTCTTTACCCAGTGGTACCATTGTACAACACAGGAATAGGTTTTACAAAAGTCGGAAAGAACTAAGCATTTATCAACTGCAAACGTTTGCTTCTTGTCCTTCAGAAACTTACCCTGAGCTTTGGGAATAAAATGATGCATTTTCAGGTTTTCAAGGTTAGCTACTAACACTTCAGAAAACTCGTTTGCATTCTATATTGTCAGTCACCAAATCTTCTTCTTCTGATTCTTCAAACATGTCATGTAAAAGTTTGTTTGCCTGGACAGTCTTGACATTTTCCCATGATCATAAATTGTAACTGTCAATATTGCAAACTACAACTTCCAATAGGCCTTTATTGTCAATTCTAAGATTGACCCCATCTGTCATCAACTTTACGTTCTGGTGATACAAACAAAAGCAAACATTATGGGTGCCACAGGCCCCTACAACAATACCCCATTTCGGTCTCAGCTCACAAAAGTTTGGCCTTCCAATTTTAATGTCAGGATTTTCTTGTCGGGATTCTATGACTAGTTCAATTAAATTAAACAGTATTAACCTTTTTTGTCTCTGAACCTTACTACCATTTTCTTTCATAAAAAAACAGTCTTTTTTGAAAGGTATCTAACAGCTGCTATTTCATCCTCATAAAACCTAATAACCTTTTTGATCGTGTTTTTATCTATGAAATTAGATGCAATTTTCTTTTGTAATGCAAGTAAAATTCCGTGCTCATTTACAAACTGCCTTGTTAATTTAAGCAAATGTTCTGACACACTAAATTCATAACTAAGTTTTGCTTTGGTAGTAGCCTGATAATTTTAACTTTATTCTCTCTGTTTGAAATACAACATTTCATGTATAGTTTTTCTATCAAATCATCATATTCAGTCATAGAATTGTTAGAACTTCCATTTCATTTAGTGCAACTTTTCTTTTGAAATGAAACTCCCAAATTCTTTTTGCCACTTTCCCAATTTTTGCATTCAATGCAAAACTTCTTTTTTCTTCACTCAGCTTTACAATTTCACTAACAGGTGATACATACAGGGTTTTACAAGCTAAATCTACTTTCTTTTATAGTTTCTGATGAGTCACAGAATTCTTTACCTGAACTATCACAATCCCCTTCTTTGTTGATGACAAATATCTTAGAGTAACATATTGGACACAATGACTTTCCTGGTATTATATTGATAAAAGGGCTTTTATTTTTAGAATAATGATCAAATGTTATTTCTCTTTGACCTTCAGTTATAGGGTTCTTTTTTTCTTAAAGGGTACAAGCAAGACTGGCCAAAAACGTGATGACATTTCTTTAAGTTTTTAATTTCCTCATACTTGCAAGTTGAATTAACATCTGAGCCATCTCTTAAGTAAAACAGCACTTTTTCTTCTTCAGTTAAAATACTTTCTTTAGCAAACACTCCATACAAACTTTTACAGCGAACACTCCATACAAACTTTTACAGCAAGCTTCATTAATAAGAACACCAACAAAACACCGTGACTCCACTGTTAAACTGCACACTTCAAGAGCTCACTGACAACCGAGTGTGAGTGAACAGATGTTAGTGGAGGGGGATATACAACACACAGACTTGTACAGGCTTGTCTGTGAGCCTGTAAAGACTTGCAGGTGCTGTCTGCTAGCCTGCTGAAACTTTCTGCAGATGACTGTTCCAACAAATAATCATTTGCTGTTTTAATTTCATGTGTTTTTTCATGTGTTTAAATTATAAATTGATACACTTTACTCCATTAGTTCAGATACTCTAGATATTATGAAACATATTTCTTACTCGTATTTGCGATTTTTTTTTCATAACTTCCCACTGAATTTCAAAGTTTAAATTTTTACTGGAGTTTGATATCATAAAGGTCTATTAGTGTGTAATTTTTATATTTTTATCTCATCCCTTAATGAAGCTTTTCACTATGGATACACCATAAAAAGTAACTATACTATGTGTGCAATAGCTCAAAAAATATCAAGTGTGAGAAATTACACCTACTCTGAAAAAGTACTGTTAAAAAACTGAATATTTTAAAAATTTATGAGCAATAACTTTGAGGAATACATTCAGCTAGGTAATCAAGGTTTTAATTTCCAGTCTAGTTTGTGCTGAATTAAGTGGTTCTGTTTGAAAGGTCTGGGGGCAACATGTTACTTAATAATTAAAAGAAAACACAGAGATGAAAAAAATGAATGAAAAAAAAACCTTGCATCCTGCAACAAAAATTGCTGGTGTTTCTGAATAATAAACAACATAAAATTTTAAAAGGGGTTTTGAGCCCACTAAACATTAGGAAATTCACTCTGCAAATATCAAATTTTTCTGAGTATTTTAAGCAACCAATTATATTGTTTTCCTGGGCCACTTGGTATGGAATCACCAAATACACAACACAACAAATTGGTAAATAATCTTGATTTACTGTTTCAACAAATTAATAATTAAAAGAATAAAATTTGTTTTGATCTTTTACTTTAAACAGTGTCGAAGTAAAGCGTACCTAAAAGAAAAATTACACGTAATTCAGTCCTTAGGATAAAAATCAATATTCACTCCACACTGTATTCCACAGTTTTGAAATTTTTTTCACAAAGAGGTTGCAACATACTAATTATTTGGTTAAAGTTTCATTCCAATATGCACTAAAGTTATTGAGTTATTTAATTTCAAAATATTAGTAAAAATTATTGGCCACGATATCCAGGTCCCCATAAGTTACCCCACTCCTACAATTACCTTATTATCATAATAAATGAAAAGCACCAGTTTGCTTTTGTTATACAATATTACTTCTATAGTTAACCGGTTTTTGGCTTACCTTATTATCCCTCACATTTTCACATAGTATCAGTAGCACAACAATTTTGCATGTAAACAAAGTGTTAATACAATAAAAAAATGATAAGTCACTGAACAACTTCACTATTTTTTTTAAAAAAAATCACTTGTTGCATGAATTACATCACAGTTTACAATGAAATATGAAACAAAAAATAATCAGTTCCTTACCAATTTTAATCCCTCTCTGCCAACTAAACGTAACACTGCGTGCTTTAATATGAATTTTATCTTCATACTCAACATCACTCACAGAACCTATGAGCTCCTTATTTCTTAACTTTTCATCCATATCTCTTTCAAGTTTCCTCACAGCATCATAAACTCTTCGGATTCGTGGCACTGTAAGAGAAAACTTAGTAATGAAGAAGTGGTACTTGTTTACACAAAGGCAAAAGAATTTTTTACCTCAATAGTGATGAGGAAAATGGCACAATTAATGCTCATATTAAAATTTTGAACACGAAAAACAAATTCATTTAAAAACTTTTAAACCATAATTTTTTTTAGCATACAGTTATTAAAGTGATATTTTTCCACACAGTTATTCTGTCTTACTTTTTTATGCTCCTCAACAGACAAAAAGTTATATTAGTAAAGTTATATGACTCTTCAAACAATTTACTCTCCTAAATTAGCACTATTAAGTGACAATTTCTTCATTCAAAGTAGCCTTTTTAGGAGCAGAGTTAGGTCAATAAGCAATGTCAAAAAAAAAGTAAAAAAGGCAAAAGTCAAAGAGTATGTCAATTGGAATTATAATTAAGCAGCTCACTATAATACAGGAATTACCTTGAAATTAAGCATTCCAAAAACAGAGCTTTAGTATCATACATAAAGTGTAATAACTAACACTTAGGAGACAAAAGTTACAAGTGTAAGTAACTGGGCTGCTTCATAAATGTTATAAAAAGATAAACGAAGGTGGATAAAAAAAGTGAAGATCTAGAAAGACGAAGAATTAAACCAAAATAATTTTCTTTGCTTTATACATTGACACACTGTCTGCATGGATACTTGTCTTGCTGTAAATAAGCTCGACTTAAGGTATGTGATGTGACTGTTCAATTCTATACAGCCACCAAGAGAACAATATGTCTGTCTTCTCGAGTGCTAGTCATTTGCGACCATTGAGATTCTGCACTGGGATTGAGAATGGCCCTCCTGAACCAAACTATTCAATATTTTCATGGAAGTAGCGTGATCCCAACCATTACATCCAGCAAAATTGCAGAAGGTGTAGCCTCTATAGGCCACAATCCTGTCACTGTTGAATTTAGATGAGGAACAACACTACCTCACACACAATCAACATTCCAATGCAATGTCTGAATGAGAAACCTGTAGTGTAATCTTTTCTTATATACAGTGTTCAAAATGGTTCAAATGGCTCTGAGCGCTATTGGACTTAACTTCTGAGGTCATCACTCCCCTAGAACTTAGAACTACTTAAACCTAACTAACCTAAGGACATCACACACATCCATGCCCGAGGCAGGATTCGAACCTGCAACCGTAGCGGTCGCGCGGTTCCAGACTGTAGCGCCTAGAACTGCTCGGTTACCACGGCCGGCTATATACAGTGTGTACATGGTGTCACTCCTACTTTGTTCATCAGGTTATGCTAAAAAGCTACCGGTAATCATTTGCATGTAGAAAAGTATGTAGTACATTCATGCCAATTTAACTTTTGTTGCATGCTGTCTTCATAGTACTGCAATTATAATGTGCAGCAGTATACAAAAACTTTTGTTACCCTTGCTGTATTTGCTTTTTAATTGGTCTAAATAATGTGGGCTTTATTCCCCCAATACACAAGAAAATTAGGCCATTCGCTCTATTAGATGGAAATGTGCAAGGATTTTAAGAAAATATATTTCTTCTTGGACACAACAGTGGAGAATGAAGTAGGAATGTAGCGACCATCTGCCCTTATGTAGTGTTGTGTTGCATGCACTTTGGACATGTGTTTACAAACACTACACTGTCAAATATTTTGTGGCACACACTAGTGGCAGTGTGCTTTATAAATGCGTTTTAGTTTTGTTTATTCTTTGATTTGTGCTTTCTATGTTCTTGTAGCTTCTGTGCCTAGTTATTAGTGTATGTGGTTGTTTGTGGGAAGAGACCAAACAGCGAGGTCATCGGTCTCATCAGATTTGGGAAGGATGGGGAAGGAAGTAGGCTGTGCCCTTTCAAAGGAACCATCACAGCATTTGCCTGGAGTGATTTAGGGAAATCACAGAAAACCTAAATCAGGATGGCCGGACGTGGGATTGAACCGTCGTCCTCCCAAACGCGAGTCCAGTGTGCTACCACTGCGCCACCTCGCTCGGTGGTATTAGTGCATACTGACGGGGTAACTTTGATGTATTGTTCCTGGCAGATTAACTTTAAGTTGTGAATTGTATTCTCACAAGCTGTAATATTTATTCATTGATTCTCCTGTAACCACACTGAATAAAGCCTGTAGCCCAGTTTCCTGTGCTGAGATATATGCAGGCTTACAGATTCTTGCAATTTCAATGATTTTCAAGCACCATGAAAACAAATTTTTCCTGAGGTTTCTGCAGCTCCGACACTTCTGTGTACTATTCTCTACACAGTTCTCTTCCCTACAAGTGCTTCTGTAGTTCATTCCCGAGTCTCCAAAATGTTAAAAATGGAAGTATCGCTTTCAGACTCACATTTGAAGAAGACATAAAACTCCTCAACTGCTTGTGAAGCATCTGCATCTACATCTACAAATGGCTCTGAGCACTATGGGACTTAACTACTGAGTTCATCAGTCCCCTAGAACTTAGAACTACTTAAACCTAACTAACCTAAGGACATCACACACATCCATGCCCGAGGCAGGATTCGAACCTGCGACCGTAGCGGTCATGCGGTTCCAAACTGACGCGCTTAGAACCGCACGGCCACACCGGCCGGCTCTACATCTACATCTACTCTGCATTTCGCAATTACCGTTAAGTGCCAGGCAGAGCACTCGTAGAACCATCTTCAAGCTATTTCTCTACCATTCCCCTCTTGAACAGCATGAAGGAAACAAGAACGCTTTAATCTTTGCATGCAAGTTCGAATTTGTCTTATTTCATTATGATGATCATTCCTCCCTATGTAGGCGGGCACCAACAAGGTATTTTCACATTCTTGAGGAGAAAGTTGGTGACTGGAATTTCATGAGAGAATCCTACCACAAGGAAAAACTCCTTTGTTTTGATGATTGCCACCCCAGCTCGTGTATACATATGTGGCAGTTTCTCTCCTATTTCGCAAAAATACAAAATAAGCTGCCCGTCTTTGACCTTTTTTGATTAAACCTATCTGCTGTGGATCCCTTACTTGATAGCAATACTCTAGACGGGGGCATAAAAGCGTAGTGTAAATGGACTCTTTAGTAGATCTGTTGAATTTTCTGTGTGTTCTACCAATAAACCACAGTCTTTGGTTTGCTTTCCACACAAAATTATCCATGTGATAGATGCATTCTAAGTTATTCATATCTGTAATCCCTAAGTATTTAGTTGAATTTACAGCCAAAGAATGATGTACTTTATCCTGTAAACCAAATTTAGTGGATTCCTTTTAGTACTCATGTGGATGACTTCAGAATTTTTATTACTTAGAGCCAATTGCCACTTTTCTCATCATGCAGATATCTTGTCTAAGCCATTTTGTAATTTGTTTTAATCTCTGATGACTTTATGAGACAGTAAATCACAGCATCATCTGCAAACAGTCAAAGAGGGCAGCTCAGGTTGTCTTCTAAATTGTTTACTAAATCAGGAACAGAGGAGCACCTACACCACTTCTTTGCAAACGCCAGATGTCACTTCTGTTTTACTCGATTTTCTATCGATTATTAAATACAGTGATCTTTATGACAGGAAATCCTGAATCCAGTCACACAACTAAGATGATACTGTGTAGGCACACAATTTAATTTAAATTTTCTTGGAGGAACTTCACTTTATTGCTGTCACATGATATTTTCATTTGGAAATCACACCAAACCGTTTACAGATACACATTCACAGCTATACTGCTAGAAGAAAGTAACATCGACATCTGAACGAATAATTCGGTAGCTCTGTGAATGAAACTGCATTGTCGCAAATTACGGAAACAGTGCAGCAAGTGGAAGAGAGATTCTCACAGTCTAGTTTGTAACTTGCGGTTAGCTGCTCGGAAAGAGAACGAATTTTACTGGCTGCTAGCAGTTAATGGTTGGGGAAGCGCAAAATGGCTGAAAATAGGGCTGCCTTACTACATGACACGAACTATAGTGTTTAGTTGTGCAGGTGCTTCCAGTGTGGTAAAGAAAGTCTGACTAATAAAGAATGAAGTGACAGATCTTATCTCTACGAAGAACTGTGAGTCGCAAGTAAAGGGAAGATACTGGTGCTCATAGACTTACTCTAAAACTTGTCCTATTAATTCATACCATTCGTTGATGTTTATATGCACTAAATGCAAACAGCAAAATGTTATCAGCCAATTGGATATGGTTCATGCATCTTGCATTACTACATATTCCTTGCTTGTTTTTGCAGTTCCAAAAATCTGAAAGATTCATTTTGAACTCATGGTGTCCTGTAGCCTTTAATGAATGACACTGTATGTATATAATAAAGGAAATTCTTGTATGTATATACTTAGACAAGGCTACTTGCTTTAATTTTTATTTATATAGGTCAGGCTACATGCCCTACTGAAGTGGTCCCACAGGAGATACACAATACATAATACTATGTTTTATCTCGAATATGTAGTTTAATCTTGGAAACACTCATAATTTCAGGATCACGATAGCAAATATCCTTCAACTTTCCCCACAGAAAGAAATCCGGGGATGTCAGATCTGGTGAACGTGCGGGCCATGGTATGGTGCTTCGACGACCAATCCACCTGTCATGAAATATGCTATTCAATACCGCTTCAAACGTACGCGAGCTGTGTGCCGGACATCCTTCATGTTGGAAGCACATCGCCATTCTGTCATGCAGTGAAACACTTGTAGTAACATCGGTAGAACATTATGTAGGAAATCAGCATACATTGCACCATTTAGATTACCATCGATAAAATGGGGGCCAATTATCCTTCCTCCCATAATGCCGCACCATACATTAACCCGCCAAGGTCGCTGATGTTCCACTTGTTGAAGCCATCGCCGATTTTCCATTGCTCAACAGTGCATATTATGCCAGTTTACATTACCGCTGTTAGTGAATGACTCTTTATCGCTAAATAGAACGCGTGCAAAAAAAATCTGTCATCATCCTGTGATTTCTCTTGTGCCCAGTGGCAGAACTGTACACAACGTTCAAAGTCGTCGCCACGCAATTCCTGGTGCATAGAAATATGGTACGGGTGCAATTGATGTTGATGCAGCATTCTCAACACCGACGCTTTTGAGATTCCCAATTCTCGCGCAATTTGCCTGCTACTGATGTGCAGATTAGCAGCGACAGCAGCTAAAACACCTACTTGGGCATCATCATTTGTTGCAGGTTGTGGTTGACGTTTCACATTCGGCTGAACACGTCCCGTTTCCTTAAATAACGTAACTATCCGGCAAACGGTCCGGACACTTGGATGATGTCGTCCAGGATACCGAGCAGCATACATAGCACACGCCCGTTGGGCTTTTTGATCACAATAGCCATACATCTACACGATATCGACTTCTTCTGCAACTGGTAAACAGTCGATTTTAACACGGGTAATGTATCACGAAGCAGGATAATGTCAGCACTTGCGGAATGTTATGTAATACCACGTACTTATAAGTTTGTGACTATTACAGTGCCATCTATCACAAAGCAAAAAAAGTGTCCTTACCTGACACTGTCATCCATCTGGTGAAATCTGAAGCAAATGTTGTTTCTGGCAAATCTCCACATCACTGAGAAGTAAATACTAGGTCAAAATGCATACTGAAAGATCCGTGGTCGACTACGATTCAAACCCTCATAGATCCAGGCACACTATTTTACCTCTAGACCTCTAGGTCCGACAATATATTCTTGTCTGTTATAGGCATCGTTTAAAAGATGAAGCTGCCTGTATTTTACAGTACCTCCTCACTTGAATATGCATACTTCACCTTTTAACTTACATTCATTCACTCTTGCTAATATTTATTCCTCAATAGTAATAGTATTATTACCTCCAGATGGAATATTTACTGTCACTGCCGTTTTGCTATTCACAGTGTCAGTCTCATCCACTGGAGCACTGACACAGGCTGAGATTGACCTCTGTGCATGAGGAAATGGTGGTGTTACACTTGTGTCTTGTAAGGAACGAGATGATCGATAAGATGGTGACTTAGTTCGTGCTGGGGAACTTCCACGAGAACGAGGAAACTGTCCATCAAAAGAGGCACGTGGCAAATGTCCATACAATGGATTATGTTGCTGATTCAATGAACATTTCTCATTGTTTGTCACTGCCGTGCCTATTACATGTGATATGCACCCATCAATGCTTCTCTTCAGATCCTGAAATACAAAGAATTGACTCAGGAAATATGTAAATGCAATGGAAATAATGTTGAACTCGCAAAGTGATACACAATTTATTTTAAACAAATTTCAGGTACCATTATACAATGTTACGTAACTTCAGTTATAATACCGGAAAGTTGTGTTGATGCAAAATATCCAATGAAACTACAGTTTAAAAAGGAGGAGGAGGAGGAAGAGGAGGAGGAGGAGGAGGAGGAGGAGGAGATGTAGTAGTGTTGGCTTCTGAAGATAATGTAATTTTTATCTGTTACCTAAAAAAAAAAAAAAAATCAACAAAATGAAAAAATTTAGATCAATTTGTATGCAATTAATGCAAGACAGAAGTTCATGATTTACAGTACAATTAAGGCATTAAAATAAAATGTAATTTGCAATGTTAGTCGAAAGAATGGCCCCACACATAACAACCTACATTGCATGTCCTCATTTCCTGCTTATAGCCATTAACTTCCTGTTATTTCAAGAGATCTATGCAGACTGTTACTTCATAGCAGAATCAGTTAAATATCACACTAGGAATCAAATGGTGTAATCCACTGATTCATACCAAAAATTCCCCTTGTTCACCTGCAGTTCACTCATAGTGAAAGTTGAGAATACTTTACAAATTCCCAAATTTTCTACAGCTCATTGGTAGCAATGTCACTACAGACTGATCAAAAGTTCAAATAAAAACTCTGTATGGTTGAATGGAGATTAAAAAGAAACCTCTCAAATGATTGTCCAGTGCTTTAAACAATGCTCAACCTCTCTCAGTAATTTTACAGAACAATTAATACAGAAATCGTTTGCAACACAATTATAGTTTTAGGAATAATATAAGAAGTGGTGCAAATGTATGGAAAATACTCTATGTTAACTGAGTAACAAAAAGGACCGATACTTTAAGAAAGAATGTGACGACAATGCTCCATGGGTTCACTGCAAAACTACTTCAGTTATAAGTATCAGCTTACTGAAACTTACCAATACCCCAGAGCAATATTAAGCTACAATTCTGTGTAATATCATGCACTTACTTTGAAACAATCTATATGTAATTATTATTAACACATTATTATGTCAATGATATTTCCAGTACATACAATTCATTTTCTTAAACAATCTTTAACAGCAACTCTGTACGGGTGATTAATTCATCAATTATATTCTACTGCAATATAATCCTACAAAGATCGTTTTTACCACCATAGTGCTTTACTAGGCATGGTCTTGTAGGAGATGGTGAGTAGTTGCCTTCAACCAACCTTTGAAGTGACTTACACAGCCAGTTGTAGGGGGCCTACAGCTTAACATGGATTCCAAACCACAGTGCAACTTGGCATTTCTCAAAATATGGTAGCCCTTTGATTTCTTTTTTATTCATAGTCTTGACTAGATAACTAAAATCATCTTTAAAAAAATCAAAATAAAATGTTTGATGTTGTGTGTATTTTATTTTCAAGCAGGGCAGAAAGGGAAGGGGGAGAGGGAGAAAAGCAGAGAGGGGGCAAAAGTGAGAGGGGGGGCAAAAGTGAGAGGGGGGGCAAAAGTGAGAGGGGGGGCAAAAGTGAGAGGGGGGGCAAAAGTGAGAGGGGGGGCAAAAGTGAGAGGGGGGGCAAAAGTGAGAGGGGGGGCAAAAGCGAGAGGGGGGGCAAAAGCGAGAGGGGGGGCAAAAGCGAGAGGGGGGGCAAAAGCGAGAGGGGGGGCAAAAGCGAGAGGGGGGGCAAAAGCGAGAGGGGGGGCAAAAGCGAGAGGGGGGGCAAAAGCGAGAGGGGGGGCAAAAGCGAGAGGGGGGGCAAAATCGAGAGGGGGGGGCAAAAGCGAGAGAGGGGGGGCAAAAGCGAGAGAGGGGGGGCAAAAGCGAGAGAGGGGGGGCAAAAGCGAGAGAGGGGGGGCAAAAGCGAGAGAGGGGGGGCAAAAGCGAGAGAGGGGGGGCAAAAGCGAGAGGGGGGGCAAAAGCGAGAGGGGGGGCAAAAGCGAGAGGGGGGGCAAAAGCGAGAGGGGGGGCAAAAGCGAGAGGGGGGGCAAAAGCGAGAGGGGGGGCAAAAGCGAGAGGGGGGGCAAAAGCGAGAGGGGGGGCAAAAGCGAGAGGGGGGGCAAAAGCGAGAGGGGGGGCAAAAGCGAGAGGGGGGGCAAAAGCGAGAGGGGGGGGCAAAAGCGAGAGGGGGGGCAAAAGCGAGAGGGGGGGGCAAAAGCGAGAGGGGGGGCAAAAGCGAGAGGGGGGGCAAAAGCGAGAGGGGGGGCAAAAGCGAGAGGGGGGGGCAAAAGCGAGAGGGGGGGGCAAAAGCGAGAGGGGGGGGCAAAAACGAGAGGGGGGGCAAAAGCGAGAGGGGGGGCAAAAGCGAGAGGGGGGGCAAAAGCGAGAGGGGGGGCAAAAGCGAGAGGGGGGGCAAAAGCGAGAGAGGGGGGGCAAAAGCGAGAGAGGGGGGGCAAAAGCGAGAGAGGGGGCAAAAGCGAGAGGGGGGGCAAAAGCGAGAGGGGGGGCAAAAGCGAGAGGGGGGGGCAAAAGCGAGAGGGGGGGGCAAAAGCGAGAGGGGGGGGCAAAAGCGAGAGGGGGGGGCAAAAGCGAGAGGGGGAGGGCAAAAGCGAGAGGGGGGGGCAAAAGCGAGAGGGGGGGCAAAAGCGAGAGGGGGGGCAAAAGCGAGAGGGGGGGCAAAAGCGAGAGGGGGGGCAAAAGCGAGAGGGGGGCAAAAGCGAGAGGGGGGGCAAAAGCGAGAGGGGGGGCAAAAGCGAGAGGGGGGGCAAAAGCGAGAGGGGGGGGGCAAAAGCGAGAGGGGGGGCAAAAGCGAGAGGGGGGCAAAAGCGAGAGGGGGGCAAAAGCGAGAGGGGGGACAAAAGCGAGAGGGGGGGCAAAAGCGAGAGGGGGGGGCAAAAGCGAGAGGGGGGGGCAAAAGCGAGAGGGGGGGCAAAAGCGAGAGGGGGGGCAAAAGCGAGAGGGGGGGCAAAAGCGAGAGGGGGGGCAAAAGCGAGAGGGGGGGCAAAAGCGAGAGGGGGGGGGCAAAAGCGAGAGGGGGGGCAAAAGCGAGAGGGGGGGCAAAAGCGAGAGGGGGGGCAAAAGTGATGGTGGGGCAAAAGCGAGGGGGGGGGCAAAAGTGAGGGGGAGGCAAATGCGAGGGGAAGGCAAATGCGAGGGGAAGGCAAAAGCGAGGGGGGGCAAAAGCGAGGGGGGGAGAAAAGGGAGAGAGGGAGAGAAAAGGGAGGGCGGGAGAGGGGCAAGAGTGGGGCAGAGAGAGGTGGGGGTGAGTGGGGCAGAGAGAGGTGGGGGTGAGTGGGGCAGAGAGAGGTGGGGCAGAGAGGGCGGAGAGGGGGGCGGAGAGTGGGGCAGAGAGGGGGGAGAGTGGGGCAGAGAGGGGGGGAGTGAGGCAGAGAGGGGGGGAGAATGGGGGGGAGAGTGGGGCAGAGAGGGGGGGGAGAGGGGGGCAGAGAGGGGGGGAGAGTGGGGCAGAGAGGGGGGGAGAGTGGGGCAGAGAGGGGGGGAGAGGGGGGGAGAGTGGGGCAGAGAGGGGGGAGAGTGGGGCAGAGAGGGGGGGAGAGTGGGGCAGCGAGGGGGGGAGAGTGGGGCAGCGAGGGGGGAGAGTGGGGCAGAGAGGGGGGAGAGTGGGGCAGAGAGGGGGGGAGAGTGGGGCAGAGAGGGAGGTGAGGGGGGCAGAGAGGGGGGAGAGTGGGGCAGAGAGGGGGGAGAGTGGGGCAGAGAGGGGGGAGAGAGATGTAGACAGGGGGAGGGGGGAGGGAGGGAAGGAGAGGGAGGGAGGGAGAAGAGGGATGGAGGGGAAGGGGAGGGAGGCCGGAGAGAGAGAGAGAGAGAGAGAGAGAGAGAGAGAGAGAGAGAGAGAGAGAGTTTAATGGACAATCTAGCTATATTAATGTGACTACTGCCTACGTTTGATATTAATGTGCAACAACCACTCACAGACGGCAGGTGGCAGCACTAGCAGTGGATGGGATATAAAGCATGTTGAAGGACATGGAAAGCGGTGCAGTTGTCATTATGTGAAAACAGAGCAATATATCCAAGTCCGAAAGTGCTTGAGCATTGGCTTTTGAGTTAAGAGTGGAACCATCCACTATCCACAACTGGTGCCCAGGCAATTGTGATGCACTACGGGCCATAGATGACAGGAATGAATGACGGCTGCTGTGAACTGTATGGGTGAATAACTTGCAACTGGTGAGCAACAGGTCACCCAAATGAACCAAGGGACTACTAGGAGTCTTCCCTCAAAGCCAGATTAGCAAATAGTGCTGCATGTGGGCCTCTGCTGCAGGTGCATGGTTCATGGCACCAAGCTGACTGCAGTTCATCAGCAAAACAGGCTGGAATTTGCACACAAATACCACAACTGGACATCCCCTGAACGGTGACAAATGGCCTTGTCGGATGAATCACATTTTATACTGTTGGCGTTTGCAACGTGAAATGTCTCACAGCAAACAATCTGCAACAATCATCAAAAGGGTTCACGAACAATAGCATACTATGGCTGATCTTGTCATTGTGGCAGGCATTATGATCAACTTAAGTATGACTCTATCCTTGGGGACCATGTCCACCCCTACACACAATTTGTTTTTCGGGTCAATGCATACCAAGTGGTCCAAGAAAAAAATAATTGGTTGCTTGACCATCTCAGAAAAATTTTATATTTGCTGGGCGAATTACCCAATGTTTAGTAGTCACAAAAATATATATATATTTTTTAATTCATTGATTATTATCCTGAAATTGCGGACATATTTGTTCCAGGCCGCATGCGTTTTTACACATTTGCAAGCATCTACATTTTTTTTTACAACTATTCAGTAGTGGATTGTCCTAAGCCTTTTAGATAAAATGCATTTAGTTCAACACACTCTGGGCTACAAATTAACATCATTATCACTTAGCTGAATGTATTCTTTAACATATTTTTAACAGTTTGAAGTTATCAACCACAAATTTAAAAAACTCAATTTTTGAACAGTAGTTTTCCAAGGGAAGATTAATTTCTCAGCTTTAATATTTTTTCTGCAATTACACTCTATAGTATAGTTACTTTTTATAGAGTATCAATGGTGAGAAGCTAACAATTAAAAAATACACTATTTAAAAAAATGAATTTTTTAAAAAAATTTCCCTTTTGTGGCCTGTAATATCTTTGTTGGGGGACCAGATAAAAATCTGAACATTTCACAGTTAACAGACCTTTATGATATCAAACTTCAGTATAAATTACAACTTTGAGATTCAATTGGAAGTTATGGAAAAAAAATTACAAACACGAGTCAAAAATATATTTTTTAACATCTGCTATATCTAGGCTTAGGGAATAAAATGTATCAGTTACAGTACATAATTTAATCATATCTATGCTTACTTACTTTTTTATTGAAAATAAGCCTACTAATTACATTATATTGTTCTCTTGTTATCTGTTCTTAGTACATCACTCACTGAACATTTGAGAAATTTGTTCACTCAGTTTGGGTGTTAGATTATAAGTTCGCCCAGTCACAGTTGTAAATTCCATGGGAGACAGCTTCCTTAGTACATTTTTAAGTGGCATCCAAGCTTGATCCTTCTCAATTTTTTAAAAGATGTCCTTGGTCCTGGAGGGTGATAAAATACAACATGCACATCTTGGTTTTGACAGTCAATATTAGCAACTCCGCCAATCCACCACTGTTCATCGTAAACACAGGCGCAGTTGATGTGATCTTACACTTCAGTAAGTTGAGTGAATGGGGTACAAAACAATGAAAAGATTAGTGCCTTTAATCTTCTGACAAGTGTTGTACCTTTCCTTCAAGACACTGTCATAGACTTCTTGTACTTCCTCACATTGTACAAAAACATAGGTGATATGATTGTCATCGGTCCACTGCAGACTTGCTTTTACGACAGCTCGCTTTGTTGTACCCTTGACACCATCACAAGCATTCTTCCCATGGCATGAAGTGAAAAAGTGCCAGTCTACATCATACCCAAAATCTTCTTTATAAAAGGAGATGTTAATAAATTTTTGTTTTTATATTGACTTGCAGCCCCATCCGAAAAGTAAATCAGTTTTTTTATGGAAGGGTGGTTCTGTTTAATGTAGTTTGTTAATTTTAGTTGAAAAATGTAAACTGCTGTAGTGTTGTGTTCAAGGTAGTCACTTACAACACAAAAGCTGTGGCTCATTAGTTTATCTTAATCTTTATAACAGAATGCAAATGTATGAACTGTGGCCTGTTTGTTTACCCAGTGGCGGCGTTTTACTTCATCTTGAACAACAAAGGAATAATTTTCGAAAAAGTCAGCAAGAACTAAGCATTCATCAGCTGCCAATGTTTACTTCCTTTCTTTAAAAAATTTACTTTGAGCTTTTCCAATAAAATGAGGCATTTTCAGATTTTCAAGGTTAGCCACCAACAGTTAAAAAAACTCTTCTCGTGATTTTATGACTGTCACTATTTCAGTTCTATCTTGTGTCACCCATTGTTTGTATTTTATATTGTCAGGCATCAAATTGACTACTTCGGATTCTTCAAACATGTCAAGTAAGGCCTGTTTGCCAGGACAATCTCCACATCATACAATTGTAATTGTCAACAACTTCCGAAAGGTCTTTATAGTCAACTCTTAGCTTGGCCCCATCTATCATCAACTTTATGTTCTCATGATACAAACACAAACATTATGGGTGCCAGATGCCCCTGCAACAATACACCATCTTGGTCTCAACTCACAAAACTTCGCAAAACTTTGATCTTCCAAATTTAATGTGAGGATTTTCTTTTTTAAATTCAGTGAATAGTTCATTTAAATTGCACAATATTAACCTTTTTTGTCTTTGAATCTTAGAAGCATTTTCTTTCACAGAAACACAGTCTCTTTTGCCAGACATCAAACGGCTGTTATTGTCATAATCATAATATTTACTAACTTTATTGATTGTGTTTTCATCTACCAAATTAGATGCACTTTTCTTTTGTAATGCTGGTAAAATTCCCTGTTCTTTTACTGATTGCCTTGTTAACTTAACAAGACGTTCTTGCACATTTGATTCATCACTAACTTTTGCTCTACTCCAAGAATTTGGCAGTAAACTGATCATTTTATCCTCTTTGTTTGAAGTATTGTATTTAGTTTCTATCAAATCATAATATTTGGTTGGTGAAGTTTTAGAACTTCCATCTGTTTTAGTACAAATTTTATTTTGAAATGAAACTTCCAAATTATTTTTGACTGTAGTTGCCACTTTCTCAGTTTTTGTATTCAAGGCACTTGGTCTTTTATCTTGACTTAGTTTTCTAATTTTACTAGCAGCTGATATACTCATGATTTTACAAGCTGTATCTACTTTTTTAACGGTTGCTGATAAGTCACAAAATTCTGAATCTGAGGTTTCACTATCCTTTCTCTTGTGAATTACAAATACCTTAGAATAACATGTTGGACACAATGCTTTTCCTGGTATGAGATTGAGAAAAGGGCTCTCATTTTTAGAATAATGATCAAATGTTATTTCTCGCAGGCCTTTTGTTATCGGTTTCTTATGTTTCTCAAAAGAGTCCACACAAGTCTAACCAAAAAGGTGATGAAATTTTTTAAGTATTTCATTTCATGGTACTTGCATATTGATTTGACCTCTGGGCCGACTCATAAGTAAAACAACACTTTTTCTTCTTCATTGTAATCTTCGATTAAAGTAATGTCTTCAGGATACATTCCATACACACTTTTATGACATGCTTCATTAATAATAACACCAACAGAACACTGACACACCATTTTTCAACTGCACACTTCAAGAACATCTAGCTAAATAAGTGTGAGTAGACAATTGTTGGTGTAAGGGGGAAGGCAACAATCAGACTTGTATAGGCTTGTAGATGCAATTGATAGCCTGCTGAAACAATTACCACAGGTTTGTTTCGACAAATAATCATTAGCTAGTGTAATGTGGTGTGTTACATTATGCAATTGGTATACTTTATTTGATTAGCCTGGTCCCCCAACAGAGATATTGCAGGCCACAAAAGGAAAAAAATTTAAAAACCCATTTTTTAAAATAGTGTATTTTTTTAAGTGTAAGCTGCTCACCATTGATGCTCAATAAAAAGTAACTGTACTATACAGTGTAATAGCAGAAAAAATATTAAAGCTGAGAAATTAATCTTTCTTTGGAAAACTACTGTTCAAAAATTGAGTTTTTTTAATTTGTGGCTGATAACTTTAAACTATTAAAAATATATTAAAGAATACATTCAGCTAAGTGATAATGATGTTAATTTGTAGCCCAGAGTCTGTTGAACTAAATGCATTTTATCTGAAAGGCTTAGGACAATCCGCTACTGAATAATTGTAAAAAAGTAGATGCTTGCAAATACACAAAAACACATGCAGCCTGGAACAAATATGGTCAACATTTCAAAATAATAAAACATAATTTTAAAAAAAAATATTTTTGTGACTACTAAAAATCGGGGAATTCACCCAGCAATTATAAAATTTTTTTGATATGGTCAAGCAACCGGTACTGGACCAGTTGGTATGGATTGCCCCTTTCTTGAGCCTGATGACATCCATCACCAGAACAACGCAACATGTCACACAGTTTGCAGTGTACATGCGTGATTCGAAGAGTACTAGGAATAGTTTATCATACTCCTCTGGCCACCAAACTCCTTGGATATAAATCCAATCGAAAATCTGTGGGACCTCCTCGATCAGGCTGTTCACACCATGGATGCTCAACCAAGAAACCTACTGGAGGTGACCATGGCACCAGAGTTGGCACGGTTCCATATCTCTGTCAGTACTTTCCAGAACCTCACTGACACACTTACTGTACGTCTCACAGTGAACAGTGCTGCAAAAAATAATTATTCAGGCTTCTGATAGGTGATGCCATTAATGTGACTGGACAGTTGGTCACCTAAACATCACAGTTAATCTAAAATATATCTCTTTTGGTGAGTTTAGATGAGAATTGCTATTTTATCATTTCAGAAAGAATGAAACACATTTCTTGTACAATAATGTTTAGTCGAAACACTTCTGCCATGGAAAGACAAAAAGAAAATTTACAAAGTTATGTGCAATTTAGACAGTATATCATATCCTGTTGCATCTTTCTCGGCTTAAGGGCTTGGATGAATGTGACAATGGCATAATAAAATCTCTTCTTCTATATACATACTAAATCATTTCAAGAATTAAAGTGTTGAGAATGCTTACTAATAATTTCCATTTATGTAACTTTACATTACAGTAATGAACCATGAACCTTGCCGTTAGTGGGAAGGCTTGCTTGCCTAGCGATACACACAGCCTTACTGTAAGTGCAACCACAATGTAGGGGTATCTGTTGAGAGATCAGGAAAACATGTGGTTCCTGAAGAGGGGCAGCAGCCTTTTCAATAGTTGTAGGGGCAAGAGCCTCGATGATTGACTGATCTGGCCTTGTAACATCAGCCTAAACAGCCTTGTTGTGCTGGTACTGTGAACGGTTGAAAGCAAGGGAAAACTACAACTGTAACTTTTCCTAAGGACATGCAGCTTTACTGTATGGTTAAATGACGACGGTTTCCTCTTGGGTAAAATATTCTGGAGGTAAAATAGTCCCACATTCAGCTCTCCTGGCAGGCACTAATCAAGAGGAGGTCGTTATCAGGAGAAAGAAAACTGGCATTCTACGGATCGGAGCATGGAATGTCAAGATCCCTTAATTGGGCAGGTAGATTAGAAAATTTAAAAAAGGAAATGGATAGGTTACAGTTAGATATAGTAGGAATTGGTGAAGTTCGGTGGCAGGAAGAACAAGACTGCCGGTCAGGTGAATACAGGGTTATAAACAGTAAATCAAATAGGGGTAATGCAGGAGTTGGTTTAATAATGAATAAAAAAATAGGAATGTGGATAAGCTACTATGAACACTGTAGTGAATGCATTATCGTAGCCAAGATACACACGAAGCCCACGCCTACCACAGTAGTACAGGTTTATATGCCAAGTAGCTTCGCAGATGATCACGAGATTGAAGAAATGTATGATTTGTTAAAGGAAATTATTCAGATAGTTAAGGGAGATAAAAATTTAGTAGTCATGGGGACTGGAATTCGATAGTAGGAAAAGGAAGAGAAGGAAAAGTAGTAGGTGAATACGGACTGGGGGTAAGGAATGAAAGAGGAAGCCACCTGGTAGAATTTTGCACAGGGCATAACCCAATCATTGCTAACACTTCGTATATGTGGAAGAGGCCTGGAGACACTGGAAGGTTTAAGATAGATTATATAATGGTAAGCCAGAGATTTAGGAACCAGGTTTTAAATTTTAAGACATTTCCAGGGGCAGATGTGGGCACTGACCAAAATTTATTGGTTATTGTAGATTAAAACTGAAAAAAAAGTGGGAATTTAAGGAGGTGGGACCTGGATAAGCTGAAAGAACCAGAGGTTGTAGAGAGTTTCAGAGAGAGCATTAAGGAACGATTGACAAGAACAGGGGGAATAAATACAGTAGAAAAAGAATGGGTAGCTTTGAGAGATGAAACAGTGGAGGCAGCAGAGGATCAAGCAGGAAAAAAGGAGAGGGCTACAAATCCTTGGGTGACAGAAGGGATACTGAATTTAATCAATGAAAGGAGAAAATATAAAAATGCAGTAAATGAAGCAATATAATAATTCCAAGCCCAAAGCAGGTGTTGACAAGTGTGAAACTACACAACAGAAAATATAAAAATGCAGTAAATGAAGCAATATAATAATTCCAAGCCCAAAGGAAGCAGGTGTTCACAAGTGTGAAACTACCCAACTATCAGTTTAATAAGTCATGATTGCAAAATAATAACACAAATTCTTTACAAACAAATGGAAAAACTGGTAGAAGCCGACCTCAGGAAAGATCAGTTTGGATTCCATATAAATGTCGGAACACGTGAGGCAATGCTGACCCTACGACTTATCTCAGATGATAGATTGAGGAAAGGCAAACCTACATTTCTCGCATTTGTAGACTTAGAGAAGGCTTTGAAAATGTTGACTGGAATACTCTCCTTCAAATTCTGAAGGTGGCAGGGGTCAAACACAGGGAGCGAAAGGCTATTTAAAATTTGTAAAGAATGCAGGTAGCAGTTATACGAGTTGAAGGGCATGAAAGAGAAGCAATGGTTGAGAAGGGAGTGAGACAGGGTTGTAGCCTATCCTCAATGTTATTCAATCAGTATACTGAGCAAGCAGTAAATGAAACAAAAGAAAAATTTGGATTAGGAAGTAAAATCCATGGAGAAGAAATACAAACTTTGAGGTTTGCTGATGACATTGTAATTCTGTCAGAGACAGTAAGGGACCTGGAAGAGCAGTTGAATGGAATGGACAGTGTGTTGAAAGGAGCAGATGAACATAAACAAGAGTAAAACGAGGATAATGGAATGTGGTCGAATTATATCAGGTGATGCTGAGAGAATTAGATTAGGAAATGACACACTCAGAGTAGTAGATGAGTTTTGCTATTTGGGGAGCAAAATAACGGATAATAGTCAAACCAGAGAGGATATAAAATGTAGACTGGCTATGGCAAGGATAGCATTTCTCAAGAAGAGGCATTAACACTGAGTATAGATTTAAGTGTCAGGAAGTCTTTTCTCAAAGTATTTGTGTGGAGTGTAGCCATGTATGGAAGTGGAACATGGACAATAAATAATGTAGACAAGAAGAGAATAGATGCTTGCAAAATGTGGTGCTACAGAAGACTGCTGAAGATTAGACGGGTAGATCATGTAACTAATGAGGAGGTACTGAGTAGAATTGGGGAGAAGAGAAATTTGTGGCACAACTTGACTAGAAGAAGGTACCAGTTGATAGGACACATTCTGAGGCATCAAGGGATCACCAATTTAGTACTGGAGGGAAGCGTGGAGGGTAAAAATCATAAGAGATCAAGAGATGAATACGCTAAGCAGATTCAGAAGGATGTAGGTTGCAGTAGTTACTTGGAGATAAAGACGCTTGCACAGGATAGAGTAGCAGGGAGAGCTGCATCAAACCAGTCTCTGGACTGAAGATCACAGCAACAACCACAACAACAAAGACATTAATAACAGTAGTACAGAAATACTCACATCAAAATCATTGTCAGAAAGATACTGTGTGTTTTCAGGTTCACATACAGTCATCAAAAAATCAAGACCCTGGTTTGCCCACCGTGGTCGAAGGCCTCTTCCTCTTTCACACCGTTCTCTGACAAACTTCATCCACTGCTGGGCAAAACAGATCAGGCCATGTGATAGTTCTGTTCTCACTTCACCTGTTACTAAACGACAGACTTCTTTGTGATACTGAAAGACAAATAGTAAAACAGTTACAATTAATTTTTGACGTGATTACAGGAAAAGGGCAAATACCAGGTACTGGAACTTAAGCTCCTCACAGCAAACAAGCAACTGTGTTGATGTTCTTCATGATAAGCAGCCAGATTTCATTTTCCTGATGAGACAATACTTCGATGTCCCAACTGACCACCATCTTTCAGTGAGATTGCAGGTTCACAATCATGCCAGCATGATTGAGCACCTGCAATCCCACCTGAAGTGGCGGCATGGTGTCGTCAGGGTAATGAAGTATGGTGGCGTACCCGTGAAAAGCAGCAACATTTATTATGCCAGAAAAATCTGTGTATTCACAAGCAACTGTGTTAATTGAATTATGTTTTATTTTTTCCTTTTGGTTAATATGTGCAAACATCATTTTAAAATAAACAAAAAATACAAAATTTGAAACCAATTACATAATGAGGTCATTTAAAGGGATCTGTCTGGTGTAATAGTGTTCATCTAGCTCTACACATTTACAGTGTTCTAATCATGTATATCGGATCACTGAATACATGCTAACCACAACAGTGGAAGAATCACTGAATTTTGGTAAACAGTAAAATGGTCTTAAAGTTTCAGTAATCTACATGCAGTAAAAAAATTTAGCTGTTTAACGTATCATATGTAATAGGTTTCACATTAGTCTCAAGAGTAGAACATCCTTTATTTTATTGTATTGTATTAAGAAATATACCAATACTAGGCTTCAGAAGTTTTTATATTTGTAATATATTAATGGTTAGATTTACTTTCAACCAGTAATATACAGGGTGATTCAAAAAGAATACCACAACTTTAGGAATTTAAAACTCTGCAACGACAAAAGGCAGAGCTAAGCACTATCTGTCGGTGAATTAAGGGAGCTATAAAGTTTCATTTAGTTGTACATTTGTTCGCTTGAGGCGTTGTTGACTAGGCGTCAACGTCAGTTGATGCTAAGATGGCGACCGCTCAACAGAAAGCTTTTTGTGTTATTGAGTACGGCAGAAGTGAATCGACGACAGTTGTTCAGCGTGCATTTCGAATGAAGTATGGTGTTAAACCTCCTGATAAGTGGTGTATTAAACGTTGGTATAAACAGTTTACAGAGAATGGGTGTTTGTGCAAAGGGAAAAGTTCTGGACGGCCGAGAACGAGTGATGAAAATGTAGCACGCATCCAGCAAGCATTTGTTCGCAGCCCAGGAAAATCGACTCGCAGAGCTAGCAGAGAGCTGCAAATTCCACAATCAACTGTATGGAGAGTCCTACGAAAAAGGCTAGTTATGAAACCTTATCCCGAGGCGATGGATCGGCCGCCAGGCAGCCCGTGACAGAGCACTTCATCACTGGCCTCCAAGAAGCCCTGATCTTACCCCCTGCGATTTTTTCTTATGGGGGTATGTTAAGGATATGGTGTTTCGGCCACCTCTCCCAGCCACCATTGATGATTCGAAACAAGAAATAACAGCAGCTATCCAAACTGTTACGCCTGATATGCTACAGAGAGTGTGGAACGAGTTGGAGTATCGGGTTGATATTGCTTGAGTGTCTGGAGGGGGCCATATTGAACATCTCTGAACTTGTTTTTGAGTGAAAAAAAAAACCTTTTTAAATACTCTTTGTAATGATGTATAACAGAAGGTTATATTATGTTTCTTTCATTAAATACACATTTTTAAAGTTGTGGTATTCTTTTTGAATCACCCTGTATTTTAAATAAAAAAGCTCACCACATATAGGAGCTAAAGAAAACTGTTAATTTGCACAGGCCAACTGCAGCATTCAAACTGCGTCGATGTTTTAATGACTTATAACTGAAGACTAAACATATATTATGCCAACTGAAGGTGGGTGAAATCTCAAAAGGCATATTGGTATAATAAAAAAATACATAAAAGAGTGGTTGGTTGCTGTATTTCTTAAATTAATATAATCGACAGCTATGGAGCTCAACAATCAATAAAACTGATAAATTATCCTTTCATTTTTTAAATGTACACTGTGGTGTAACATTTTAGTAACAAAAAGAGTAAAAATCCTAACAAATTTATAGATTCACTTCCATAATTCTGCAAAGGTAGTACATTAAATTTAAAGGACAAGCATCTTTCTGCTACAGGTGTGTGTTACTTCAAAGTGGAACTTTGTACTCTTATAATAACCAGAAAATTATTTTAAAAAAAAGTTATGACTATCATTTTGTATTTTTCCCTTAAATAAACAGATTATGGTACAGAATCAAACAACTCTCCTCCTCATATCTACTTCTGAAATATCAGTGTTTCCTAAATAACCTGTTTGACGGAAGAAAGTGTTAGAGTGAGCTTAGTGCCCCTTATCAGTTATTATAAAGAGAACACCAGCTCAGATTTGGGAGACCGGTAGGAGGAATCAACAAGGACCGTTCTGAAAGAACCATAATGGCATTCACCTGCAATAATGTAGGGACATCAACGAAAACCTACCATGTTTACCCAAGTACAAGACAACCCTGAATATAAGAAACCTACTCCCCCCCCCCCCCCCCCCCCCCCCCTCCGCTCTCTCTCTCTCATTTTTTTAAGAGGCTCCTTGAGAAAACTTTACTTTTTTTTTTACTGACAAATTATCTGCCTAAAAAGATAACATTATACCTATTCTAAATTTATGTCATTTGTTGATTCTCTACATTTTGGTAATACAAGGACAAATACAATAAACAAACAGAAATGGTTTGCATTAATCTGTGGACCATTTTCTTTTCTATCTTTTTTGGTTGCTAAGCCCTTTGTTTGTACTGTCACTCCTAACACTGCTGTGAAATTTATATCTTCATTGTCACAAATAATTAGGTCTTTTGCCAAATATATTACAATGTCTGAGATTGTGATTACTGTGGGATGCAAGAACACAGCTGTTTTTATCTGAATACATATGGTGAAACCCCACTTTTACACTTTTCCAGGGACTCCAAAAAAAATGGTGTAACACGTGGGAAAATGTAAAATGTGGGAAATAACATTTTAAGATGTAAAAGTTAGGTATAGGATGCCCCCTTGCATTTTTGCACTTCATGTACATAAAAGGCATCGAAATACTTGTCAAGGACTTTATTATTACTGGACAAAGGTTTATTATCAAATAATAACCACTGACGTAATGGAAACTGATAACTGTCTGTTTGACTCAATTTCATACATCATATTCGATGTTTTTGGCAAGCTTGCAGCTGCCATTTAATATCTAAATAATTAAACACTGCACAATTATGTATTTTTTCATGCTTAGCTCAATGTGTTTTGAGAATTTCTCATTGTAAAATACAAATATTTATGTAAATATTTTGTGTGGCAGTTGCATATATGTTGATCTGCGTCTCTTGCATTATTTGGTTGAGTAACGTCACAAAAAATACATAACATAAATACTGTATCTGACAAGGAGAATAATTTCTTGAAACACTTTTTCGAAACAAGTTTTGTCCAGTATGAAAAAGCCGTAATTGGTGCTCTGTTTAGAGCAGAAACATTTTAGCAATGCGAAGTGAGTGAAGGTGTGAACTAGTGCTAGAAGTGGCTAAACAATGACACACGCTAAATACTATTCAACAAAGGTGTGGCAATGATCACAATAATCACACAACTGTACAACAATCATCAAATTGCACATGTGCAATAGAGATTGTTTGGAAATGGTTGTGATTGGTCACGATATCTTTATTCGAATGAATCTTGACCACCCAGAAGCAGTATTGGGAAATTGGTTTACAAAATTTGATTTTGGGAGCACCATGTAAGTGGGGTTCTAGCTACTCCCATCAGCCACGACACCAAGTAGAGCTTGGCAGTGGCAGGAGATACTGCACGAATTGCTCCAACCTTTACACATTCTCCACTCCAAATCCAATGAGCAGGGCATCCTGGTGTCAAGAAACTTAACTATGTAATGTTTGTAAACAGTACTTAATGGCTGATGTCATGCCAGCATCACTTTATGCCAGTTTTTCTCCACGAACATTTTTTCACAAAGCGTAAATCACAGGAAAATTATAAATACGTTGACACAAATTTGAGTACGAATTAAGATTGTGGATATAGGATATTTGACGGGAGCCATGAGAAATGTCGTTAACGCTGGAAAAATGTTAATTCCGGGAATGTAAAAGCAGGGTTATACAGTATCACATTTCACTTCAATACTGATGTGAGAATGTTACAATGTCTCTTACTTCCCAACATATTGTATGCCAGCTGTTCTCTCTCATTAGCTGCATGGGAATGAAATGAGCGTGTGGCATTGTTGGCCGGGAGGCCACATCCGGTGAAGTTCAGCTGCTGAGTGCAAGTCTTATTAAAGTTGACGCCACATTGGGCAACTTGAATGCTGGTGATGAGGATGAAATGATGATGAGGACAACACAACACCCAGCTCACGGGCGGAGAAAATCTCCAACCTGGCCGGGAATCAAACCCGAGCCCACTGCATGAGAGACAAACATGTTACCACTCAGCTAAGCAGGTGGACAGCTGCATGGAACTAGCAGCTAACACACACCCTTTTTTTCCTGTCATGTGTCACGGTGAGCACTGACACCACTGCAGCACGAAACAGTTTAGTACACCACCACTATCTAGGCTTTTACTGTCTCCTGCAGAAATAAATACTATTGTTGAGCATTTGTCCAATTTTAAAGTCAATGCAGTTCTGACTACAAATGGAGTCAGGTAAACTGCAGTTTAAACATGATAGATGTTCCTACAATGCCAAAGCACACAGTATAGATTGCTATATTTGACAGCGTAATTTAATTTGTTGCCCACTCACTACTCCCCATCCTGCACTTACCCTAGTTCTCAGCCACAGTGGTATCACTATTACCCCTCTGTAGTGCTGTGCTCGACCTACTGTGAAACACAGGTTGCAGTATCTTTTAGGGTGCAAGTGATACGTAACAGCAGCAGCTAATACATAAAAAAAAAGACTGCAATCATGATTCGGCCCAATTTTCAAACTTTTGCTCGTCCTGTGATCTACTGATGGCTGTTGGTACTATCTCCATGATGGGTCTCGCCGCTGTAATTTTTTCTTGCAACAACAATTATAGTCAGTTTAACATGATTTATTTCTTCTGTTAGATATTTCATTCAGGATTAATTTTACCTCTTGCTTCACCTTAATGTCACCATCATGCCCTCATTACAGGCTGGTAACATTTTAATCCAGTATTCTAATACTGTGAACAGCGATTGAATTTCTCATTCACAGTCCACTTCGTAACTCATTGCAGTCTCTCATAATAAAATAAAATATTGATACAGAATCAAGTAATGGTTTTTGAAGGGCAACATCTTTACTTTTGAATCTTATCTTTACTTAAAGCATTGAACAGATGCCCAGTATGGTATCCACACATGTAAGAGAACTCTTATTGCAAACCTGTTCGAAAACATTGCAGCACAAAACAATCTTGGTACACCACCGGCCCCTGTCTTAAGAGCTTGTAAGATAATAGAATTTAATACTATTTCCTTCTGTGTTTCACAAAACTGTCATATTTTTTAAGCAGGAGAGAGAGCTGTAGTGGCTAGTTCATAGTTCCTCACATATCCTTTGCACCAACACCACCTAGAAGTGTCATGTGATTGATTGAGCAACGTCGATATTGTTTTGAGCGCAACAGTATATTGGGAAATCATGAGCCTGTTCAAACTTGACTATCATTTGTCCATCCCCGCCCTTCCAAATTCCTCAAAATTATTCTGCTTGTGACCTCAATAGTCAAAGCTTCATCTGTAAATGTAAAACAATTCCTATACACCCAATTAACCAATGTAAAAATATTGATATATGCAGCAATAGTTCAATCTGAGAATATTAGCTGACATTGTATTTTTCAAATGACAAATTTGGGAAAATACTTCCTCTTATAATCAAAAACAATTAATTATTGACAATATAATGTAATTGAAAGGATAAAAGAAATCTACTCACTAAGCAGCGGCTGGGGACACACACATAAAACAAGAATTTCTCACCAGAGAAGTGGCCTACATGATGCGAAAAAATGATTGGAGAAAAAATCATTACAGAGAGTCGTGAAAAAAAGACAAAATCTTACAAAACCTGGAAAACATACAAGAAAATGGAAACTACTTTTCTTGGCAAAGAAAGTAATGTAGGAAATGGCAGAAAAAATTTATCATACTGGTTTGGTGGAAAACAAATACATAAAAATGTGAAAAAATGTATAAACAAGGTAAGTGGAGGGTGGGAAAGAAAATAGCTGTCAAATATACAAATTAATTGACAAGAAGCAATTGGGAGAACATCCTGCAGTGTAGTGAAAAATAAACAAATCGTTATAGGCAAATTTGTATATGTAAATAACAATGGACCCATCTATGCGCAATGAAATCAGTACTAGAAAAGATGCGGGGGTGAAGTGTTGATTAATCTGGATGGTAGAGAGAAATAAATGAACGGACTAGCACAAAGGAGTAGAAAACAGATGACAGTTTGACCAAGACAGATGATGACAAAGACTCACAAAAGGGTTACATAAGGAAAAACACTACTGACAAAACTTAGAGAAGCAGCAATTGAAGCTGACTGCTGAATGATTCTACTGCCGTCTACATACATTGTGCCTATGGGCCACGAAGATAAAGATACTAGAAATTAGGCCTCATATGGAGGTTTACAGACAGTCATTTTTCCTCACTATATTTGAGAGTGGTACAGGAAAGTTTGTCCACTTTTTATAAGATTCTGTCTCTTTCCATGACTTTACCTACCAATTTTTCTTTCTTTTACAATCATTTTTTTGTATCAGATAGGCTTCTATTCTGGTGAGAAATTCTCGCCCATTCATTAAAACCTTTTTTTTTTTTTTTTTATTTGCGTGTGTTGTTCTGCTGCCTCTTGTTGAGTAGATACTTTACTTGTCCAGTCACATTATATTCACTAGTAATTGCGTAAATACAGTAAATCAAAGTGAAGTAACTCTGATATGAATCTTGCACCTCCTAAAAATGAATCCAGAGCTATAATTGCTACAGTATCTCAATCATAAAGTTTAATGGTAAAAGGGCACACCAAGAAGTTTTCTACTGGAATTGCGGGCCTCCAGCACATTACACTTACATCCTTAGTCACATATCAACAGGCATCACCAGGTATGTCGTGGAGGAAAATTATTTACGCATTTGCAGATGCTGAGGAGTAAGAGCAATGGTCTGAGCACTTCTGTGTACACCTTCATATCTCTTATTATAATCTCTGCATAATACATAATAGAACGCTGGTTTTGTCTGTGACATCTCAATTCTCTTAGAGATGGCAAAAAAACTTTGAAGAGCAGTTGAACATAATGGATAGTGTCTTGAATAGAGGTCAAAAGATGAACATCCACAAATTTAAACTGAGGGTAATGGAATATAGTCAAATTAAACTGGGTGAAGCTGATGGAATTTGATTGTGAAATGAGACACTAAAAGTAGTATATGAATTTTGCCATTTGGGCAGAAAAATAAATGATGATGGCTGAACAAGGAAGGATATTAAATGTACACAGAATTTGGCAAGAAAATCATTTCTGGAAAAGAGGAATTTGTTAACACTGAATATAAATCAAAATACCTCAAAGTTCCTCCTGAGGATAATAGGGTGTAGCCTTGTATGGTAGTGAAACATAAGCAACAAACAGTTGAGACGAGAAGAGGACAGAAACTTTTAAATGTAGTGCTACAAACTATGCTGGAAACTACACTCCTGGAAATTGAAATAAGAACACCGTGAATTCATTGTCCCAGGAAGGGGAAACTTTATTGACACATTCCTGGGGTCAGATACATCACATGATCACACTGACAGAACCACAGGCACATAGACACAGGCAACAGAGCATGCACAATGTCGGCACTAGTACAGTGTATATCCACCTTTCGCAGCAATGCAGGCTGCTATTCTCCCATGGAGACGATCGTAGAGATGCTGGATGTAGTCCTGTGGAACGGCTTGCCATGCCATTTCCACCTGGCGCCTCAGTTGGACCAGCGTTCGTGCTGGACGTGCAGACCGCGTGAGACGACGCTTCATCCAGTCCCAAACATGCTCAATGGGGGACAGATCCGGAGATCTTGCTGGCCAGGGTAGTTGACTTACACCTTCTAGAGCACGTTGGGTGGCACGGGATACATGCGGACGTGCATTGTCCTGTTGGAACAGCAAGTTCCCTTGCCGGTCTAGGAATGGTAGAACGATGGGTTCGATGACGGTTTGGATGTACCGTGCACTATTCAGTGTCCCCTCGACGATCACCAGTGGTGTACGGCCAGTGTAGGAGATCGCTCCCCACACCATGATGCCGGGTGTTGGCCCTGTGTGCCTCGGTCGTATGCAGTCCTGATTGTGGCGCTCACCTGCACGGCGCCAAACACGCATACAACCATCATTGGCACTAAGGCAGAAGCGACTCTCGTCGCTGAAGACGGCACGTCTCCATTCGTCCCTCCATTCACGCCTGTCGCGACACCACTGGAGGCGGGCTGCACGATGTTGGAGCGTGAGCGGGAGACGGCCTAACGGTGTGCGGGACCGTAGCCCAGCTTCATGGAGACGGTTGCGAATGGTCCTCGCCGATACCCCAGGAGCAACAGTGTCCCTAATTTGCTGGGAAGTGGCGGTGCGGTCCCCTACGGCACTGCGTAGGATCCTAAGGTCTTGGCGTGCATCCGTGCGTCGCTGCGGTCCGGTCCCAGGTCGACGGGCACGTGCACCTTCCGCCGACCACTGGCGACAACATCGATGTACTGCGGAGACCTCACGCCCCACGTGTTGAGCAATTCGGTGGTACGTCCACCCGGCCTCCCGCATGCCCACTATACGCCCTCGCTCAAAGTCCGTCAACTGCACATACGGTTCACGTCCACGCTGTCGCGGCATGCTACCAGTGTTAAAGACTGCGATGGAGCTCCGTATGCCACGGCAAACTGGCTAACACTGACGGCGGCGGTGCACAAATGCTGTGCAGCTAGCGCCATTCGACGGCCAACACCGCGGTTCCTGGTGTGTCCGCTGTGCCGTGCGTGTGATCATTGCTTGTACAGCCCTCTCGCAGTGTCCGGAGCAAGTATGGTGGGTCTGACACACCGGTGTCAATGTGTTCTTTTTTCCATTTCCAGGAGTGTATATGAGTAGCTCCAATAACTAACGAGAGGTACTGCATTAAACTGAGGAGTAAAGAAATTTAAGGCACAAACTGACTCAAAGAGGAGATCGGAGGATAGGACACATTCCAAGGCATAACAAAATTGTCAATTTGGTAATGAAGGGACATATGAGGGGTAAAAATTGTAGAGGGAGACCAAGGCATGACTAAAGCAAGCAGGTTCAAAAGGATGTTGGTTGTAGTAGTTATGCAAAGATAAAAGGCTTGCACAGGATAAACTAGCATGGAGAGCTGTATCAAACCAATATTTAGAATGAAAATCCCAACAACAGAAGAGCACTGATCAAAAGGGGGTCTAGCCTAAACCATACAAACATTTTTACCTAAACAACAGCTTTGCACCAACTGAACAGTAAATGCTCTCATAAATACAAAACCTTCATTGTACTGTCCAATGCTTATTCTGTAAGTTATACCTCCAAAGTTTAATGACCATTTCTGCAGTACTCTCTTACGGGCCAAGTAATATTCACGCAAACAAAGTTGCATTTGGCACGGTGGATGATGAGAGCGACTGTAAATGGGAAATGCCTTCATGGTCACTCCCATAAGACACCACACCAAGTACCAGCTTTGTTTGCACATATAATATCTCATTAGGAACAGCAGGCCCCAACTTTGATCATTTTCATTTTTCAGTATGTATGTATGTATGTTTAAATAGATGAAAAATATTTTAGGGTAGATGACAAAAACACCTCTACGTTACTTCCTCATTATCGTAGTTGGTCCATTTTACATCACCGAATGGACATGGCAAGGTAATTAAATGACTTCACTAACTCTCTGTGATTTACTGCTGATGTTATACTGAAGCAATTTACCCATACTACTTAACATCTGTATTCATTTACAGCGAGATGGTGCACAAACTAACTGAAGAGCTTCTGCTAATTGTCAATGACTAGTACAATAAATCTCAACAATCAATATTATTTTCACAGATGAAATTGTTATAGTCCATTCATTAACATTACACCACACAAAACTGTTTAAATGAGATATCTAAAGACTTCATAGAAGTGACTGCATACCTATAGTAAAAACTACACATTGCATAGATATCAGTACACAAGGTTCTATACAAATGTTTCCACTTCACAAGCATGTCAACAATCAAGCTAAATGCTACAATTATGATATGAAACAGAGAATGGGCCACTTGTGTCCATTTGGCACAAATTTACAACTTTCACCATTGCATTACCACAATGCCTTGTGCAGCTGGAAGTCACAAATTCCCACCCATCCCCTACCTTTCTCTCACTATTCTCTATTTCATATAAATGTATGCCTAGCCGCGTCATCACGAGTGGTGTCTGTTCTGTTGAATATGTCCGACAGGACAGATGCCTTGTAGAAAGAAGGCTTTCACGACCGGGTGACATGGCTGTTGATATACTTTCCAGGATGTGAGGTCGTGGTCCAAGAACTTTTCTGCTCCTTACGTTTCGTCCAGGACTGCGCTGGACGAAACGTAAGGAGCAGAAAAGTTCTTGGACCACGACCTCACATCCCGGAAAGTATATCAACAGCCAGGACAGATGCCACTCAAATATACGCATTGCTATTGTTTTGTCCCAGTCACGCATAGTAAAACAATTATGATCAATTCTTACAAGAAAAACCAATATGATAATGCTACTTAATATGATTATTTTGTTTTCCAGTGTATGGCCTACCAAACAATATTTGTATTAAGGGCTTACAGGTTGACTGCTACTTGAGAGGAGCTTTCCTTCATTCATTCGTTCATTCATTCCTTTCATCTCCTATCCCTCAGTTTATTTTGTTTTGGCGAGACTGGAGACTGGTGGAACACAACCACAAATAAAATTTTAATTAATAATTTCCTTCCACTTTCATTTGTACAGGATTAGACTAAGAGAGTAAAATTATGTTTGTTAACTTGACTTGTATATTTTGTCAGAAACCAACTTGTGCAAATATGGGTAAATCATTTGTTTTTTGTATATTATTTTATTTTAAGATAACTGGTTTTCTTGAAAACATAATGAATCTTAATTACTTTCATGCTATTGCAAATGAAAATAATGCTCACTGTTATCAAATAAACATCAAAATCACATTTGATTTCAGCACAAACTAGCAGGCACATAAGCTCCAAAATAATTTAAAAGTTGTTGTTACTCAAATTACCCGGTCCATACTGTTTTACATTCCTCCAGCTTTCTTATGATCATGTTGTGGAAATTATTAACAATAGTTTATGTCTAATTACAAATTAAACTATTGGCTGAATGCTGCACAAGAATGGTACCGTGCCTCAAGATGTCTGTTCAGTTCTTTATCAGGGTGTATACGTGGACAAGGGAAAAAAATTTCTGGATTTCCCGGTTAAAAATACACTTTCTCCCGGGTGACAGTATATTTTCCCTTATCAATCCTTTGAATGGTTATGGTTTTATACTGTTTTATTTAATAAGAAGTGCTGTATGTTGTCTCGAGAATTCCACCAAACACCGCATGTTACTTTCCGAATCCTTGAAATCGAGATTTCGATGTGCTTTTGTAAGCTGTTCGTAGCTCACGTCACGTGATCTCGCCAGCCGGTGACAGCGGTTATTCAGAGAATAGGACACGTGATGTAGCCAGCCAACAGCAACATCACTATTAAGTAGCACAAACACACAAACAGGGAAAGTTAATAGTTTAAATTAATATACATAGTGCTGCTACAAGAAAAGAAAAGCTTTCACTTATAACAGTGGTCTCAAGCTGCAAGAGAAGCTAAGCTTTCGCATATACTGTTGACCTTTTTTGCGTGTGTTACACTTTAAGATACACATCACACAAATGTGCCAGTAAAATTTTTAATAATGACATAAATGTCCGATCTTCAGGGTTCGAAATTCTTCTAAATGGCTCGTCATTAAAGAGTTGATTTTTAAATGAGAGTCAAATACTCTGTGATTTAATAAATCCATGGTATATTCTTGCACATAGCTCAACTTATGTAAAAGTATATTTACTTTGAAAGTAACACTTTTCAAACCACCATTCGCAATATTTTCCCGCGACCTGTTAAAAATTGGTTTGTTTCAGCAGTTGCCAGAGAGCGCAGGTAACAGGCGACACCGCGCTTGAGTAGCTATCATGACATAGGAAGCACGTATGTAACTACGTGTAAAATATTGAAAGATCACACATTATGTCATAAAAGAAACAAGACATCAGAGGATACTGCAAGAGCATTGGAATTTCATGAACAATATTAAAATGTGCACATTTAAAGTGCATACTTAAAGGGCACATTCGCATGTCCAGATTCCCAATGAAATAGACCTCGACCTGATATTAAGCTTCTTTTCAGTGTGGTTTTCGGGATGTAAATTTTCTTGGAGCACCAGTACTGTATTATATCACGTTTGGGTCTTTTGATGGCATAATGCCACACGTGCTAGAAAATGAAAACGTGCACTTGAAATGCAGCAAACAGTTGAAACTAGCCAGTACTGTGGAATTAAACATTTCATTTCAAATACATTGACTGCCTCTGCAGAAAAGGTTAACAAAAGCCTAATTTCTTTAGCAAACAGACAAAAATAACTTCATTGTTATGCAAGGCGGTTAATTTTTGACTGTCAGAAAGGTGGAAATAAAATAAAATCTGAAACTAATGACATATTTCAACCTTCCGTAATTATGTGAATGTGTTTTAATTCACTTGATAGCGCCCAGCCACAGATATCCGTTTTGTTTTCATTTGACGTGAGAATAAACGAAGGGGAAACAGCAAAATCACTAAACGTATACGCGGGTCACATGGAGACTACGCACTATAGCTCAGACTGCTCTGCGCATCAGCCCCGGATCTACGACATTTGCGAACTGGGTCAATATTTAAAAAAAATCGAATTTTCAAAATATGTTCATCTTGTAGCGCACATCTGTCTGAAACATAAAACATATGTATTTGAGGAAATGTAAGACATATAATTTGGTCTTAAGTATGCCTCTTCATAAAGCATTTTTCTACCGCACGTCCAAACTATAGTCAGGAGAGTAGAAATTGAAATGTCCTGTGGCGTCTCTCTTGCTCCCAGTCGGCTGGTTTGACAGCCTGCCCCTCTTTAAAAAAATCTCACAATTAATAGCGGATGGGATTATTTGTAATGGAGAGAACAAGAACTCTTCAGAAAATCTGAAATCTTTATTGCCTAATAGCTAATAATTTGCTGTTTTGTGTGACATAAAACCAATACTGACAAGAGATAAGCAGGAAATTACATATTTCTTCAGACCTTAGCTCCTAGCATTTTTTACTCTCTAATCTTGCTACAGCTTTACATTACCTCATCAAAGTTCGTCAAACGTTTTGCTACATGAAAAATCTAAATGTCGTTATCTAATACTGAAAAAGCTGTTAATACAAATAATACCCAAGACTGGTGTGGTTTCTCGATCTGATTACGTCTATTTTGTCACTGATTGCTAGATAAAACAAAATAGGCCTTTCTAATATGGCAGCAATTTTGTAACACACCAAATAAACGAGACTGTTTTGGCACAAATGGCCATTTTTATAACACGACAGAATATAATCCAATATGTACCAATATCAAATGCCTATTAGGCCTACTACAAGCACAAAGCTTTATGTTATGAATTATTTTCACATTTCATTCATACACACCAGCTTCTCAAGCATGAGAATGGAAAGCAGTATTACGAAATTTTTATATAAATTTGGAATCGTCTTATTCTTCCATAATTTGTGTGATGTCCCCGTTTCTTCTCCTTCCTCGTTCTAACAAACAATCTTGTCATCACCAATTCTGTAGCTATTGCTGCCACTGTCAAAATTTGTTCGCCGATTAACTTCACTAATCCTGCCAGAATCACAGCGTTAGTTATCCCACGATTATTTTCCGGTTAGGTGTTATTACTTGTTCAAACAACACGTTTTCCACGTTACTTCCAGAATAGAACTTACGCGGCTGCTAGGCGGGGACTGTACAACTGGTCCTTACTAGTGTAGCGATCTGGCCAAAAATTTTCTGTCAAAATTTCGTTTTCTTGGATGCACCGAGAAGATAATATGTAATCTTTCTCACCTGTTATTCCTGTCAGTCGTTTATTTCCACTCTGGTAGTCTGAATCTATGGATTTCGCTAGTAATTATAACATCGCTGATCATTCGCAAACCCAATCAACCACGTAATCAGACAGCGATTGGCATTCATCAATTCGGCTTTACTCCCTCAGCTCGTATAGCCCCGTCCCCTTTTGCCTGCTGAAAGTTTATTTCTGGATGCGAGGAGGATTCTCCTGACAGAGACATCACATACACTATGCATACATTCAAAAGTCAACTTAGGATTCATTCAGAAATAAAATTAAAATGTGTTCGAAAACCAACAAGGAGCGTTTCAAAATGATATGAATAATCAATAGGCAAACGTGCGCTGGATGCTAGGTGCTTTGTGAAACAAGTTGTTTTCTTCAAGAATATGAATTTGGCGCCCCCTTTTCCCGGTAGCATCTAGCTGCTTGTTGCGACTGCTTGCACAACCAACAGCCACATTCCTGTTGCCAGAAGCGGGAGAATCTACTACTCAAGCGTGACTCAAATGCGCATGCGCATGAGCCCGTGCGTAACTGCTAAAACAAATCTAATGTAAACAGTTGCGACTTCACGCTCAATGGAGGCAATTTGTTGTTATGAAGCACTGCATAGTCTTCCTAAAGCCTTTGACACATTTTCAATTGGCAGACGCTTGCATGAGCACTGTGTGTCATTGTTGTATATGACGCATTTCCTTTGCAGTTTAAGTTATTTTCGTTTTTTTCTCTCATTTTTGTTTTATTGTTGAAGTATTATTCTGCAGTAGTGGCATACAGTAACATCCTTTGTTAGAGTATCAGTTCTTACCAGTCAAAAATACAAAAATTTAACTGAAAACTAAAACAATTAAAAATTCCCGGAATTCTAAAAATATCCCGGGTTTTTCCCGGTTTTCTCCTGGAGGAAAAAATTCCCGGGTTTTTCCCTGATCTCCCGGCTGTCCCAGGTCATATACACCCTGTTTATGAACTGTTTGTGTTAATCTATTAATGCCACACTGATGACGTGCTGACATAGTTATGTTGTTACAGATCTTTGTTATATATTCCTTGCTACGGGCTTTGCTACCCTTGGAACAGAATATTCTGAGCTCAATATAGACATTAAGCAAATAACTGTTTCACTTTTAAGCGACTAACTACTGGGACATTCTTGCTTGCACAACACATAAATCAAGTTTTCTTTCGCATTTAACAATGTTAAAGGTTGCAAACAGAATTCTAATCCCAGGCTTGACAGTCTGTTCTTTTGCAGATATCATTACATAAAGTTCCTGAAATGTTTTAAATTAAAAATGAAACATGTATCAAGAGCACACTTCCCAGCCACAAAACATTATTAATCATAAATTTTCAAGTCATTGCTACATTATCCTTTAAACACCTGTTCACTGGTATCATTCAGCAAGGTGTATGCAATTGCCTTTACTGAAGTAATAATATGTAGTGAATGGTAACCAACAGAAGGCGTACTGAAGTGCAATAAACATTATTGAAGTTGGTGATTCTGACTACTTCAAAGAAAATAAAAACCAAATGAAGATTGCTTACCTCAAATCCGAATTTGTACCCAAAATGTAAGACTTCCCTTGAGCGATTCAGAACTTGTAATCGGTCACATTCCTCAAGGTCAGTCATGTCATGAGCATCACAAGTATCTTCCACAAGTCGTATAGTAGTAGTAATGTCAGAACAGAGGGAAACAGCACGTGCCTACAAAATCCGCAGTTTTGTTTATATTTCAGCTGTAAAATAACATTACAACATCTATCTCCACACAATTACACAGTACAAATCAATATACAGACTACATTATGGAACAAGTTGCCTCTCTGTTTAATTCAAGCTGAGAAAACATATAATTGTAACCAATAGACAAAAAATGTGTGTTTTGGATCATCTGAATAATAATTGTGACTATAGTAATAGTTCTATGATTTATTCAACATTATTGCATGTGAAACAACTTCTGATCACTTTAACAAGTACAGGACACAAGTGTCAACTGTTTCAATACCTTCATAACTAACCTGTACCATTTTCTTACTGGCACACTGATTTTATTGTCCATTTTTTGGTCTTACTGTGCTTAATACTGCCATACAAGCGCTTTTCAATATTTCAACCTAAGCTAATGATGGCCTGGAAATCTAATGTGTTTCAGATAAGATTCATTTATGCATAATTGCAGTTTAATGATATGAAGGCTTCTTCCAAAGCTGCAGGTAAACCTTCTAGTGAACTCAACTCATCGTTCCTAGCTCCTTTCTCAACTCTAAATTTTTCATTTTCTTGATGCAATCGCAAACCACATTACTGTGTGGCGGAGAGCACTTTGTCTACCACTGTCACTTCCCTTTTTCCTGTTCCAGTCATGTATGGTTTGCGGGAAGAACAATTGCTGGCAAGCTTCCATGTGGGATTGAATCTCTTTAATTTAATCTTCATGGTCTTTATACAATACATACACAGGAGGAAGCAAATTACTGGCTGACTCTTCTAGGAACACGCACACTCAGAATTTTAACACAGAGCATACCATGCTGCAGAACATCTCTCTTGCCGTATCTGCCACTGGAGTTGACAGAGCATTTCCGCGACGCTTTTGCACTTACTAAATGAACCTGTAATAAAATGTGTTGCTCTTCTTTGAATCGTCTCTAATGCCTCTGTCAATCCTATCTAGTACAAATCCCAGATTGATGAGCAGTATTCACGTATTGGTCAAACAAGTGTTTTGTGAGCTACTTCCTTTGCTGATGGGCTGTTTTTCCTGATGATTCTTCCAATGAACCCCCATCTAGCATCTGCCTTACCAGTGATCAATTTATGAGGTTGCTCCACTTCAAACTGCTCCATATGCATACTCCTACATGTTTTAGGGAAGGAGCTGCTTTCAGTGATTGTTCTGGATGCACGTGACCATATAATATTGGGTCTCTTTTTCTCTATGTACCTGCAATATGTTACATATTCTGACTGATCAAAATTACAAATGTTCTCTACCTAAATTGTTAACATACATCTATTTGAAACTTATATCATTCACTGACTGTCTACCTTTTTAATACAAGGAGAAATAAAATAAACAAAATGAAACTTTTCACATTAATTTTTAACTTCACTGCCTTCTTTGTTTACTTTGACTGTCATCTGTGGTATCACTATTTTTCATCATCATCGTTATTATCCTAACAAGACATCTATGAATCTTATGTCTTCATTGTCACAAATATTTGGCTGTTTCTCCCGAATATGTTGTGATTTATGAGGTTGTGATTCTGGTGGGGCTCGAGAACACAGCTGCTGCCCCCCCCCCCCCCCTCGAAAACATAGTAAATTTTGCTTTTTTACTGATGTGGTAATGATACAACATCTCTTGCTTCCTAACATATTGTCTGCCTGCCACTCTCTCATTGGCTGTGTGGAACCAGTAGCCAATACACCTCCAATTGTTCCTGTCAAACATCACGATGATTGTCAACAACATTGCTGCATGAAACATGTAAGCATGCCACTGGCCCCAATCTAGACTTCTAGCACATGCCGCAGAAATGTCTACTACTGTTGAATATTTGTCAAATTTTATTCTGAATGCAAATGGATTCAGACAAAATTCAGCTTAATGTCACAGATGTTCATAAAAAGCCAAAGTACGCAGCAGTAGACATTCCCATGGTTGGCAAGATGAAGTAATTTCTCCTCACTCACAGCCAAGCTTGTTTCACTGTGCACTATGCAATGTTCAATAGTGCTGCTCTAGAGCAACAGTGAAACATGTGATGTTTAAAGCTTTCCCGGCGTACTGATTGTTCCATAAAAACACGGGAGAACTGCCGGATATCAGTAACTTCTTGCCACGATATTTTGGCGCAGAGTCTTCATTGAAGATGGCCAGAAGATTCTGCGCCAAAATATCGTGGCAGGAAGTTACTGATATTTGGCAGTTCTCCCGTGTTTTTATGGAACAACAGTGAAACATCTTCGAGATTGCACATCATTTGTAATAACAGCAACTAATGCATAAATAAAATACAGTTTAGAATCAAGTAAGGTTTCTGAAGGAGATTTTCGCCTTTGAATGCTACCTATACTTAAAAAGCAGCCTAAATGTATGTATATGGTATCCATATATATGATAACTTTTATTACAAACCTGTTCAAAAACAACAAAAGTTTGTACATTGATACAATTTAATGTTATTTCCTCTGATGCTTCAAAAAATTGTCAATTTTTAAGCAGAGCATTAGACTGTTGTAGTCACTAGTAGACAGTTTCTCGCATATCCCTCGTGGTAGCGTTCACAGAATTGGTTGAGCAAGGCTTATTGGGAAATCTCAAGCCTATTTGAATGGAAGTATTGTTTGCTATGCTCTACCTTACGGGACGGTTCAAAGTAAATTTTTATGGAATTTTAATAGTCAAAGCTTCATCTGTAAATGTAAGACAATCCCTAAACTAATCTATTAAACAATTTAAAAATGTTGATCTCAGAAGTAATTGTGTAATCTGCGAATATAAGATGACCCTATATTTTTCGAATGTTGAATCTGGTAAAAAAACCTCCTCTTAAAATCAGATAAAAACATTACCACTTCCTGCACCAAGAGTCAATCCTCTGCAGACCTTCCTGGACCTTGCCACAATTTCTTAGCATTGCAGTTTCTCTGATTGTGCCAGGGTTGGCACTGTTCCAATGTAAGACCTAACTTGGCAACACTTCCACTGTCTGAAATTTATGAGATTGCTGCCAGAAAGATGGTTTATCTGTGGGCCACTAAGGATGAAGCTGATGATGACAGTAGAGAGTGAGAGGAGAAAGAGGACACTTGTGATGGCTTTGCTGATAAACAGATGTCTGCAGCTGGTTTGGTTAATGCCCTGAAGTTTATGCTCTGCAAGATTGTATATTGGATGTTGGTCTCCTGCTGGGCCTGGTGTACGCAGCGAGCCTGGCCTGTGCTTGTTCTTCATGTTAAAAAGCAATGTCGTACAATGATGACCAAAATTAAAACAACAAACAGAGATTTTGTAAGGTTTATTTTGCCACAAAATAGTATAAACAGGTGAGAGTAAAGTAGAAACACCCAATGTAAACAACTGCAATATGCATAACGGTAGACAAAAATGTTCATTTTTTTCCAAATTAACAGATTTGCACACAGATTCCAACAATTAGTTAATGTGTTCAGTATGGGGTGTGACCATCTTTAGGAGCAATAAAGGCCTGACATGACAGACCTGCTGTGAATATCACCAATCTCAGGTTGAGGCAATAATGCCCATTCTTCCTGGAGAGCTGCTCACAAGTCTTGTAGAGTGGTCAGTGGATGCTGAAGTGATGCAACCTGTCTTCCTAGTGCAACCCAGGCATGCTCTATTCGATTCAAAATGGGAGAGCAAGCACGTCGGGCCATATGTGCACTACACGCAGCAAGTGGCTACACGGGTAGCAGGGGTTGTGTGGCGTGGACTGGGCGGTTTTTTAGGTTAGTAGTTAGTAGTAGTTTATCCTGTAGTGAAGTAGAAGTGGATAGTTCCTGTGAATTATTATGGGTGGAGGTTACACTCAACAACCGAGCTACGTTAATAATTGGCTCCTTTTACCGACCTCCCGACTCAGCAGCATTAATGGCAGAACAACTGAGAGAAAATTTGGAATACATTTCACAGAAATTTTCTCAGCATGTTATAGTCTTAGGTGGAGATTTCAATTTACCAGATATAGACTGGGACACTCAGATGTTTAGGAAAAACCCACCGTGGTTCAACAACAAAGTTAGGAAACTACTGCGAAAGCAAAGAGAGCTTCACTGCAAGTTTAAACGCAGCCAAAAACTCCCAGACAAATAGAAGCTAAACGATGTCAAAGTTAGCATAAGGAAGGCTATGCGTGAAGCGTTCAGTGAATTCGAAAGTAAAATTCTAAGTACCAACTTGACAGAAAATCCTAGGAAGTTCTGGTCTTACGTTAAATCAGTAAGTGGCTCGAAACAGCATATCCAGACACTCCGGGATGATGATGGCATTGAAACAGAGGATAACACGCGTAAAGCTGAAATACTAAACACCTTTTTCCAAAGCTGCTTCACAGAGGAAGACCGCACTGCAGTTCCTTCTCTAAATCCTCGCACAAACAAAAAAATGGCTGACATCGAAATAAGTGTCCAAGGAATAGAAAAGCAACTGGAATCACTCAACAGAGGAAAGTCCACTGGACCTGACGGGATACCAATTCGAGTCTACACAGAGTACGCGAAAGAACTTGCCCCCTCCTAACAGCCGTGTACCGCAAGTCTCTAGAGGAACGGAAGGTTCCAAATGATTGGAAAAGAGCACAGGTAATCGCAGTCTTCAGGAAGGGTCGTCGAGCAGATGCACAAAACTATAGACCTATATCTCTGATGTTGATCTGTTGTAGAATTTTAGAACATGTTTTTTGCTCGAGTATCATGTCGTTTTTTGAAATCCAGAATCTACTCTGTAGGAATCAACATGGATTCCAGAAACAGCGATAGTGTGAGACCCAACTCGCTTTATTTGTTCATGAGACCCAGAAAATATTAGATACAGGCTCCCAGGTAGATGCTATTTTCCTTGACTTCCGGAAGGCATTTGATACAGTTCTGCACTGTCGCCTGATAAACAAAGTAAGAGCCTACGGAATATCAGACCAGCTGTGTGGCTGGATTGAAGAGTTTTTAGCAAACAGAACACAGCACGTTTTCTCAATGGAGAGATGTCTACAGACATTAAAGTAACCTCTGGCGTGCCACAGGGGAGTGTTATGGGACAACTGCTTTTCACAATATATATAAATGACCTAGTAGATAGTGTCAGAAGTGCCATGCGGCTTTTCGCGGATGATGCTGCAGTATACAGAGAAGTTGCAGCATTAGAAAATTGTAGCGAAATGCAGGAAGATCTGCAGCGGATAGGCACTTGGTGCAGGGAGTGGCAACTGACCCTTAACATAGACAAATGTAATGTATTGCGAATACATAGAATAAAGGATCCTTTATTGTATGATTACATGATAGCGGAACAAACACTGGTAGCAGTTACTTCTGTAAAATATCTGGGAGTATGCGTACGGAACGATTTGAAGTGGAATAATCATATAAAATTAATTGTTGGTAAGGCGGGTACCAGGTTGAGATTCATTGGGAGAGTCCTTAGAAAATGTAGTCCATCAACAAAGGAGGTGGCTTACAAAACACTCGTTCGACCTATACTTGAGTATTGCTCATCAGTGTGGGATCCGTACCAGATCAGGTTGACGGAGGAGATAGAGAAGATCCAAAGAAGAGCAGTGCGTTTCGTCACAGGGTTATTTGGTAACTGTGATAGCATTATGGAGATGTTTAGCAAACTCAAGTGGCAGACTCTGCAGGAGAGGCGCTCTGCATCGCGGTGTAGCTTTTTCTCTCCAGGTTTCGAGAGGGTGCGTTTCTGGATGAGGTATCGAATATATTGCTTCCCCCTACTTATACCTCCCGACAAGATCACGAATGTAAAATTAGAGAGATTCGAGCGCGCACGGAGGCTTTCCGGCAGTCGTTCTTCCCACGAACCATACGCGACTGGAACAGAAAAGGGAGGTAATCACAGTGGCACGTAAAGTGCCCTCCGCCACACACCATTGGGTGGCTTGCGGAGTATAAATGTAGATGTAGATGTGCAATATCTTCCGTTTCCAAGAAAACATCAACGGCTCTTGCTCTATGAGGTCAATCGTTATCGTCCATCAACACAAAGTCTGGGCCCGCACCAGCTCACAACAACCACAAGTAAGGTCGCAAGATCTCATCACAATACCGGACAGCAATCAAATCTCCGATTCATCCATACAATTTCATGAAGAGGTGTTAAGGTGGTCAACATAATCTCTGCACACAACATTAGAGATTCTCCTCTATATCAGTCTCTTTCCATAATGTTTGGGGCCCAAAATCATGTTCCACTTTCCCTCCAGATGCAAAAGTGTCAAGAATCACTCTCCAGACCCAATCAGGACTCATCTGTGAGTAGAACTTTGGCCCACTGTTCGACTGCCCAGGTGGCACATTGACGACTCCACTCTACACATTCCCTTCTGTGAAGATGCATCAGAGGTACACACATGACAGGCCTCGAACAATGAAGGCCACTCTGCCAAAGCCTTCTGGCTTTGTCTTGATACAAAACATCCAGTGGGTGCTTCGAGATCAGATGCCAATTGCCTTGCAGTGCTAAGGCAGTACCATCATGTCCTTACATCCAAATAACGGTCCTTTCTTTCTGACCTCATACATGGTATGCCCTGCCCTGGTATTTGGGGTACTGTTTCGGTCTCTATAAATTGTTGCCACATCTGAGAAACAACAGCATGGTTCACATTAAGCTATCGGGCCTCATCAGTTTGCGACTGTTCTGCCTCCATTCTTCTTATTGTCCTCCACTGCAGGGAGTCTGGTAGGTGCCTTCTTTGTGACATACTGCACTGTCAGTGACTGTATACACAGTGATTGTGGATGTGATACTACCTGATAAACATCACCCCATTTGACAGGTGCCCTGATGTAATTGTTGATATGATTGTCCATTGATCAGAGTGCCATTTTCCGTGCAGAAGACGATTGTACAGACATCTGCTGATATTTTGTATGATTTTAAGGTGAATTAGACACAGGACGAGGAAATAGTGTTTTGTTGCTTTAATTTTGGACATCAGTGTAGTTGCTGAATTCTGTATTGGATGGTCGTGAGCTGTATGGTACTGAGCTGTGTTCCTGTATTAAAGCTCACAGAGTGTTTCTTAGGACACTGATATTTCTGCTCGCTCTTTTTTTTTCCAGAATCCATGTTGCACTCATGTCATTAACTAGCAGTTACTAGGCTGTGTACTGATATTTACACCGGTCAGCAGTTGTAGTAAAAGGAAGAAGTGTTAAGAACAGTGATCGCTGGCTATTAATTACAGTTTGTTGCAGATTCAATTCCGTTTCCATGTGTTACTTGAACGAATCGGTGCACTAAATGGCTGCCACATGTGGGAAGGAGAGTGGTGCTGGTGCAGCACACAGCGAACAAAGGAAGCTAACACTGATTATGCATTACACTATGTAAATGTAAGGTATCTATTATAACAACATTTTCTAATGTTCGTTGGAAGTGTTGAGAGATAATTTTCCTTACGATTGCTGGAAAAGTCTTTAAGCAGCTTCATTCCCTACATCTGCATAATAATCTGCTGAAGACAGCCACAGGATGAAAGTTCATATTATATGAATGCATGGTGTTGTCTGTTCTTTTGCACATGTATGAAAGAAAAACACTATGTGGAATCTGCAGCTATGATACAGTATATGTAAATTGATGGTGGAGAAGGAAAGGGACTATTGATGTCAGCTGCATCGGGACTATACGTGGAATCAGCAGCATTGAGTGAAAATTTGTGCTGGACTGGGAATCGAACACATGGTCTCCTGCTTACTAGAGTTCTGCATTAACTACTGTGCCACCCAGACATGGAGTTTATCGCAATTGCGTAGACTATCTCGGTATGCTTCTCAGCCGACCAACGTTCCTACCATGTGCCATCTACCCATGGCCCCCGTCCACATCATCCACGATTGCTCTGAGAGATTCTCGCAGGGGTCACATATAAATGTGCATGAACACTGAAGAAGGTAGATTAGTTGCCCATCTGGCAAATCAATTATATGAAAGTGTGGAGTCTGTTCCTTCAGATATGTTAATTGAAAAACTGTTTCATTAAGTGATTCTCAAGCATGAAGACTGAAGTTTTTTAAATAATGCTGGCTTTGTCTTAAATTCATATTTTTTGACCTGTGAGCCCATATAAATTGGTTTTGGCAAGCTGTGGTGGATTAGTGTTAAATTTAATAACAGTTTTATTAAATGTTTTACGTAAAATGTCTGACCCAAGCACAATCAATCTCTCTGTCCTTTTAATCCTGACAGCCCACTAATCTGCAACAGTACACATCATCATCATCATCATCATGATCATCATCACCATCATCATCATCATCATCATCCACAAGAAGCCTCATGGAACTTCCAAGGTTAATTACTAGGTCATTTATACAAACTGTGAAAATTAATTGTCCTATAACTTTTATGTCTGAAGACTTCCTTCTTGCTAGAAGCTATTCAATCCAATCACAGTTTTTGTTGTGCCAAGTGCTTTCTCGTAGCTGATAAAAACTCCACAGGAAGCAAAAACTGATTTTTGGTGCTTCTTTTAATTCCTTCGTTGACAAACTGTAAATAGTACATTGTGTTGCACCACCTTCAGAGGCCAGCTAGGTATTTTCCAGTTTAAAGTGCTTTTCGATGCAATCAGTAAAGATTTTTGTAAAAATCCTATGTATCACAAAGGATTAATGAGCTGGCAGTTCATATCTTCCCCATTCTCTTTCCTGTGGATTACAACAAATACTGCATTGTTCCAAATATCTGGTATTGCCTTCTTTGTAAAAACTCTTGAAAAAAATTTTACACATTTTGCTTTCACCACCTCTCCCCCTACTCTTATCACTTCTACTGATTTTCTTACTCTTTCCACCTGCCAAATGGCTTTTCTTACTTCTTCTGGTAGTATCTTTTACAGTATTGTCCTCCTCCTAGGGTAATGAACATGAAAATTTGATGCATGGGACAGGCACATAAAATTATCATAAACTGAATACATGCACTTTATGTACATTAAGAATAAATAAATGGATTTCAGAACTATTAGTGGCTGCATTCAACAACTTTTCAAAGAAAGAGAGAGAGAGAGAGAGAGAGAGAGAGAGAGAGAGAGAGAGAGAGAGAGATGGGGGGGGGGGGGGGGGATAGAACATTCATTCTGTTAGTGTAAAAGTTGCTCTGGCATTTTGAAAGGCAAGAGAAAGAATGCAGAAGTGAGCTTTATGTTATGTCAAAGAGTAAGTTGCTTGGACAACTCAGTTGGTATGGCACTAAATTGGAGAGGACATCTGGTCACATACACAGGCTTTATCTTCCATTTGTGATCACATTTGACTACAGGAAGTGAATATTTATGTTAAGGAGATGACACATATGACGAAGTGCCACTTTTCTACATGCTGTGTTTACTTACAGTTACTTGGTTAAAACATGAGGCTCTAGATGATTCCTACACTCGGGTGTGGCACTAGATACGGTAATGAACGTTAATGAAGAAGTAGGATTTGATAAATCAAAGACACGAAAAAATAATTAAAAACTTATCAACAAAAATAAAATGATCCACATTAAATTTCATTTAACAGCAGCCAAGGCTACAAGTTATAGTGGTGGGGAGTGTCTAATACAAACCTTAAGTTCTTGCAGCGAACCAGCAATAATAACACTGCATGAAGGGTGGATGCTGCTCAGGAACTCAGGGTTTTCTAAGTCTTTCCTCAGCGTTTTTGCAAATGCCAGTGCCTTTAATGCCCTATCACGTGCTTCAGTGTACAGGAACTGGATTTCCCTGCAGACGGACAGTGCCGTTTGCCTGTGCAAATGTGCATAAATAAATTTTAATTATTTCTATTTTGAATATATGAAAAATAAAACAATCAGTGCATCAACACATTCAACACATACCACCACACAAGAAGAAATAAATAGGTAAGGAACAATTACATAAAATTTCTTCAAGATGAAAATACTTTATTGCTTAAAATACTATTGTGAACATACAGTGTGTTTTTTTCCTTAAGTATTCCTTTAGAAATATGAGCGCTTGTTCATTTTCGACACTAGGACACACATCTCTTCTACCACAAACTCTTTGCTTTTCATATTTTGGGAGGAGGTTGTATGGACCGAAAAAGAAATAAACTTTTAACGAACATGGGCTCCAGAATATGTACCTTAAGAGCTACGAGCACTGGTTCACTAGAAGAGATGTGCTCCACGTTAGCGAAAATGAACAAGTGCTCATAGCTCTTCAAGTATGTATTTTAGACCCCATGTTTACCAGACTTTTTTCCTTTCTTCTCCCAAAACATGGAAAGCAATGACCTTGCAGCAGAAGAGATCTGTTTCATAGTACTGAATATGAACTATTGTTCATACCTCTTAAAGTACACATTTTAGAGCCCACGTTTACTAGACATTTTTTCTTACTTTTGTACAAGGAACCTGTTGCAAAAGTTTGTTGGTGCTTTTTTTTTTTATTTTGAGACACCCTCTGTTAATATTATCACTTACAGTACTTGTGTAAGCACCTAAAGTTATACCTCTTTTTGGTTTGCAGAACAAGATAAATAACTATTATTGCATATTATAGTCCCACTGTTAATTTCTCATAACGCGTATCCAGCAACTGCACACGCTATGATGCTTGTGCTGTGGCAGGTAGGGATGATGATGACTGCATGGTTATCAGCACCCATCTGTTTCACTGTCCGGTCTCACAACTGTCCCGAATGATGATGAAATGATGAGGATAACACACACCCAGCAGTCTCCGGGTGGAGAAAATCCACAACCTAGATGGGAATCTAATCTGTCAACCTGTGATCCAGAGGCAGCAACATTAGCCACTAGGCCATGAACTGCAGATGTGGCACTAGAGGTGTACAAATTCCCCTTGCAGCCTGCTTGCCCCTAGCTCCTCTGCAACCATTCATGCAGGTCAGCCTGCCGCGACGTAAACACAAGAATGCGCATGTACTGAGGCATAGTGGGTAATGCGGCCGATACGGGCTCCCGCAAGCCCGGGCTACCTGGGTTCCCGCAAGCCTGCCAAGCTTCACGGGACCCGCTCAGCTTGCTGCGCCTGACAACAGGTTGCGCTGCCAAGCTCCCGTGACTAGAGTAGCCAGGTAGTTAGCCCGCAGTTCATTTATCGCAATGGTGGAGGCAGCACAATGAATAGGTCGAACTTTAGTGAGATTGAAAAAAAATTGACAATTGGCGAATACATGCTGGTAACGAAACAGAGCACAAGTGCCGCATGGGAAACGTTTTCGTGTGTTTATGAGGCCGCTTCAAATAAATCGGTAGGTGTGTCTCAATGCAAACTATGTAAAAAGCTCTTAAGTACTTATTCGGGAACCTCGAGTATGTTACGACATGTGTGCGAATTTGACAAGCAGTTCCCTCACTCCATAAATATCTTGAAAGAGGACAAAGATTTAGTGGCCGAAAAGTGCGTCGAAATGTGTGGTAAGGACCTGAGACCATTTAGCAGTATAGAGGGAGAAGGATTTCTTAATTTAGGGCAGACACCGATCGACATAGGTAAAAAATATGGCTCAGTTGATATTAAAAATGTTTTGCCTTCCCCAGTGACAGTAGCTAGGAAAGTTCAAACCTTAGCTGATAAAGTGCGCAGCAAAATGCTTCCAGATATAGTGCATGCGATTCGTTCTGGTATATGTGCCAGTACAACTGATCTATGGACAGACAATTACAAAGCGGTGCATTACATGTCCGTGACAATGCATTACATAAATTCAGACTGGCGTTTGAATAAATATGTACTGATGTGCTCTGCGTTTCCTGACTGCCCAAAAACTGGCTCGAATATTCGAAATGAGTTGGAAGATGGCTTAGAAACTATGGGTGTTTCTCGTGAAGACATTGCCAAAATTACGTTTATCACAGACCAGGGCAGTAACATTGTCAAAGCTCTCGAAATATATCAGCGTCTTCCATGCATGGCTCATAGTATAAACACAGTCTTGAAACATGTTCCGAGTGAACAGTTTTTGAAAGAAGATGTTCCAAATATATTAGCCACTGTTAATACAGTGCGGGCTACGGTTTCGTACTTCAAGAGAAGAGGTCTCTGTGTGAGACTGAACTCATCTTTAAAGCAGTGGGTTTCAACTCGTTGGAATAGTTATTTTGACATGCTTGTATCAGTCCATTCTCAGATTGATTCAGCGAAGGCTGTTTTACATAATGAAGGTGCCTCTGATAAGATGCTGGGTTGTGACCACCATATAACTGGCCAGCTTATAGAATTTCTTAAGCCGTTTAAAGAAGCCACAGTTGATATAGAGGGTGACAAGGAACCAACCCTACATTTAGTTCTACCGTGGTTTTATGCCTTAAAAACTCACTGTACTGTACGGGATAACGATGAAGAGGTTTGTAATTTTATTCCATCTGAATATTATAGAACCACTTGTGAAATATGTATGTTGAGAAAATGTATTTTCAGGACATGAAACCTTTTAAACAAACCGCCAATGCCTTCCTAGAACAGAAAATGTGCGTTAGTATGTTGCATAAAATTGCAACGTTTATGGTGGCTAACTACCGCACATTAAGAAAGTTAACCGAGGATGAAAAAATTGAAGTTTACCAAGCAGCACGACAGATGTGTGCTGAAGGTAAGCTCCTAAGATAATGCATATATTCTTCATCTACATGTACATGGTTACTCTGCAAGTCACACGCAAGTGCTTGGTTGAGGGTTCATCGAACCACTTTCAACTTATTTGTCAACTATTCCCAAATTTCGCGCGGGATAGAACACCTACATCTCTCCGTCTGAGCGCTGTTTTTTTGTATTTTATTCTGATGATCATTTCTTCCAATGTACGAGGGCAGTTCAATAAGTAATGCAACACATTTTTTTTTCTGAAACAGGGGTTGTTTTATTCAGCATTGAAATACACCAGGTTATTCCCCAATCTTTTAGCTACACAACACTATTTTTCAACGTAATCTCCATTCAATGCTACGGCCTTACGCCACCTTGAAATGAGGGCCTGTATGCCTGCACGGTACCATTCCACTGGTCAATGTCGGAGCCAACGTCGTACTGCATCAATAACTTCTTCATCATCCGCGTAGTGCCTCCCACGGATTGCGTCCTTCATTGGGCCAAACATATGGAAATCCGACGGTGCGAGATCGGGGCTGTAAGGTGCATGAGGAAGAACAGTCCACTGAAGTTTTGTGAGCTCCTCTCGGGTGCGAAGACTTGTGTGAGGTCTTGCGTTGTCATGAAGAAGGAGAAGTTCGTTCAGATTTTTGTGCCTACGAACACGCTGAAGTCGTTTCTTCAATTTCTGAAGAGTAGCACAATACACTTCAGAGTTGATCGTTTGACCATGGGGAAGGACATCGAACAGAATAACCCCTTCAGCGTCCCAGAAGACTGTAACCATGACTTTACCGGCTGAGGGTATGGCTTTAAACTTTTTCTTGGTAGGGGAGTGGGTGTGGTGCCACTCCATTGATTGCCATTTTGTTTCAGGTTCGAAGTGATGAACCCATGTTTCATCGCCTGTAACAATCTTTGACAAGAAATTGTCACCCTCAGCCACATGACGAGCAAGCAATTCCGCACAGATGGTTCTCCTTTGCTCTTTATGATGTTCGGTTAGACAACGAGGGACCCAGCGGGAACAAACCTTTGAATATCCCAACTGGTGAACAATTGTGACAGCACTACCAACAGAGATGTCAAGTTGAGCACTGATTTGTTTGATGGTGATCCGTCGATCATCTCGAACGAGTGTGTTCGCACGCTCCGCCATTGCAGGAGTCACAGCTGTGCACGGCCGGCTCGCACGCGGGAGATCAGACAGTCTTGCTTGACCTTGCGGCGATGATGACACATGCTTTGCCCAACGACTCACCGTGCTTTTGTCCACTGCCAGATCACCGTAGACATTCTGCAAGCGCCTATGAATATCTGAGATGCCCTGGTTTTCGGTCAAAAGAAACTTGATCACTGCTCGTTGTTTGCAACGCACATCCGTTACAGACGCCATTTTAACAGCTCCATATAGCGCTGCCACCTGTCGGAAGTCAATGAAACTATACGAGACGAAGCGGGAATGTTTAAAAATATTCCACAAGAAATTTCCGGTTTTTTCAACCAAAATTGGCCGAAAAAAAAAATGTGTTGCATTACTTATTGAACTGCCCTCATAGATGGGACTCAACAATATATCTTCGAATGCGGAGGTGTAAGACGGTGATCAAAATTTCGTATATAGATCGAGCCACGTCAGAAAATGCCATTGTTGTAATGATTCCCACCCCAAACTTGTGTAATTTCCGCGACACTCTTTCCCCTGTGTCACGATAATACAAAACCAGCTGCCCTTATTTAGACTCTTTCGACCTCTTCCGTCAATCGTAAGGCTCTCCAACTGCGTAGCAATGCTCCAAAAGAGCGTTTTGTCATTAAAACGCCTACAGCATTTTCTGTGTGTCCATTCCTATTTAAGTAGGTCGTAATTGTAATCAGAGGTATTAAGTAGAATCTACAGCCTTTAGATTTGACTGGCTGATCTTGGAAACGAAGTTTAACGGACTTAGTTTAGTACACACAGGGATAACCTCGCTCTTGTCATTATTTATTGCCAACTGCTAATTTTTACACCAAAAATATATACCTTATTTAAATCGTCCTGCAGTTAGTTTTGATCTTCTGGTGACTTTACTGGACGATAAATGATAGCATCATCTAAAAACTATTATGATTTCAACTATGTGTAGTACGATCTTCACATTATTCTGCAAATATTAATTGGAATCTGTACAGTTTCAGCACAAGTGCCCAATCACAGCACCCAAGAAACAAATCCAGGGCCGTACAAAATGGCGAAATTTGAGGACTGGGCAGAAGAGCCTCCTCTCCTACACGATAAAATCAGCAGATACTTGCAAGAACATTGTGTGAACGAGGGAGGTATTCTACAGTGGTGGAAAAATAACTCCCAACGACTTTCTCGACTTGCGTGTGTGGCAAGAAAAATATTAAATATACCAGCCACTAGTGCCTCTAGTGAGAGAATTTTTAGTTGCGCTGGAAACCTAATTAGCGAGAAACGATCACCTCTTAATGCAGACAGACTTAACGATTTCATCATAATTAATTCAAACACTAATCAGCATACACATTAAGAATACAGTAGAACATTAGACAGGAAACTATAGTTTGAGCGCAAATTTACTAATTAAGAGTGCAGATTTCTTTCTTGTGCTTTCTGGGCGTCAATTTCTGCGATAGAAATATTGTAATGCATACAGTTAATTTATTTTAGACTAAACTTTTTGATTTCAATCCTCCCAAGTGACATTTATTATTGTTTGTAAACCATTTTCTGTTACTTGTGTTTGCAAAAGTAGCCAAATATTTTTAGGAGTATCTGGTTTGGCCTAAATAATACTTTCAGGGGAACTGAAGAAAAATTCGTAAATATTTTTTGTTGAAAAGTGTTCTGCAAAATAAAATATTCAGTTGTGGATTAAGGCAATACACATTATGAGTTTAAATTACAATTTATTTTGTTGAGTTTCACACATATTGCAAAATGTAATTTTATTCTTGTATTTCTATATTAAGGGGAATCCCACATGCAGAGTCAAGATGCTGAAGACCTAGACACTACAAATGCTCCTAAAATGAAGAGCGTCTTTTTCCATGAATGTATTGTAGCAGGAATATAATGGAAACTCTGAGCCACTCTCCACAGCGTCTACATCTGCGTCATGAGGCTTCAGACTCGTCATTTAGGTCTGTGTTATGAGGGTCTACAGTCGTCGTTTACGTTTGCATCATGCAAGTAAACACTCGTCGTCTTAGTCTGCATCATGATGGTCTGAAATATGGTCCCTCATGACGCAGACCTGGACTACAAGTGTGGACTCTCATGACGAAAACGTAGGCGCCGAGAAAAATGGCTCAGGGTCGCCATTGTATTCCCGGTACTATAGTTTTTAGACGAACTGGGTACGAAACAAGTCCTTCGATTTTGTTAAAATGCATTTTGGCAATTTAGAATGATTTTGCCAACTTTGAATGAATTCACAGAACCAGTAAAATACATCCTAGAAACGTAGTTAAATATTTATATAACTGGTGTCATACTTGGCTGAAACATACTAAAGTTAAAGAATCTAGACTTCCAAAATCTTAATTTGGTTCTCATTGCAGTACAGTGGTTAATAGGGGCGTAGATAATTTATTCTTCTGGGGAGGTGACCAATCTTCTTTTTGGGGGGTGGAGGTTCACTTCTTTAGTATAAATATCCATCCGTTTCGGTGTTGAAAAGTGCAGCACAGACTGCATTGTGTTGCCTGGGCATTTATTTATTCCACACTCTCGTCGTTCATCTTCCCTCCCCTATTTTCTCTCTATCCATTTAGTCCTCTCCCACTATCTCTCTAATCACCCCCCCCCCCCCCTCTCCATCCCTTGGCCGGCCGGAGTGGCCAAGCAGTTCTAGGCGCTACAGTCTGGAACCGCGCGACCGCTGCGGTTGCAGGTTCGAATCCTGCCTCGGGCATGGATGTGTGTGATGTCCTTAGGTTAGTTAGGTTTAAGTGGTTCTAAGTTCTAGGGGACTGATGACCTCAGAAGTTAAGTCCCATATTGCTCAGGGCCTTTTGAACCATTTTTGAACCCATCCCTTGGCCCCTCTCCCCCCACCCTCTATCCTTCTCTTCGTCCTCTCTCTGTTGGATTCCGCCACCTCTGTCCATCTCCTCTTCACCTATCTATGAAAACTCATATATATATGTCAACTTTTGTGGTGATCAGTGAATCAGTGTCAAAGTTTATTGCTAGGTAGCATTTATTGTAATACTTTTTGATACGCAGCATTGATAGTTTTGTTTTCTGGTGCGTAAACAAATGAAGTTGAAGGTGTCCTAACAGGGGAATATGCGACATACAAATGGCCATGTGAAAAACATGATTTTCGAGATTGATGCCACAAACATATAACAACTGCCCTTGCGATTTATCTATTGACATGGAAAATGTAAGCTGCACTGGAAATTATAACCGTTTAAAGTCGAATGGCATGTCGGTCGGAATCTTAGCGATACTGGAATCAAACTGTCTTCACCTTTGTACTTTCCTTTTAAAATTGTGGTTTCGATTACGTTGTTCTTTAATTTCTTCCCCGCAAGCCGGGTACCATTACAAAGACATGGCTGGTTTACCTTTCGCAACATAATGATTGCCGATCTGACTTAATTACAGATTGGGAGGCAGTAATCCAGGGAAATCCAGCAAATTTAAAAATTCCGTAGGATAGTTGACTACATCATCTTGGTTAGTAACGGAATAAACCGACTTGTATGTCAGCAATTCGCCAGGTGTCATATTTTGAATCCGAAAATTCATTTCGTTAACATCAAGGTTTTTTGCAGCCAATATAACACGTTCACTCAACCAAAAATGGTTTGCAACTGTTAAACGACATTTGCTGTGCGGGAATTGTCAAACACGATGACTGTGAATGTGTCAGACAGCTCTCAAATTTCAAAACGATCATAGACATTTCGTTTGATGTGACTTACCATACGAAAGTGCTGGCAGGTCGATAGAAACACAAACAGACACATACATACACACAAAATTCAAGCTTTCGCAACAAACTGTTGCCTCATCAGGAAAGAGGGAAGGAGAGGGAAAGACAAAAGGATGTGGATTTTAAGGGAGAGGGTAAGGAGTCATTCCAATCCCGGGAGCGGAAAGACTTGCCTTAGGGGGAAAAAAGGACGGGTATACACTCGCACACACACACATATCCATCCACACATATACAGACACAAGCAGTCATATTTAAAGACAAAGAGTTTGGGCAGAGATGTCAGTCGAGGCGGAAGTGCAGAGGCAAAGATGTTGTTGAATGACAGGGGAGGTGTGAGTGGCGGCAACTTGAAATTAGCGGAGGTTGAGGCCTGGTGGGTAACGGGAAAAGAGGATATATTGAAGAGCAAGTTCCCATCTTCGGAGTTCGGATAGGTTGGTGTTGGTGGGAAGTATCCAGATAACCCAGATGGTGTAACACTGTGCCAAGGTGTGCTGGCCGTGCACCAAGGCATGTTTAGCCACAGGGTGAACCTCATTACCAACAAACACTGTCTGCCTGTGGCCATTCATGCGAATGGACAGTTTGTTGCTGGTCATTCCCACATAGAATGCATCACAGTGTAGGCAGGTCAGTTGGTAAATCACGTGGGTGCTTTCACATGTGGCTCTGCCTTTGATCGTGTACACCTTCCGGGTTACAGGACTGGAGTAGGTGATGGTGGGAGGGTGCATGGGACAGGTTTTACACCAGGGGCGGTTACAAGGATAGGAGCCAGAGGGCAGGGAAGGTGGTTTGGGGATTTCATAGGGATGAACTAACAGGTTACGAAGGTTAGGTGGACGGCGGAAAGAGACTCTTGGTGGAGTGGGGAGGATTTCATGAAGGATGGATCTCATTTCAGGGCAGGATTTGAGGAAGTTGTATCCCTGCTGGAGAGCCATATTCAGAGTCTGGTCCAGTCCCGGGAAGTATCCTGTCACAAGTGGGGCACTTTTGTGGTTCTTCTGTGGGGGATTCTGGGTTTGAGGGGATGAGGAAGTGGCTCTGGTTATTCGCTTTTGTACCAGGTTGGAAGCGTAGTTGCGGGATGCGAAAGCTGTTGTCAGGTTGTTGGTGTAATGGTTCAGGGATTCTGGACTGGAGCAGATTCGTTTGCCACGAAGACCTAGGCTGTAGAGAAGGAACCGTTTGATGTGGAATGGGTGGCAGCTGTCATAATGGAGGTACTGTTGCTTGTTGGTGGGTTTGATGTGGATGGACGTGTGAAGCTGGCCATTGGCTGGCCTTTCGTCTTTCCCTCTCCTTCCTTCTTTCCTGACGAAGCAACCGTTCCAAACACAAACATACACATGTGTATGTTTGTGTTTGTTTGTGTGTCTATCGACCTGCCAGCACTTTCGTTCGGTAAGTCACATCATGTAAATATTCAAGAACCTTCTCCATGGAAACATGCGTACATAGTGAACTTTCATGGTAACCCACAAACGATGTCAAAATCTTTTGTAAGGTACTCTATTCAATGTACTGTCTGAAATATTATGTAGACGTGATGTTCCTCTTGATGGTCAAGTGTGCAAAATTTCTTCAAGATCGGAATAAAATTGTAGGTTAGTGTAGAAGTGTGTAAGTAAAGTACCCTCCGCCATGCACCATTCAGAATTTTAAGCAGACAGCGCCCTTCATCCTGCTTTGAATATCAAGTGTGCCAAATATCATCAAGATCGGAATAAATACATACAATTTGTCGAATTCCGTTATGTAAAGGAACCTCTGCCATGCACCATACGAAATTTTATGTAGATTGTGACCTTCCTCTTGGTTTCAAGGTATAGTGTGCAAAATTTCATCAAGATTGTGTGCAATACAAACTCACGGGCACAATGAAAACGCACTTTCAGTTTTTGTCAAATTTTCCAATTTTTCGGTCAATTTTCGAAAAATTTTATTTCATAAAAACCTTGTCCTCAGAATTACGAACACAGCAAAAAAAAATTTAGCCGAATTGGTCCAGCAGTTCTCGAGTTTTACGCTTACCAACACATTTGGCAATTAATTTTTATTTATATAGATAAGAAGCCCGAAATATACGCGTAAAGGAAGAATATACAAATAACACCCAATATTTATTTACCTGAAATATATATAATGTTGGGGTTTGTCTTTTGGTGCTCAGGTAAAATAAAAACTTTTGATTAACGTTCATAATACGACAATGACACACGCAGACTAAATGGCTGCGTAGTGCAGCTCAGCAGTAATATGGGCAGGCAAGCAAGTTTCCCGCAGCCTGCCCGGGTTGGGTTCTGCTTGGCTTGGCTGGGAGTGAAGCAGCCTGCCCGTTCTGCTGACAACGCGCAGTGGCCTGCCCGCCTGGCCACTGGGCAAGCATGGGTGGGTTAAAAGCGGAACATGTACACCACTATGTGGCACGTAGGGCTCTACTGCCACTGAAGAGAGTGGTCTTTGGCATTGGGTGCAATTCTGCATTACTCGTTATATAAAACTGGAAAGCATATTCTGATACTAGGTTCCACTGAAAATGTTTGTCATCATGAATCCATCAACATCAATGGTGTGAATTTCAAAATTAACTGGCATGACACTGAGTTTTCAAAGGAGTGAAATGATTACTTTATGGGGTTTATCAACACATAATAAATTTACCATGCACAACGACACCTGCTCTTCAGCAAAGAGTTTAAGAGACCTCAAATATGCATTGATGATACACCAACCCACACAGCATTACTCAGTCACAAAGAATGAAGTATTACACTATAAGTAACCAAGCCATGTTTAACAAATTACAGGTGAGACATTACATCCAATAAAGCGATGTGCTGTCGACTGTAGATAAGTTGATCAGTTTATAATGAAAACTGTGTCAACTTCAGTCATCATCATAATTCTGCTAATTAAATGACTGCTAATTTCTGCAGCAATTTATTTTCTTCTGCAGAGTGGAAAACCTTGCTGAAGGAAGCATCTTTCTGTGGAACACAGTGTTTACATCTACTGTACAAGGAGAAAAGTGTAAAAAAAATACAGCACTCTACACCGAAGTACCAATTATGAGGATGCTCCAAGAAATAGCAAGATACTGGCCATCCCCACTATGGAGACTGATTTCAAGCTACTTAATAATACCGTATCATTTTATTCAGTATCATGTATCGGTGTTCTAATAGTGCAAGTCAAAAGGAAGCTGCTACTGAACAATCTGTGACTGCTTAAAATGAACTATGTGATAGTGATACAAAGTCCTGTCACCTGTGAGGTCAGAGATGTTATTCAAATTTCAAGGATGGAAGTTGAAACAGACACAAACTTACCATCTGCTTAAAGAAGTATATGGTGAAACAGTAATGTTTTGTAGAAATGAGAGAAAATGGTGTGAAATGCACAACAAGTGAACAAATATGGATCATAAAACTCAATCTAGAAGTCCATTGCTCATCACAGATGATCTGAAGAATCATCAAGAAGTTCATATACTTCCGGGGATATAGTTTTGGAATTTGTGAAATGAATGAAACGAGGAATTACAGTACAGTCTCCTTCAGTGAAACATCTATGTAAGAAGCAATTCAGTATTTCAGCTTTTGTCCTCTGCTTCAGAGTCTAAGTATGACCTTTAAGTGTAAATGATATTTCTGTTAAGCGTTCACTCAGTGAATGAGTCTATATAACTAAATACACACCTCATGATGGTGTATATGTATGTTAACAGAAGGCAGTTCCGATTTTTAATGTAGTCTACAAATAATAATTACACTTTTATCTTTTCACATTTTGTGTGCAATTCTACAAAGAAACACTTGGGAAATCATTCTCTACGGCTGATAGAATCCTTTCAGATTGTGATAAATTTTTCTTTAGCTGATGGCTAAGTATAATTACCTAAAAAGATACCAAATTTGCAAGTGACATTGACAGTTTAATTTCAGGTAAACTGTCTTTTAACCTCTCAGCCTTCTACTGATAATGCTCAGATTCTCCCTCTTAAGCTCTGAGGTACACATCATGAATTGTAAAACAAACACATTTATGTAAATAAATTCATAATGTGCACTTGAGTATTTACTTGAGTAATAATAAAGTAAATACTAATTAAGCCATGTGTCATGAACATCTTTAAATGTTTGACAACTGCAAACAATCAGCTAGTAAAAATATCAAACTGACTTACTTCACTGAAATGTCCTCATCTGATTCATCCCCATTGTGAATTATTTTTGTCAGTTCTTTTACTCTCGTAGTGAGATATTCTCCGACAGCTTCCAACATCCCCCTTGCAATGCGACTGAAAATTAAATTGCAATATTTGCTTTAAAGTCTGTATAACTGCAGAGTAAACAGGAGAATAAGTATCAATTAATAAATATCTGAAACTGAGTGTCACACCATACTAACATTGCACATAAATCTTATTTACAAACTGAAGATAAATATGACCAACAGATCATATCAAATCAATATAAAATGTGCATACAACATATAAATAAAAAATTTGTTTTATTTCTTTTCTGTAAATCCATTTTCCTGAAGTAACTGAAATCAAAAACATATGGCAGCACATTAGTAAAGTTCACAACTAAATTTTGGCACAATACTCCAATAAAACAGTATAAGACACAACAAATGTACATGGAGGCAAAATGAAAATATTGTGTGACATTGTTGGTTGTGGAGTTCTACTGCTCTAACCAGCATCTTTTCACTGTCGTGTGTGTGTGTGTGTGTGTGTGTGTGTGTGTGTGTGTGTGTGTGTGCCTGAAGTGTAACTTTTTTATGGTTAAATGTCAGAAGTACATGACAATTTTAGCATCACTTTTGTGTTGTTGATCAGGAAGAGCAAGGAAAAACTCATGCTGCCTAGTAAGTTGGTGTTCTTGAGTAGCAATGGGAAAAAAGGAAGGGGGCTTTGTCACCTGTAAGGTCTCCATCTGACTAATGCATCACACTCAACAGTGACACATGCTGACACTTCAAGAGACACCACAAAGAGATTTGTGATTCAAAACTGGACCTTGGTGCACTGGTGGCAATCATGGTACAGCATTCTCTCTCTTTCTCTTACTGACAAATATGTCTGATGAAATCATCTTAATCACCAGGATTCAAAAAGGCTCCTGGTAAAATTGGCTCCAGGTCAACTGCCACAGTATTAGTTAAAGAGTTAGCTACCTTGGCAACACGAACACGAACACGTACATTTTGGTCATCAACCATAAAACACTCTGATGTCCCTCATTTAATCATCCCCAGTATCACTGAATTTTATGGAAGTATTTTTTCAATGTCTTTGGTTTGCATCGTAAGGTACAATCGTACCAGTACAATTTTCTCCTTTTCCTACTCCAGTCATGGTTGATATGCGGGATGAACCACTACTGGTACCACACTGTAGGGGCCCAAATCTCTCTAATTTTAGTGTTGTGGTCACTACATGAGACGACATGGTATCTTTCTCGACTTTTTCTGGAATGTGGATTCTCAGAATTTTGTGAGTAAGGCTGTTTTGCAAAATGTCTTCCTTTAATGTCTTCAATTGCTATTTGTTTGGCATTGCTGTGATACTTTCACATTAAATAAAAAAGTATGTAGATACATCAAACAGCTTTTCTTTGAACCTTTTCTATTGCTTTCATTAAGAGCCTAGACTGATGAACTTTACTCAGGAATTGATTGAATGAGAGTTTCGTAAGCAACCTCATTCATGCATGTATTGTGTTCCCTTAGTACTTCCTTAGAAGTATTATAATAGATCTAAGCCTAGCACCTAACTTCCCTACAGCATGGTCAAAGTCACTGCAGATGGATACTATCAGATACTTGAAAGTTCTCACTGGTTCCAGTGACTGTGTATCACTCAGTCAAACAATATCAGATCTTTTCACTCATTTTAAGTGGATTGCATTACATTTATTCACAATTTGAGTTAGTTTGATATCTCTGTCCTACGTGCTGATTAAATTGAAGTCTCGTTACATTTTGTACCAAATTTCTAGCTATGTCCCCTCTCAGTATATTACTGTATGATCACCAAATCAACTGATAGAGCTACAAATGTTATCCATTACATCATTTATAAATCGTGAACAGCAATGGCTGCATCACACTACCTTCAAGTACACTTGACATTCTGAGCCTCAGACTATGTTTCCCCATTTACAACAACATAATACCTAATGAAACTTCCTGCTGAATTAGTATTCGAACTGGGGACACCTTTTCTTTTAACAGGCACATGTGACTAAGCTATTCAAATACTGTTCACCACCTGCCCTCACAGACTTATTTCTGCCAGCACCTTCTTTCCACATTTTCCTGTATATCACTTGAGATTAGCACTCCTGGAAGAAACGATAGTCTGAAGAATTGGTTCAGCAACAGCCCATGAGACTGTTTAAAGAATAAATTTTCATTATGCAGCAGGATGTGCACTGATTTGAAACTTTCTTACAGATTAAACCAGTGTGCTGGACCAAGAGTCAAACTTGGATGGGTTGGGAGCTGTACTTGAATGGCTCAGGCAGTAGATCACTTGCCCATGTGATGCAGAGATCACTGCATCGAGTCCCCGTCTGGCTCAAAGTTTTAATCTACCAGGAAGTTTCAAATTGCTTCAATCCTTAACAGGTGCGCTCATCAGTGAAAATCAGTTTCTGACATTCAATTTTCATCTTCTGGAAGTTACATTGCTTGTAAATGTACAATGGATGAATTGAGAGGATATCTTTAACTAGGGCAGTGTGGATAAATTTGGATTTGGGTCTGGAAAGTAAGCCTTTTGACAGAAAGGACATATTTGGAACAGAGGGGCACTTGGGGGAGATATGTACAATAGCATGTGAGTCAAGATTGTGATCTATGGGTATGAGTATTGTTCTGAGTGGGCATTCCTGATCTGCTGAAACACGACTATGTCTAATGTAGCACAACGCACAATGGAAGTGTCCCCAGGTAATATGCTTCAAAATAAGTAAATCTATTTCACATGGCAAAGAAAGAGATTTTGTGTCGCGCTGTTGTAAGTACTGGGGCTAAAACTGTCATCCATCTACACTATGTTCAAAATTTTGACCTTTGCAATTAATTTTGACTTCACAAATACGAAGAAATGGCTCAAGAGGAGGACATTCACACTAACAAGATCACAATTTAAGTAAGTACGTCTTCTGCAGACTTCAAGAAATTTTCATTGTTTCTAAACTTAAATACACCATAAAAAGCCAAATAAAGTATACTGAGGTAAAAGGAAACTATTTTATGAAACAAAGGGGCTTCTGACAATAATTTTTTGATCCTGTAGTCATTTATTTTTCAGTCTTATTTCATAAAGGATTTTCAGTTTTGTTGTGGTCTTCAGTCTAAAGACTATTTTGTTGCAGCTCCCCAGCTACTCTACCCTGCACATGCCTCTTCACCTTCAAATAAGTACATGAATCTACATCCATTACTAAATTCATCTCTTGGTCTCCCTCTACAATTTTTACCCTCTGAACATCCCTCCAATACTAAATTTATGATACCTTGATGTCTCAGAATGTGTCCTATCAACCGATCCCTTCTTCTAGCGAAGTTAGGTCATAACTTTCCTTTTTCCTCAATATTATTCAGTACCTTCTCATTACTGATCTACCCATCTCATCTTCAGCATTTTTCTGTTACACTACGTTTCAAAAGCTTATGTTATCTTCTTCTCTAAACTGCTTATTGACCACATTTTACTACCACACACTTCCAGACAATTACCTCCAGCAAAAAGCTTTCTAACAATTAAATCTATATTAAATGTTAATAAATTTTTCTTCTTCCAAAATCCTTGTCTTGCCATTGCCACTCTACATTTTATATCCTCTCTACTACTACCATCATCAATTATTTTGCTGTCCAAGTACCGAAACTTGTCTACTACATCCAGTGTCTCTTTTCTTAATCTAATTTCCACAGCATTGCCTAATTTACTTCTACCACATTCCGTTATCTTGTTTTGCTTTTGTTGATGTGAATATTATGTCCTCCTTTCAAGAGACTGTGCATTCCATTCAAATGCTCTTCCAAGACCTTTGCTGTAACTGACAAACCTCAAAGTTTTTATTTCTTATCCTTGAACTTTGAATTCCTCCTCCAAAATTTTTTTTGGTTACCCTTAATTTTGCAGTTATGCACTTACATACAATTGTAGTGTCAACTGTGTTTCAGTGGACTATTATTTAATATATTTAATTTTTCTTTCATAATGATTTGGTTTTGGTTGTTTTTATTTTATTTCATATGAGATGAGTGAGCATTTCATCCGATTAGCGTCCATCTTCTATGTATCACAGACTGACAGACTGGCCACTGTTGCGCTTGCTGCATGGGTCCAGGATGTTGGGGTACAAGCTCCACAACACTGCATAGGTGCAGTTCTTTGTTTCTTCTTTCTTTTAATAATCATGATTGTTATTGAGTTTATTGGGAGAGGTTTGCTTGGAAGTGTTTTGTTGACCACTGTATAACTCAGATGAAGAAATTCATATTATATTACCAAAAAACTGGACTGTATTTTTATGAAATAAAAAAAGACATATGATTAAATTTTTTCACTTACAAACAGCTCCCTGTTCTAAAAAACAGGTCACTGAATCTGCTACTGAGAAAAAGACAGGGAAAGGGGGGGGGGGAGAGGAGAGGGAGAGGGAGCAACTATATCCTGCAACTGAACAGAAGACTAAGGAAATGGGAGGTTGACCAAAAAGAAATGAGCACTCAAGAAAAGTAATGTTTTGGAATTAATAGTGTTCCATCATAATAGTCTAAATAGCCTACACTAGAACAACTGGAACTGATGTATTTTGGAGACTGATGTTTATGGCAGCAATGGGCGCCACCAAGTGCCTCATCCATTCCCATATTGTATTTACATTTTGCAGCCATGAACCGCCACTGCAGCTGCCAAGTGATACTAGCACTGACGCTGCTCTTGCCCAGTTCAGCCACTGCCTACTGTCACTGCAGAAGCAGACAATGACAACAACAACACCAACACCAACACCAACACCAACAACAAGCCATAAGGTGATTATAATGGTAAAAGAAGCCGAAATAAACCACTCATGAGCCAGTGTTTGAAATTTTATCAGTGAAAGAATATTAAGAACAGACAAAATTACCTATTTCTTGTTAAAAATTAACAGTTCAAATAATAGTAAACATGGAAGAGTTTTTGAACATATTTTCAGTTCAAGTATAGTGATTTCCCCGAGACAGAGAAACTTAAGCTCACACATCAGCAAGGGTTCAGAAAGCAACGCTCCTGCGAAACTCAACTTACCCTTTTCTCACATGATACATTGCGAACCATGGATGAAGGGCAACATGTATTCCACACTCCTAGATTTCCTTGAAAGTGTACGGCGTTTGTATAAAAAGTAATGAGACTGATTTTTTGCTGACGTGACTGTACTTCGAAGCGTGCACAGCCCGGAGGGATTGGTGGTGAGGGATGTCTGGCCGAAAATGCGCAGCGTGCCAGTCGCCAGCGGGCTCTTGTCTCACCAGCATCGTGCATTGAGTCGCTGGTCTTGGCACAACATGCAGCAAACGATCAAGCAATTTTACGCCATCAAGTTTTGTGTTAAACTAGGAAAATTGGGTATTGAAACATTGGACACGTGTCGGCAAGCCTAAGGTGGTGATTGCCTGTCAAAAGACCAGGTTTTCAGGTGGGTGAGGAGCTTTGAAGAGGGCCGGGACAGCGTTGAGGATGAGGACTGTTCCAGATGCCCGTCAACCAGCAAAACTGATGAAAACATCGACCGTGTGCACTTTTAATTGAACACTTACTGTCGGATGAATGTCAGGATGAGAGCAGAAGACCTCAGACTTGATGAAATGACAGTGCACATCATCATAGTGAAAGAATTGTCGATGAGGAAGATCTGTGCCAAGATGGTTCCCAAGATTTTGTAAGACGTTCAGAAGCAAGCACATGTGCACACCTGCCAAGACCATCTCCAGAGTCTTGAAGCTGATCCGGAATTTTTAGGTGTTCTCACCAGATATGAAACCTGTGTGTTTCAGTACAACCTGGAGACAAAGCGCATGAGTGTCGAATGGCATATTTCAGCATCCTCGCGTCCAAAAAAGGCTCGCATGTGCAAATTGAAAGTGAAAGCCATGCTGATTGCATTTTTTGACGTCAAGGGCAAGGTTCATCATGAATTTGTGGCCCAAGGCCAAACTGTCAACAGTGCTTTTTATTGCAAAGTGCCCAAGAGACTGAAAGACAGGATCCAACGCATGAGGCCAGCCATTGTCAATGAATGGAAGCTCCATCATGACAACGTGCTGAGTCACACCTGCTCCATGGTGGCCAGCTACCTGGCCAAGAAAGGGATTCCAACGAATCCCCAGCCCCCCTACAGTCCTGATGTGGCCACACCAGATTTTATTTTGTTCGCCAAACTAGAAACTTTCCCAAAGGGACACCGTCATGGGACCCTGGAGGAGCTCCAAGCTGCTACAATGAGGGCTTTGAAGGCCATCCCAGACTCAGTGCTCACGGCAGCGTTTGAAGAATGGAAGTCTCGCATGCAGCAGGTTGTTGACTCTCAAGGGCCATATACTGAAGAGTACTAAGTGGCTGTGGCGATATCTACAATACATTTTGATACACAAACTCAGTCTCATTACTTTATATAAACTCTGTGCAACACGGTGTCCCACTGCAGATTGTTAAAGAAGGTACGATCATACGGAATAGATTCCCATCTATATGAGAGGCTTGACGAGTTCTTAAGTAACAGAACCCGGTGTGTTGTCCTCTACAGCAAGCGTTCATCAGAGACAAAGGTATCGTCAGGAGTCCCCCAGGAAAGTGTAATAGAACCACTCTTGTTCTCTAAATAAAAAAAATGATCTGATGGCAGGGTGATCAGCAATTTGAGGCTGTTTGCTGATGATCCTGTGGTGTATGGGAGGTGTCAAAGATGAGTGACTGTAGAAGGATACAAGATTACTTCGACAAAGTTTCTAGATGATGTGATGAATGGCAGCTTGCTTTCAACCTACATCTACACCTACATGGATACTCTGCAAATCGCATTTAAGTACCTGGCAGAGGGTTTATCGAACCACCTTCACAATTGTCTATTATTCCTATCTCGTATAGCATGTGGGTAGAATGAACACCTATGCTTTCCACATGAATTCTTATTTCCCTTATTTTATCATGGTGATAAGGTCGGAATGGAGGTCGGCATCAACAAAATATTTTTGCATTCAGAGGAGAAAGTTAGTGATCCGAATTTTGTGAGAAGATTCCTCCGCAGCAAAAATAGCCTTTGTTTTAATGATGTCCATCCCAAATCCTGTATCATGTCAGTGACACTATCTCCCTATTTCACAATAACACAAAACGTGCTGCCCTTCTTTGAACATTTTTTATGTACAATGTCAATCCTAGCTGGTAAGGATCCCACACCACACAGCAGCATTCTAAAAGAGGATGGACAAGTGTGGTGTAGGCATTCTCCTTAGTAGATCTGTTACATTTTCTAAGTGTCCTGCCAATAAAACGCAGTCTGGTTAGCCTTCCCCACAACATAAGGAACAGCATAGGGCCTATAACACTACCTCGGGGAATGCCAGAAATCACTTCTGTTCCACTCTATGACTTTCTGTCAATTACTACGAACTGTAATCTCTCTGACAAGAAATCATGAATCCAGTCACATAACTGAGACAACATTCCATAAGCACGCAATTTCACTAGAATCTGCTTGTGTGGTACAGTGTCAAAAGTGTTCCGAAAATCCAGAAATACAGAATCAATTTGAAATCCCTTGTCAATAGCACTCCACACTTCATGCGAATAAAGAGCTAGTTGTGTTTCACGAGAACGATGTTTCCGAAATCCGTGTTGACCGTGTGTCAGTAGATCGTTTTCTTCGGGTAATTCATAATGTTTGAACACAATATATGTTCCAAAATCCTGCTGCATATCACCATTAATGATCTGGGCTTGTAATTTAGTGGATTACTCCAACTACCTTTCTTGAATATTGATGTGACCTATGCAACTTTCCAGTCTTCGGGTACAGATCTTTCGTCAAGTCAACGGTTGTATACGATTGTTAAGTATGGAGTTACTGCATCAGCGTACTCTGAAAGGAACCTAATTGGTATATGGTCTGGACCAGAAGACTTTCTTTTATTAATTGCTTTAAGTTGCTTCCCTACTCCACGGATACCTAGTTCCTTGTCACTCATATTGGCAGCTGTTCTTGATTTGAATTCTGGAATAATTACTTCGTCTTCTTTTGTGAAGGCATTTGGGAAGGCTGTGTTTAGTAACTCTGCTTTGGCAGCACTGTCTTTGATAGTATCTCCATTGCTATCGTGCAGGGAAGGCATTGATTGTGTGTTGCTGCTAGCATACTTCATATACGACCAGAATCTCTTTGGATTTTCTGCCAGGTCTCGAGACAAAGTTTTGTTGTGGAAATTATTATAAGTATATCACATTGATTTCGAGCTTCTGTAAATGATCGCCAGTCTTGAAGATTTTGCATCTGTCTAAATTTGTCATGCTTTTTTCGTTTTTTCTGCAACAGTGTTCTGACATGTTTTGTGTACCAAGGATGATCAGCAGAAAAATGTAAATTAATGCAGGTGAGCAAGAAAACAATCCTGTATTTTTCGAATACAGCATTAGCAGAGTGTTGCTCAACGCAGTCCCATCGATTAAATATCTAGGTGTAATTATGCAAAGCTTTACAAAATGAAATTAGCATGTCAGAACTGTAACACGGAAGGCAAATGGTTGACTTCAGTTCACTGGGAGAATTTTAGAAAAAAGGATTCATTTGTAAGGGGTATGGTACATAAAACATTACTGTGACCTGTTCTTGAGTACTACTCAAAAGACATAAAGAAAGACATTGACACGATTCACAGGCTGGCTGCCAGATTTGTTACTGGTAGGTTCAATGAACAGGTTAGTATTATGGAGGTGCTTCATGAATTCAAACGTGAATCCCTAAAGGACGTTACTTTCCCAGAACAATGCTGAGAAAATTTATAGAAACTTTATTTGAAGCTGAGTGTAGAACGATTCTAGTGCTGCCGACTTACAAACTGCACGAGAACCATGAAGATAAAAAAAAAAACTGTGGCTTGTATGGGTACATACAGACAGTCATTTTTCCCTCGCTTTATTTGTGAATGTCACAGGAAAGGAAATGACTATAAGTGGTATGGAACACTCTCCACCATGCACCATGCAGTGGCTTGTGGGGTATATATGTAGATGGCCAGTAATGACTTAGATGATATTAAAAAATTGATAGTAGGTTTTGATGAGGAATTACACATACAGATATCAAATCAAACCAAGAATTAAAACCCAGAATGGACAATTTAAATAAAGAACTAAACCATCAAAACAGAAAGTTAGATAATTTCATCAGCTGCCTTTGTAGCTTCTACCAACATAATACAGAACACACAGAACTGCTGAATTAAATCTTAATATGACAAATGACTGTAAGATTATATTGCCAGGTTGAAAATACAAAAAAATCAATTAAAATGAGATATTAAAATGATTAATGATCCATTAAATAATTTAAAATTAACATTAGAAGAAGAACTGATTAAAAATTACAGATGTTTTAATGAGGAGTTTAACAATGAAGTATCATGAAATGAAGTCATGGAAATTGTTCATTAAGTGTCACCTGATGTAAATGCCCAAAGAAAATTACAGGGAGATAGTTACCTGGATATAGCAACTGAGTTAAGGGAAAACTGACAGGAATTCAAAAGTCTAAAGAAACAGGCAAACTGTAATAGTCACTTGGTTACTGAACTAAAAGAAACATTCCCAACAAAATACCGCTGGGGCAATGAGGCACTCATTGGGCAGTACACCTCATGCACACACGACTGACAACTCCAGCATTTCTGGCCAGAGAAAACCGGGGAATAGTAAGCAAAAGTAGTTGCTATGTACAGTAAAGAAACAAAAAACCGACAAGCTATACAAGGAGTTACAATATAAAAGGAGAAGAGAAACTGGGGAGAGATTTAATGAAGGGGAGGGATGTACAAACAGAATTGTTGAAGTTATGGACAGGAAAACTCTTTGAGCTTCAACAATGGGCTTGGTCCACGGTACTGCATAATGCACAGCAAATCAAGAGGTATATTGGAGAAATGCAAACAACACCAAGTGTCACTGAACAGCCACAAGTTGTAGATCCTAACGATTATAGCTACAGCTATATTTTTGTAAGCTGTTGACAGTGAGTTCTTGTAGTAAAACTAGTGCAAGATATAATAACTTCAGGTCTCTCCATTATTTGTCACCAGAGACCATTACCTGCTAACTGTTCCAAGTTTTTTCCATTGTGATAAGAGAGAAGGGTAAATGCTTTGTAGAACAAACAGTAATGAAACCATGGCAGCAGCTAATCTCTCACAGTCAGCAACTGATAATACTTAACTCTCATAAAATTCCATAGTATGAAAAATTTGTACCCATGTGGTAAGCCCTGTCTTATCTGAAATAAGTAACCCATCACTAACTCAAGGCATTTTTCCACAGAGACTGAAATATGCCGTTGTTAAACCCCAATTAAAGAAAGATGATAAAAGTAAATAGCTACCAACCTGTTTCACTACTGGCATCACCGTCCAAAATTTTTGAGCAGATTATGTATTCCAGAATAGTGTCTCACCTTAACAACAACAGTATCCTTAGCAAATCAGTTTGGGTTTCAGAAAGGTTGCTCTACTGAGAATGCCATTTACATGTTCACTCACCTGATTTTACAAGCGCTAAATAATAAAATACTGCCAGCTGGTATTTTCTGTAACCCCTCTCAGACATTTGACTGTGTAAATCATAGTATTCTCCTAGGTAAATTGACATTTTATGGGATTGGTGGTACAACCAACCAACGGATAATGTCATATCGAACCAAAAAAAAAAATGCAGAAAGTTGCACTCAGTAATTCAAGCAATGTAGTCCAGGGACATAATTCTGACTGGGGAGAAATCACGTGAGCAGATTCCCAAAGTTCAATCTTACGTCCACTATTGTTCCTTCTTTATCCAATATTCTCATATACATAAATGATCTTCTGTCTAGTACACAACATGCAGAATTATTTCTTTTTACAAATGACACTAGTATCATAATCAGTCCAAGCATGCACATACAGAAACAGAAGAAATGGTAAATGATGTTCTTAAAAGTACATTGACTGGTTTTCTGCAAATGGTCTCACCCTCAATTTTAAAAAGATACAACATATTCAGTTCTGCACATCTAGAGGTACTACACTGATAGTAAGTGTAACACATGGTGAGGAAAAAACAAATATGGTGGAAACTTCAAAGTTTTTAGGGGGCCATGCTGATGAGAATTTAATTTGGAAGAAACATATTTTGGAACTCCTGAAAAAACTTCGTTCAGCCACATTTGCACTTAAAATCATTGCAAATCTCATATTAGTAAGTCGACATATTTTGCATATTTTCATTCAATAATGTCATATTCTGGGGTAACTCATCATTAAGAAAGAAAATCTTCAATGCACAAAAACATGCTGTGGGAATAATATGTGGTGCTCACCCATGATCATCTTGTAGACATCTGTTTAATAAGTTGGGCATTCTGACTACTACTTCCCTGTATATTTATTCTCCTCATGAAGTTTGTTGCAAATAATACACTACAGTTCGAAAGGAACAATGAGTACATAATTACAATATCAGAAGGAAAAACGACATTCATTTCTCCGTATTAGGGTTGTCTTTAGCACAAAAGGGAGTACACAATGCTGCAACAAAAATTTCTGATCACTTACCCAGTGACAAAAAATTTCTGACAGATAGAAAAAGTTGTGGGTAGGAATCATTAACTTACATCTGTATATCTCTTTTTCTTTTTGTAAAACATCACAATTTAGGAATGTTCAGAAGGTAGCCACATGTACAAATTAATTTGTGATGTGAATGTAAAAGGACTCATTCCACACCACTACAATCTATGTGCAAAATAATCCATGGAACATGTAATTAACTAATCAACCTGATGGTCCATTAAGTTTTCACAGATAGTAACATTTTGTGTAATTTTTATGCTGGGAACTTTTATAGTGACAGGTTTTGTAATGGCTTGGAATTGTATTTGTTGTTTGTGTATAGGCTAATCCAATTTGCCTCTATTCTAGTAAGCTTTCTATGTAGACTCCACTTGTAAGGATCTGGGACAATCTACGTACTTGACTAAAAACTGTCAATGACAAGTATCATCTTGAAGTAAGGTGACTAACAGTTCTGCAGTACTTTTGTATTCAGGACACTTTTTTTCCATATTATCTGTTCCTGAAAGGGCATAAATATTTTACTGGGCATAGAAGCACCTGGAAATGCTCAGTAAAGAGAACTCCCAAGTTCCTGAATAGATACACAATGCATTTTCCAAAGTAATTAACACAAAATGTATTTAACAACACAAACACTTTCCATTACTGTCCCAGTCCAGTATTTTTCAACCTACAACTGGCATTGTCATCGAAATATAACATACTTTATGTGGTTGGAAAGTGATATCTTAGTCAGTGACAAAATATTTTAGCACATTTTCGAAGAAGATACAATACACTCTGTCAGAATGTTATTAAGTTTCTGGCAGGATGTACTTCTGATTCAAGCTAACATACTAGCTTAAAAACAGCTTTGTAGATGCTGTCTACACAGACATGACACAGTGTTTGTAATACTGGGTGAAAATTCGGCTTAATATAAAATTTTATAATTGAAGAGGAATCGTCTAGAGATTTTTATGTTCCAGATGCTAACAAAATTGCTTCGCTAAAACATTACCTTCTTATGGAAGGCATTTTCGGGTCTGATTTGTAGGAGCAGCAGGGTTTCTTTAGTATTTATAGACCAGGGCATTGTGGTTTTGGGGACTGCATCAAACACGTGGAAGATTGTCATAGCCAATCTGTTCCTGCCCACTCGTTTGAGGTGTCCATAAAGTCTCTCACATCTTTTGCAGATTGAGTCTAATTTTTTTTCTATTTTGCCACACACTTCCTTGTTGGATATTTTTGGCAGATGCCATTCTTATAATTGGATACCATGATTGCTCTAATCACTCTCCACTCTTTTTTCTCCAGTTCTTCGAGAAGATCTCTATTTGCATTTAGGTACAGGGTTTCAGCTGCATACATAGCTAGAACCTCAAAACATTTCCAAGTAATGTATCTTAGCATTTTGTGAAAGACATTTTATGTTGTAGATTGTGTACAGCATTTGGTAGGCTATTTCAAGTTTATTTATTCATTCTGTAACTGTTTCCACGTCCGGTCCATTTTTCATAAAATTTCACGCAGTAATTTAAAATTTTTCCATTCTGCTGATGTCTTTATATTCCATCTGAAGTTTAGCTGGGATATCTGTGATGTTAGTCATTGCTCCTATTTTTTCAAATGACACCTGCAGGCAATTCATTAATAATCTTTAACAGGAATTCACTGTCTAAAGAATCACAGGCTTTCTTGAAGTTCACAAAATTTGCTAAGTACTGCTTTGACCTTAATGCAAAATATCTCATGTCTGATGATGCTTTTGAGGTTAAGGATCTATTCAGCTGTTGAACAACCTTCCCTGAAGCTGCTTGGTATTCTGCCATTTGATGGTCGAGTTGGGCTTCTAAATGCTCCAGGATGACAAAAAGCCAGAGAATTTTGTAGATTATAGATAGAAGGGATATTACCCTATAGTAGTAACTGGTGTTTTTCATGTTGCCTTTCTGATGCACTGGATGGATTAGGACTATTTTACAATCTTTGGGTGGGATTTCTTCAAAACAATATTTTTCATTTGCTGTTGTAAGATTTCAACTGGTTCCTCAGGGGCACGCTTCTTCAGGGGCACAGTTCTGAAATACTGAGTCGTCTTCAGGCACTTTGTTGTTTCCGAGACAGACAACATGGTGCTTTATTTCATCTTTGTCAAGTAGTTTCTTCAAGTAATCTGCTATGTTACAATTTTCTTCATTTGAAAGTGTCAATGTACCACCATTTTGCTGAAAGCATAGAGATGGTGGCTTATAGCCCACAATTTCTTCTTAAAGGTTCTATAATACACGTATGTTTCATTTCTCATAAAGTTTTTGTCTATCTTTTCAGGAAGTGTTTTTCCATATTTACATTTCTCAGTTCTGAACACTCTAGCAGGCTGGGGCCATTGGATTTTGTAAGCTTCCTACTCAGATTTGGTTCTTTTTTAACTTCACGTGAATCAAGCAAGCGCTGTCGGCTACTGGGATTGATCCTCTCCATATCACAGACTGGCCATTGCTGCACCAAAAGATATTTAGAGACGAGCTCCACAACACCGCATAGACACAGTTCCTTGTTTTCATTAATAATTACAGGTAATAATTTTTTACTAATAAAGATTGTTATTGTGTGTGTGTGTGTGTGTGTGTGTGTGTGTGTGTGTGTGTGTGTGTGTGGAAGGGAGGGGGAGGTTTTATTAGAAAATGTAAATTAGCTCCATTGAGTAGTGTGTAGCTCAGATGAAGAAATTAATTTATTATTAGTATATGCAAATAAGCCTATTAGGGCTATGCAAAGTAATTACAGAAGTGGACATCCGCCTTCCTTTGTACCCATATTTCTTTCATTCTTTTCCTGTGGGTTTCCTCTCTCTCTCTCTCTCTCTCTCTCTCTCTCTGTCATGTTGTTCCAGTATTCTACTTAGGTTTTTCCTCTTGTTTGACTTGCCATTTGCAAATTTTGGAGAAAAAGATTTCGTAGTTTTGAACAACTTGTGGTGTAATTCAAGTCAATTTCAGATCAGTTTTGATCTCACCAATCCATTTCATAGTGCTCATTTTGGTTTTACTCCCATTGTCAAAGAATTCTAATATTTATTTTGTACGGATTCAGTCATTTAATGTTATTCTGGATATCTATGTAATGTCTGATTTCCCTGAGTGCCTCTGAAACGATATTGTTCTACATGTATTGAACTTAGAATTGTTTACTTTTTATCACTGTTCTCAACAGCTGTTTTCCTGTTCAAGATTAGTGTTTTTGATTCTGGCATAACTAGTGTATTGTACTGTCTTAGTTTTGTGTGCTTGCAGATACACTTCTTGTTGCAAGTATTTTGTGCAAAACGGCTTGCAGCTGCCACTTTTGGCACTTAATGTAGTTTGCTTTTTTATTCCATTTTCCTGATATATTTAAGTTGTGAAATATGTTTAATTTTGCCATATTTCATTTCCATTAATTTCCTCTTTTTTTTCCAGGTCACATATTCTATCCTTTCAAAAGTTATTTGGAGACCAACTTTTACTGCAGTTCCTTTCAGGAGTTCAATCTGATTTTGGGCTGAATATCACATGTTCAGATTAGGCAGTCTATAGACAACTTGCCTCACCCTGAAGTGACTTGACTCCTGGTTAATTCTGAGGATTGATTTCTGTTATACATCTTTCTTGCATCACTTTCTCAAGGATACAGTTGAAGTATGTATTGTATTAGCAAAAAGTGGAGTTATTTTTACATAACAGTGGTGAAAAGGAGACCATAAGATTTTTTATGTATCATCAGTATTCTGACTGATTCGATGAGGCCTGCCAGAAACAATTTACCAAGTGGTTCATGCATGCACAGGTGTGTAATAGTGCTGTCTACAGGGAAGCCTATAGTAGCTGTGCTGCACATCAGTAAGCAGAGCAGTACCTGGCAGTGCATTTGCCCTATGGTGCAGTATTGGAAGAGCCTACTCTGTGGTTTCTGCTATCACGATCGAAGTCATTCCCTGATGTCTTAACACATGTACTGTCATCCTGTCCCATCTTCTTGTTGTTATTCTCCACATCTTCCTTTTGTCTCCAATTCAGCAGAGAACCTTGTCATTTGTTACCTTATTGGTCCACTTAATTTAGACATGCTTCTATAGCACCCCATCTCAAACTCTTTGATTCTCTTCTTTTCCAGTTTTCCTACCATCCATGACTCACTTCCATACAATTCTTGGTTCCAAATGTACATTTTAAAAATTCCTTCCAAATTAAGGCTGATATAAAATACTTGTAGAGATTTTTTGCCAGAAACGCTCTCTTCACATGCGCCAATCAGCTTTTCATGTCGTCCTTGTTTCGTCTGTCGTGTTTTATTTTGCTTCCAAGATAGTAGAATCCCTTCACTTCATCTACTTCTCGCTCACCAATTTTGATATTAGGTTTTGCACTCGTGCCATTTCTGCTAACCCTCATTACTTTCACCTCTTTTTGGTTTACCCACACACTATATATTTTACTCATTAGATGGTTCATTCCATTTAACAGGTCGTGCAGTTCTTCTTCACTTGTCACCAGCAAATCTTATCAATGATATCTTTTCACTCCGAATTTTAATATGACTCCTGAATTTTTCTCTTGAGTCCATCATTGCTTTTTCAATGTTCAGGTTGAACTGTAGTGGCAAAAGACTGTTTCCCTGTTTTATACCCTTTTCATCCAAACACTTCTTTCTTGGTCCTCCATTCTTATGGTTCCCTCTTGGTTTCTGTACCTACTGTACATTACCCATCTTTACCTATAATGTACATCTATTTTCCTGATCGAACATCTTACACAATTGTACATGGTTGAACGAGGTTGACAAATCCTATGAAAGTGTCTTGACTGTTCTTAAGCCTTGCTCTCATTATCAATCACAGCATCAGAACTCTCTCACTAGTGTTATTACCTTTCCTAAAGCCGAACTGTTCATCATCTAACAGGGCCTTAATTTTCTTCCCCATTTTTCTGTATATGATTCTCGTCAGCAACTTGGCTGCATGAACTGTTAAGCACATTGAACAATAGTTTTCACACGTATCTGCACTTTCTGCCTTCGAAAATGTGTGGATGACACTTTAGGTAAGTCTGAGGGTTAGTTTCTAAAAAACCAGGCTGAATAGTTGTTTGGTTGTCATTTCCCCCAATGGTTTTAGAAATTCCAAAGGACTGCTATCTATGCCTTCCACCTTATTTGATCTCAAGTCTTCCAAAGCATTGTTATCAAGGTGTATATGCAGACAAGGAAAAAATATTCCCGGATTTTTCTTAGTTAAAAATACACTTTTTCCCAGTGAAAATAAGCTTTTTCAATGGTAAATGTAAAACAAAAATGGAAAGATCTTTGATGTGCAGCAACATATACACTGCACTTTCTTTATTACAGTAAGCTGCGTATTTTCGCATTACAAAAGTATAAATTTGAATTCCACCAAACAACACACTGGTTTCTGAAGCACTGAAATCAAGATTGCGTTTAGCTTTTGTAAGCCAATCGTGGCTCATGTCACATGACCTCGTCAGCCAATGATAGCAGATATTCAGAGCATAGCACACATCATGTAGTCAGCCAGTATCAACGTCACTGTTTCTGTAGTGTGAACTCACAAATTGGAAAAGTTAATGGTTTAAATTAATACACATAGTGTAGCTTGAAGAAAAGCTAAGCTTTCACATATAATACTGGTCTCAAAGATTAATAACGACAAGAAAATCTATAATATTGGTCTTTTTGGAGATGTTACATTTCAAGATACATGACACAAATGTGAAAATATAATTTTAAATAATGACGTAAATGTCTGGTCTTCTGGGCTCAAAATTTTTCTATGTGCCTGGTTGGTTGATTAAGAAGAGGGGGAAAGGGTCCAAACTACGAGGTCATCAGTCACTCGTTCCTTATAAAACAATGCCACAAGTGTGAAAATAAAACAGACGAGACATACAACACAAAACAGAAATAAAGGAAAACCACAAGAACAAAGGAAAGGCAACGAACACTAAAAGAAACAAAAGAGGACAAGAAAACAACAGAGAGATGCAATAAACAGTTAGAAGAGAGTAAAACAAGGAAGCGGATTACAGTGGCTGGCCGACCACAAAAATAAAAAGGAAAAGCCAACCACCCTGCAACACATGAAACCTCCACCCCAAAAGCACTAGGGTGGAGGACAGAGAGGGACAAAGGACATGCGCTAAAACTCAGATCGAATGATAAAACCCACCGTCAGAGATGAAATGTGAAACCAAATCAGCCAATGAGGCGTTGTCTGCTAAAATCAATGATAATGAAGTCGCAGGGCAGCCAAAGGACAGAGCAGAAAAATGTAGGTCACTGTCAACCAGGTGCCACACTGACACTGAGGTGGGTCTTCACAGAGCAGGAGGTAGCCGTGGGTTGCCCAGGCATGGCCAATGCGGAGCCAGCAGAGAACCGTGGAGTCCCTGTGACAGGCCCTCATTGAGGACTTCCACACATTTGTGGTCCCCTTAATGGCTCTTAGTTTTTTGTGCATATTGATATTCTGCCATTCCGTCTCCCAAAGCTGAAAAACCATGCAGCATAATAACGAACGCAGGTCAGTTGCAAGGATGCCCATCTCCAGAATTACAGATATTCAGATTTAGATTATGACATGTTTGATATACCTGCCACCATTGGCGATAATGTGGCGCAGATGAATAGCAAAATTCTGCATGACCCGCTGAAGTGTCGAACATTGATGCTGTCGATGACCTCCTGAATGGCTGCTTTCAGCTCAGCAAAGGTTTTGAGGTTATTGCTATACACCTAGTCTTTAACATAGCTCCACAAAAAGGAGTCCCAAGTATTCAGATCCAGGCAGCAGCTGGGGCATACAGACTTGAAACTGGCCAAAACTGGGTCTTATTCGGATATCCAGAATCACACACTAACATAGTGAGTAAGGTAAATATAGGTGTGGCTGGGGAAATGCCCGCCGACCATATAACAACTCCGAACTGCTTCAACAAGCCTTACAACATAATAATTGGAAGTAGGGAGCAGTGGGAGAGAACAGTTCAACACAGTACGGGGGAAATCGTTTGGTTCACAGATGGGTCGAAAACAGATCAAGGCATTGGGGCAGGGTTGTACGGGGTTCAGCCAAGACTGGAGAGAAACATCTCTCTAGGGAAACTGGCCTCTGTATTCCAAGCAGAAGTATTGCAATCAGGGCATGTGTGAAGGAGAATATGAGTAGGTGCTACAATGGTCGTAGCATCTACATCTATTCAGACAGCCAGGCAGCCCTGCCACAAGATCTAAGATTGCTGCAGATTGCCACAGGGCTCTTGTGGAGCTAGGGGGAAGCAATAGGGTGTACCTAGAGTGGGTCCCTGGCCACTCAGGGATCTGTGGCAATTAAGAAGCCAATCGATTGGCTACGATGGGGGCAACAACTCCATTTACTGGACCAGAACCTGTCTTGACAATCAACAAGGCTATGATCAAATTAGAACTACGGAACTGGCTTAGGAAACAGCACGTAGGATATTGGACCAAGGTCCATAAACAAAAACATGGTAAGGTAATGATGCACAAGCCATGTTTTAAAAGAAGCTCTGTAATCTTGGGATTGAACAGGAAAGAGATCAAACTCATGACTGGACTGATGACCAGCCATGGGAACTTCAAAAAACACCTACACACAATGGGTATAATGGAAGAGGACCCTAAATGTAGGATCTGTGATGAGGGTGAAGAAACTGCATCACACCTAATCTCTGAATGCATGGCATTGGAGAGTAAAAGATACAGAATCTTCGGGACAACCAGACCTGAAGAAATTGTGTCTAACAAAAAACTGGTAGAGGGACACCTTGCACTATTTAAGGGCACTGGTTGGCTTTACTAGATATACAGGGAGCGATACCGCACAATAAACTTAGTTTCGGTGCGGGCAGTGGCGGGTTAGACCTAAGCTATTTTAGCTCTCCTGTTAAAATCAATCAAATCAAATCAAATCCGGAGAATATCATGGCCAATCGAGGCCTGTGCCAGTAGCCTCTGGATACACCAGAGCCAGAATGCAGTCCCCAAAGTGCTCCTCCAGGACATCAAACACTCTACTGCTTTGAGGGGGTCGAGCTCCATCTTGCATGAACCACATCTTATCGAAATCAGGGTCACTTTGGATAATGACGATGAAATCATCTTCCAAAACCTTCATGTACCATTCAGTAGTCATCATGCCATCAAGGAATATTGCACTGGTTATTCCGTGACAGGACGCTGCAGACCTCACAGTCACTGCCCCAAATGCGACAATTTTGCTCACCGACGTACCCATCCAAACGAAAATGTGCTTCATTGCTAAACCAAACCATCCAGCACAAATTCCCATCATGCCCTGTGGTCAACCGTGCAGTTTGAACACCCTAACGCAAACCATTACGAACTTTTGATGATTTTATTTCATATGATTCAATAATTGTCACACTGCAGATTCATTTCATTTCAGCAGCTGTTAGAGCGCACCAAGTAAACAGGCATTCTGCGCATGCGCAGCTAAAATGATGTAGGAAGCCCATATGTTCGTACGTATAAAACATTAGGAGATTTTGCATTTTGTCATAAAGGAAGGACATCAGAAGATACTCCCAGAGCATTGGAATTTCGTAAACCATACTAGAACGCATAATTTGGCCTAAACTGCACATTCGCATGTCCAGATTCACAATCAAGTAGGCCCCAACCTGATATTAAGCTTTTTCACTGCAGTTTCCAGGATGTAAATTTTCTTGGAGTACCAGTACTGTATTATCTCAGGTTTGGTTCTTTATTCTGGCACAATGCCATACGTGCCAGAATATGAGAATGTGCACCTGAAATTCAGCAAACACTTGAAACTAGCCAGTAGTGTGGAATGAAATACTTCATTTCAAATAAATTGACTGCCTCAGTGGAAAAAATTAATAAAAGCCAAATTTCTTTATCAAACCAACAGAAACGACTTCATTGTTCTGCAAGGCGATTAATGCTCGACTGCCAAAAATGTGGAAATAAAATCAAATCACCAAACTGAAGCTAATAACATGCTTTAGCCTTCTGTAATTGTGTTGAACGTATTTTAATTCAAGCAATAGTTCCCAGCCACAGAAGTTCGTTTGGTTTCACTTGATGCGAGAGCTGTAAACAAAGAGGAAACAGCGAACTCATTGAACGTAAACACAGGCCACATAAAGACTATCCCCTCTACAACCCACACTGCTCTGTGCATGCGCGAATCTGGCAGCTTTGGTGTGCCAGAAAAATGTTTCTGGACAGCATGTGGTTGTTTGTTGCTACTGCCGATACATGCCAGCCAAACTTCAAAAAGCCAGAAGCGCGACTCAAATGCGCATGCGCATGAACCCGCTGGCAACTGCTCAGATGAACCTAATGTAAATAGTTCTCACCTCTTGCTCATTGGAAGCTTTTTGTTGTTATTACATAGTCTTCATCATAAAGCCTTTGACACATTTTGCTGTTGGCAGATGCTTGTGTGTGCTGTGTGTTTTGTTGCTGTACAGGGCCCATTCCTTTGCAACTTAATTTTTTTTATGTTTTATTGCTGCAGTATTATTCTGCAGCAGTGGGAACAGTAATATTCTCTGTTTGAGTATCGATACTTACCAGTAAAATTATAAATATTTAATTAATTATTAATAAACTCCCAGAATTCTAAAAAATTCCTGTGTTCTCCCTGGTTTTCTTCTGCATGAAAAAATTCCCAGTTTTTTCCCAGATTTCCTGGTTGTCCCAAGGTGTATAGGCCCTACGTTACACTCTGACAAACACAGAATATGCTACATCTTCCAAATGGACATTCATTTCTTCTTCCATTGTGTCATCAGACATTTCCTTCTCCTCAAAGTGACCTTCAGTGTACTCTTTCCATTTGACCGCTCTTTCCTCTGTGATTAAAAGTGAAATTCCGGTTGCACTCTTAATTTTTATCCCCTTACTTTTAATTTCAACAAAACTCATTTTGATTTCTCTATATGGTGATTCAGTTCTCCAGACATCTACTCCTTTTCTATTTCTTCACATTTTCCCTACATCCATTTCATTTCATTTCAACTATTTGTACTTCCTATTTCATTTTAAAATGACTTGTTTCGCTGTATTCTTGTCTTATCCCAAACATTTTCATATTTCCCCCTATCGTCAATCAGTTGCAGTATTTATTCTGTTACCCTAGGTTGCTGTGCAGTTACCTTCTTTGTACCCATACTTTAATCTCCAACCTCTGTGATTGGCCTTTTTAGAGATCTCAGTTCCTCTTCAACAGAACGACCTGCTGTGGTTTCTATTATCACAGTACCTACAACCTTAGAGAACTTCAAATGCACCTCATCATTCCTCATTATATCCATATACGTGTGTGTGTGTGTGTGTGTGTGTGTGTGTGTGTGTGTGTGTGAGAGAGAGAGAGAGAGAGAGAGAGAGAGAGAGAGAGAGAGAGAGAGAGAGAATAATTAAAACTTTGAGGCTGTTTTTATATGTAGATGTTAGTCGTGGTGACGCAATGAATGTATTACATAGCACAGCATAGCATGAATGTAATTCAAGTGGAAGTACATAAGGGGAGAGACATGGTATCATGAACTTCAGCAACAGAAATAATTAGCTTCCCTAGGTTTCATCATGCAAACAACACTGCCACCTTACCATCTGAACACCTGTTAACATTTAGGCTGAGACCTACTTCAGTTATCAACTAAGCAATGATATTGGCTATGACTGATAAGATGACTGAACCAATCAGTGACTGTTAGCTATTACAAATTAAAATTATTTTTTTCTACTGTGAAATATGTTGTTTGAGAACAATGCCCCTCCCATTAAATAAATATGTACGTACATGAGCGCAACTGTTTAATACTGAAGTTATTTAAACCACTCCATACAGTTTATGTCCACCATTAACCTTAATGGCACTGTAGTAAACAGAATTGAATTGGTGAGTTGGAAAAGGGGTTGCATCCCACAAAGTAAATTTTTCAGGATACACAAAAATCTGCTTTAATACACAATGGATTCAAGCAAGGTGTGTGGAGTTGCTGTGTAGCAGTTGGCCACAGGGTGAAACATTATACACAATCATAACATACATTAGCCATCAATTGAGGTCAGTAACCCAGTTGGAGTGTACTGGAGGTGACGCTTTTCCAACCCTGATGATGCTGATTAGGCAACTAGCATTCAGTTCGTTGTGAAGCATTATGTTCTGCAAGTTTATATTATTTATCTTCATTATAACAATGAAAGAGTATGTTGTGATCATAAAAGTTTATTCCTAATGTATCTGGTTTATTCATAACATACCCTATGAATACAACCACAAACAAAACACAGCAAAGCAACACTAGTGCATATACTTCCTCTTTATCTTCTCCATCCTTCACTGGCTACTGGCAGATACTATTGTGAAATGATTTCTTCGTGGCAAGTATTTACAGTAGAATTTTCATTACAGTGTCTAGTTTCTCCTTTTTTATTGGAACAGGTCTACCACACGCTTGTTTATTAAATATGGCCCCATCTCTAACTCAGTGCACATATAACGAGCACGTCTGCTTGTGGGATATGAGTCCTTGCTATACCACATGATGTGTGCAGATAAATAGATGATTTGTTACTCATAATTTTAAAAAAGAAGAAACAAGTGGACATGACCCCCGTGACATCGCGAGTTAATGCACGATAACAATTGTTGCAATAAGATACATTGCAGTACAGCCCGCAGTATTGGAGCCGGAGGCTGTGAACGAGACCGCAAGTTGTGTCACACCTATGAGTCATATACACCTGCTGCTACTGCAGCGTGAGAACGGCTCCTGTGTCACTTCGAGCAACTGTATATTCATGCCACCTATGAACCTAAATAAATGATATTAAATATTATTCAATTATTTTCAAAATCAGCACACTACCATTTGTTATTCAGGAGAAAATTGTATAAAAATTTCAATATTGTAACTATCATAGTTTCGGAGATAAAAGAAATTGCTAAAAAAGTAAAAAACCGACACTTAGGGATCTAAATTCAGTTATTAGTGTAGTTGGAAAACAGAAACAGAACTCTCAGTGTGAAGAATTTTCATATTATAACTTTAATTATTTTTCATTTTCATAATATAAAAATCAGACAAAATTATTATTTGTGTCTATTATTGTTGTGGGAATAAATGTAAGTAAATGAGAGTATGTACATGGGACATTCGTCAGATTTAAATGTTGCATGATACATTAGCCATCAATTGTGGTCAGTAACCCAGTTGGAGTGTACTGGAGGTGACCCTTTTCCAACCCTGATGATGCTGATTAGGCAACTAGCATTCAGTTCCTTGTGAAGCAACCTGCAAGAGTGACATAAGCCTGTCATGGGACGTATGTCTAGGTGTGATTGCTATGGTAAAACAGCAGCCAGAAAGTCAGCTGAGGTAAAATCGGTAACTACAGAATATTTCCAGAATTATTGCCTTTTCGTTTTCATTTATTAAACATTACTTTAATATTTGTATGTCAGAATGACGTAAATGCATCTGTGTATAAGGATTAGTGCAGGCCAGTTTTGGCGCGAGTATGATCATGAGCAAGCATTCTGATGATAGCGAGTATGAGCAACCAATCAGAACTGGGACTGTTCCCGCTCGTTACCTGATAGTTATACTGGGAGTGGGGCTGGAAGAAGGGAGTCGCTCATCAGCTATGAACGCGGACGGTCATGTTACTAGTGCGAGTCAAAATAACGTGTAAAATGAAGAAATATTTGGCTTCTTGCGTCCAGATTGTGTGAACATAATAGCAGTTGCATTTACGAACACTTTTGTGAAGTTTGGAAGTTTTGGAATTGTTTTGTTGGAAAGATATTCGTGTGTGAAAATTTGGCCTTCATAGTATCCGCGTGGCATGTTTCAGTATTCAACCACTGAGCATTTTTGGTGAGCAATTTCTTTTTTAGAAATCCACAAGAAGGACCGAACGTAATAACTCAAATTAGTGGTGAAATTAATGACTGTGAAAACATTGTTTAGTTTGGGTCAGGTCTGGACAGATTTCTGGCTGCTGTGCGTATGAAATGTGTGTATGAACTGTGAACTGAATAGTACAATCTCTTTGGCTATAAGGACAAAATAAAAATTTTTGTGTGGAAATTTTGGAAATTATTTTCCAGAAGCTAACCATTTTCTTACTGCTCAATAAAATTGAATGACAGTTTATCTTTCTTTCATTACTAGAGTTGTGCGGCCTCAGTAATTGTAAATATTAGATGGTGTTTTTTATCAATGCTGCTTTTGCATCATCTTGTAAGTATCTACATTGCCGAGTGAAGGGACATTGAGCAGACGCCGTTCTGAGGTAGGTGAATTTTAATTTGCAGCCTGCACAGACAAAGCCAGCCCCGTTGCACCCCTTTTCCAACTCACCAACCCATTATTTTGTATTAATTTTTTTTTTTTTACAACTACTCAGCTTCTTAACAATATTAGAACACCAAGTTAATAGAATTATGCATCTCACCAGAAGCTAGTACTTGCTGCACCCTCTCCACATGGAATATAAGGACACATTTTTTTAATAAAAAGCCACTCTTCTTCAAGAAGATTCTTTTGGAACTGCTCATGCTGGACCATAGGAACCCATTTTTGCAGATATTCCAAATACAGCTACAAAATAATGAAACAGGAACATTAATATCACTGTAACATTGTGTTTGAGACTTATGTCAGAAAGTCAAGTGAACAATAATGATAAAATAATTTTTCTCTGTTCAGAGGAATATTTGATGGAATTGTCGAGGTATTGTGTGGTTACATGGCTTTAATGTGCCAGTCTATTTATGTATAGTGTACTACACACAACTGACAAGATTACGAGGCATAATTGCTGACCAGTACTTACCTCTAGGAAGTGAAACCTCAGTACTGTCAGTAGGAACATGGGTATAAAAATACACAGCACCACAATACTATCCAACTTTCAGAACTAGTAGGAAGGGGAGTGATATTTGTCTTTCCTTACCAGATCTCTCATCCTGGAATCTGTATAACCTGCCATTCTTTTTTAACCTTCCCCATCTTATCCGAAAGCTAGGATGTTGTCATGTATTTTTGTATGTGTCTATTGGTAGTACGGATATTTTTCTTCTTGAAGGTAAGCACTTGCCAGCAATCCAGTCTCATAGTTTTATAGTTTTCTAGAGTGAATTTTCCTTTTGACACTACATACAATGTTAGGGAAAAGAATAAAGGTAGTTACCGTATTGCACAAAGGATGAACATGACACATCAACAAACATACATAACTGTCATGATATCCTTGCAATAAATGTATCACAATTTTTGTATCAGACTACAGATCTAATTTCCTTATGAGACATCAAACTGGGATACTAGCTTTTCCACCAAGTGTTTCAGTGGGCTGGAAGCATCTAGTCATAGGATGTACTTGGGCAGGTCAGAGGCTACATAGCAGTGTCCGGACTGTGAAAGAAGTTGTAATTTGCTGTGTTCACTTCAGCTAACAAATGCTACTGAAGAGAGAGAGAGAGAGAGAGAGAGAGAGAGAGAGAGAGAGAGAGAGAGAGAGAGAGAGAGAGAGAGAGAGAGAGAGAGATTCCATTCTGGAAGCTATGTTATGCCACGATAAAGACATTAGCCATGGGTCAGTCTTAATCACAGAGATGCCTGTTCAGATTTAACAATAGGAGAAATCTGTAGTTCAAAACACTCAATTACATGTTCATGACAAATTGTCTCATACCATTTAACAGTCAAATCCTGTGTATTAATGAATGGTTAGACTTACAGAAACTACTAATTGGAGTTACTCTACACCAAAATAGAAGGGCACAGAAAAGTGAGCAACATTAATATTGCCATTGCTATATTTTTCTCTCCTAATGTCTATCCAGTGGTAAGGGATATTCGTTTTCATTATTCGGCAAATTTATTTTATTTAACTTAATGGTCAGATGCTCTTCCTGCCATAAAAGTCCTCAAAGGACTTAAAGAAGGGAAGGCTTTTGCGTCACCCGTCTCTGAATCATACTGTATCAGCTTTGTTCTGTGTATTAATGTACATTAACTGTTTGTGTACTGTATTTTCTGAAGTGGGGATTTAGGACCAGCCCAACATTTGTCCAAACAAGAGTAAAACAACCTAAAATCCACACTCAGGCTTGCCAGTGCTACGGACCAATGGTAGGACATTAATCTGCTGCACAGATTCAATCCGAGTCTGGATCACTCCCGTCTAGCAAGTTAGCATGCCGCATGTTAGGATATACAAGCAGCTTTTGTTTTTGGCTTTTATTAAGGATCTAAATAACATGGAAACAACTTTGTTCTTCAGGAGCTATACTTATTGCCTTTTAAAGAAACATATGATTTCCATTTGCTTTGTAGTAATAAAACTATTATCAACCAAAAATACATAAATTAACTTAATTTTAATCATAAGTGATAAGCTAAACATATATCAAAAGTATGAAACTATTTAGATACAATTTCTTCCAGCACAATAGAAAGGGGCATTCGCAGACTGGCCTGTGCTAATCTTTGGACCAACACGACCATAAAAATCCAGAGCTGTTCTGCTTCTGTAACCTCTTCATGTACTCTGCTTGAAACCTACACCAAGCACCTACCAACAGTACTAGGGTAGTTTGTAATGTATTCTCAGGGACAGATGAACAAACATCTTTTCTAAATTATTATTTGCTGTCAATACACAACTTATGAATTAAATAAACTAACAAACAATGAAATGGTTGATGTTTCTGATGTGGTGGCAAATCCCCTTCAAAATCTCACAACAACAAGTTCTAGTGTTCAAATGTTCAAATTTCCCTTTGTGAAAGGTAGCAGTGAGATGTTATTGTAGCATTCAGTGAGATGAAAGCATACAGAGAGTATCAGAAGTTCAATAAAGGATGTGTCAAGAAACTCAGCTCTCTGTTGGGAAAGTTGAGCAGCATTACTATAGATGGATCTCCAAATTCAGCTGGCAAGAACGTTGGGTTTGGACCAGAATTCAAGCAACTGCCCTAAAATATCTCTGGACCAGAAAATCACATTGATTCCTTGTATTCCAGGAGGCACAGTATAAGTAGGTACTGAATCGTCTTGTAGAATCAGTCACCCCGGGAGAAATCATGCAAACACCAAGTAATCACTTCTAGACTCGATAAGGACCTCAATTTGGCAGGGAAGGGTATCTACACATTTCTTCTGAATATTTCATATCCAACTGAAACCACTCATTGATGATCATATCCCATAGGGCCACCATGTAGAGTGGATTGAGTGGATGTTGATTGGTGCTTTTCACCCACTTTGCAAAATAACTCCAGACATTTTCTATTGAATGATGATTGAGTAATTCAGTTAGCCAATTAAGGTGTGATACGGTGTCTGAGTGTCTGTCGACTTGGAAAAATATGCATGCACACCTTTTATCATCTGTGAAGATGGGTGTTTCACAATGAACTTATTATGAAGCTGTAGAAATGACTCAGTCTCTAAGAAAGTTTAAGTAAACGTAATGGTACATATTCACACTGACTTGAATGAGTGCGCCCCCTGATACATCGCAGAACCCTCCAGACTGAACTACACCCTTCACACAAAGCAGGTTAAACACCTCATTCATTTGTTGATGCACTCGAAGCTTTGATCATTTGAAAAGAGGCAAAAACATGACTCATCGGACCACACTACAAGCATCTAGTCTAGAAAGCTGCTATGTATTTTCTGTGTTGTTTGGGCCATTGAAGATGTACAGCTCCATGTGCCATGTGATCAACAGTCTTTTGCAAATATCTGAATCCAAACAAACTTTGCATGCAGTTCTTTATGAAGTGTTCGCACAGAAACTGATTGAATGGACCTTCGTTCATTGAAAGCAGCAGTTCCTGTTGGGTTTAAAAACAACTGTCACTGACAAGGTGTGACATTTGTCTCCGGTCCCTGTCTGTTAGGACCTTTTCACAACCACCCTTCTTATACTGCAAGTAGCACATGATTTCTTGTGGACATATTGGACAGACCAGATTGATACAACAACAAATCAGGTGACTTTATTCATGGTATGGTCATGACCATGTCCAAACACAACTGCTCATTTCTGCCATTCTGTAACATCTCCATGTTGACCCACACTACTGTGCTGATTCCATACAACTGACTGATATATTCACACTTCACTGCCCCAACCCACAGCAGCAGTGGAGAGTCACATGACTGCCCAGTACCACTTTTACACCATCTACAGTGCTCATGACATTTGTGCTCTTTTAAGGTAATTACTGGTGAGCATATTATTCATAAGCATTTATAGAATTTTTAAGAACACTGATATAAAATAGTCTGTAGTTATTAGTATCATCCTAGTTATTAGCATCATCCTTATTCCCTTACTTGTACATTGAAAGCTCATACATATTTTGACTTCCCCTGGAAACATTAGCTCTCTGAAAGGACAGTTCTGTCATATACACCAATGATGTGACTATTTGTTAACCTACAAGCTATTTTATGCAATATAATGTAATTGGATTGATAAAAAAATCTACTCACTAAGTGGCAGCAGGAGAACACACATATATAAGAAAAGGTTTTACTTATCAAGCTTCCGAAGCCAATGGCGCCTTCTTCTGGCAGAAGGGTTGAGGGGGAAGGAAGAGGGGTGAAGGGAAAAGTAACTGGAGAGATTTAGGAAAAGGAGTCCAAAACTTTGAGTCAGGGGAGACTTACCAGACAGGATGAGAAGGAAAGACTAATTCTGTCTTTCCTTCTCATTCTGTCCAGTAAGTCTTCCCTGACCCAGGGTTCTGGGTTAATTTTCTGAACCCTACCTCTTTTCCTAAACCTCTCCAGTTCCTTTCCCTTCAACCGTCTTCCTTCTCCTTCTGGTCTTCTGCTGGAAGAAAGAGCCACTAGCTCCAATAGCCTGCGTAAGTAAAACCTTTTTTATGTATGTGCATTCACCTGCTGCAACTTGTTGATTAAATTTTTTTCTAAGTTATATTATGCGATATCCCAGCTAATTTCTACATCTTTAGTTTCTGTATAGATTTTTTTAATTCCTCTTCTGGCACAGGTTTCACAAACATGAACTTGTGCTTCTGTTGATACCTTAGTGCCTTTCTTTTTTTGTCTTAAGTCTGTGCCACATTTATATAATTAGCAGTGAGTACTTCTGCTAGTTTTTTACCAACTGCAACCACTGACTTGATCTGGTTTTTTTGTTTAATCCACATTTTTCTTTCAGCAATGATTATTTTTTTAGTTACTTGTATCTACTTTTTTTGGCTTTGTTATAGTGCTGTAAACTGCTCATGCTTTTCTCTCTCGTTTTAGTGTCCTGTAGTTCTTTTGTTCACAGTTTTCATATTGGAGAAGACAAGAGTCAAACCAGTGTCAGAAAAAAGCTTGGTAAGGTTTCAACTATGAAAATGTAATAAAAATAATGACTAATCTCATGATACATGTTACTACAGCAATTCACAGAGCAAAGTTTGAAACCAACAAACAGAACATTATAGAGTATTGAAGATGCAGACCACTTCACTATATGAAAGAAGCATTCAGTGAAATAAGAAAATAAGTATGTTAAAAGCTTACCTCTAACACCATCTTCACACTTCGGTCAAATTCTTTGACACCTTCTTCAAAGCCTTCAATAATGTCCTTTTCACAATCCCAAAGAACAGCATGAACAAGTGACAAATACCTCTGCCTATGGAGAACAGCTATTCGGATACCCTCCTTCATTTCACGCATTAACTGTAAATCGTAATATGTATAGACATATATATTTAACACGCAAGTACATGCGAGCATACAGAGCAGTTTTCTATAAAGTAGAAAAATGGCACGCAAGAAGTCGCAAATGAAATGTAGAAAGTAAAAAATCATGAACACATACACGACTAACACAAACCAGGTATAATATTGCATTAGGAGAACACAGTGCATATCTTGTAAATGAATTTTTGTGCTACATATTTCAAATTCAGGTCACACAAATGGTATCATTGGCACTTTCAACTTCTCAGCAAGGGATGATGATGATCTGTTTAAAAAGAAAGAAAAGTGGGTAGTAAAATACTAGGAAACTAAATTACAAAACCAAACTAACTCCTACATAGGATTACACACTCTTGAATACGTTACATAGTAACTCACCTAAGAACAACTGAACAGGCCGCAAGAGATGCAAATAATGTAAACATACAGGGTGATTCAATGATGATGTTGCAAAATTTCTGGAATGATTGACATGAGTAAATGTATCAATTTGAGGTAAGGCGCCCTAGTTTAGAAACAACCAAGTCAAAAGTTATATGCAAAAATTATTCTAGTATCTCTGACAGTGAAATACACATACTGGTACTGTTGTTGCTAAGATTGTAGGGTAGGCAACATTTGGATGTGGTAGAATGGTCCAAAGCAAGAACAAAATGCCTAGTATACATCAGCTTGAGCACTTTTTCATTAGAAGATACATGTTTCACGATACCAAAGATGAAGAAGTGTTCATAGCTCTTCAGGTATGTATTTTAGAGCCTATACTTAATGGAATTCTTTTCTTGTCTTGGGCCATACTAACTCCTGTAAAAATATGGAAACCAAAAAGCTCGCAATAGAAGAGATGGTTTCACGGAGTCAAAGATGAACAAGTATTCATTGCTCTTCAGGTATGCATTTAGAGTCTTATGTCTACTAGACCTTTTTCCTTGTTTTGGTCCAGACTGCCACCACAGAAGGTTGTCTACACTTCAACAATAGTAACAACAGTACCACTTCATGTATATACTGCCAAAACGATTTTTGCTTATAACGTTCGACACTGTCATTTGTGGATCAGGCTCCCCACCTCAAATTGATACATTTACCCTTCTCCATCATCCTTGAAAGTTTATAACATCACCACAGAATCAGCCTGTATCTGTGTTCTGATTGTTGGGACTGAAGTCTACAGTTATCTAAGTAACTGTATACAGTTGGTAACTTTGAAACCAAAGGTTGTTTGTTGTTGTGGTCTTCAGTCCTGAGACTGGTTTGATGCAGCTCTCCATGCTACTCTATCCTGTGCAAGCTTTTTCATCTCCCAGTACCTACTGCAACCTACATCCTTCTGAATCTGCTTAGTGTATTCATCTCTTGGTCTCCCCCTACGATTTTTACCCTACACGCTGCCCTCCAATACTAAATTGGTGATCCCTTGATGCCTCAGAACATGTCCTACCAACCGATCCCTTCTTCTGGTCAAGTTGTGCCACAAACTTCTCTTCTCCCCAATCCTATTCAATACTTCCTCATTAGTTATGTGATCTACCCATCTAATCTTCAGCATTCTTCTGTAGCACCACATTTCGAAAGCTTCTATTCTCTTCTTGTCCAAACTATTTATCGTCCATGTTTCACTTCCATACATGGCAACACTCCATACGAATACTTTCAGAAATGACTTCCTGACACCTAAATCAATACTGGATGTTAACAAATTTCTCTTCTTCAGAAACGCTTTCCTTGCCATTGCCAGCCTACATTTTATATCCTCTCTACTTCGACCATCATCAGTTATTTTGCTCCCCAAATAGCAAAACTCCTTTACTACTTTAAGTGCCTCATTTCCTAATCTAATTCCCTCAGCATCACCCGACTTAATTAGACTACATTCCATTATCCTTGTTTTGCTTTTGTTGATGTTCATCTTATATCCTCCTTTCAAGACACTGTCCATTCCATTCAACTGCTCTTCCAAGTCCTTTGCTGTCTCTGACAGAATTACAATGTCATCGGCGAACCTCAAAGTTTTTATTTCTTCTCCATGAATTTTAATACCTACTCCGAATTTTTCTTTTGTTGCCTTTACTGCTTGCTCAATATACAGATTGAACAACATCGGGGACAGGCTACAACCCTGTCTTACTCCCTTCCCAACCACTGCTTCCCTTTCATGTCCCTCGACTCTTATAACTGCCATCTGGTTTCTGTACAAATTGTAAATAGCCTTTCGCACCCTATATTTTACCCCTGCCACCTTTAGAATTTGAAAGAGAGTATTCCAGTCAACATTGTCAAAAGCTTTCTCTAAGTCTACAAATGCTAGAAACGTAGGTTTGCCTTTCCTTAATCTTTCTTCTAAGATAAGTCGTAAGGTCAGTATTGCCTCACGTGTTCCAGTGTTTCTACGGAATCCAAACTGATCTTCCCCGAGGTTGGCGTCTACTAGTTTTTCCATTCGTCTGTAAAGAATTCGCGTTAGTATTTTGCAGCTGTGACTTATTAAGCTGATAGTTCGGTAATTTTCACATCTGTCAACACCTGCTTTCTTTGGGATTGGAATTATTATATTCTTCTTGAAGTCTGAGGGTATTTCGCCTGTTTCATACATCTTGCTCACCAGATGGTAGAGTTTCGTCAGGACTGGCTCTCCCACGGCCGTCAGTAGTTCCAATGTAATATTGTCTACTCCGGGGGCCTTGTTTCGACTCAGGTCTTTCAGTGCTCTGTCAAACTCTTCACGCAGTATCGTATCTCCCATTTCATCTTCATCTACATCCTCTTCCATTTCCATAATATTGTCCTCAAGTACATCGCCCTTGTATAGACCCTCTATATACTCCTTCCACCTTTCTGCTTTCCCTTCTTTGCTTAGAACTGGTTTTCCATCTGAGCTCTTGATATTCATACAAGTGGTTCTCTTATCTCCAAAGGTCTCTTTAATTTTCCTGTAGGCGGTATCTATCTTACCCCTAGTGAGATAGGCCTCTACATCCTTACATTTGTCCTCTAGCCATCCCTGCTTAGCCATTTTGCACTTCCTGTCGATCTCATTTTTGAGACGTTTGTATTCCTTTTTGCCTGTTTCACTTACTGCATTTTTATATTTTCTCCTTTCATCAATTAAATTCAATATTTCTTCTGTTACCCAAGGATTTCTACTAGCCCTCGTCTTTTTACCTACTTGATCGTCTGCTGCCTTCACTACTTCATCCCTCAAAGCTACCCATTCTTCTTCTACTGTATTTATTTCCCCCATTCTTGTCAATTGCTCCCTTATGCTCTCCCTGAATCTCTGTACAACCTCTGGTTCTTTTAGTTTATCCAGGTCCCATCTCCTTAAATTCCCGCCTTTTTGCAGTTTCTTCAGTTTTAATCTACAGGTCATAACCAATAGATTGTGGTCAGAGTCCACATCTGCCCCTGGAAATGTCTTACAATTTAAAACCTGGTTCCTAAATCTCTGTCTTACCATTATATAATCTATCTGATACCTTTTAGTATCTCCAGGGTTCTTCCATGTATACAACCTTCTATCATGATTCTTAAACCAAGTGTTAGTTATGATTATGTTGTGCTCTGTGCAAAATTCTACCAGGCGGCTTCCTCTTTCATTTCTGTCCCCCAATCCATATTCACCTACTATGTTTCCTTCTCTCCCTTTTCCTACACTCGAATTCCAGTCACCCATGACTATTAAATTTTCGTCTCCCTTCACAATCTGAATAATTTCTTTTATTTCATCATACATTTCTTCAATTTCTTCGTCATCTGCAGAGCTAGTTGGCATATAAACTTGTACTACTGTAGTAGGTGTGGGCTTCGTATCTATCTTGGCCACAATAATGCGTTCACTATGCTGTTTGTAGTAGCTTACCCGCATTCCTATTTTCCTATTCATTATTAAACCTACTCCTGCATTACCCCTATTTGATTTTGTGTTTATAACCCTGTGGTATAAGGTAAGTATTGAATCTATTTCACTCTAAAATAATATATCTAAAAACAAAGATGCTGTAACTTACCAAACGAAAGCGTCGGTATGTTGATACACACACAAACAAACACAAACACACACACAAAATTCTAGCTTTCGCAACCCACGGTTGCTTCATCAGGAAAGAGGTAAGGAGAGGGAAAGACGAAAGGATGTGGGTTTTAAGGGAGAGGGTAAGGAGTCATTCCAATCCCGGGAGTGGAAAGACTTACCTTAGGGGGAAAAAAGGACAGGTATACACTCGCGCACACACACATATCCATCCTCACATATACAGACACAAGCCGACATTTGTAAAGGCAAAGAGTTTGGGCAGAGATGTTAGTCGAGGCGGAAGTACAGAGGCAAAGATGTTGTTGAATGACAGGGGAGGTATGAGCGGCGACAACTTGAAATTAGAGGAGGTAGAGGCCTGGTGGGTAATGGGAAGAGAGGATATACTGAAGGGCAAGTTCCCATCTCCGGAGTTCTGACAGGTTGGTGTTAGTGGGAAGTATCCAGATAACCCGGACGGTGTAACACTGTGCCAAGATGTGCTGGCCGTGCACCAAGGCATGTTTAGCCACAGGGTGATCCTCATTACCAACAAACACTGTCTGCCTGTGTCCATTCATGGGAATGGACAGTTTGTTGCTGGTCATTCCCACATAGGAAGCTTCACAGTGTAGGCAGGTCAGTTGGTAAATCACGTGGGTGCTTTCACACGTGGCTCTGCCTTTGATCGTGTACACCTTCCGGGTTACAGGACTGGAGTAGGTGGTGGTGGGAGGGTGCACTCTAAAATAAAATTGACGTAAGAAATAGAAAAAAATATCATCCATTCTTTAGAGCTTACTACATGGAAACAGAGTATCAGACAAAATTTTGATGTCTAACGTACGTTAATCTGTTCAGATGCCATCATTGATCAGAAGCCATTGCAACCACCTGGCTAACATCTTGATCCAGACCAGCATCAGTCATGGCAGTGTTTCTCTACAACTCACAAGTTGGCAAAGCATCAATTTTGCGACCCAATGAGATGATACTTTCATGTGACCAATGAGAGGTGAGAAAAGAGGCAATGAATTTTTAGCCTCAAAGTTGAAACCATTTTCTTCACTGTCACAATTTTTTTACAAGGTTGTGGTAGGATGGAATGTGACAGTGGAGATGCCAATGAAGGTGAAAGCTGAACTACTTGTTTGTGGTAGTAGACTGATCTGCTGCTTAGACTTATGCCTAGTTTAGGTTGGAATACAATTTTGTTTGTAAAAAATTAATTAATAATCTTTGTTGTCACATATATTTGTTTCTTCCAAATATGTTACCAACTACAAGGACGTGATGAGGTTGAACCTAATAGCACAACTTAAATTAAAGTAGGCTAATAATCTTGGTTGTCAAACTATTTGCTTGTTTTTTTCTGAATATGTTACTATTACAGACATACTGACATGGGAATGTCACACTATTGCTTAGAAATGCATTGTGCGTCTGCTGCTCTCTCATTGGTTGCATAGACCAAGCAGCTGTCTTACAATCTTTCCTTTCCATCATACTTCACAGTGAAAGCTAAATAACTTTGCTGCACCAAACAGGTATATACACCACTGACCCTGATCTAGACTTTTACCAGGAACTGTTGACCCTGCAGTTTAGTCCCTTTACTCTCCGAACCAACCAACCTCGACTTTTACCCACCCCGCTTAACATAAGTGGACATATTTAGTTCATGATACACAGATTACAAAGTCTAACCCTAAATTAAGAACTTGATATATTAAAACAGGTAGGTGGGTCTACCAATTATGAAGGAACGAGTGTCATTAAAATGCATGGGAAATTAAGAAGTGGATGAGTAGTGTAGACGACAAATGCCAAGCACAAAAAAGTGTTGCACTACTTGCAGAGGAAAGTCATTTGAAGAGATTGTTCATTCTTTCACTAAGAATAAAACGAGAGTAATCTTCTGTAAAGACTATCAGCTTCAGCATAAAATATGCCATAAAAAAAGAGTAGATCATAATGAACACTCAAATTCAAACTCAGGTGTATAAGATAACATGTGTTGCCTGTCCAACACTTAACACAGGATAAACACACAGATCTTTTAGTATACACTTTCGACAACGTTGCAATATAGGATGTAATAATATAGCGATCAGTACTCATTTAAAAAAGAAGAAAAAAATAGCAGATTAAAGTAGGAAGCAAAGATAACCAACTAGATATCTGACATTACATTCCTAAAGGATACCACCTGCATACACTTAAAAAAATAATAAAAATTTCAATTTCTTAAACTGTCACATCACTTCTAAACAAACAAATTAATTCACATAACAAAGCCTTTTTAGAAGTATTTTCTGATCTGTTAAGATGCTGGGTGACCAACAAAAACTGGGCATCTTTGAAATGGTTAGTATGACACCCCCGCATGGAGATGGAGTGTGGGAACCTTCAGCAGTATTCTTGCTATCAGACGCCTTTTCAGTAGTGATGCTGAAGTGGACAATACAGCACTGCCTGTCTGAGTATGACATACATGTACAATATGCTGGGTATGTCTTAGCAGTGTAGAGCCGTTTCAACCGTGGACGCTGTGATACCATTTCGAACCGCAATATGATTCTCAAGTGGGCTATTGGTCTTAGGCCACCCCAGGAAGTATTATACAGAACCTATGTGGTTCTAAGAAGCCTGCAATGACACCAGAAAACATCACGATAGTGAGAGAGGTGTTGATTCAAACCCCAGAGTGGCCTGCACAACAATATGTGCAAGGTAAGTTTAAGTCGTGAATTGCTGCACACTATTTTGAAGAATAATGTAACATCTCATCCAGACAAGATGAGTACTGACCAGCAGCTGAAGGGTACATATTATGAGCAATGAGAGGACTTTGTCATTCGAATGCAACTGCTGCTTGAAGACAGTGAAATTTCAACAATTATCAGGAGTGATGAGGCTCATTTTCATTTGATTGGGAGGTTAATAAGCAATATTTCCATTACTGGGCTTCTGAGAATCCATGCATCATTCACAAGACACCACTCTCTTCAGAGCATGTAATGATACGGTGTGTGATTAGCGATTTTGACATCACTGGCCCACCATTTCTTTTTTCTTTAAATAAAAATGGTACCACTGTGACAGACAACCCTGCACATTAAATTTACTTGCTTAACACTTTCTTGCATCCACAGCTGTGAAAGCAACATCTACAAAACAAGAACAATGTTCATTCTCATCAAGATGGCACCGCAATGCATTTTACAAATGTGGATCTACGGACATGATTTATCACATCTTTCCAGGGAGAGTAGTTCCCCATTTCAGAGACATCATGTAACTTCCAAGATCCCCCGATACAGCACTTGCAGGTTCTTTTTGTGGGGATACCTCAATTCTCTTGTGTATTCCCACAAACTCTGCCCCTTGACTGGTTTGAAGAACGCAATCATGCAGGAAGTAGAGGTAACTGATCATGAAATGTTGGCCCGTGCTTACACGGATTTACAACACAGGCTTGAAACCTGCAATCAAGAAAGTGGACACCACCTGCCTGACATTATCTTCCACTCATAATATGCATTTCAAATGACATGTAATTACAAAGATACTATAGTAGTAAATTCACTTTTGCGCTACAAATTAAGCGTGTATTGTTCATTTCAAAAATGTCTAATTCCTGTGACTCACCCTGTCCCTGGTTTTTGCCTTTCTCTTTTTTTGGGCATCCTTTACTGCTGGTTCCCAATTGTCTAATAGTAGCTGGATTTATCAGTTCTTTTACCCTGGTTGGTTAGTGTACTCTTGCAATCATCAGTGATCAATTTGCCACTTGCGAATCACATCATTAGGTAGGCGTCATTACACTTCTGGTGTACGTCTTGCTTACATACACCAGTAGTTAGATGATTTTTTAAAATAGTTTTCACTTTGATAAGGCTCTACTTCACAATCAGTGATTTAAAAGTTATCAGCTTTACACTGTTATGTGCTGATTCACATATGAAAGAATCAGAATGCAAATGCGTTTACATTGTTAGCGCCTCTCCTGGAAGTTGTACTTTGACAAGTTACTATGTAACTTATTCAATTGCATGTGGTTGTCTATATAAGTTAGTTTAATTTCATAATTTAGTTTCCTAAACATATTTTGCTACCCCCTTTCCTGTGCTGTTTAAAAAGATCATCTGATGATGACTTGCTAAGAAGTATGGTACTGATATCATTTGTGTGACCTGAGGCTGAAATATACAATTAAAGAAAAAAAATAGGAATTGTCTGAACAAAGGTTCGAGTATTTCATAGACAAATGTAGAATTTCCTCACTATTGTCCCTACACCAAATATTTAAATTTACATTTATTTAGATTTTTTTACATAAACTGTTTATTTTTGTTTTAGCCATGTCCTGTAAACACAATTACTTGTTTATCTATGTTTCCTTGGTTAAAGGCAGGCAGATCACAACTCTAGTTGTTAACCATAGCGGTTAATCAATATAATTTATGTAGAATGCATACAATTCAAAAACCACTTACCTGTCGAATACACAAAGCTGAAGGGTTTTCTGGTTTCTGTTCGAGTCGCATACGTAAAAATTCATGAATGATTTCCAAAGGAATTCGAGACAAGAAAAGAAATGCAGAACGGTATGAAGGTAAATGCAAACTGCGTGCTTCTGCGCTCCAGTACCCATAGCGAGACAGTTCTTCTTGTTCATGTTCTGGTAACTCAAAAGATGTGCCTTTGAAAGGACACGAATTTGGAGGATTAACAAGTGTGCTACTGGATTCTGCACCCTGTATAAACATAAAAAGAAAATGTATTAATTATAACATCAAATTTGACTTACATAACAAATTGTAAAAACCAAGTGTATCATTACACTTAAATAAATAATTGGTAAAGGTGTTTTCATAACATGCAACAGCAGTCCGCTATTAATGTGTTATGTGCATGACACATTATAGATAATATCAACAGTTCTTTCAAATGGTGCTGAAAACCACAATACAAACTGAAAAACAACAACATAAACAGGTCTTTTTTGTCATGGGGACAAACGATCCTCCTTACTTATACAGGGTGAATTAGATGCCCTTACCAAATCGTTTTACGCAACCCACGCTATGTCTGTAACAGGAACACTATCCAGACAGGCGACAGCGGTGTAATCAATATTAGTTCCCTTTCAGAGCTATGGGCGACTGTTAGTAAATAGAACCACACCATAAAAAATACAACTGAGGACTGGTCATGAATTCTGTTGGTGTAGTCATAAAGGTTTTGGAAGTCTCTAACTTTATTCTGAAATGTTCCTTATAAAGCGACAATGAAATTAATAGGAGATATCAAAATGGGAAGCATGAAAGTAACAACTTTCTGGTATATAACCTCGAAACCATTTACGTATGATTAAGTACAATAAACGTAATATACTTACAGAGACCTCCAAAACCTGACTGATTATAGTGTCAATTACACAAAGAAAGATTGGAGGGATTTGTATATTTAGAGCAGAAATAAGATAATTGGTCCAAAAATACTGAGTAACTCATGGCCAATTCTCACCTGTATTTTTAACAGTACGATCCTGTTTCTGACAGTTGCTCAAAACTCTGAGAGGGCACTTATATTGACTACATAGCCGACATCATTTGGATACCGTTCCTGATACAGACATAGAGCGGGTTGCATAATATGAATCGGTAGAGGCAGCTGAGTCATCCTGTATAAAAGCTTACGTACGTTTAAAACATGGCCTGAAAACAGGAATAAACTCCAAAAACAGTGCGAATTGTGATCAATGTAATAATAATAATAGTAAAAATGTTAACTAAATGAGAACTATGGCGATGGAAGGAGAATATTCCTGCTCACTGATTTTCAGAACCTTTATAAATATACCATTTTTCAATGGACTCAAGCACACTTTGTGAAAATGAAGCAAGATTTGTGTTCAGATGTTTGTGTTCACACACAAGTAGTCTTTAGACTCAAATAATGTGTAGTGACAGTGGATGAAATATTAAAAATTGTTATAGCTATTAACTGATTGTGAATATGTGGCAATGACACAAAACAAACCACAGCCTGGTTGTCTCTGCTGAAGGCAATCCCTTGAAAGGAACAGTGTTAGCCACTTGACGGTATCTATAGATAGGGATGGGAAAATTTTGTGTGGATGATAAAGTGGAAAATAACATTCAATCTGCAGTTTATAGCAACATAACACAGAACTGGTAGTTTTTGTGAAACATCATGGAATGACATATTTTTTCCCCTTTCCATGTAAAATGGTAAATCTGAGGTCAGCAGTTTATTAATTTTGATAACTAACAGTTACTGAATGTTAAAATTATAATGTACCTGGATGGATAAAAAAATCTACTCACACACATTAAGAATAATTAAAAGTTCGCAAGCTTCCAGAGCCACTGGCTCCAAAAGCTTGCACACTTTTCATAACTTGTATACATGCATTTTCCTGCCACCACTTGGTGAGTAGACTTTTTTGTCTATTCAATTACACTGCATTTTCAAAAGGATTATTTTCTTTGAATGCTGAAATTGTATTTTGACTTTTTCTCAATTCTGAGAACTTTATATATTCTTCAAATTACAGTGGATTTTCCACATGAACATCTACGGTTCTAAATGTGACGACAAAGAACTACATTCCAGCAGCAATTTTAGTCATCACATAAATGTTCCTGACTATTTTGCACAGCATATTGTACAAAAAAAATGGTGCAATGCATTAATTGAACTAGATATTTTCATTATATGCAAAATAAATAACACCACATATGGCACCTTAGTTTTGCAAAAACTTAAATTAACATGGCATCTGATACCTTTCAATCTAGCCTAGGCCCTGGTCCACATAACAGGTCACACTGTCACCCCATACTTCATTCACAAAATTTAAAAAAGTTGAATAAAAAGTGAAGGAAGTATTATCAGTGCTTTGTTTTACCACCCAGAACACGTTTGCATGACATCAAATTTCCTATGGTGTAATTGGGCGACAGAAGCAAACTGAACAGGCTAGATGTTGATTTGCGTGGTTGTGAAGCTGAAGTTCCACATTTGGTGATTTTCGAATATGCAGTTTAATTGATGCATTATGTTAAAGATATCTCCAATCCACATCATTTTTGGTATGATTTGTTGTGCAAAAATATTGAGAAATCTGATGTTGCTGGATAAAATATTACATTTATTCGAAGTTAAGTTTCCTTCATTACAGGGGAACATGAATTTTTGGTTATAAAACTGGAAACTTTCTGAGAAATATGAAGGGATAAATACTTCAGGCAGAGGTGGAGGGTCGCTGAAATGCACTGGGTTGTTCTTTCAAATTAGGCTAACAAGTATTACTGCCACAGATCCATTTATTAAGTCAGTCAGTTAGTAACATGTTGTATAGATCATTTTGAATGATAGATTGTAATGATGTCGAACAAGCCCTTATACATTCAAATTGCAAACTAATTTGTACATAGAAAATCTTCTATGGAATAGGAGGAGTTGTCATGGAGAAACTTTCTCAGTTCATTATAAAATTTTACTTTGCTGTTTGTTAGCCATTTCATATCGCATCATTCTTCCATTCCGCGTACAACACACAGAATTAAAAATGATAAATAAACTTCTTAGAAGTATCACTGACTGGTTTTCTGCAAATGGTCTCACCCTCAAAAGACACAACATATTCGATTCTGCACATCTGGAAGTACCACACCAATGATAAGTGTAACACATAGTGAGGAAATAATAAATAGGGTGAAAAACTGAAAATTATTAGGTGCCCCTATTGATAAGTCTTTAAATTGAAAAAAGAAGGAACAGTAGTGGAAATAAGATTGAACCTTGGGGGACCCCAAACATGATTTCTCTCCAGTCAGAATAATGTCCCTGGACTACATTGCTTGAGTTATTAAGTAGATTTGCTCGTAATCTTTTGGTTAGCTATAACATTATCCATTGGTTGGCTATACCATTAATCCCATAAAACATCAATTTATTTACTAGAAGAATACTGTGATGCAAACAGTCAAATGCCTTAGAGAGAGTGCAGAAAATACCAACTGGAACTATTTTATTATTTAGTGCTTGTAAAATCTGGTGAGTGAATGTGTAAATGGCATTCTCAGTAGAGCAACCCTTCTGAAAACAGAAACTGTGAATCGCTAAGAATACTATTGTTGCTAAAGTGAGATACTATTCTAGAATACATCATCATCTCAAAAATTTTGGAGAATGATGTCAGCAGTGAAATAGATCAGTAGTTATTTACGTCTCTCTTATCACCTTTCTTAAATAGGGGTTTAACAATGGCATTTATCAGTCTCCCTGGAAAAATACCCTTAGTTAGTCATGCATCACATATTTCAAGACTGGGCTTATTACATGGGAACAAATTTTTAGTATTCTATTGGAAACACCATCAAAACCAGATGAGGTTTTATCTTTTGAGAGAAAGTATAATTTTCTTAATTTCAGAAGGAAAGTTGGTGAAGTTCCATTTTCAACACACTACTGTGATTTTGCTCAACGTGTTTGTCCCTATGACTGCTGCTGTGTTATTCTGTGGCTCATTGTCCTATATCTCGCTTCACTACATTCCATGCTGCCGTAAGTTTGTTGTTGCATGTACTGATTTCTGATATTATGGGCATGTTCTTTGATTTTTTAATAACCTTTCTTGATAGTTTTGAGTATTTTTATAGTGTTCAACTACTGCAGAGGCCCTACATGTTCTAGCCAAAAGATATATTTTCCTTTTCCTTTCACAAGATACTGTAATCTCTCCAGTGATCCATGGGTTTTTACTTGGCTGATTAGTGTCCTTTCTGACTAGCTTATGCTGAAAACTATTTTCAAATAATGATATGAATTTATCATGGAATAGATTAAATTTTAAGTCAGCATTTGGTTCATTATAAATTACCTTCGATGTCATATTCTGTAAACTATTCTTAAAAACATTTGCCCTGAAGTCATCAATTATTCTAAATGATTTCCACTGAGGAGTATCCATACTTAGGCACTATGTTATGTATTCTAACTAACTGTGCATCATCGTCAGAGAGACCATTTGTTACTAGATGAACAGTTATTTTCTTACTTTGAGTTTCATCAAAGAAAACGTTATCAATTAGGGTCCTACTGTCTTTATCCACCCATGTTGGAAAGTTAATTACTGAGACCAAATTGTAGGATCCAAATACAGTTTCCATATCATTTTTCCTATCAGTGTCCTTTAGAAAATCTACACTGAACTCACCAGAGACTTGCTGCATCTCACAGATAGCACAGTAAGGAAGACAGATTATCTAAACAGTTCAAAATTTCCCAGTGGAGAACTACGTACAGCTACAAATAAAAGTGAACTTTCTTAGTATTAATTCACAAGCACAGACTTCTATGTGCTTAGCACTACAAAATCTATTTGTCTTAATGTTTCTGAGCTTGTTTTCTGTCTATATATGTGTAACAACTCCTTCTTTCCTATGTTATTTCTGCAAGAGTACGCTGCAATGTGTAATCTTAAGTAACTTATCTAACCCTGTTATTACGTAATGCTCAGTCAGGCACAGGATGTCTATCTTTTTAGAGCTCTCTAAATTTTCGAAACAGACAAGAAGCTCTTGTATCTTACTACTCATTCATCCAATATTTTGATAAAATAAGCTAACCTTACTTTTCTGTGTGTTATTAAGCATTTTGTGAGGCTCTTCTGATATTTTCACTTCTTTCATATCAGGGTGCCTGAATCACACGGCTCACAGCAATATTTGCTCAGGGCTGGTCAAGGTACTGCAGGAACTCCACAAAACTCACATTTGTGTGTATAGTTGCTACTCCTATTTCATCCAGGTCACACCTAAAGCGGTAATTACTGTTCTTAGCCAGGCTACTCCCTGCTCCACCAATTATAAGAACCTGATTTCCTTGCCAAAGCCTTTGCACGAATTACCCACACCCTCTGTTACCTGGGTAATGCTAGCTCTTGGCTTCACAATGCTTGTGACATGGTACCCTGTGTCTAATTTGTCCTCTATCATCTGGCCTACACCCCTCCCATGACTACTACCTAGCAGCAAGACTTTTTTTCCTACTCTCTTTCAGAACCAATCTACATTGAGTTTCTTTGCTAGAAGTCTGTTGCAGCCTACTGTGATGTACACCTGGAAGAGGCTCTGTTAATGGCTCTAGATTATTGTTTCATCTATAGGTTGATAATGAACTCTATTAACCCCTTCAAATTATGTTTCAAAAAAATAATATTTTTTATTAATGGAAAACATCCTATAAAGAATGAAGTTACATGTAGACACATGAAGATAGCTTTTAAAGCTCAAAACTATGAGTTACAAAATTTTGAAGAGCAGCAATGATAAAATCCAAAGTATACTCATGCATTGTACTTTGACTAAAATATCCTCAAATTTGATGTCATTTTTAGTTTCTGTGTAGCTATGAAGTCCAACTATGTATTTCACAATGGTTTCCTGAGAACATTAATCTTGGAGGAGCTGGCTAGAGCACAGTGAATGTATTTATCCCATACCATTGGCAAGCACTTGTCACTCAACTGATTAACAGTCTCATCACTTTCAGTCTCTAATCAAGTAATATTAGATTCTTCTTCACTTTATGAGGTGCTAAATTTAACGTCAAACCCAGGACCACTATAGCAATTCTTTTCAGAAAGCACTGCCTAGTCAAAAATACAGGAGAATGGCTAAAAACACGTTATTTTGTTGTCAAATATCCAAAGCTGCACATAGTATAGACAATATCTAATAATGATCACCTCAACCAAAACACGACAGCCATGTTACAAATGAAGGGCCAGATGTGCTCAAGCAGATGAACACTTATCAGCACTGAAATGGATATAAATGGAGTTTTATTTTTTTGAAGGTCTGTTCTTAAGTTGTCCAAGTATACTCGGGATTTTAAGTTTCTGTCAAAATAATAAAAACAAAATAACTTGGGGTTTTGTGTTAAATGTTTAAGGCCTACAAGGTAAAGCAGGGATAGCCAAGATTTCAGCTCATGGGCCATGCCTGGGCCCGAGCACATTTTTCCCACTGCCACGCCACACTGTCTGAGCGCAAGGAGGGGGAAGAGGGGAAAACTGCAAACACGCCATATTTAAATGGCAGTGTGTTCGCACTACATACGACGTGGTTTTACATATCACATTTCTCAAAATCATAGATCACAAACAAAACAAATTTTCAGTGTTATTTAATTATTCTTGGTGCCCTGAAGACCCAATATAATTTTTACATGGTACAAACAGTTGGTATAGGGACAGACACAAACAATTTCACAGAGTTTTGTACTCAAGTTGCCAAGTAATCTTTATTTAGTTTCATAATTGAAAAATTTGTTTCACACAAATATGTCGATCGAAATAGTAGCACTTTTGCACCCTTATCGAGACTTGGAAACTCTACTTGAGGATGCAATCTAGACATCCTGGACAGTTTTAACGTAAAAAGATTTGTCACTAAAACCAAAATTACCCAACAGGTCAATCAAATACATACGCATATGCATAGGGGTACTTTCAACTGAAATGGCAAACAGTCTCAAAACCAGCTTTAAAGCAGGCATATGGTTGACAGTGTTCTCAAAAACTTATGAAACTATTTTAATTCTTTCGGGGTCACAATGAATTCTTCAAACCTCTCATTTCCTATAATGCCAGTGAGCTTAGGGAACTGGTCTGTGTTTGTCAAAATGTGTCCCTTCTACAACACAATTTTCTTTTTAAATGCATCCCCATCAAATCATACAGAAGTTACCAAGCAATGTCTTACTGTGCTCAGTGGGCAGTCAAGTCCACTTAAAATGTGAATTCTGCAAACCATTATGGATGTTCTAATTTTCATTCCTGTACTTCTTTTTCCTTCATAACTTCAACAATAGAGAGTTTTAAATAGAAAAATTTTTCCAGGCATGCCCCTTGACTTAACCAACCTACTCTGCATTAATATATGATGCCTCCATACACTTACTTCATTTCCACTGCAAACTGTTGCAACTGACAATGGAACAATGCATGTGACTACAGAAATTTTACTATTCGTAGCATCAAGCTCTTCATAATTTTTTGCTCTTTCATTGTCAACTACATCTTTAAATTCTTTCTGCATGGTACTGTAATGTTGTTTCATAGTAAATATGCAGTACCCGTTGCTTATGCAAATTTAGAATTCTCATCCACCTCTTCTATCATTCCCATTCATTTTAAAGGATTGTGATGGCAGATTGCTACATCGTGTCTTTTGTGCAGACACCGAAGCTGTCAATGTCCATACAACAAGCGAACAGCAAAGGGTAAACAACGCTGATACCACAATTCTGCTAAACTCAGAGAGCTGCACTGCCAAACTCAAGAGAGTTGCACCGGCCGAAAAATGCCACACCGCAATGCTAAATGAAATGTCAAGCTTTCCCGGGTACTGCTGAGAAGGACCAAGCAAAGTCAAGTAATAGGCAGGGCCTTGGCCCGCACAAGGCCTGCACAGAGTGCACGTGTGAAGTTTGGCACGTCATGGCCAGCCTTGTGGTAAAGTGTACTGTGTGTACCTAAAATGGCAGGTCTGAGTCATGAAAGATATTCTTTAGGGACACAATTCCTTTCATTATTTAGTGGTGAAGCAACTTCATATACCACTAGGATAGAGGACTTTGTCAAATGTCTGATTTTGTGTTGAAGGCAATTTGTCTTCTGTTTTCAAATTTAGACCCCATTATACTGAAGTACAGATGGGTCTGTGGCATAAAGTCTCAGAAGAGAACTTTGAATTTATGACAATGCTCACTTTTTAAAAACTTTCAATAGTGTCCAGTTGTCAAGTCGCTATTTTTTTAATTGATTAGATTTAATATATACAATAAAAATGAATTTTTTAATGAAGTAAATAAATATGATGTGAATAATTATAACACAATTCAGAGGAATATTTTCATTTTCAACATAACACTGAAAAACAACGAAGAAAGACAAAATAGGAATATACAGTGCTTCAAAAATAGGTCAAAAGAATACGAAAATTGATAAAAAGTAACACCATAACTGTAATAAAATAACACCATAACTGTAATAAAATAACACCATAACTGTAATAAAATAACACCATGACTGTAATAAAATAACACCATAACTGTAATAAAATAACACCGTAACTGTAATAAAATAACACCAAAATTGTTCATACAATAAAAGAATTTTTTCCTGTCCCTGTCTACAGACAATTTCCCAGTTAACTTATGAAATTATTTGTGTCAATTCTTGATACAGATGTGAAAGTCCTTAAGTGACCCCCCCCCCCCCCCCCAAAAAAAAGACACACACGATCACACACACACACAACACAACACACAAAACACACACACACATCCATATTTCGCCTACATTTCCTATACTAGGTTTTACTTCGTCCACTTTCCGTTCATTAGCAATTCCAACTTCTCACATCTTTGACTATCATTTTATACTGATATTTAGTTCTTGATTCCCCCGTCTTATCCTAATATGTGACTCTAGACACAGAACTCTACATAAATTTTACACCCAATCCTAGAAAGCTCCTCTCCCTACCTCCTCCCAATGGTTAGTCTATTTCATGTAAGATAAGGAAACTTTATTAGCATTGAGCAAAAAATGTTACTATTTTTAGTGACTCAGCTCTCCTTAAATTTTAACATTCCTTTTGCTTTTAAATAAACTAAAATCAATGTAATATTACTGGTGAATTGCTTTTACTGTTAAAGCATGAACTTTTTGCAATTTCCTTCCCAAATTGTATATCCAGATAAAAAGTGACTAATGGAGTCCTGCAACTCAAGGGGAAAAAATAGCCAAACAGTGGAGGGATAAAAAAAAGTTATGTTGTGATTTTAAACTGCAAGTGGGTGTGTACATTAGTTTCACTTCATTCCCGGGCATAAAGAATCAGTTGTACATTTGGAGAAATGAGGCATAGAAATAAAGTTGGTTTGTAACATGAGAAAACAGATAGTACTTGATGAAAAACAAGGGCATACACTTACTGAAAGCTGGTGGCTTTTTATTCAGGATTCTATATACCATATTATTCCCCACTCTTTTAGCTACAAAACACTATTTTTCACCATAATCTATGGTGGTGGTCCTTTATGCCTGCATGATACCACTCTACTGGTCAACATCAGAGTCAACGTCTTCCTGCATCCATAGCTTCCCTATCATCCATGTACTGCTTTCCCAAAGAGCGCATCCTCCATTGGGCCACACAGATGGAAGTCAGAAGGCGAGAGATCTAGGCTGTAGGGTAGATGAGGAATGGTCCAATGAAGTTTTGTGAGCTTCTCTTGGGTGCACAGACTTGTGCTAGACCTTGCATTGTCATGGGAGAGGAGGAGGGAGGAGGGAGGAGGGAGGAGGGAGGAGGGAGGAGGGAGGAGGGAGGAGGGAGGAGGGAGGAGGGAGGAGGGAGGAGGGGGAGGAGGAGGGAGGAGGGGGAGTTCATTTGCATTTTTGTGCAAAAAATGTGCTGACATTGTTTCTTCAGATCCCTGAGAGTAACACAGTAACCCTTGAAGATTATTGCACATGAGGGAGACCATAAAACAGAATAACCCCTTCAGTGTCCCAGAAGACTACCGTCATGACTTTACCAGATGAGGATGTGGCTTTGAACATTTTCTTCAGAAGACAGATGGTGTGGTGCCACTCCATGAATAGCCATTTTGTTTCTGATTAGATGTTTCATCACCTGAGACTGACATTCAACAATAAATTGTCACGCTCAATCCTGTAATGTGGAAGCAACTCTGAACAAATGGTTCTTCATTGCTGTGGACTTTTGTTAGGCAGGGAGGGACCAAAGGGTACACACATTTGAATATCCACACTGGTGGATGAGTGTTTCAACACTACCAATGGAGACGTCCAGCTGAGCAGAGAGGTGTTTGATTGTGATCCACTAATCACATCAAATGAGAGTGTTTGCACATTCCAGCACTGCAGGAGTCAGAGCTGTGTACAGCTGGCTGGAAACCAGGAGATCATACAGGTTTCGGCAACCTTGTTGCGATGACGACACTTCACACAATGACTCACCATGATTGTGTTCACTGCCAGGCTTCCATAGAAATTCTGCAAATGCTTATGAATATCTGCGATGCTCTTGTTTCTCGTCAAAGGAAACCCAATGACAGCTCTCTGCTTGAAATGCACCACCATTAAAGAGGCCACTCTGAAGGCTTCCTATAGTGCCGCCACCTATCAGAAGTTCATGAAACTACAGGGACTGAAGTGGGAATATTTCCTGGTGTCTTACAGAAAGTTCCACATTTTTTCAACCAAAACTGGCTGGGGAAAAAAAGTGTTGCATTACTTACTGAACAACCCTGGTATACTTCCTCATGATTAAAGATAGGATATATTCTATTTATTGGTCTATTTTGGTGTTATTTTTTGCCAATTACAATGTTATTTTCTGAAAGCTTGTTTTTCAAGTGCATTTTTAATTGATTTCAGAATTATATCTCCAATAAAAATATATATCTATGAAATACATTACTTTATTGTCATTGCATATTTAATTAATTTCCATTATTGGAAAAAAACAAACTACATATTAAATCCATTAAATCTAATGAAAAGGAAAGCTGATACCATATAGCAGAGATGCTGAGTTGCAGATAGGCACAACAAAACAACTGTCACAAATTCGCTTTTGGCCAGTACGGCCTTCATCAAAAATAAGACACCACACACACACACACACACACACACACACACACACACACACACACACACACACACACACAGAGCTGCAATCTCTGGCAACTGAAGCCGCACTGTGAGCAACAACACCAGTGCATGGTTGGTTGGTTGGTTGTTTTGGGGAAGGAGACCAGACAGCGTGGTCATCGGTATCATCAGATTAGGGAAGGATGGGGAAGGAAGTCGGCCGTGCCCTTTCAGAGGAACCATCCCAGCATTTGCCTGGAGTGATTTAGGGAAATCACGGAAAACCTAAATCAGGATGGCCGGACGCGGGATTGAACCGTCGTCCTCCCGAATGCGAGTCCAGTGTCTAACCACTGTGCCACCTTGCTCGGTACCAGTGCATGACTGGAGTGCCAACTGGGTGGGGGTAAGGAGGAGGCTGGGGCACGGGGGGAGGGGGGGGGGTTGAGGGATAGTGGGGGGGGGGGGGGGGAGTGGACAGTGAATTGCTGCTGGGGAGCATGCAGGGATGAGGTGCAGAGAGGGTAGGGCAGCTATGTGCAGTCGGGAGGTTAGATGGGGCAGAGGACTGGTGATGGGGTGGCGGAAAAGGAGAGAAATAAAAAAACTTGGCGGTATTGTGGAATGAGGTCTGTGTAGTGCAGGAATGGGAACTGGGAAGGTGCTGAATGATGATTGAGGAAAATGGCTAACAAAGGTTGAGGCCAGGAGGGTTATCGGAATGTAGGATACAATGCAATGGAAGTTCCCATCTGTGCAATTCAGAAAAGCTGGTGTTGGTGGGAAGGATCCATATGGCACAGGCTGTGAAGCTGTCATTGAAATGAAGGATGTTATGTTGAGCAGCGAGCTCTGCAACAGGGTTGTCCACTTGTTTATTGGCCACAGTTTGTAGGTGGCCATTCATGTGGACAGACAGCTTGTTGGTTGTCATGCCTACATAAAATGCAGCACAGTGGTTGCAGCTGAGCTACTACATCACATGACTCGTTTCACAGCTAGCCCTGCCTTTGATGGGATAGGTGATGTTTGTGACTGGACTGGAGTAGGTGGTGGTGGGAGAATGTATGGGACAGGTCTTGCATCTATGTCTGTTACAGGGATATGAGCCATGAGGTAAGAAGTTGGGAGCAAGGGTTGTGTAGGAATGGATGAGTATATTGTGCAGGTTCAGTGGACTGCAGAATACCATTGTGGGATGGGTGGTAAGGATAGTGGATAAGACATTTCTCATTTCAGGGCACGACGAGAGGTAGTCAAAACCCTAGCGGAGCATGCAATTCAGTCGCTCCAGTCCTGGGTGGTACTGAATTATGAGGGGAATGCTGCTCTGTGGCCAGATGATGAGACTTTGGGAGGTGGTGAAAGACTGGGAAGGTATGGCACGAGAGATTTGTTTTTGTACAAGGTTGGGAGCATAATTACAATCTGTAAAAGCTCCAATGGGACCCTCGGTATATTTCGAAAGGGACCTCTCGTCACTGCAGATGCAACATCCACAGTTGGCTAGGCTGCATGGAAGGGACTTCTTGGTATGGAACAGGTGCTCCCCAGCAGCACTTCACTGTCCCGCACCCCCAACCTGCTATCCCTCATCCTCCCCACCCCAGCCTCCTCCTTACCCCCACCCAGTCACAACTCCCATCATGCACTGGTGCTGCTGCTTGCAGTGTGGCTTCAGTTGCCAGAGACTGCACTCGTGTGTGTGTGTGTGTGTGTGTGTGTGTGTGTGTGTGTGTGTGTGTGAGCGGGCGCGCGCGCGCGAGTGCGTCATTCATGTTTGATGAAGGTCATACTGGCCGAAAGCTAATTTGTGACTTTTTTTCTTCTTCTTCCTTTTCCTTTCCCCCCCAGAATCTCCACTATATGGTGCTTAGCAACTTTATTTTTAATAACATTGTTACATTCCATCCAGGATTTTCCTTTCAAAAGAAGCAACTGTTATAACTTCACAGTTATCTTTCAATGTATTATGGTGCTGAACTTTCAACATTTCACTTAAAGGTTATGCAACACTTCAGAATATCTATATCGCAGATGCTTGCTATCCCAGGTATACATACCAGGCTCTTTGTTATGTGATCATTAATACATCTACATCCATACCCTGGAAACAACTGTTAAATCATGGAGGAGGAGAAAGAGTACGATGAGGAGATTAGTATTTAATGTCCGTCAACAACGAAGTCATTGGATATGGAGCACAAACTCAGATTAGGGAAGGAACCATCACAGCATTTGCCTGAAGTTATCTTACGTAAACATGGAAAACCCAAATCAGGATGAGCGGATACAAGTTTGAACCATTGTTGTCCCGAATGCAAGTCCAGTGTGCTAACCATGGCACCACCTCGCTTGCTTTTAAATCATGGAAGGGTACTTTGTACGATACCACTTATTAGAGCCCATTCCCTTTCCATTCTCATAAGGACAAGGGAAAGAACGATAAAACTCCATTGGGTGCACCGTGATAAATCGTCTAATCTCACCTTTGCAATCCCTATGACGGTGATAAGTAGGAGGCCATATTATATTCCTAGAGTCATCATTTAATACTGGCTCTTGAAACTTTGTAAGTAGGCTTTCATGAAACAATCTGCATCTATCTGGAAGAGTCTGCCTGTTCGGGTTTCCCAACATCTCTGTGATACTCTTAGGTGTGTCAAACAAACACATGACTATTCTTACTGAACTTCTTTGTGTACATTCAATATCCATGCTAGTCCAATTAGATACAGGTCCCACACCTGTGAGCAAAATTGTAGGATGAATCACATGAATATTTTGAAATCAATTTTCTTCAGAGACTGACTGTATTTCCTAGTTTTCTGCCTACAAATCTAACTCTGACATACTAACAAGCCTATGCGATTGTTCCATTTCCTATTCCTACAAACTAATACAAGGTACTGATCGATTCCACTAGTGACTCTTGCAGATTTTATAGCAATAGGATACTATGCTTTTCATTTTGAAAAGTACAAAGTTCAACATTTATGAACATTTAAAGCAGGCTGCCAATCTTTACGCCACATTGAAATCTTCTCCAAGATGTGACTCAACATAGTAGTTTTCTTTGAACAGTATTTCATTATAGAAAACTGCAACATCTGAGGTTACTATCACTGTTTTCTGAAAGGTCATTAATATACAATATGTACAGAAACAGTCCCAGCACACTTCCATTCGGCTTGTCTTAACTTATTTCTGCACCTGTCAATAACCATCCACCCAAGGTAACATGCTGCATTCCTTCCATCAACAAATCGTCAAAAGTAGCCACAAATTTCACTTGATACCTCATATGATCATACATCTGGTAATAAACGTAGGTGTGGTAATGAGTTGATGGCTTTTTGGAAGTCAAGAAATATCACATCTATGAGACTACCTTAATCCATGGTTTTCAGGTGACTCATTACATCTAAGCTCACAATATATTACAAGATTCTGCAACAAACAGATATCAAGAATATTGGATGATAGTATTGTGAATTACTTCTGCTACCTTTCTTGTGCAGTAATATGTGACCTATGCTTTCTTCCAATCACAAGGCACTGTCTTTTGTTCTAGGGACCTACAGTATATTGTGGTTAAAAGAGTACCTAATTCATCTGAAAATTTGGTGTAGAAACTTGTTTTCATCGAACCCCAGAGCTTTATTTAATTTAAATGATTTCAATCTGTTCTCAACCCCACTGACACATCTATTTCACTCAACTAGAGCAAGAATTAAATGGGAACAATACTCCTGGATTTTCCTTCGTAAACGAACATATGGAAACACATTTCAGTGTTTTTGCTTTTGCTTTGCCACTCTCAATTTCAGTTGACTGTCTTGTCCACAAATGTATGAACAATAACTTTGGTGTCACTACCTGCCCTAACATATGAATGTAATTTCTTTGGGTGCTGTGAGAGATCTTCATATAATATTTTGCTACAGTAGTCATTGCATTCTTCTCCACTGCCCTTTTGACAGCAAAACACATTTCATTCAGATCTCCCTACCTATAACTTTATGCTTTGTATTATACTTATCATGCAGTAGTCTCTGTTTCTTTAGAAGTTTCTTTACAGTGACTGAAAACCCTGGGCAGTACCACCAGTAATGAACTGTTCTATTTGGTACACATCTATATACTGCATATTCAACTAGTCTTTTAAATTGATCCGCAGTTCCTCTATATGTCCCTCTGTTGAACTAAATGAAATTCCTCATCAACGTATGACATTACTGCATCTTTATCTAGTCTGCTGAACACATAAATGATTCTGTTTTAGCTGCTCTTTGTACTTTGGTAGTCACTGTTGCTAAAATTCATCACGGTTACTGATAACAGTTTCAATGTGGGCATCCTCAAAGAAGTCATGTCTACCTCTTTGTATCCTATTTATTTCTATCATGAGCAGGTTTCTGAACTATCCATCTTAAGTAGTTTTCAGAGAACACATTTATCAATATTTTGCAGAATGTATTGTCACATACACCACCTACAAAACCGTAGCCATAACAAATGATTACTGGATGATTACAGTCACCTCCAATGCTGGAAGTACAACTGGGGAACTTGTACACTGGCTAATAATTGTGCTTGGGTCTGGTGGCTGATACAAAGATCCACTTATAATTGTATGTCCATTATACGGAGCCTTGCCCAAGCAATCTTGCATACAGCTTCCATTTCTATCTCAGTGAATTTGAGTTTCTTGTCTACTGTGACAAACAGACCACCTCCACTATAGTTCACGCACGATACGGTGGCTAATGTGCAGAGACCAATTTTCATCCAAAGTGCTGGGTGAGTTTATTCGTTTGTTCGGAAGGGGAGGCTGACAGTGTCTGAACCCTTTTGGCCGTTCGGCGATGATAGACTCTAGATGCAGCCCTGCAATCTTTCTCAAATGATTTTACAGAAACTATTCGGTAAAGAAAATTCATTTTGCTTTACTTATAGCTTTATATGTCAGGTTGATGGTGACATGCCCATCATTTCGTAAATGGTCATAGTTATTGTGATATTTAAGTGAAAGTAAGACACTGCATGTGTATGAAAAAGTTTGCAATGAAACGCAGATGTCGCTATGATTTTGCGTTTGGTGCATACTACATAATATGTTGCAGCATATGGAATTTAGCTAATGTATTGATTTTTCATTAGACTTGGGTGGAGGTCTCCCTCCCACCAATCTTGAGAAATTTGATCTGACGTAGCACACTCATTTGTGATTGCGGTGCGCCAGTTATAAAGCCAGAGCAAAATATCCAAAGCATTCCTCATATTTCATAAACAGTTTTCAGATATCGAAATGAGATTTGGGCAAATGATAGGATGCAAAGAGGACAGTATTTTGCTGTAAGGGTATGTATTAAGCAAAATTTCATTATCTACCATGTTATTCCACTAACTACAGACTTTTTTGATGAAAGAATGCAATTTTTAAGGGCCACCAATAGCTGGTGAAACAAGAAATACTAAGGGTTTTGGAAAAACTTAACTGAAGACATTACACATTTATTTTGTACCACAAAAGTGCTTTTTCATAAGCAACATTAGTACTCTACCTTAACTATGTTCCTACAAACCCCAAAGCCAAAATCTCCATTCATCAATGTCTACCTCCTCCGCTCCCTACATAATTTGGTAGCCCCAGATCACTAAAGTTTGAGAAATGATTTCTTCCTTTTATCTAGTAGTAGTAGTAGTAGTAGTAGAAGAAGAAGACACAGTCGAACTCAGTTAATCATCTTAAACGAAAGCTTTAAAATAAAAGCACATTAATTTGGCAAAAGAATGGGATGAGTTTGTAAAAATATGAAACATCAGTAAGTAAATGAAGTAGTCACCAAGAATATTGAGCCAAGGGATACATACACAGCATGACAGACTGAAAGAAAATCAGTGTGAAAACAGGGAATCTACACTGCTGCTTATTAAAATTCCAACACCAGATAAGATGGAAAATAACAAAATTTTACATACTGTGTGAATACAGTATGGCATGAAGAATACACGATTACATTTATAGGTGATTTGAGGATATATAGGTGTAAAATGTAGGATACAGAGCTGCCTCTTCTGGCAGCAAACATAGCTTGTAAAAGGCGTGAGTTGATCTGAGCTTGGAAGAAAGATACAGATATATATGACATTCCATACTGCTCAACATTCCACCAGAGTTCATCAATCACATAGGCCGGCAAGTGGTGATATGTCAGTCTCTCAGCAATGCATGACCATACGTTTTTAATAGGAGAGAGATCTGGAGAATGTGCTGGCAAGGTAGGTCCAGACAGCACAGGCATAATGCAGTCTTGCTTTTGCTTGTTGAAAGATATGCCACAAAGCCCTCTACAAGGGGAGACAGCCACAGGCCTTCAGACATCAGAAATTTAACATCTGCTGTTCAAATTAGCAGCTATGCAAACCTGAGTTGTGTATCTAGTGCCGCCTGATACAATCGCAAAGTATTAGGCACATATCACTAAGTTCAATCCGGCAACATTTGTTCTTCTCGGATGCTCCACAAAAAGATACAGACACTGTGATGCTTTATGCAGAACTGGGACTCACTCCTTTCTCTGCTGCCATGTCCAGGGAAGTTGCAAGAATGGTTGCCATATTAACAGGCTGGTTGAACTCCCCACAATCCTGCCCATATCAAAATGGTACATGTTGACAGACGTTTCTCCTTCTTACATAGAGCATAACACAACTTCCTCACCAACAACCAATACTCAAACGTGATTTCTGAACGAGAAATCCCTATGTACAGATAACATTACTAAAACTTCATGTGGCTCTGCATATCCTGACACATCATGCCACTGTGTCATTTGTTAGATGTTGCCTTCATACTGTTACAATTTTATTGGCTGACAGTGTAAAGGAAGAAACACTGTATATAACAAAATGAACAATATTTGCAATTTATTTGGTGTATTATTGAAAGGGTGCAGATTAATTGTAATTCACTCCATCTCACTGTCACACATCTCTCACTTATTGCTTTCCTTATTACATACCAAATAAGAAATGTTTTCCCCTGAAGATCAAGATTTAGTTGGTCTTTTTCTATTTTATTATTAACCACATTTTGTATAATTAATATGTCATGGATACGTTGCACTTGAGTGTTTCAAATTTTCATACCCTCCTTATTTCTGACTACTGCATAAATTATTCATTTCCTTTGTTCAAGAGCACTTACACAGTTGCATTATATCCTATTCACAATATAAATATTCCAAAAATAGAAAGCTCTTGCATATGATTGTATGCTTATGTGTAACACAAACGCAGAAAGATGCATATGATTATACACTATTGTGTAGCACAAATGCAAAAAGAAAAAGATAAGAACATATTAAACTACCTTATCTTGTGACTCTACTTCATGTTCCTTATCTCTTTCAACTGGTTTGCAAAGCGTTGCTTTTGATTTGATGAGGATATGCCGATGTAATTTTTCCACAAAATTTAAGGATTTTCTCAGACCTTTTGTCTTCAACATGTCTTCAATGTATTTACGGTATGGATTTATTGGCGACGGTTTTTTGCTGTGTGTCGCAGGATACGATTTGTTAATTGAACTAGAATAATATTCCATTACATTTTCCTCCTCATCACATGAGTTTGTTGAACCATGAGATGATATATTTGAATTATTTGAATCTGATGGACTGCTAGTTTCGACATCAAATTGAATCCTGTTTTTGTTCTTGGGGATCACCTTCCTCGGAGGTGATGTGGACCTGCAAAACACAGCCCAGACTAACAATTGTATTTAATAAAATGAGCACTATATCTACTGGATACTACAGATTACCATAGTAAAAAGTTCTGTAGTTCTGTGAATATTAAAACCTTCTAGCCTAAAAATTTGAAGTCAAAATAATAAAAACAACACTAAATAATAACAAAAAATGATGATAATAATCAAAATTACCTAGTATTTTGCTCTTGTGAGGTGCTGGGCTCTTCACTTGTAGATGTGTCAGTAGCTATGCCTGATGTATTATCATCTTCACCAACATGAGGCCAGTTTATGCCTTTCGACTCTAATCGTAACAACAGTTTGCCCAAAATTATTAATACTAGACGCTGATGTTTAGTCATGTTGTACCAAAGACACATGGCCTGCAAAAAGAAAAAAAAAATAATATAAATGCATGGGGAAAATATAATCAACTATCAGGCTACATTCTATCTAGCGAAATCATTAACCAGTTGCAGTAGTAGTAGTAGTAGTAGTAGTAGTAGTAGTAGTAGTTGTTGTAATGTGCTTCCTGTTTGCTTTAGAAAACTCAGTGGTGTTATTAATGCCAACCCAATAAGAACTGCTTAAAAAAAAAAATAATAATAATATAATAATAATAATAAACCCGTGGAGGCCTGGGAAAAGAGTAGGCCTCTGTTATGTTCTGCCAGTCGTAAAAGGCGACGAAAAGAACAAACCACTAATAGGGCTAACCCCCCTTTTAGTGTGATTAGTTGGTTCAGGACAGAACTAATGAAGCCTCGGACAAGCGCTGTCATTGTCGGGGACAATGCTTGAACCCTATGCCTGTCCACAATGGTAACGACACTGCTAGCCACACAGAAAATGATTTAAATACAAATAGAGATGTTTTGCAGGATATGCTTCCTCCAACCACTCTAGAAGGAAAACAAAGACAGAGGATGAGATGGTCAGATGAAGTTAACTGACACCTCATGTTCTGTTATTACCAAGCAACAAACTTAGGAACCAACACAACTGGATACAGATCACAAGTATACACAACATTTATTACCAGATACCCAGAATTAAAATTTTTAACAGAACGACTAGCTGACCAGATCCGTGTAATAATCAAAAATAACAGGATACCCAAGTCAGAATTAGAAAACATCAAACAATAAGTACAACAAATACTAGAACAAAATAATGTGCAATCAGAAGAAGAAGAAAATACAGTAATGGACTCAAACATCCCAGAGCAAACAAACAAAGAACAACACGCATCAATTAAACAATCAGAGGAAAACAAAATCTTAAGACAGCCACCAGAACAAGCACAAATAGAACACGAAGTGAGACACATGTTAGATAGAGAAGAAAAATTTCAGCTGACATATATAGAATACAAAGACACAAATACAGACATTAGACCATTCTTGCATAGACCACCAAATAACCCACAAGTCGAAACAACAATAACAACTATCAACACAATCATACACAACAAAATAAATGAAAATACAACTATGGAAGAGTTACAACTACTGGTTTATATAGGCGCACTCACTACACTAAATATACACACTAGGCAGAGATCAGAACCAACCAACACACAGAAGAAACCCACAAAACCAGCATGGCAACACAGGCTACAGATCAGAATAGAAAAACTGAGAAAAGACATCGGACAGCTAACACAATTTATAAGAAATGAAATGTCAGACAAAAAACGAAAAATGTTAGGTAAAATCTCACAACAAGAAGCGATAGAGCAATTAGATGAAAAGAAGCAGAAATTACAAGCATTGGCCAAACAACTTAGAAGATACAAAAAAAGTGAAAATAGAAGGGAAAAAAAAACATTCAACACAAACCAAAAGAAATTTTACCAGACAATAGATAACACACACATTAAAATAGACAATCCACCAAACATAACAGACATGGAACACTTCTGGAGCAACGTATGGTCAAACCCGGTACAACATAACAGGCATGCACGGTGGATACAAGCAGAAACAGACACATACAAGATGATACCACAAATGCCTGAAGTGATAATTTTGCAACATGAAGTCACCCAAGCAATTAATTCTACTCACAATTGGAAAGCCCCTGGAAAAGATAAAATAGGAAATTTCTGGCTAAAGAAGTTCACATCAACACATTCCCATCTAACAAAATTATTTAACTGTTACATTGCAGACCCATACACATTCCCTGATACACTTATACATGGAATAACTTATCTGAAACCTAAAGATCAAGCAGACACAGCAACCCCAGCTAAATATCGCTCCACAACATGCCTACCAACAATATACAAAATATTAACTCCAGTCATTACACGGAAATTAATGACACATACAACACAGAACAAAATTATAAATGAAGAACAAAAAGTCTATTGCAAAGGAGCACGAGGATGTAAAGAGCAACTGATAATAGATGCAGAGGCGACATATCAAGCTAAAACTAAACAAAGGTCGCTACAATACGCATACATTGATTACCAAAAAGCTTTTGATAGTGTACCCCACTCATGGTTACTACAAATATTGGAAATATACAAAGTAGATCCTAAATTGATACAGTAATGAAAAATTGGAAAACCACACTTAATATCCAAACAAATTCAAATAATATCACATCACAGCCAATACAGATTAAGCGTGGAATATACCAAGGAGACTCATTAAGTTCTTTCTGGTTCTGCCTTGCTCTGAACCCACTATCCAACATGCTAAATAATACAAATTATGGATACAATATTACTGGAACATACCAACACAATATCACACATTTGCTATACATGGATGATCTAAAACTACTGGCAGCAACAAATCAACAACTCAACCAATTACTAAAGATAACAGAAGTATTCAGCAATGATATAAATATTGCTTTTGGAACAGACAAATGTAAGAAAAATACCATAGTCAAGGGAAAACACACTAAACAAGAAGATTACATATTGGATAACCACAGCGACTGCATAGAAGCGATGGAAAAACAGATGCCTATAAATATCTAGGATACAGACAAAAAATAGGAATAGATAATACAAATATTAAAGAAGAACTAAAAGAAAAATACAGACAAAGACTAACAAAAATACTGAAAACAGAATTGACAGTAAGAAACAAGACAAAAGCTATAAATACTTATGCTATACCAATATTGACCTACTCATTTGGAGTAGTGAAATGGAGTAACACAGACCTAGACGCACTCAATACACTTACACGATCACAATGCCACAAATATAGAATACATCACATACATTCAGCAACTGAAAGATTCACATTAAGCAGAAAGGAAGGAGGAAGGGGATTTATCGACATAAAAAACCTACATTATGGACAGGTAGACAATTTAAGAAAATTCTTTCTAGAACGAGCAGAAACTAGCAAAATACACAAGGCAATCACTCATATAAATACATCGGCTACACCACTGCAATTTCATAACCACTTCTACAACCCTTTAGATCACATAACATCAACAGATACGAAGAAAGTAAATTGGAAAAAGAAAACACTACATGGCAAGCACCCGTATCATCTAACATAGCCACACATCGATCAAGACACATCCAACACATGGCTAAGAAAAGGCAATATATACAGTGAGAAGGAAGGATTCATGATTGCAATTCAGGATCAAACAATAAACACCAGATATTACAACAAGCATATTATTAAAGATCCCAATACCACAACAGATAAATGCAGACTTTGCAAACAACAAATAGAAACACTAGATCACATCACAAGCGGATGTACAATACTAGCAAATACAGAATACCCCAGAAGACATGACAATGTAACAAAAATAATACATCAACAGCTTGCCTTACAACATAAACTTATAAAACAACACATTCCCACATACAAGTATGCACCACAAAATGTACTCGAGAGCGATAAATACAAATTATACTGGAACAGAACCATTGTAACAGATTAAACAACACGACATAACAAACCTGACATCACACTCACCAATAAAAAGAAGAAATTAACACAACTAATCAAAATATCCATACCCAATACAACAAATATACAAAAGAAAACAGGAGAAAAAATTGAAAAATACATCCAACTGGCTGAGGAAGTCAAGGACATGTGGCATCTGGATAAAGTTGACATTATACCAATTATACTATCAACTACAGGAGTCATACCACACAATATCCACCAGTACATGAATGCAATACAGCTACATCCAAACTCATATGTACAACTACAGAAATCCATAATTATTGATACATGTTGAATTACCCGAAAGTTCCTAAATGCAATATAACATAAACCGTACAGTTAAAAGGAAGTCACACTTGATCAAGGTCCGCGTCACTTTCCATTTTTGACCAGACATAACGTCTGAGAAAAGAAAGAAATAATAATAATAATAATAATAATAATAATAATAATAATAATAATAATAATTAGAAAAGTAAAAATGATGAAGTGAAAGACTGATGAAACATGAAACTGATATATAAAAAGTAAAAGTTACATATATGATCAGATGGTTATGATGCAATGCATTTGTTGTCAACAGCATAATTAGTAATTCTTTCTTTAATAAAGTGATCAAATTTCCAGTCAAACCATTTAATGGCTTCTGATCAGCATACAGACCACACTTATTAAAATGTGATGCACTGTTACAGTTGACAAACCTTCATCACATTCTGATGATTCTTTCTGATAAAGAGTGAAGCACTAGCTGTAAAAGCAGTACCCTATGTACAAGCAAGTTAATACTGTATTATTTTGACTAATTTGCTGAATGAGTATACCGTGGTTGGTTGTCAGTTCAAATAAAGCAAAGATCGTTCTCATTATTTTTCAAGAGGAATTGAGGACTGGTGCTGATATCTTGTCCTTAAAATACGAGGTCAAGTTGCTGAAGTTTCCTCGTTTGTCCACTACCTTACAAAACTTCATTCTCCTCAAAAAAGTGGTTTGACAAACCATCGCCAATATCATAACAGAAGTACCAATTCCAAAGTACGAATAGGCAGACATCACCATACGCCCCTTTCATGAAATAGATGAAGTATGTTGTATTTCCATCGAGTGTCATATGCTTTCTCCAAGTCATAAAACAAACAGAAATCTTATACCTCACATGGTACTGATCCTCCCAATGGGAACTCCATTTATGAATGGTGTAAATGTTTCGACAACAGCAGCTGTTCAGTTCGTTTGTGCCTCAATCAGTAGTTAAGTTAATGTTCACTTCTTTCCTCACGGTAAGTCAACAATTTAGTTTATCTTGATAAGCTGGAAAACATTTTAATTCACATACTGATGGGAATGATCAAGAATGCTATATACACACACATCCAACAAGACAGCATACTGCAGCAGTACCCTTAAAAGGTCTGGTATTTCCTTTCTGAGCAATTCCCCGGTCAGTGGAAATGTCACACTGAGCCCACTGAATGGTTATCTCATTCACCAGCTGACACCTTTTTATTTTACTTCAAGAAATTCATTAAATAAAAAGATTTCACACCTCCCTTACTGTCTAGAATCACTGTATCCAAAACAAGAACAAGAATTACAGTTCAGGGCATTAAGCCCAATGTCCAACAACCAGTTTAATAAGAAATCAAATTTAGACGGACTATATCAAACGATGGAAAATCCAGGATGGAATGTAACAACACGAGAGGAGGAAAGTTGCTACTCACCATAGAGTGGAGATGCTGAACCGCGATAGGCACAATAAAAAAATTCACACAATCAAGGCTTTCGGCCATTAAGGCTTTTGTCAGCAGTAGACACACATACACACACGCACACACAAACTCACACAAGTGCAACTTGCACACACATCTGCAGTCTCAGAGAACTGAAACTGCACTGCGAGCAGCAGCACCAGCGCATGATGGGAGTGGCGAATGGGTGGGGGTAAGGAGGAGGCTGGGGCGGGGAGGGGTGGGATAGTATGGTGGGAGTGGCGGACAGTGAAGTGTTGCAGTTTAGACAGAGGGTAGGAGAGAAGGTGTGGAGGGGGGAGGGGGTAAGTAGTGGAAAGGAGAGAAATAAAAATAAACATAAAAGAAATTAAAACACTGTGTGTGGCGGTGAAATGAAGGCTGTGTAGTGCGGGAATGGGAACAGGGAGGGGGCTGGATGGGTGAGGACAGTGACTAACAAAGGTTGAGGCCAGGAGGGTTACAGGACCATAGGATGTATTGCAGGGAAAGTTCCCACCTGCGCAATTCAGAAAAGCTGGTGTTGGTGGGAAGGATCCATATGGCACAGGCTGTGAAGCAGTCACTGAGATGAGGGGATCATGTTTGGCAGCATGTTCAGCTACAGGGTGGTCACCTTGTTTTTTGGCCACAGTTTGTCGCTGGCAGTTCATGTGGACAGACAGCTTGTTGGTTGTCATGCCTACATGCCTACATAGAATGCAGCACAGTGGTTGCAGCTTAGCTTGTAGATCACATGACTGGTTTCACAGGTAGCACTGCCTTTGATATGATAGGTAATGTTAGTGACCGGACTGCAGTAGGTGGTGGTACGAGGATGTATGGGACAGGTCTCGCATCTAGGTCTATTACAGGGGTATGAGCTATGAGGTAAGGGATTGGGAGCAAGGGTTGTGTAAGGATGGACGAGTATATTGTGTAGGTTCGGTGGACGGTGGAATACCACAGTTGGAGGGGCGGGAAGGATAGTGGGTAGGACATTTCTCATTTCAGGGCACAATGAGAGGTAATTGAAATCCTGGCGGAGAATGTAATTCTGTTGCTCCAGTCCCAGGTGGTACTGAGTTACGAGGGGAATGCTCCTCTGTGGCCAGACTGTGGGACTTAGGGAGGTGGTGGGAGACTGGGAAGATAAGGCATGGGAGATTTGTTTTTGTACAAGGATGGGAGGATAATTACGGTCAGTGAAGGCTTCAGTGAGACCCTCAGTATATTTAGAGAGGGACTGCTCGTCACTGCAGATGTGACGACCACGGGTGGCTAGGCTGTACGGAAGGAATTTCTTGGTATGAAACGGGTGGCAGTTGTCGAAGTGGAGGTATTGCTAGTGGTTAGTAGGTTTGATATGGACGGAGGTACTAATGTAGCCATTTCTGAGGCGGAGGTCAACATCTAGGAAGGTGGCTTGTTGGGTTGAGTAGGACCAGGTGAAGCAAATGGGGGAGAAGTTGTTGAGGTTCTGGAGGAATGTAAATAAGGTGTCCTCACCTTCAATCCAGAAAGCAAAGATGACACCAATGAATCTGATCCAGGTGAGGGGTTTATGATTCTGGGTTTTTAGGAAGGATTCCTCTAAATGGCCCACGAATAGGTTAGCACAGGATGGTGCCATGCAGGTGCCCATAGCAGTACTGCGGATTTGTTTGTAGGTAATGCCTTCAAAGGAGAAGTAATTGTGGGTGAGGATATAGTTGGTTATGGAGACTAGGAAGGAGGTTGTTGGTTTGGAACCCATAGTGCATCTAGAAAGGTAGTGTTTGATAGCAGCAAGGCCATGGGCATTAGGAATGTTAGTGTACAGGGAGGTGGCATCAATAGTGATGAGCAGGGCACTGTGTGGTAAAGAGAGAGGAGCTGTGGAGAGTCGGTTGAGGAAATCGTTGGTATCTTTTATATAGGAGGATAGTTTCCGGATAATAGGTTGAAGGTGTTGGTCTATGAGAGCAGACATTCTCTCAGTCAGGGCACAGTAACCGGCCACAATGGGGCGTCCTGGGTGGTTGGGTTTATGGACTTCAGGAAGCTGTAGAAGGTGCGAGTGTGGGGAGTGGTAGGGGTAAGTAGAGAGACTGACTCTGGGGAGAGGTTCTGGGACGGGCCTGAGGATTTGAGTAGTAACTGGAGATCCTGCTAGATTGCTGAAATGGGATCACTGTGGCATGCTTTGTAGGTGGAAGTATCTGACAGCTGATGGAGTTCTTCTGCCACGTAATCCTTGCGGTTCAAAACTACTGTGGTGGAGCCTTTGTCTGCAGGTAAGATTATAAGATCGGGATCAGTTTTTTGATGGTGGACTGCGGTTCTTTCTGTGGATGTAAGGTTAGTATGCATGTTGAGGAATTTGGGGAATGATGGTGAGGCAAGGTTCGAGGATAAGAAATTCTGGAAAGTTAACAGGGGGTGGTTTGGAGGCAGTGGGGGTGGATCACAGTTGCATGGAGGAGTCGACTGAATTAGGCAAGGTTCAATGTTGGTCTTTGGTAGAGTCTGATTGGACGGGTTGGTGGCGAAAAAGTGTTTCCACTGTAGGGACCGGGAGAAGGAGAGAAGGTCTTTAACTAGTCCTGCATGGTTGAATTTTAGAGTGGGGCAAAAGGTGAGGCCTTTGGAAAGGACTGATATTTCTGTGGGACTAAGGCTTCTGGAGGAAAGGTTCACGACTGTGTTGTGGGTCTGTGTAGGATTTGCGTTCTGTGTGGTGGTGGGAGTGAGTTTCGGAGGGTGGGGTAAGTGTAGTAGGTCTGTGAGACAAGGTTTGTCAGCTATGAGGGGGTGTGGGGGAGGTTTAGAGGTTGTTGTAGAAGTGGTGGACAGTGGTACTCCGAGGCGGGAGTAGGACGTGAGCAGGATGGAGAGCTTTTCGAGGTGGCGTTGTGCATGTTGCTCAAGTTCCTGCGGGACAGCAACAATGCAGGAACAGTATGTGGGACTGGGATCTGGCTAGAGATAAGGAACTTTTCTGTATTGACACAGATGGAAGGAGCAAGGACCCATGGCGGTGCAAAAATGCGAACAAATACGTAAGACAGTAGAATTACGTCCAAAAAATTACGCAAAAATACACCCAAATACAAGTGAAAAGTACGAAATAGATGCGCAGGGGGGAAAAAGGAGATGAAATCTGAGGAAGACGACGATAGTGGAAGGCGAAAACACACTAAAATTGGCGAGAAGTCACAAAGGTCAAAGTAGAGAATAACTAATCATTAATAAATATATTACTGTGGGTAGCAGTAATATACTTACTTCGTTAGCCACTGTCCTCACCCATCCAGCCCCCTCCCTGTTTCCATTCCAGCACTACACAGCCATCATTTTGCCGCTACACCCAGTCTTTTAGATGGACTATATGCAGATATGAATGGAAGTCAAAGAAAATTTTAACACATGTAAGATAAGAACTTGATGAAATTTGCTAAAGAATAGTATCAAAATCAGCTTTGTGACTCTTAATAAGAAATTTTGTTTTTTTTTTATATATTTATTAAAGTATAATGTTTAATGGAATATTTCATGAAAGACAAAAATTTTACTACTCGCCCTGATGAACACAACTATCTACAGTCCCACAAACAACCTGGACGATTGCTTTTTTTTAGTGTTGCACGGGTGCTCCTGTATTCAATATATTGCATTCCATCCTATTCCACCAACGCACCCAGTCCTCTTACTTCTCTCCTTTTTCCACTACTTCTCCTCTCCCCCTCCATCCATCTAAGCACCCAAATGCACTTAGCTGCCCTACCCTCTCTCCACCTCATCCCTGCAAAATACCCAGCAGCACTTCACTGTCCACCACACCTTCCCTGCTATTCCTCCATCTCCCTGCCCCAGCCTCCACATTACCCCCACCATATTGCCTCTTGTAAAAGAATTATATAAAAAAAATTTTATGAATATATAAACACTAGTTCAACTACCAGAGTTTAATGCGTAAAGCATTTGCTGAACAAGAGAAGCTTTACGCCCTTCGTTTATTAGTTTTAGAATAAGTTACGTTTCGCTGTTATCCTGTCCTAGTGTTAAGAAGTGTTGCGCCATTTCTTACTGATAACATTGGGTTAAATAATGAAAGTGATTCTGAAGCAGACTGATTTCGTATTTTGTGATACCATGAGCCCTAGCTCCTGAAATTCTGGAAAATTATTACTGTTATTTTAATTTTATGCAGAGAATTTAGATGGAGGCGTCGATCTTCAAGGCGACGCTGCACAACAATAGAGGTACATGAATGTGTTCATCTTTTTCCTTTCATGGCCGCTACCGTCAATTTCAATATATTTGCCACGACATTCAAAACCTGCAGTCTTTCTTTTCATTTAATTTCGAAGTCCACGCATTTACGTTCTAAGATGAACAAATGCATTTAACTGTAATTCTTTTTATCCAGGCCACGAGGGGTGATTACACTCAAAATGTACCTGCCTCTATCCCGTTCGTTATGTTTGCATACATTTGAGTGTGTACAAGCGTAACTATATTTCCTACACAGTATACGCTTTTTATTTATTTATTTTTTATTTTTTCACGACTCATTCGCGAATGTACGTGCCCTCTTATTTGATGTAGTCAGTCAGCTGTATTCTTTAATAGCATTATTTGTAATATTCAGTGGCTTAGTTTCCACAATTGATCTTTGCCTGTGTCGCAATAGCCCTTCACGCGAAATATTTTTACGTGACATCCACAATAACTTTTATTTCAAAATTTCGACGACCGACTGAATAAAGATTTTTCTAACAACAACAATAGCAAAACATAATAATATAAGAGGACACATTACACTCTCCATCATGCACTGCTGCTGCTGCTGCTTGTAGTCTGGTTTCAGCTGCCAGAGACTGTGGTCATGTGTGTGTGTGTGTGTGTGTGTGTGTGTGTGTGTGTGTGTGTGTGTGTAAGGGGGGGGGGGTCTATTTTTGACAAAGGTCTTGTTGGCCAAAGCCTTATTCTGTGAAAGTCTTTTTTTTTTTTTTTTTTTTTTTTTTTTTTTTTTTTTTTAATGTATTGGACATCCCATCATTCCCAGTTACGTTATAATAGATTTTCTGAAATAGTGTCTGAAATCAAAATTTTAAAAAGAGGTGGAATGAAGACAACGATCATAAAAGAAGGCCAGTCTTGAAAGAAGAATAATATGATCTATAAATAGGGAAGTTGACTGTGTTTAAATTTGCTTTTGTCACTTAGGTATTTTGTATGTCATCACATCATACTATCTTCTCTCTAGCTTCCTGCCATTGGTTGCCTCATGTGCTATTCCTCTTCATTTAGATGTACCTGATAATGCTATTCTAACTTTGTGAAACTGGTAGTATTATTAAAGGATCATACAACTGTTGTTGGTATTTTCAAGAATGACCAGTTCAGTCCATAGACCCTTCCAGCATTGCACATCAAATCATTCAGTACATTTAATGCACCTACTTTAATGATCCTTGGCTGCAGTAGCCAGTAGAGCCTCACATCCTTAAAACTAAATGAAAATAAGAAATTGTTGAACATTAGGGTTTATTGTCCTGTTGACATCGATGTCACAATAGATGGTGAAATTTATACATGGAAATATTATAGCACCTTTATCTCCCAAGCTCAGAGGTCACAATTCCGATTGGTGTGTCATCATTACAAGGCTAAAGGAATAATGGCAAATCATCGAGTTCTTTGTTGTGGTGGCTACTATATTTATAATAATGGCAAATAGAATTATGCTTAGCACACCATCATATCTTAAATAAATGTGAGATATTTTCCCAACTCAATAACTGAAAGATTGTAATGCAAGGAAAGTTTGCAGTAAGAGCAGCATATAGCCACTGCTACAAAGCTTGTCTTGTATATTTACACTCAAACACTATCCGACATCATTTCAATTAGTTTTTCTATGTGAAGTCATTCTCAGATCACTCATATTTGCTGTGTAGCTTCCTATACATGTTACAAGTAATTCTAAAAATTCTTACCTCTCAGTATTCAAACTCTACCTTTATGAGCCCAGTAAGTCAAGGCCACAGAAATATTATGACAAAAATGCAAAGGTTTTCATCATTTTTTAGGTGATGGCTTTTACTGAATAATCAAGCTACATCCCTGAGAGTTAGTACACCAGTTTAAATCAGGCAGTTGTAGATAAAGAGCCCACTCCTAGACAATTAGTCACTGGAGCGCAGCTGAGCAAATGCTGGCAAAAACACAGCCGGGTCATAGTCTACGTTATGGTACTACCATGGTCAAATGTCCACATGCAGAGAAGGCCAAGTGGCTCATGCACATAAATAACACATGCAGTAGCAGACCTTGGTGGGTACCCTATACCGCCTGTGACTGCCTGCAGGTGAGCTGAGGGCACTTGCAGGTGTCCGTACCCTGTGGGGCAACACGTCATATTACAACTAATGAAGCTGAGATCATTTATGTATATCTGCCTGCGTCTGTATATGTGCAGAGGGATATGTGTGTGTGTGCGCGACTGTATACCTGTCCTTTTTTCTCCTTAAGGTAAGTCTTTCCGCTCCCGGGATTGGAATGACTCCTTACCCTCTCCCTTAAAACCCACATCCTTTCGTCTTTCCCTCTCCTTCCCTCTTTCCTGATGAAGCAACCTTGGGTTGAGAAAGCTTGAAATTTGTGTGTGTGTTTGTGTGTTTTTTATTGTGTCCATTTACCAGCGCTTTCCCATTTGGTAAGTCACAGCATCTTTATATATATTGGATTCAGTCGATGGGTTTCATCACTGATATCCAGAACAGAGTATGAGTATAGGAATTTTGTATATTACACGCCACCATTTCTTTTACACTTATGTTTTCAAAAGGCTTCAGAAATTTAACTTCAGTTATGTTGTGTAAACTGAACAGTAACATCACAAATTACAGTACACCTCACTTATAATTTATAATGGCAGTTCAAATATATCCATATACTTTGATATTACTGCACTTACATGATTCAGCTTCATAATGTAAATGAGTGGCAGAGAGATTATAGAATAAGACCAAACAAAAACCATCGCCTCTCTTTGGGATATCGTTATAGTGACTAAAAAAATCAAGGAAAGAAAAACAATACCTTGACTCTTCCTACAAACTCTGAGCTCTTGTACAGTGGGTACTGCACTCCTACAGCCTTGCAGGATGGGTACAGTGACTCAGCAACTTCTAACCTATTCAGAAGTTCTTCGACTTCCTTCAGCGCTGCATTTTGGTTCTCCGTGCAGACTTTACAAAATACTGACAAACATCCAGTGCAGACTTGTACATCTGATTTGGGTTGTGATGTATTATCTGTCCCATCTGAGCTGACACCACTGTCACTAGCTTGTGTTGACATTTTATTGGGTAGCTTAGAAGCTTTTTTTTGAAACCTGTAAAATTAGAAAATAATATTTTGTTACTACTACTATATCTACATCTATTAATGGGAGAAAAATTATTAATGGAGGATCCTGGAAAAAGACACAGATTATGGAAGGAATAAAAGTCACCACTAAACTTATGGTTGTGGAAATGAAGTTGAAGGACACATATGAGTGAGAATAGGAGGGAGGGGGGAGGAGGGAGGGAGGGGGGGGGAGAGGGGGGGGGAGAGGGGGGGAGAGAGGGGAGGAGAGAAGGGGGAGGGAAAGAGAGAGAGAGAGAGAGAGAGAGAGAGAGAGAGAGAGAGAGAGAGAGAGTGTGTGTGTGTGTGTGTGTGTGTGGGAGTGTGAGTGTGTGTAAAGCTCAGCAATGTTTCCAGTCTCGTTATGTCCCTATCAGCCACTCAACTTGTTCCTTCATTTACAACAGAAACTAGAAATGATGTTTTGACTGAATAATGAGAAAGATTTATTAGCTGATTTTAAAATAAAAGTATTTTCCTAACTGCATAAAAAAGTGGATAAAGTTTTATGAATCTGGCGTTCTTTAATACAGAGGAAAGAAAAGTGAGAAGAGTTTATGAAGAACCCCTCACAGAAGGATGTAATGAAAACACACAATAGACAAAAACTGGTAACAGAGTGCAACAGATATCATCTCACATTTTCCGTTCTGTAATCTCTTCTCAGAATTACTGTTGAATTTCTAGTTGGTACACAGTTCTTTCACGTATCTTTATTTGACATTAAGTAATTAAAATTCACTTTCTAATATTCACGTCTGCCTTTAAAACTCAACCACAGAAATCACACGAGACTTTGTGGGAGCAAATAATATTACTGACCTGTTCATACACTGATGGAGAAAAATGGTAACATTCAACAAAAACTATTCCATGTTGTTGTTGTGGTCTTCAGTCCAGAGACTGGTTTGATGTAGCTCTCCATGCTACTCTATCCTGTGAAAGCTTCTTCATCTCCAAGTACCTACTGCAACCTTCATCCTTCCGAATCTGTTTAGTGTATTCATCTCTTGGTCTCCCTCTACAATTTTCACCCTCTGCACTATAGTAATGAAATTTTGGGAATTAAAGTGATTAACATTGTAAGATCACAGGTTAATGTGAGTGCGAGATAAGTCATTGAAAATGTGAAATGCCGGTACATTAATAACCAGCGTAACTTCCAGAATGTCGAATGCAAGCATGCAAATGTGTATGCATTCTGTTGTACATGTGCCAGATGTTGTATTATGGGACAGAGTTCCATGGCTATTACAATGGTCAGTCAATACAGAGATGGTTAATGCTGGTTGTGGAAGGTGCTAGAGTTGCCTTCCAATGAAGTCTCATATGTACTCGACTGGAGACGGATCTGGTGATCGAGCAGGCCAAGGCAATATTTGACACTCTGCAGAGAACATTGTCTTATGACAGCAGTATGTGGGAAAGCATTATCCTGATGAAAAACACTCCCGGGAATGCTGTTCATGTATGGCAGCACAACAGGTGGAATCACCCAGAATGATGTACAAATTTGCAGTCAGGGTGCGTGGGATGAATACAAGAGTGCTCCCGTTGTCATATGAAATTATACCCCAGACCATAACTCCAAGTGTAGGTCCATTGTGTCGATCATGCAGACAGGTTGACTGCAGGACCTAAAGGCCTCTTCCTAATCAACACACGACCATCACTGGCACTGAGGCAGAATCAACTTTCATCAGATAATGCAACAGACATCCACTCTCACATGACAGCATTGAAGTCACAAATGGCTATGGTTTGGGTCAACTGGTTTATAACATTTCATTGAGTTACTGTGGAGTAAACTGTAGCTCAAACTGCTGCCACAGATACAGTAAAATGCACCAGAGCTATATGTCCAACACGATGATCTTTCCTTTCCGTATTGTCATCCGGAGCCTGGTCGTCTCGCAACCATACATTCACATGACCACTGCAGCCAGAAATCACATACAGTGGCTACATTCCTGCAAAGTCTTTCTGTATAATTGCAGAAGGAACATCCAGCTTCTTGTAGCCCTAGTATGTGACCTAATTCAAACTCTATGAGGTGCTGATAATGATGACTTTGTTGCTTAAAGAATTCTTGACTAACATGTACTCACCACATGCAACCCCAAAGGTAACTAATGCCTATGAGCATTACAGAGTGTATTTAAAGCAAACCTAATTTGCATCATCACAGTGGTGTTACTAGCACCACTCTTATCTGTATAGACACCATCTTTCAGTCATAGAAACAAGCCTACCTCATTTTGTTTGTATTGCACAACTCTTCTTGGCATCACATTTTCTTCTTCCCCCCCTTCCCCCCCCCCCCCCCCCCCCTCCAAAAAAAAGAATAATAATATATATACTGGTGTATGTGCGGATGGATATGTGTGTGTGCGCGTGAGTGTATACCTGTCCTTTTTTCCCCCTAAGGTAAGTCTTTCCGCTGCCGGGATTGGAATGACTCCTTACCCTCTCCCTTAAAACCCACATCCTTTCGTCTTTCCCTCTCCTTCCCTCTTTCCTGATGAGGCAACAGTTTGTTGCGAAAGCTTGAATTTTGTGTGTGTGTGTGTGTGTGTGTGTGTGTGTGTGTGTCTATATATATATATATATATATATATATATATATATATATATATATATATATATATATATATATATATATAAAAAACAAAGATGAGGTGACTTACCGAACAAAAGCGCTGGCAGGTCGATAGACACACAAACAAACACAAACATACACACAAAATTCAAGCTTTCGCAACAAACTGTTGCCTCATCAGGAAAGAGGGAAGGAGAGGGGAAGACGAAAGGAAGTGGGTTTTAAAGGAGAGGGTAAGGAGTCATTCCAATCCCGGGAGCGGAAAGACTTACCTTAGGGGGGAAAAAGGACGTGTATACACTCGCACACACACATATACAGACACAAGGTCTTTAAATATGTCTGCTTGTGTCTGTATGTGTGGATGGATATGTGCGTGTGTGCGAGTGTATACCTGTCCTTTTTTCCCCCTAAGGTAAGTCTTTCCGCTCCCGGGATTGGAATGACTCCTTACCCTCTCCTTTAAAACCCACTTCCTTTCGTCTTCCCCTCTCCTTCCCTCTTTCCTGATGAGGCAACAGTTTGTTGCGAAAGCTTGAATTTTGTGTGTATGTTTGTGTGTCTATCGACGTGCCAGCACTTTCGTTTGGTAAGTCACATCATCTTTGTTTTTAGATATATGTATGCGAGTGTATTTGCTCAATTCAAAAAAGCCTACAGGAAGGGGGAGGTGGGACATAGTGAAAGCCAGATTGTAAGCATTGTGCAATAACTACTGAGTTTGACAGCAGTTGTTCCACAACTGAATTGACAAGTTCACAAATTTTCATGGTATGATGACTGTCATTTATCTGGTTGGACAGTTAGTTGCAGGTCATGACTGTCTAGACTGCTGTGTGAGGCGTACAACAAAGTTGAAATATGCTACGGATGTTTTCAATAGTGGCTCTTCCTACATTTAGTCAGTCGAAAACCATTATGGTAGGAAGGAGTTCGGGGAAGGACATTTCTCAATTCAGCAAATGATGGAATGTACTAAATAATTTGTTGAGCATTTTTATACTTTACCAAAATGTGCACAGTTTCTACTTTTCACACTGAAAAATGTACTGTACTTATATTTAAATATTTTATGATTTCACAGAATAACATTTGTTACATAAAAATAAACAAAATTACCGGTAATTCATAATATCATCTAGCAACTGCTGAACACCTTCTCTTGCATGACAAAGATATTTATCTTGCTCTGTGGGTGTCCTGTCTGCATGCCAGGCCTGCAGTTCAAGCCATATAAGATCTTTCAACTCATCTTTCAACTCATTCTGCCATAAATGTTCTTCCTTGCTGAGCTGAAAAAGAGATTATTAAAATGTACACTACCCACCAAATACAAAGTGGCAATGAGCAAGTCTGGAATGTAAAAAAAGGACAAGTGAACCAAGAAATGAATTAGATCACAAATAAATCAGGATAATTATGTAAGTTGTGTAGCATAAGGGCTAGTTCAAAGTTCCGTAACAACTTAATATTGGTAATACAAGATTAAAAGGTTTTAGCTAAAACAATGGCAAGCAGGCACATGAAGTTGTTCCTTGTTTAGAATCTACTTGAGCAGCTGCCCTGCTCACTTTTATGGATTTTTCCAACAAAACTAAGTCATTCACTCCCCTCTCATGATTGATTTTACGTATCTATTCCAGGCTAGATCACTACCCACCAAATACGAAGTGGCAATGAGCAAGTCTGGAATGTAAAAAAAGGACAAGTGAACCAAGAAACATGTCCCTCTCCAGTGAGGTGGGGGGGGGGGGGGGGGGGGGGAGAGAGAGAGAGAGAGAGAGAGAGAGAGAGAGAGAGACACTCACACCACTGCAGCATGACAGGGCATTAAGAAAAAACCAGAGTGAGTGACAGCTGGTAATTGTCCCTTTGTACATGATTGTTTGCTACTCAATGCCTCTTCTATTTTGAGAGTACTAGTCCTTCCTGATACTAGTATTTATGTTCCACCAGGCTTTTCCACCAATATACAACTGCTTTGTAATGTTGCCTTAGATTTTTTAAATTAATGTGACTCTGGTGTGAGCTGCACCATCACTGTTCTAATTAAATCCTATTGGATACGTTCTTCCCTGCTCATGTACATTAACCTCAGTTAATTCCCTTTTAAAACAATACTCCAACTGGATTTTCCATCTGAGCCATTCCGCATTTCCTTAAGCTATTCAACAGTTGAACTATCCCATACACAATTGCACTTTCAGGAAAAACTTGTATGTGCTGTTCAAAATATATGCAATGCTGTTGACATACAAGGTGAACCAGAACACAATCAACAAAACCCTTCAGAGATTGTTCACAGATACCTTCTCAATATTTTTGTATAAGAAACCCACAGTTTCTTGAAGTTCATTACAGAGGAATAATGTCATTACGATTTATTCAGTTTGTTAACACAATCACCCTTGCTTCTGTAAAAATACCTTCACAACAGTGAAGACCTGTGTTACGCAATCACCAAAATGTACAACACACAACACAGGGTAATCAAGAACCAGCAGACGAAACACATACACTTTTATCACAGTGTGATGAAACAGTTATATCAATGTACTATACAGCACATAACAAACACAGAACTGTTCCCTTACAGATGTTGTTGAAAATTTCGACCATCATGATCGTGACAGTGTACAGTGATATTACACATGCAAGAACTGCAGGGATTTGGTGTACAGCTGCGATACTCCTAGCAACTATGTCTGTTCGAGTACTGATCAGGGCCTAGTAAACTAGGCTCTCCACATGCCGCAGGAGGAGGAGATCTATAGCGTCTGATTTGGTGACTGAACTTGGCCGTGGAACAGGACCACCATGACCAATCCATTGTTGAACAAACTGCGAACGAATGGAAATAAGACACACAGTGCATATTGTTGACATTTGCACTGTAGTGCACTATTTCAAGTACAATACAGATACAAATCTAACTGGAACAAGAAACCAAATGAAATGCATAATTCTGTGATGAGCCACTGGGTCATTAAAGCAAAATACTCAGAATGTACCATGGACCCTGCCATTGGCAGGGAGGCTTGTGTGCCTCAGCGATACAGATAGCAGTGCCATAAATGCAACCACAACGGAGGGGTATCTGTTGAGAGGCCAGACAAACATATGGTTCCTGAAGAGGGGCAGCAGCCTTTTCAGTAGTTGCAAGGGGGAAACTACAGCCGTAATTTTTCCCGAGGGCATGCAGCTTTACTGTATGGTTAAATGATGATGGCATCCTCTTGTGTAAAATATTCCGTAGGTAAAATAGTCCCCCATTCGGATCTCCGGGTGGGGACTACTCAAGAGGACATCGTTATCAGGAGAAAGAAAACTGGCGTTCTACGGATCGGAGCATGGAATGTCAGATCCCTAAATTGGGCTGGTAGGTTAGAAAATTTTAAAAGGGAAATGGATAGATTAAAGTTAGATACAATGGGAATTAGTGAAGTTCGGTGGCAAGAGGAATAAGACTTCTGGTCAGGTGAATATAGGGTTAAAAATACAAAATCAAATAGGGGTAATGCAGGAATGAATAAAAAAATAGGGATGCGGATAAGCTACTACAAACAGCATAGTGAACGCATTATTGTGGACAAGCCTACCACCATAGTACAAGTTTATATTCCAACTAGATCTGCAGATGACAAAGGGATTGATGAAATGTATGATGAGATAAAAGAAATTATTCCGATAGTGAAGGGAGACAAAAATTTAATAGTCATGGGTGACTGGAATTCGGTAGTAGGAAAAGGAAGAGAAGGAAACGTAGTAGGTGAATACAGAATGGGGGTAAGAAATGAAAGAGGAAGCCGCCTGGTAGAATTTTTGCACAGAGCTTAACTTAATCATAGCTAACACTTGGTTCAAGAATCATAAAAGAAGGTTGTATACATGGAAGAGGCCTGGAGATACTCGAAGGTTTCAGATAAACTATATAATGGTAAGACAGAGATTAAGGAACCAGGTTTTAAATTGTAAGACATTTCCAGGGGCAGATGTGGACTGCGGCCACAATCTATTGGTTATGAATTGCAGATTAAAACTGAAGAAACTGCAAAAAGGTTGGAATTTAAGGAGATGGGACCTGGATAAACTGACTAAACCAGAGGTTGTACAGAGTTTCAGGGAGAGCATAAGGGAGCAATTGACAAGAATGGGGGAAAGAAATACAGTAGAAGAAGAATGGGTAGCTTTGAGGGATGAAGTAGAGAAGGCAGCAGAGGATCAAGTAGGTAAAAAGACGAGGGCTAGTAGAAATCCTTGGGTGACAGAAGAAATATTGAATTTAATTGAAGAAAGGAGAAAACATAAAAATGCAGTAAATGAAGCAGGCAAAAAGGAATACAAACGTCTCAAAAATGAGATCGACAGGAAGTGCAAAATGGCTAAGCAGGCTGTAGAGGCTTATCTCACTAGGGGTAAGATAGATGTTGCCTACAGGAAAATTAAAAAGATCTTTGGAGAAAAGAGAACCACTTGTATGAATATCAAGAGCTCAGATGGAAACCCAGTTTTAAGCAAAGAATGGAAAGCAGAAAGGTGGAAGGAGTATATAGAGGGTCTATACAAGGGCGATGCACTTGAGGGCAATGTTATAGAAATGGAAGGAGATGTAGATGAAGATGAAATGGGAATATGATACTGCGTGAAGAGTTTGATAGAGCATTGAAAGACCTAAGTCAAAACAAGGCCCCGGGAGTAGACAACATTCCATTAGAACTACTGACAGCCTTGGGAGAGCCAGTCATGACAAAACTCTACCATCTGGTGAGCAAAATGTATGAGACAGGCGAAATACCCTCAGACTTCAAGAAGAATATAATAACTGCAATCCCAAAGAAAGCAGGCGTTGACAGATGTGAAAATTACCGAACTATCAGTTTAATAAGTCACGGCTGCAAAATACTGACGCGAATTCGTTTCAGACAAATGGGAAAATTGGTAGAAGCCGACCTCAGGGAAGATCAGTTTGGATTCCGTAGAAAAATGGGAACATGTGAGACTATACCGACCCTACAACTTATTTTAGAAGCTAGATTAAGAAAAGGCAAACCTACGTTTCTAGCATTTGTAGACTTAGAGAAAGCTTTTGACAATGTTGACTGGAATACTCTCTTTCAAATTCTGAAGGTGGCAGGTGTAAAATACAGGAAGCGAAAGGCTATTTACAATTTGTACAGAAACCAGATGGCAGTTATAAGAGTCGAGGGACATGAAAAGGAAGCAGTAGTTGGGAAGGGAGTGAGACAGGGTTGTAGCCTCTCCCCGATGTTATTCAATCTGTATATTGAGCAAGCAGTAAAGGAAAAAAAAAGAAAAATTTGGAGTAGGTATTAAAATCCATGGAGAAGAAATAAAAACTTTAAGGTTCACCAATGACACTGTAATTCTGTCAGAGACAGCAAAGAACTTGGAAGAGCAGTTGAACGGAATGGACAGTGTCTTGAAAGGAGGATATAAGATGAACATCAACAAAAGCAAAATGAGGATAATGGAATGTAGTCGAATTAAGTCGGGTGATGCTGAGGGAATTAGATTAGGAAATGAGGCACTTAAAGTAGTAAATGAGTTTTGCTATTTGGGGAGCAAAATAACTGATGAAGGTCGAAGTAGAGAGGATATAAAATGTAGAATGGCATGGCAAGGAAAGCGTTTCTGAAGAAGAGAAATTTGTTAACATCGAGTATAGATTTAAATGTCACGAAGTTGTTTCTCAAAGTATTTGTATGGAGTGTAGTCATGTATGGAAGTGAAACGTGGACGATAAATAGTTTAGACAAGAAGAGAATAGAAGCTTTCGAAATGTGGTGCTACAGAAGAATGCTGAAGATTAGATGGGTAGATCACATAACTAATGAGGAAGTATTGAATAGGATTGGGGAGAAGAGAAGTTTGTGGCACAACTTGACAAGAAGAAGGGACCGGTTGGTAGGACATGTTCTGAGGCATCAAGGGATCACCACTTTAGTATAGAAGGGCAGTGTGGAGGGTAAAAATCGTAGAGGGAGACCAAGAGATGAATATACTAAGCATATTCAGAAGGTTGTAGGCTGCAGTAGATACTGGGAGATGAAGAAGCTTGCACAGGATAGAGTAACATGGAGAGCTGCATCAAACCAGTCTCAGGACTGAAGAGCACATCCGCCATACAGCACGGATCTTGCGCCCACCGACTTACGTGAAGTCACATCTTGGTGGAAAATCATTCCACGACGATGAAGAGATCAAAAATGAAGTTGAAATGTGGTTCCGACAACAGGCGGCAACCTTCTATGACTGTGGGATACAAAAGCTTGTGCACCGACTTAACAAATGTTTGGATTACAGGGGTGGTTATGTCGAAAAATAACAAATAATCCAGTTAATAAGATGTAACTGACGTTTTCTAAATAAATGTTCTATTACGGACTGCGAGCCATTGTGTCTTTACTTTTCAAAATGCCCTCGTATATGACCGCAGGAACTCACATCAACTTGAAGAAATTAAAACATCAAAAATTCCAGCTTTCATGGTCATTCCACAAAGAGTACAATAAATAATTTGATATTCCAGCCTGCATGGAATGAAGAAGTGCTATAAGGGATTAGTGAGGTGTGAGAATCAGAAGGAAAGCCACAAGATGACAGTAACATGACATTATGAATATTGCATATATCACAGTGTACAAAGTTGTTTTGTGATTGCTCTGATATATATACATTTTACAATTTGTGCCAAAAATATAACACATGAAAAAATCTGTAATCAAGGCCTGAAGACTGCATCAGCTGTCCAGTCATCCTCTGCCAACAGCATCATCTAGTCATGATAAGGAGGGGTATGGGGTCAGGACATTGCTCTCCCAGCTGTCCTCAGCTTTCCAAACCTTGGAACAACTACTTCCCATTCAAGTAGCTCCTCAGCTGGCCTCATGAGGGTGCAAACATCATGCTCCAGTCCTCTTACCAAGTAAAAATCCTTCACACTACAAAGAGTAAAACCTAAATCTTCCATATGGCAGTCAGATCATTTGACTACTCAGTTACAAAAGCAGACATTTTGTGCTGAATTTTTGTAATTGCAGTGTGCCATAGCTTCTGATAACCATGAATGCATTGAAACATCTAGCATCATGACAAACGATTGTGCAAAAAAGGCTTGCCAGTAAATAGCTAAGTGATGAGAAAGTATTATACAACACAAGGAAAAGGAAGAGAAGTGGAGCAGGAAGCTAAGAAGAAAGAGCAAATGCCTGAGCTAGTTTCCACTACAGATAGGGAAAAACTTCATAAAACTGGGCAACATGCTTCAAAGATATGACAAACAGGAATTAGGAAGATAAAATAATAATCAAGGGTAAATAAATTACAAATTTTATGAAAGCATACAAAAATGTGAAGTCAACAAATCAAGGAATGGTATAAGAACAAGATAGTACGAGACGGATTGACGAGAAGCAGTGTAGAGGAACTACCTTAAGTTCAGATTTTAGACTGTACTTGAGGAACAGTGCCCTCTTGACAGTTCAGTGGAGGTAGCTTTTTTCCTGAGGGATAGGAGATAATGGGGGATGGGGGTTATTCCACATGTGTATGGGATGTTATCCAACACACCTCATTAATGACCAAGTTGAAGAATATTTCTTACCTGGGAGGCACTTTGCTATTACTTCAGCCTACTTACATATGAATCAAATATCACAGAGTGTCTAGCATTCATAGGTAAAAAAATAGTACAGGAAGGACTTTTTGCTGTGGAATGTGTGGCACCTGTCTAAGATATAATGTTACTGACTGACAGTGGGCAAATTTTCTTGTGAATACTCAGATGGACAAAGACTTATATGAAGTTAACTGGCTTTAAATGAGAGACTCATGCAAAATGGATTTAGTGGACCATGTTACGACTCTAGACAAGTGATGAGAGTTTACCTTTGCAGTGGGTACAGACAGATAACATCTCAGCTAGCCTATTTCAATCCAAAACCAACGGCACTGTAAATCTTGGATATCCAGCTGCAAAACTTTTCATTTGCCATAAACCAAGTTTTCAACAGTCTCCTCTAATGCTGCCTGGATGTATCCAGTCTTCCAACAGTATATTATTTTAGTAAAATAACTAACCTGTCTTCGTGGATTTTTATCCGTCTGTTTTTCAGAGTTTCCCATTCGAATAAGAAGAGAGAATGTATTATAGAATTCAACTCTATTCTGAGGATAATCTGCCCTTGGTTTGTCATCTTTTTGCATGAACTTCGAACATGCAACCAACTTTGAAGTCAAGCTGAGGAAACGGTTGCATGATTCAACCTGTAATACAAAGACAACAAAAATTCAGTAAAAAGCAGTAATGCATAAATGTATCAGTGTGGTGACACATTCCAAATGATGAATAAAGTTATCTTAAACTTACTTTTATAGCAGGCTGTGGTAGTGCAACAGGCATACTCTCTGCTCTGTCTTCAGACATTTCTCCTGCAGGTGCTGCAGCAAGACCAATTTCAGTGTGATCAAGCTTCATATCTCTCTCAGAACCTCTCAGCAATTTCATAGAACGTTTACTCCGTTTGCCTCCTTCATACTTCTGAGACACATCTAGAAAAGGAAATCATTAACTGAAGAGACTGTATAACAGAAAAAATCTCGTTAATGAAGCTGTAACTATAACCCATTTCCAATACACTAGAGGGAACTCTTCTAATTAAGAGTTCTGCTATTGACTCAAATGAATGTAAATGTCCATAGAGAGTCTGGTATGTGGTAAGTCATCTTGAAGCTTAGGAGACATATCCTCAAAGCTCAGTTCAAATTGCACTTTTGAAAAAAAAAAAGATTACCATAAAACTGCTCAGTGTTATTCTTCTTCCACTGCAATCCCTTGCTGAAACAAGCTGTTCAACAGCTGCAGCAAGACTGAAGAGTGGCTGAGAATGAAAACATAACATGTTCACCTCCCAGTCCACAGTAGACCCAGTTAATGTAGTACAATGGTTAAAGCACTGGATTCACATTAAGGATAAATCTAAATTTAAGTTCTCTGTGGTTTTCCTAAATCAGTCAACAACTGCTTTTTTGGAAAGAGTAAGGTCCATCCTTGTCCAAGTCAAGTTTGCCCTTCATGTCTAACAAGCTCAACATTTCTCACGGCTGTCAAAATCCTAAACTTCAATTCTACCATACTCATCTTTATCTTAAGCAAGAACTAGGAAGTTAGGCATACAACAGCACAACTGTTAAAAATGTTTTCATTTTGCTTTTACATAGCTATTAGTTTACTTGCAACAATAAGAGATGCTATACCACAACTGCATCACAAATTAAACTAAATCAAGTATAGGTGAGCTGATTACCTGAAGTGCTATAACACAAGGTGAAGATTCTCTGCACAGTGACTGTAAATAAGGGACAATGGCAAGGCTCATTGGGAACCTGTTTGGCGAAGTTACATAGAATAACACACCTAGCTTAATATGAAAAAGTGAAGGAAGAAAGATTAGGATTAACAGGTCACTGCTGACTTGGCCATCATAGACTGAGCACACAGATGGGACAAGGGCAGGGAATGAAACTGACCATGTGCATTTGAACAGAGCCCTACTGCCATTTGTCATTACTGATTTAGAGGAACCAAAAAACGGATTGCCAAACAAAGCCTATAAAACAGGGTTAATTGCATGTAACTTTGTTTGATAAAGTTAGTTACACACTACAGAGATCATTTGAACAATTCTTTTAATGAAATGATGTGGAGAAAGTCAGTTTACAGGATATGTATACACAAGATTAGCATTAACGTTAATGAACACATTGTTATTTTTAGTCCTACTCATGCAACTACATTCAATTTTTTTTTTTACTAGCTACCAGTTTTTAAGTAGAAATTCATCAACAGACTAGTAGGCATTGTCCAGGAGACACAATTTTAAATTAGATTTAAAATTTGCTTTGCAACCTGTCAGACATTTTATTTTTTTGGACAAATGATAAAAAATTTTTGTTAATGCATATTAAACTCCACTAACAGCTTTAACAATGGGTAATAAAGGTCACTTTTCCCTCTAGTGTTGTAGATATGGATATCATTGTTGTTCTCAGCTTGTGATGGATTACTCATGACGAATTTCATTAGCAAACCTATGTATTGTGATGGCGGTTAAAATGCCTAGGCCATTGAAGAGGTACCTATGTGACATCCATGGGTGAACACCACAAATTACATTAAATCAACTATAAGTGAGCTGATTACCTGCAGTGCTATAACACAAGGTGAAGATTCTCGGCACAGTGACTGTAAAGAAGGAACAATTTCTTTTTACGTGACGATTTACCCCAGAAAATTACTCCGTGGAACATTATTGATGGGAAATATGCAAAATATGTTAGGAGGTTGATACATTTGTTCCCAAAATTAGAAATTACATGTAGAGTGAAAGTACCTGAACTTAATTATTTGATAAGTTCACTAATATGCATCTTCTAGTTCAAATTTTCACCAATATATACGAGGTGCTATTCAAAATTTTCGGGACTGGTGCTGCCATCTGTTGAAAACCTTACCTTTGGACTAATGGTCACTATCACCCTCGAAGTAGTTCCCATCCGCATGTACACACAAGTCCTAGTGCTTCTGCCACTGGTGAAACGTTTTCTGTAAGTCCTGTTCTTTGAGGGTGTTTATCACTGCCAGCGATGCTTCAGGAATCCTCTCTAGAATTTCAAACCGACAGCCTTTCAATTTCAGTTTCAGTTTTGGGAACAGGGCAAAGTCGCAAGGTGCCAAATCTGGCAAGTATGGTGGGTGGGGTACAACCACCATGTTGTTTTTTGCCAAAAAGGTCCTGGTGAGCAACGACATGTGACAGGGTGTATTGTTATGATGCAGCAGCCAGTTCCCTTGACGCCTAAGTTCAGGCCTTCGTCGCTACACGTTTTCACGGAGCCATCGCAAAACGTCACAGTAGTACTCGGAATTCACTGTTTGGTTGGGTGGGACGAATTTTTTGTGCACAATTCCCTTGGTATCAAAGAAAACGATGATCATGCTCTTCACCTGTCTCGCTTTTTTGGGTCTTGGAAAGCCCAGGCTCTTCCACTGGGACGATTGTTGCTTTGTCTCTGGGTCATAACCGTAAATCCAGTTGAATCACTGCAAGGGTCTCCGTAGCACTTTCACGAGATTAGCACAGAATTTGATACACACGCACTGTTCTATTCGTGGACCCATCGTAAAATCACCACACACTAAACACAGAGTATTACGGAAATCACTGTGGACACGCAACATGTCCTCCCAGCTGAATGCCACTCTGCACACTGACTCATCAGATATGCAGCTCTCACCACCTAGCAGTGCAAAGATCTACTACTCCTACTTTCCAGATGGCAGCACCAGTCCCAAAAATTTTGGATTCGACCTCATACTCCCAAATATTGGGAGCATTCCACCCTATTTACAGACTCTTGCTCATGTGCTACATCAACTGTTGGTTCAACTATTTCTTGTACAGAACTGAATGCAGTTTTTTTCCCTTTTTTCAAAATTTAGGAAGTGTCCATTTTCTGAGAACCACTTAATAATTATTCAGAAAATATCATTTACTGACTCTTCTGCTACTTTCACTCCAATGGGATTTACTATAACACTAGTATTGTCTGCAAAAAGTAGCAATTCTGTTTGTTGACTGCTAAGCGGAAGGTCATTCACAAATTTAAGCAATACAAATGGAGCCAGAATTGAATCCCATGGGACTCCCTTACTGATATTTTTTCCCCCGATCACAAAAATTTTCTACCTTTCTAACATTGTCTGAATCAGCACAATCTTTTGCATTCTGTTTGTTCAGTATGATTCACACCCGCTGTGTGAAAAGCCATCAATTCCATAAAACTTGAGTTTTTCTGAAGAAAGTGACAAGATCTACACAATCAAACACCTTGGAAAGATCACAAATAATACCAGCCAGCAATATATTATTATTTAAGGCTTGTTCCATTTAATGAGTGAATGTATAAGTAACATTCTCAGTCAAGCAACACTTCTGGCATCCAAAGTGTGATATGCTAAGTAAATTGTTTCCACTTAAGTGTGCGACTACTCTCAAGTAAATTACTTTTTCGAATATTTTGGAAAAACATGTCAGTAAGGAAAGTGACAATTGTTTACATCTGTCTAGTCACCCTTCTTATGAAATGATTCAATAATTGCACATTTTAACCTGTCTGCAAAAATCGCCTGTACCTGTGATGCATTGCACATATCACTAAGCACATTATTTATTAAGATGGAAAAACTCTTCAGAATTCTGTTTGAAATTCCATTATCAAGCACGCATGAGCTTTCATTTCTTAGAATTTTTATAACTGTATCAATTTTAGTGAGGGGTGCTGGTGCTATTGCTAGTTGCTTAAATGTTTGTGGAATGACCTTTTTAATATGTTCTCCTGCTTCTTCAAGTGAACCATTTAATTCTACACTTGCTGCTATGTTTAGAAAGTGATTGTTAAAGGTATTGCAGCTTGTGAATTATCAGTCACAACTGGTTATTTAGTTTAATCGTAAAAAATCTTGCAGATAGACTGGATGTCCTATCTCCCACATGACAATGTTCCATATAGTTTTCATCATATTACCTGCATTATTTATTTCTGCAGGACATTACATAATTTCTCTCTTTCTTTTACATGAGGTTTTAATTCCCTTAGCTAATCATGCCTTTACACACACACACACACACACACACACACACACACACAAACAAACAAAATATTAAAATGAAAAATTACAAACTAAGTGTAATTAAAGTGGAATCTTATGTGTTAATCAGGTCCCACATTGGTCTAATGCGATATTAGATTTAACATTGTATCCTCAAACATTTATTAAAGCTGGATACATTTGTTATCCTCATCATCTTTGCCCAAATCACTCTACTTTGGATGTGAGCCTGCAGCAGGTTCCCTGTCTGCTACAACCATGCAGCTGTGCAAGTAAGTCACTGCTCGATTACTAGTTATTCTTTATAGTTCTTTTATTTCTATTAATACCGGCAATTAAACCAAGTACCACAGAATACAAATATGACTTTTGTACAGAATTTAAACATAAAATTCCACTTTAAATCGGACTTTGTTTGTCATAAAAAAAGTAAACAGCTATTTTCTGTGAAAATTGGGCATTGCATGAAAACAGAATCCCATCTGTACATTACAAAAATGAAACTGCTAATATACACCAAGACACCAGAGAGAATGCACATGACCCCACTTGGTGTATGTAAAAATCCTTTCTTCTTGAGCGTGTCCTGGTAATATCTGCTCCGACTACATATCCACTGACAAGGCATATTTCCAAACACATGCATAACACACACGGCCTCTCGTGAAGCAGCAAGAGCCAAAAACTAAATATCTTAATCAACAGTATATCCTAAACTGAGCACATTTACAAAAAGAGTTACAATAAAACACTTGAGGGGACATTGTATGTGAAATTTGTTGAAATTTGACATTTTCTGTTTTCTACTCCATAATGTACTTTGGACTTTCCTGAGCATTTTGATATTAATACATTAAAATCAGACAAGTGTGAGACCTTAAAATAATATTTTGAATGTTGACGTGTCACTGTCAAATTTTGCGCCTAAGCATATACTGCCACAGTTGAGCAGTCATATCTTGGGAACTACACCGTCTAAAAGACTGTGAATTGCTTTGTTTTTTGCCTAGTGCTACATCTCAGATGTTGGCATTACGAATAAACCTAAAAACCAAGCTGGGTAACACAAAACTGTCTGATGGCAAGACAATAAAATGTGCTGGAAGAATAACAGCCAAAGTAATTGATAAATTACAGGAATATTATGGGAAGGCCATTAGAGATATCTGTGACAATTTAAAGAAGACGAAAAAGAGCTGTGTGGAGCACTTTCTCTCATCGAATATCAACCAATGAAAAGCCGTGTCATGCTTTCTGTCCACCTCCACCAAACACTTGGTGTAAATATAGGTAAGCTGAATTTTCTGGCACCTGCATGAATTTACACATAAACATTCTCTTCTTTTGGCAGTAATGGAGGCAATTAAACCTATTTACAGAGATTTGGCACATCCTGAGCTACTAATAGAAGTGTTTACATGGGACGACCCAGAATATGAATGAGTCCTCCAATAATGTTGTGTGGTGCCATGTGCCTAAAAATGTATTTGTTGGCCTTATGACTCCAAAGTTAGCAATGTCTGATGCTGTAATAGCTTTTAATGGTGGGAACTATGAAAGACTTAAGGTTCTGGAGAAGTTAGGGGTAAGATTTGGACGGAACACAGCTAAAGGACTGCCAGAAATGGATGAGCTTCGTGTACTTGAAGCAGAGTTTTCTGCCCAGCAAATGACAAAAGACGCAAGAAAGAAAAGGAGGAGGCAAGCACTGGACTGTTGTGACACTGAAGAAGACACAGACAATGGGCCAGGGCAATTGTAGTGCATAAAAGACGCAGAAATGTAAGTTTTTATACGAATTTGTAATAAAAAAAGTTTTAAACCTCAATATCTCTGAACTACATTTTTTGCAATATATGACCCGTTTTCTATAAAAGTATTAATGGTAGAGACGAAATTTTCACAGCAAGCCAAGTGTGAGATTCAACACATATGGAACTAGAATAATTAAAATACCCCGAGTTGTTTTGTTTTTATGTTCATTTATTTACAAAATTTTGTCAAAAAATTGATTGTTTGAAAAAGAAAGATAACATGCCCCACAGTACAATTTAGTAATAATTCTAGTCCAGTGTATCTAGAAAGGTGCATTCAATAATTATGGAAAATTGTAAGTTGGTGTCTTAAATAAAAGTTTCCGAGATAATGGGCCACATAATTTGATAATTTAACACTGGCAGCGTAGGACATGCAATGTCCGCTTAATCAGCAGTTTTTCAAACAATGGAAAATACAGGATGGAATAACAACAATCAAATACATAAATAAAAGGGACACACACACACACACACACACACACACACACACACACACAAAGGAAGAGGGGGAGTGGGGTTGGGCAGAGAGAGAGAGAGAGAGAGAGAGAGAGAGAGAGAGAGAGAGAGAGAGAGCAGGGGGGAGAGAGGGGGGAGAGAGGGGGGAGAGAGGGGGGGGAGAGGGGGGGAGAGAGGGGGGAGAGAGGGGGGAGAGAAAGAGAGAAAGAGAGAGAGAGAGAGAGAGAGAGTGAGTGAGTGAGTGAGTGAGTGAGTGTGTGTGTGTGTGTGTGTGTGAGGAAGTACTTTGTACAATAAACTTAGTCTACTAGTCTACCTGAAATGTGCCCTTCTGCCACTGCCACTCTGCACCACCTCCATGTGGTTAGTAGCAATCTATTCTACTTCACTGTTGTTAACATTTGTGAACATAAGACACTGAAATAAGAATTCAAACTACATGCTGCTGAAATTATTTTCAAGCCATAGATGTAAAATAATCCACAAAAGTTCATTGAAGTTTCAGTATTTAAATAGCACTAAGCTCCATCCAAAAGTGAAGATTTTAATCAGTCAGTGAGTTCATAATGAAAATATTTAACAATGAACTGCTTATCTTCATGGTACTCTGTAATAATCTTGCTTGGCACACTTCGTTTGCAAGCATTACTTTTACAGTCATAAATGATTATTATCTTGACAATAATTCTGTTATCATCACAAAGATAAATTGCATAGTTCAGTGCTACGTTCTTCAAGCCAAATTCACACTCACAAATAAATTAATGCTTCCCAAATGTCACATTGTGGCACTGTTAGCCATCACACTTAGAAGACATGTTCCCTTGCGCTCCACAATTTACATTGTTTTAGTAAGGTATTATGATGCTACAATGTTCATCTTCGGCATGCTAGTGCAGAAGGTGTCACAAAACCAGTTAATTTCTAAATCTATGCATTCTGCATGTTTGTTTACTATACGCATGTATAAAAGCCAACTACTGGTATTTCCTTTGTATCAGAGTAAAATCATGTGTCAGATAAATCTGCTTAAAAAATCTGGGTCCTATAACTACACGTAAAATTTATACACGGTTGTCACGTTAACTGCATTAAAACTCATGCAAGTGTTGTGATATATTGTGTATTTTCAAACAATATGTATATCTGGGCGACTCATTTACCATGGTGGAAAGCCTATTCAGACAGCCATTGAGGAAATGGGGTGCAATCAACTGCATATTGAGGAGTGTGTTAGAACAAACACTGCCTGTTGTTTGGGCTCCAAGGACACGCTTAAATCATTCCAGTGTCTGACAGAGAAGGTTGACAATACTAGTCTTGCTCACACAGTTTCAAAGTAGCTCACAATCTGCATCATTATCTACAGAATTGGTGGTAGGCCCCATGGTTCTTAGTTCAGTGGTACGCTTAAACTGGAGACTTCGAAGGTTCTGTGGGAACATAGGCTGCGACTTCCTACATTTGTGTCAAAGGGTTGAGAACTGTAGAGCCATCCTAAATGGGAATAGTGTCCATTAAACATCATACGTGTATATGAAGAATTCACAGCGAAGTCTCAGAGTTTAAAGCAATCATAAAAAGCAATCGAGTTCACATAACACTAGGTACAGAAAGCTGGTTAAATCTGAAATTGATAACAGTGAGTTTTCTAGAGAGAATTTAAGTTTGTATCAAAAGGAGAGGCCAATGGAAAATAGATGTCAATTTTTTAAAATACGCAAGAAACTAAAAATTCATCACAACAGAAACTGATAATACATGCCAGATTGAGCAAGTCTCCATGTTAAGGATGAACATAAACTTATAACTGGATCTTTCTATCAGCCATCAGATACACACACATATTTAACTGAAAACTTAAGTGAAAATTTCACTTGGCTAGTTAGTTCCACATTCCATGGATCATTTGCACAATAAATCACAACAATGTGGAAAGAACCATCTTACATTCACATTGCAAATTAATTTGTAAATATGGTTACAGGCTGAACATTTATAATTTTTTTTTAAAATTAAGTATACAGATGTGAGTTAGTAATTCCTACCTATCACCTTGTACACATCACAATAACAGAAATTTTCTATGGAATAGAAGGAGCTGTCAAGGAGAAGCTTTATCAGATTGTTTTGAAATTTTACTTTACTTCCAGTCAGACATTTTATATAACTGGGTAAGTTACCACAAATTAGTAATTCCTACCTATCACCTTGTACACATCACAATAACAGAAATTTTCTATGGAATAGAAGGAGCTGTCAAGGAGAAGCTTTATCAGATTGTTTTGAAATTTTACTTTGCTTCCAGTCAGACATTTTATATAACTGGGTAAGTTACCACAAATTTTAGTCATGGCATTGTGCACCTTAATCTAGAGTAATAAATGTCATTTTTCTCTCTGGTATTGTAATTATGTACATTAATTATGTACATCATTGTTCCTTTTGAGCTGCAGGGGATTATTTACAACAAACTTCACAAGGGAATAAATATACTGTGAGGCAGTAGTCAGATTGCCCAACTTCTTAAACAAATGTCTACAAGATGATCGTGGATGAGCACCACATATTAATCTCACAGCATGTTTTTGTGCAGTGAAGACTTTCTTTCTTAAAGATGAGTTACCCCAGAATATGATGTTATTGAATGAAAATATGCAAAATACGTCAACTCATTAATTTGTCTCACCCCTACATTTGCAATGATTCCAAGTGCAAATGTTGCTTAACTATGTTGTTTTAGGAGTTCCAGAATGTGCTTTCTGCAGTTTAAATTCTTGTCAATATGGACACCAACGAATTTTGAAGTTTCCACCCTATATATCATTTCCTCACCATGTGTTACATTTATCACTAATGTAGTACCTTCAGGTATGTAGAACTGAATACTTAAAACTTTAAAATTGAGGGTCAGACCATTCACAGAAAACCAGTCAATAATACTTTTAAAAATATTGTTTACCATTTCCTCTGTTGCTGCTTGTATTCTTGGACTGATTTCAATACTAATGTCATCAACAAAAGTAACTAATTCATATGCTTTTTTTGACAGATCATTTGTATACAGAGTGTTTCAAAATGAACATACTGGTTTCAAGGCATTGTAGCCTTTATTACGTTCAACTTACAATTGTAAATGTTACACCAAATGAAACTCAAACAGTTTTGTTTGTATACCTGCACAGACCTGACAGATGTGAAAATTACCGAACTATCAGCTTAATAAGTCACAGCTGCAAAATACTAACACGAATTCTTTACAGACGAATGGAAAAACTAGTAGAAGCCAACCTCGGGGAAGATCAGTTTGGATTCCGTAGAAACACTGGAACACTTGAGGCAATACTGACCTTACGACTTATCTTAGAAGAAAGATTAAGGAAAGGCAAACCTACATTTCTAGCATTTGTAGACTTAGAGAAAGCTTTTGACAATGTTGACTGGAATACTCTCTTTAAAATTCTAAAGGTGGCAGGGGTAAAATACAGGGAGCGAAAGGCTATTTACAATTTGTACAGAAACCAGATGGCAGTTATAAGAGTCGAGGGACATGAAAGGGAAGCAGTGGTTGGGAAGGGAGTAAGACAGGGTTGTAGCCTCTCCCCGATGTTGTTCAATCTGTATATTGAGCAAGCAGTAAAGGAAACAAAAGAAAAATTCGGAGTAGGTATTAAAATTCATGGAGAAGAAATAAAAACTTTGAGGTTCGCCGATGACATTGTAATTCTGTCAGAGACAGCAAAGGACTTGGAAGAGCAGTTGAATGGAATGGACAGTGTCTTGAAAGGAGGATATAAGATGAACATCAACAAAAGCAAAACAAGGATAATGGAATGTAGTCTAATTAAGTCGGGTGATGCTGAGGGAATTAGATTAGGAAATGAGGCACTTAAAGTAGTAAAGGAGTTTTGCTATTTGGGGAGCAAAATAACTGATGATGGTCGAAGTAGAGAGGATATAAAATGTAGGCTGGCAATGGCAAGGAAAGCGTTTCTGAAGAAGAGAAATTTGTTAACATCCAGTATTGATTTAACTGTCAGGAAGTCATTTCTGAAAGTATTCGTATGGAGTGTAGCCATGTATGGAAGTGAAACATGGACGATAAATAGTTTGGACAAGAAGAGAATAGAAGCTTTCGAAATGTGGTGCTACAGAAGAATGCTGAAGATTAGATGGGTAGATCACATAACTAATGAGGAAGTATTGAATAGGATTGGGGAGAAGAGAAGTTTGTGGCACAACTTGACCAGAAGAAGGGATCGGTTGGTAGGACATGTTCTGAGGCATCAAGGGATCACCAATTTAGTATTGGAGGGCAGCGTGGAGGGTAAAAATCGTAGAGGGAGACCAAGAGATGAATACACTAAGCAGATTCAGAAGGATGTAGGTTGCAGTAGGTACTGGGAGATGAAAAAGCTTGCACAGGATAGAGTAGCATGGAGAGCTGCATCAAACCAGTCTCAGGACTGAAGACCACAACAACAACAACAACCTGCACACAATGGGAAGAGCATGGAATAACATAGAGTGACTGAAAAATGTGTTGAACGAGTGCGAGTCTTTCACTCTTTCACACTTAGCCTCAAGAAATATCCCCGCAGAAAGTTTATGTGCCTTTCTTTTTGGTGAATCAACTGTAACTGATGTTTCTTATCTTGCTGTGCTACAGCTATGGCCCGTGCCTCAATGGGAAAAAAGCTGAACAACACATCTTTATTTGGGAGCAAGACAGTGTGTTGCCTCAATGGCATAACTCAGTACGTCATTGGTTAAACGACGTTGTATCCAACTGGTGGATTGGGCGCAAGGGGCCGGTTGACACAGCGTTTTATGCACGGCTTCCACGTTCACACACGATCATGTGTACTAGCTGATCTGTCCGACTTTAGAAACAGTGTTATTGCAACAGTTAATCCTGACACATTGTTCAAGGTTTTGGCACAACTCGCCTATCGACTTGATGTGTGATTGGTGTTCACACTGAATAATTGTAAGAAAAACTGTTTGTGTTTCTCTTTCATTTGGTGTATCATTTATAATTGTAAGGTGAATGTAATATGTGCTACAAAGCCTTAAAACCTGTATATTCATTTTGAAACACCCTGTACACAGTATTTTAGGGACTATAATGAGCACTTTTTTCTTCAAAAAATTGCCTTCATAATTCTGGTAATTCTTATACTACAAATTAATATAAAAATGTCCAGTGTTTGATTTAAAAGCCTGCCAGTCTTAAAAATGGCCATATATTCGATGCAGCAGGAAACCTATCTCTCTCTGGTAACATGCGATTCAACTGGCAGCAGCACTGCACCGATGCAATGAACACAAGTTGTCAGGATCCACAAGCTTACCAACACTGTTTCCATCCCACCCCGGCATCAAAAACCCAGGACACTATCTGGCCTACAATGCGTCACTGCAGTCCACGGTGCACGTGAACTTGAACTGAAAGTAAGAAGGCTGTGTCTACTGTATCTCCCAACTGCAGCAACAGGCTCCACACTCATACAAGATTCTATTTCAGTCAGCAGCAGTCTGCTCAACTCAAGTGTTCACACGCTCACAGCAGTGTTAACCCTGGACTGACCACAGTGCTTTAGGACCTCTACAAAACTCACATTTCTGTGTGTAGTTGCTATACCTATTTCATCCAGTTTACTCCTAATGCTGTAATTACCATCTTTAGCTAGGCTGTTTCCTGCTCCCCTTACTACAATAGCCTTGATTCTCCTTGCTAAAATCTTCACACTAATTCCCTACTTCTTCTGTCACCAGGTTGAAGCATGCACTTGGTTTCACAATTCTTGTAGTTTGGTACCCTGTTCCAAATTTGTGCTGTACCATTTGGCCAAGACCCCTCCAATGGGTACTATCTAGCAGGTAGGCCTTTTCCTTCCTACTATCTTTTCGTACCAACCTACACCTAGTTTCTTTGCTAGTAGTCTGCTGTACCCAACTGGACCTCCGGCTGGATGAGGCTCTTCCCATCCTATATCAAGTAACAAGTCAAATTTATTTCATACTGTAAGCCCAGGTATAGATGGAGGAGTTAAAGAGCTGTTCCCTGAGCCCACAGTTCCATGGGAGAACCTTGTTGAACACCCCATTCAGTTCACTACTACAGTCACCAAAATGCCATTCCAACTCACAGTCCACACATACCACTCCCTCTGACTAGCCTGTGACAACACCCACACTTACTACACACCACAACACAGATCAAATGCTTAAAAATAGAATTAAACCACTTAACACACTTTACAATACACAAATATTTGTTATTTATGAGCACCAAAAATTAGGTCTACAGGTTATCACTTCAAGTCTATGATATAATGTAAAAAATTAATTATTTCTGCTTACAAGAACAACTCAGCACTCACTCAACTGCAATGTCTATTTATTAACTTATTCACAACAGAATGCAACTTTAATGTAAGCACAGCGTATGTAAACACGCTACTAGTGCAAAAATTTCTAAATAAAACAATTTAAAATTCACGCTACTTTCCAGAAATATGAACTTAATAATGAATAAGCACGCTCTACTTAAATTGCCGGAAAAAAAAACAGGACTATTAAACAGGATTCTCTAAGTTAACTATGCCAAAATGTAAAAAAATATGATTACACCCCTACCTTACCACCTTGTTGTGTTTTTTGGCGTAATACATAAAAGTGATACCTTCAATAGTAAGCTTAAAAAACAAGCTAATACACATACTAATTGAGTAATTTGCACTAAATTCACCATTACTACAATCTAAATAACATATCTTTACAAGGGTGCAAAAACTTGGCTTGTCACATCTGGCATATGGCTGCCAACTGCTGTAGTACGAAGTTCCCTGTCGTACTGTTATTCCTGTAGAAAACATTAATCATCCAACAATCAGTTGGGATAATTACAGTTTTGTAAGGGATGAGTGTGATATGACATCATGCCAAACAGTACTAAATGCCTTCTCTGAAAACTACCTAGAATAGATACTCCAGAAGCCCACTCATGGTAGAAATATATTGGATCTAACGGAAACAAATAGCCATACATTTGTTAAAAGACATATTAAATGTTTCCACATCGGCTGTTGTTGACAAGTATTCACTTTGTTACATCTTTGATGGTTGGCCAATTTGCAACTGCACCCTAAAAAGGAACAGTGCCAAGATACAGCAGGTATACGTCTGGCTTACTGGTGTGCAAAGAATAATGTTGTACAACATGTCACTTTTTTGCTATTGGAAAGAACTCATCACTTTTTCTAAATATATATTTATTTTTGTTATTTATCATGTAAATTTTTATGCTTATGTCCCATCTGGCGGAGCCATTTGTTACAATAACAATTCAGACTCTAAATGCGAGCTCCCTTTAATTGTAAAATGTCACTTTCCAACTAATGTAAGCCTATTTGTCATACATACATAGTTACGTAGTCACTGGTTTACTTATGTAGTTATGTACAACCTGGCAAAGTAATATTTCTAATTATTTTACGCCCAAACAGTAATGAAGAGTTTCTCCTTTCCTTGGATTTCGCTCCACTCTGCAAATGCATTTGATGATTTGCCACTCTGTTTGTTCTGGACTTGCATTTTACAATTCTAGCCTTCAAATATATACTTATAACAACATACAGTACATTAAGTCTGACACATTCATCTATGCATGGATGCACTGATTCAAACTGCTATAACCATTTCTCGTGTGGACAGAAGTGACAATTGGAATTTAACAACAAAAGTGAGCACACACAGTGATGTATAATGTGGCATTAGTTTTGAAGATTACTTTACTGCACTCAGTAAGAATTCTGGTTTCAATTTTACTACTTGCAAGTTAAGAGCTCGCTCTCAGATTGGCTGTGTTTGCCATTTTATAATCGGATAATTTTACTATATATTGATATTCGTAAGTTCAATTTTAGGCTGTCCATTGTAAAATATTATTTTTTCTATGTCAGTAAACCAAATATGTACTTGCTGTATTTTTTTTTTCGTGTCTTTGCAGGTTGTACTTGAAAATGACCTGTAAGGTCGAAATTGGACAATTGTGCAAGATGTAATAAAGTTAATATTTGTCAACAAACCTTTAAAATGTCTATTTTTGAAGAGCTCCACACTGAAACTTTTATCAATGAGCACAGTGCTGTTTTAGCAATGATTAACAAAGTACAAAGGGCAACTAAAACAATTGTAAAGATTTAGGTATTCAGTGAACAAGTTAAGGGGCTCCGGAAAGGCTCAAAATCATGAAAAGTTCAATTTTTACTTTTTTTGCGTTTTCTGAATCTGCAGACTATTACCTTTTAATAAGATATATAATTTATTCAATTCCGAAGACTACAACTATTTTTAAATTCTTTTTGAAATGTGTTCTACATGGGCGTGACCCACTGTGGCGCTGTTAAACTGCTGTCAAATGGTGTTATTATTAACGTCCGTGTTCATCAGGTACATTTTAGTGATGTGAGATAAAGTATGTGTTGTGGCTAACCTGTGTGGTGTGATTGTCGATTGTTTCACGTTTATTTACTCTGTTGTTATCTCGAAAATATTCGTAATTAATTCTGTTTCTTGAGTCTCTGTTTTGTTGAAGTATAATAATGAGTAAAAGTAAAGTTATTAGAAATCCTTTGAAGGCTTTTAAGAAAAGGAGAAATGTTGGAAAGCCAAAGGTATGTGTTATTACTGTAAACAATAAAGACGATAACCAAGTGAGTGAACCTAACCTCTCAAGTACACCTGCCCATAGCAGTCAAAGTGGGAAAGAAAATACTTCACAGAAGAAGCTTGGTTCAATGAGTGAAAACTATGGATGTTTTATGGGCGAATCGGATGTGAATGAAATATTTGATATGTCGGTTCTCAAAGGAATTTTTTCAAACTGTGTAAGATGTATTCATTGTAGTGAAGTTGGTCTGGAACTCTCCATAATAAAGTACGTAGGACTTGCTAGTGAAATACAACTGAAATGTGATAAGTGTTCATACATGACCACCTTTTGGAACAGTGTTGCAGTAACTGCAACTGAAGAAAATGGTAGCAAAATCTACGAACACAACAACGAGCGATGCTTGCTTTAGACAAGGAACGACTTCGGGCTGCAGACAGGGCTGTAAAGCGTCTAGAAATACAAGCAAGAGTAAACAGGAGGAGGAACAAGAGGAAGCTGGAGGAGGAGTTTGCAGAGGATGAAGATAATCCATCCTATGGACCTGGAATGCACTAAAAAGTTAATCCAATCTTTGTCGCTCGATTCCCAAAACTTTTATTTTCTCATACTAATTACATGTTTTCTAAGGATCTTCCAAACATATTTGTTTCAAACTTTCAGTAAATGTTACACAGTACCTTCTGCATAATTTAACACAGCCTTTTTCCAAAAAACTGTATATTTTTGAATATATAAATAAAAAATTGCAAAAAAAATGTTGTGAATTTTCATTACAATTGAAAAAAAAAATCATCTTTAATAACTGAACTAAAATTTTGTAAAATCCCTGTGTTAAGTTGTAGCCCATATTCCAATAAATAATCTGTAAAAAGTTCAACTTCCTACCTCAAATACTTTGTGAGGAAATATGTAATTTATAAGCGTTATTTTAACATTGCAAGTATAGGGCGTTCCGGAGCCCCTTAAAAGATCTGTGGTGTAATATCTCAACGATGGATTTCAAACATTTACCTCAGGACAGGAGTTTGTAGAAGAAATGTGGCACAAGTTTAGAAGAACAGCTGACCTTACACTGGACAGATAAATACCTATCAGAACAGTTCATGGTGGAAGAGACTCTCCATAGTATACAGTCACTGCAAAGAAATTCCTACTGAAACAAAGGCTACTGCAAAATTGGTGTACAACAACAACGACGATGATGATGATGATGATGATGATGTCCCATACTCCTTGACGAGCGTAGGGGAATGATGCGGGAGACCCACAGTGCCGGACTAGGCAAGGTCCTAGAGGAGGTGGTTTGTTGCCTTCCTCTGACCGTAATGGGGATGAATGATGATGAAGACAACACCATAACACACAGTCATCTCGAGGCAGGTGAAAATCCCTGAGCCCACTGGGAATCAAACCCGGGACCCCGTGCTTGGGAAGCGAGAACGCTACCGCGAGACCACGGGCTGCGGACAGTGTACAACAAAGGATAGTGTTATACTTGGAGAAAGGCTTCTGACAAGACAGACTGGAAAGATATCCAATGTTGCTTGCCTTGGTTTGCGTGCAGACGGGAGGCTGCTCTGATGCTTGACGGGAGCCTGACACGCATGTTGCAGAGCATATCAGTGGCGGCACGATCCAAGTGCTCCTGCCAAGATCTGCCAGCGTCTGGACATGTCAGAAGTGTCGTTAGCAGATTGCATAAAAACAGTCATCATGACGCATCTTGAATGTGTGGAGTATAATGAACTAAATGTACAGCAACTCATGATAAACCAAATTAAAGAGCTCCATGGGATGATTATTTTGATAGATGCACTGGTGTGGACGTGCAGTATTTAATTAGTTAATGAATGGAGAAGGAATCTGGAACAACTCTTTGAACTAACATTTATACTAGTTAAGCCACACAGAAGATTGACTTACCGGAAGAAATCATTTGGCAAAGCAAACCAAAGGTGGATAGGAGAGAAGTAGAGAGGAGAGAAGACTAGTAGGTGTGTTGATGGGATAGAAAGCACGTATAGTGCTGGAGTGTGAGCAGATAAGGGCATAAGTAGGTGGAGAACAGTGACTAGTGAAGGCTGAGGACAAGGGGGTTAAAAAAACAAAGGATATGTTGCAGGGTAAGTTCCCACCTGCAAAATTCAAAAAAGCTGATGTTTGTAGAAGAATGCAAATGGTGCAGGTTGTGAAGCAGTCACTAAAATGAAGTAGCTTGTGTTCGGGGCATGTTCAGCAATTGGGTGGGCCAGCTGTTTCTTGGCCACAGTGTGGAAGTGGCCATTCATTTGGACAGGCAGTTAGTTTGTAGTCACACACACATAGAAAGCAACACAGTGGTTGCAGCTTACTTGGTAGATTATATGGCTGCTTTCACAGGCAGTCCTGCCTTCTGATGGTGTAGGAGATGGTTGTGACAGGACTGGAGTAGGTAGTTGTGGGAGGATGCATAGGACAGGTCATGCCTCTTGGTCTATTGCAGGGATATGAGCCACGGAGCAAGGTGTTGGGGGCATGGTGTAGGGATGGACAAGGAAACTTTACAGTTTCCATGAGTAGCAGAATTCCATTGTGGGAGGGATGAGAATCGTATCAAGCATTTCAGTGTATGACAAGAGGTAGTTGAAATCCTGGTGGAGAATCTACATCTACATGGATACCCCGCAAATCGCACTTAAGTCCCTGTCTGAGGGTTCATCAATCTACCTTCACAATAATTCCACTCTTAAACAGCATTAGGGAAAAACAAATACCTACATCTTTATGGGTGAGCTCCGATTTCCCTTACTTTATTATGATGATCGTTTCTCCCTGTGTAGGTTGGCATCAACAAAATATTTTTGCGTTCAGAGGAGAAAGTTGGTGATTGAAATTTCAAGAGAAGATTCCGCCACAATTAGAAACGACTGTTTTAATGATGCCCATTCCAAATCCTGCATCATGTCTGTGACACACACTCCCCTATTTCTCATAATACAAAACAAGCTGCTCTTTTTCGAACTTTCTCAGTGCACTCCGTTAACCCTACCTGGTAAGGATCCCACATCATGCAGCAGCACTCCAAAAGAGGACAGACAAGCAAAGTGTAGGCAGTCTACTAGACCTGTTACATCTTCTAAGTGTTCAGCGAATAAAACTAAGTCTTTGGTTCACTTTACCCATAACATTTTCTGTGTGTTCTTTTTAATTTAAGTTATTCATAACTGTGATTCATAAGTATTTAGTTTTCAAATCTCTTTCCTTCTCATCCCATACAGTAAGTCTCCCCTGGCCTGCGGTTCTGGGTGTTTTCCTGAAATCTACCCCTTTTCCTATACCTCTCCAGTCCTTTTCCTTCATCCTTCAACCCTTCTCCCGAAGAAGGAGCTGAAAGCTTTCCAATCACAACTGTCTTTTATGTGTGTGTTCTGCTGCTGCTTGGTGAGTAGATTTTTGTATCTATCCAATTAAATAAGTATTTAGTTGAATTTACAGCCTTTAGATTTGATTGATTTATTGTGTACCCAAAGTATAAGGGATCAAACAATGGAAAACCCAGGATGGAATATAACAATATCATACCTTTTTGTTGTGCCTATCTGCAACTCACCATCTCTGCAATATTGTTACGAAGTTTAAGGGATTCCTACTAGCACTCACATGGATGACCTCATGCTTTTCATTATTTAGGGTCAATTGCCAAGTTTCCCACCACCCAGATACCTTTTCTAAATCATTTTGCAACTTCTTTTGATTTTCTGATGACTTTACTAGGAGGATAGCAACAGCGTCACCTGCAAACAACCTAAGACTGCTGCTCAGATTGTCTCCTAAATTGTTTATATAGATCAGGAACAGCAGAGAGCTTATAACACAAGCTTGTGAAATGCCAGAAATCGTTTCTGTTTTACTTGATGACTTTCCGTCAATTACTTCCAACTGTGGCCTCTCTGACAGGAATCACGAAACCAGTCGCATAACAGATGATATTCCATAAGCACACAATTTAATTACATGCCGCTTGTGAGGCATGGTGTCTAAAGACTTTTGGAAATCTAGAAATACCAAATCAATGTGAAATCTCTTGTCAATAGCACTCAACACTTTGCGTGAGTAAAGAGCTGATTGTGTTTCACAAGAGCAATGTTTCCTACATTCGTATTGACTATATGTGTCAGTACACCATTCTCTTCAAGTAATTCATAACATTCAAACACAATGTACAATGTGATAGAAAGTCCTGCTGCACATCGATGTTAATGATATGGGCCTGTAATTTAGTGGATTACTCCGATTACCTTTCTTGAATATTGGTGTGACCTGTGCAGCTTTCCAGTCTTTAGGCAAGAATATTTCGTCGAGCATGTAGTTGTACATGGTAGTTAAATATAGAGCTACTGCATCAACATACTCTAATAGGAATGTAACTAGTATAGAGTCTGGACCAGAAGTCTTGTTTTCATAATGTGATTTAAGTTGCTTCCCTACTCTGAAGAAATTAATTCTACACTGAAGCGCCAAAGAAATTGGTACAGGCATACGTATTCAAATACAGAGATACTTAAACAAGCAGAATACAGTGCTGCGGTCGGCAAAGCCTATATAAGGCAACAGTGTCTGGCATAGTCGTTAGATTCGTTATTTCTGCTACAATGGCAGATTATCAAGATTTAAGTGAGTTTGAACATGGTGTTATAGTCGGCACACAGGCAATGGGGCACAGCATCTCCGAGGTAGCAATGAAATGGGGATTTCCTCGCACGACCATTTCATGAGTAAACTGTGTATATCAGGAATCCAGTAAAACATCAAATCTCCGAGACCACTGCAGCTGGAAAAAGATCTTGCAAGAACAGGGCCAACGACGACTAAAGAGAATCATTCAACATGACAGAAGTGCAACCCTTTCCCAAATTGCTGCAGATTTCAATGCTGGGCCATCAACAAGTGTCAGCATGTCAACAATTAAATGAAAGATCATCAATACAGGCTTTCGGAGCCAAGGCCCACTCGTGTACCCTTGATGACTGCATGACACAAAGCTTTACGCCTCACCTGGGCCTGTCAACACTGACATTGGACTGTTGATGACTGAAAAATATGTTGCCTGGTCAGACAAGTTTCATTTCAAATTGCATCAAGTGGATGGATGTGTACAGGTATGGAGATAACCTCATGAATCCATGGACCCTATATGTCAGCAGGGGACTGTTCAAGCTGTTGGAGGCTCTGTAATGATGTGGAGTGTGTGCAGTTGGAGTGATATCTAGACATGATTCTGACAGGTGACATTTACATAAGCAGCTTGTCTGATCACCTGCATCCATTCAGGTTCATTCTGCATTCAGACCGACTTGGGCAATTCCAGCACGCCAATGCCATACCCCACAAGCCCAGAATTGCTACTGAGTCAAGCAAATTTTTATCTGCTTTTTTGAATGGATATATTTTTCGTTTAGTTTTGTAGGATTTGGGAGTTATGGCATTCAGTCTCTCTACGACAACCCTGTGTTCACTAATCCCTGTATCCATTTTGATGCTCATTATTTGCTCTGGATACTTTGTTGCTAAGACGTAAAGCGAGTTTTCACAACCGTTCACTATTCAAGTGGGCTCATGAGCTAACATCTCAAAATAAATTTTCAGAGAACGCGTCTACCATAATTCCAGATGATGTTTTATGTCTATCTCTATATTTAAATATCAATATAATGGAAGGAAACATTCCACGTGGGAAAAATTATATATAAAAACAAAGATGAGGTGACTTACCGAACAAAAGCGCTGGCAGGTCGATAGACACACAAACAAACACAAACATACACACAAAATTCAAGCTTTCGCAACAAACTGTTGCCTCATCAGGAAAGAGGGAAGGAGAGGGGAAGACGAAAGGAAGTGGGTTTTAAAGGAGAGGGTAAGGAGTCATTCCAATCGGGAGCGGAAAGACTTACCTTAGGGGGAAAAAAGGACAGGTATACACTCGCACACACGCACATATCCATCCACACATACAGACACAAGCAGACATATTTAAAGACGAAGAGTTTGGGCAGAGATGTCAGTCGAGGCAGAAGTGTAGAGGCAAAGAAGTTGTTGAAAGACAGGTGAGGTATGAGTGGCGGCAACTTGAAATTAGCGGAGATTGAGGCCTGGCGGATGACGAGAAGAGAGGATATACTGAAGAGCAAGTTCCCATCTCCGGAGTTCGGATAGGTTGGTGTTGGTGGAAAGTATCCAGATAACCCGGACGGTGTAACACTGTGCCAAGATGTGCTGGCCGTGCACCAAGGCATGTTTAGCCACAGGGTGATCCTCATTACCAACAAACACTGTCTGCCTGTGTCCATTCATGCGAATGGACAGTTTGTTGCTGGTCATTCCCACATAGAATGCGTCACAGTGTAGGCAGGTCAGTTGGTAAATCACGTGGGTGCTTTCACACGTGGCTCTGCCTTTGATCGTGTACACCTTCATATTTAAATATGTACTTTGGCCAACATTTCAAGGGTAAATTGAAGTCACCACCAACTATAATTGTATGAGTCAGGTATGTGTTAGAAATAAGACAAGTTTTTGTTGAACCTTTCAGCAGTTGTATCATCTAAGTTGGGAGGTCAATAAAAGTATCCCATTATTATTTTATTCTGGTGGCCAAGAATAACCTCTACCCATACTAACTCACAGAGACTTTCTACTGCAATATCGCTACATGATAAACTACTTCTGACAGCAACAATATGCCACTGTCAACTGTATTTAATCTATCCTTTCTGAACACCGTTGAAGGTCCTTCACAAAAATTTCGGCTTAACTTATCTCCGGCGTTAGCCAGCTTTCAGTACTTATAATGATTTGGACATCAGTGCTTTCAATCACCACCTGGAGCTATGGTACTTCCCCAACACAACAATTTACAACTGTTATAGCGATGGTTCTTCAATCTGCACTTGTTGAAACTGAAGCACTTTTTTGTTTTTCCTTGAGACCCTCTAGCCTAAAAAGACGCAGCCCTCACTATCTGTGTAGCTGCCTCTTTCACACAATGGACTTCTGACCTATTTAGCACAATTTGAAACCCCACCACCCTACGGCGCAAGTTGTGGAAGCTGCAGCCTACGTGATTGCAAAACTGTCTGAGGCCCTGATTCAGACCCTCCACTCGGCTCTGTACCAGAGGTCTGCAATCGGTTCTGGCAACTATGCTGCAAAGGGTGAGCTCTACTTTCATCTCATATTCAAGACTGGCAGCCTTCACCACTTCTGATAGCCATCCGAAACCAAAGAGAATCTCTCCAATCCAAAGTGAAACACATCACTGGTGCTGACGTGAGCCACCAACTGCAGTTGGCTGCACCCTGTGCTCTTCACGGCATGCCGAAGGACCCCCTTCTACACCTAGAATGACTCTACCCTGTATGGACACGGAGTGCACATTGGCTTTTTTCCCCTTCATTAGCAGCCATGTCCCTAAGGGGCTCCAAAATGCACCTAACATTGGAGCTCCCAGATCCTGCAGGCTGACAGGTGTCCTCTAGAACAGGACAAGAGACTGCATCTAGCTGAGGGACAGTGTCAGCCACAGACAGCACCTGGAACCTGTTTGTCAGACTAACCTGGGAGGCTTTATATTTGACCACCTGGGGAGTCTTTCACAAACTGCCATGCCCGAGGTGAACTCCCACTCGACCACGGGTGATAGATCAATCTTAATGTGAGCAGTAACTGGGCTGGCCAATGGTGCGGACCAACTGGCACACTCATGGGTCATGCTGGATGTCCATCGGATCCCCAAAGCCGGTCTATGACAGTGATGCCCATCTACTGCAGCCTCAAACTGCATTACCAAAGCCAACAAAGCCTGGAGCTGACAGCAAAATGTCACCAACTCAGCTTACATCTGCATACAGCAATCACAGTCCCTAACCACACGAAAGACAATGGAAAAAAACACTATGCAGACAAACAAACGACTATCAACATGTGCTTCAAAACTCTTCTGTAGTCATTGATGAAAATGCAAGTACTGTGTCTAATAAGTAAGATTTATATGGAGAGATTCCAAAAAGAACTACCAAATCATACAGGTGAGACTCAATAATTCGCTCCTGATCAGGAACTTTCAACATGTCAACAAGTTAGTTTACTTTCCGACACAAACTAAAATGCAAGAAGTGTAAATATTAAATTAACATGCATAAATTCAAAAACTATACCACCAAAGCACACAGATGAAACTAGATAATTTGCTCCTGGCTAGGAACTTGTAAAATATCACAAAATTGGTTACTTCTCTGTTGCTGCTCTATTTTTCCCAGCAGCTGCTGTCTGACTCCGTTGCTCCAGTCTGAGGTGGTACTGAGTCATAAGGGGAGTGCACCTCTGTGGCCTGACAGTGTGCATGTGGGAGATTGTAGGTGACTGGAGAGACAAGGCATAGGAGATATGTTTCTGCAAAAAATTGGAAGATCACTTCAGTCTATGAAAGCCTCGGCATATGTGGATGGAGCAACTGATGTAGCCATCATTAAGGTGGAGACAACATTGAGGAAGGTGGTTTGCTGGGTTGAGGAGGACCATATGATGCACATGGAGAAAGTGTTGAGGTTCTGGAGAAATGTGGATAGGGTGTCCTCACACTCAATCCAGATCACAAAGATGTCATCAATGAATCTGAACCAGGTGAGGGGTTTGCAATTCTGGGTGGTTAGGAAGGTGTCTTCTAGACGGCCCATTAACAGGTTGGCATAGGATGGTACCATGCAGTTGCTTATCGGTGTAGCACAGATTTCTTTGTAGGTGATGCCTTCAATGTGGAATTAACTGTTTTCTGAGGATATAGTTGGTCATGATGGCCAGGAGGGAGCTTGTAGGTCTAGAATCCACTAGCCACTGAGAAAGACAGCGTTCAACAGCAGTAAGGCCATGGGCATTGGGGATGTTACTGTAGACGGGGGTAGCATCAACATTGACAAGCAAGGTGCAGGATGGTAAAGGGAAAAGCATTGTGGAGAGTCAGTGGAGGTAGGTGTCTTTTATATAGGAAAGTAGGTTAGAAGTAACAGGTGTGTTGGTCCACAAGAACACAAAGTGTCCAGTGTCCTTGGGGGGGGGGGGGGGGGGGGGTACACAATAATCAGACACAATGGGCCATCTTGGGTGGTTGGATTTATGGAGTTTAGAAAGCCTGTAGAAGCTAGGGATATGGAGAAGGGTGGGTACGAGAAAGGGAACAGCGTCAGGGAAGAGGTTCTGGGATGAAACTAAGAATTTGAGGGACTGGATATCCTGCTCGAATTCTGGAGAGGGGCCACTGTGACATGAATTTGTAGGTGGGCGTATCTGACAGTTGGTGGAATCCCCCTTCCTTGCAGTTCATAATCACAATGGTGCAGTCTTTGTAGTCAAGATAGGACTGTTAGGTCAGGGTAAGTTTTTAGGTGACAGACTGTGGTTTCCAGGGTGAGGGATTTTGGGAAATCACACTTACACCTTCAGAAAGAACTGCAATTCTACCTGATGGCAATGACTCCACCACTATGGTACAAAATGCAGGGATAATCTTGCAGAGGGACTCCCCAGCTGTCAGATATATACATTTACAAACCCTCTCACAGTGACCCCATTGCAGAGTTCCAGCAGGATCTCCATTCCCTCCTCAAATTCTTTTAGTCTGTACCTCGAGCTCTCCCCTGAGACTCACTTTCTTCTCATTCCCACCATTCCCCACAGTCCTGTCTTCAACATGCTTTTTGAAGAACATAAGCTCATCTACTCACAACGCCCCATTGTTGCTGTTAACTGTACCCACAGAGAGATTTTCAGACATCTCATCTGGCTCAGATTCATTGATGACAACTTCGTGGTCTGGACCAAGGGTGAGGACACCCTACTCACATTTTTTAAGAACCTCAACACTATCTCCCTCATTCATTTCACCAGGTCACCCAACAAGCAGTTTCCTCTATGATGACCTTCACCTCTGTAACTCCATCCAGGGTCATTGTGTTGGACATGTTTGAAGAGGCAGGATCTGTGTCACTCTGGGCAGTGTTACAGCAGCTTAATTTCGGTCTTAGAAATTTCTGTGTCTGCTGACACTTGAATTATGAATTATTTCACTGTGAGTTGGGAATTTGAATCTGGCAGGACACTGTGGAGTTACAATTTTATGCACCTGTGGACACTTACACTTTGAATTACTTTGTTGTGAATCAAGACCTTAACTCTGGCACACCTACAAAGAGATACAAATTCTATTTACTTACATTTATAATGATTTGCAAACCACTTTATGGGGTCTCGAGTCATATTAGGTTGAAGTAAAGACAGCAATTAGCTGTCCATTATTGAATGCGTGGAATTCATTAGTAAAGTGTGGTACATTCTGATAGTTAATATCATTGTTGAATGACATTATTGATGTGTCATACCTATAAACCAAAACTGAGTCACAAATCAATGAGCCACAAACCAAATCAATCAACTCTAACAAATACTTCGCTGTAACAATTTGTAGGGATATGAAATGAAACAATCACATAGGCCTGGTAGTATGGCAGGCTGGTTCATTGGTAGAATACTAGGAAATACAATCAGTGTCAGAAGGAGACTGGTAACAAAATGTTTGTAGCTCACATGTGTAGCACCTGTACCAAACAGGACTAATAGGGGATACTGAATGTACACAAAGAAGGGCAGTAAGAATACTCAGGTCTGTTTGACCAACGGGAGAGCATCGTGGATAGGCTAAGAAAATTGAACAGGCCAACACCTGACACATGCAAATTATCTCACGAAAGTCTAATAGTAAGTGAGGAATCTATGAATATATAACTCCCTAAATCATGTCACAGGGATCACAATGACAAGATTAAACTAATTACAGCACAACAGAGCATTCGTAGTGAAATGGAAGGAACCTTTAATGATTGGGGCAACTGTAAGTGCCCTCTGTCATGCACTTCAAAGTGGTTAGCAAAGTAAATGTAGATGTAAAATTGTATTTCAATTTGTTACAGTGACAATTTACATCAATTGCTGATACATACGGATAGGAAAAAAATCATTTTATGGCCAATTTCAGGGTTATTTTATTGCCAGATCAGATGTTATTGTTTTCCAGATTCTGTATTACCTTTTTTGCCAGCTTCATCATTACCTTTTTTTATCAAATTCGGTGTCACATTTGTGCCAAATTTGGGGTCCGCATTTTTGCCATTTTTCTTGCTAAATTTTGTGCGTTCTACTGATTTTGGGGTTTGTCAATTCTGCTGCTTTTGTCAATTTTGTATTTTTCTCTTTTTAGTTTTATTTTTTTCCAAATTCACAGTAATTTTTGCCGAATTTGGAGTTACCTCTCTTGCCAAGTTCAGTCTTACCCTTTTCGCCAAACCATGGTTTTTTTTTTTTTTTGCCAGATTCAGTATTACTTTTACGTCATATTCATTGTTTGTCACTGAACTCTATGAAATTATTTTGCTAAATTTGTTCTTTCTTGACAGTTTTAGTGTTTTTTTTTTTTTGTTTTATTTCTCCAATTTGGTGCTGTTTTTTGCCAACTGAGCTGCTTAGGTGTGACATCACATCATAGTAACAAGGGAAATGAACACACATTTTAAGATTATACATGACATGCAGCCTTGAGAAAATAAGAAAGTCAAAATGCAATTTCAACATTCAATAACTAGCAATTTCGAAAACTGGTGGACTGCCACACTCATATTTAGAACCTTTTTTTATACATGAAATTGACAAATCTTGTAATATTGCATAAAAATCACTGATTTCACAATATTTTGCAAGACCCACTGGTTTTGTGATATTTCATTAAAAATATCCTATTTTATGTTATTTTCTGCATTATCATGAAATTTTCTTGTACCTACTACATAAATTATTTAATGCCATAAAAGATTGTTGCATCAGTTAAACTTTGATAACGTCAAATATCACAATTCATGACTTACCATACTCTTGATTTGGAGACTGTCCATCCTCGCATTTCTCCAACAGCTGACAAAAGAGTACTGCATCTAAAGTATTCCGTCTTCTAAGTTTTGAATTGAAAGAGGAACTGCTGTTTTTTGTATCACTATAAGAAGATAGATTTAATGAACTTCACACATCAAAATACAATTTTATTAGTCTTATAGACCTTTGATGTTCTTATTAGTATTATTAAGTTAAATGAACATTCAGTACAGAGCTATGAAAGATAAAAGCTATCCAATTCTATCTAAATAACAGTTCAGAAACTCTTTCTCAGCATTCTTAGCAGTTAGGACGATACAGATGAATGTTTGATATGAGTGACCAGTGACATAAGAAACATATGACAAACGCTGTAAACAATATGGTGACTACAACATTTTGTTATTGACAATTTTTTTTTTCAAACAGGTTGAGATATAGGTATAGCTCAGTCTCTTAGCATAACTGTGTTTTTTTTAAGTATTCATTTATTAACTTCGCCAACTCGCAACCTAACTGTTACATTCCAATCTAACCTACACATTGATCTAGGCTACTGATCAGTGTGTTACCACAACCAGTTTTTCTTGATTTTTTTTTGTTTCCAAACTCATTGGCTTTGCCAATTAACAATAAGACTGTGAAAACATGCACAAAAAGGTGACCGTAGCTATTAACATAACATCACTGGCCAAAGCCAATGACTCACATCAAACACTTATCTTGCCCCAGTTAGGATATCAAATTTTTTTTTAATGTAGGCCTACTGTTAGATATGAACTCAATAAGAAAAAACAAAAAGGAATTAAATCATTCAATGCTAACAAACAAATAAATGCACTTAGGGTTGATATAAATTACTTTTCTATACAACTGTCACAGAATTCCACAAACATGTTCAATAACAACAGCTGTCAGTCTATTGTACAAACTGTGAACTTTTTCCCATTTTCTTTTTTTCTGTAATGTTATGAAAAGCAATACCTTCAGTAACTTGATTAAATGTCTATCATTTTGGTGTGAAACAGGGGTAGTTGGGTGCAAATTTACCGTTGGTATCCCTGAAACATCCAAACTGTCAAGAGTTGTTATACTCAGGCTGAACACTTGCAGAGAAACTCACCACTGCCTGTAAAACTCGTTTAATGTCAGCACATACTGTAGTGCCAACTCATGTGATTCTGCTTTGCTCTAATATCTAATAACCAATACTTCAACTATCTGAGGATAGCAAGAATTTTGCTATCTTTCTTTCAGTAGTACTTGCTTGTAATCTGTTGCTGTTGTTGGTAGTTAACAATGAAAAATAGCCTCCAAAATGAAACTATAAAAAAAAAGCAAAGTTTCCAGAAAAACCACACAAGTGTGAAGCAAACAATCAGAGAAAAAGAAAGGTTTGGATCTGAGGTAGATAAGAATTCTACAAAAACACTACCCCTGTCTACAAGCCAAGAGACAAAGATCTGAAGAAGACATGGAAAGACAAACAACTGTATGCAAGCAATTGATAACAACATACACTTCTGAAATAGCTTTTGGGAAGTTGAAAAATCTGTAATGAAAAATAGAGAAACTATAGTAGGAAATGGATAATCTTGACAGTGACAGGAAAACTGATATGAGCAGAGGGAAATTGCTGAAGACATGAAAAATGAAATTATACGAAAAAAAAAGGAAATGATAGAATCCACAGTAATTTCCAAGAATGATTGCCTATCGAATTTGCTGGGTCCAAACGATAAATATTGAACGTGCAATCGGAAATCGATCATGCGACTGAGGTGGCAGGAGTTATGAGTATGTTTACGTTGGTCACTACAGCAACAACAAAAGAAGAGCGTTACAAAAATACTTGTAATTGTAAAGGACACGACTTACCTTACTTGTCGTCGGTGTTGTCGTCATGTGAAAGGCCATTACGGTGGTTTGGATGGACAATTTGGAAGAGTTGAACCATGTATTCTTCCTGATACTAGTTCATTTTACACACAGTCCGCAATGAAATTGTAACGGTATTTCAGCATCAAAACTGTTCATGTGAAGTTTTACACACTTCACACCACCACAGTCTACACAGTCCCTTCTTTCCTCGTCCGGTAGTACTCCATATTTGCGACAAAAAGTCTAACAATTTTCTGCACTGGATAAACATGGAATTAGATTTTTCCATGTGAGAGAATCCGCCGAAGAAACGTCACGAACACCAGACATCCCACTCACTAACGACATAAATAGTCTAGGTTTCCTTAGCAATTGATAAGTAATTTGCGGAGGTATGTAATTTAGAGCAACTAAGGGAACGACGGAAAACAAATAAAAATGATGATCACAAATAATTGATCACTACACCCACCAACGGAGTGGATGATCGATTTACGATCGCATGTTCAATACGTATCCCTTGGACCCCGCGACTTCGATAGGCAATCATTCCTGGAAATTACCGAATCTACACTGGCTTTGATGCGATACGTAACTATGTTGCTCCACGTAGTGTCATTCATACTCAAATGAACACAAAACAGAATTATGACAACATTTATTTTGCTTCTATATACATTTTGGGATGTGGATTCTGGTGACAGACTGATCTGTAGCACAGCTTGAAGGCTACACTTAGTTGGAAGATGGAAGTTTTGTTTTAAGTTGGGACACCAATGAATGTGAACACGAAATCCCAAATCGTAAAAAATGTGAGCTGGGACAAAATCCCCTGTTATGACATAACTATATGTTGCATACCAAAAGGTCATGAGAGTAACATTGATTCTTGTCATGATGAGTATTTTACGCATATTGTATTTTTACAAGTGGTTTATGTCCACCATTTCAAGATGCCACGGGTCAAAAAAGATAGGGGTAACTGTAGATTTAGTATCTAAGAAAAGATGAAAACATAACAGATCATTTAACAGTTAGTTGCGATGGTAGCCAGGGGAGGGAAGAGAATTAAATGAAGGGGCAAAAACAAAAAAAAAGCAAATCATTTTCAGTGCTTGAGAGACTGGCAGGAACCTTGCACATCAGAACATTTCTGAATTGGTGGTAGTGGAAGAAATCACCACGTTACACACAATGTAAACAGAATCAACATAACAGCTACTGTATCACAGAGCACGCAATGCAACATGGTAAAGCATTACTAACATTCATTAATTCAGAATTAAATTTACATGATTTTTTTCCACAGAAATGATGTAACTTAGTAGCAACCAGTAAAAACATATATTCTGTACCTTTGATCTACTTAGAATATTCATAAATCACACCCTATCCATTTTCCTTTCTGAAAAAGACTTTGATCATTTGCTAAAAGTAAGCGGGTAACACATTCGAGAAAATACTACAGGCTAACAGGATCTTTAATTATAAATATTACTTATTTAAAGAACAATAATGCAGTAAAAACATGGGAATTGTCACAGTATGCAAATATTAGGAGGTGGCCACATTACTGAGACAATATTTAAGACTAATGAAAATCAAAAGAGGGTAGGTAGGACATGTAACCCAGGTGAAGGGGTAGCTCATGAACCTACAATGTTCTTTCTTGGATATCAAAGGACAAGAAAACACTGAGAAGTTGTCCTCTGGAACAACATTAGAAAACGAAGACTGTGATACAGCAAACAGCCCTAACCAGTAATAGTAAACATATGAACATGGATAACCCTTAAACTTCCCGGCAGATTAAAACTGTGTGCCAAGACCAGGACTTTAACTTGGGGGCTTCACCTTTTGCAAGCAACTGTTCTACAAACTGAGCTACCTGAGTGCAACTCATGACCCATCCTCACAGCTTTACTTCTGCCAGTAACTAGTTGCCAACCTTCCAAATTTCACAGTTTTTACTGCGAAACTTCCAGGAGATGATGTACTGGAGGAAGTAAAGCTGTGAAAAAAGGTCATTAGTAATCGGGTAGCTCAGCTGGGGAGTACTTGCCTTTGAAAGGCAAAGGTCCAGGATTTTAACCATGGTCTGCACACAATTTTAATCTGCCAGGATGTTTGATGTAAATGCTCACTCCACTGCTGAGTGGCAATTGTGCTATGGATAAGGCTAGATATAACATGCAAGTTGTGCTCTGACAAACAGTACATCAAGACCAATGTGTAAGGCCGATAACAAATTCAGTAAATTCGTGAGTGAAACTGATATTTTGTGTGCTAAAAATGCATTGTCATCATGACAAATAATCTATTGTAACAAATAATAGGAGCAACAGTATTAATGTGTATACATTTGTGAAGCACTAATGTAAGACTTCCAAATAAGACTTCTTAAGGCACCATATACTTTGTTAATCTTTTACCCGAAATACATTACAAGTTGTAGCACATATGACAAGAATGTTTGGTAACTGATAATTTTGTTGCAACCACGTAGACAGGCAATCAATTATTTGTCTAAAACGTTACAGAAGTGTAACAGTCATGTAGAAGTAGACCCGACTGGCGAAAACTAACCAAAACTCGTTCCAGCAACATACTTTGTAATGATCAAAATGTCGCCACATATAAGAGCAAGGGCTGTTATTCTAGTTTATATTCTTTTTGTTCATAACCAACACGAAACCATCCCGTGTATGTTCAGAAAGCTTGTTGCGTGACTATATACAAACACATTTCAGAAATACAAAACATGACTTCAAGACACAAGTTTCTAAATGTATTGGCATTTGATATTTATTAAATTTGGAAAGTAATTGTACAAACCATGCTTCTTCTCTCACTCGTTGTTTTCTTTCTTTCAGTCTTCTTGATATCCGTGTCCGAGGCGGTGTGGTTGAATATTGATCGTAATCATTTAATATGTCGTCCTCTTGATTACCGAAAGCGTCAAAGCTCCCTTCGTAACTTTCTATATTGACAGATGGGGATTGTTCGGGATACTGATCGTCTTTTTCTCCTTCAGTAAACGTCCTGCTAAAAGTGTTAACTTTGAGTAAACAACGATGACACACACATTCATTTAATGTATGATTGCCGGTAAATTTTACATACTGCACATGTCCCTATGCAACAGATGCCCTAACAAACCCTAATCATATTACTCCTTTCATTTGTCTTAACGGCATCACTATAAACACATTGCATAACGATGACAACATCTAATGTCAACAAATTTAAAGAAACAAAACCAACATACCCTTCATCTTCTGAGCTATCTGGGCTAAAATTAATATTTATCCCGACTCTTTTCTTCCAGTCATCGTCTGCCATAGATAAACTAGTAATGCAAACGATTCACGAGCAATACACACTTTCAACTCACTGCTATTGCAAAAAAAAAAAAAATCACATCAATACCATCCACACACACTTCCACCGAAAGCCCACCACAACTCAATGCTAATTACTTGCAAAGATGAAAACACTGAGATAGCATAGCAAGTGGACACACACACACACACACACACACACACACACAAGTTGGTCGGCTGAGCTTCATATGCCATACTATCTATAAATGTAATTATTCATGGTGAAATTTTTGCAGACATAAATATTCTGTCGGCAAGAGTAGAAATTATTACCTTTAGAAATAGTCACCAGTACATGTCTCAATATGGTAATTATTAGTTATTTATGAAATAACCTGATGCATCATCAGAATTTTGTACTCCCAGACAAAATGAGATAATGATTAACTGGAAATTTTATTTTACAACTTTTTAAGCGTATCTATCCTAGGACAACTTTTGGGTCATATACCATGTCATATAATCCAACCTCATCCAAAAAATTTCCGTCACAATTGTGGGAATCACATACCATGCTTCAGATAGCAGTTTTAAACATGCATCGAGACGGCAAACAAGAAACAGAAAACTAAGAAGATAATAAATGATAAGAAACTGAAGAATTCAAGAGGTTTTTGCGAAATACAGAACGGTAAAGGCGTACACAACACACATGGCATTAATTAACCCGTAACTGGTACACCTATAAATTGTAACACATAAGGTACATCTGGGTCCTCGGGACCCACCCAAGTTTTGAGTATATTTTGGTAAAAAAAACACATTTAAATGAAATTTAAATATGAAACTTTTATTAATGTTTTGTTACTAATGTTTTAAAACCACATTCCTCATTTATGGTCATACCTTAAAGATGTTACAAAAAAGGACAATAAACTGCATAAAATACGAAATGTGAAAAATATACTTTTGGAAAGTCCTGCACATCAGTTACAAATAGTAAGATAGACAACTGAAACTTCACGTTTAAACACAAAATGTACTATGCTTCACAACAGTAAGCCAGAAGAAAAGTTCAAAATCAATATAAAAATTTCTGCAGGCACAACTTTTGGATAAATTTTAGTACATTTCTCAGCTAAATGACTATGTGATCTTTGAAAATAGCAGAAATTATGACAAAATATTAGGTTTCAATTATACAGCATCTTCACCAGTCCATTTCAGTTATTTCATTCATCCAGACTACCGAAACAGTTTGGACATAAAGCAGTGGAACATTCCAAACATAATGGTGTTCGACATCTGGCACACGCCCGGGATGCTTTCCTGTCTTTTTTAGATGGGCACACTGAGCATCTTTTCCTCTTCGATTTAGTAGCACCAGCTTCACTGTGAACCTGGGATGTTCCTGATGCCTTGGAGGGGGTCATGCCTAGAATATCACAAATGGAATTTCGGATATCTTTTCTCAAAAATGGAGAATCCAATCTTCTTTTCATACAATCACTTATGAGTTGTGTACCTAGTTCAATGAGGAATTCTCTGCGTGTCACATCATCAGTATCTTCTTTCCCATGGTACAAAACAAAAGCATTTACACCTGCTATATCTAGCATAGTGTAGAAGACTGCCATAGGCCACCGCCTTGTTCTTCTAGAAGTCGTGTAATTATGCGTCTTTTCGTCAAGTGCGTCAACTCCACCTTTTGTTTTATTGTAGTCATGGATTATTTCAGGCTTATTTTCCACCATACATTCTCCATGGTGCATTGTCGATATCAGGTTGACAACCTTGTACTTTTTGGGGACGTGTGAAAGTATTGTTACAGAACCAGAGTATCCGTAGATTGAAGAAGACACATTTCTGCCCTTTGCTGTTGAAAAGCTTGGTGGTAGCTCAGCCTTGTTCTTTCTCATGGTGCCAATATAAGTCAAATTACAGTTCGACAACTCATTGACCAACTCCACACTTGAGAACCAGTTGTCCCCTGTCACATTTCTGTTACTTCCCTTGATTGGTTCAACCAACCGCATGACAACAGCTGTTGGTAAGAGGACACGGCGCGGGATGGCTACAGCTGATTTTCCCGAATATATCTCTGCATTCAAACAGTAGTGCATTTTGGCATCAGCTAGAATAAATATTTTTATACCGTATTTCCGTGGCTTGGATGGAATGTACATCCTAAATGGACATCTACCACGGAATCCTACAAGCATTTCGTCAACAGTGACGTACTCTCCGACTGAATAGTTTTCTTGACAAGCTTCTATCAATGAATTGAAGAGCCAAGAGATGTGGTACAGTTTATCTGTGAGTTTCCTTGCGTCACGGGTTGCTGCATCATCAAAACGAAGGCAACGTAATAAAAACAGCAAACGTTTCAAGGGCATAGTTGCCCTAAAAATTGGTCTACCAGTGCCGTTTGTAGCATATAAACCATTCAGATCTTCGTTGTTTGACTTGAAGGCTCCCCACAAATAACAAAGACCTATGACAGCTTTTATTTCAGTACTGTCTGTTAGATTTGAAAAAGAATTCTTTTTTGACTCAGGTGGCAATGACATAATCTTTTCATTGGTTCTGAGTACTACCTCTGCAATCATTTCTTTGCTGAAAAGTAGTTCCCAAAATGCTAGAGGGGTCTTTTCTGTTACCTGTCTAGCTGCATTACGTATGCCAGGAAAGTGAATTGGAGCAATGATGTTGGTTTGAGAGGTTCTTCCACGTATGCTGGGTGTTGTTGACCACTTGAATCTGTTTCTTCCATAGATATAATTAGTTCCAGATTGTTCGTTGTTACTGTCTCCATCATCACTTTCATCACTTCCAGTTTCATGTTCACTAATTTCATAGTCACTGTCGCTTCCACTTATGTCTTCAATATCACTGTCCAATGGTTCGTTCAGATTATCTGTAGTATCTTCCTCGCTCATTTTTCTGAAGCACTACACCGTAAATCCAAGATACCGGAAATAATGCCACGAAAAGAAAACTTTCACTAACGGTACACCTGGGTCCACGGGACCCGATCACCTTTATAGAAACAAAACTAACAAAGAAACGCCTGCAACAATGTTGTGGGCTGGTAGCCAGTTGATTGTTAGGAGAGTACAGGGAGAGGGAAGTCAGTGCTACCACACACATCACGGAGCTGGAAAAAAGAAATTTCGCTCGGGTCCCTGGGACCCAGGTGTACCAGTTACGGGTTAAAAACAGAAGGTGCAGGGCTGTAACGATGGGGTGATGAGATAGACCCCTGCCAAAGATGTGCGCACAGAGGGAGCACAAAAATTGACCGAAAAAACAAGAAGGAAGGTCGAACACTCGTGTTCCCTTGTCTTTTGCCTATGAGAAAAAGCCTGCCGTCGATACATGGCTGTTGTTGTGTCGATTCGTACAAGTAGCATATTATAGAAAAGACTCCTACCAAACATAGTCTTTCGCTGACATGGTTTATGTCTCATCGGTGCGCTTGTTCACATTTACACACAGTTGTCATTTACATGGTCTGTTCACGTTCAACAATGAAGGTCTTATCCTTAAGCCTGGTCTACAGGTAACGTATTGATCATGCCAGACTTTTCAAATGAAACGTTACGTGTGGACAGAAGTTCTGCAGTCTTGCATGAACTGAATGAAGTTTGACAAAGTCGTAAAAAAATTATGGGTTGGAGTTTCGTGTGCACGCAAGAATACCAACACGTTTGTGACTTTAGATGCAAGTTATTCGCTCAAACTTAACTCCATTGCCGGTCTGCTCTTGGTAAGGCTAGAGTTCCAACTTTTTTGTTAGTGTAAAATTGTTAAGCTCTCGTAGCTACTTGATGACAAATTGCCTGTTGGCTTCTGTCTCTGGTTCTTCAGAAGACATTTCTTTGATCATTCAGTTTTTTCAGTGTGTGTAATGGTGAAAGAAAAAGAGAGACTTACGATTTGTACTCCGAATTTTTCATGGAGTTCATACAGCTGTTCACACTTTTAAATCACTGTTATTTGTCCTTATTGACATTAACACTGGCTTGGCATAACATGTGACATTCATGATTGTTACTTGCTAAATACATGTCGCAGCAAGTCGCTTCAGTTGAAATACTAATAGCCTCAAGACTGAGAGCCGCATGCCACATGTTCAGAAGTTGTCTGAGTGGAAACACACCTTTTAATTACGGCAACACAGACAAGAAAAACCGGAAATATTTCAATTTAATTATTAAATACAAGAAAGTGGATCCTGAAGAAACAAAAAAGTTGGTCACCAAAAAGATTAACTTGTTTCGAACGATTTGCCACAAAGAAAGCGAGAAAATAAAGTGTCCATGAAATATGCAGTGGGAATGCAAGAAAGTTAAAAACCTTCTTTGTGGTACTCTGATTTACTTGCCTTCTTGAATGTCAAGGACCAACACCCAAGAAGATCGTAGTGAAACATAAATAATAAGAATCACTTTTAATTTTCGTGGCCAACAACCATAATTTATTGCATCCCTCATACAAACTTAAACAATCTGAGTTATTATACGCACTTTTTTTGGAACATTATAAAGTAGTGAGGTTCTATGGTACTTTTAGCAAAAGAAAATAATGTACTGTGTAGTTACAAGACACTAGAGACAAAAGTAATTTCAGCAGTGATTTTTTTCTAATTAGCGTCAAGATGGTTAAAGCACAATACTTATACTTTTATAGTATGACATGTAAATACCTTCATGAACTGAACTGTTTTAAGCACATTTCAATCTACACAATGACTTTGCCTTGTCAGGGTACTGATCATTCACTGGTGAAGTCTATTTTTAAAACGTCCTTCACTTATCTTGTACTTTCTAGAACTAGAGCACGTCTACCAAGTTGAAGATTATGCATAATTTTAGGGTTACATCTCTCTCCTGATAACTCAGAACTATCGACTATATTTTTTGGATCGAGTATAACAGATGATAAACAGTTTTGAGAACATGGTGCTCTTAACATTGCGAATACACACCAAGCTATCACTATGACTTCAATATATTTTGCATCTAAAATAATAGCAGATTGCAAAATTAGAAAACGAGATGCCATCATTCCAAATGATTACACATAGAGCTCTGGAGAAACTATTTAAAAATTGGAATGTGCCAGTTTAAGCTGTTTCTATGATACGGTTAATCAAATCACATACTAAATTTTTTATCACTGACAAACTCTGTGGAAGTACTTGATTACTACTTCTAACTTCCTCTGCTTTAGGAATCTTGAGGCGACAGTGTGTCAATTTATAATGAAACTTTGTGTTTGTATTGACCTCTCCATCTGAAATTGAGCCAATTGTTCCAACATCACAATACATAAATTCAAAATTACTGTCATTAATATTGACATGAGTACAATGCTGTGTTTGTTTTTAAGTAATTGAAATAATACAATCCTCTATACCGTGGTGGTATGAGTGTCGCATGCTTCTTGTCGACTGCACCAACACGATGAGGAAAAGTTACCATTTCATGTTGAATACTTCAGTTATGTCTGCCTATCTTTAGAAAGAACAGTACAAAGATGGATGAGTCAAACAATAGTGAAAGTTAAACACGTTTTATGTCATACATAAAAATAAATTGATTTATTTTACTTTATTTAGGAGAAAGGTGAACAAGTACTGGTAAATGAAGAGGAATTGTAAACAGAGGTTGTATTCCAAATTTATCTAACAACACAAGAAAGAAGTGTGGAAACTACAAGAAAAACTGTATCAAGTTGTGATACACCACCGTCAAGTGATCAGTCTTCCATCAAGAGGAAGAGAAACCGGTTTAAATGCAATGATCCAGCTACAGACGTACTGAGACTAGCTGAAGAGAAATCGAAATCCATTCGTACTGATAACGAATTTTATGCTTTTGGGAACAATATAGCGCATAAATTATGTGATCTTAAAGGGTATCAATAAATACCTGGATGAAAGTTCATAAATGATATTATATTTTAAGCTGCACTGAAAGTGTTAACAAAGGATTTTACAGTTGTTAATTGTGCTGATTCTTGTGGGGCACAGAGGTTAATGTAACAGAATTTTCTCTGTAATCGTCAGGCAAGTCTTCCAAATAGCACACTGGGTAATCCACATTGCAATCATCCAGTTCAACTTATTACTAGTTCAAATAGTAATACAATAGATATAGATAATTCCTCAAGGTTATCTAAGTACCTATGTAATTTTGAGGCTCATGCCTAAAATTGTGCAAATCCTGATCTAGCTGTAAAATATTTTCTGCATATTTTATTACTCTGCTTAGTTTAATTTCGCTAACAGCTGATTGTTATTTAAAATTTTTACTGAACATTGTGAGGTGTTGATACAATAATATTTTTGTCTATCTCCATATATTTTAATTTAACTATATTCTTTCAAAGGTTGAAACATTCATATATTTTACTTACTTACTTTTAAATACTCCTTTTTCAGAATGTCGTATATAGTTTCACAGGGTTCTGAGGTACGATGGGGTCATGCATTACTACCCAGTAAACAGATTTTAAAACTGAAATCCCTGAGATTTGACACAATGGAAAATAATTTGTAATCAGGTTGAACGTCACCAGTTGGTGGTTGCATGGTTATTGGTGTCCACAATATGTATAACTCAGCAGAAAAAAAGAAAATCCGTCAACACTACATGCCGAGTTCAGTGGGAAGTGTAATGCATAATATATTAAAACCATCATCAAATTCAATTAATTGTGGGGGGCTGTGTCTGACTGGTGCAGGCATTATGACAACATCATTGCTAGAGTACCAAAGATTTAATCATCCATTGCATGGATTGCAAGAAAAATTCCACAAGATACAAAGAATGATCGGTACAGATATCTAAGGGATGTACTGCATTATACAGAACCAAAGCAATGACAGAACATGATGAGTGTTTGGTCATTAATGTCCACTAACAATGTCCTGTCGACTCCTGTGTTCCAAATGTCTCACATGAATTAAAATCACGGAGAAATGAAGAAGCTTTAAAATCACAGAGAAATGAAGAAGCTTAAAATATGATTGAAAGCCAGAACAATTTTTGACATTGAACTATACTTATATAAGATCTTCATAGGAATCTTTACTAGAGCACAGCAAAATGGCTGCAGTATCTTACCAAGATAAAACATGAAGGATGACTCTAACAACATCATTCAAAACATCAGCAGAACAAAAATAGTGGATGAACTAAATTAGTCCAGCGTTTACATATATCTTGTAGACATGATGTTTTACAATCGATACAGCAAAATAAGGGAGTAAATTAAAATTAACTGCACAGATGCATCGTTTACATAGTTATTGTATGAGCATTCTGTGTGTCCAAATTCTGATAGATAAAATGTAGTAGTACAGCTGCTCATAGTTTATTTCGAAATTATAGTTGCAAATTCAAGATTCTTACAGCTCCTGCCAGTCGCTAAAATCCCTAATGTTGTGTCAAGTCTCTTGTGTGAGCTGACAACTGCCCTCATGCAACTCTATTCTTTTTCTGTTTCTGGGGTGACAGGTGTTAACAATTTAACTTACCTTTCTGTTTCCATAGCTGAGTAATTGTGCGAATCCTCTGGTTCCCACTGTAGATCCTGTAGAATATTCACACGTAGGAGAATGTCCCTCTCTTTGGTAACCATTCCCGGGACCTTTGTGAATGATATGTAGACTTTGTTTTCTTCTTCAGTTTGAGAGCACATAGTGCAGCAATGGTCAACAGGGATGTACTGAAGCCATGGCGAGACAGACTCCTGCCAAGGGCGCAGGCACAGAGAGGGCGTAAAATCTCGCTAGTTAAAGAAATGCTCTTTAAAAATCAACCAACATAGGTATGGAATTTCTCCTGTCCCATTGTGTTCCTATCTTTTGCCAACAAGAAGGTCTACTTCCCTCAGCCGGGCCTGTCATCACAGTGTCATTTCTACAATGTCAATTCATCCAGAACAAATGACTTCTACTGAACAGACATGTACTGGTGGCATGGATTATGTGACAACACTACACTTATTTCCCACAGCTGTCGCCACCACAACCCGCTCATTTTCAATAGTGGAGCTCTTGCTGTGTCTTCGCTACAGAATTGAAGCATATGAAACACTGGAAAGCTGAAGCAAATATGCTACAGTGTTTGACTGAATGCATCTGATTTTCGCCAACTGAGAACTGGAGCAAAACTTTTCGCACCAGAGCAATGTAATGTATTTAACAGAATAATATGTGCAATGGAAAACAGAACTAACATATATAAAACATATCACTTGAGTTTAATTTCCCGTGAGGAAATGCCTTAAATGAAAGCTCTGTGTCTTATCTTGAAATATGCGAAGCTTATATGGTTGCCAAATGTTGCAGAGATATTGAAACAGCATAATTAATTAAAGTAACTGCTGCTTTCAATTTCTAGGTGAAAGAGTAGCTTCAGAACATTGAAATAGAGTTCCATTTGGCTATTTTGAAGGTTCTTCAAAGTATGTGCTAAGAGGTGTTATCTAAACACATAGAAGTCAGGAAGAGGGGACAAGAGGTGACATTTGCCCACTGGAATCTAGAGTACAGAGCTTGTATTGATATACGGAATGGATAACCATCAATTCTGTTGGATATAACAATTTTTTGTCAACTAGAAATTTAGTTCTTATGGCATGGCGTGTCTCGAAACTCACCATCTCATCAAAATATACGATACTGTAGTGCCTGGATTGTTAAGAAGCGCGATGCAATGTTTCTTTGAATGTGCATGCAGGGTGTGATGCAGGAACGTTGACATGTGGAAGTTTGGGTCTGGTGGTGGGTCCTTAAATGTACAGGAATTACATAATCTGAGTACAAGTACAGGTTGTATTAGGGAATGACAATACATGAAATTTTGGATCTGGGCATATGTCGTCCACTCGTAGCTAAAGTGGTTATGATGACCACTTGTGTAAAGTAGGAAATTCGGATTGTGTCCCAACACAGATTTTCATTGTCGTCATCCCCTTTTATAGCTGACAGTTGCTTGTATTCGCAACTATAAATACATCTCAGACATTTCATCCATATGTACAATAAAAGTAAGTGTGGTGTTATGTGCATGCCACCAAAACTATGCAGACGAATTTTTCAGCTCCATGGGGTTATATGGCATGGTAGTCCTCCACCCATGAAAAAGGTTTTGTTTGAAACTGTAGAGTTTGTGTATGAAGATGTGAGTGTGAAAAGAGGGCATCACACCAACAGACTGCTTATGAAACATACAATAGCTTGGAATCGAGTGCTGAAGTGGCAGAGTCTGGCCAGAATGTTTCTTAGAATCTACTAGAAGATTCATGAATCAGGTTACCCTCCATGGGCTAGGTGCACGCAACGACTGTGGTTATATTGGGTTAGATAGAGCAGCAATCAGTCATAGAATTAATTCATGAATGTTCTAAATCTCTGAGGTAATATGGAATTAATGGGCGGTGCATTAGTTAGACATTCTGGGCATTTTCACCACATTCTTCCACTTATTTCAAAATCAACTTCAGCAGATGAATCAATGCAAGTCTGAAGAAACCATTTCTGTGATCTTATGTGAAGAAAATAAATCAAGAACCAATATGAGAGCTCAACTTTCCAATGATGAAGAAGTGAATCATTCTGTTGAAAAACTCTTGCAAATTAATGAAGGCAGTTAACCAATTTATTGCATAATGGTCAAATTGAACTTCCAAATGATTTATGTTAGACTGTGAACAGCCCAAATAAATTAACAGATAAATTTTTTTAACATTATTCAAAACTACTCAAGTTGGTTATTTGAAAAAGCCATTTTATTAGTAAGAAATAAAGTAGTTGACAATATTAATTAAAAATTCTAATAATATAATTGAAACAAAAGCAATATCAATAAAAGGTAAAGAAAAAATAGAATTTACTGTGGGGATTTCGCTCATATGTACTGAACCATCGTTTCAATTCAAAAGACTGCTATTACCAGTAAGGTTAGCATTTAGTGTCGCTATAAATAAGGCACAAAGACAAAACTTAACATTTTGTGGCATTAATTTGATAAAATCATGATTTTTATCACAGTCAGCTATATGTGGTTTGCTTTATCTTTTCACCCAATAACAACATAACAAATGTTGTTCATAAGTGAGTATTTCAAGAGAATAAGTTAATTAAGTATGAAGTAAAGTTAATATAAAGCAAAGTTTTCTTCCACTGTATTAAATACAATTGTATTGAGAATATGACGATTGGTATAGCTTTATAATAACTGTATTTAAAATCTTGATTTTTTTGATATATACATTGAAGAGGCAAAGAAACTGGCACACTGCTTAATATCGTCTAGGGCTCCCACAAGCACGCAGAAATGCTGCAATATGACGTGGCATGGAGTCAACTAATGTCTGAAGTAGTGCTTGGAGGAACTGACACTATGAATCTTACAGGCCTGTCTATAAATCTGTAAGAGTATGACCAGTTGGAGATCTCTTCTGAACAGCACATTGCAAGGCATCCCAGACAGGCTCAATAATATTCAAGTCTGGGGAGATCGGTGGCCACCGGAAGTGTTTAAACTCAGAAGAGTGTTCCTGGAACCACTCTGTAGCAATTCTGGACGTATGGGATGTCGCATTGGCCTGCTGGAAGATGCAAAGTCCCTCTGAATGCACAGTGGATACGAATGGATACAGGTGATCAGAAAGGATGCTTACATACATGTCACCTGTCAGACTCGTATCTAGACATATCAGAGGTCCCATATCACTCCAACTACACACACCCCACACCATTACAGAGACTCCACCAGCTTGAACAGTCCCCTATTGACATGCAGGGTCCATGGAGTCATGAGGTTGTTTCCATACCTGTACACATCCATCTACTTGATGCAATTTGAAACGAGACTCGTCCGACTAGGCAACATTTTCAGTCATCAACAGTCCAATGTCAGTGTTGACAGGCCCAGGTGAGGCGTAAAACTTTGTATCATGCAGTCATCAAGGGCACAAGAGTGAGTCATTGGCCCCAAAAGCCCATACGATGATGTTTCGTTGAATGGTTCATATGCTGACACTTGTTGATGACCCATAATTGAAATGTCCATCAATTTGCGGAAGGGCTGTACTTCTCTCACTTTGAACGATTCTCTTCTGTCGTTGTTGGCCCCTTTCTTGCAGGATCTTCTTCCAGCCGCAGCGATGTCAGAGATTTGATGTTTTACTGGATTCCCCATATTCATAGTACACTTGTGAAATGGTTGTCCAGAAAAATCTCCGCTTCAACACTGCATCGGAGATGTTGTGTCTCGTACCTCACGCGCTGACTACATTACCACGTTCAAACCCACTTATATCTCGAGTAACTGCCATTGTAGCAGCAGTATCTGATCTAACAACTGCGTTACACACTTGTTGTGTTATATTGGCGTTGCCGACCACAGCGCCGTTTTCTGCCTGTTTACATATCTCTGTATTTGAATATGCCTGCCTATACCAGTTTCTTTAGGACTTCAGTGTATATATATATATATATATATATATATATATATATATATATATATATATATATGTGTGTGTGTGTGTGTGTGTGTGTGTGTGTGTGTGTGTGTGTGTGTGTGCTACCTTTGCTTTTCCCTGTTGAGTACAACAGAGGTTATGTAGCAGCTGTTGTGTTTCTCGAAATTACACCAGCACCAGAAAATCTTCCATCTCTTCCACAGCAATGTATATTTCAAGAGAAAAAGGCCAAGGCGTATCTATGTTCTCAAGCTCTTACCGATATTTTGGAATGTTAACGAATGTTGTCAGATATGCCTCATGCGTACCTCATGCGCTGACTATATTACCACGTTCAAACCCACTTATATCTCGAGTAACTGCCATTGTAGCAGCAGTATCTGATCTAACAACTGCATTACACACTTGTTGTGTTATATTGGCGTTGCCGACCACAGCGCCGTTTTCTGCCTGTTTACATATCTCTGTATTTGAATACGCCTGCCTATACCAGTTTCTTTAGCACTTCAGTGTGTGTGTATATATATATATATATATATATATATATATATATATATATATATATATATATATGTGTGTGTGTGTGTGTGTGTGTGTGTGTGTGTGTGTGTGTGTGTGTGTGTGTGCTACCTTTGCTTTTCCCTGTTGAGTACAACAGAGGTTATGTAGCAGCTGTTGTGTTTCTCGAAATTACACCAGCACCAGAAAATCTTCCATCTCTTCCACAGCAATGTATATTTCAAGAGAAAAAGGCCAAGGCGTATCTATGTTCTCAAGCTCTTACCGATATTTTGGAATGTTAACGAATGTTGTCAGATATGCTGAAATACACTCAAATTTTCTAGATTTTAGAATGTTCTAGGAAGTCTCAGGTTTCTTTTTAATAATCTCGAATGTCCTGGAAAGTTCTCAGTGTCCTATAAAGAAGTGATTGGCAGAGTACTTTGTTTCAAATTAGGGTACTGTTTGAATACTTTAGTGGATTTAAGAGTCATGGACAGTATTTCTGAGTATTCAAGAGTACTTTTTAGTGACCCATTCTACATTTTTACGATTATTTGAACATTCGTTTTTATTATGTTCTTTTGTAATCTAGAATCATCTAAATAGCTTTGCCAGGGACTATAGTATCTTGGGTGAAAGAGGAATGTTACTTTAATATCTTATCAATAGGATAGTGCACAGCTGTTAAACTTGACTTCAAGAAATTAATCAATGAGTTTTCTGTACTAAAAACGAAGAAATGCAAAGTGGTATTATACTACATAGATAGTTCTTTAAAGGGATAGTATCTCAACTTTTAATTTGGCCTTGTTTCTTCTATCTACATTGTATAATGTACCAGTACATTGTTTTATACATTATCATTATATCATTAACAACACTATGGTATTAAATAATCACTGTGTTTGAGTAATCATCTCATTATTCATAAATTCCTCAAATGAACAGTAGCATTTTTCAACTAACATGGCATATAACTTTCTCTTCATCAACCTGTCTCCATGCTCAGTATATATCTATCCTTGAGTTTATTGTAAACTTTCATTCCCATGTGCTGGGGTGTCTGTTGGTAGAGTTTTAAGTAATATTTTGGAAGCATGAAATTTTAATTGTGTCTGGTGTTGGCATACATTTGAAATGGGTTTCTTTAGTTAGCTCAATTTTACTGTGTAAAATGAAGGTATGACAAACATGTTCAATGTGTTGATCAGAACTGTTTTTAGATTATTGAATAATGAGCAACAGGATGTTCTTGGAGGGGCAGGATTTGTGGCATGTAGCTTGAATTCCCCCCAAGTATTAAAGCATGTCTAATTATGGGTTCAAAGTAACTGTAGTACAGTATTCCCCAGCTGTTTATATCTGTTACACCAGATAATATATGCACTGCAAAAGTAAGGCTGTTTAGTTTAGTAGCTAAATACTTCCTTGACAGCTTAAATTTTTGCCCAAGATTAGTCCCAAGAATTTGATGGGCTGAGCTATATTCATAACTTGATTTTTATACATAATATGGATGTTAATTATTTTTTATTATTTGGTTTAAAATTCATGTAAACATGGTCTTTGAAATGTTAAATTTAAGGCTATTTTGTTGAAACCACGTACCTGGGTTGTTTAGTGTGTTTATTACTCCATCCAAAATATCTCTCATGTTTTCGTTTTCAATAAGTACTGAAGTAGCATCAGAAAATACGACTGGTTGGGCATTGCTATTAACAGGTAAATCATTTGTGCAAAAGAGAAACAAGATTGCCCCTAATATTGAGCCTTGAGGACTCCTTGTGAAATTATATCCTGTTGAGAAGCATAATTTATGGTACTATATCTTACAGTATATTTTGTTTCCTGTTTGTCAGAGAAGATCTGAGTCGATGCAGAGCCTTTTGTCTGATGCCATATCTGTCTAGTGTACAAAGCAGTATCGAGTGACTCACCAAATCAAATGCCTTTGCAACTTCACAGGAGAGACCTGCCAGTTTGTTACTTTTGTCCAATGATGAGCTGTGTTTTACGATGAATTCATTAATTGTGTTCATGGTACTTTTTCCCATTCATAAAAACCATACCGTTTTTGAGACTAACATCATCTTTCATAATAAAATTTGTTATCTGGTCTGCAGCTATTTTTTCAAATACTTTGGACAACACTAGGAGGGTAGAGATAATATGATAATTTCCCATTTGATCCAATTTGTGTAGTGGTTTTATCTCTACATACTTAAGTACACCAGGGAAGCTGGCCAGCTCAAATAACTGATTATTAAAGATGAGGGTATGCTTCTTTATTATACACAAATTTAATTACATTGATGGATGACTGATCCCACTGTGCAGCATTTTTAAAGAGCAAAATAGCATTTTTTACATCACTGGTTGAGACTTTAGTAAATGTTACAAGGGGCTCTTAATGGTGGTCAAGGCAAAACAAATTTACACTGATCTCATAAAAAATCACTTGTACATAGGATTTAACAACATTTGTGAGTAGTTTGTTAAAGCATTGAGATATCTGAACAGGATTCAAAATAGTATTGATGTTTTGTTTAATTTTTTAAGTTTCCTGGTGGCTAACTGTTTTACCTAATTTGGTTTTAATAACAGACCATACTACCTTAGACTTATCTTAATATCGTAAAATGAATTTATCTTTTGATATTCTTGTGGCAGTGTTAACAACATTTTTAAATACAACTTTGCACTGTCTCACATAGTTAATAAAGTCAGAGTTTTTTATTGTATTTCAGCTCTCATGCAGCTCTCGTTTTGTAGCACTAGATATTTTTAAGCCTCAAACAATCCAGTTTAGTTTACTTTTGACTTTTCGGTGAAAGGCCCTAGGTGTGAATGATTCACACAACAACTATAGAAAACTTTTTACAAATTTGACACACTCTTATCTATGGACCATTTTACTTCATCTATTTCATCACAGAACATGTTTAAGTAAGTTTTACAAAAGTGTCGTTTCATATAATACTTCTTAATATTTGGTTTATTTATTCCAGGCAGTTGAATAAACAAAGCAGAATGGCCAGAAATTCCACAGCCAAACAGCTCTTGTTTTCATTAACAAGTATGTAACTTTTTAAAATATTGTCTATAAAATTAGCTAAATGGGCATTTTCTCACGTGAATACACAAAAGTTAAGTTTTCAATTAGAGTTATGAATTAAGTCAGTAAACTGTTTAGAGCTATTGTCATGACTTATCACATTTACATTAAAGTCAGCTGCTAAGATAATATTTTTCTTCCTTTCTTCTTAAGTTTATCTAGAAGACGGTGGAGTTTGGAGAAGAAAGTATTAGTTATTATATTTCCTGGAATTCTGTAAATTGTCATTTCTTTTAGTTAAACTCAACAGCTTTCAAAAGAGCACTCCTCATTTAAGTAATCAAAATATGTCTTTATCCCATATGTTAAGCAGGTATCAAGAAGTATGCACAAGCCTCCATCGATCTCTCTCTTTTGCAAAAGCTGCTTGCTACACTGAAATGTTCCATTTTATTAACAGTTTTTTAGAGTAACTAGTTATCCAATGTTCATTTAAAAATATAACTTTGGTATTGTTGCTTTCATTGAGAATGATTTTCACTTCTTTAGTTTGGCACTATCTGCCTTGAAACCACTTACATTCCAATGCATTAAGTAAATTTTTCCATTTTTGCTTATCTGGCTATGCACAACTTTTCGTAGATTTCTTACTTCTGTGTTTTCTTCATACCAGTTTCTACTAAAATCGCTCACATGGGATGGTGGTGAAATTCTTCTCTTGTTAAAGGGGTGAGTGGCTACTGTTGTTTCTACTATTGGTGATGTAGTGTTTTCTGTTGTTGTTCTTCTTCTTCTGTTGTTGCTGTTGCTTCTTCCCTTGCTGCCTGTGTTTCTTGTAGTAATGATTCAGGGGATGCTGCTGCCACTGGTGACACTGGCTCTGCTGCTGCCACTGATGGTGGTTTTGATTCTGCTTTTGGTTAGAATGATGATGTTGCTTCTTCTGCCATTGCCACTGCTTCTGATAGTAATGATTTTGCTTCATTTGATGCTGGTTTCATTGTCACTGGCCATGGCTCTTCTAGCATTGTTCGTGTTGGTGGTTCTGCTGTTAATAGTTGTGCTGCCTCAGGTCGTGATGGTTGCTGTGCTATTGTTTGTAGCTGTCATGCTACATTTGGTCTTGGTATTCTAGGTACATTATTTATTCTTCTGCAGGTTGCAGTCATCATTTCCAGAGTTGTATAACTGAGAAGAATCTTGACCTTTCATTTTAGGTGCAAATCATGCTTTGTCAAACTGTCTCTCTGCAGTTAGTCAATAGCTAACAACTGAGTGTTTGGATCAATTTTGGAGATCTTTTCTAACTCTTTGTTGACCTTAACAATTGCTTTATTGATACACAAGTCATTTATAAGTTCATGTCTATGTGGTCTTCCAATGAGAACCATTATTTTGCTCTTGTTAGAGCCCAATACTACATTCAAGTTTTGGACAGCAGTAGATAAATCATTCCAGTAAACATCCTTGACCCCCCCCCCCCCACTATTACTCTATATTCATTTGCATTTGATGGAGTGCCACCTTTTATGTTTTTTGAGATTTCGAACATTTGGTGCCCATAGCTTCACATAAGAACAAGCTTGTACATCAAGTTCTTCATGCAAAATTTTCATGTATCTACATCTGTGACTATCAGAGTATATGTTTATATCAAAAGATTTCTTTCCTATCTTTCTCATCATACTTGTAGATGCACTGTTGTTTGTGATTTCGTTTTCACATGTTTGTCTGAACTTTTGTATGTCTCTAGGACACTATGACGATTTTTTATGATACTGGGAACACATTCTCGCTGCGTTTCCCGCGATTGGACTTTTTAGGCCTAATATAACGTCACACCTTTGTTTGGTAAAATTTGCGGTGCATTTGAAATCGTATAGGACTGTAAATATTTCAAATCCATTTGTAGCTTGATTATATGGCCTCACAGGGTGTTAATAAGTTTTTCTTTTGTAGCTTTTTCACAAAGTATTTACTCTTTATTTTGGTGCAAACACAAAGGTTATTCCAGTTGATCACTGTCACTTGTACTTATACACGAATTTACTTACACTTTTCAGCCAATGTTTTTTATTAAATTACGACACGGCCAACATATATCATCAATCTCCTCGCACAAAGAACTCTTCTATACACGCTTTTGCCATTATATCTGGAAGTCACGATTTTTACATCTTCAATGGCCGCCCTCTTGATCCACATGTCTGTTCTGTCACACGTAAGCGCCTACCAAACGACAGTGTAGAAATGGGGCAACAGTTTGCAAATCGAATGCAGCCATTTGCAAGGACGAATATGAATACATGTGCCTTTATTTGCATATACATTATGAGAGGAACTGTGGCTGTTCTCCATCCAAATATATGCTTTGGCTGAAGCACCTTGCTGAGGCCATATTGGATTTAACAAGCTCGTATTTGATGTGTTTTATATTGCAACTGCATTATAGCTAACATCATAATAATACTTCATTTTATACGAAGGCCAATTCACACTAGCTGTTATGGCAACATTACATTGTGAGTTAACGGGCGAATTGTGGCGCCCTGAAAATACTCTACGTTTGAAGTTGGCATAGTTGCACGGGTCGCTCGGCGGGCGAAGGCCACTCGGCAGGCCGACCACGTGGTGCCTGACGTTGGCCGAAGCAAGAGGGGTCCAGCCCAATCACGTGGCTGGGAATTCCATGTTGATGCTGTCACGAGGACGATGCTTTGGGTCGATGAATGAGATGTCCTTGCCAGGAGTACGAATGATGGCGGACTTGGTGAAACCATAACAGCAGACATTTCACAGTTCGCATAGAAATTAATAGTAGCCCAATGTATGATGATACCTCAAAATAACATGTACATTACCATTATTTGCACGACGATTCTGATGGTGTAATCAGATTTTCAATATCTTCATTAGTTTAAAGTTTGGTATCTGACAGTACACAAGTAACACCCACCAACGAATTTCCAAAATCCCAACGCTTCATCCAATTTCGTCGATCCACGTGTCTTTAGAAAGCTATTAGTGTAAACCTAAATTGGTATGAATTACAGGCATGTAACTTGAATAGTACATGAGTTATTGAAGATCAAAGTGGCCAATTACTATTGATCATGTCAGGCCATAAGTACTCCACAGTTACTCGAAAAAACGGTAGCAGCATGCTTATAAATAATTTATTCATCTATGTCTTTGTTTATATCTGATACATATTATTAATAGAGAAATTGATTAAATATTTATTGTGTTTTAGAAAGCACATAGCCATTAGGCTACTGGCCTACCTTTTGTTGCTATTGCTTGATATATGTCTATTTAATTTGTTTATGTATTTAACCATGCATGTTAGAGCATGTTTATGGTCCAGCCATAGGAATATTTATTTAATTTCAAGTTATTTAAATGTAAATCCAGTATTTCGAAACTGTTTAATTATTTTTGTGAATGTGCATTGGCTTGAAGACATGGCAGGAGCACTCTAGCCAATCACAGCGCTCGTGAATGGGGAGACTGGATGAAAGTGAGAGAGGAGCATCGTTTCAGGAGAGGACACGAGGAGTTCGGGGGAGTACGGAACAGGACACTGGAAGTGCTGGACGCGACGGCGCAACGGACACAGAGTCAGCAGAAAGACTTGGACAGTGTGGAGCGGTTTGCACGTGGTTGCAGAAGATAGAAATATTTCGTAGTGCTGACTTGTGCACTTACGAGATTTCCATGGCTTCTACAGTGAAGAGTTAGTATGCATTTAGAAGTGAATATCTCATGAGCTATGTTGTTGTTCAGAACTAATTATGTGCAGAAGGAATCTATTGTTTCCCTGTTATTCAACTTATATTTTATTTGCATCGACACCGATAAGTGTTTTGCAGAAATATATCACATTCTCAAAAGTACTTCTACTTTCGTACTCATCATTTAAAGTCGTTAAGATAATACCTTTAGATTTAATTTAATTGCAATCTTTCATTTATAGGTATCTACTTTACATTCGAAATTGCCAAATGATAGGAACCTTTGACCATTCGATCCAAGTGTATATTAATATTGTATACTGTAGACTCAACAATATTTGGCTTGTAATTCGACAACTACGTATCCCAGCCCCTAGAAACGAAACCAGGCAAAACTTTTAATGTTTCAACTCTGTGTTGGAGGGTATGTAGTGGAGGGCCACACCACAGCACCATTTCATCATTATATTTTTAGAAAGCCAGCAACATCATGGCACCATCACATCATGGTGTATTCACACTGTCCTTCATATAATGGCACATCAAGTCAATGATCTTTGCAGGTTGATTTTCAGTTATTTTTACTCACAAAGTGCACATACGCACGTGTGGTAGCATATATACATAGATATTTGAGTCCACGTTTGTTTGAGAATGACGTTTATTGGACTCAGATGGTTTGCAGCTTCCAGGGAGAGCTTGTATGTTAGAGAATGAAGACAGAAGTGCAAAACAATACAAAAAATGTAGGTCTGAAAAATATCATTATGTGGCATAGAAAGGGACTTTCACACATTATACAAGGATCTCAAGGAAGAGGAATGTTCATCTTATATTTCAGGAACTCGAAGCACCATAATTTTTATTTGTTATGTCAAACTGCACCCAGAATTACTAACAGAAAGGCAATGTTACAGGTTGTCATTACATACTATGAAAAATTGGTTGTTTAAGGTTAGGTTTCATTGTTAGTCCAGTGCCAATTCTTGTGCTACAGTAATGTTGCTGTTGTTGTGGTCTTCAGTCGAAATACTGCTTTGAAGCAGCTCTCCATGCTACTCTATCCTGTGCAAGCTTCTTCATCTCCAAGTAACTACCGCAACCTACATCTATCTAAATCTGGTAATTGTATCCATGTCTTGGTCTACTTTACGATTTTTACCCTCCACACTTCCCTTCAATACTAAGTTTGTTTTCCCTTGATGCCTCAAAACGTGTTCTACCAACTGATCCCTTCTTCTAGTCAAGTTGTGCCACAAATTCCTCTTCTCCCCAATTCTATTCAGCACCTCCTCTATAGTCACATGATCTACCCATCTAATCTTCGGCATTCTTCTGTAGCACCACATTTCAAAAGCTTCTATTCTCTTCTTATCTAAACTATTCATTGTCCATGTTTCACTTTCATGCATGGCTACACTCTCTACAAATACTTTCAGAAATGACTTCCTGACACTTAAATCTATACTTGATGTTAAGAAATTTCTCTTCTTTAGAAACGCTATTCTTTCCATTGCCAGTTTGCATTTTATATCCTCTCTACTTCAACCATCATCAGTTATTTTGCTCACGAAATAGCAAAACTACCCAAGCACGACTCACGCCCCGTCCTCACAGCTCTACTTCTGCCAGTACCTCGTCTCCTACCTTCCAAACTGTACAGAGCTCAGTTGGTATAGCAGTCGCCCGCAAAAGGCAAAGGTTCCGAGTTCGAGTCTCGGTGTGGCACACAGTTTTAATTTGCCAGGAAGTTTCATATCAGCGCACACTCCGCTGCAGAGTGAAAATCTCGTTCTGGAAACATGCCCCAGGCTGTGGCTAAGCCGTGTCTTCGCAATATCCTTTCTTTCAGGAATGCTAGTTCCGCAAGGTTCGCAGAAGAGCTTCTGTAAAGTTTGGTACTGGCAGGAGTAGAGCTGTGAGGATGGGCCTTGAGTCGTGCTTGGGTTGCTCAGTTGGTAGAGCAGTTGCCCGCGAGAGGCAAAGGTCCCGAGTTCGAGTCTCGGTCGAGCACACAGTTTTAATCTGCCAGGAAGTTTCATATCAGCACACACACCGCTGCCGAGTGAAAATCTCATTCTGGAAACATCCCCCAGGCTGTGGCTAAGCCGTGTCTCCGCAATGTCCTTTCTTTCAGGAGTGCTAGCTCTGCAAGGTTTGCAGAAGAGCTTCTTTAAAGTTTGGAAGGTAGGAGACGAGGTACTGGCAGAAGTAGAGCTGTGAGGACGGGGCTTGAGTCGTGCTTGGGTAGCTCAGTTGAGAGCGTTGTCTTGGTCCGGCACACAGTCTTAATCTGCCAGGAAGTTTCAATTAAAAGGTGACTTAGTCTGACTGTCAGCTGCCTATATAAAACAAAATTTACAAGCTAGTTATTTTAGGAGGTTTCTTTTCCAAACAAGAACATCTTCAGATAAAACAAATATGCAGATGAAATATATTCTGGTATAGGTACAGGCATATCCCCACTGCTATTTTTTCTGGTTGTTACAGATACTTTCAAGAGAAAAGGAAGAATTGAGTTTCTTGGCAGTGAATTGTAATTTTTCACACTAATTAGAAATACTTCACACAACCAGCAAATTTATTTAGCAGTGGGGGAGCTCCTTATTAAGAACTTATTGTGATACATACCACCATGTATAGAAACAAAACACAGGAAGATGTAATTCTTAGCACGAATTAGAATACTCTTCACACTACCAGTATACTTATTTAGTATTGGTGGAGCTTACTAAGTTCTTATTGTACTATGTACTGCCATGTAAATAACGAGTATGAAGTGGACAGCTCCTCACTTACAAAGAAAGGAAAGATAGCAATAGTTTCCAAATGCAGTGAATGAAGCAGCTGAATACATAAAGAGCTTCTGCTTTGATTTGTCTGCTGGAATGGATTCCACAATACAACTATACCTTGACAACAGAGACATCTATTGATGCCTTCAAGAAAACCAAAGTATATCTTTGAAAGGAGTGCAGTCACAGTACCTCTTGTGATGTATATACAATCAAAGTCACGTATATCAACGCAGGCCTATGTTTTGAGGGATATGACATACAACATTGATGACAAAAGAACAAATTAAAAAGATGTTTACTTCACAATTACTACTCAGTTTTCAAGTCTGTCTTAAATGAATGCAGCTTCCTACTTTCCTGTATTAGGTCTCCACCAAAAGACGTGAAATAATAAATATCTATTCAACATTGTAGGGCTCTTTTCTTACAAGCAGAACCGAAAATGCAGTAAATTTTTCAATTTCGGTTCCTATTTAATATTTCGTGGTGCACACTCTGCACCTGTCTTTTGCGATTACTTTTTAGTCTTTCAGCTATTTTTATGTGGCATAATTTTCCTTTGGACAATTTTATCATATTTTTCCTTCAGCTAACTTGGACTTGAATAATTGTAATCTAGAATATAATTTGGATCTAGCCATTTATTTTCCCACTTCTTTTATCAACAGGTTTCTGGAGTCCTTATCGAAGTCATTTTGCAAGTTTTCTATCAGAAATTGTAAGTGAGAAGACTGACTATATTGCTTTCAAAAACTTTCTCCTCACGTAACACATACTTTCAGTATTGTATTCAATTGCTCAGCAAAACTGACTGTTGGTTAGCCCTGTGTTGCACATGTGAACAGTATTGCTAAATAAAAATTTTAAAATTCATGAAATGCAAAATTTTAAATAAAGAGAATGAATCTGATTAAATGCCAAAATAAATTAATTGTACACTCAATGAAAACTGTTTAACTAGACCTCAGTACCGAAATACATTATGAATATTGCATGATGTTAAGTGCAATGTTTGACTTGGAATAACCAAAAGCCCGTCCTTTTGATAATAAATTTTGTTATTACAGGTAAAAAAATTGTAAACTAAGATAAAATCTAGGAGTTCAATTAGGTCTGTACACTCTGCAGTACTAATCTTGTTGTGGGAGAGGAGATAGCGTCTAATAATGTCAATGGTTTCTTTGAACTGGGACATTACTGTAAAGATTTTTAAGGAATACTAATGTCGCATTATTTGGTATATGTATATCCTTAATTACATTCGCTAGCTCAACACTGCTCTCGACCCCAAAATAATTATTGAACGTCTAAACTGATTTAAGTATATTATTAAGGAACTTATTTAATTTATAGCATGGTGATGACATATTGTTAACAATCGGACAAACTGGATTTCCATCTTTGTGGATCTTAAGTTGTGATCTGAGCTGGGGAAGTTTGACATTCATCATTTTGAGTGATTTCTTTTCATACTCGCTAAGAAGAAACTGGGAGCTGTCAATCTTTCGCCGCAAATGATTCTGAAACTTATCAGTTGGGTCTTTGTGAATTAAAGAAACTATTGACATTATTAGACGCAACATCCTCTCCCACAACAAGAGTAGTACTGCAGAGTGTACAGAACTAATTGAACTCCTAGATTTTGTCTTAGCTCACATTTTTTTTACCTTTAGTGACAAAATTTATTATCAAAAGTACGGGCTTGGGATGGGTAATAGCCTAGCTGGCACTTTAGCAGACATTTTTATCAGTGATTTAGAATGTAAATCTTTTGCCAAGCATCCACAACTAAAAGATTAAACGATTTATTACAAACGGTATGTCGATGAAATTTTATTACTGATAGAAGATGACACAAGTGAGCCAACACATTTGCTCAAGCAATAGGTAGCATGCACCCCAAAATAACTTTTACCACTGAAATAGAAGAAGATGGCGCCATTAACTACCTTGATCTCACTATTAAGAAAGTTAATAACAAACATAAGTCTTCGATTTTTAGGGAACCAACTTGTACAGACAGTATCATCAATGCCAGTTCATGATATCCTCCCCGATACAAAAAGGCTTTCTTCACTTCCGTGGTTCACCGGCTCCTCTGTCTACCATTGGACGAAAACTAAATACGTAAAGAACTTAGCATTTTAAAGCAAATCGTGGTAACTAACGGATTTTCTATAAATGACGTCACGCGGCCCTACAGTAGGCTAAAGAAATGTTTAACAAACAGCAGGCACACACACACCCACACACAAAAGAGAACCGGCAAATATAGAATGAAAACCATTCCTATGCAATTTAATGGAAAAATATTTTAAAAAGTCTGATGTCAGATGTGGCTTTCAGGTTAATAACACCCTAAAACTACGAATAAAACATAAACTGAAAGGGAACTATGATAAATTTGATGGCTCTGGAGTATACAGGATTGACTGCAGTAACTGTGACAAATAATAAATCAGTCAAACAGGCCGCTCTTTTAAATTAAGGTTTAAGGAACACTCACAGCCACGAAACAAAACGGCTTTGGGACAGCATTTATCTGAAACTGGTCATTCCATAGGGAGCATTGAGAGTTGTATGCGTATTCTTCACAGAGTGGAAAAAGGCCGTGCTATTAATCTGTTAGAGGAGCTTGAAATTTATAAAGCAAAAAATAGAGAACCAACCAAACTGCTTAACAGGCAAAATGACTTTGTGCCCAATGCCTAATTTGCTTTATTTGACAATGTTATACTCTAATCACATTTTTTTTCGTTATTGAGTTTCTATTCCCCCTGAAGGGGGCGGGCTGGCAGCAGCTTAGTATGCCGCTCTTCGGCCTACAGACTTTGTTATAAAAAGATTAAGATAATAAAGAATAAAAACAGGCGATAAAATAGGAGACTTAAATGGTAACATGGCGAAAAAAAATCGTGGAACTTAAAACATAGAACAAAGGGATGATAATGCTAATAAAATAAATATGAAGCAGACAGGTAAAATAGAAGGCAGACAATTAAAAAAAAACACGGCGACAGTGTGGTTTCTGTTTGCAAAAGACATAAAATTCACACCCAGCGACAGTATGGTTTCTCTTCACAAGACTGTGAAAAGACGAACAACACGGAACATTCACTTGAAACACTGCACTAAAAATTGGCAAATATGACAGACCACAGCTGAGAGCAGTTGGGAGGAAACAGGACAGATGATGGGAAAATAAAAACGGGGGAAGGAGATAAAAAATGAAGGGGGGAGGGGGGAAAGGAGCCGATGTAGTATGAGGCCCAATAATAGGTGTGGGAGGTACAGGACAGACGCGACAGGGAGTGGGGAAGGCGAAGGAGGGGAATACAAAAGGACTCGGGGGTGAGAAGGGAGGTAGGAAAAGGTTAGGCGGGGAGAAAACAGGATGGAAGGGGGGGGAAGAGGGAGCCCAGGGAAAGGACAGAGGAAAGGAGAGGAGGAGAATCAGAGTTGATAGGAGAGATAAATGGAGGGAGAGAGGGCATCATCCGGGATGGGGACCTGATGAAAGCCTCCTTGGGAAAGAAGATGAAGGGTGTAGAGATGGATGGTAGGGGGGGACACAACAGTGAAGGCATGGCAGGGGGCAGGACAGGGGAGGAGAGGAGCAACCAGATGGTGAGGAGGATCAAGGTAGCGGGAGGTGTAGAGTATGTGGATATGTTGGAGGAACAGGAGTAAATGGGGGAAAGGAATGAGGTCATGGAGGATATGCGTGGGGGACAGGAGGCGTATATGGAAGGTGAGGCGGAGTGCATGACGCTCAAGGATCTGGAGGGACTTATAGAATTTGGAGGGGGAGATATCCAGGTGGGACTGGCATAACAGAGGATGGGATGGATTAAGGATTTGTAGGTGTGGAGGATGGTAGAGAGGTGCAAACCCCAAGTCCTGACAGAGAGGAGTTTGAGGAGTCAGAGGCGGTTGTGGGGTTTGGATTGGATGGAGCGGAGATGAGGGATCCAGGTGATGTGACGGTCAATGGTGAGGCCAAGATAGGTGAGGTTGGGGGAGATGTGGACAGGACGGGCGCAGACAGTAAGGAAGAAATCCAGGAGCTGGAAGGAGAGAGTGGTACGACCTACGATGATTGCCTGGGTATTGGAAGGATTGATTTTCAGGAGCCACTGGGTACACCATGTGGCAAAAAGGTCAAGGTGACTCTGGAGAAGGTGTTGGGACCGTTGGAGGGTAGGAGCGAGGGCAAGGAAAGCGGTGTCATCAGCATACTGCAAGAGGTGTACTGGAGGGGAGGGGGCCAGGGATATCTGCCGTGAACAGGTGGTAGAGGAGAGAGGAGAGGACAGAGCCCTGGGGCACACCTGCAGAGGGGTAGAAGGTGTGGGAACTGGCATGATGGATGGTAAAATACGAGGGGTGGCAGGAGAGGAAGGAGGCCATCAGACAGATGTAGCTGACAGGAAGGGCGTAGGTTTGGAGTTTAAATAGGAGACCGGGATGGAAGACACTGTCGTAGGCCTTTTCGAGGTCGAGGGAGACAAAAATTGCGGAGCGACGGGAGTTAAGCTTGAGGGAGAGGAGATGAGTGAGGCATAGGAATTGGTCATCGGCAGAGAATGAAGGTCGAAAGCCACATTGGGTGTTGGGGAGGAGGTGGTTTCAGTGGAGGTGGTGATGGATGCGCCATATAAGGATGGATTCCAAGAGCTTGCTGAACACTGATGTGAGACAAATAGGACGACAGGAAGAGGCATCAGATGGAGGCTTGTTGGTTTTGGAGAACATCAGGATATGGGAGGTTTTCCACAGGATAGGGGAGAAGCCAGTGGCAAGGATGACGGTGTAGAGGATGGCAAGGACTGAAAGGAAGGAGGGAGGGCAGTGTTTGAGGTGGCGGTAGGTAACGCAGTCGTGGCCGGGAGCAGTGTTGCGTTTAGTGCGAAGCGTGAGGCTGATGTCCTGTGTAGTCATGGGAGTGTTAAGTTCAGATGGTGGTGTGTGGCCCAAGTACTGGAAACTAGGAGCAAGGGGAGGAACAGAGGTATCTGTACGGTCGATGACGTCAGGGAAGCGGGAATAATCAAATTGGGAATCATCTGGTATCGAAAAAACATCGCAGAAGTGAGAGGCAAAGTGGTTGACCTTACTGAGGTTGTCAGCAAAGGGACAGTCATCAAGGAGGAGAGGGTACTGGTGGGTGGGGCGGTTGCCAGTAAGGCGGTGGAAAGCAGACCAATACTTGGAAGAGTTTATTGGGAGTGTGGTTGAGTTGTGTACATGTCTGGAGCCATGCGCGGCGTTTCTTCGCAGTAAGCAGGTTGCAGATGTGTCATTGTAATTGCCTGTGGCGGGTAAGTGTGTCCCGGTCACGAGTGCGGAGAAAGGAGCGGTAGAGGCGGCGGGACTCTCGAAGGAGAAGTGGTGGCAGGGCAGGGCGGTGAGGGTGGATGGCTTTAGTGGGGATATGGGTGGCGATGGCGTCGGACAAGGTCTGGTGCAGGAAGGCAGCAGTGCGAGAGATGTCATCAGGAGATTGGAGGGTAAGGTCGTGGCCTTCAACCTGGGAGTGAATGGAGTCGCGGTAGGCATCCCAGTTGGTACATGAGTAATCATGGACAAGTTTAGGAGGGATGTCGGGGCCAGGAGTGGGGCGGGGATGGCGACCACTAGAAATAGTGAGGAGAACAGGAGCATGGTCACTGCCAATGAGGTCAAGGACATCTGCATTGATGCGCACAAAGAGGTTGGGAGAGGCAAGGACCACATCGAGAGTGGTGTTGGATTCGGGTCGGGTGTGCTGGGGGAGGGGAACCAGGTCTCCCTGGAGGGTGGTGATAAACCGATGCCACTGCTGGAGGTCGGCAGGATCACAGGTGTGGATATTGAGGTTGGTGGAAATCACTTAGGTGGAGAATGTGTGGTCAATGTGGGCCAGGAAATCGTATGGGATGGGGGTGTGAGGGTGGACATAAATGATGGCACAGGTGACAGTAAGGGTAGGGAAGAAGAGGCTGAGGGTGAGATGTTCGGCAGGATTGTTAAGGAGAGGTTGGAGCTGGACAGGGAGGTGCTTGAGGTGGCCTATAGCAACTCCACTATGTGCCAGAGGGTACAGGTTATCGGTGTGGTGAAGGGTGTAAGGTGCTGTGGAGATGGAAATACGGGGTTGAAGAAAGGTTTCATGTAGGACGAAGGCATCCACGCGATGCTGATGGAGGGTGTGGAGGAAGAGGAGTTTGTGGGTGGGCAGAGAGCGAATATCGTGGTACAGAATACTGTAGTGTTGTTGTATCATGGGAGGGGAGAGTTAGACGAGGGTGGTGAGTGGGGTGAAGTTGAAGTGGGCCTGGTTGTGGGAGTAGGTGGCATAGGTGGTAAGATGGAAGATGGAACGGGCAGCGAGGGCGATTTGTGAAAGGGTGTGGGAGCGCTGGAAAGGGTGGATGTTTTGGAGCACAATGGTGATGAAGCAGATGATGTCGTCTGCAGTAGGCGGAGGGCGGAGCGAGTTGTTGGGGTGGATGGGGTCATCAACAGAACGGACAGGGACGGTGAGCTCAGGGGTAACTGGAGGAGGTTTCGCTTTATACTTCAGGGAGTAGGTAGGATGTGGTTCATAGAGGTGTTGCAGGAGGGGGGAGAGGTGAGGTTGGGGCAGTTCTTGAGGAAGTGGGAAGCTTTGCAGTGGGGACCATTAGGGGGGTTCTTGCAAGTAGAAGTAACATGGTCATTGTATGTGAGGCAGTGTTGACAGCGGTAGGATTGGACTGGGGAATGGGAGGGGTCCACCTTATGACGGCGATTGTAGATGAGGGCTCCCTTGAAGAGGAGGCAGGCAATGGAGGAGGACGATTCGGTGAATATCTGCATTAGATAAGTCGGCCCGGCATCATTAAAGATGCGACGGACCGAGCAGATTTCCATGTTGGGCCAGGAGTGGAGTTCCACCAACACCTCAGCCTCCGTGACCACAGGGTTAAGCTTAGTGATCACAGCGGTGAAGGTTGGTGGACATCGGGAAGGTTGAAGCTGACAAGGAGAGGATGGGGTGTGGTAGGGGGTGAGGGTTGCACGTTGGCCAAATTGGATACATAGGATGTGGGAGAGGAGATCGGTGTGAAAGAAAGCATTGGGGGATTTAATGAGGACCGAGTCCTTGCGAGGAATAAGAAGGGAGACAGGGGCATTGGGGTAGTATTTACAGATGGCCAGGGTGAGGGTGCGGGCATCAAGGAATTGAGGGTCAGGATTGGAGAGGAAAAAGATGTGGGTGGCAGGCGTGGCAGGTGTGGGGGTTGGGGTCACGTCTATGGGGGTGGGTGGGTCACGGGGATCAGGGGAGATTGTAGGGGAAGGGTCAACATTAGGGCGCTTGGAAGGTTTTGCGGTCATGACAGGGTGGAGAGGTGGCTGGGGGATGGGTTGCAGGGGGAGATGGTGGGGGGCAGTAGCGCCCTGAGGACTGGATGATGCAGGGGGAGGGGGATTGGGTGGCACAGAGACTGTGGAATGGCGAGCCGAAATACGTGCTAGCTTGGAGCCTGTCGGAGGTGGTGCAGGGAGCGGCGGAAAGTCTGCAGATGTCGATGGGGCGACAGTGACAGGGGAAGGAGAGTTGGAGGTAGTTACAACCGAAAATGGCGCAGGAGTGGAGTGGACAGGGAGGGAAGGAAGGACGGGAATGGGGGTGAAGGATGAGCTCCATGTGATGGTGGTTGGAGCAGCAGAGGGAGAGGTGAAAAAGTTAGTGGTGGTGGGTTGGGACATGGTGGTGGCACACGAGTGGGTGGGGGGGGGGGCGACGACGGCGGCGGCGGAGGTGGCGGCGATGACCGAACGGCTGACAGTAGTGATGGCGTGCAGACGGGCGACAACATGACAGGAACGGTTGGGGCTCTTCCATGTTGAAGATACACCCTGAGAGTAGCCCAGGCAGTGGAAGTCCTCGATCAGGAACTGAGAGAATCCAACCCTCGAATGGTCTAATCATTTTTTTTTCTTTATTGAATTTCGATTCCCCCCGAAGGGGGCAAGCTGGCAGCTTCAATTCCCCCTGAAGGGGGCGGGCTGGCAGCAGCTTAGTATGCCACTCTTCGGCCTACAGACTTTGTTATAAAAAGATGAAGATAATAAAGAATAAAAAATGGGCATTAAAATCGGAGACCTAAACGTTAACTTGGCGAAAAAATCGTGGAACTTAAAACATAGAACAAAGGGATAATGATGCTAATAAAATTAATATGAAGCTGACAGGTAAAATAATAGACAGACTATTAAAAAGCACGGCGACAGTCTGGTTTCTGTTCACAAAAGACATAAAATTCACACCCAGCGACAGCATGGTTTCTCTTCACAACACTGTGAAAAGACGAACAACATAGAACATTCACTTAAAACACTGCACTAAAAATTGGCAAATATGACAGAACACAGCCGAGAGCAGGTGGGGGGAAATGGGACAGATGATGGGAAAATAAAAAGGGGGGAATGAGAGAAAACGAAGGGGGGAGGGGGGAAAGGAGCCAATGGAAGATGATCACCCGTCAGAGGGGTGGGAAGTGCTGGGCAGGCGCGACAGGGAGTAGGGAAGGCGGAGGGGGGGAATACAAAAGGACTCGGGGGGGGGGGGGGGAAGGATGGTAGGGAGAGGTTAGGTGGGGAGAAAACAGGATGGAAGGGGGGAGAGGGAGCCCAGGGAAAGGACAGAGGAAAGGAGGGGGGGTTGAGGATAGCATGGAGGGAGAGAGGGCATCATCCGGGAGGGGGAATTGATAGAAGCCATCTTAGGGAAGGAGATGAAGGGTGTAGAGATGGAGGGTAGGAGGGACACAACAGTGAAGGCATGGCAGGGGGCAGGATGGGAGAGAAGCAACCAGGGGGTGAGGGGAATCAAGGCGGCGGGAGATGTAGAGTATGGGGATATGTTCAAGGAATAGGAGTAGATGGGGGAAATGAATGAGGTCATAGAGTATCCTCATGGGGAACGGAGGCGTATATGGTAGGTGAGGCGGACTGCAAGACGCTCAAGGATCTGGAGGGACTTATAGAATTTGGAGGGGCAGATATCCAGGCAGGACTGGCATAACAGAGAATGGGACGGATTAAGGATTTGTAGGTGTGGAGGATGGTAGATGGGTGCAAACCACAAGTCCTGACAGAGAGGAGTTTGAGGAGTTAGAGGCGGTTGTGGGCTTTGAATTGGATGGAGTGGAGATGAGGGATCCAGATGAGGTGATGGTCAATGGTGAGACCAAGGTAGGTGAGGGTGGAAGAAAGGTGGACAGGACGGGCGCAGACAGTAAGGGAGAAATCCAGGAGCTGGAAGGAGCGAGTTGTACGACCTACGATGATTGCCTGGGTATTGAAAGGATTGATTTTCAGGAGCCACTGGGTACACCATGCGGCAAAAAGGTCAAGGTGATTCTGGGAAAGCCGTTGGGACCGTTGGACGGTAGGGGCGAGGGCGAGGAATGCGGTGTCATCAGCATACTGCAAAAGGTGCACTGGAGGGGAGGGGGTTGGGGATATCTGCGGTGTACAGGTGGTAGAGGAGAGGGGAGAGGACAGAGCCCTGGGGCACACCTGCAGAGGGGTAGAAGGTGTGGGAATTGGCATGATGGATGGTAACATAAGAGGGGCAGCGGGAGCGGTAGGAGGCTATCAGACGGATGTAGTTGACAGGAAGGGCGTAGGTTTGGAGTTTGAACAGGAGACTGGGATGCCAGACACGGTCATAGGCCTTTTCGCGGTCGAGGGAGACAAAAATTGCGGAGCGACGGGAGTTAAGCTGGAGGGTGATGAGATGAGTGAGACATAGGAGTTGGTCATCGGCAGTGAAGGAAGGTCGAAAGCCACATTGGGTGTTTGGGAGGAGATGGTTTCGGTGGAGGTGGTGATGGATCCGCCAGATATGGGGTCTAATCACTGCACGCCTCTGTTATATAGAGTGTGTTGATAAATTCACCTAGTATTGAGTGCATCACATATTTACTTCGTTTTCATACATTTTATGCATGAATCTAGTATGTTCTTGTTCCTCCTCTATTCATTTAGTAGACTACATGTGGAACATCCACTGTTACGAAATTTTATCATTCTTTTCTTGCAACGAAGTACTGCAGGGTACGAGGGAGCCTCTGCCGGTCTCGTTCCTCCAACTACTTCCCGCCTGTGCGGAATTCTGGCGTTAGCACTAATAGAGGGTGCTGATTACGTGCAGCACTATGTTTTCTTTCATTAGTGGCTCCTTTAGCGATTTGTTTTATGGTTGTTTAATATTACCCCGTACACTATCAACGGTGTTTAATATTTCTGTTGTTATCTAGATTACTGGCACTAGAGCACTTGTCAACCACTGTTTTTTAACTCTTCCTCTTTTTAACAATATTACTTTTGTCATGTTCTTCTTTGTATTGCTTTTTATTACTGCAATGCCTTTTATACGTTATAAGCTTATTACAGACTTCAACTATTGTATGCCCCCTTTATTTTCGCTGTTTCAATTAATTATTGAAAACTAGTGTATGCCGACATTAGCGACATCTGGTGAACTTACAACACAAACATCTTGTGGCTACTGTACGGCAGCTTGTTTTAAACTGTAGTACTACTGACAACATGACTCGTGCATGTGATGTTATTTATATGTATTTGACGATGCTGGTGCTGATTCCGCATTTAACATTTGATGATGCCACTATGGCTGCAGTACATTAGGACTTTGTTTTTATGGAACAGGTATGTCTCTTCAAATTTAAAGCGCATTAATGTAAATTTTGTCAGTATTACCTTTCATTGTTGTTGTTGTGGTCTTCAGTCCTGTGACTGGTTTGATGCAGCTCTCCATGCTACTCTATCCTGTGCAAGCTTCTTCATCTCCCAGTACTCACTGCAACCTACATCCTTCTGAATCTAGTTAGTGTATTCATCTCTTGGTCTCCCTCTACGATTTTTACCCTCCACACTGCCCTCCAATGCTAAATTTGGGATTCCTTCATGCCTCAGAACATGTCCTACCAACCGGTCCCTTCCTCTTGTCAAGTTGTGCCACAAAGTCCTCTTCTCCCCAATTCTGTTGAATACCTCCTCATTAGTTATGTGATCTACCCATCTAATCTTCAGCATTCTTCTGTAGCACCACATTTTGAGAGCTTCTATTCTCTTCTTGTCCAAACTACTTATCGTCCACGTTTCACTTCCATACATGGCTACACTCCATGCAAATACTTTCAGAAACGACTTCCTGACACTTAAATCTATACTCAGTGTTAACAAATTTCTCTTCTTCAGAAATCCTTTACTTGTCATTGCCAGTCCACATTTTATATCCTTTCTACTTCGACCATCATCAGTTATTTTGCTCCCCAAAGAGTAAAACTCCTTCACTTATTTAAGTGTCTCATTTCCTAATCTAATTCCCTCAGCATCACCCGACTTAATTCGACTACATTCCATTATTCTCGTTTTTCTCTTGTTGATGTTCATCTTGTATCCTCCTTTCAAGGCACTGTCCATTCCGTTCAACTGCTCTTCCAAGTCCTTTGCTGTCTCTGACAGAATTACAATGTCATTGGCGAACCTCAAAGTTTTTATTTCTTCTCCATGGATTTCAATACCTACTCCGAATTTTTCTTTTGTTTTCATTATGGGCTATGTATTGATCTTAAGTTGCATACAGATTGCGAGTGTATTTATGTTTTTTCTATTTTTGCTGCAGATCTGATGATGGTCATTAAAGACCGAAACCGGTAATCTGTTAACTAAAAGTTTGTGACCATAGACATAAATTAAAGGAAACTTAAAAAATACAAGCGCAATGCTCGAATTTTGGAGTAATAAAAGAAATGACAGCCAACAATATTTTTGTAGGTTTTCTATTGCACTTTTTCACATTGTCGAATTTGTTCTAATTAATTACACTATAATGACACTGTGTAGGAAATTGTCTCACACAGAAGTACTTAGATACACACAAGGATTAGAAAATCCGCATAAACTGGAGGAAATTAATCATACTGTCATGTATAAATGTTATCTGCATATTAACGTAGGTCAAATATGTGTACAAAGACTGGCAGTTTACTCAAACACACTTGCAATTGATCTAGCTCTTGAGTCATAAACACACGTCCATAAAATCTCAGAAATTATCTCTACAATACAAGACTTTATAATATCATACCTCGATATTTTTCAACATGATAAAAAGCGCCTCAGGTCAAACGGATATCAACTGCGTTCTTTAAAAATAAGAGCCCCATTTTTTATTACATATTCATGAAGTACGTAAAGAAATATGAATGTTTTAGTTGGACTGGCAGGTGTTGCGGAAGTACGGTATACCACAGAAGATCTTAAACATCATAAAAGGTCTATATGATGTCTACAAATGTTGTGTACTCCACAAGGGAAATATGACAGAGCCCATAAAAGTAACAACTGGAGTTCGGCAGGGTTGCGTTTTGTCACCAACACTTTTTCTACTTGTTCTAGACTCTGTTATGGGAAGAGTCACAGCGGGTAGGAGACGAGGAATCCAGTGGGGGATCCATGAACGTCTGGAGGATTTGGATTTTGCAGACGACATAGTTTTATTAGCTCAAAGGCTGACTGACAAGCAAGTTAAATTAAACTTGCTGAAAGAAGAAGCAGCAACTGCTGGCCTCCAGAAAATACAGGCAAAACAAAGGAAATGAAAGTAAATTCAGGGAACATGGAGGTGCCACTGTTAATAGGTGAGCAGCGGGTGGAGACTGTCAACTCATTCCTGTATCTGGGTAGTATAGTGACGGAAGATGGTGGAGCCAGAGATGACGTGAAAAACCGCATTAAAAAGGCAAACGCTGTATTTGTATCCAATATGGAAAAATAGAAATATCACATATAAAACAAAAATCCGCATTTTTAACACAAATGTGAAGGCTGTCCTCCAGTACGCCAGTGAAAGCTGGAAAATGGATAAAAAGATAACATCCTAGTTACAAAGCTTCATAAATAGATGTCTTCGACGCATCACGAATATCTGGTGACCAGAAAAAATATGTAATGAGGGGCTCTGGCGAATAACAAACCAGATACCTATAGAAGACCAGATACGAGAGAGAAAGTGGGGTTGGTTGGGCACACCTTGCGAAAACCAGATGGAGCCATCGAGAAAAAGGCATTGGAAGGGAATCCCCAGGGAACAAGGAAGAGAGGAAGACCAAGGGGCACCTGGAAGAGAACAGTGGAAGGGGAAGCAAAAAGAGTTGGCAAGACCTGGGCAGAATTGAGGCAAATGGCCAAAGACAGAGACGGATGGCGAGTTCTGGATGCCCTAAGCCCCCCTAGGGGCCAAAGGAATTAAGTCAAGTTTATGCTACTACAAGGAGAATGTGTGACTAAAAATCAGAAGTACGTTTGGAATTTGGGTAAAATCGGAAAGCAATTACGTCTGTTGCTCGTCTTAGCTGACAAATTTACGAAAGTAGTGTTAAGCATTCATTGCAGCTAAATGTATAAAGTAGTGCTCTTAGGTTCTGCCTAACTACACCATCGCAAATTGCGACATATGCGAAATTGAAGTAGATACTTACTGTGAGTTAGTATGGGCAGAGGTCGTTGTTGGCAACCAGAACAATATAATAATTGGATCCTTTTACCGACCTCCCAATTCAGATGATACAGTTGCTGAAAGGTTCAAAGAAAACTTGAGTTTGATTTCAAACACTTACCCGACTCATACGATAATATTTGGTGGTGACTTTAATTTACCCTCGATATGTTGACGGAAATACATGTTTAATTCCGGAGGTAGGCATAAAATATCATCCGAAATTGTGCTAGACGCATTCTCTGAGAATTATTTCGAGCAGTTTGTTCATGGCCGGCCGTTGTGGCAGTGCAGTTCTACGCTCTTCACTCTGGAACTGTGTGACCCCCACGGTCGCAGGTTCGAATCCTGCCTCGGGCATGGATGTGTGTGCTGTCCTTAGGTTAGTTAGGTTTAAGTAGTTCTAAGTTCTAGGGGACTGATGACCACAGATGTTAAGTCCCATAGTGCTCAGAGCCATTTTTTAGACAGTTAGTTCATGACCCCACGCGAATAGTAAACAGTTGTGAAAACACACTTGATCTCTTAGCAACAAATAATCCTGAGTTAATTACGAGCATCAAAACCGATTCAGGCATAATGAACACAAGGTTGTCGTAGCGAGATTGAATATTGTAACCCCCATGAACCATGGACCTTGCCGTTGGTGGGGAGGCTTGCGTGCCTCAGCGATACAGATGGCCGTACCGTAGGTGCAACCACAATGGAGGGGTATCTGTTGAGAGGCCAGATAAACATGTGGTTCCTGAAGAGGGGCAGCAGCCTTTTCAGTAGTTGCAGGGGCAACAGTCTGGATGATTGACTGATCTGGCCTTGTAACATTAACCAAAACGGCCTTGCTGTGCTGGTACTGCGAACGGCTGAAAGCAAGGGGAAACTACAGCCGTAATTTTTCACGAGGACATGCAGCTTTACTGTATGATTAAATGATGATGGCGTCCTCTTGGGTAAAATATTCCGGAGGTAAAATAGTCCCCCATTCAGATCTCCGGGCGGGGACTACTCAAGAGGACGTCGTTATCAGGAGAAAGAAAACTGGCATTCTACGGATCAGAGCGTGGAATGTCAGATCCCTTAATCGGGCAGGTAGGTTAGAAAATTTAAAAAGGGAAATGGATAGGTTAAAGTTAGATATAGTGGGAATTAGTGAGTTCGGTGGCAGGAGGAAAAAGACTTTTGGTCAGGTGATTACAGGGTTATAAATACAAAATCAAATAGGGGTAATGCAGGAGTAGGTTTAATAATGAATAAAAAAATAGGAGTGCGGGTTAGCTACTACAGACAGCATAGTGAACGCATTATTGTGGCCAAGATAGACACAAAGCCCTTGCCTACTACAGTAGTACAAGTTTATATGCCAACTAGCTCTGCAGATGATGAAGAAATTGATGAAATGTATGACGAGATAAAAGAAATTATTCAGGTATTGAAGGGAGACGAAAATTTAATAGTCATGGGTGTCTGGAATTCGTCAGTAGGAAAAGGGAGAGAAGGAAACATAGTAGGTGAATATGGATTGGGGGGAAGAAATGAAAGAGGAAACCGCCTTGTAGAATTTTGCACAGAGCATAACTTAATCACAGTTAAAACTTGGTTCAAGAATCATAAAAGAAGGTTGTATACCTGGAAGAATCCTGGAGATACTAAAAGGTATCAGATAGATTATATAATGGTAAGACAGAGATTTAGGAACCAGGTTTTAAATTGTAAGACATTTCCAGGGGCAGATGTGGATTCTGACCACAATATATTGGTTATGAACTGCAGTTTGAAACTGAAGAAACTGCAAAAAGATGGGAATTTAAGGAGATGGGACCTGGATAAACTGAAAGAACCAGAGGTTGTAGAGAGTTTCAGGGAGAGCATAAGGGAATAATTGACAGGAATGGGGGAAAGAAATACAGTAGAAGAAGAATGGTTAGCTCTGAGGGATGAAGTAGTGAAGGCAGCAGAGGATCAAGTAGGTAAAAAGACCGGAGCTAATAGAAATCCTTGGGTAACAGAAGAAATATTGAATTTAATTGATGAAAGGAGAAAATATAAAAATGCAGTAAATGAAGCAGGCAAAAAGAAATACAAATGTCTCAAAAATGAAATCGACAGGAAGTGCAAAATGGCTAAGCAGGCATGGCTAGAGGACAAATGTAAGGATTTAGAGGCTTGTCTCACTAGGGGTAAGATAGATACTGCCTACAGGAAAATTAAAGAGACCTTTGGAGAGAAGAGAACCACTTGTGTGAATATCAAGAGCTCAGATGGCAACCCAGTTCTAAGCAAAGAAGGGAAGGCAGAAAGGTGGAAGGAGTATATAGAGGGTTTATACAAGGGCGATGTACTTGAGGACAATATTATGGAAATGGAAGAGGATGTAGATGAAGATGAAATGGGAGATAAGATACTGCGTGAAGAGTTTGACAGAGCACTGAAAGACCTGAGTCGAAACAAGGCCCCGGGAGTAGACAACATTCCATTAGAACTACTGATAGCCTTTGGAGAGCCAGTCCTGACAAAACTCTACCATCTGGTGAGCAAGATGTATGAGACAGGCGAAATACCCACAGACTTCAAGAAGAATATAATAATTCCAATCCCAAAAAAAGCAGGTGTTGACAGATATGAAAATTACGGAACTATCAGTTTAATAAGTCACAGCTGCAAAATACTAACGCGAATTCTTTACAGACGAATGGAAAAACTAGTAGAAGCGGACCTCGGGGAAGATCAGTTTGGATTCCGTAGAAATGTTGGAACACGTGAGGCAATACTAACCTTATGACTTATCTTAGAAGAAAGATTAAGAAAAGGCAAACCCACGTTTCTAGCATTTGTAGACTTAGAGAAAGCTTTTGACAACGTTAACTGGAATACTCTCTTTCAGATTCTGAAGGTGGCAGGGGTAAAATACAGGGAGCGAAAGGCTATTTACAATTTGTACAGAAACCAGATGGCAGTTATAAGAGTCGAGGGGCATGAAAGAGAAGCAGTGGTTGGGAAAGGAGTGAGACAGGGTTGTAGCCTCTCCCCGATGTTATTCAATCTGTATATTGAGCAAGCAGTAAAGGAAACAAAAGAAAAATTCGGAGTAGGTATTAAAATTCATGGAGAAGAAGTAAAAACTTTGAGGTTCGCTGGTGACATTGTAATTCTGTCAGAGACAGCAAAGGACTTGGAAGAACAGTTGAACGGAATGGACAGTGTCTTGAAAGGAGGATATAAGATGAACATCAACAAAAGCAAAACGAGAATAATGGAATGCAGTCAAATTAAATCGGGTAATGCTGAGGGGATTAGATTAGGAAATGAGACACTTAAAGTAGTAAAGGAGTTTTGCTATTTAGGGAGTAGAATAACTGATGATGGTCGAAGTAGAGAGGATATAAAATGTAGACTGGCAATGGCAAGGAAATCGTTTCTGAAGAAGAGAAATTTGTTAACATCGAGTATAGATTTAAGAGTCAGGAAGTCGTTTCTGAAAGTATTTGTATGGAGTGTAGCCATGTATGGAAGTGAAACGTGGACGATAACCAGTTTGGACAAGAAGAGAATAGAAGATTTCGAAATGTGGTGCTACAGAAGTATGCTGAAGATAAGGTGGGTAGATCACGTAACTAATGAGGAGGTATTGAATAGGATTGGGGAGAAGAGAAGTTTGTGGCACAACTTGACTAGAAGAAGGGATCGGTTGGTAGGACATGTTTTGAGACATCAAGGGATCACAAATTTAACATTGGAGGGCAGCGTGGAGGGTAAAAATCGTAGAGGAAGACCAAGAGATCAATACAATAAGCAGATTGAGAAGGATGTAGGTTGCAGTAGGTACTGGGAGATGAAGAAGCTTGCACAGGATAGAGTAGCATGGAGAGCTGCATCAAACTAGTCTCAGGACTGAAGACCACAACAACAACAACAACCCCCAAGTCCCCGAAAAATATACCTATTCAAAAAAGCGTATAAAAATTCACATGGCACCTTCCTGAGAAACGATCTCCACTCATTCCAAATTAATAATATAAGTGTAGACCAGATGTGGCTTAAATTCAAAGAAATATTATCGGCAGCAATTGAGAGATTTATACTAAATAAATTAACAAACGACGGAGCTGATCCTCCTTGGTACACAAAACAGGTTAGAACACTGTTGCAGAAACAACGAAACAAGCATTCCAAATTTAAACAGACGCAAAATCCCCAAGGTTGGCGATCTTTTACAGAAGTTCGAAATTTAGCGCGGACTTCAGTACGAGATGCCTATAACAGTTTCCACAACGAAAGGTTGTCCCGAAAACTGGCAGATAAACCAAGGAGATTCTAGTCGTATGTGAAGTATGTTAGCGGCAAGAAACAATCAATGCCTTCTCTGCGCGATAGCAATGGAGATACTATCGAAGACAGTGCTGCCAAAGCAGAGTTACTAAACACAGTCTTCCGAAATGGCTTCACAAAAGAAGACGAAGTAAATATTCCACAATTCGAATCAAGAACAGCTGCCAACATGAGTAACATAGAAGTAAATATCATCGTAGTTGTGGAGCAACTTAAATCACTTAATAAAAGCAAGTCTTCTGGTCCAGACTGTATACCAATTAGGTTCCTTTCGAAGTATGCTGATGCATTAGCTCCATACTTAACAATCATGTACAACCGTTCGCTCGACGGAAGATCCGTACCCAAAGACTGGAAAGTGGCACACGTCACACCAATATTCAAGAAAGGTAGTATGAGTAATTCACTAAATTACAGGCCCATATCGTTAACGTCGATATGTAGCAGGATTTTAGAAATATATTGTGATCGAACGCTATGAATTACCTCGAAGAAAACTTCTATTGACACAAAGTCAACACGGGTTTAGAAAAGATCACTCCTGAGAAACACAATTAACTCTTTATTCACATGAAGTGTTGAGTGCTATTGACAAGGGGTTTCAGATAGACTCAGTATTTCAGGATTTCCAGAAGGTTTTTGACACTGTACCACACAAGCGGCTCGTATTGAAATTGTGTGCTTATAGAATATCATCTCAGTTATGTGACTGGATTTGTGATTTCCTGTCAGAGAGTTCGCAGTTTGTAGTAACTGATGGAAAGCCATTGAGTAAAACAGAAGTGATTTCTGGCGTTCCCCAAGGTAGTGTTATAGACCCTTTGCTGTTTCTCATCTATATAAACGATTTGGGAGACAATCTGAGCAGCTGTCTTCCGTTGTTTGCAGATGACGCTGTCGTTCATCGACTAATAAAGTCATCAGAAGATCAAAACAAACTGCAAAACGATTTAGAAAAAATACCTGAATGGTGCGAAAAGTGCCAGTTGACCCTGAATAACGAGAAGTGTGAGGTCATCCACATGTGTGCTAAAAGGAACTCGTTAAACATCGGTTACACGATAAATCAGTCTAATCTGAAAGCCGTAAATTCAACAAAATACCTAGGTATTACAATTACAAACAACTTAAATTGGAAGGAACACATAGAAAATGTTGTGGGGAAGGCTAACCAAAGACTGCGTTTTATTGGCAGCACACTTAGAAAATGTAACAGACCTACTAAGGAGACTGCCTACACAACGCTTGTCCGTCCTCTTCTAGAATACTGCTGCGTGGTGTGGGATCCTTACCAGATAGGACTGACAGAGTACATCGAAAAAGTTCAAAGAATGGCAGCACGTTTTGTATTATCGCGAAATATGGGAGAGAGTGTCACAGAAATGATACAGGATTTGGACTGGAAATCGTTAAAAGAAAGGCGTTTTTCGTTGCGACGGAATCTTCTCACGAAATTCCAATCACCAACTTTCTCCTCCGAATACGAAAATATTTTGTTGACACCGACCTACATAGGGAGCAACGATCACCACGATAAAATAAGGGAAATCAGAGCTCTTATGGAAAGATATAGGTGTTCATTCTTTCCACGTGCTGTAAGAGATTGGAATAATAGAGAATTGTGAACGTGGTTCGATGAACCCTCTGTCAGGCACTTAAATGTGATTTGCAGATTATCCATATAGATGTAGATGTAGAATAAAAGCCAAATATTTGGGACAGGCAAGAGTGCTTATATCATTGCTGTTTGTTGTACTAACAACAATTTAAATTGTGCTCTTAGGCTCCTGCCTAACCGCACTCTTAGGAATCCTGGTGTATTCAGTAAAGAAGTCTAATATTCGAAAAGGAATATATCATTGCTGGTTGTTTCACTAACAGCAATTTCATCTTTCGTTTTTCAGTCACACTAAAGCAACAAAATGGAAGGAAGTCACTACTGAGAGATCACATTTTTATATGTAAATAACATCGAATATTGCAGAATATACTTACGTTACATGAATAAGAAATTCTCAGAACTTGTCACAAATGAGGGGAGGAAAAGAAAAGGATTTGTGTGTACACAGTTTCGAATCTGTTGCCTTTTGCATTGCAACAGTATGTATCTAATCTTTAACTACATCATCACAACTACAATTTACTGCAAGAATGTTTTTAAATTGTTGGTAGAAGGCATAGTAAACTACTACAGACAATGCGTTATTTCCCTAATAAACTATAACTAATCACACATAGAGAGAAAACCTTCATTGCACCTTTGTCTTAAAATGCATACGGTCATAATACGAAAGTTATAACATTAAAACAACCGAAATATGATGAACCCGATATTGTGTCTGAAACGTAGCCAGTGAGGGCAGACACATGACCACTTTCGGATGTTAGCCAACTGTCAGACATATGTAGTGGTTAATAAAAAAGAGAAGAAAAATAAGAGAGAAGAAGAGAGGTTGAAAATGTGGAAGAAATCGTGAATGAAAAGGGGGTTTTAAAATCGTAAATGACCGTGAAAAAAAGGGAAAGAATGAAAAGCAAATCGGACTTCGTATTACAGAAAAGCTATTGTTGGGGTGGTCCTTGTGGCGTTTTTGAGCAAAAGTTAAACCAATTTCCACTACAAAAAGTATTGAAAAAGAACAGAAAATAACGAAATGTAACTGACAGGGGGAAATGACGTAGTTAAGAGTTCATCCTTTACCAGGTAAACTTGTCTTCTTTCGTGCGGCGTCCAGGTCTTCAAAAATCTCTTTCATTTCTGCGTGAAAAGTCTGCTCCGAAATCTTGCAATCGTCCAGGAATCACTAATTTATGCCAATTACAATCATCTTGATACTGTAGGCAATTTAATTTACTTTGCTACTTCCATCCTCCGAATTTCGTAACAACTTCCACAATATGTCTACACATTAAAATCAGATCAAGTCTAGCTAATAGGTTTTTTTACGTCTTTATCAGATCACGTCTGCCTTCAGCTTCGGCTATCAAGAGACAATTAAGAAACGAATAGAAAACAAAAAAAGAGTTACAATTTTAGAAGTTTCTCTGCCGTCGAACGCTCATACCGCTGCGACGGGATATTTTTTATCTGAGGGAACGAGTGTAGCGCGGCGAAATTCAAAGTCCCGCTACATCGCCCCCTCGACTGTCACGCTAAAACATTTAGCGTGGCAGGCTAGCAAACCTAAAAGTCAATATATGCATATTTTCATTGGAAAGGCCACGTGCATCCATAGGGGATAATCTTTCCCAACACTTACTTTCTAAAGCTATATACTAAATACAATTATTACAGTTTTGATCCTTTTTACACAATTAATATATATTTACAAGCAGTTTGTTTGGACAAGCTGCTCGCCAGCGCAGTTGACGTTGTGCGCTCCCAGCGTTGGTTTCCCATTGCATCTCTGGCAGCACGTAGTCTTTGCGCACATGCAATAGCATCACTGAATTTCGCGTGCGGCAGTTTCAAAATCGCTGTGTTATGACAATCTTGCACAGTATTCACTTTCACATAGTGTTCATTACAAGTTGTTATTCCATCAAGATTGAGCGTGTGCGTGATCTGAAGCAACGTCCATGTCTTCTGTTACGACACAACACTCCTTGTGCGTTTTCGTGACTATTGTTCCCGGGGCATATATGGTCGATGTAGTTTTTAGCCTCCACATCGCCTACGACAGGTGCTGAGTTTATTGTCTCCAAAGCATCTGAAGGCCGGCCAGGAACAACTGCGTCGATGTTCGCAAAGGTAGGTGTATGATCACGTTGTTTACACTCGCCAACAAACGTTCAATTGGAGTGTGAAAATCCTCATTATCGTCGAAGTAAATTGCAGTTTATATCGATTTACAAACAGTTATTTGGTTTATGCACCATAAGTTTCACACAAAATTCGTCGTTTATAACGTTCACAGTTTAACACAGTTTGCAACACTTTTTTGCCATATTTACATTTTAACAAAGTTCACTTTGTCCAAGCATGTTTACATCGTTAATTCTGAAAGCTTACATTTCGTGGTCACATTTCAAAATATGTTGACAATATGCAAAGTTTTAATACATATACAAATACATATAAATTTACAAGAATCTGCATGTGAAATATTTACACTAAAAAATTATACTAAGTCCCATTGGCTTTCTTTTACTGGGGTATTAATTTTTTTTTTATTCAGGTTTGGGCGTGCCAAGGGATATCAGACTTAACATTTAAAGAACGGGCTTTCCTTCATTTATTATTTATCTCTTTCTTTTGATTCCATATCTTGGCTAGTGGTTGACCAGGCTTGTAATGCCATACTCAGTTTTCTTCATGTCTTTTTATTCATACCTGAAAGTTTACTGTCATACAATATATTCTTACATTCCATAAACAAACAATACCCAGCTGCAGGAGGTGGTAGGATAATGGAGAAAGAAAGAAAGATAGACTGGAAGAAACTATTCACTACCTAAAAACTACCAAATCCTACAGCTAATACATAAAAAAAGAGAACATAATACATTATAACGTTTGCATCACCTTCAAGAGGTGTGTGAAAGGAGGTGCTTACAATTTACCAAATCATGGGAAAATATAAGTGTCCTTACATCAAGTCTGTGTAGTGTAACATCATGACAGATTCTCTGTTTGTGTTGTGATTGTTCATATGACTTAGTGTATTATACCTTAACAAATCCTTGCATGAGTGAATCGCATATCTGCTCAGTACTTCCTCAATATCTCCACTTTTTGTGGATACTGTCTATACAAATGGAAAATGTATCTCAGAGATTGTCTCTCTCATAATGTGTATTATATAATGACATATCAAATTTCCTCTCAAGAGTTCAACCATGAACATTCTTCTACTTTAATGAAGGTTAAACATTACGTATGTTGTATATATATATATATATATATATATATATATATATATATATATCATTTATATATATATATATATATCATTTCTTTCTATAAAACATAAATAAAGAACGTAGTCTTATAATTGACAGTAAAATGTCTCTTTCTCGGTGTCTGTTGCTCGACGTCGGCTGCACGGGTGGTCACTTCTTGCATAGCCTGAAAAGTCAAATGTTGTCTTCAACATAGATGTAATTTTGTCATCTGTTCGCTTAAGTGGAGGTGTTGTATGAGTCGCAAAGACAGCCTTAATAACTCTCCTATCTTTTGCTTCCTCAGGGTTTTCTGTCATATGTAAGTGTAAGTATAATAAAGGCTAACATGGCACTAAATTTCACTTTCGTAAAAAAAAAAATTATACAAATGTATTCACATGAGGGCTGTGTAAAAACTATATTTCTTCCAACTTAAGTTCCTTAAAATATCATTCTCCTGTCTGAACACGAACTATAAATGTTTTCTTCCGTACAATGGCTTAACAAAACTTAACGAAAGGTTACTAAGTTACACTTCTGAAATAAATTAAAGCTTATGTGTTTACGAGTTACATTCTTATTACACTTCTTTCAACAGCTGTAATCATCATTATGTTCACTCTGCTTTTCTTGCATTCGTTCATTTTCGAGGGCACTGTAAATAGATTCACCTTTAACGACTTGTACTCACGTGTTCTGACTCATCACAAATGTTTTCTTTCAAACTGAAATTCTTATGTGATCTTAAAGATGTAGACTGTTTACTCACTTCTCTATGTAGCACAATACTACCAAAACATTCTCACTCATTCCTTACTCACATATCCATCATAATATATATATCCTTATACATTGAACATATTCCTCATCAAACATTAATATATCACATACGTGGGGCCATTTGGCACTTCCATTCTCATAAAACTCCAATAATATTTTCCTCAAATAATCTCTTGTCTCCATCAACTACTTCACAGTAACTTACCTTCTTATATTAACTTAAATATTAACACATTCATACTGATCATTCATTCTTACATCCTCATTCATTCTACTACATACCTATGTCATTACTGATCTCAGTAGCTATTATCTCCTGTCATTAGAGTGTCTTTAAATAACTAACTAATTGTTGATTCACCTTATAATTTACAATTAACAACAAATGTAACCTGTGTAGATCTCATTCCTATATGACTATCTTTTCTCATTCAGTAAGTGTACTCACCTGGGTTTACATTCTCTTCATAATTATGTATACAAGTGTAACTTCAGTATATAATTTCCATAAATGAATGTTTGTGTTCTTAGGCTGTATAACTTAATGTTCGTGTATTCAATACAAATATTTATGATCTCGTTTTCACAGCAACTTGCTCATGTTCAAATTAGTTGTCATTATATTATGTTGTTTTAGTGCACAAAGGGTTTCAAATGTCTGTGGGGATGCAGCCCCCTCGGCTTGTGAGATAACGGGTATTCTAGGGAGTAACGACCTGGGTGAGGTATGCTTGCTATTCTGAAAGGACCTGAATATAATAGCTTCCATTTTCTGTTCAGTTGTTTTAACTTTGTAGACTTGGGATGTGAATGCAAAAGAACAAGGTCATCAACCTGATAGGTTTGTGTATTTGTAACATGTTTGTCATACTTCTCTTTCCTGATCTTGGCTTTATTACACAACATAGTGTATGCCTGTCTTACTTTCTCTTCCAAAGGTGTATGTGTTGTGGGTGCGGTCAGCTTTGGAATGGGCATAGCCCACTTGTTCTGTTCAGGTTTGTTTAATAATAATTCCTGTGGTGGGTATCCTGTTGAGGCATGAGGCAAATTGTTTACTATCTGCTCAAAGAGTGCTAAAAATCCGACCCACTTCGTGTGTTTGCGAGGTTAATGTATTGTCATGAATTGACCAAACTCTCTAAAAATCCTTTCTTCGGGGTTCTCTTCTGGGTGAAATGCTGATGTAAGAATATGTTTGATGTTATGTGTGGCAACAAAAGATTTCCATTTTCTTCCCGTAAAATAGGGTGCGTTATCCGTGATAATGCTGTGGGGTTTGCCATATCTTGTAAAGTAACTATTAGTCAAACGTCTAGTAATAGCAGATGCGTTGACAGTGCGGATAGCATACAATTTTAAGTATTTTGAGAAGACATCAAATACAGCAACGATGTATTTCGCACCTCCACAAGCTCTGGGATAAGGTCCGGCGATATCCAACGATACTAACTCCAAAGGTCGGGTTGGTACAATAGGATGTAATTCATTCAAAGATGATCGGTTGGAAAATTTTGCTTTTTGGCAGATGATACATTTACGAACAATTTGCAACACTCTCCGACGCAGATTGGGAAAATAACAGTACTGTACTATTTTATCAGTGCATTTGGTGACTCTGTAGTGTCCCCAAGTTTTGTGTGTGAACAGAATAAAATCGTCAACATGCGCGTCGGGTAGACAAACACACCAATGGTGCGAGTCTGGGGTACGCCTATGAAAAAGTACATTTTTGTGTATTGTGTAATATTTTTGTAAATGTGAAGAAGGATCTGTACGTAATTTCTTTTTGATATTTGACCACCTGGGGTCGGTGTCCTGAAGTGAAGCAAAGTTCTTGCACATATTGCGGTAGTATGGGGCGCATGTACCATCATACATAAGTAAGATGTTAAAGTCTGATGTTTGCTAGGAAAGTTCCGAAAAATCCTGTATGCCTTGGGGCAAACGGGACAGGGCATCGGCTACTACGTTTGATTTACCTTTAATGTAAATAATTTTGAAGCTGTATCCTTGGAGTGAAAGGCACCACCGGGTGAGCCGTGAATGAAGCAATTTGCATGATAGCAAGAAAGAAAGGGCTTGGTGGTCCGTGTATATGCGAGTATGTTTACCCCAAAGAAGTAGCGAAACTTACGGAATGCCCAAATAATGGCAAGAGCCTCCCGTTCCGCCACCGAGTATGACCTCTCGCACTCAGTGAACGTGCGGCTCGCAAAACTTATCGGTTTGATGACAGATTGTCTTGATTCGGATTGAATTTGAAATAGAAAAGCTCCAAGGCCGTATGATGACGAATCCCTGGCTAGGCAAAAATCTGACGTCATGTCAGGGTGGCAGAGGAGGGGTGCGTTCACCAATGCATCTTTAATAGCCTGAAAATCAGCTTGGCAAAACTCTGTCCATCTCCAAATTGCGTTCTTTTTCAGTAAAGTTAGCAGGTGAAAGCTGTTCAGAAGCTGTTTTGAAACAAACTTCCGAAAGAAAGAAGATAAACCTAAGAATGCTTTCAACTGTTTGCGGTTTTGTGGAGGAGGGAAATTACGAATAGCATCAATCTTCTTAGAATCGGGACGAATGCCTTCCGGCCAGACAATATGGCCTAAAAACTTTATTTCACGCCTTCCTACTTTGGACTTCGAAAGATTTACTGTGACTCCAGCTTGTGGAAATTTAAATAAAATTTGCTGTAACAGATCAATATGTTCCTCCCACGTATTTGTTGCCACGACAATGTCATCGACGTACGCCGTGACGCGTGACAACAAACACGGGCCGAGAACGGCTTCAAGCGCCTCGATGAACACGCCCGCGCTTACGCGCAAACCAGAAGGCAACACACAAAACTGATAACTGCGCCCTTCACAAAGGAAAGCAGTGTATTTACGACTGTCATTGTGAAGGGACACCTGGGAGTACGATAAGCGGAGGTCAATATTAGTTAGGTATTGTACATTATAAAATTTTAGCATCTGTTCATCCAAGTTGACGAGTCTTGTGTTAACTGGTATAATAATTTTGTTGATTTCACGTGCGTCTAGCACCAATCTGACATTGCCATCTTGCTTGCCTACCGCCAGGATAGGACTGCAATAAGGGGAATGTGATTTTTCTATGACATCCCAGGTCAACATACGCTCCATTTCACGTAAAACTGCAGATTTCTTCGCCCATGGAATATTATGTGTCCTACAATAAGTCTTATGTGGCTTAACATACATTTTGTAGCTATAACCTCTGATTACACCAGGCCTCTCACTGAAAACTTGTGCATAATCACATAATAATTTGTACAATTCTTCTTGCTGTTGTTTCGTTAAATAGTCAGATTCGACACATTTCTGATACAATAAATCCTGCTCAGTCTCCTGATAGTCTGAATCTTCAGGTGTTAAACTACATACACTAACTATGGTAGGATATACCAATTGAAATTGACTTACTTTGTAATGTTTTTGTCGTGGTTCAATCGTCTTGTTAAGTTCAACATTAATTAGTTGTTCTCCTACGGATAATTGACATATGGCATTACTTAAATCTATGATTGCTTTGTGTTCATTCAAAAAATCCATCCCTAGGATGCAGTGTACGATAAGCTTGTCTACAATCGGAAAATTACACTTGAACTGTGTATTGGAAAATGTGAAGTTAACAAGGGTTTGCATGCATATGTTCTTAGATTTAGTACCTGTGGCACTAACCACGTGGCAATTCTGTACAGGTAATGTAGGTATGTTTATAATTTGTTTCAATTCATTATAGAATGCGGTTGACATCACACTTGCAGCAGCACCAGTATCAAATAAAATTTGTACATCATAATCGTTAAACTTGACCCATGCCGTAGCTTGTATGAATTCTTTAACACAACTGTCTGATTTAATGTTTATCTCTTCGGTTAATTCCTGTTCTGCTGTCATTTTGTCATCATACCTGAGGAAACAAACCGTCTCAGCCGTTGCGCTCTTACAACACCTCACGACCGAAGCACGAGCGCTTAGCTCGGTCGTCGACTGTTTTCCGTCGTCTGCTGTGTTTGGCCGGGTTCATTGACCAGCTCCACTATGTTTACATTCCGGCCGGTTGGCGCCCACATGTCAGCTGATGGCGCGCCGCAATTGTTATTGCTACTTCGTGTCGGGGAGTACATAACTGTACTGGGGAACGGCAGTGGATTCCGTGGAGGGTTATGATTTGTCATGAGTGAATTTTGTGTGTTCCACATATTCTGTCGGTGATTGTTGGGATTGTTGTTGTTTTGGTGGTAATTATGTCTGTTATATGTCATGTTCCTGTCAAAGTAGCCCGGGTTGTACCGGTTATTCTCTCGTCTCCTATTGTTGTTGTTGTTGTACTGTCTGTAATTTTCATTTTGCTAGTAGTTACCATTTTGATATGGGTGATAATTATTGTTGTTATTATTATTCCACGAATTTCTGTGGTTGTTCCTACTGTCATACATGTTTCCATTTGAATATGTTTCGCGCGCAGGCATCGTATTGTGTCGCTGCGCGGACGGATGGTTCCACCAACCACCGTCACTACGGTTCCTTTGGGGTGGGTGCTGATTTTGGTTAGTAATATGAGTAAAATTTGAATGGCATGAATCGTCTCTGTAAACTACGTCCATTTGATCTAAGAAGTTTAAAAAATTCTTAATGTCATTCTCCGGTACTCCTATTAATCTGTCTCAGTATGCCGGCCGAAGTGGCCGTGCGGCTATAGGCGCTGCAGTCTGGAACCGCGAGGCCGCTACGGTCGCAGGTTCGAGTCCTGCCTTGGGCATGGATGTGTGCGATGTCCTTCGGTTAGTTAGGTTTAACTAGTTCTGAGTTTTAGGGGACTAATGACCTCAGAAGTTGAGTCCCATAGTGCTCAGAGCCATTTGAACCATTTGTCTCGGTATGGAAAGGGTAAGTGGCTCTTTAAAGTGTCAATTATCGCTGGCAAGTTGGCTGGTTTGGACCAGTACAGTGTCTTGTCTAGGTACCTCTCAAAGTATTGTCTTAATGTCTCTTTTTTAGTGTCATAGGTCTCAAGGTTGCACACTTCTCTCCTTAGACTCTGTTGCTCATTCTCGGACCAGAATTCGTCCAAGAAGGCTTGTTCGAACTGTTCAAACGTAAGGCACCGCCGTTTCATAGCGGCACCCCACTTAGCTGCTCGTCCTCTCATGAGATTGGTGACGTATCTGATTTTATCGACTTCTGACCAACTACGTGGAAAAACACCGTCAAATGATCTAATAAACACAATAGGGTGGACTTTGTGCTTCTCCTCACTGGAAAATGTCTGGAAATGCCCATGTCTTACAAACGTGTCATCGACCATGCCGGTTGGCATAACTGTATTGACGTAGTTTGTGTCACTTGCTACTCTAGGTGTCGTATCGTAATATTGCTTGTTTGGTGGAAAAGAAAGCGGCACATTGTAATTTTGATTGGAAATATGTGATTCCACAATAGGTGTTCTGTCTGTGTCATTAGCCATGGTTTTAGCTGTTTTGTCGTTCCCTGACGATACACCAATCACCAAACATGGCGCAACATTGTCTCGTAATTTTGTCACTTTGTCTTCTATGTGTTTTGTCTCGTCTTTAACATGTGTCTTTGCTTTTGAAAGTATATCCTGTGTAATTGTTTCAAGTTTTTTGTCCAGATAGTCGTCACACAATTTACATTCGTGTACAATTCTTTCGGCCATGTTGGTGTCGTTGTTTAGTGACGCGAGATCCGCTCGTTTTTCTAATTTTTCTATATTTTCTTTGAGGTGGGTTTGTTCAAGAACTACCTTTGTGAGCTGTTGGGTAATATTTCCCACTTCTTCAGTCAGCTTTTCTTGGGTGGAGCTAGCTGAAGTGTGGGCCTGAGCCAACTCTTCCACACGAGTGTTCACTTCCTGCTGCACATTAACTATTTGAGTTAACTGATTCTCATATCGGGTGATATTGTTTTTTGTTTCATGTGTGAATGTAACCAAAGTTTCTTCCTGTTTAGTGACTCGATCGGACAATGTCTCAAATCGCTGGCTGAGCTGTTGAGTGGTGTTACTTAATTCTGTCATCTGTTTTGTTGTCCGTTCAAAATTTTCGGTCATAGTATGGTTTAATATGTCAATTTTCTGACTAACGTCTCGATTCATGTCTGCAAGTAACTCTAATAGTCGGTCCAGTTTGTAAGTTTCCTTTGTCCGATTTGTGTCACATTGCTGAATTTGTCTCATATTCGGTTCTGACATTGATGTTAACAATGGCGCTGACGGTCTAGTCTCGCGTCCACTCCGCATTTCGTCATTTAAAGTCGCCATCTGTGTATTATCACAAATGTTGCGAGATTGAGGCAAAATCATTGCATTGATCTGTGAACTCGTCCATGGAGGGAAACGTGGACTTTCTTGTTGGTTGCACGATGAATCTAGTTCACTTAACTCATCTGCTGAAACTATCTCTACCTTACCTTCTTCCATTGTAATAGGATGTATAACCGTAAGTCAAAAAGGGAATAATATAAGTCTGATTAATAAAGATTTGACTCAAATTTAGGATGAAATATTTTCTCGTCAATGTAAATGATTGCTCTATTGCAAACAATGGTTGAAAAAGATGCAGCAGGGCGGACAAAATTTTTCGGAACAAATGACTGTTTGGCGGTCAAATTCACGATCTTCATATGCAGCTACAACAATACTATAATTACCACTAACAATGGTTGAGAAAGATGCAGACCTCTCGCACTCAGTGAACGTGCGGCTCGCAAAACTTATCGGTTTGATGACAGATTGTCTTGATTCGGATTTAATTTGAAATAGAAAAGCTCCAAGGCCGTATGATGACGAATCCCTGGCTAGGCAAAAATCTGACGTCATGTCAGGGTGGCAGAGGAGGGGTGCGTTCACCAATGCATCTTTAATAGCCTGAAAATCAGCTTGGCAAAACTCTGTCCATCTCCAAATTGCGTTCTTTTTCAGTAAAGTTAGCAGGTGAAAGCTGTTCAGAAGCTGTTTTGAAACAAACTTCCGAAAGAAAGAAGATAAACCTAAGAATGCTTTCAACTGTTTGCGGTTTTGTGGAGGAGGGAAATTACGAATAGCATCAATCTTCTTAGAATCGGGACGAATGCCTTCCGGCCAGACAATATGGCCTAAAAACTTTATTTCACGCCTTCCTACTTTGGACTTCGAAAGATTTACTGTGACTCCAGCTTGTGGAAATTTAAATAAAATTTGCTGTAACAGATCAATATGTTCCTCCCACGTATTTGTTGCCACGACAATGTCATCGACGTACGCCGTGACGCGTGACAACAAACACGGGCCGAGAATGGCTTCAAGCGCCTCGATGAACACGCCCGCGCTTACGCCCAAACCAAAAGGCAACACACAAAACTGATAACTGCGCCCTTCACAAAGGAAAGCAGTGTATTTACGACTGTCATTGTGAAGGGACACCTGCGAGTACGATAAGCGGAGGTCAATATTAGTTAGGTATTGTACATTATAAAATTTTAGCATCTGTTCATCCAAGTTGACGGGTCTTGTGTTAACTGGTATAATAATTTTGTTGATTTCACGTGCGTCTAGCACCAATCTGACATTGCCATCTTGCTTGCCTACCGCCAGGATAGGACTGCAATAAGGGGAATGTGATTTTTCTATGACATCCCAGGTCAACATACGCTCGATTTCACGTAAAACTGCAGATTTCTTCGCCCATGGAATATTATGTGTCCTACAATAAGTCTTATGTGGCTTAACATCCATTTTGTAGCTATAACCTCTGATTACACCAGGCCTCTCACTGAAAACTTGTGCATAATCACATAATAATTTGTACAATTCTTCTTGCTGTTGTTTCGTTAAATAGTCAGATTCGACACATTTCTGATACAATAAATCCTGCTCAGTCTCCTGATAGTCTGAATCTTCAGGTGTTAAACTACATACACTAACTATGGTAGGATATACCAATTGAAATTGACTTACTTTGTAATGTTTTTGTCGTGGTTCAATCGTCTTGTTAAGTTCAACATTAATTAGTTGTTCTCCTACGGATAATTGACATATGGCATTACTTAAATCTATGATTGCTTTGTGTTCATTCAAAAAATCCATCCCTAGGATGCAGTGTACGATAAGCTTGTCTACAATCGGAAAATTACACTTGAACTGTGTATTGGAAAATGTGAAGTTAACAAGGGTTTGCATGCATATGTTCTTAGATTTAGTACCTGTGGCACTAACCACGTGGCAATTCTGTACAGGTAATGTAGGTATGTTTATAATTTGTTTCAATTCATTATAGAATGCGGTTGACATCACACTTGCAGCAGCACCAGTATCAAATAAAATTTGTACATCATAATCGTTAAACTTGACCCATGCCGTAGCTTGTATGAATTCTTTAACACAACTGTCTGATTTAATGTTTATCTCTTCGGTTAATTCCTGTTCTGCTGTCATTTTGTCATCATACCTGAGGAAACAAACCGTCTCAGCCGTTGCGCTCTTACAACACCTCACGACCGAAGCACGAGCGCTTAGCTCGGTCGTCGACTGTTTTCCGTCGTCTGCTGTGTTTGGCCGGGTTCATTGACCAGCTCCACTATGTTTACATTCCGGCCGGTTGGCGCCCACATGTCAGCTGATGGCGCGCCGCAATTGTTATTGCTACTTCGTGTCGGGGAGTACATAACTGTACTGGGGAACGGCAGTGGATTCCGTGGAGGGTTATGATTTGTCATGAGTGAATTTTGTGTGTTCCACATATTCTGTCGGTGATTGTTGGGATTGTTGTTGTTTTGGTGGTAATTATGTCTGTTATATGTCATGTTCCTGTCAAAGTAGCCCGGGTTGTACCGGTTATTCTCTCGTCTCCTATTGTTGTTGTTGTTGTACTGTCTGTAATTTTCATTTTGCTAGTAGTTACCATTTTGATATGGGTGATAATTATTGTTGTTATTATTATTCCACGAATTTCTGTGGTTGTTCCTACTGTCATACATGTTTCCATTTGAATATGTTTCGCGCGCAGGCATCGTATTGTGTCGCTGCGCAGACGGATGGTTCCACCAACCACCGTCACTACGGTTCCTTTGGGGTGGGTGCTGATTTTGGTTAGTAATATGAGTAAAATTTGAATGGCATGAATCGCCTCTGTAAACTACGTCCATTTGATCTAAGAAGTTTAAAAAATTCTTAATGTCATTCTCCGATACTCCTATTAATCTGTCTCAGTATGCCGGCCGAAGTGGCCGTGCGGCTATAGGCGCTGCAGTCTGGAACCGCGAGGCCGCTACGGTCGCAAGTTCGAGTCCTGTCTCGGGCATGGATGTGTGTGATGTCCTTCGGTTAGTTAGGTTTAACTAGTTCTAAGTTCTAGGGGACTAATGACCTCAGAAGTTGAGTCCCATAGTGCTCAGAGCCATTTGAACCATTTGTCTCGGTATGGAAAGGGTAAGTGGCTCTTTAAAGTGTCAATTATCGCTGGCAAGTCGGCTGATTTGGACCAGTACAGTGTCTTGTCTAGGTACCTCTCAAAGTATTGTCTTAATGTCTCTTTTTTAGTGTCATAGGTCTCAAGGTTGCACACTTCTCTCCTTAGACTCTGTTGCTCATTCTCGGACCAGAATTCGTCCAAGAAGGCTTGTTCGAACTGTTCAAACGTAAGGCACCGCCGTTTCATAGCGGCACCCCACTTAGCTGCTCGTCCTCTCATGAGATTGGTGACGTATCTGATTTTATCGACTTCTGACCAACTACGTGGAAAAACACCGTCAAATGATCTAATAAACACAATAGGGTGGACTTTGTGCTTCTCCTCACTGGAAAATGTCTGGAAATGCCCATGTCTTACAAACGTGTCATCGACCATGCCGGTTGGCATAACTGTATTGACGTAGTTTGTGTCACTTGCTACTCTAGGTGTCGTATCGTAATATTGCTTGTTTGGTGGAAAAGAAAGCGGCACATTGTAATTTTGATTGGAAATATGTGATTCTACAATAGGTGTTCTGTCTGTGTCATTAGCCATGGTTTTAGCTGTTTTGTCGTTCCCTGACGATGCGTTTACACCAATCACCAAACACGGCGCAACATTGTCTCGTAATTTTGTCACTTTGTCTTCTATGTGTTTTGTCTCGTCTTTAACATGTGTCTTTGCTTTTGAAAGTATATCCTGTGTAATTGTTTCAAGTTTTTTGTCCAGATAGTCATCACACAATTTACATTCGTGTACAATTCTTTCGGCCATGTTGGTGTCGTTGTTTAGTGACGCGAGATCCGCTCGTTTTTCTAATTTTTCTATATTTTCTTTGAGGTGGGTTTGTTCAAGAACTACCTTTGTGAGCTGTTGGGTAATATTTCCCACTTCTTCAGTCAGCTTTTCTTGGGTGGAGCTAGCTGAAGTGTGGGCCTGAGCCAACTCTTCCACACGAGTGTTCACTTCCTGCTGCACATTAACTATTTGAGTTAACTGATTCTCATATCGGGTGATATTGTTTTTTGTTTCATGTGTGAATGTAACCAAAGTTTCTTCCTGTTTAGTGACTCGATCGGACAATGTCTCAAATCGCTGGCTGAGCTGTTGAGTGGTGTTACTTAATTCTGTCATCTGTTTTGTTGTCTGTTCAAAATTTTCGGTCATAGTATGGTTTAATATGTCAATTTTCTGACTAACGTCTCGATTCATGTCTGCAAGTAACTCTAATAGTCGGTCCAGTTTGTAAGTTTCCTTTGTCCGATTTGTGTCACATTGCTGAATTTGTCTCATATTCGGTTCTGACATTGATGTTAACAATGGCGCTGACGGTCTAGTCGCACGTCCACTCCGCATTTCGTCATTTAAAGTCGCCATCTGTGTATTATCACAAATGTTGCGAGATTGAGGCAAAATCATTGCATTGATCTGTGAACTCGTCCATGGAGGGAAACGTGGACTTTCTTGTTGGTTGCACGATGAATCTAGTTCACTTAACTCATCTGCTGAAACTATCTCTACCTTACCTTCTTCCATTGTAATAGGATGTATAATCGTAAGTCAAAAAGGGAATAATATAAGTCTGATTAATAAAGATTTGACTCAAATTTAGGATGAAATATTTTCTCGTCAATGTAAATGATTGCTCTATTGCAAACAATGGTTGAGAAAGATGCAGCAGGGCGGACAAAATTTTTCGGAACAAATGACTGTTTGGCGGTCAAATTCACGATCTTCATATGCAGCTACAACAATACTATAATTACCACTAACTACAATAGTGATAGATAATTTTGGAAAAATCTAGAAGAAAACTACAGGATGTGTGGAAAGGGAAAAATGGATTCTGCAGTTGGCTATTGAATGTTTGAATGAAACATAATTGTGTGAATCACCATTAAATTTTCTGTCCTGCAGCGGCTGGTCAAACACTTCTGCGTAAATCGTATTCGTAAAAATATGGATTTTCTTAATACATCTCCATCGGATAATCACCAAAAGGTCTCAAAATAACAGTTTTGCATCAATATATTCCATGAAAAGAAAACAGATTGAATTAGTTACATACATCTGATCTGTCACCTCTTTTGTGGAGTGGATTGATGAGTGCTGTAATAAAACTGATTATGATGAGATAAATGTACTAACCTATCCTGGATCATATGAAGTTAACGATACCACACCGAAGAGATGAAAACCAAAAATCCACTATTACATATCTATGCAAAAATGTTTAAATGTCAATATTTATGAATACTTAACGTAATTACAATGATGATTATGGACTTCTCATAAAAGATAGACAATTAATTATATTTTATTTATGAAATGTATGTTCCAAAGATTGTTTTGCATAAATAGATCGATATCTGGTAGTAATATCTTTGCTACATCTCGTTAAGGCCCGTCCACACACAACGATCTGTCTGCGCAAATGTCAGCGCCAATTACATCTGCGCAGACAGATTGTTACGTGTGGACAGAAGATTTGCACCAACCTGAGGTGTGTGCAAACCTGGAAGTTTGAGTTGGAGGTTTGAGCGAAACCTCTCAAATCTGTGGGTTCAAACCACATCTGCGCAGACAAGTTAGAGCGTGTGGACAGGAGATCGCCGCAAATCTGGCGCGAAACAGCTGTTTGCTCAGTCTAGTGTTTGTATTTGTGCGCACAGGGCATTAAAATGGCTGATGCTCGTCAGTGTTCTCGAGACTTTGTAATTGAATTCATTGAAATGTATAGAAACCACCCATGTTTTTGGAAGATTAAAGTAAAGAATATAGTGACCGAGACAAAAAGACAGCAGCATACAATGCACTAATTGAAAAATTGCAGGTATTATTTCACTCAACTCTTGTTTCGATATTGCAGTTGAAAATTCCAAATCCTTGTAGCTCCTTTATGTTGCTAGGAATCTTTATGTTACCGTCAGCCATTCATGAGGAGAAATTGCCCTTCTCTATACAGGTATTTTTTCTCATAATATGAGGGGTTACACGCTTTAAGAGATAATTATAAGTTTCGACATCCATCCGCAAATAATTTCGCCAGTCGTTAGGTTCGCCCTGCAACTCTCGCAATAAATTTACGTGAGAAAACTGCTTTCGCTTTAGCAGCCACTGTCTACACCAATTTGACCGCTTTCTCTGTTTCCTGTGGTTGGTCTGAATGTTTCTTGCAACACAAGTTGCGAACACAGACCACAACAGAACTTCCTCCATTTCTGTATTTCAAAATAACTGAATTAAATTTTTGACGTTTACGGGGAGAGTAGTCGCTTGCCACTGATATTTCTTTTCTACACCGACAGATGGCGGACGAGTAGTAGATTGGGGTTTGTGTCGTGTGAACACACCACATTTGCAGCGATCTTTTGCATGTACAGACATCTGCGCCGATGTCTGCGCAGACAGATCGTTGCGTGTGGACAGGGCTTTAGAGATAAACAGGGTGAGCACAAAGTCTTGCCCTAATTATAAAAATTTATAACAGAATAACCGTTTGACATAATAAGTTACATTTGATTCCGTTACATAGGTTAGTGTTACTAGTTGTTGTGACCAATAGATGTCAGTAGTGCTCTACAACGCCCACGCGGTCTGTTGGGTCACGCTAGTCGCTGGCGAAATGGTGTTGAAGCGGGAGAAAGCGCAATGTGTGCTTTGGTTTCACGAAACGAAATCGCCCATCAGTATTCAGCGTAAATTTCGGGCTTCTTATGGACGCAGTCCTCCTGATGTTAAATAAATAAAGCGATGGTATGCAAAGTTTAACGAAAAAGGAAGCATTGAAGATCGTCCTCGAAGTGGCAGGCCTCATGTGTGTGATGCAGCTGTTGATCGTGTTCGGCAATCGTTTTAACGGAGTCCGTCTAAATCAACTCTTCAAGCATCATGTGAACTTCAAATACCGCAAGCAAGTGTGGAGAAGATTCTTCATGAAAGGCTTAGGTTGCATGCTTACAAAGTGCAAATCGTGCTGGCCTTGCAACCGAATGAGTTGCTGACATGTGCTGAATTTGCAACTGAGATTCTCAACATGATTGATGGGGCGCTAACGATTACTTAAATCGTATATGCTTTACCGATGAGTACACCTTTCATGCCAGTGGAATGTTAAATAGGCGTAATATGCGTATATGGGGTTCAGAGTCTTCACATGCTACTGTACAGTTACTGCGAGACAGCGGAAAAGTGAATGTTTGGTGCGGCCTCATGCATAACAAGGTTTTTGGACCGTTTTTCTTTGTGGAAAAATCCATTACCGCTAACATTTACTTAAACGTTTTGCAACAGTTTATTGCTCCACAGTCAGAAGAATATCAACCATGGATAATTTTCCAGGAAGATGGAGCACTGGGCTTTGATAGTGCATGATTTCCTGGATGAAACATTTCCGGATCGTTGGACTGGAAGGAACGGTCCAACATCCTGGTCACCCCACTCTCCAGATATTACGCCCATTGACTTTTTTTCTGGGGCTATATCAAAAACAGAATCTTCATCAAACCAGTTGCTGACGTCGACGAACTGAAGGCTAGGATACAAGCAACTGTGACAGAACATATGTTACGAAACACCTAGTGGGAACTGGAATACCATCTCTACATTCTCTGAGCTACAAAGGGATCACACGCTGAGGTTTACTAACGTAAGTGGTCTTAAAAATACTAGTAACACTAACCTGCGTAACGGCATTAAATGTAAATTGTTATGTCAAGCGTTATTCTGTAATAAATTGTTATAATCAGGGCAAGACTTTGTGCTCACCTTCTATATTTGTTCTTTTGCGCTATTGGTTGTATAAGTATGATGTGCGAGGATGGGGAACGTGTTTTACTGATTTGTATTTGTGAAGTGAAAGGACTGTAAATGTATGTGTAGTTCTGCAGAAAGTCCACAGAATTCATGTTATTATTGGAGCATCAACCCAATCATTGTCTAGACGATTGTAAAAAGATAAACCACAAAAAGGAAATGCACAATGCAAACAAAGAAGAACAACAAAAAGGATGTGTATTTTTATTATTAACAGAGCTGGTTATTTAAATTCGTCTGCCCCTGTCACTAGCTACTGTGAGTCACTATCTCAGCATGGCAAGTGCTGTGAAAATGTGATTGGACACAAGTTACTGACTTTACCCAACCTTAAAATACCAACTTTGGGCAACAAGAGGATGGAGGTGGCCAGAGTGTGTATTTCCAGTTGTCTGCTGATTTTTCTGTGTATTATATATGAATTCTTCAAGTGTGTTTGTCCCTATGAGCTTCAATACTCTGCAATGAAGGCAACTTCCCCAAATATCTTGTTGCTTCTCAGTGTAGCGATATGTTTGTAGATTTTATCTTTGGAGGATGGTTGTGATTCTGGTTGTGTGTATGCCTCCCCGGGAGATTATGAAAGTGGTCCCAGACAGTTGTATACATCAGGAAAGTATCAAAATGGCCCCCAACAATTGTTGTGATTTGTCAGATCGAGTTTGCCTTCCTACTTCCTGAAACATAGAGTCTGTGGTGTGTATCCCTGGATCTTCAGACTGAATGCTCTGTAAAAGCCGTGTTGTGGTGTCCCATAAAGTTATTTTCAATAATTTAATATTGTTCTCTCACGAGTATCCTCCTTGTTTGTCTCTTATTGTTGCCACCTGCTTTCTGATCTCGAAAATGTGTTGTGGGGTAATATTTTACTGTTACATTTCTGGAAAACTTTCTTTTGTCCTTCCAAATTGCCTTCATGTGCTTAGTCCCACCCAGGTAGTTTGAAATTTTTCTGTGTGCTATCTTTTTTGGCTTTCTGCATAATCTAGGTTTGGAACTGCTCCCAGGTGACTGCCTCTTCTTTCTCCTATTCCTATTCTATATTAGTTTCTTGGATCATCATCGTGTAAATTTTCTGAATGTGCTTTTTTGGGGGAATTTTAACTCTTATGTAGATAAGATAGTGATCCACATGTTTATGCATCTGTGGATTTGTACATTGTGAAATTCTTCCTGAGAAAAGTATAGGAGAGCAATATGATGAATTTGATACTCATCAAGTAGTTACATGGGTTATGTCCAGGTCTTTTGCTTTCCAAAATTTTTGTTCAGGGAGGTCGACATGATTTTCAAATATTTTTGTTGACACAATGTAATCGATCTGGCACCATTCCTGTGGGTGAATTTATGTCCGGGGAAATTACTAATAGTTTTTTGATATACTTTATCTCTGCTAAGTTGCTCAATGACACATGTAATAGGATTCTTAAATTGGTTCTTTATTATGCAGCATACTAAAACTAATGGACAGTTTCTCCATAAACAATACAATATAGTTTTACTTCCTGTTAGAAATTTTGTAATACTTTTAATTTATTTAATACAATGATACATTTAATTTATCGTGTGTTTAAATATAATTGTGTGTTTAAATATAATTAAATTAAATTAGATTATTCAATTATAAAACTAGCCAGATCAATGTAGAAAAATGAAAAAATGTATTTTTATAGGAGGGGTATGTAGATGCCAATGGTGTAGAATCACCTAAATACCGCTCCCATCATCAGTAAAAGTTCTTCCTCTAAGACGATTTTGGAATGACTGAGCAAAAGTTTGAATAGTATTATTTGTGCCAGTCTTGTAGTCAGTCTTCTATCACCTTGCAAGACAGATGTTCGAATAGTTCAAATGTGTGTGAATTCCTAAGGGACCAAACTTCTAAGGTCATTGGTCCATAGACTTACACACTACTTAAACTAACTTATGCTAAGAACAGCACACACACCCACACCCGAGGGAGGACTTGAACCTCCAGCGTGAGGGACTGAGCAGTCCGTGACATGGCGCCTCAAACTGCACGGCCATTCCACTAGGTGCAAGACTGATGTCAAAAGTTACATATAGTTACATATAGACCAGCTTTAGCCTATTATGCTGTTGTTTGTTATGTTTGACAGAAGGCTTCCAATTTCTGCCGATTGTGTACTGGACAATAGTGTTTGAGGTAGAGTGCTTCAATTTATTTGCTAGATTAGTAAGTGAAATGGAAAACAGGTTCACATATATCTCACAATTTAACCTGATTTTCATTGCTTATCAGGAAACACCCTAAATGAAGCCTGTATGTCTTATCTTGAAAAACGTGCAGCTGATTTGGTGTCAAATATAGCAGACATATTGATATAACGAAACTTGTTAAGCAAATTGTTGCTTCCCAACTGCAGATGAAAGAGCTGATGATGTGCAATGCATAGCTTCCCATTTGGATATCGAATTTTGGATGTTTTTCAAAGTATAGGCTAAGGTATGCATACGCAGACAGTGAAATAGCTTTGAGGATATTTATGACAATTTCAATGACTTTAAAAGCAATTTTACAAATTAAAAATCGTTAAAAACTACTTAAGTCCAAGTGTGCTTGAAGACACCATAAAGTTTAGCTATCTTGTCGACTGAATATAACACATCTGTTAAACATGAAATCAGTTACATAATCAATGCATTTGCTTCATTCACAGCAAGGAAATTCAGTACAAAATTGCTATAAAAGCACAATAGCTGGAAAGGGATATCTCTTCAACTAATCATTGAAGCTCTTCATTTTATTTCACATAGCAATTCATACAGTATTGATAATCTGAGGAGTAAATAAAATTTGTTCTTTATTATTCTTCACACTAAAGTAAATGTTTGGTATCTGACACAATAAGTGACCAACGCATTATTGCCAGAATTATAAAAAATTTTGGAGATAGTTATTTACAATTGACTTTATAAACACATAGCGTACAGCACACACTCAGTAGGAAACAGTTTGGATTTCAATAAGAGATGTTAACTGAACAGGCTGTATTTAATTGGATGCTTTATGTACTAGAATCAATAAATAAAAAATTACAGGCATATGAAATATTTTTGAGTTTATTAAAATTTTTGATTGTGTGAACCATGATATCCTTAAGTAAAAGTTAAAATAATATTAAACATTAGGCAGAAAAATTTATGATTTTTATCTTATCTATATAATAAAGACTGTTTGTATTAGTTTTGTATGAATCACACAACAATAGACACTCAGTATTTGAAGTAATCAGTAATGTTGTTATGGTTTTATTTTAGATTCTGTTTCATTTGTGATATATATAAATAACCTTATGCTTGTGTTATCAAAAGATGCGAATTTCGTCCTTTTGCAGATGATACACATGTTGGAATAAGATGAAGTGCCAGTCCCCTCGATGAAAAGGCAGACAAAATATTTGAAAACATGAACATATGGATAACGCCAAATGCATTATTACTATATTTTAACAAGAAACACTACATACAATGTAGTACTTCTCATAGATTTCCAGAATCTTGTGGGACTGTGTACGAATTTTATTTAATGTGTCATACCCTGAATGACAAAAGAGGTCTTAATTAAATTCATTAACTGAGAATTTCATTGTAGGATGCCCATTCCCATGAAGTGACATCAATAAATTGAGCACCTTATGAAATACTGTTGCATACATGCGAAACAATGGGGTGTGGGGGCTTACTTTCAATCACTCTAGTAGTTGATTTTTTTATGTTTATTCTTCTAATGTTGTCGGTTTAGCAATCAGTCTGAAGCCTGGTTGAATGCAGCTCTCTACAGCAACCTAAATGTACGTATTTGGATCTGCAACTGTATTCAAGCCTTGATCTTTCTCAAAAATTTTTACCACTATTTCTTCCTTCCATTGCCAAATTGATGAATACTTGCTGCCTCAAAATGTTTCCTATGAATTAACCCCTTCTTTTAGTCAAGTTTGCCACAAAATTCTCATAATAAGCAAACCAAAGTAAAAACAAAAATATTCGTATTTCAAAAACCTGATGAAATTCCCTCTTAAAGGCTGTCTGACTGGCAATTACACTCGAGTGCATTTAACAAGAGTGGTGTATTGTAATTAGCTTATGACCTTGCCTTAGGAATAAGTGCCTCTGTCCCATGGGACGAATTGTGTCATGTTTTTACACACATATTACTCGTACTGATGGCTTAATGTTTGCTTGGTGTCCCACGATTAGTTGCTGACCTCTCACCACACATATCAATCCCTGGCATGCTGTGTGCGCTGTGTTGTTGTGGTCTTCATTCCAAAGACTGATTTGATGCAACTCTCCATTCTTCTCTATCCTGTGCTAGCCTCTTCATCTCTGTGTAACTACTGCAAGTCACGTCTATCCGAATCTGCTTACTGCATTCATTTCTTGGTCTCCCTTTACGATTTTTACTCCCCCCTCCCCATGCACACTTACCCCAATACTAAATTGGTGATCTCTTGATGTCTCAGAATGTGTCCTATCCACTGATCCCTTCTTCTAGTCAGGTTGTGCTACAAATTCTTTTCTCGCCAATTCTATTCAGTACCTCTTCATTAGTTAAGTGATATACCCATCTAATCTTCAGCATTGTTCTGTAGCATCACATTTTGAAAGCTTCTATTCTCTTTTTGTATAAACTGTTTATCGTCCATGTTACCCTTCAATACATGGCTACACTACATACAAATACTTTCAGAAGTCTTTACTCGATGTTAGCAAAATTATCTCCTTCAGAAACCCATTACTAGTCTACATTTTATATCCTCTCTACTCTGATTGTCATCAGTTATTTTGCTGCTCAAATAGCAATACTCATCTACTACTTTAAGTGTCTCATTTCCTAATCTAATTCCCTCAGCATCACCTGATTTAATTCGACAGCTTTCCATTATTCTCATTTAGTTTTTGTTGATGTAATATTATATCCTTCTTTCAAGATGAGACTCTGACCATTCCAGTCAACTGCTCTTCCAAGTCCTTTGCTGTCTCTAATAGAATTATAATATCACTGGCAAACCTCAAAGTTTTTGTTTCTTCTTCATGGATTTTAATTCCTACTCCAAATTTTTCTTTGGTTTCCTTTACTGCTCTGTTCAATTTACAGATTGAATAACATGGGAGATAGACTATAATTCCGTCTCACTCCCTTCTTAGTCAGTGCTTCTGTTTCATGTCCCTCAAAACTTATGACTGCTGTCTGGTTTCTGTACAAGTTGAAATAGCCTGTTGCTCCCTAAAAAACTTTCTCTAAATCTAGAAATGCTAAACACGTAAGTTTGTCTTTCCTTAACCTATATTCTAAAATAAGTCAAAGGGTCAGTACTGTATTGTGTGTTCCTATATTTGTCTGATCTTCCCCGAGGTCAGCTTCTACCAATTTTTTATCCATTCTTCTGTAAAGAATTCATGTTAGTATTTTGCAACCATGACTTATAAAAGTGATAGTTTGGTAATTTTCACACCTGTCAGCAACTGCTGTCATTGGAATTGGAATTACTACGTTCTTTCCAGAATGAAATATTCACTCTGCAGCAGAGTGTGCGCTGATATGAAACTTCCTGGCAGATTAAAACTGTGTGCCGGACCGAGACCGAGACTCGAACTCGGGACCTTTGCCTTTCGCGGGCAAATGCTCTACCAACTGAGCTAGCCAAGCACGACTCACGCTCCGGCCTCACAGCTTTACTTCTGCCCGTACCTCGCCTCCTACCTTCCAAACTTCACAGAAGCTATCCTGCGAACCTTGCAGAACTAGCACTCCTGAAAGAAAGGATATTGAGAAAACATGGCTTAGCCACAGCCTAGGGGATGTTTCCAGGATGAAATTTCCACCCTGCAGCAGAGTGTGCGCTGATATGAAACTTCCTGGCAGATTAACACTGTGCCGGACCAGCACTCGAATTCAGGACCTCGGGCAAGTGCTCTACATTCTTCTTGAACTCTGAGGGTATTTCGCCTATATCGTACATCTTGACACTAGATGGGCTTCGTCATGGCTGGCTCTCCCAAGGCTATCAGCAGTTCTAACAGAAGGTGGTCTACTCTTGGGTCTTGTTTCGATTTAGGCCTTTCAGTGCTCTGTCAAATTCTTCACACAATATCTTACACTACTGGCCATTAAAATTGCTACACAACGAAGATGACGCGCTACAGAAGCGAAATTTAACCGACAGGAAGAAAATGCTGTGATATGCAAATGATTAGCTTTTCAGAGCATTCACGCAAGGTTGGTGGCGGTGGCGACACCCACAACGTGCTGACGAGAGGAAAGTTTCCAACCGATTTCTCATACACAAACAGCAGTTGACCGGCGTTGCCTGGTGAAACGTTGTTGTGATGCCTCGTATAAGGAGGAGAAATGAAAACCATCACGTTTACGACTTTGATAATGGTCGGATTGTAGCCTATCGCGATTGCGGTTTATCGTATCGCGATGTTGCTGCTCGCGTTGGTCGAGATCCAATGACTGTTAGCAGAATATGGAATCCATGGGTTCAGGAGGGTAATACGGAACGCCGTCCTGGATCCCAACGGCCTCCTATCACTAGCAGTCGAGATGACAGGCATCTTATCTGCATGGTGTAACCTCCCCACCGCAATTTTAAAAGAAAGAAAATTGACAATACTTAATAGAAATGTGGGCCAAGTGTAACGTCCCCACAATAATTTTGAAAAATTATGGACAATATTATTTAAGAATGCTGATGGACATGGCTCTATGCGTAACCTGCCCACAAACAAATGTACTGACAATGGCAACAAAAAAGTGAAATTCGCAATCTGACTCAAATATAAATCCTTCAAAAGTAAAGTCCATTCAGTGACAAGAAAATTCAATTAAACCGAAATATCGGTCTTTGGCCCTGTGTAAAACAATCAGAATTAAAGTCTTACCTCAGAATAAATAGATGTCACATATCTGCTCTTGTTGTTGCGCACCGCTCGGAGGAACTGCATTGCAAATAATAATATTCTCCTTTTTTTTTGTAATTCTAGTGAAATTTTTCTTCAAAAAGAAGTGGAATGAAATGGGAAGTGCAACGAAATCTTGAGTTCAATAAAAAATTAAATTTTTGAAAAAATGCTTTTGAAATAAAAAATTATTATTGAGAGACTTGTTGGAGAATAATTACAATAAATAAAATTTTTCATTATCTAATGATTATATTAATTAACAGTATACCTTATTCCTCATCTTGACCATTGTTGCCGACCGCCTACATCACACAACCGCACTGGGCTGCTACTACTGACCGACCGCTCTGCATGACGACTACAGACTGAGTACTGCTCTCAACTAGACAGAGCTACAGACTCGCAACGACTGACTTGACCGACTCGCAACGACAGACTGACTGCCACTCTGCATAGCGACAACTAACTCGCAAAGACTACTACTGACTGAGAACCGCTCGCAACACTCGCGCGGTCAAGCGCATACTCTCTGGTCACAGATGCTACAATGCCTCGCCATCGCTGCTGCGTTACATACGTGTTTCATAACCCTCCACTCGGGGGGCAAAAATTTGGCAGCGATGGTGAGTCATTTGGACTTGCCAAGCGCGGCAAAATTTTTCTTTAATTAACAAAATCCTACAACTTACAGAATATTTAGATGTTGTGCACACGCACTAAGTACAAAATATATCAGACAAAGACAAAATGTGAGTACAAAACATAGTAGCAAATCAGAAAAGTATATACAAATTATTTGACAGATAACAAAGTGCACAGGCACTGAAAAAATTCTTTAGCATATGCAGAACAAATAAACAGACTGGCAAGAATAATTAGATGTAGTACATAAAGTAAATGTTGTGCACACGCACTAAGTACAAAATATATCAGACAAAGACAAAATGTGAGTACAAAACATAGTAGCAAATCAGAAAAGTATATACAAACTTTTTGACAGATAAAGTGCACAGGCACTGAAAAAATTCTTTAGCATATTCAGAACAAATAAACAGACTGGCAAGAATAATTAGATGTAGTACATAAAGTAAATGTTGTGCACACGCACTAAGTACAAAATATATCAGACAAAGACAAAATGTGAGTACAAAACATAGTAGCAAATCAGAAAAGTATATACAAACTTTTTGACAGATAAAGTGCACAGGCACTGAAAATTCTTTAGCATATGCAGAACAAATAAACAGACTGGCAAGAATATTATGTTGACAAGTGTACATGCACTGAAAAATGTCTTTAGCATTTTCACAACAAATAAACATAATGGCAGAAAAATTCATGTCCAAAGTGCACATGCACTGAAAAATGTCTTTAGTATTTTCACAACAAATAAACATAATGGCAAACATCATGTCGACCAGTGACATAAGTGTACTCACACTGGAGTTTAGCGAATCGAAAAATGTATAACCTATGAACATAAATGATGTTACCAAAAAAAATTTTTCTTTATGTGACAAGAATCAGGATAGGAAAGGGAAGGATTGCATCATGGTTGTAGCACTTTAGATTGCACACAGCTGCTCTGAAAGTCCATATCTTTCCACAGTAGTATAACACCAAGTGACACAACTTGAAGTTCTTTTCCCATCAGAATTTATCAGTGTAGCCAAGACACTGAACTGTCGTAGTAATGTTCCATGTTTTCATTTTGGCAGTACATTAGGTACACCAAACAGTGGGACCATAATAATGTCTTCATCGCTCATGGTGGTGGACAGCATGTCGTATCAACACCACACTCTTACAAGGCACACCAACGTAGAATTAGTGCAAAACCAAATATAGTGCTCCATGATCACTGGGATAAACAGGACAAATGGACATTGCAGTAATTCAGGGTAGTCAGCTTATGAGGTGAAGGACATCAAGTCACATAATATTGACAATTACAGTCTTCATTGATAGTTCGTGGCATTCATAGCCCAGTTATTGAACATTTCTGTACCAAGTATGTAGTATTACAGAAAAATGTTCATTAATTGTTTTACATAGAATCAGTAGCCTTCTTTTCCTGGTTACAAAATATTCTGAAATAATCGCATTCTTTTCAGTTACAGAGTATAATTAAGAATCATTAACCTTTTCCTAATTACAGTTAATTAATCATTTGTCATTAATTAATCATTTGTCTAATTACAGTTAATTAATCATGTGTATAATTACAGTTAATTAATCATTTGTCGTTAATTAATCATTTGTCTAATTACAGTTAATTAATTAATCATTTGTAGCCTTAATTAATTACAAAGCATTATTAAACAGTACCATAGTTAATTAATTATGTGTCATTCCAATCTATTAAGAATCATTAGTCTTTTCCTAATTACAAAGCATTATGAAACAGTCACATTCATTTCCAACAACAAAGTATCAACATTGGAAACAAGAGCTAATCAATGGCATAATTAATAACAATTCGTGGAGTGACATTAATTATTGGCACTCAGTGGCCATCAAGTATTGAATAGAATAAAACATAGTTCATCATTCAGTATTATTCAGATCATTACAAAGTCATTATTAAAAATCAGTTAATTACACTCAAATCATTAGTAATCACAGGCATTACAATAAACAGTGGCAGTTATTAGCTAGTGACAAACCATTATTTTGAATATAGTCTCATTAAGAGGTCATTACTCGAGTGACATGCTATTCAGAGTTGATCAGTATTATTCAGAATTATCATAAACTAGTGACATTATGTGGGACTGGTAATACATTTTTTTTTTGGTAGCAATGCATTGCGTTGGGATCGATAATTAATTGCTGAGGCATAATACTTTTTGCTTTTGACCTATTGCTGCAAATGAGGATAGGTAACGTCATTCGTCATGAGTCAGCTGTAGCAAGATTATGTAACAAGGCAGTACATGTGATCACATTTATAAATGATAAACACAAATGGGTAAAAAATATAAAAATGCAAGTACTAGAACAGGTATAATAAGTAACAGGTTTAGTAAGTGTCATGAAAAACTTCTCCTGGAAAAAATACAAAAACGGATTATTGACCTGAAAGAAGAAACGCACACTATGCTGAAAAGTAGTGAACTTCGAATTAACAAGTAGTGAAATGTGTATAAAATGTGTTCCATAGCTGTCCTTTCCAAAACTTTCCGTCATCCTACTATGCAATGTAACACCTGCTGTCAAAGCAAACCGCAACAAATACTTAAATAACTACGTAGCATAAATACATAACTTCAACATTATCCTCATCTGTAAAGAAAAAACTTCATTATCCATCACTTCATTATCCATATTATCATAACTTCATTATTATCACCACCTGTAAAGAAAAACTTCATTATTCATAACAGCATATCCTTCATCATTATTCATCAGTATTCATTATCATCTGCAAAAAATCACTTCATTACTCATTACATAACTATTCCTTATCTCTAGCATATTTCATCACTAAGATGTGTAGTTCTCTCTGACAGCCTGCATCAATCACCTTGTATTCTGAAAGAAAAAAATTAGTTAAGACTGCTATTCTGTGATGAGTATAGTATAGTCTTGTTAATGCTTGTTAATCCTGATCCCTTTACTCTTCCTCATAAAGTTATTGCATCTCCTTTCGTTTATTCCGTAGGTGAAATTCCCATTTATGTTAAATTTATTTCTTAGAATCATCATTCCTTTCTGAAATTGAAGAACAAAGATTAATGTCTTGCATTTAAATCCTATACCCACTAAATAATGACTGGTTTATGGTGACACAATTAACCATACAGCATAACATGACAGAAAACGTAATATGTCCAAGACATTGACAGTGTTCGGATGCGAAAAAATGTACACAGAATAATACAATGCAGTAGCAAAAAAAAATGTGAAACAGTCACGATGTTGAGATGTCATAAGGCAAAAAAAAATGTCAAAGTCGACTGGTGTGTGTTATATCTTAACTATTTCATAGTGCATACAAACAAAACTGGAGTACAGTCATATACACAAAAAATGGAAAATGTGCACGGTCTGATGTGTAACGACAAGAAAAGCGACCTGCTAACCTTACCTTGCCGGGCACTTGCCAAGAAAAAAAATACGATAATCATCAATAAGTAGTCACATAAATATAATTGCAGAAATAGTCGTAAATGTGTAAATTCATCTGGAAAAATATGCACGGTCTGATGTGTAACGACAAGAAGAGCGACCTGCTAACCTTACCTTGCCGGGCACTTGCCAAGAAAAAAAATACGATAATCATCAATAATTAGTCAGGTGAATTAATTGCATTAGTAAATGGCATCATAGTGTGTTGAATCATACAGTGGTTTCACTCAATAAACGGTTTAATGTTTGAGATATGGTGATTGCCTTTCGATTTTCTGGTTCTCAAAGTTTCGACGTGTACAACATTGGGGTGAGGGATGCTGCGAATCCGATACGGACCTGCGTATAGAAGTTCAAATTTACTGCACTTACCTTTTAATTTGCTGGATAAATAGTGTGTACGTACTAATATCTTCTGTCCAACGTGAAAGTCGCGGCGTGTACAAACCTGTTTTTGCTGTCTTCTCCGGCGCTCTGCGGCACGTTTGATGTTGTTCAGCGCAATGTCAATTATTTCGTGGTGTCGTAGGCGACGATTTTTGGGGAATTCTATTAATTCTTTAATTTTGTTCGGTGGTTCAACGTTTTTCAGTATAACAGTCGGAGATAGCATAGTGGATTCATTTGGAATGGAATTAATTACATCTTGGAATGAGAGTATGTGTGTATCCCAATCAATATGTCTTTTGTGGCAGTATATTCGGCACAGCTTACCAATTTCTTTCATTAATCTTTCACAAGGGTTCGAAGAAGCGTGGTACTTGGATATATAGATCGGAGAAATGTTTCTAGCTCGTAACATGCGTGTCCATATACTACTACGAAATTGTGATCCATTATCAGAAATTACTTTCATTACATGCCCTACATGAAATAGAAAATGTTTTACAAATGCTTTCGAAACAGTTTTAGCAGTAGCTTTGCGTAACGGAGTGAAAGTAACAAATTTTGAAGTGAGCTCAACAGCGACAAAAATGTAGCAAAAACCTCTGTTAGTTCTCGGAATCGGACCAAAAATATCTACTGCGGCCATGTGTCTTAATTTCACAGGTATAATTGGATATAAAGGAGGAATATGTGAAGTGGTGTCTGATTTAGCTTTCTGGCAAATTTTACAAGACGCTAAAACTCGTCGTATACGTTTTTCCATGTTGGTAAAATAACAGTTCTGTCTCAGTATAAGAAAACATTTTCTTGCTCCGTAATGTGCGTAACTTAAATGAGTGTACCAGATTAATTTGTTAACCAGTTCGTCAGGAATGCATAATAACCAAATGTTGCTGTCAGGATGAGAGCGGCGAAACAGAATGTCATTGCGTACAGTGTAGTGGTTCCTAATCGTAACATTTTTCCTATCTTGCCAAAGGTGTTTAATTTCTTTCCACACATTGTCCTTATTTTGTTCTTGTGCTATGTCCTGTAATGATGATGAAATAAAATTTTCAAATGCAACCTGCTGAATGTACATGACACTGAAATTTGCTTTGCAGAAGTTGGTTGCTACGTCTTGCTGATTGTTACTGAGAGAACGCGATAGTGCGTCTGCTATAACATTTTGCGTACCGGGAATGTGAACTATTGTAAAATTAAATTCCTGTAAATATAGTTTCCATCTGCTTAACCTGTCGTGAGTGAATTTAGCTGAAAGTAAAAATTGTATCGCTCTATGGTCTGTGTAAACTGTGGTATGTCTGCCATAAAGAAAGTGCCTAAATCTCGTGAAAGCCCATACAACACATAATGTTTCCAATTCTGTAACAGAATAATTTCGTTCAGCAGGTGACAAAATGCGACTTGCAAATGCAATGTTTTTAATTACTATAGAACCATCTTCTTCTATTTCCTGGAAAATGTGTACGCCTAAAGCGGTGTTGGAACTGTCGGTAGCAATGGAAAAATTTCTAGTAAGATCTGGGTGCGATAAAAGTGGTGCATTCAACAAAGCATGTTTCAGGTTCATGAATTCAGAGTGTGCTTGCTTATCCCAAGACCAAATACTGTTTTTACCTGTTAAATGGCATAATCTGGGTGTGTCTAAAGCAGAATGATGAATAAATTTACGAAAAAAGTTAATTAAGCCCAAAAAACTGCGTAATTGCTTCTTCGTCGTAGGAACGGTAATGTCACGTAGAGCTTGAAGTTTTTCCGGATCAGGTGCAATGCCTTCTGCTGTAATTACGTGTCCAAGAAATTTTATGGAAGTTTTGCCAAAGTGCGATTTACTAAGATTAACTGTAAGTCCTTGTGCATAAAAGGTTTGTAACAGTTGTTCAAGAATCAGATTGTGTTCAGACCAGTTAGCTTCTGCAATAAGAATGTCGTCTACATACGTCGTGATCCTGTCCTTAAGTTCTGTCGGAAGTATTGTGTTCAAACCGCGAATAAAAGCTGCAGAAGAGATAGTTAAGCCGAATGGTAATTTGCAAAATTGATAACAGTCGCCGAAACAGAGAAAAGCTGTATATTTTCTACAATTCGGATGAAGTTGAATTTGCCAAAATCCCGATTTCAAATCTAATGTGGAATAAATAGCTGTACCGTGAAATTTCTGTAAAAGTTCCTCTAATGTCTGTGGTCGATCTGTTTCATTAATAATAATGTCATTAATGTGACGTGAATCAAGTACAAGGCGAAGTGAGCCATCTTTTTTCTTAACAATATGTAGCGGGTTTATGTACGGACTAACTGCTGGTTCTATAATTCCTTGGTCGAGCATATCCTGCAATTCTTTTTTAACCTGTTCTCTGTGAATGTATGGAATAGGATAATGCTTTGCTTTAAATGTGTCATGCGGTTTGACTTGAAATTCATACATAAAGCCGGACATAGTACCAGGAATGTTGTCAAAAACTGGAGCTTGCTGTATAAGAATTTTGTGTAATTGCGTTCGCTCGTCGTCTGTAGTTGCACTGCTCTCTTTAACCTTATCAGAAATCATTTGTATTACGTCGTAGTCCATTTCGTCTGGAGTATTATAGTTGTGTACGTACGTATCCGTTAACAATGTGGGATTACAGTCTATGTCACGTGTTGCGGAAATGACCTCTGTGCGGTTAATTGTTTGTTCTTCCGCAGATAATGAGTGCTGAAATTCTAAAGCAAGTTGTACATTTTCATCCTTTAACATTAAATAAGAATTCTGAAAATCAATGACTGCTTCGTGTTGTACCAGAAAATTCGTGCCTAAAATAACGTCTGTTGTCAATAAAGGAACAATCCAAAAATTAGAGTGAAACGTGTGACCTGCGATACAAAATGATAAATGTGTCTGTAATTTAACGTCTACTCCTTTACTCGATACTGCTCCCTTCACTTTTGTTTTGCCTAAAGGTAATGTCGGATAAGTATTCTCTTTGTTGCACTCATTAAAAGTCTCCTCATTTATTACTGATATAGGTGATCCGGAATCAATTACTGCTGAGAATTTCGATGAACCAATTTTAATTTCGATAACAGGATGTGAAATGGTTTTCTGAATAACTGGTCTTTCCTGTAAAAGAGTGTCTCTGATGTCGTCAAAAGTAATTACATTTTCGTGAACAACATTTTGCGTGTCTAAGGTAGTGCTTGTATTATTGCAAGATGCGTCCTGTACATTATCTAGTCAGATTCTATCTGACGTGTTATTATTATTAGGAGGATTCTGTGGCATTTCGACTATTTGAACTGTCCTATTACTTCTTCCAGGCGTGTTACGCTCTGGATGGTACCTACTGTCGGGTTCATTCATGAGAATATGTTCTTGCGTATGATTTTGCTGTTGGTATGACCGACTGTTGTTAGACGTTCGCTGAAAATTGTCTTCATTATTTTTACGTCTGTCGTAATAGTCATTCCTATACGGTGCATTACGATAGGAATTGAAATACTGTCTTCTTTGTACGTAGTTGTTTCCTTGCTGACGTACGTTACTATTTGTTGTAGCTGAGACTATACATGCACGCGGCGAAACATTAAAGCCTGGTTGACCTTGTAGACTGCATTGTTGGTTACGTATGCTAAGCGGTTGACTTTCATGCTATTGTGGTGAAAAACATCTATTGTTACAAAAATATGGTTCCGACTGCTCAAAATTTTATACATACTGATGATTACGATTTTATCTGTAATAAAGTTACGGCGGTAGTTGTCATTACGGGAGTGCCTACTGATAACTGTCACATTCGGTAAAAGTTTGTCATATCTGGTTTTCATTACATATTCTTAATACTACAAAGAGCAATAGTTAAAGAGCAGTTTGGATAGATATAAAGGATAGTAGAAGAAAAGGCAGCAGTGCAGAAAACTAAAGATGAAACAGCACTACTACAGCTCGGGGCCCTATGCTCGCTACGGCACATATTCATTAAAGCGTAATGAATCCCCTGAGGTCTTTTACGCACTGCAAATAAATTTTAGCTTTTGTGTTACAGGCAATAGCGGTAAAATTTCAAAGGCAAATTGTTGTATTCGTGCTAATTCAAATTTCTTCATTACAGGCAATGCTGTTGTAAATACAAAAATAAACTGTCGCATCTGGTTCAAAGCTAGCTTCTGCATTACAGGCAATAGCGGTGAATGTACAAAGATAAATTGTCGTATACAGTGCAAAGCGTGTGCCTGTACGCTGTCATTATTAAATTCCTTAGATTTTCTTACAAATGCAAATTGCTCGAAATCTACGTTCTCGTCACTTAGTTTGATAATACGTTCAGGTTTGTGTGAAAGTCTGTTTGTCTGTGTGATTTCGGATTTCAAGTTGCGTAGCTTTTCAGATTTTAAGTCGCGTGGCTTTTCGGATTTTAAGTCGCGTAGTTGCTGTAAATTGTTCACATTATACACGCTGCGTAAGTCTGACAAATGCTCGCAACGTGGCGGATTCTGTGACGTATTGGTGACTGAAATAATTGTTAATTCTGTTACTTTAATACTTTCGTCAATCTGGTTATTGTGTCGTTCACTTTTCTCGTCAACTTCCGTATTCGGAGTGTATGAAACTTCCACTGACTCTAAATTAACTTCGTCGCGTATCTGTACTGCGTTTTTAGGGCATTGTTCGGTGACTGCATTAATTTCGTGTATCTGTGTTGCGTTTGCTGAACATTGTTCAGTGACTGCATTAACTTCGTCTTTATGTAATTCTGTTGTGCTTACATGTGTACTATTTAATTCTTGTGCAACAGTGCCAACCTTTTCATTACTGTTATTAGCACAAGTCTTAGTATTCACACGTAATTGTACTTTAGTGTCCTGACATTGTATGGTAACAGCTGTAATCTGTTCGCTAGCTTGTTTGTTCTGTTCATTAAAGTTATCGTGTTTTTCCCTCGGCTGTTTAATACCTTCAGAAAATTGTTTGTTCCGTTCTCTAAATTGTTTGATCTCTTCTTCCATTCGTTTGTTCTGCTTATCAAGTTTTTCATGAAGTTGTTTACGCTGTTCATTAAGTTGTTTGAAATTTTCATTTTGTTGTTTGAACATTTGTTGCAAAAATGCTATAATTTGAGCTTCAGTAGCATTACCTGCTCTATTCTCTGTACTGTTCAATAGTGGATCTGGAATTGTTTCACTTTCTGTAACCATTTGGTCATTCTGAAATTTACAAAAAGGTTTGTCAGTCAAATGTATACTATCAGTCATTGTTTCGGAATTAAATACATCTGTCCTACTTTGTGTGATCTGTTCATTTTCATTAGACAGATTTGACTGTACATTACTTGAATTTTCCAAATCGGGTGTGTTAAGCTCTACAGCGCTCATTACCATAGAGCATTCTGCGTCATCAATTGTCGTCAAGTTAACAGACGAGACAATTGAGTTCGTTTGTTCATCATTAAGGTGAAAGTCATCATTAGTGGTTGGAATGCACTGATTGTTAGTGAACGCAGGATTGTCATCATTACGTTGCGTATCACAATTACTATCGGTCACGTTGTTTAAGTCGGTAATTTCATTCACAATACTTCGCGATACACTATTCACAGTCTTTCGCGGCATTTTTACAATAGTCAAAATTTTTCACAAAACAAACCAACACAATGCAAAAGCAACACACAAATACAACAAAGCAACAATTGCCGTTGACCTGTAGAGAGAAAGTCACAAGATTAATAAAAGCGTTGCGCCAAATCCTAATTATATCTAAGCAAACAAGAGCAGATACCTGACTGTTGTTCAAAAGACTCTCAACGAAATACGATCCTGGACTGGGTGTCGCCAAGTGTAACCTCCCCACCGCAATTTTAAAAGAAAGAAAATAGACAATACTTAATAGAAATGTGGGCCAAGTGTAACGTCCCCACAATAATTTTGAAAAATTATGGACAATATTATTTAAGAATGCTGATGGACATGGCTCTATGCGTAACCTGCCCACAAACAAATGTACTGACAATGGCAACAAAAAAGTGAAATTCGCAATCTGACTCAAATATAAATCCTTCAAAAGTAAAGTCCATTCAGTGACAAGAAAATTCAATTAAACCGAAATATCGGTCTTTGGCCCTGTGTAAAACAATCAGAATTAAAGTCTTACCTCAGAATAAATAGATGTCACATATCTGCTCTTGTTGTTGCGCACCGCTCGGAGGAACTGCATTGCAAATAATAATATTCTCCTTTTTTTTTGTAATTCTAGTGAAATTTTTCTTCAAAAAGAAGTGGAATGAAATGGGAAGTGCAACGAAATCTTGAGTTCAATAAAAAATTAAATTTTTGAAAAAATGCTTTTGAAATAAAAAATTATTATTGAGAGACTTGTTGGAGAATAATTACAATAAATAAAATTTTTCATTATCTAATGATTATATTAATTAACAGTATACCTTATTCCTCATCTTGACCATTGTTGCCGACCGCCTACATCACACAACCGCACTGGGCTGCTACTACTGACCGACCGCTCTGCATGACGACTACAGACTGAGTACTGCTCTCAACTAGACAGAGCTACAGACTCGCAACGACTGACTTGACCGACTCGCAACGACAGACTGACTGCCACTCTGCATAGCGACAACTAACTCGCAAAGACTACTACTGACTGAGAACCGCTCGCAACACTCGCGCGGTCAAGCGCATACTCTCTGGTCACAGATGCTACAATGCCTCGCCATCGCTGCTGCGTTACATACGTGTTTCAATGGCTGTAATGGATTGTGCAGCCACGTCTCGATCCTTGAGTCAACAGATGGGGACATTTGCAAGACAACAACCATCTTCACGAACAGTTCGACGACGTTTGCAGCAGCATGGACTATCAGCTCGGAGACCATGGTGGCGGTTACCCTTGAAGCTGCATCACAGAAAGGAGCGCCTGCAATGGTGCATTCAACGACGAACCTGAGTTCACGAATGCCAAAACGTCATTTTTTCGGATGAATCCAGGTTCTGTTTACAGCATGATGATGGACGCATCCGTGTTTGGCGACATCGCGGTGAACGCACATTGGAAGCGTGTATTTGTCATCGCCATACTGGCGTATCACCCAGCGTGATAGTATGGGGTGCCATTGGTTACACGTCTCGGTCACCTCTTGTCCGCATTGACCGCACTTTGAACAGTGGACGTTACATTTCAGATGTGTTACAACCCGTGGCTCTACCCTTCATTCGATCCCTGTGAAACCCTACATTTCAGCAGGATAATGCGCGACCGCATGTTGCAGGTGGATACAGAAAATGTTCGACTGCTGCCCTGGCCAGCACATTCTCCAGGTCTCTCACCAATTGAAAACGTCTGGTCAATGTTGGCCGAGCAACTGGCTCGTCACAATACACAAGTCACTACTCTTGATGAACTGTGGTATCGTGTTGAAGCTGCATGGGCAGCTGTACCTGTACACGCCATCCAAGCTCTGTTTGACTCAATGTCTAGGCGTATCAAGGTCGATATTACGGCCAGAGGTGGTTGTTCTGGGTACTGATTTCTCAGGATCTATGCACCCAAATTGGTGAAAATGTAATCACGTGTCAGTTCTAGTATAATATATTGATCCAATGAATACCCGTTTATCATCTGCACTTCTTCCTGGTGTAGCAATTTTAATGGCCAGTAGTGTATTTCCCATCTTATCTTCATCTATATCCTCTTCTGTTTCTATGAAGTATAATATTGCCCTTGTATATACCATTTATGTACTTCTTTCATCTTTCATATTTCCCTTCTTGGCTTAGGATTGGTTTTCGAAATGAGCTCCTGATATTCATACAAGTGGTTCTCTTTTCTCCAAAGGTAGCTTTAATTTTCCTGTAGGCATTATCTGACTTTCCCTAGTGATATGTTTCTAAATCCTTACATTTGGCATCTAGCCATTCCTGTTTAGCCATTTTGCTCTTTTGCCAAATTTCATTTTTTAGACGTTTGTATCCATTTTCGCCTGATTCATTTACTGCATTTTTATACTTTCTCCCTCCATCAGTTAAGTTCAATATCTCTTGTGTTATCGAAGGATTTTTACTAGGCCTTGTATTTTTACCTATTTGATCCCCTGCTACCTTCACTATCATCTCTTAAAGCTACTCATTCGTCTCCTACCGTATTCCATTCCCCTGTTCTAGTCATTTGCTGCCTAATGCTTCCTCTGAAACACCCAACAACTTCTGTTTCTTTCAACTTATCCAGATCCTGTCCCCTTAAATCCCTACCATTTTGCAATTTCTTCATTTTAAACTATAGTTCATAACCAACAAATTGTGGTCAGAGTCCACATCTGCCCTTAGAAAGGTTTTGCTATTTAAAATCTGGTTCCGAATTTCCATCTTACCATTGTATAATCAATATGTAATATTCTGCCGTTTCTAGGTTTCTGCCAAGTATATAAACTTCTTTCTTGATTCTTAAATTAAGTATTAGCTATGATTAAATTATGCTCTGGGCAAATTTGTACGAGGCGCCTTCCTCTTTCATTCTATTCCCCCAATCCATAGTCACGTAATTTTCGTTCTCTTCCTTTGCCTACTATCTAATTCCAGTGCCCCCCCCCCCCATACTATTAAATTTTCGTCTCCCTTAACTATCTGAATAATTTCTTTTATCTTATCATACCTTTCTTTAATCTCTTCATTACCTGCGGAGCTAGTTGGCATATAAACTTGTATTAATGTGATGGGTGTGAACTTCGTATTTATCTTGTCTTCAATAATGCATTCAAAGTGCTGTTCACAGTAGCTTGCCCATATTCCTATTTTCTTATTCATTATTAAACCTATTCCTGAATTACTCCTATTTGATTTTGTATTTATAATCCTGTATTCACCTGACCAAAGTCTTGTTCCTCCTGCCACCGATCTTCACTAACTCCCACTGAATCTAACTTTAACCTATCCATTTCCCTTTATAAATTTTCTAACCTACCTGTCTGATAAGGTATCTGACGTTCCATATTCCGATCCATAGAACACCAGACTAACGACATCCTCCTGAGTAGGAGGATAGTACCCAGCTGGATGCTTGGTGTGTTATAATATGCATTAAGCGTTGATGAAGCCGGAGACTTGCGTCCTGCCATCTCTCAAATGTTCAAATGTGTGTGAAATCTTATCAGACTTAACTGCTAAGGTCACCAGACTGTAAGCGTACACACTACTTAACCTAAATTATCCTAACAACAAACACACACACCCATGCCTGAGGGAGGACTCGAACCGCCGTCGGGACTAGTCACCTGCCATCTCTCATTCAAGCGACAGTGCCTGGCAGAGGGTTCATCGAACCACCTTCACTATTCTCTATTATTCCAATCTCGTATAGTGCGCGGAAAGAAAATTCTCCTGCTTCTCTGTATCAAACGTTTCTTTCTCCATGTCTTTAAACTGAATATCCCTCATCCCTACCATCTTCCACTCCATACTGCCCAACTCCCATCATCCTATGTTTGTGCACTATTTTAACAACATTTCTTCTGGCTGGATGGAATTTCTTCTACTTCATTTTGTTGTGTTTCGTAGTGCAAACTTCTGCAAAGGTGCAGCCAAAATCCATGTCTTTTTCAGTGTTTCCTCCATTGCTTTTGTTCGTAATTTAGACAGTATACAGCAGTCAATTTGTGGTCCCTAGGAAATTCAGTTGTACGTGCAAACTTCTTTCGATAGGCAGAGTCTGTCAACTACAAAATCCTAGCATTCTGAGGCATATACATTTCAAGATTATATTGTTCCAGCCGCAGTGAAATGAGTGATCTGATTGACACTTTCTTGAGCAACCTTTCTGTCTGCCAGTTTGTAACTTTTTGTGCACCAGCCTTCAACTGCCATCTCAATGCGCACAGGTGAGGCGTAAACGGTAATATCACTGTCCAAAGTTTCTAAAATCCCAGCTTGCTAAGTCCATCCACATTATGTGGTCACTCGAGGGTATGAAAATACTGTCCTAAAACAGTGAAATACTAGAGGCAAAAAAGGTTAAATCTTTAGGACTGAAGGCAGATCAAGAACGTAATTGGTAAACATACACCCATTAATTTATGAAATACCTCACCCCAGCTTCATTTGCAGTATAGAAGCTTTGCTGCTATAGGCAATATAAAAATGAAGAAAACAGTTAGTTCTGCATAAATCGCTAATTATTTGCAGAAATAATTTTATGGGAAATTCAACTCGCAGGGATAGCATTTCCAGAACAAAGGGGCTTCTTATAAGAAATATATATAGATTATGCATATAGATAATAAAGAAATTTTAACAACCGAATGGAAGACATGCACAGTGACCAGCATCTACAAGCCACCTGGGGCAGATTTCAGGCTCAGAGAACCAAGTCATTTTTAAAGTCAATCAGTCAAGTTCATAGTCGGAGATTTGGATAGTCACAGCACAACATGGGATACCAAGACAGATTCCAATGGTGAAGGAATCGAAAGGTGGACAGAGAGATCTGGACTCAAGCATAGACACAATCCAAAATTACCAGCCTCTTTCAACAGTAAATGATAGGGACGTGGATACAAATCCGACAACATATTTGCAGCAGATTGGATAGCTCAGCTATCAGTTAAGTTGCTAGAAGACATGCTACCAAGGGCTCAACATAGACCAATCACACTGACTGAAAAAGGTGCAGTGTGCCCAGATATCATCTCATTTAAAAGGCAGTTCATCTGTAAAAAAGGCATTTTTCACAGGAGAGCTGGATGCCGAAATTGAAGAGATACCTGCTGTCACTAGCTCCCTTGACACATTTATAGAGTTCACTAGACGAATATCTCGGAAACACACACAATAGGAACAACTAGCTGGGATTAACGCTGTGTATATATAAAAGGCAATGTCCTGACTGACTGACTGATTGGCTGACTTATCATCGCCAAATCCAAATCGCTAAGGAAAGAAACTTGAAATTTTGGGAATGTGTGGATCTTACACTGTAGGCATCGATAAAGAAGGGATTTTTCGAAATTCCAACCATAAGGTGGTGAAACAGAGCACAAAGGGATTTTTGGAAAGTGTCGTTATTAAGGCAATTTTGAAGCTAGACCTACGAACAGTGCTGTTTAGTTCCTCAGTCAAATATAAAGAAACAGGTGATTCAGCACTTTTGTAAATTTAACCTTGTGGGGGTGAAAAGTGGGTGAAAACTTCTTTTGAAAAGTATCATTATTAAAGAACTACTGAAATATTTTTAAGGCTACATCTATGAACTTCTCGATTACAAATAAAAAAAATACTTATCTCAGTATTTTTGGAAACTGGACCCCTAGAGGGGTGAAATAGGCTCAGACTGATTCACTGACTCATCATTGCCCAGCCCAAACTGCTAAGAATAGAAACTTGAGCTTTGGGAAGGGTGTGCATCTTATACTGTAGGCATCGTTTAAGAAGGGATTGTCTGAAATTCCTCTTCCAAGGTGGTGGCATATGGGATGAAATGCTTTTTGAAAGTATGTAGCTATCACACCAATTACGAAGCTAGAACTATGAACAATGGTATTTGGTTTATCAGTGAGAAAATAAAAGAAACATATATTTCAGCATTTTTAGAAATTCAATTACTAATGGCGTAAAACAGTGGGTGAAAGGTTTTTTGAAAATAAATGATTGTTAAGGAACCACTAAAGGTTTTTTAAGGCTACATGTATGACAATTGGCATTTGACCTCTCGCTTAGGAATTTAAAAAAGTATTTGTTTCAGTGTTGCTGGAAATTCAACCCCTAAGGCAGTGCTATAGGGGATGATAATTTTTAAGAAAATACTTCGTTATATTAAAAGATTTGAAGCAAAGTTTATGAAAATAGGCATTTCACTTGTCAGTTACATATAAAGAAATGTTTGTTAGGGGATGAAAGTTGCTATGGAAATATCTCCATGAGAACGCAAAAGGCATGATCAATAAAAACTTTGGACTTCAGCTACCAGAACCCCTTTTTGGTATGAAGTACATTCGGAAAAGACCATGCTTATATGGCCTTACTTAGTGTGCAAAACTTAAAAGGTGTTGGAATTTGTCATAAACATAAAAATTCAATCAAATACAAACAAAAAGTCTCTGCAGGCCATACAGTCTACACAAGTGAAGCAGCAGGCACTAATCTAGTGACAACGTAAAAATAACCCTGTAAAAGTGTAAGCAGCTCTGCAACACTGATCCATTTTCTGAAGACACCTTGGAGACGGAAAGGAACTGCTCCAAGCCTTAATCACCAATAGAAGGGAGAATTGTTGTGACTTACTCATATCACTGGAAGTGAAAGAGAACAGCAGGCAACCCTGGAGTCTGCCCAGGAGTCTCCACAATGACCCAACAAGCTCCAAAACAATTCAAACTGATGTTTCACCAAACCAAATCGCCCATCAGCTTCTTCTCAATGGAAAAACCAACCACAGATTTTCTTGGCTTTCTATCATAAGAGATCTGGAAAATGAACACCATTTACTTCAGGGACTTTTACCAGTTGAGGAGCTGCAGATGGTAGCAGACTAAATGAAAAATATTGAGGCACCTGGCCAAAAAGATTTAAGGAGCGAACAAATTTAACACTTTGGGCTAAAAACTCTTATGTGGCTAATGGTGCTAATGAACACCTGCATGAACACCATGCAGATCCCCATGTCCTGGAGACAAGTAAGAATGGGATCCCTATTAAAACCGGAAAGGGTCCAACAGATGTTAAGAACTTCCATCCAGTATCTCTACTGTGCCACATGTTTAAGGCCCTCGAGAGAATGGCGCTGAACAGAATATCCAAACCCTTAAATGAGGCCTAAGACCTGAACCAGCCATCTTTAGACCAGGACGCTCATGAATTGAACAAATTTTTAATTAAACCCAGCACATTGGAGATGGTTATGAAAGAAAATAGGTGAATGATGTTGGTTTCATTGATCTGAGCATGGCCCACAATACTATTAACCACAGTATAAGGTTTACCAGATGACAAAGGATTATGGATTTTCCAGATTTGTGCAGTGTGTATCAAAGAATAGGCGATTCTATGTTACCATGCAGGGAAAAAATTGTAGGTGGAAGAATTAAAAAAAAAGGGTCTCACTCTGGGCAGTCTATTAGTTCTGGTGCTGTGCAATATACCTGGATACACAAACGCCCAGCCATCACATCACGATGGCAGGCAGTTTGTATATACTGATGACACACCTGTGGCTGCCCAAGCGAGCACCTTCAAGGAAGTGGACGAAAATTTAACTGGCAGCCTTGAAACACTGTGGGACCATTATCACCAAAACCACCTGAAAGCAAACCAAGCAAAAACTCAAATTTGCAGTTTCCACCTGAGGAATAAGTAAGCCAAAAGAAAACTCCATGTGAGTTGGGTAGGGCAAGAGCCAGACCACTGTTACACTCCCAAACATTTTGGCGTGAAGTTGGACACAACTCTGTCATTTAAACAGCACTGTCTGGACATTAAGCAAAAGGTAAATGTTAGGAATAATTCACTGGTAAACTGACCAAAGCAAATTGGATGGTGACCCACAAGTGCTACGAAGAATTGCCATTACACTCACTTTGTTGGCAGCTGAATATGCTGCACCCTCACGGAAGGTTCAAATTGCTCTGAGCACTATGGGACTTAACATCTGAGGTCATCAGTCCCCTAGAACTTAGAACTACTTAAACCCAACTAACCTAATGACATCACACACATCCATGCCCGAGGCACGATTCGAACCTGCAACCGTAACAGTCGCGCGGTTCTGGACTGAAGCGCCTAGAACCGCTCGGCCACCCAGGCCAGCCCTCGTGGAAGGATTTGGCCCACATGAAAGACATTGTTGTGGCTGCGAATGAGTCGTACTGCACATATTAGAATGTCTGAGGCCCACACTGACAAAGATCTAACCAGTCCTAGGGATAGCTCCCCCAGTATACAGTGGCAAGTAGTTCCTGAGGTGAACAGGAAGAAACAGATGACAGATAACTGTCATCCTCTACATGGGCACTAATAACAACAAAGCAGCTTCCCTCAAGAAAGAGCTTCAGTTGGCTGTCAGAGTCAATCAACATTGCTGTCTAAGAGAGGAGACCGCATCCTATCCTGAAGCTATAGGAAGACCTTGCAGCTGGAACTGACAAATGTTTCACAATCTGGAAAGCTCTCGCAGGCTGAGCACCAGTGTCTAAAATTTCGAGTATAACCTTTTCTGATGGAGCTTCATCAATGGGAAACCACAATGTGACTGTGGAAACGTCCAAATTGACGACCATCTACTGATATGCCCAAACCTCAGCATGAGCTGTACCCCACTACATTTACACCTAACGATAAGACCAGCTGTGTAGATGATTATTGAGAGAAAAGTATTTATATTTATACTAGCTTTTAATGTATGGTGTTCAGGACACAGAAAATAAACAAATAAATCTAGTTTATCTCTAAGACAACCAGTAGAATGTCTTCAAAAAAGCACACAGTTTAACAACTGCTTCTCTTTATATCGCAAACATCCTGTTTGTGTGAACCAACAAATGCAAAAACACACAGACCAAGATGTCCTCCCCAGTCCTCCTCCCTTCCACCCCCCCCCCCCTTTCCACCCCTATCCCCCTCGCCACATGAATCACTTTGTTCTCACTCTTCCACTGCTGTGGAAACCTGTAACAGACGAAACAAAGACATTCATGAAGAAGTAGGTAGCATCTGTCATGTTCCACCACACTAATCCCTCCTTTGTCCTGAACAAAGAAGTGGATACGTTGTAAAGCCCCAGCTGTGGATGACTTGGAAATACTCCCTCAATCTATCACACTAATTGACTAATTATTAAATCGACACCCTTTGTTTGCAACCAGTTTTTCTTGCATCCTTTTGGTACACACAAGGACTGGTATATGTGGAAGGATTCGATCCCACAAGTGCCCGGTTTTCAAACCCTTCTAGAATTTTTCCCTTTGTCTCCTATAGGTGGATACTGGCACAGGTAGGTTATTTGGTAGGAAGTCCACTCCGTCAGAGGAGCTGAAAATTTCAAATTTCAGCTCCGTTACGTGCTGTGTCATTAAACGATCTGCAGAGGGCTGGGATTCATGTGTGTGCTCACAATAGCACAATTGGAAACAATAAATTCATCAATCGGCAATTTGACACTGCGATTTGGTTTTTTAAAGCACTATATATCGCCAAAGTTGGTTTCCTCAGCTACACCAGGACGAAGAAAGTAGGGGATGGGTCTAGCACATGACAGAATAGTAACCACAATGAATACCACTCCCACCTTTCCGCTGCAAGACAAAGTCAACTGGACTGTATTGAGAAGCAGTAAACACCACACACTTAAAGCACCTTCCATTCCACAGTAGTTTTCTCGGTTACACGTCAGAGATCGCTGAAACACTTGTACATCCCTCACACTCATGTCTCGATGTCCTCACACAGTGGCCTCTCGGCCAAAGAACACTGCAGTGTTAGCTGCCACCGTGTAGGCATATCTCAACAATCGCACCAGGGCAGAAGCTGGACTACACGACCATGGAGGGCCTCCAGTGATGACTGCAGTGGTAGGAATTCAGAGGTTATCAATACCTCCAGCATCAACACTTGTCAGTGATTGATAATGAATCATCTCAAATGTCCACATAAAAATTGGAGAATACTCACAACACACGCGATCACAAAGGCTGACCAACACATACTGAGTATTAGTTCGCTAGTCACCTGGTGAGAGGGCTACACAGTGTGCCCCACCTGACCAATTTGTGAGGCTTAGCGATGGCTTGCACCTTAAGCCAGAAATGTCAATTCACTATGGTCACTGGCTACTTCTGCTACACAGCTGTATGGCTGACAGAGTCCTAGGAAATCAGCAACATACTTATCACTTACATATAAAGAAATGTTTGTTAGGGGATGAAAGTTGCTATGGAAATATCTCCATGAGAACGCAAAAGGCATGATCAATAAAAACTTTGGACTCCAGCTACCAGAACCCCTTTTTGGTATGAAGTACATTCGGAAAAGACCATGCTTATATGGCCTTACTTAGTGTGCAAAACTTAAAAGGTGTTGGAATTTGTCATAAACATAAAAATTCAATCAAATACAAACAAAAAGTCTCTGCAGGCCATACAGTCTACACAAGTGAAGCAGCAGGCACTAAGCGATTGCAGCACCAATCTGGTGACATTCGATAATGAGCAAAGTATCAGAAGCTGGCTGTGGCTCTGGAAACGTCAATATCTGTATCTTCCTTATGACTGGACATAATTTATCTTTTGTCCCCCTTATGGCTACCAATGCGCTGAAATCTCAGTTTTCCAAGTCAAATCCATACCTCCTTTACAATCAGACATGTTGGAGCACTGGCAACAGTAACTTACATTCGAACACATACAATATATTGCAGCCAATCAGAATAGACCGCAGGTATTTTCTGTCAGTGCTTCCAGAACATACTGCGTTCTGCCAAGACTCTCAAACAACGGGTGTAAAGCACAGGCGCCCAGCACTATGTGATAATCAGCAGCACTCCCATGGATAAAGGGGTTGGAAAGACATCAATGATATGGGTGGGTGTATTGTAATAAACAACACAGTCAATAGTGCTACAAAGAACATGTAAAGATCTGCTTATGGGAGCTGATGAGAGGACATTCTATGTATCCATTTTGTTACAGCCGTATTGCCCACCCTGTTTGTACACTATAGCATATCCAGTTGAAACCATGCATTGCAATATTATGCAGCTGTTTACAAAATGAAACTATCACCCCCTTACGATCGGGAACATTGACGTTGAAATCGCAATTACCCTTGTCAAATCTATCCTCCCCTTACTAACAGACATACATAATTTTTTTTATCACTTCCCACATATGTGTGGTGATATGTTGGAACCTAAGCCACAGTAACTTTACGTTCAAGCAGTATTACATTTTTTACTATCATTTATAGGTGTATATCATCCAAAAAATTCTGCTGTGTCCACACTCATACCAGCTGGGTGTTGATTCACACTGCCCAGTAGCCTTTCCCCCCTCCCCCTCCCACCCCAACATCGTCACTGTCACATACATGGTGAGGAATAAAGAGTGTAATTACAGTTTAAAAAATTCTTCACGTCTCTTTTATTTTACCGATTCCACCTCTTCCATTAAATCCTTTCTTACTTTTTATGCTTCTAAATGCTGCCAGCACAGTGGCATTTTATATGTTCGAAACACCAACTTGGAGTTGGGCTCCATAAGGTTCCCTTTCTGTGCAGCGACCGTGGAATATAAAATTATAAAGTGTTGCGCATATGAAGAACCACATATGTGGATAGTGACTTAGATCTACTATGTGAACTATAGGCTCATGAACAAATGTACGGTGTGCCTTTATATTTCTCATGAGTATGGTGGTAAACGATACAAGGATTATACAAGGCTTGCCATTTCACTGCCAACCACTGGCGATAAAATTGGTGCTCAAAAGTCAATCACAAAACAACAAGAGCAGCACACTCAAAATATGTGAAACCCACTCTAAACACTGAAAACCATTTACCATCCAATAACCACTTTTTTGAATAAGAACAGCTCAGTTAAGGTGCGAAAATAGTCGGTTTCATCGGATTTCATAAAATACGTATTTTCTTTAAAAGTTAATACATATAAGGAGATACAAAACCAAAAATAAAATTGTAGATTAAATAGACATCACTCGATGTAAGGTGACATTAACAATCATCAGGAAGAGAACAACACAACATACTGTATTACATCATTCTAATGTGAACAAATATGAACTATCTTGTGATCACAGATCATCTGCTCAATGCAGAAAACTTACATTCTAATGGCCTAAAATATTTGTTCAAACAACGATTAGCTATGTAAGGTTGCCCAAAAAATATAAAGGCCGCCATATATCGAGTAAGGTGATAGTGATAACGATATGTCAACCATTAGAAAATGGAAAATCAGTATAATGACATAATGCAAGATTGTTGAAATTCTTCACGGTAAATGATGAGAGCCAAAACAGTTCTAGGATAAAGATTTATTAAAATTCTTGACCACAGTTTCGGTAAATCTAAATGTACCTGCATCAGAAGTAAAATACACTAGAAACAATTGTTTTATGAATCTCCATTGCACGATGTGATTTTAGTGTAATTTACTTCTGATGAAGGTATATTTAGATTTTAATAAATCTTTTCCTGCAACTCTTTTGGCTGTCATCATATATGGTGAATGACATAATCTGTTAATCTACTCCTTCAGTGAACTACATTGAACCACTGAGGCCATCTACAGGGAAAAAGCGTAGTTACTGATGAGCATACATCATTTCCATAATGGTAAATGGCGTGGCAAGGGAATAGAGCTATCAAGTATGGTGTGCAGGTTCTACCTAGTTGAATGAATAAAACGCTATTATTTTTCTTTGCTGGTAGAATGGGTAAAATCATGCTCAATTACATACGCTCGATAAGGGGAAAAACGCCACTATTTATAGAAACAGCAAAAAGGAGCCCAGGATGTATGGAGTAAATGTCAAAGATAGATGGTAGGAGGATGTCATAAATGTTATTCATATTGCAAACCCGCAGCATCCCCCCCCCCCCTCAAGTAAACATTCATGGGACGATTGTTTATCTCATACTGTAATTTTTACCTAGACTCTGTCAACTTTCGATTTGTGCATTCAGTAACATAGTGTCATCTATTGGAAGTAACATAAAATGTGCCTGTTGATGCACTTGTAGTTCGTATGTAGAACGGCAGATGGCCATTGATACTACTATTCAGTTTTGTCATTATGACAAATAAGTTTGATTTCCTATATTTGTGTGAATGGAATCATATTTTTAGCGAGTTTATCTCTTCTTACAATTTTGATGTTCATAGTTTTGATGTATATATTTAATTTGTTATTATCATCTGACAAACAATGTTCAGACATTTTCACTTGTTGTAATTATTTAAATTGATATTAGCAATTACCATCACTGTATAATTTTTTCTAATGTGATATATTCCTTATTGTTTGCATTTTACATTACTTTATTATCTTACATAGAGGGCATTTACTGCAATGTGGCAGCACCTGATGTTGTCTTTTTGTAGTGTTGACCTATGATATGTAACTTCTTGATAGTAATCCCCCAAGGACAGTACTTCTACTTATGGTATGTATCGGTTAGGAAAATGGTATGACTTTGAATTTTAATTTCAGGCACCTGTATATGTTGTAATTGATGTAACAATTTTTATTGTCAATTTTTTCATTTGTTAAAGCAGTTGTTTTTATGTCCAGTCTCTTGTATTTGTTTTAGCGCCGATGATGACTGAGATCAGTCAAAATCGATTTGCAACAAGATAAGTAAATTATGTTTCCACGACTGGTTGCTGTATTCTTTGTAGTTTTAATAACCAACTTGGAGTTTGTGTTAGTGCATTTGAGTCCGGTGCTATGTTTAAATACGTAACTATCATAGACATGACACCCACATCAAACAAATTTGTCAACTCTGACAGCATTGCGAGTGCAATATACTAGAGTACATCCATTCGGAGTTAATTTTGAAGGGCCAAGCAAATGGGCAGAAAACGCTCCCATATCATTATATTGTTGCAAAACTGTACTATATCCGGTCTAAGTGCATTTTAAGTTCCTCTTGACAAGCACCATACCTATTTAGCACTTTGGAGAAGGAACAACCTGTGATGGGACTGATGCAGCTGGCAAAAATGAGTTTGTTACGGAAAAAAAGAACGCGATAGGGTGTCATACAAAGATTCGTTTGTTACATGTGAGAGAATATGGTGATTTCGATCAATATGGAAATTACATGGTGCATACTGGATGCCCAGAGAGTTCCATGTGCCGCTAAAGCTGACGCAAGCTACATTTAGTGACCATGCAGCAGCCAGGTCACCCCACAGCTGCAGACTCTTTCTTCAGGGCAGTGTCCTTTTCCACATCAAGTGACTATTTCCTGTATATACGTGCGTGAATCTACCTGTACAAACCTGTCGAGCAACGTATCACCGAATACTGAAATCCTACAGGCTAACTGTTCCAGAATATTGTGTTCCTATTGGCTGACGCTGTATCAATGAAGGTATATAAACCCTACCCTCTCCACTCCCAGTCTCATTCTACCTTCACCTGCCACTGCTGTGTAAGGTCAATTGTTTTGTACATCTGAAATGTAAACATTTTAATTTTGAAAACCTAAAGTTTATTCCGATATAAATAAAAGTAAAACAAAAATGTACTCCAATGCTGAGCTATTTCAGAACTTAGAAGATTATAATAAAGGACAATATCGATTAAGTAACAATAATTTAAAAATTATTGTATATAAACTGGTTATTCAAATGTAACTAGACATGACCTGTTGGAATTAATTGATTATTTTAATAACCAAGACAGAATATTTCAAAACTTAGAAATTTATAGTAACAGAAAATATGGATTTAACTATAAAGATTTAGAAAGTTATCATAAAGAAAATGATTAGTTAAAATGTAACTAAACAAGAGCTGTTGGAACTTTATAATTAAATAAGAAATTAATGAAGAAAGAAATTAGGAAGAGAGAACTAAAATATAACCATATAAACATCAATCTATTTGTAAAAAAAATTAAAGAATTACTGTAAACTTAATAAAGAATAAATAATCAATATTATTGTAAATCCTTCAATAATATTAATAACAAATACAACGAAAATTAATTAAATAAAAAAGTCTTTAAAAAATCGTCATAAAAATGTAAAAGATAGAAGAATTGGAATTAATCTAAACTTCATAAAAGGAAATTAATCTCCATTATTAAAAGATCTGGTGATAAGAATACCAATAGCGATAAGGACTTTATTAATAAATCTTTAAGAAATCTTTGTAAAATCTGTAAAATGAAAACTTATAAAATCATACCCAGCTCAATAACCAACAATTAATCGATCATATGAATAGATCTGAGAACAATATTAATGACAATGTAATGAAAATTATTTTCAAAAGCTTCTAGTAGATAAATATCAAATATAATAACTTATTTAGAAGATTACTATCAGAATTTAACAAATAAATTATGAACTGAATTGGAAGAAATGCAAAGAAAAATACTGTTTTGTCTTTATTTTATACAGATAGTTTAGAATTAAGAGTTAATAGGCACAATTGTTATATCGATTTACACAAATCAATTGTAGATAGAAAAGCTGTAATTAATGCAAAAAACATAGATCAAAAAACGTTTTATGTGGGCTACAAAATCTGCAATACATCCTGTAGATAAAAATTCAGGGAATTTAATAATTATAAAAATATTGGATTAAAATTGCATGAAATTTTTGAAAAACGAAAAATTAATTTTGCTGTTCAGTTACCAGATATTCCAAAATATGAAAAGAAATTAAATATTTCAATTAATGTTTAGACATTTGAAAGCATTGAAGAAGAAGAAAGAGTTACTGTGTGTCTTCTTTACCATCCAGAAATAATCAAGAAAAACATTTTAATGTTCTTTTAATTTGGGAAGAAAATAATTCATATTATTGTTGGATAGAACATCTATCTAGATGAATTAGTTCACAGACTCAATGGAAAAATTTATCTTTGTGATAGATTTTTAAGAAATTTTCATTCACTAGAATAATTAAGCAATCATGTGAACGATTGCAAAGAACATAAAGAAGTAGAAATAGATATGTACTTTGAAGAACAAAAAATTGAATTTGGAAATTATAATCACTCATTAAGCGTACCTTTTGTAATTTACACTGATCTCGAAAGTTTATTGAAAGATAATCACATGTTCAACCAAATCCTGACAAAACTCCTAGTAATAAATACCAAAAACATTATCATTTTCATTCAGTTATTATGTTAAATATTCTAATGCTGATTATAAGAAACATGCTAACAATACAGCAAAAAACTCGATGAAATGTTAAAAAAGAATTGAGAGAAGTTGCTAAACTATATAGATAGGATATTCAAATGATGACAAATGAAGATGAAATAAAATTTAAAAATTAAAATCATCTTATATTTATGAAAAGCAATTTACTAAAGGAGAAAAGAACAGATAGAGCAACTACACATGTGGAGTGCATTCTTAATTTTCAAAATCCTAACTTTATTCCAATTAATATTCATCATTTCACAAATTATGACCTTCACTTGCTTATCAAAGAATTAGCAATAGATAATAAAGATACAGACGCTATTTCCAAACTGAACAATAATATATTTCTTTTGGTAAATATGTTGGGGCTGGATTAACATTATGTTTTTGTATGCATATAAATTTATGGCCGTAAGTATTGGTGAATTTTCTTCTAATCTTACAAAAGAAAAGTTTAGAGAAATAGCAAAATATTTTGAAGATGAACAATTAGATTGAATAGTTAAAAAGGAGTTTGTCCTAATGAATATATGAATCATGAAGTGTAAATTACAAGAAACTAATTTACCTACAAAAGAGTGTTTTTATTCGTGAATTAATAAAAACAATATTTCAAATGACGAATATAATCATGCAATAACGATTTGGAAAAATTCAATATTACAAATTTAGGTGAAAATACAAAATTATATAATAAATCTGATGTTATGATAGCGGTAGATATTTTCGATAATTTTAGAGATATATGTATTAAATCTTATAACCTTGGCCAATCATGGTATTTTACAGCTATAGGATAATCTTGGGATTCTATGTTAAAATGACAAATATTGAATTAGATTTGTTAAACGATTATGATATGATTTTATATATAGAGAAAGGAAATGAGGTGGAATTTTTAAAAGTGTTAAAAGATATACTAAATGAAATAATAAATATACGAAAAATTTGGAGCCAAAAACGATCAAATTATATTGTATATTTATAAAGCAAATAATTTATATTCTTGGGCTGTATCTCAGTGATTACCATTGAAAGATTTCAGTTGGATGGAGCCAAAATGTTTTAATTCTGAAGAAAAGTTTAAATTGTCAGATGACAATAAATATGGTTATATTTTAGAAGATGATGTAGATTATTCAAAAAACTTAAAAAATTTGTATGAAGATTTCCCATTAGCACTAGAGGGAGGAAATAAATTATTACCAACATAACATATATTACAGAAAAATGTATTTCACGTTATAGAAATATTAGACAATATGTAAATCTTGGAACAAAATTACAAAAAATTCAAACAATCTTATCATTTGAACAATCATATAGGCTGAAGAAATATACTGATTTTAATACAGATGCGAAAATATGTAGCTAAAATTTTTGAAAAAGATTTCTTCATGTTAATGAATTATTCAGTTATTTGGAAAAACAATGGGAAATATTAGACATAATCGAAATATTAAAATAATAACAGATCCAAGAAAACATACGAAGTATCAATCAAAACCAAATTATGAACATGGTGCTGTATTTTCCGAGTGTCTAATAAAAGTTCATATGTAAAAAATGAAAATAATATTCACTAAATGATTTTAATCTGGATTCAGTATTCTACATATTTCTAAATTAAAAATGTATAACTTTCATTAAATGTTATAACCCCAAAATATTGCGAAAATATTGATTTATGTTATGTGGATACTGATTCTTTTATTTATGATAGAAGAACTAAAGATTTTAATAATGATATGGTTCCAATGCTAAACGAATTTGAAACAATCAATTCTTCAAAAGATAATATTTTTGGAATTCTGCACATAAATAAGGAAGTTGAAGGACAAATGAAAATGAAAATTGTGCAAAAACTGTGTTAGAACACAGTACTTAAACATTGGAAATGTATGCTTATAGAATTTGTGATAAACAAGAGAAAAAAATTCCAAAGGAGTTACAAAATCTGTTGTAAAAATGAAATTAGTTTTGCTGATTATGAAAACTGTTTAACTGACAAAACGAAACCGTATAGGAAAATTACTTTGACTAGACCATTTAAACACGAATTGTGACAGTTGAACATTATAAAATTGTTTTAAGTGCTGTTGATGACAAATGTGTTATATTACAAGATGGAATTGATATATTACCATATGATCATTATAAATTAAACCCAAATAAATAAAAACTTGTTGAAATTGACTTCACATGAGAATTAAACAGCTGCAAAGAAGATTAACTAAAATAAAAAAATTAATAGTTTCTAACATTTTTCCATAATACAGTAATTTCTTATGTTTTCCCAAACACAATTATAAACAAATTTTCCACAACAATACTCGGCATTTTGATGATATGCTTCTTTATGTTTTTGATAATTCAAAGATATTTTTCCTTTTCGATTTATCATAGTCACAGTTACGAATTTATTTAGAAGAATTACTAATTTCTTTTTCACAATTTCCACAAACATAATTTTATACCCGATATTAACAAGTTCTTTTATCTGATCATAGTAGTTTTCCATATATTATGTTTGGTCCTTTCTTTGTACAGTCAGTTCAACCTGTTTGAAGGTACTTTGTTTTGTTATTTATATTTCTTTATTTGTTTCTTTTCCTTGATTGCATAATGGACAAATGATTTTGTTGTCGTATTCCATGTATAAAGAAAAAAATTATACAAATTAAAAATTAAAAATAATGCAAATTTTGTTATATATTAATGGGTTTATTTGTAGATCTAAAAATACCAAACTTATAAAAAACAAAAAGAAGTTTTATTAATTATTGATGAGAATGTTAATTTACAATTCTATGAAAAGGTTATGGCTAAATTTTTAGAATATAAGAAAGTAGACAAAGCCTTCAAATATTTTGATGGTACTGATACTATTATAAAAATTAAACCCCTTGCATTTGGAAGTATTGAATGAAAATGAAAAATCAAGTATTTGTGTCAATGAAAGAGGTCTTAATTCTTTAAAATTGTAATCTAAAAAGGAAGAAGTAAAACAATTTAAAAAAGGTTTAGTCATGATGTTTTACCTTCATTAAGAAAAAAGGGGGAATATCAAATAAAGATTAATGTAAAACATCTCTATAAAATTCAAATAAATCATTCATAGATCAGAATAAAATTAAGGATAATTATATAAAAATATCAGATGAAATGTATGATAGAACTTTAGAAATTTTACGTGTAAGAAATGAACGAATAAATCGTTTATTATCACATGTTGTTCCTCAAACAACTGTTCGTAAATTAAGACTGAATTTTGTTATTTTTTTGATTAGATTATCCTCATTATGGATAATTATATTATTCTAACATAATTTTAAAATGAATAATATCAAACAGATATTAACAGAAATAGACATCTAAATTGCAAAGAATTTTAAGAATTATTTACGTATTGAATTCAGTAAATTAATATCAACAAATAAAAGAAACCTTAAGACATATTTTTCATTGAAATTTTTTAATACTTTTAGTAAATATTCAACAGAACATTTGCGTGATGATACAGCTAATCTAGCAATGGTTTCTTATAATTTGAAAATAAATTTCCAAGTTGTTGTTGTTGTTGTTATGGTCTTCAGTCCTGAGACTGGTTTGATGCAGTATCTCCAAGTACTTTTCTCATAATAAAATTTTAAATAACGTTCATAAAAATGTTTATATAGACCTACTATAGAAGATCAATCAAATGTATCTCACTCCAGTAAATCAAATTTATAATTTATAATATAATTCTGAAAGTTTGTCTTTTTGTTAACTTTTAATTTTAAAATCAAAATATGGTCTGTTTTCTTTAATGAAATAATAAGTATAATGAAAATTATATTCAATATCAAACATTTATTTCTTAAATTACTTTTACCATTTATATATAAAAAAATTTTGGTAACATTTTTAAAAATTATTGTTAGTTTTACTTACTCAACTACTCGGTAAATTATCAAATCCAAAACATTTAACAGTTACATTTGTACCTTTCTTATTTAAGACATTTTTGAAAAGATAATCATCTGGAAAATTCGTTTTCAGTAGTTCTTTCCTTTCATTTGTTCACCATTTACATATTTCAATTTATATGTGATTGGATAAGAATAATAACATCTTCATTTTCAAACTATTCTGTTGACCAGTTGGTAGTATATCTTTTTTGAAAAATGCCTTTCAATTTAGTTATTCTAACTCCTATTTTATATTTAGCATCAGTATCTTCGATTATCATTCTGTATCTATATACTACAAAAATAGTTAAATAGTTTCACCAAATATAATTAGTTTTACAACAACTGGAATAGTTTTGAGAGAATTCTTTAATCTTACAGTTAGAAAATTTGATTGTGCACTATTTTGATTTACTGGATGTCAGTAGTTATTTTATAAAGTTAATCAAAAATACTCAGTGAAAGATCAGAGTCATTAATTGTTAAATGTCTGTTTATAATTACACCACCACCAACAACTTTTTTAAGAATAAAATCATATTCATTGAAACTGTGTTCTCCTCCAGTCATAAAATTAAATATATTTTTCTATGATCGATTAAATCCGTTTTACTGGCATAATTATTCAGCTACATTATAATACTTGTATATTCAAGTTCTGTAACGAGATTTGATAACTTATACTGTATTTAATCTTTGTTTACTACATCTTTTACAGCTACTGGATTATTTACATTCACCATTCTTCTACCTTTAATAATCAACATAACCTCTAGTTACTTTACAAATGGTATTAAATTCTTTCTGAAATTGATAAATTACATTAAATATTTTTAAGTCTACTGATTATTGAATATGTTTGGTTTCAAATCTTCAAATTTTGAAATTAATTCATTATTAATTTTGGTTCTAATGATTTTAAACCTTTTTGTTTTTTTTGTAAATCGTTATTGAATTTAGCATACAACTTATTTCCAAATATGTCCATTTATTAAATTTAAAATATCATTAAACTTATAATTCATATGTAATAAGTTTAAAACAAATGTATACAAATGTTCACTAATTAATTCACCGATGTTTTCATTTCCTTTCGAAATATTTTTAGAAAAATAAAGAAGATACATGTTTTAATTTCTGAAAACTTAAATTTTTCTATATAAATAAAACCAAAACAAAAGAAACAAAATTTATACTGTTAAAAACATAGTAACTGAACTTAACAGTTATAGTAATGGCTCTGAAGAAGTGTTCACTAAATTATCAAAGCTGAAAAAGCATAAATCTTACAATGTTTCAAAATCTGAAATTTTGCAAATAAATATGGCGAAAAAGTTTTTTTACTTTTAGATGATAAATTCAAAATTACTCGTCCACTTATTACACTAAAATCTTTTCTGATGACGATGAAAAATCAGATAAAAGTTGTTGGACTATTGGCCGAGTGCACCAACCCCAATCAAAAAGCATGATAACCAAGGTCCCGCCATCATGGTTAAAAGTAAATCGTATTTAAAATGTTTCTTCAGTGCACCAACGTTAATTGCTGGTCAGGCAAACGTGTATTTGACCACAGTAAACTCTCTACATTGCAGTGGAACGTACCCTGGCGACACAAAGATGTTAGCAAATATGAAATTGCACAGATAATTGCTGATGCTACATTCTGTCTTTGCTGTTTTTTCCGTCGACAAGCAGACCTGTGTATACGTACCTCGTACCTATTTCTGATCTGTTCGTTTTTTGGAGAATAATGGATAATAAAAGAAGAACACCGAATTTCTCGAAGTACAAGGTAGATGTACTTCTTGAACTGGTGGGTTCAAATGCATCCATTCTTGGAAATATTATAACCGACGGCTGTAGCTTAAAAGAAAAACAGGCAATGTGGTCCCATGCTGAGGCACAGTTTATTTCTACTCCTGGTAAGTTTACTCATAAATTAATAACTTTTCTAGGTTCATCGAAAGCGTAGGATACAGCACACTCTGGCTTTTAGTTTGAAATGTGAAAGTGTTATTGGCGTACCACTGAAATATGTGATACTGCAACTGAAACTCGGGCTCGTTTACTACCTATTTTTCACGTGGCTCATCTGCAAAGGGGGTTGGTAGTAAACGGTTGCATTTGCACCCCTATTATTGAGTCAGATATTGGCTGGCTTTTTGAACAGCAATGAATTGAACTATACACGTTCAGATTGAAACATTTATTCAAAAGAAACACTTTAACGTTGTGGCCATGGATTTTTAAGTTCACAAATATTAATTGGTGCAATTTGTACACTGTTTGTCTCACACCCACACACTTTCACTTTGTTCCTTCGCATACACTGGCGTCCATGCTTGCACTCGAGGCACTTTGCCGCTCCCAACTCGCCACCATCACGGCTAACGACCAAAAACCCCGATTTTCCCGCTCGTATCCACACTACTGAGTCGGGTCACATGACACCACAGTAGTCAAAATAATCGCTAAACATGGCCACAATCGTTTACAATATTTTATAATAGTTAAATACTTAAATCTAAATACATTATATAATTTTACAAATTATCACCACACTTATATAATTTGTTGCAATTAAAAGAAAACCAAAACACTATGCAATGGAACTACAACGCCCATCAAAAAGCAAAACAAGTATTTTCCGGTCTAGTTTGCCCAGCATATTATCTCTGCTGCTGTGCTTTAAATTTTAAATTACTTGAAAGAGTTCCATATTATCGCTGTTACCTTACAATAGAACTATGTACATTTACGGTTGGAATTGTTTTGTCAGTTTTAAATTTAAAATCCAATGCTGTGCTACTGTTGACTAAATATTATGTGACTAACGGAAGCTTTCTTGTTGAATATTGTGAACATACGTTTCTCACTTAGCCCTGTGCTGTATTCTTCATATATGCCTATACCACTTTCTATTTAATGAACTGATATGTAAACAACAGCCAGATATAGATCTTAGATTTTTATTGCAGTTATAAGTTAAGAGTCTCAGATTGCAAAATGGACTTATGAATGTAAATAATATAAGAATTCATTTATGGTACTACAAACTACAACATTTATTTAATTTCAGGTGTGACAAAAAGATCCTGTGACAGGCTGAAAACCTGTTATGAAAACATGCAAAGAAGACTTCGAAAAGAAGAAAAGGTGGAAGTGTATAAAACAGGTGGGGGGAAGTCTACCCCAAAAACCAAGATCCATGATTGGGCTAAACTGTTAGAAATTGTTGGTTCCTAAGTGAAATCGTTAACAAATGCATAAAATTCCGATGCACAGTTTAGCATGATTGTGTATGTTGTCAACACGGAGTGCAGTGCAGTGCAGTGAGAACACGTCACCTACTTCAGTTGTCGAGTTAGCAGAATGCACAGAAACTAGCACTTCCCACACACCTGACGTAATACAAAGCAAAGAGACACCAAAGAATGTTCTGGTGGATGTCACCCAGGTGCACTCTGTTTTGCAGTCTCCTGATCCATCCAATGAAAACATTTGCACGCTGAAAAATACATGGCATCATCACAGGATGCCTGCAAAACCAGGAGCATCAGGTTCAGGAACAGTAATCGAAAATGTGTGCAAGAAGAGAGTGGAACTATTGGAGGCCCAATTACACATGATGAAGGCAGAACACAAGAAGGAGCTGAGGATTAAAAATTTAAAGATTCTGGCCTCTGGAAGAAAAACTAAAATACTGGAAGAAGAAAAATGCCAGTAACATGTGATTTTTTTCCGGTGACAGTGAATTTTTGTAATTTTTTGTGCTGTGTTGAATTCTATCTAATGTATTAAAGTTGCCTTACAGTTCAAATTGTTTCTCTGTGTTTGCCCTCTTAATGATGACTGCTACTATTCTAGTTGTTGCCTGTCTAATATCTGCTTTCTGTCTAATATCTGCTTACAGCTTATTTGCTCTGGACTAAGGTTCATCCAATCACTTAAAATTAGAATTACTTCATATATAAAAATAGGTTAGTAACACTGCAGTTTACACAAGTAAGCTACATGTCAGTTGCAGGCCTGCAGCCATAATAACAGGTGGCAATTTCTACTTAAATGACTCAACAATGAGGTAGACTGTTAATGAAACAAAATAATACTATTAAAGCATCCTTGTTACTCTAACTTTGAAATGAACGTATGTGCTGTAACAGTTATATACATGAGGCCCAATGTAATCATGTTTTGCATTATTTATACCAGAAATATCCTACATATTAAATTATGAGGGGAAGTGCTCCAAATAATAACTTTGTGCATGCCATTTTCCTAGTAATACTCTGCACCTGGTAATGTTTATAATGGGAACCTATAACTTTTATTACAATACAATTTCAAGTGAGGCATTTTGAGAAATACATCGCTGTGATGGGCTCTCTTTTCTGCAAAAGTAAGCATAGCATATGTGGCTTTCCTAGCCACACCACTTGGTGATGTGTGTGGTGGAAACCTGTAACATTTATCACGACAGTATTTGCAGAGAGGCACTATTGAGTAATACATTGCTAATATGGGCACTATGTGGCTTTTCTAGCAATACTTTGCACCTGTTAATGTTTATAATGTCAGCCCATAACTTTTATCACAACAGAATGTGTAGCAAGATATTTTCAGTAATTCATTCCTATGACGGGGCATTGTTTTCTGCTATAGTAATCATAGCATGTGTGGCTTTCTTAGCAATACTCTGCACCTGCTAATGTTTATGATGGCAACCCATAACATCTGCCAGAACTGTATTTGTAGTGACGCATTTTTCAGTGGCACTATGCAATGACAAGGAATTCCCTTCTGTAAAGGTGAGCATTAAATATGTGAAAAAACTGCATCAATATCAGTGACAGAGTGCGGAAGGGAGTTTTCCTCAGTAATAACATAAAGTATGACACTTATTACCGACAACCCACAGCATTACGGTTCCGCTTTCATATCTTCTGAAGTAGGACACTCCTTAACTAACTGTTGCTCTTGCACTGATCCCCAAAGTATTAGACATTGCTGACAAAATTCCATTGCGTTTTGTAGCAATGATAACTTGGTTTTGGTGGCAATTTCTAAACACAAATTTGTCTTCAATTTCGTGTATATTTTGATACCATACAGTTGTACATAATATTGTGTAAAGTGCTGCTACAGGCATGACTGGCTAGAATTAACAATGTAATTCAATTCTTTGCACAACCTTATGTTTGAAGCAAATCATATTGTAAACAATGAGTAGTGATTAATATGGAACCAATTTAACAAATAAACTATCCCAAACTGACATTTTATGTTATTACTCAAATGATTATTTTGTGCCTATGTGTTTACTGCATATTCACAACTTTAAGCTAATCTAGGTGATAAGACTGCATTGATAGTGAGCAGAAGTGCAGTAAAATAATCTCTAATCTGAAAGGTTCTAATAATAAAGAACGTGCTCTTTTAACATTGCAAAACAGTTGGACCTTCACATATTTGTTGTTACAGTAGAAAATTTAAGAGATGTTTAGGATCTATAGTGAACATAATACAGAACTATCCATTATATTTTATTCCACTCACTTTTACTCTCAAACTCTCTAAATGTAATGGAGTCATTTGTTCTCAAATTTGAGTACATACCCAGAAACTGAACATGTATATAAATTACAGTAGTGCATTGCTTTCACAACAAATGTGATATGAGAAATATATCTTTAATAATGAATTATCAACAGTTCCACACTAAAAATATATCTCAGAAAAGCAGTAGCTGGTTAATTGTCCGTAGGCAGCGCAGCCTGTCCCTGGCACGCCACATCCTCAAATTTCTCATCACACATCCAGTTCAGTGAGTAGTTTTATGTTCCCTAGATAGCAGAAAAAATAGATTACATGCTGAAATAATCGGAACAATTGAAAATACGGCGAAATCCCATAACTATAATCATAATTTTTCATTCTGAACAATGTCTGAATGTATGTTAGCTTATCGGAAATGTTATTTAATTATAGCACGGCGAACTGCTCTTCCAGGTAATGTATCATCACGATACATGTGCAGTCCAGGTAGCACAGGTTCGTTATCTTCCATGTTGGGGTCTCTCTCATCACGTAGCTGATTTAAAAGTCGAGAACTTTATGGATCTTCTGGTGGTTCTTCACTGCTCGTACTCCTCGCAATATTATGCAAGACAGCCATACCCACAATTATTGACATTGCTTTCTGTGGATTACATCCTATTCCTACAGATAATATGGGAAATCTTCTCTTCCACATACCATATTTTCTCTCAACAGTGTTTCTAGTTTTAATATGAGACCTGTTATATCGATGTTCTGCTTCATTTTGCGGATTTAAAAGTGGAGTTAACAAGTAGGATCTAATGCATAACCACTATCTCCCAATAAGTGACCTTGTGGTATTTCTCCGTTTTCAAATTGAGCTCTACGAGCACAGTTGAGAAATATGGTACTGTTGTGCACAGAGCCCGGCCATCAAACGACAATATCTCTTATTATTTGACAGTTAAAGGAAAAATATGATTTCCTATTGCAGAAAAGTTCTGCATTATGTCCTCCAGGAGACAAGGTACCAAGAACGCCAGGAAATCGGTCCAATTGACTAAAACCATACATCACAGAGCACACTTCTTCTCTTCTAGGAAATTTTATAAAGTGTGGAGAGATTGATGCTATGATGTCTGATACGTCACTGATGATTCGTTGTGCTGTTGTACGATCTACATTACTGTTTTCCCCAATAAGAATGTGAAAGCACCTGTTACATGTGCCCTCAAAGTAATCAAAAGTAAGTTTATCGGAGAAATAGGGTTATTCCGATCAGTAGCAAATTCTAACCTATCATTAATTTGGTTTAATAACCACCGCACTGTTTCTTTCGACAGACGAAATCTCTCTTCAAACTTCTTGTCACCATAATCTTCAAAAGGGTTTCCCCTTTCCACAATCACTCCAACACGGTTTCGGTCACGATTTAAGTGGTCCATGCCGTCCATAACATCGAAACGCGCCGCCATCTTAATAGCGTATGCTTCTAAAACCGCTGTTATGTCGAGAAAACCGGGAAAGAGCCCCAGTTAAATATAACTGCAGTCGATTCTCTCGTTTAACTTAGATCGACGTTGGTGTACCAGAATTTTGCACAGAACAGCATTATATATCGACTTAACCGCGGTTAACTGTTGATCGTGATTGGTGCACTCGGCCATATGTTTTATTTATCGAGGTAAAAAACAAAATAAACATCATTCAGTTCATATTATTGAATTAGAATAAATTTTATAATTTTAATTTAATTTTTAAGTTAGTTTTTGGAATGTTAAAGTTTAATTGAATAATTTATTTTTTAATTAAAATGAAGATGTCGTTTTATGGGTATAGATACATTTTTGGTTGGGGGATATGCCAAAACTAGAATCTTGGTTTACATCCTGAAATTTTGAATCAATGTGCTCTTTGAGCCAGAAATACCTTTTATATACTACTGTTGGTTCTGGAGGTGTTGATAACATCTGAATTCATAAAACTCCAATCATCCCTGGACGCCCTCCTCAGTTGGGGGATCCTCACCGGCAGGTCGAATCAGGCTGCTGAACTGATGCGACTGCTGGAATACATGGCGACAACTAGCAATGCATGACTCTCTGGCCTAGGGCGCTGTGTGTGGTTATCAGGAAATAAGTGTGTGGGATGTATGAGTATTTCAGCGATCTCCAACATCTAACCATGACAACTACTATAAAATGGAATGTGAGGGAGTATTTCCAATTTTCTAAACATCTTTCTTCCAAGATGGATAACTCCATTTTGGCAGAGTTTAGCTTTTACTCACACATATGGAGAACCATATTTTGCCTTTTGTTTTGACTGTATATATCTTCATTTTTGAGGAAGAGTGCAGGATTTGCAGTTGCATTACGTTTTGTGAATAGTATGGTTTCATATATTTGCAGGCAAGGAAATGGGAGGATCTGTAGTTTTTTGAAGAGAGGCTTGTAAGGTTTTCTGTGTGTGGTACCTTCTTTCATTTCTTTCAGGATTCTGAACAGCTAAATGCTACTGGGGAAGCTCCACAGAAAATGACTTCGTACTTCTAAAGTGACTGAACATTTGCATAGTACACAATTCTGAGGCAGTCCTTACTGCAACAGTTTTCAAGGATCCTCATCACAAAGCAGGATGTGCTCAATTTTTTATATGGTTGTCATTACAAGTCACACATCTGACATGTTACTGGATCCAGATCCCAAGAAGTTTCGTCTGGTTAACTCTATTCACTGTTTTGTGTGACCATAGGCTACATATAGTTTGTCAGACCTGTTCCTTAACACTATGAAAGTTGAGTGCTATAGTTTTTCTTCATTTATGATTTGCGTATTGTGTGTAAATCAGTCTGCTATGCTATCCATTGTCTTTGTTTTGTTTTCTCATAGTAAGTTTTCAGTTTTTGCAGTAATGAGCAAGCTTGTGTCATCAGCAAACTCATAAGAATTTTGATAATTTATATTGTTTGTAGGTCATTTACCATCGTGGCCTGAGCTCCCAGTTGGTGCACATCGACAGCGCAGAAATATACGTATATAGTTTCTTTTCTGTGTTTACTTCGTAGATTCTTACTTAAATTGCGTGTGAGTTTTGTATAAAAGGTGTAATTTCGAGTTTTAGTTACTTTAATCGTAAATCCAGGCAGATTGTAGCGCAGTCGTTAGGCATTTGTACAGGTTAGTTCATACATTCTTTGCGTGTTTCCTTTGCGTTATCTAGGCATGGACTCATGTTTCAGTAACTGTTGTTCAACATCGATTAGAATGGACAGAGACTGTGATTGCTGTGTTCAGATGAGGGCTGAGTTGGCATCCCTTCGCTCACAGCTGCAGGCGGCGCTGACTTCAGTCCCGCAGCTTGACGCTGTTGCCAATGGGCACCACTGTGGGGAGCTGGACTTGGGTATCACGGGAATGTCAACCTCGTCCCGTCTGTCCCCAGATCGGTCTGCCATTGTGGTTGCCCCGGTTGCTGCCTGCAGTGGGGCTGAGCCCTCGCCTGTGGTTGATTGGGAGGTCGTTCCAAGGCATGGCAGGCAGCGAAAGACGTCCCCAGAGGCTGATCAGAAAGCCTCCCCGGTGCATCTGACAAACAGGTTTCAGGTACTGTCTCTGCCTGCCCTGTTTCAGAGGATGATTCTTAGCCTTCAAGGTCTGGGCAATCGCAGAGGGTGGGCTTATTGGTAGTTGGGAGCTCCAATGTTAGGCCCGTAATGGGGCCCCTTAGGGATATGGCGGCTAAGGAGGGGAAGAAATCCAGTGTGCACTCTGTGTGCATTCCGGGTGGAGTCATTTCTGTTGTGGAAAGGGTCCTTCCAGATGCCATGAAGAGCACAGGGTGCAGCCAGCTGCAGGTGGTGGCACATGTCGGCACTAATGACGTGTGTCGCTTTGGATCTGAGGAAACTCTCTCTGGATTCCAGCGGCTATCTGATTTGGTGAAGGTTGCTGGTCTTGCTTACAAGATGAAGGCAGAGCTCACCATCTGCAGCATCATTGACAGAACCGACTGCGGGCCTTTGGTGCAGAGTCGGGTGGAGGGTCTGAATCAGAGGCTCAGACGGTTTTGCGACCATGTTGGCTGCAGATTCCTTGACTTGCGCCATAGGGTGGTGGGGTTTCGGGTTCCGCTGAATAGGTCAGGAGTTCACGACAGCTGGCGGCTACACGGGTAGCGGAGACTGTGTGGCGTAGACTGGGCGGTTTTTTAGGTTAGAAGGCCTTGGGAAAGTACGGGGTGGGATGCAATCTCAAAGGGTGCATGGCAAATACAGGACGTGCTTGGATCAAGGAACAGTCGGAATTGTAGTTGTAAATTGTTGTAGTTGTGCTATGAAAGTTCCTGAGTTTCAAGCGCTAATAGAAAGCACAGAAGCTGAAATCGTTATAGGTACAGAAAGCTGGCTAAAGCCTGAAATAAGTTCTGCAGAAATTTTTACAAAGTCTCAGACGGCGTTCAGGAAAGATAGATTAGACAGAATTGGTGTTTGTGTCTGTCAGTAGTGGTTTATCTTGTAGTGAAGTCAAAGTAGATACTCCGTGCGAATTGGTATGGGTGGAGGTTATACTTAACAGCCGAACTAAGTTAATAATTGGCTCCTTCTACCGACCCCCAGACTCCGATGATATAGTTGCTGAACAGTTCAGAGAAAATTTGAGTCTCGTAACAAATAAATACCCCACTCATACGGTTATAGTTGGTGGGGACTTCAATCTCCCATCGATATGTTGGCAAAAATACTTGTTCAAAACCGGTGGTAGGCAGAAAACATCTTCCGAGATTGTCCTAAATGCTTTCTCCGAAAATTATTTCGAGCAGTTAGTCCACGAACCCACGCGAATTGTAAATGGTTGCGAAAACACACTTGACCTCTTAGCCACAAACAATCCAGAGCTAATAGAGAGCATCATGACTCATACAGGGATTAGTGATCACAATGTCGTTGTAGCTAGGCTCAATACCGTTTCTTCCAAATCCACCAGAAACAAACGCAAAATAATTTTATTTAAAAAAGCGGATAAAGTGTCACTAGAAGCCTTCCTAAGAGACAATCTCCATTCCTTCCGAACTGACTATGCAAATGTAGACGAGACGTGGCTCAAATTCAACGATATAGTAGCAACAGCAATTGAGAGATTCATACCCCATAAATTGGTAAGAGATGGAACTGATCCTCCATGGTACACAAAACAGGTCCGAAAGCTGTTGCAGAGGCAACGGAAAAAGCATGCGAAGTTCAGAAGAACGTGAAACCCGAAGATTGGTTAAAATTTACAGACGCGCGAAATTTGGCACGGACTTCAGTGCGAGATGCCTTTAACAGGTTCCACAACGAAACATTGTATCGAAATTTGGTGGAAAATCCGAAGAAATTCTGGTCTTGTGTAAAGTACACAAGCGGCAAGACGCAGTCAGTACCTTCGCTGCGCAGTGCTGATGGTACTGTTACCGACGACTGTGCCGCTGAAGCGGAGTTATTGAACGCAGTTTTCCGAAATTCCTTCATCAGGGAAGACGAATGGAATATTCCAGAATTTGAAACACGAACAGCTGCTAGCATGAGTTTCTTAGAAGTAGATACCTTAGGGGTTGCGAAGCAACTCAAATCGCTTGATACGGGCAAATCTTCAGGTCCAGATTGTATACTGATTAGGTTCCTTTCAGATTACGCTGATACAATAGCTCCCTACTTAGCAATCATATACAACCGCTCGCTCACTGATAGATCTGTACCTACAGATTGGAAAATTGCGCAGGTCGCACCAGTGTTTAAGAAGGGTAGTAGGAGTAATCCATCAAACTACAGACCTATATCATTGACGTCGGTTTGCAGTAGGGTTTTGGAGCATATACTGTATTCAAACATTATGAATCACCTCCAAGGGAACGATCTATTGATACGTAATCAGCATGGTTTCAGAAAACATCGTTCTTGTGCAGCGCAGCTAGCTCTTTATTCGCACAAAGTAATGGCCACTATCGACAGGGGATCTCAAGTTGATTCCGTATTTCTAGATTTCTGGAAAGCTTTTGACACCATTCCTCACACGCGACTTCTAATCAAGCTGCGGGCCTATGGGGTATCGTCTCAGTTGTGCGACTGGATTCGTGATTTCCTGTCAGGAAGGTCGCAGTTCGTAGTAATCGATGGCAAATCATCGAGTAAAACTGAAGTTATATCAGGTGTTCCCCAGGGAAGCGTCCTGGGACCTCTGCTGTTCCTAATCTATATAAATGACCTTGGTGACAATCTGAGCAGTTCTCTTAGGTTGTTCGCAGATGATTCTGTAATTTACCATCTAGTAAGGTCATTCGAATACCAGTATCAGTTGCAAAGCGATTTAGAAAAGATTGCTGCATGGTGTGGCAGGTGGCAGTTGACGCTAAATAACGAAAAGTGTGAGGTGATCCACATGAGTTCCAAAAGAAATCCGTTGGAATTCGATTACTCGATAAATAGTACAATTCTCAAGGCTGTCAATTCAACTAAGTACCCGGGTGTTAAAATTACGAACAACTTCAGTTGGAAAGACCACTTAGATAATATTGTGGGGAAGGCGAGCCAAAGGTTGCGTTTCATTGGCAGGACACTTAGAAGATGCAACAAGTCCACTAAGAGGCAGCTTACACTACATTCGTTCGTCCTCTGTTAGAATATTGCTGCGCGGTGTTGGATCCTTAACAAGTGGGATTGACGGAGGACATCGAAAGGGTGCTAAAAAGGGCAGCTCGTTTTGTGTTATCACGTAATATGGGAGAGAGTGTGGCAGATATGATACGCGAGTTGGGACGGAAGTCATTAAAGCAAAGACGTTTATCGTCGCGACGAGATCTATTTACGAAATTTCAGTCACCAACTTTCTCTTCCGAATGCGAAAGTATTTTGTTGAGCCCTACCTACATAGGTAGGAATGATCATCAAAATAAAATAAGAGAAATCAGAGCTCGAACAGAAAGTTTTTGGTGTTCGTTTTTCCCGCGCGCTGTTCGGGAGTGGAATGGTAGAGAGATAGTATGATTGTGGTTCGATGAACCCTCTGCCAAGCACTTAAATGTGAACTGCAGAGTAATCATGTAGATGTAGATGTAGATAGGATAAATGGCAGTGGTCCCAGTACTGATCCTTGTGTCATTAGCAGACTGATAAGCATTTTGATAATGTAGGTTTGTTTGAAGGTCATTTATGTATAGAAGGGATGGCAGTCGTCCCAGTACAGATCCTTAGGGAGCACCATGTTTCATGTCTCGGTAATCTGATTAATGATTTGTAATTTTGTTCCATTCACGGTATTGTATTTCCACTGTTTGTTTACATTCACGAAGGTATAAAATGACCAAGTCATTAGGTTTGCCATTAAATCATACCTTATTACAACCTGTTTCAGCCTATCACTCAATCTACTTTCTATCATCCCCTAACACAGATTCATGTCAATTTAGAGGCAGATGATTCTCTTTCCCAGGAAAGCATCAAAAACAAGTCAGCTTGCATGTACCACTAGTATCTCCACTGACATACAGTTTAATGTTGTGGAAAAGCCACACAGCAACTGTTCTGTAAGGTATTTGTTAGCTGAGACTGTGTGGTTGTGATTGGTGGAGAGAACAGAGAAGCACAGTGTAAATACTGTTTGTTGTGGTTTAAAACACCTAAACAATCTTGCATAAACTCAGACACACGATCCATTCTGTAGTTGTGCATTTCAATCCCCCAGCTGATAATACAACATTCTTTAGCTAAGGACACTACAAAAATGTGTGAGGTAATTGCCGATAACTTGGGGGTCACACCTGGCCTTGTGATCCGACCCATGTAATTTTATTACCAACATTTGGTGCTCATCCACACTAAACATTGTATTCCAGCATTTTTATCGCTGTCGACGAAAAATGACTCTTTCTGTGGTTCCCCGTACTTCCTTGTCAACTTTTTCTCATATTCCTCTTATTGTCACATGCTTGTTGCCATGTATAATAATTTTTCTGCACCAAGCAGAAGACATCCAAGTACTTCCTCATTCCCCTCAATTTCCCTGAATTTTTGTGTATTTTTCCTCAATTTATACGTATTTTCCGTCGATTTTAGTAGTTTTATCGATTTTATGTCACTTCTGCCCATGCGATCATAACATCACTTCTCGCCACATGTCCTAAAATTGCTTGTAAATGTAGTACAGTTGTCAAAATATAGCGCAAATGGACTATTTTTCTGATAAGAATTTATAGTATAGCACTATACTGAAATGCATCCACTCAGTTCCAACCACATATTCTACAGCTGCAGTGCATTCAGCCTGTTTTCTGTATGTCTGTGTCTGAGCCTATGTCACAGATGGCTCCCATGACTCAGTCCTCAAGCTGGTGGATTCACCTTCAAACACAGAACACATCTCCAGTCATAACGCATGGTGGAACCATCTTCGAACCCTATACCAGATGTAGCGTATTGTGGATCCACATACGAACATCGCTCCAGATATAACATATGTGTGCTCTGTTCCTTCACAAGAGGTGGTATAGTCTCTCCTACTTCCGGTCAGCAGCAAATTAAATCGGCAACAACGATGCAGGGAGGTTTTGCCAAAGACAACACAGAGAGATTTTTCAGTCTCCAACTTTATTCTAAGAATGCGGGAAGGCTCTGTGATTCCGATTCACATAGGGAAAGATTTCCAATCGTAATCGTAAATTAAGCACTACGGTCGAAGTGTCAGAAATATATAAATATCCTAACTGCATCGGCATAAGACCCTGGCTGGTATACTTTGGTATATATGCTCGAGAACTAACCATGAGTGGGCGCACTGCACAGTCATATATCTATGTTTGCAATCTAGTACATGGTATGTTCAAAGTAGTGGAGGGGTGGTTTAGCGATGATACAGAAATTGGAAAGCATGCTCCCATCTCACTGGTCGGCATTGAAATTAGGAAAAACCGGTCAAATTGCTAAAATTGATTGCACTATCAACTGTGGTGCTTATCACAGTACATTGTCCCATATCAAAGGTGTCTTTCCCATTCCGACCATTCACTGGCACACTGTTGATTGCCACATAATGATTGACTGTCACTATTTGTTTCAGGTGCGAGCAGTATCGTCTGGCAGTGAGCAGCAGTGAAACAGTGATCACATAAGTGGCTGCAATATGGGGAATCAATGCTCTTGGTCACTTTGAAATGGAACACCAAGACACCTGCTACCAAGTCAGTGTGAAAGATGAGATTAAATGTAGAGGTCATCACCTACATGCAGTTGTTTGGAAACGCTACACAGTGGGGCAGACTCTTCCAGTTTCACTACTTTGCGACGTCTTCCACATTTTTGCCAGTAAGAAATAGCACCTCTGTCTTTTACTTCAACCATCTAGGTTGTGGGAGCAGCATAGTTTACACCTTTTGATGTCCAGCTTTCTGTGGGAACCAATGGATCGAAACATGTTAATATCGGTTTAGCACCTGGCAAAGATTTCGAAGTAGTGGTGATAAAACCTAAAGTTTGGCGGTGTAAAAAGCTATGGTCATACACTGCTTCGGTGTGTTACAGCAAAATAAAATCTATCAAACAGCTTATCAAAGAACAACATAGGGACCCTCTCTTGCAATTGACAGTTTCTGGGATATGGCCCTCCTACAGTATAGGCGACAAAACTTTACACAGGTCTGTGCAAGTGACTTCGATCACTGGCCACCTGCTCCAATGGACCAATATGTGATGTGTATATTTAATAGGATCGTCACATATGCTCGATGTCAGCATACAGACGTTATATGTTTTCAGTGTGTCGGAAGAGAGGGATGTGGCAGTATTTTATGGAGTTCTCTACCAGGTGATGTTAGCAAAGTTTTTATAGTTCATAGTTTTTTCTGTTGGATGGTACAAAATAACGAGGATAGAGAGAATTTTTGGGTGACAGACATGGATGCATCCCGAGGGATGCAGATCTCCTTCGGACAGCAGTACCTGTATCTGAAACACTCCACAATGTCGTATCAAGATCCTTGTCCTTCATCCAGTTCCTGTATGATGTGAAGTCTTCCTAATTTTCCCAATAGGAAACATCACCCTAACTGCTCGTACTGTCTTTTCTACTACCTCATGTTGCACGAGAAATTTTCTTTTGGTGCTGGTCTTACACATTGTACATGATTGGCAGAATTACGACAACATTTTCCTATTTACACCGAGTGATCAAAACACAGTCCTGTTGCATTAACTCAGCTCACTCTATGCAGAATGTGGTAGATATTGCGCTCTCAGACTTCCGCAAAGATCCGGCTTAAACTGGAATGATCACATGAAGAAGGCTGCAGAATGCTGACAGTGTATGATGGAATGGGTGCACTTTGTGTGGAACCGGGACATGAGTGTGCAGCATGTGCAAGAGTTTCTGCGATCTCTGACATCCAGTCATGACAACTACTGCTACATATTGGATCGTTGTTTAAGTGTGTTGTGTTTAGTGTTTCTCAATAAATACCTCGCAGTGGTCCCCATCTTGCAATAGTATTTACTATTGTCTCTGTCCTATCACACAGTAGGCCCTTCCTTCTCCTTTCAGATGTGGTGGAGAGAACCAATTTAGGAATTCCATAGTTCTTTAAAAACCCAATCACAGTGTCAAATACCCGATTGATCAAATTTTTTTCTAATGGCGGTACTGGGAGCACACACATCAAGCCAACCCCAATGCAGATTCTTCAAGGACATAGCATGAAACTGAGTTGAAATCTGAAATTGTCATCTATCTCCAAAGTAATGGACTTCCTACCAAATGATCTTATTGTGGCAGTACCCACCTATAGGATGCAAGGGGACAAAGATCAAGAAGGGGGAAGAGTAGGTTTGGGAAACCAGGCAGTTGTGGGATCTAATCCCACCAAATATACCAGCACTAGTATCCACCAATAGGATGCAAGAAAAAAAACTGGTTGCACACAAAGAGTATAGACTTAATTGATTGGTCGATCAATCTGATAGAGTGAGGGGTTATTTCAAGGACATCCACAGCCAGGGGTTTGTCAAGCATCCACTACTTTGTTCAGGTCAAAGGTGGTGTTAGTGTGGCAAATGATGGACGCAACCCACTTCTTATTGAATGCCTTTGTTCCATCCACTACAGGTTTCCATAGCAGTGGAAGTGTGAAAATGAAAGGATGTTCCGACTACCAACACCAGGTCTGCATGAAGGGGAATGGAAGGGAGGACAGGTGGAGGCACACATCTTGGTCCGTGTGTGTTTTTCATATGAGGGAAGGAAAGTGAGGCAGGAAGTGAGTCTGGTATCAAATTTCAAAGGGATGCCGCTACATGATGCTTGTTTGTGGGAGCATGTATTTCGATAGGAATTTCTCAGGATCAGTATCAAAGGGTTGCTGCAACCTGACGCTTTGTTCGGGGATTAGTGCGACTTCTGGTCGGCATGCCACATGAACCAGCACTGTGTGCATGGTAATATGTGAGGTGGCTGGCAGTGTGGCAGCCAACATTGGTTACCGTAATATAGGAAGCTGCTGGTACATCTGCTATCCTGTCAGTATGAAGACAGGATCAAGAGTGTTTTGGTGGTGTAATTATGGGTGGTGAGAGTTTCATGACGGTATTCCTGGTAAGATTTGAAAAAAAACGATCTATTTCATTACTTGTTTCGATATGTTTTACAAGACCTGTATCTTCCGAAACAGCAGAGAATGATGAGCTAGAGGGATTCAAATGCTGTAAATTGAATTTTATAAATAAACAATATATCCTTTGCTATGTAATTGCATTTCCTTTTGTGAGATGGTAGAGAGGAAGGAGAGTTGGAGATTTACTGGAGAGGGAGGGGTTGATTAATTTATTGATTCAATTAATTAGTCAATCAAATTGATGGAGTGGGAGAGGGCAAGTCGAATAACTCAGGGCTGAATGTGCACTTGTATCAGTGTGGGGGAGGGTAGAGGGTTTGAGGTTTCCAGAGGGGTGGGGGAGGTAGGTGGAGATAGGGAGGGGTGGGAGTTTTTCTCAGAAGGATGGATTATCCCTAGGTTGTCATCAACCACATAGCAGAATAATAGGGTAAGGTCTTAAATCAATCAACTGTCACAATTTAATTAATTTGTGCATCAATTTGATATCAAATGTGGCTAGGACGAGCTTTGCCCTGCTACTACAGAACTGTTGACCTTAATTGATGCTGCTGTAGCATTTTGGTTACTTGGGTTTAATCTTGTTGATTAGATAACCACTTATATTTGTAAAATAGTTGTTGAAGATATTTGATGCTTTCCTTAGGCCTCTTATTTCCACATCATCTTGAGTCTTTGACATAGCTTGATATTCGAATTTTTGGTACTGACATTGCTTGTCTGTCTTTTTATGGCTTTCTCCATAGCTTTTGTCCTTCTCCCACCAAATTGCACGTAACAATCATTTGCCTTCATTTTTGGTTTATAGTTTTCAATTTGAGATCTCAGTTCTAGCCGTTCTCTAAGACTTGTTCTTGTTATTAGACCTTAGCCTGTCTGTATTTATATGGAATGTAGTTCCATAGTAGTTAGTAAATATTTCGCCAAATCTGTTGGAATTATGACATATACTGCCATGCACATATACTGTATTCCATGTTCACTTAGCTAACAATTATCTGAAGGATTTGTTCACTTAGGTTTAGTTCTTATTTGACTAATTGTGGTTTTATGTATTGTATGAAAGCAATATACTGTCTATTATGATAGCTACAATCTGTATTTATGGTTCCAGCCTGAAAGTCATTATTTTCTGCAATTATAATTATCTGGTTAAAAGAGGTACATGTAGTTTTTGCAATAGTGGGAGGGTCTGTTGTGGTCTGTAAACTATAGATTGTAAGGATGATCATGAGATTTTGCTTTTTGTTGGAGTATGCCTGGAAATTAATGTTAAAATCATCATGTACTATTCAATTTTTCTTGTTTGACTAAGTTGATTTGCATTACAATTTTAAGTATTGTATGAAAGGGATATACTGTCCATTATGATCACTAAATCCTACATTTATAGTTCCAGCCTGACAGTCATTATTTTCTACATTTATAAATATTTGGTCAAAAGCAGTACATTTGAATTTTACCATAGTGTGAGAATTTATTGAAGTCTGTAAACTATACAGCGAAAGGATGATCATTAGATTTTGCTTTTCGTTGGAGTATTCCTGGAGATTAATGTTAAAATCATCACATACATCTATTATTAGATTTTTCTTGTTAGCTTTAAGTTTACTGAAAGTACTGTCTAGTTTCTGTAGGAATATATGTAAGTTACCACCTGGGCTTCTGTACAGGCAAGTTATTATTGGAACTTCCTGGCAGATTAAAACTGTGTGCCCGACCGAGACTCGAACTCGGGACCTTTGCCTTTCACGGGCAAGTGCTCTACCAACTGAGCTACCGAAGCACGACTCACGCCCGGTACTCACAGCTTTACTTCTGCCAGTACCTCGTCTCCTACCTTCCAAACTTTACAGAAGCTCTCCTGCGAACCTTGCAGGACTAGCACTCCTGAAAGAAAGGATATTGCGGAGACATGGCTTAGCCACAGCCTGGGGGATGTTTCCAGAATGAGATTTTCACTCTGCAGCGGAGTGTGCGCTGATATGAAACTTCCTGGCAGATTAAAACTGTTGCCAGTACCTCGTCTCTTACCTTCCAAACGAGGTGAAGTAAAGCTGTGAGTACCGGGTATGAGTTGTGCTTCGGTAGCTCAGTTGGTAGAGCACTTGCCCGCGAAAGGCAAAGGTCCCGAGTTCGAGTCTCGGTCGGGCACACAGTTTTAATCTGCCAGGAAGTTTCATATCAGCGCACACTCCGCTGCAGAGTGAAAATCTCATTCTGGAAGTTATTATTATTTTTAGTGACATTACTTCTGCAGATGAAATTTCTAAGTAGTTTTCTTTTCCCACCACCTCTAAGAGGTTTAAATAGCAATGTTTCATGTTTCTTCTAACAAAAGTGCATATCACACTGTGGGAAGAAGATAGCTTTCAGAATGATGAAGACAGTGTAAATCCCAGTAGTATTGTATTCACCAACATATCACTGTTCACTTAAGGATATATGGTTACAGAAGATTTCTTCAGATTATCTGACAAGAGTATTTCGAGTTCGCTGATTTTATTTGTAATTGATTGCGCATTTTGATGAAAGATGAATTCTGTATTTTTGTCAAGTTCAGGCATATGTAATCGGAAACTTATCTTCTATACCACCTGTACATTTTCACCACTGATATCTGTTTGGTTTTCTTTTTCTGGAGAGGCCATAAAATCCCCATTCCTTGTTGCCAGACATCTTTTTCAGTTAATTTGCTTTCTGGCTATGGATGTCTATTTTTCTGTAGCTGTGGTTCTGCTATTGTTCACTTCCATTTCATTACCTGAAAGTTTCTCTTTCGTTATATTTCTGAGTTTTTGAGTAGTTGCGTAAGTTGCAATGCTAACATTTCCTAATATCAATGCTTCAGGTTTGCTCAAATCGTTACTCAATGTGGCTTTTGTCGAAACTAGTTCTACAGCAGTTGGTTTTCTTGCAACTATTTCAACATTTTGAAGTAATTTTATTAACGTTTTGTCAATGTATGACTTCCCAACGTTGTTGTAATGCTTTGACAGTGTTACAGACACGGTTTTGTTTCTGACTCTGACAATTCTATCCATTTCAGTAAAGGAATGCAAAGTTTGTATATGTTTCACTAGTGTGCACTAGACTATAGTAGGCACCATGCGAGAGTTTCACTTGTCTTTACTTTCAGTCACTAAAAAGTTCCTTGCTTGTTACCAGTACTTACTTCTTAAAGTTTATGGTGGAGAAACAAAATGTATAGTGGTGTGCAGAGCCTGTAGTCGTACACTGCTTGGATGTGTTATAGCAAAACAACAATGTATCAAACTGCTTATGAAAGAACAACATAGGGACCTTGAGAGATTGCAGGGCGCTCTAACTTCTGATTCGGTGTAATGCCGCTTCATGTTCTTAGGGAATATGATCTTTGTTGGGATTTGACTCCATACATCATCATGGAATGGTGGGCAGTAGTTAATGCTCTTGCTAGCGTGCTCCAGGGAAGGAATAATGGTAAGCTTTACCTACGTTCAAAGGAATAGTGTACCGTTTTAAACGACTGCAGTTAAAGAGCATGACGACGGTGGTCCCAGGGAAGTGCCTTTTTCTGCGGAACCTGAGTGGAAACATATCCGGACAACCAAGTTCCGTGGTCTCAATGTGCAGGCACATAGGTTGGCGCCAGCCGGGAGAGAGCCGGGTCCAGGTAGATTGACTAGCGCCGAGAAGACGCCGCTGCAATGGCCTGCGTATCGTAGACTGGCATTAAAGCAGAGGATGGGCCTTTGTCAGGCAGGAAGCCGACAAAACAACTGTGAGAGTTCTGTGAATTTTCGTGGTAGACGTTACTGGTGCCCAGACGTCCAGACTTGGTTACAAAACAAATTTGTGAAAGCATGAGGCTTTTAGCGAGTTTATGGCCATTCTTTGGAAACTTTGAAATGGACGCAACAGGGGAGATAACAAGCTTTTTATGGAGTGGTGTGGTTCCATCCTGGTGATGTTGTTAGCAAAAGACAGGGCGTAAACACGTGGGAAAGAGGCCGCGAAGCTGAATCCTTTTTTCCTTTTCTCCCAATTAACTTTAAAGTCTCTGACTGGTCAAGTCGGTGTATGTAGAGCAAAGGACGCTCTCCCAGCTTCGAATGCCGTGCTCCGGCCCGTGATTGTCTTGAGCTAACGTGGGGGAAGTCTAAAATGTAAACGTACTTTGCTACCGAGCTGAGGAGGAAAGTGGACATAAAGAGAAGCTCACTCTTGTACTGATGCTTCACTAGTAAAGAACAGCAGGTCTCTACCTAAACGGTGAGACTTGTGTCCTTTGCTAGTGTGCCATCTAGAGCCTGTGCCAGTCACCTTCTGAACCATCAGAGGTGCTGCTTCTAGCATCACACCCACAACGAGTGATGTGTGGGTGTACTTATTTGTCTTGAGTTGGCCGTCTAAACATTTGTCATATTCCGTCAAATTGGTTTGGCAGACCAGCAAACGGGTCCACCTGTGCACAGTGGAATCCACCGGGGTTTCAGAGGCTCATAGGAAAGTACCAGCATTCAGAATTAACCGAACACGAGACCGCGTACTTGCATTTTTCGGGCGCGCGCCATTAATAACAGATTGTGGCCGTCCATGACTTCAGTCGCCGAACGCATCATGGTGTGTCACCCCGACCAGCAGGAGGAGTTGGGTAAGGTATTCGCTGCTACAGTGTAGGACTCCAATATACGTTTCGCAACACGCTGTTCTTTTGAACCATATTTTTCTTTTTGGAATGGTTGAATATAGATGCTTGATGGTGGCATAGTTTTTGTGCCATAACCAGGATTCACGTGTATGAGGTCAGATAAAGCGATTAGTGTTTCGGTTAGTGTGTGTCGATCCCCAGCTGATCACTTTGTCCACCATAGACCCCATGTTAATGAAAGCGTTTGTCAAATGAAAATGTTTGTGTGGCGTTTCTTTAGTCATTTTTGTTGTCTTGTGATGTTAAGGATGAATAAATCTATTGTCATTTAGATCACAACTTCTCCCTGAGTTCTGATTAACAGTACCTTCCCATTTTATTATTAAAGTCTAGATTTGAAACGTAAGTAGAAGGCTTTCAACTGGCGAACCGCTGCCAGGATCTTGGTCCTTGGCACTTCTGTGATGCTGTCAGTTTGCGTGCTTGCCAAACAGGTCCACAATATTAAGAAATATATGGTTCATTAATATGCCGAAAATATTTAATGCTCTGACTGTATTGTTTATGTGTTTATTCGTTTTATTTATTGTGCATTTGAGTCAGCGACTTCTGTGTCATTTGACGACCGATTTTCCGTCGTTGCTAACGGCGTTGTCGTACTATTTTTGTGGTGTTTACTGCTGTATTCTCTTTGTATTTGATTGTTTTTGATTCTGAATCTCGTGTACTACTGTCATTGTATTATACTGCATATATCTTGTGAGTTAGATAATAGGTTGTACACGTGTTGCACGGATAATTAAAGTTGTTGTTGGTAGAGAATTTGAATGATAACGAGAAGTAGGGCTAGACAAGTAGACTGGGAGCGGGAAAACAAAGCATATGTCATGGAGGAAGAGCGCAATGAAACGGTTGAGGCACAGTTTGAACGTAGGGAGGCATTGGTGTTGAACCGTGTTAGCAACAACGAGGTCGTACAACAAGGAAATCAGGGAGACGAAAGCGATATGCCTTTTCTTGAGGGGACAGGCAATGTCAGATCGCGTGTGATAGAAGATGTGAGCGTACCAGAACATATCGAGGCAGATGTGCTTATCAGAAATCAGGACAGAGAAGACAGGGCGGTATCAGAACGCAGTGATGCGGACACAACACCCCAGAAATCAGTTCGGACGATCACGATACTGAGGAAAATGAAGAGGACTTCAATCTAGTGGCATTTTTAATGGGAATGGAGAAGAAACTTGATAGACTAAAGAGAATGGAGGCTGGACTTAGCGGAATGGAGGAGAAAATTAATGAGACGAAGACAGACATAAAAAATATCGGTGCTCAGGTAAATCAGATGTGTGAAGAACACAAGTAATGGTCAAATAAACTCCAGGAAAACCTACGGAAAGTAAACACCAAAGCAATGAAAGGTTTAAAGATTGCACATGATGCTAAGAAGACGGCAAAGAGTGCCAAGACGGTTGCAAGTTTCGCAAGGCGAGTAGCAGCTGAAGCATCGAAAGTGAGTAAACGCATAGGATTGCAAGATCGAGAGGCGGTGATCAATTTGAACAAGAAGGTCGAAAGCGTGGAAAAGCGGCAGAATGACGCGAAGCAGCGCATTGACCCAAAAATACGTGAAGCCACGGATTTTCATTCGACAGCGACCATGGACAAATTAGAATCTGAGCTGCGCAAATTAGCGACTGGTTCCGAGGTAACAACTGCAACTCCAGTGAGCGAGACTGAAGAGGTCCGGACTCTCCTTTCGTCCAAATCGCAACAGGAAGCGATCAACACGCGTGTGGAGAAGAAATTAGAGGAGGCGCTAAGGAAGAAAATTCAAATGCGGCCAAGCGCGAACGCAACAGAACTAGAAACAAATTCAGACGGGACGGAAACAAATTCAGACGGGACGGATAACTGCATACCGTTAGCACCGAGCAGAGGACATGATGAGATGAACGTCGTACTTTCTCGAAGCAGTGGGGGGAGCACAAATGTGGGGATGTCGAACGAGGACATCCAAAGGTCTGATGTTTTCCGTAGGACGGAAGCTGTCGATGAAACACCTTTTCCAAGATCAGGGTAATTTTACTCACCCACGCACTTGGATATCACAATTTGACCCCTCTTTACCCCCAAATTGGCCTTTAAAATACAAGATGGCCTTATTTGTGGACACTAGCAAGGGTCAGTTGCGGAGAAAATGCGCGGAATATCAGCAACGTATACAAGTTATCAGGAGTTCAAGAGCAGTTTCCTAAATATCTACTGGTCCAAGGAGACGTAAAAGCGCATAAAATACGAGATGCTTGTTGGGAAAGATTTCGAGAGTTCAGGCTATAAAGGCCCAGTTAAGGTCCTTGATGCAATGATTGATAAGAACCAGTATCTTGACGTACCATGCTCTACCGGTGAAATCATGCGTCATTGTTATACCAAACTTCCGTCAGCATATCAACAAGTATTAGCTGGAAGATGTAATGTCGAGCTCAGTACTTTCCGTAACACTCTTTACGAATTAGAGTACGCATTCCGAGCAGAGAATATCAGAGAACACAGAGGAAGGTCTGACAGATACGTCGCAGGCCATATGTCGCATTCACATTATAACCATTACAATAACAGGAACGGAAATGCGCGGAGTGGAGAGCCTTACGGAAACCATTCACGGTCGGGATATTTTGGGAGTCATGAAGTTGAACAACGAAGATACTGGAATGGGAACCGCAATAATTATGTACTACGCAACAGAGGCTGGAATGGAAGGAGGAACGAAGGCTACTGACCACAAAACAACGGATGGCGAAACCATGGCTCCGGTTTCAATGACAATAGAAGATGGGTGCAATTGAACAACGGAGGAAACGGAAATGGACCTTAGGTCGAGAAAACTGAGAATCGGGGACCGAACCCAGCTCGAAGGTCGCGAGGAAATGCTAACCAACGCCACTGACCTTCTGAATAAGCCACAGATAGTTTAAGGCTCGGGGCAGACGAACATAAGCATTGTAGCATAAATTTATTTAGTTATAATAATTTTAAAGATAACAATTATTTCTTTAGATCTTTTTATGACTCACCATGGTAATTAGCATAGCAGCTTCTCCCCTTACTACTAGTCGTAAGAGTTGGCATTGTTAGAATTTCACTGTACAAATATTTCTTCGCAACATGTATCAAGTTTATATATGTACAGTTAGTCATCCCAAAGCTGAATAAATTGCAATTGTTGAGAGTAGAAATGTGCCAATTTCACGACAGAAACTTCGTTGTTTATTAGAGTCCTATTTCGCTCGAGTTAATATGATCTCATAACAGTTTCGCACGGAAGGACAGAATTTTGTGTCACAACAACGATAGTATTTTATATCTTCGAGTAAGAAACAAGTGCATGATTACTGGGGACGGAATTCTTCTCGTAACAGAGATCAGCTGCAACCGTATTTCTTCAGTTTATTGTGTGTGCATCGCAGAACACGCCCTTGTACGATCCGGTATATAATTCGTAGTATAGTGTGTGAGAGGGGCGTCGTTGAGATTAGGCTGCGAGATTCTTGGAGGTATTTTGCAGGATGGTCGTGTATTGTCCACGCGAAAGGCGTGTTGACTTTCTTGTGTGTTTCGCTGTGGTTTGTGACCAGTGCCCAGTTCAATGTGTCTTCGGTGTGGGCTAATTATTGTTACAGCCAGTGGCGAGATGTATTTGTGGTGTTTTTTTGTCTGTGGATATCGCTTTTGGTGCGATGTTTCTCGCGAATGGGATATTTTATTCGAGTTTGGTTATACAGATGATCGTGTCTAATGCAGTTGTTGTTCACTGTGGTTATTCGCTTGTGGTTTTCTCATGTGGTTTTCAGCACTACTGTGCGATGATATTCGTGTGGGCTTTCGCGAGTAATTCGCGAGCGCCTAAGTGGTAGATCTTGGGCGATAGTTTTTACTATGTGCCGTGAGCACGAAATGTGCGAGTCACTCTGGTATGCTTTTGCAGAGTGAGTGAGGCACCCATCAATTTGTGAGAAAGAGAAGAACGGAAGAAATGTAGCTTTGCAGTCAAATGTCGATGTTAACTTGTGTTTTTATGTTTGTTTCAGGACTGGAGCGGAAAAATTTCTACACCAACCTGAGAAAATTTTGTGTCAGTTTCAGCAAAAAGAGAATTTCAAGTCTTTTTTTTTTTCATCCGACTTAGAACAGCGAGCAGATTGGTGACGTCGGTACTCATCGAGATGCAGGCCATACACCAGCGATAGTGCCACCTTAAAGACAACAAAATGGGAGAATAGTAGTTTGCATATCTTTTATAGTAGTTGGGTTGCATAAATAGTAGTAGACTTAGATGGAATGAGAATGACTGAAGTGAATGTGTAGTCTAAGCTGGCTTAGTACTTTGAGTGTATGAAAGTTCGTGGGAAATTAACACTACACCATCATACAGTACAACACCTCACCACTATTTAAGATTATAAAGATTTAGACACAGAAAATGAATCATTTAAAATTATTGCTGTAATAATATCAAATTATTTATGAAATAGAATAGGATTATATTTTTGTCAAAGAACTGTAAACCCTTTTATTCTTGGAGTAATCATTTATTATAATTCACTGTATTTATGCAGTAAACATATATGTAAAAACAAGACACTGAGTTTTCTTGTAAGAATTGTGCAGACTATTAGCGGCTGAGTCGATGGCGACGTATTAGGCAAAAAAAAAGGTTCAAATGGTTCTGAGCACTATGGGACTTAACATCTGTGGTCATCAGTCCCCTAGAACTTAGAACTACTTAAACCTGACTAACCTAAGGACATCACACACATCCATGCCCGAGGCAGGATTCGAACCTGCGACCGTAGCAGTCGCGCGGTTCCGGACTGCGCGAGGCATTTGGAGAGGTTACTGACGCTGGAGGATCTGTAGCAGCTGGGCAGACGGGCCGCTACTCAGACAAGACGCTCAAGGCCTTACGCCTGTCCTGTGAGCAGGGAGTGATGCAGCAGGCGGTGGCCAACTTAGCGACCGCAGGGCAGCTGGTCGACATGACGTCATCAGCTGCGTGAATGGGGGTCAGGAGCGGACAAGCCCCTTCGCGCCTACAACTGTCAATTGGGGGGCTGGTGCGGCAGACAGGGGACAGGTGCGGCAGATACCAGAGCACTTTCACTGCTGCTGCCACTACAAGGTCCCGAGGGACCTACCGATGAACGGGAGTCTGAAGCCAGCGGGGCGCACTTGGGGACCTATGACTGGCGGTATTGCATGTCTGGAGACATGGTCGACGGTAATGGCGGGAGGTGTTTCACCTCAAACCTGTGTCCATATGCTGCACGGGTCTTCCCATGAACGTCTTCGACAGTGGCTACGCATTGCTGACCACCACTTCATCCAAGACGGTCAGTAATCGAGACGCCACTGATCGCCGCCACAGACAAGGTCCTGCCCCACTGAGGGTGCTGCCTGTACTGCACATGCCGAGGAAAAGGGGTAATCCATCTTGACAAACTCATCCCACATAGCTGCCACATCTAACCTGTTACATGACATGTGTAGTGCAGTATTTTCATGTGACAATGAATCTCTTTTCCTTTTCTTCGAATTAACTTTAAAGCCTCTGATTGGTCAAATCGGTGTATGCAGAGCAAAGGACGCTCTCCTAGCTTCGAATACCGCGCTCCAGATCGTGATTCGCTTGTGCTCTAGTGGGGGAAGATTAAGATGTAAACGTACTCTACTACCGAGCTGAGGAGCAAAGTGGACAGAAAGAGAGGTTCACTCTTGTACTGGCACTTCGCTAGTAAAGAATTGCATGTCTCTACCTAAATGGTGAGACTTCTGTCCTTGTTAGTATGCTATTTAGAGCCTGTGCCAGTCACTTTCTGAACCATAGAGGTACTGCTTCTAGTATCATGCACACAACGAGTGATGAGTGGGTGTACTTATTTGTCTTGAGTTGGCCGTCTAAACATTTGACATTTTCCGTCATGCATAGTCATGGCACGGAGTCAAATTGGTTTGGCAGACCAGCAAACGGGTCCACCTGCACAGTGGAATCCACCGGGGTTTCAGAGGCTCATAGGGAAGTACAGCGTTCCGAGTTAACCGAACACGAGACCGCCTCATTCGGCCGCTTGACTCCAAGCGGTCCACATCGGGGTAGCTCCCAGAGGATAGTCGCCTAGCGATGGTCGCGAAGAAGCCGCAGACGGTCTAGAGTGGATCTTCCACTCTCACCATCCAGCCTTACTGCAGCTGAGAAGCCGCGTACGCTGCCGCCATCTCCGAGCAGAAGCTGCTGCAGCCGCTACCGCCACAGCCACCAACGTTCTATCCGCTGCAAGCCGTGTCATCACAATAGAAGAGCAGAATTGTAGTGTTGCAGTGGAGAATAACACTTGGACATCCAAGCGGAAGAAGGACAACAACCGAAGTTGCTGTACCCGCTGCCACAGCCGCCAAGTTTCACCGCTGCACGTCGTGTTCTCACGGAAATAAAAAGCATAATTGTCGTGTAGCAGCGGTGACGAGGCACCTGTGTATCCGAAAGGAACCAGGTTCTTATCAGCTGTTGCTTTCGCCTCTACTCCACGGAGTAGAGGACTAACTGCCATCTGGGCACTTCTTACTCTTCCGGTTCTCCTATTTATTCTTCAGGAATAATAAATAGGAGCCCTAGGGACCTGTTAGGGAAACAGTGAGCCAGGGCCCCATTCGCGTTGGATCAGCCCGCGGTCACAGAGATTAGCCTATCTATTCTATCATCTTTCTCCCCTTCTTCCTCTTCTCCCCCATCTATGAAAGTAGGGCCCCCTCGCCCCCCCTCCATCATGATGGACGCTCCGACGTCCGCCAATCAGGCGACGGCGGAAGACACCACAGATAAGCTGATGACCACGTACGCCGTGACAGACGGCGGAATATTTCCTGCGGTCACCGAAGCCGCAGTCGCATACAAAGCCCCCAACAAAGTCAGATTCATACAAGGAATGTACCCCAACTTAGGTGTCCCCTCACCTCCTGAAAGCACCACACCGCCCGATGTCCGCATCTTCACAGGCAGCGCAGACGCAGCCGGTCCATCGCGGAGTGGGAGGAAGAACGCAGCGCCGCCCAAGAGCAGAAAACGGAAGAGCCGCAAAAACACCGCGCCGGACGCAGAGGGCTGGATACAGCCCAAGAAGACAGCGAGGGCGCGCCAACTCGTCAACGCGGGCGTCCAGATGCAGATGCAGAACACCTTCCAGCAGCTGCCCGAGGACGCAGCTCAGCCCGACCCCGGGCCACCACCCCCACAGCCGCCCCCCCCCCCCCAAATCAAAGACGCCTCCTCCGATCATAATCTGCTTTGAAGAAGCATATATGTCACTCCTCGAAGTAGTCAGGAACATAGCCAAGGATCCATTCCAGTTCAAACCTGCTGGAAAGGATCTATACAGGCTACACACGCGGTCAATGTCCGACTTTGAGAATGTCACCAAGGAGTTGACAAGCAAAAACTGGGGCTACTACACATATGCCACAGATCACGAAAAACCCATCAGCTTGGTAATGAGAGGTCTTCCTTATAAGTTCAGTATACAAGACTTGCAGAAGGAATTACTTGTGCTGAAGATTGTCCCGAGCTCTGTAACGAAGATAAAGTCACCTAAGACGGGAAAAGAGACACCCCTGTTTATGATTATAGCCCCTGACACAGCAGACAACCGTCAACTCCGTAATGTCACAAACATCGCCAATATGAGCATGACTATGGAGAAGCCACGCCGAAAACGCGGACCGCGGCTTTGCTTCAGATGCCAGGGGCTCGATCATGTAGCCCGACACTGCATGATGCAGCCGAAGTGTGTTAGATGTGCCGGGGACCACCCAAGTGATAAGTGTCAAAAACCGACAGACGAAGCACCGAAATGCGCCCGATGCTCAGAGGCACACCCTGGCAGCTATATGGGCTGCAAAGTGATAAAAGTCCATGTTGCCAAGCAACGAACTGCATCGGCAGCACGCCCAGGTTCCAGCTACGCATCGGCAGTCGTCAGAAGAGGAAACGGCCAAGGGACGCGATACAATCAACCGAAGGACGACAACACGAGTCTCCCCGCAACAAGCACCTACAGCACAGCCAAGGCAGACGCCAATACTCAACAGCATACGCCACAGCTAACTGAGGTGATGGCGCCTCTCCTGAAAGCAGTGACCGCCGCCGTCGCAACAGCAATGGAAACTATTGCCATGGCTATCCCAGAACAAATAGCCACGGCAATCCAAGCCGCCCTCGCGGCAACACCATCAGCCAGCAGCCAACAAAAATATGGCCATTAGACATTACGGCTTGACCATATGTATATGGAATGCCAATGGCATAACAAGACAGGAAGGCGAATTTCGCCACTTCTTAAAAGAAGAGGGAGTTGACGTGTGTCTAGTTGTTGAGACACATCTGAAAACGGGGGTAAATGTGAAGGTCCCTAATTACACCTGCTTCAGGACGGACAGACCAACAGCTGGTGGAGGTACAGCAGTTTACGTCCGCAAGTCTCTTCGGCATCACCCAATACAACTACCACCACTCGCGACATCAGAAGCAACAGGAGTGGCAATAGACACATCGAGGGGACGCATCCAATTCGTGGCAGTATACAGGCCGCCCAGAGGCACCCTTGAGGAAGCAGACTTTGACGCACTGCTTTCAATGAGAGGGAACACCTTTCTAGGCGGAGACTTTAACGCCAAGAATACTGCCTGGAATAGCAGGATCACGAACAACAGCGGACGACGACTCCTGCGGACAGCAGACAGACATAATGCCATAGTCATTGGGCCACATGATCCTACCAGCATCCCATCCAGAGGACGTCACGACGTGCTAGATATTGCAGTCGTCAAAGGAGTGCCACACGCCATCGACGCCACTACACGAAGGGCTCTGTGCTCGGATCATCTCCCTGTCATCATTGACCTAGACCTAGATGGAGTTCAAGCACCTGCACACAGAGGAATAAACATTCGCGGAATTAACTGGGAAATGTACCAACACAACCTGGAGCATGAACTAGTGGCATACCCAGATCCTACAGAAGCAGGGGTGGACGCCACACTACTACACTTCACTTCAAAAGCACTAGACGCAGCAACAGCAGCGACCCGACACAGACCGCAACATCAGAGGGACAACACAAGGCAACTGCCACCCACAATCCTCGCCATGATCGCGGAGAAGAACCGCCTTAACCGGGAGTGGCTGTACACCAGACTGCCAACCACCAAACGAACGGTCAACAGACTCCAGAGACAAATAAAAGCGGATATACAAGCTCACAGATACCAAGAATGGGAAGAAAAAGTCGCGCAAATAAACACAAGCGACCAATCAGTGTGGAAACTCACGAAGAGCCTGCTACAAAAAGGAAGCAGGATACCGCCGATAGAAGTGAACAACGAATTCATCTGCGAACCGAACGCAAAGGCAAATGCCCTAGCGGACGTATTCGCAGAAAATTTCAAACCTGTCGAAGACCCGGTAGACGATGCCCATATTCAGCTAGTTGAAGAGCGACTACCAATGTTCCTACAGCAACAAGCAGATGATATCATAGAACCCATATCAATTGAAGAAGTGGAGCTAGAAATTAAAGCCCTCAACCCAAGAAAGGCAGGAGGTCCAGACCTAGTAACGAACAAACTGATACAACAAATGCCGCCAATTGCAAGCTCATTACTCGCCGCAGCATTCAATAACATCCTAACATCTGCACAGTACCCACTGGCGTGGAAACATGCAGAAATCATAGCACTGCCCAAACCAGGAAAAGACCCCAGGTCACCAAACAGCTACCGCCCGATCAGTCTCCTGCCAGCGGTCTCTAAAATATTCGAACGGATATACGCTAAACGACTCCTCCGACATATAGAAGTTGAACGAGTGCTGCCAGAAGAACAGTTTGGCTTCCGACGAGGGCATGCTACTACACACCAACTGCTGAGGGTCGTCGAAGAAGCCCTGGACGCCATTGAGCGCAAGGAGTACTTTGGAGCAGTACTACTAGATGTCTCCCGCGCATTCGACTGCGTCTGGCACAAGGGCCTCCTGTACAAACTACTCGTACAGGGGGTACCAGTGCCGCACGTACGGCTGATCCAGAGCTACCTGGAAGGACGAACTTTTCACGTGAGGGCGCAGGACGGCACATCCGGAGCAAGAAGAATCCAAGCAGGGGTACCACAGGGTAGTGTACTCGGCCCCCTGCTCTACATCTTGTACACTGCAGACCTCCCGACAGTAAACAGAGTACAGTTCGCCCTATACGCGGACGATACCGCCGTGTACTCGCGGAGCAGAAGTGCCAACCACCTACAAGCACGACTACAGGGAGCCTGCGACACACTAACGGAATGGGCAAAGAAGTGGCGACTGTCCTTTAACCCAACCAAGACCCAGGCTATTGCTATTTGCCGTCGAAAACTACCAGCCAGGTATCGGAAAATAACCATCACAGGCACACCGGTACCATGGACGAAAACAGCTAAATACCTGGGCCTGACATTGGATAAAAGTCTGACATGGAAGCCACACATCGAGGCAACACGTTCCAAAGCACTGGGAAGACTAAGGCAACTCTACCCAGTCCTGAACCAGAACTCATCTCTACCACCACGGCTGGGAGTCGTGCTATACCTCACCCTGGTGACACCAGTCCTCGAGTACGCCGCGGTCGTGTGGGGTAATGCGGCCATCACCCACACAAGAAGACTACAGCGGGTGCAAAACCGCACTCTCCGACGAGCCCTACACCTGCCAGCGGACTTCCCGACAGCCGAGCTGCACCACCTCGCCCAAGTCCAGCCGCTACAAGAGAGAATCCGCCAGTCAGCACGGATTTTCTACGAAAAAACACAGAACTCACAAAATACACTAATAAGAAACCTAGGTCACAGAATACACAGATTGGCCACTACAAGATGGCCAGATCTACTGAGAAACTGAAAAAAAGACAACACCCCAAACTTGTCAACTAACCTAAAAATCAGTCTTTAATTAACAAACGAAGACTTCAGTCACATGTATCACACTGAAAATATAAACAATTACAAAGTAAACATAATAGAACACCACATAACATCATATTTAGCTCAGTAGCCCACTAGTGAAAAGAACTATAAAAAAAAAAAAGAATAAAAAAGCCAAAAACAGACAAAAAAAATTATATAAGAAATTAAAAAATATATATATATATATATATATATATATATATATATATATATATAGTTAATCAGCTATCAGATGTAGTGAAGAAATGTAACGCTAAGATTAGAATAAGATATATATACTAAACTTCCTAGAGCAATCTAGTAATTTTGTCTTTCTACCTACTTAATCATAGATTATAGACGCAATAAATACGGATGTGTCATTTGACTAGACATAGTACTTTTGGGGGAACTAGCACACATGGGCAATATGATTGTAAATGTACCACCAATGACTGAATTGAAATGTATTTGTCTCTGTCTCTCTCTCTATCTCCACAATCATTTCAAGCATCTCCACACATCATCCAACACCAACTCACACTCATGCACATCATCATCATTCTGTCTCGTCTCCAACTATATTTAATAAAAAAAAAAAAAAAAAAAAAAATCCACCATTACCGCAGTTAATAGTCATGACAACCTTAAAAGATATGTATCACAAACCTTTCCAGTACAAGTCAAGCTCGAAGGCGAAGCCAACAGGCTAATACTTCGATCACAGCAGGAAACCAAGAATTTCCAGCCATCAGACTGCTGCGCACGAGACCGCGTGCTTGCATTTTTCCGGCGCACGCCATTAATAACAGACTGCGGCCGTCCGTGAATTCAGTCACCGAACGCATCGTGGTGTGACGCCGTGACCAGCAGGAGTAGATTGTTGTTGTTGTTGTGGTCTTCAGTCCTGAGACTGGCTTGATGCAGCTCTCCATGCTACCCTATTCTGTGAAAGCTTCTTCATCTCCCAGTACTTACTGCATCCTACATCCTTCTGAATCTGCTTAGTTTATTCATCTCTTAGTCTCTCTCCACGTTGCCCTCCAATACTAAATTGGTGATCCCTTGATGCCTCAGAACATGTCCTACCAACCGGTCCCTTCTTCTTGTCAAGTTGTGCCACAAAGTCCTCTTCTCCCCAATTCTATTCAATACCTCCTCATTAGTTATGTGATCTACCCATCTAATTTTCAGCATTCTTCTGTAACACCACATTTAGAAAGCTTCTATTCTCTTCTTATCCAAGCTATTTATCGTCCATGTTTCACTTCCATACATGGCTACACTCCGTACAAATACTTTCAGAAACGACTTCCTGATGCTTAAATCTAAACTCGATGTTAACAAATTTCTCTTCTTCAGAAACGCTTTCCTTGCCATTGCCGGTCTACATTTTATACCTTCTCTACTTCGACCATCATCAGTTATTTTGCTCCCCAAATAGCAAAACTCCTTTACTTCTTTAAGTGTCTCATTTTCTAATCTAATTCCCTCAGCATCACCCGACTTAATTCGACTACATTCCATTATCCCCGTTTTGCTTTTGTTGATGTTCATCTTATATCCTCCTTTCAAGACACTGTCTATTCCGTTCAACTGCTCTTCCAGGTCCTTTGCTGTCTCTGACAGAATTACAATGTCATCGGCGAAACTCAAAATTTTATTTCTTCTCCATGAATTTTAATACATACTTCTAATTTTTCTTTTGTTTCCTTTACTGCTTGCTCAATATACAGATTGAATAATATCGGGGAGAGGCTACAACGCTGTCTCACTCCCTTCCCAACCACTGCTTCCCTTTCATACCCCTCGACTCTTATAACTGCCATCTGGTTTCTGTACAAATTGTAAAGAGCCTTTCGCTCCCTGCATTTTGTCCCTGCCACCTTTAGAATTTGAAAGAGAGTATTCCAGTCAACACTGTCAAAAGCTTTCTCAAGGTCTACAAAAATGCTAGAAACGTAGGTTTGCCTTTCCTTAATCTTTCTTCTAAGATAAGTCGTAAGGTCAGTATTGCCTCACGTGTTCCAATATTTCTACGGAATCCAAACTGATCATCCCCGAGGTCGGCTTCTACCAGTTTTTCCATTCGTCTGTAAGGAATTCGTGTTAGTATTTTGCAGCTGTGACTTATTAAACTGATAGTTCGGTAATTTTCACATCTGTCAACACCTGCTTTCTATGGGATTGGAATTATTATATTCTTCTTCAAGTCTGAGGGTATTTTGCTTGTCTCATACATCTTACTCACCAGTTGGTAGAATTTTGTCAGGACTGGCTCTCCAAAGGCCGTCAGTAATTCTAATGGAATGTTGTCTACTCCCAGGGCCTTGTTTTGACTCAGGTCTTTCAGTGCTCTGTCAAACTCTTCACGCAGTATCGTATCTCCCATTTCATCTTCATCTACATCCTCTTCCATTTCCATAATATTGTCCACAAGTACATCACCCTTGTGTAGACCCTCTATATACTCCTTCCACCTTTCTGCTTTCCCTTCTTTGCTTAGAACTGGGTTTCCATCTGAGCTCTCGATATTCATACAAGTGGTTCTCTTTTCTCCAAAGGTCTCTTTAATTTTCCTGTAGGCAGTATCTATCTTACCCCTTGTGACATAAGCCTCTACATCCTTACATTTGTCCTCTAGCCATCCCTGCTTAGCCATTTTGCACTTCCTGCCGATCTCATTTTTGAGACGTTTGTATTCCGTTTTGCCTGCTTTATTTACTGCATTTTTATATTTTCTCCTTTCATCGATTAATTCAATTTTTCTTCTGTTATCCAAGGATTTCTACTAGCACTCATCTTTTTACCTACTTAATCCTCTGCCGCCTTCATTACTTCATCCCTCAGAGTTACCCATTCTTCTTCTACTGTACTTCTTCCCCCATTCCTGTCAATTGTTCCCTTACGCTCTCCCTGAAACTCTGTACAACCTCCGATTAAGTCAGTTTATCCAGGTCCCATCTCCTTAAATTTCCACCATTTTGCAGTTTCTTCAGTTTTAATCTACAGTTCCTAGTATGTTTCCATCTCTCCCTTTTCCTACTCTCGAATTCCAGTCACCCATGACTATTAAATTTTCGTCTCCCTTCACTACCTGAATAATTTCTTTTATCTCATCATACATTTCATCAATTTTTTCATCATCTGCAGAACTAGTTGGCATATAAACTTGTACTACAGTAGTAGGTGTGGGCTTCGTGTCTATATTGGCCACAATTATGCGTTCACTACGCTGTTTGTAGTCGCTTACCCGCACTCCTATTTTTTTATTCATTATTAAACCTACTACTGCATTACCCCTATTTTATTTTGTATTTATAGCCCTGTATTCACCTGACCAAAAGTCTTGTTCCTCCTGCCACCGAACGTCACTAACTCCCACTATATCTAACTTTAACCTATCGATTTCCCTTTTTAAATTTTCTAACCTACCTACCCGATTAAGGGATCTGACAGTCCACGCTCCTATCCGTAGAAGACTAGTTTTCTTTCTCCTGATAACGACGTCCTCCTGAGTAGTCCCCGCCCGAAGATCTGAATGGGGGACTATTTTACCTCTGGAATATTTTACCCAAGAGGACGCCATCATCATTTAACCATGCAGTAAAGCTGCATGCCCTTGGGAAAAATTACGCCTGTAGTTTCCCCTTGCTTTCAGCCGTTCGCAGTACCAGCACAGCAAGGCCGTTTTCGTTAGTTTTACAAGGCCACATCAGTCAATCATTCAGACTGTTTCCCCTGCAACTACTGAAAAGGCTGCTGCCCCTCTTCAGGAACCACACGTTTGTCTGGCCTCTCAACAGATACCCCTCCGTTGCGGTTGCACCTACGGTACGGTCATCTGTATCACTGAGGCACGCAAACCTCCCCACCAACGGCATGGTCCATGGTTCATGGGGGGGGGGGGGGGGGGGGGAGCAGGAGGAGGAGGGTAAGATATTCGCTGATACGGCGTAGGACTCCAATATAAGTTTCTCAGCACCCTGTTCTTTTGAACCGTATTTTTCTTTTTGGAATGGTAGAATATAGAAACTTGATGGTGGCGTAGTTTCTGTCCCATAACCCTGATTCACGTGTATGAAGTCAGGTAAATGGAACAGTGTTCCTGTTAGTGTCGTGTGTCGATCCCCAGCTGATCACTTTGTCCACCATAGACCCCATGTTAATGAAAGCGTTTGTCAAATAAAAATGTTTGTGTGGGGGTTTCTTTAGTCATTTTTACTGTCTTGTGATGTTAAGGATGATAAATCTATTCTCATTTAGATCACAACTTCTCCCTGAGTTCTGATTAACAGTACCTTCCCATTTTATTATTAAAGTCTAGATTTGAAACGTAAGTAGAAGGCTTTCAACCTTCTCTTGTGATTGATAGTCTGTGGGATATGGTTCTCCTACAGTACAGGCGACGAAACTTTACACAGGTCTGTGCAAGCGACTTCGATCATTGGCACTTCCAGTGGAACAATACATGTATATTTAACAGCATCACCACATTTGGTCGATGTCAACAGGCAGATGGTATTTGTTTTCGATACATCTGAACAGAGAGGAGCGCTAATAACGAGTTCTCTACCGAGTGATATTAGCGAAGTTTTTGTAGTTCGTGGTTTTGCTCCATTAGATGTTATAAAAACAACGAGGGAGAGCGAGCGAGAGAGAGAGAAACTGTGCTGTCAGAGAAGTCTATGACACCATTACACTGTCGTATTTCTAATGCCGTAATCACAGGAGATCAGGACATGGAAAGGGTAATAGTTATAGACTGTGATTCGATATCGGTGAATTGCAGGTGTTATGCTTCTGAACTTCTTCGTACAGTCCGTGTATACTCGACATGGTTGTGAATTTCCTCCTGCGCGTTAGTGTACTATTTTTCTCATTGTGATAGGTCTCTACCTAGTCTGTGACAGGTGGAGGACTAGACAGCCTTCTAACTAATGGAGCAGTCCTATCGGAATGTGATGCGATTTCGAGAGAATTAGCAGTAGTCTGTGTCTTGGCTGGGGACATGTCTTACTCGTGTAAATCATATGGATCCAAATGCAATGTATCGAAGACTGGAAGATTCGCGAGAATACAGCAAGTAAGAGATACTCTGTGAGGTTTGTATGCCTATAAATGGATGGACTGACATCTTAATAAGTAGACTAAATTTACATTTCTATCTATGTACTTACTTTGCAATCCATCATACAGCATGGCGGAGGGTAACCTGTAACAATACTGGCTATTGCATTTCCTATTCCACTCGCAAAGGGGGAAAAGACTACCCATGTGCCTCCTTATGAGCGCTAATTTCTCGTATCTTATCTTCATAGTCATGCAAAATGTATGGCGGCGGTAGAATCCTTATGCAGTCAGCTTCCAATGTCAGTTCTCACTGTTGTTGTCGTTGTGGTCTTCAGTCCTGAGACTGGTTTGATGGAGCTCTCCATGCTACTCTATCCTGTGCAAGCTTCTTCATCTCCCAGTACCTACTGCAACCTACATCCTTCTGAATCTGCTTAGTGTATTCATCTCTTGGTCTCCTTCTACGATTTTTACCCTCCACGCTGCCCTCCAATACTAAATTGGTGATCCCTTTATGCCTCAGAACATGTCCTACCAACCGATCCCTTCTTCTAGTCAAGTTGTGCCGCAAACTTCTCTTCTCCCCAATTCTATTCAATACCTCCTCATTAGTTATGTGATCTACCCATCTTATCTTGAGTATTCTTCTGTAGCACCACATTTCGAAAGCTTCTATCCTCTTCTTGTCCAAACTATTTATCGTCCATGTTTCACTTCCATACATTGCTACGCTCCATACAAATACTTTCAGAAACGACTTCCTGACACTTAAATCTATACTCGATGTTAACAAATTTCTGTTCTTCAGAAACGCTTTCCTTGCCATTGCCAGTCTACATTTTATATCCTCTCTACTTCGACCATCATCAGTTATTTTGCCCCCCAAATAGCAAAACTCCTTTACTCATTTCCTAATCTAATTCCCTCAGCATCACTCGACTTAATTCGACTACATTCCATGACACATTAAGGGAGCTGAAAATGTCAAAAAGAACACTGACTTCCTTCCAGGGATTTTGATTTGAGCTACCTGTAGAGTGTAATCGGACAGCGGAAAAAAATTACTCACTGTGCAAAGTGTCTACTATGATCATTTTAATCAATTAGCCTATCAGTTTGGTATCAATGAAGTGCCACCATGCGGATGGAAGCGAGGGATAGAGAACCACGGATATGATTCTGGAAATGGAGCTGTAATCAGGTGTTTTCTCGTTGCGGCGAGATCTTTTAACGAAATTTCCATCTCCCACCTACATAGAGAAAGACGATCATCGTAATAAAAATCAGCTATATTACCCAATTTAGAATGTGATAGGTAGTATTGAACTGATATTAACAACTCCGATGTGCTGCTACGTTAAGGGACTTCATATGTGATGAAGTATTGAGTTCGAAAGTGAGAAAGCAACCTATGCCAGAGTCAGAGCATGCTCTTAGCACTCTGTTCCGAGCCAACAGTGAGTTTAATATTCTAGTCCTGCGATGCAGAATTAGCAGATATGAAGCTGATAAGAAAAGATATTTTTTTACCTGAGGAGAAAATACATAGTATTGTACAGCATTATCACAAGTGAAAACGCGTGGCTGGTACGATTTCTTCTGTCTTCAAAAATAACTCGTATAAAAGGGGGAAGTCTACATTTCGCATGAGAAATTCGAGGTATATTGACAAAACAACACCCCTTTTTCAAATTGGCTAAAGTGAATTTATTAAACTGAGGAATCTATGTCAGGTGTGGCATTGCGGTTACTGCAAGTCACGCCTGCCTGTATTTCATTATTCCACGACCAGCGGCAGGAGTTGTCATGAGGGGTCAGCGACCGGATGTCGAGTCTTAATTAAGGCTGTCGCAATAGGCAGGTACAAAGAAAAAATCCTGGATATGGCTCTTGCCTGCAGTCATGGGGACACATTCACAGCTGTTTCGCTGCAGTGCAGTTGCGAGAGTAGCGGCGGTCGGCGCGTTTTTTAGATTAGTCTAGATTCAGTTTTCGTTCCATAGACCCAAAAATGACATGATTCTCGTGGGTGTTTTAAAGGCACATTTTTAGCCATAGCATGTAAATCTGTTTTTTCTTAATCAGAGAACCGTGTCCAATAAAGTATGGAAGCCAATGCAAGTTATCTTGTGCGCGGTCGCATGTGATCGCTGGTGAGACACAGAAAGGATGTCTAGTCTTTTGTTAATTACTTCTTTTGTTATCTGTTCTGGAATGGAGTCGAGGGAGAGCCTCGCGCGTTAGACTGGCCGCTCTAATTTAAACTCTTTAATTTTATAAAAAGTCACTGCGTACTGCAGGGCGCGTACTCGCGCTTACTAGTAATTATACAGGGTGTTACAAAAAGGTACGGCCAAACTTTCAGGAAACATTCCTCACACACAAATAAAGAAAAGACGTTATGTGGACATGTGTCCGGAAACGCTTAATTTCCACGTTAGAGCTCATTTTAGTTTCGTCAGTATGTACTGTACTTCCTCGATTCACCGCCAGTTGGCCCAATTGAAGGAAGGTTATGTTGACTTCGGTGCTTGTGTTGACATGCGACTCATGGCTCTACAGTACTAGCATCAGCACATCAGTACGTAGCATCAACAGGTTAGTGTTCATCACGAACGTGGTTTTGCAGTCAGTGCAATGTTTACAAATGCGGAGCTGGCAGATGCCCATTTGATGTATGGATTAGCACGGCGCGGTACGTTTGTATCGAGACAGATTTCCAGGACGAAGGTGTCTAGACAGGAAGACGTTCGAAGCAATTGATCGGCGTCTTAGGGAGCACGGAACATTCCAGCCTGACTCGCGACTGGGGAAGACCTAGAACGACGAGGACACCCAAAATGGACGAGGCAATTCTTCGTGCAGTTGACGATAACCCTAACGTCACCGTCAGAGAAATTGCTGCTGTACAAGGTAACGTTGACCACGTCACTGTATGGAGAGTGCTACGGGAGAACCAATTGTTTCCGTACCATGTACAGCATGTGCAGGCACTATCAGCAGCTGATTGGCCTCCACGGGTACACTTCTGCGAATGGTTCATCCAACAATGTGTCAATCCTTATTTCAGTGCAAATGTTCTCTTTACGGATGAGGCTTCATTCCAACGTGATCAAATTGTAAATTTTCACGATCAATATGTGTGGGCTAATGATAATCCGCACGCAATTGTGCAGTCACGTCATCAACACAGATTTTCTGTGAACGTTTGGGCAGGCATTGTTGGTGATGTCTTGATTGGGCCCCATGTTCTTCCACCTACGCTCAATGGAGCACGTTATCATGATTTCATACAGGATACTCTACCTGTGCTGCTAGAACATGTGCCTTTACAAGTACAACACAACATGTGGTTCATGCAGGATGGAGCTCCTGCACATTTCAGTCGAAGTGTTTGTATGCTTCTCAACAAAAGATTCATTGACCGATGGATTGGTAGAGGCGGACCAATTCCATGATCTCCACGCTCTCCTGACCTCAACCCTCTTGACTTTCATTTATGGGAGCATTTGAAAGCTCTTGTCTACGCAACCCTGGTACCAAATGTAGAGACTCTTTGTGCTCGTATTGTGGACGGCTGTGATACAATACCCCATTCTCCAGGGCTGCATCAGCGCATCAGGGATTCCATGCGAAGGAGGGTGGATGCATGTATCCTCGCTAACGGAGGACATTTCGAACATTTCCTGTAACAAAGTGTTTGAAGTCACGCTGTTACGTTCTGTTGCTGTGTGTTTCCATTCCATGATTAATGTGATTTGAAGAGAAGTAATAAAATGAGCCATAACATGGAAAGTAAGCGTTTCCGGACACATGTCCACATAACATATTTTCTTTCTTTGTGTGTGAGGAATGTTTCCTGAAAGTTTGGCCGTGCCTTTTGTAACACCCTGTATAAGGAAATTTCCACTGTGCACGGACGAGATACCGACGTGCGGATAATCAACATACCACTAGCGATTAATATTGTATTCCCAATGTAAGTAGCATAGTGCACTTCAGTAATTATAGTTATGATTAACGCTATTGTGATTTCATTATTTGTTTAATCCATGATCCTAAAATTTCAACATTATATGTAAACTGTATTTTCAGTATTTATCTCATTTTAGCTCAGAAATAATGTGGTCCACAAACCTCCTTCTTACGGCGACGAAATTCTCAAAGCATATGTCCGATGCCACCTTATCATGGTTTAAATATATTCATTGATTTTTAAATATTTCCATCCATCTCAATTCAGTTCAACAAAAATTATAAAAAAACCAAAATAATATAAATAATCATATTTACTTATATACATATATTTTATTTAATTATTTACAGTGTCAAACAAGTCAGAAAGTATAGCATCAAAAACGTAAAACATCTGAATATAATTCTCAATATCCTGATCATTTGTCAGGAGAGTGTCAGAATAGGTGTATACAACATAGTAAACTGGAACTGCCTATATTTACAGAATTAATACTCTGTCAGAAAAAAATATAGTTATGCACTTTTAATAAATTTATCACAAACAAAATACCTAATCTTGTGACCAAGTGCTGTCAAAACTGAAATCTAACAGACTTTTTACTTAAGCTGGTCTAACATTCCCTGTTAAGATTTCAGTTATAGAGTATAAGGAGCTACCTATCAAAAAATCTTCAAACTCTGTTCAAAGTGTGCTGCATGTGAAATGAGGTTTTTTATGGTTGTTGGCAATTTACTCAAAATGTGTGTTCCTGAATATTGGACCCCTTTCTGCACTAAAGTAAGGGATTTTAGGTCTCTATGTAGATTGTTCTTATTCCTAGAATTGATACTATATATTGAGCTATTGGTTGCAAATAGAGATACATTACTTGCAAGAAACTTCATTAAGGAATAAGTATACTGAGAAGTAGTAGTTAGAATTAAAAGTTCCTCGAACAGTTTTCTACACGATGTTCTTCAATTTACACCACAAATGAGTCTTATTACACGTTTTTGTGTGCTAAAAAGTTTTGCTTAGCTTCACGAGCTACCCCAGAATATGATTCTGTATAACATAATAGAATGAAAGTAAGCAAAGTACACAAGTTTTTTATGTTTATATCTCCTACATATGACATCACTTACACTGCAAATACAGACTTCTTTAGGTGCTTTAGCAATTCTGTGGTATATCCTAGACCCTTGAATTTTAGAGCTGTAATCCCAGAAATTTAACACTGTCAACCTCTCTCATCTGAGTGTCTTCATATGTTATACACATGCTGGAAGGAAATCGTCTTTTCAAAGTTTGACGACAGTTAATTGGCTTTAAACTATTTATTAATATCAGTGAAAATTTGATCTGTACGTGACTTGCTACTTATTTTAATGTTTCTATCATCTGCAAACAAAACAATCTTAGAATCTGGCAATGTAATGCACGAGAGGTCATTAATGTACAAAATAAAAAGAAATGGTCTCAAGATGGAGCCTTGTGGAACACTACATGTAATTAATACCCAATCAGATAAAGATTGACTGCCTACTGCACAGTTATTTTGCAATAAGACCCTTTGTTTCCTGTTAGTTGGATAAGACTCAAACCATTTCGCAGCACTCACTTTGGTACCATAATATTCTAATTTACTTAAGAGAATTTTGTGATTCACACAGTCAAAGGCTTTTGACAGGTCACAGAAAATTCCAGTAGCCTCTAATTTGTTATCTAATTAAATAAGTACATTCTCATTGTATGTATAAATAGCATTCTCTATATCAGAACCCATAAGAAACCCAAACTGTGAGTTGTACAATATATTGTTTGCTGTCACATGCATAAGGGATGCTTGAACACAACCTTTTCAAATGCTTTTAAAAAAGCTGACAAAATTGACATTGGTCAGTAGTTTGATGGTGTCTCTTTTCCCCCTTGTTGTAAAGAGGCTTAAATTCAGCATATTTTAGCCAGTCTGGAAATGTTCTATTGATAAGAGATTGATTACACAAATAGCTTAAAACAGTGCTTAACCTGCATGGCACTCTTTGATTAACTTTGTTCATATGTTATCAAACCACTAGAACACTTTGATTTTAAGGATTTATTGATGGATGCTACTTCTTTGCGAGATCTGTGCAACATTTCTGTTTCACTGAAGCTGTTTGTAAACACTGGTCTCAGGTACTCTGCTGCACTGTTTACTGAACCTAATAATCCCAATCTGCCAGTAACAGAAACAAAGTCTGTCTCCATCTTCAATATATCCCATATAGTTTTTATTTTGTTGCCTGATGTAATTATCTTTTCCTCATAATAAAGCTGCTTAGATTTCTAGATTACTTGCTTCAATATTTTTCAGTATTCTTTGCAATGCATTACAATACTAACATTACAGCAGTCTTGTTTCTGTCCCACATGATCGCTTTATTCCTTGTGTAATTCTTGGTTTATTTTCAGATTTCTGTTTCATTTGAGTTATCTTTAGGGGAAAAAATTTTCAAAAGAAGAAGTAACTTTACTAATGAATGCTTTGTATTTTCCATTTGAGTCAGAACTACTGTAAACATCTATCCAGTTCATGTCTTTGAACAATCTCCAAAACTTCTCAATTTTTGATTGATTTATTAGCCTCCTGTACTCAGATTTAATAGATTTTTTATCCTGACATGTTTCAACATTTAACATAAGATGCTGCATGTCATGATCAGATAGTCCATTTACTATTAGTTTCGTAATATGACTTGTTTTCCTAGATTTGTGTACAAAGATTTTATCAATAGCAGTCTCAGAGCATTTATGTACAATAGCTACAAACTTCACAGTAGGAATTAAATTGAATGATAGTGTGTGACATCACATGTTAACACATGATAACAATTAATGCAGTAAGCTACACTGCAGTACAGCCCACAGTATTGGAGCTGGAGGCTGTGAAGGAGACCACAAGTTGTGTCCTGCCTGAGTCATATACACCTGCTGGTACTGCAGCATCAGAATGGCTCCATTGTCACTTCGAGCTACTGTACATTCATGCCACCTAAGAACCTAAATAAATGATATTAAATATTATTCAATTATTTTCAAAATCGGTACACTACCTTTTGTTATTCAGAAGATTGTATAAAAATTTCAACATTGTAACTATCATAGTTTCAGAAATAAAAAATTGCTAAAAAAGTCAAAAACCGACGCTTAGGGAACTAAATTCATTTAGGAAATATAATAGTTTATCTTTTGGTATAATTGAAAAACATAAACAGAACTATCAGTGTTCAGAGTTAATTAATTGAGATTTTCATATTAAAACTACAATTATTTTTCATTTTCGTAATATAAAAATCAGACAAAATTATTATTTGTGTGTAATATTGTTGTGGGAAAAAATGTGAATAAATGAGAGTGTGTAAGTGGGACATTCTTCAGATTTAGATGTTACATTATATACCATATAAGTAACCTGCAAGAGTTACACAGGCCTGTCGTGGGAAAATGATCCTGTGGAATTTACCCACTTTGCTGATGACGTATATCTAGGTGTGATTGCTATTCTAATAGAGCAGCCAGAAAGGTGGCTGGAGAAAAATCTGTATCTAACGAATATTTTCAGAATTATCGCCTTTTCGTTTTCGTTATTAAACATTACTTTAATATTTGCATGTCAGATTCACGCAAAAGCGTCTGTGTCTAAGGATTGGAGTAGGCCAATTTTGTCGTGAGTATGATCATGAGCGAGCATTCTGATTGGTAGCGAGTACGATCAGCTAATCAGAAATGAAACTATGTCTTGGTCGCTGATATGGAGTACCTGGCAGTAGGTGGCAGCACAATGCGCCTAATATGAAAAACATATTTTTTGGAGTTGCCCAGATACTTTTGATCACATAGTGCATACAGGCTTCCTTGTAAACATTAGAAGGAACATGATGCACACATGCCTGCCTGCATAATTAGGTATTAGAGTCATGGCAGCGATGAAAATTGTAGAACATACGTTCTCTGTCGTTGAAGTATAGTTGTAAATTTTCTAGTTGTGGCTGGTCTCCAAATGAGTCTAAATAGTAGACGTTGCTTGTATTTTTCTTAATATACACCACCCAATGAGTTCCTGGCCCCCAGAAACTTCTAAAGTCATAATTCCACATTCTCCAGATTTCCACGTAGTCTTCGGTAATGTATTCGGCATAAACACGCCATGGAATCATAGAATGCTGAATTTTTTCCTAACAAACTCGAGCAGATCTGTATTGGTAAGCGGTCTTGTCCGGTAGGATAGCTAATGGGCTTTTTTTATTTATGAAGAGATCTAGTTCTTTCTTGTATGATTTCAAGTATAGTCCTTTTCCGATGGCTGTTGCTTCTATCATGCAGTTATGTCTTCTCGCTTTCTGTAGTTGCTCCCGGGAGTTCTGTACATTCTTGACTGTTCTGGCAATAGCTGCAGCACCACCAGCCAGAGAGCCCATCGCCGAGATATCTGCGAAGGCTGGAATTTGGGAAGGGGAAAAGTCCGTCTGATGTCTTGAATGTCGGCGGAAGTCGGGGTACTTTAATCGGTCCTTTATGCTTCAGGCCACTTCTAGCAGCATACATCGCCGTCAGGATACAGTTTTTCAAACAATCCTGCCCTGGCTTCTTGTTTCATCGTCTTCTTCTTCTTCTTCTTCTTCAGTGCACGACTAGCTGCGTTCATAATTTGCTTGAAATTCACACCCAAACGCATGTTAATTTTACCACATATGATTTTATCAACTGCAAAGGCTGCAGTGAGCTGCCCTAAGCCTTTCTTGCACATATTGCCATGGATTTATCAGCTGAAATTCGATCTGCAGCGTGACGTCCTCGGAGATCTTTATATTTTGCGTAAGTAATGGCTTGTTCCAAACACTCCTCGTCAAGCTGTTCAATCTCCTTATCAGCATGACCAAACGTTTTTGAAGCTTGAGATCAGATCAGCAATAATTATACGTTGGAATGTGGAGTTCGACCGGAAGTTTGTCGAGAATATCACCATCTCCTATAATGCTTCTCGCAATAAAACTGGTTATGGTGAGACAAATGGACTATCTCGTCATGAATCATATGAAATGACCGATTCCCAATTTAAAGACTCAAAACCCGGAAATCCACTACCAAATAGCTGTATAAAAATCTATAAATGTTAACAGATATAAACACTTTACATAATTACTGTAATTATTATGGAATTCTTAAAAAGATATACAATGATACGCAGTTATTTGTACTTTGTTTTTGTAATGTATGCTCCAAGATACTTTTGCATGAATAGATATATAAACGATAGTGTTTTCTTTGGTACATGTTGTTAAAGGTAAATCTTTATCCTTGTTCAGTTCAAGTTTGGAGTATGAGTTACGTATGTGTTGAGTTAGTATGGTGATTGATGTTAATTGTATTGTGAAGTGAAATGACTAAAAATACATCTACAGAACAACAGAAACTCCATCAGTGTTCATATTACTTAAGAAAATATGCCGAGCATCCTCTAGACTAGTATATGAAGTTGCATATCAGAATCTAAGATTGTCATGGATTAAGGGCCTGCAACTACAGACAACAACAAATGCGCTGTGCAGCAGATGCGTACTATGAAAACTGTTTATTTTAAACACTACCGTTTGTACCTCTCTCAGTTGTGAGTCACTATCTCAGCTTTCCAAATGCTGTTAAACTGTGACCAGCCATTCAAAAATAATGAATTGACATTGGGTTACAAGAAGGTGGCGACTCTTAGAGTCTGCTATCACTCATGTAATTCTACTTTGCTGGTTGTGTTCTGTGGATTCCATTATATAGCAAATCGTCAACGTCAATCAAATGTTCAAATGTGTGTGAATTACATGTTCAAATGTGTGTGAATTACTAAAGGACCAAACTGCTGAGGTCATCGGTCCCTAGACTTACACACTATTTCAACTAACTTATGCTAAGAACAACACACACATCCACGCCTGAGGGAGGACTCGAACTTCCGGCGGGAGGGGCTGCGCAATCAGTGACATGGCGCCTCAAACCACGCGACCACTCCGCGCTGCCAGCGTCAATCCAGCTGTTTTGTCTTGCAGGACAACCAACCTGTTTAACTAGTGCTCTATTCCTTCGACATCTTATGACAAGCTCTACGAGAAACATGTGCAGTTCTGAGCTCTTCTGGACTTCCTTGGCGTAAAAGCATCCTGAAATTTCAGTGCCATGACTATACTTTAAGATGTAAGTTCTGGAATTTTTCTCTTCATTTTAGAAACTGAATATGTCACTTGACCAGTTTGGGAGTTATGACTTCTCAAATGCTGTCTTATACCAAATCACCCACATTAAATTTCTGTTTACATGGATTGAACATTTTAATACGCTGGTACACTTTATCCATTATGACAAACATCGATTGGTCTCATTTTTACTGTGCTATCTTTGGTTCAATTATACTGTGTAATTATTTCTGGGAGGATATCTGTCCATTTGCATGAACTGTGAAGATTAAAATGCACCCCTGTTCGACCTTTTATTGTTCTGTTCAGAAGTTCCATGATACTCATCTTGAGGGGGGTGAATGTTGAGTAGTGATGTATTCCATACTGCCGCAACATGGTCTTGAAATACCTATTGTAATACTCTCCACCATGATCAGTTTGGAAGTTGTCAGGGCATCGCATCGTCCCTGTCAGCAACAAATGCTCAAACAGCTCCATGATGCATCTCCCTGTTTTTGTTTTAACACGTAATGCCCAGCAAAATTTGGAGTGTGCATCAATTACTATTAAAATATATTTGAATCCATTATTCTCATGTGAATATTCCCTCATATCTACAGGATCAGTCTGCATTCAATTATCCAAACCTTTAATCATGACATGCCAATGAGGACAGGTTTTGCATGCTGGTCTGTTTAGTTCTCAAGCTATTCGATTATACCTCTCTCTCTAAGCCCTGAAATTACTGAGACAACCTCATTCGAATGAGCGGTATTGCCTGCAATAGCTGATTCCATGAGCCATTGGAGTCGATCAGTGACCTCATTAGGATGCTGAATGTCAATACCATCACAATTGCTATACCGACTGTGTAATAGAAACGGATTTATAATGCCTCTGTATTTCGCACTGCGTTGGTTTCCTGCTTTCCTGAGTACACTGGTCAATTGTATTATTTCACCATACGTCTCCAGACCTTCAGGTGAAAATGTTACTGTTGTTGAGGGTTTTAGGAAAATGGTGTTCAGTAGATCTGGTGTTCTTTGAAATTCCCTATCGACTGTCTATATTGGTTTTTCTTTTAAACTTACAGGCTGCATGCCCAACACGTATTTTTTTCATCACTGGCACCAAATGTTTTGTCTATCCTAGCGTCACTGTAATTGTTGATGAACCCGGAAATAGCACTACCGTCCTCGTTTGCGCAAGTTTGCTGAAAGTTCATCGAGAGATTCTGTAACTAGTCTAACGATTTATTTCAGTGTCTTCCCTTGATCCACATGTCCTCACCTCAGCAGTCATAACTTCTGTCAAACAGCCTTCCATGCAGTGATGACCTTATGCTTAGCCAACATCGTGTTATATACTATGCGGAGTCCTTCACGGGCTGCACTTTATACACATTTCACTCAACCTTTAAGGATAAGTCGTGTACTTTCTTTTCAGTTCATCAACCTTTACAGCATAGTTGTGTACTTTCTTTCTGAGAATGCTCCAGATGTACATCTCTAGTTCCTTAACCCTAGCATTTAATTCGTTGATCAGGCTCAGAAGGGTCTGGGCATCTGTCTCTAGCTCCTTAACTTCACTTCTGAGAGACTGAAATATTCTATCTATGAACACCTGTCTCTCGGGCTGAATGCCTGACATACATGCGACCTTGTCCACAGTGCAATGAATAATAACATACTCATCACTTTTTTCGTAGATATACGTAAAGAAACTCTTGGAAGTTTCATCTGTACCTCTCGTCATTCAGTTTTCTTGATTTATTAATAACGAGAACCCCATACTGTTTGTGATTACAGCAATCGGTGCATATCTTTACAAAATCACTGAATAACATTCAGATCCTACATGCACCTGGCAAATGTGTTTAAAATTCAAATTGTCTTATTTGAAAGTTACAAAGAGATTTGCATTATCCCTCAACTGTTTTGAGATTCTGGAATACGTCTGACTCAAATAAAATACAAAACCCATATCTTGACCAAAACAAAAATATAGTAGAATTTGATTCTGGTTATCCACAGCAACATTGTAAAATATGAACACTGTGTTTGGCTTTACTTTTTGATGAGGATTTGACTATTTTGACTGACTGTCGCATATGTTACACCATCTACAGCTTGCAGTTTCTTTTGCATTAGCTGGTACTTGGGTTGAAAAAGCGTTTTTGAAAAAAACATGTACACACTCAAAGCGGACTCCATCTAGGTGTGTTAGTAGTGACATGAGGACATTTGTCTTGCCACAGTTGGATGGACCTACAATGATTGCACATATATTGTGGGTAGGAGTATCCCATTCTTCTTCTTCTTCCGGTCATCTTCTGCATCATCACAGGACCAAACTCGTACAACAAAGTTCGGATACTTCACCCACCCTGCAATGAAACCGATTACATCAGGTTTTGGGGTGCAACGGACTTTAATAGAGAAATGAACACTTGTAATAAAAATAATAATAGATGTAGCCACTATAGCGCAATAATCTTACTGACTGAGCTACCATGGCTATGTAATAATGAGAGGGTCATGAAGTCAAAAATAACACACAGAATTTACAATGATGTATGTATTTTACCTACATTTCAACAATGATACATAGGCTGTATTACACGAACTACAGAAATCACTGGTTCATTTTTTACAGTATTTCCCGAATAACCGTTTCTTGTACATACTGAACTATGTTTGTATCTCTCTCAAACTGCGGTTTTCCTTTAGTTTCTTCTTTTGACATCGTATTGATACACTGTCCTAAATCGTCTGTATGCACACTATACGTAAAGAGATAGTTCACAATATCTTTACACGTAGTTTGAACACATGGCAGCCCAATGTTCAGTCTTTCCAAGACACTGGATTGCACCATCCATAGGCCGAACAAGTTTGTCATGGTGGACTGCTGCAGCCATTTAGCTGCAGCAGTCCACCATGACAAACTTGTTCGGCCTATGGATGGTGCAATCCAGTGTCTTGGAAAGACTGAACATTGGGCTGCCATGTGTTCAAACTACGTGTAAAGATATTGTGAACTATCTCTTTACGTATAGTGTGCATACAGACGATTTAGGACAGTGTATCAATACGATGTCAAAAGAAGAAACTAAAGGAAAACCGCAGTTTGAGAGAGATACAAACATAGTTCAGTATGTACAAGAAACGGTTATTCGGGAAATACTGTAAAAAATGAACCAGTGATACACTGTCCTAAATCGTCTGTATGCACACTATACGTAAAGAGATAGTTCACAATATCTTTACACGTAGTTTGAACACATGGCAGCCCAATGTTCAGTCTTTCCAAGACACTGGATTGCACCATCCATAGGCCGAACAAGTTTGTCATGGTGGACTGCTGCAGCTAAATGGATCGACTCTAACAATGAGTGTCACACCGTCATACAGTGATTTATAGTTAGTGTCTGGCCAAATGTCAGGAGATGGAGGATACTCGGTGGTCATCTGTTGCTTGATGTTGGATTCTGCATGACACAGTTCATCCCATTCCATCTCTGTAAATTGAACTTTAATACTCCATTATGCATCTTCAATCTCTAACACAACACGCCAGTCAGTGTCCACTGATGCTTCTGTACCAATATTTAAGTGCTTTGAACCGCTAGCTGTTAAATTAAAAGCTGAAGTGAAAAGCAGCAGAGCACTGGGTGATATCGTGAGCGCCTCATCCACCATATCAACACTCCACCCTTTCAGCAACACTGGAATGGTCTGGGATGGTGCATATTTTGGAGACGAGTACTGACCTGTACCATGTGGTATAGGGCCTCCAGCACAGTTCTTCTGAGAGTCAGGGATTCGCTATATGTCTTCATTACACAAATCAATGAGTGAGATGGATAACAGCAGCTCGTTGTCCTGCTCCAACATGCTGGTTAGGTGCACTACAGGATCCCATGGCGCTGGTGCCACTGCTGGCCCCCACACGCCAGAGGTTGCTGCGGGTCTCGACGAGCCGATGGTGGCTGCTGCTGGTCCAGACACCCTGGAGGTTTCTACCAGTCCAGACACGCAGAAAGCCGCTGAACAAAGGATAAGAAACAAGAAGCATCCACAGACAAAGACATGGAGCTGAACAAAGAAATGGAACTTGTCAGAGAACGACATACATTAATGAGTACCTATTTTTATGATTCTGCAACACACAGGCAGATGAGGATCATGGCTGCTGTTACGCTTCATGGTTATTTCACTGACTGACTGCGACTGAGAGCACATGACTGGATGTAGTGTTCCTACATTCCTGTTGGCTCCCACCAATTTTCATGTGAGTATTGTGGTTCTATTTGTTCCTGAGGGAAGTGATGAGGGAGGAAAAAACCCGTTTCAAATGCCCTCTGTGGCAGATTTATGAATGAGCTCAGTCGAGGCCCATACATCGAGATGAGCATCTGTGGTTATTCTATATGGGGTAGTGTAATAGGACGAAGCTGTCTCCTGCACTGTGGATCAGCTCTGTACACGGGCCTCTCTCCTGACCTGCACGTGTAAGAATACGTGAAGTAGCTGGTGCGGCTGTAGCTCCCAGGATCTGTGCCCCGTGGTCGGTGTGAAGACGTGACTGGGAAGTTTTTAACAGTGTAATTATGTGTGGTGAGTTATTTTGACGTCGATTTATGACAGTATTCCTTATTCGATTGGAAAAATGCGATCTATTTATGCATTTAATTACTTCTTTTCGTTGCATTATACAACGTCTGTATCTTCCAAACCAGCAACGAGTGGTGAGCTTTTCCCACCAAGTAAAGAGATCCAAGCCCCGCAAAATGAATTTTAAAAATCGGCACTATATTCTTATGCCCTCCGTATTGTAGTTAAATTTCCTGTTGTGGAATCCTTCCACTCTACCAGCTCAACGATTTTTTCCGCCAATTTTTCTCTGGGAAGGGGGGTGGTGGCATTGTGTACTAGCTCTGTCGATCCCTGTATGTCAAGGAGAGCACACACACGAAAATTTTTCAACAAGACAACACCTCCAATCTGCACCAGTGTAATTATGTAATTAGCATATGTAGTTGCTGGGCAATGTAGTACTTGCACCTTCCAATCCAATAGTCCAGCAAAGACTGAGCATTTCCTGCAAATTTCCAGGTGAGGGACGGGAGGGGGTGGGGGAAGGGAGGGGCTGAGATTTTCCCTCTTCCAATGGCGTAGCACCCAAAATAAAGAAAGTAAACTACCCTATGTCCTTCTTTTCCAGCAGCTCAGCACAGACCGAGTCCTTTTGCCACCAGTTTCCAAATGTGGAGGGGAGGGGTGTGGTGGAAAGAAGGTGTGAGGGGGAGTGTAGAGGCGAGATTTCCCAGAGGGGAGGGAGTAATTAATTGAACAATTAAATTAATTAGTCAATTAATTTGGAATCAAAAGTGTGCTTATATTGGTGAGGGGGAGGGGGAGGGTTGGGGATTTCCTAGAGGGGTAGGGGGAGAAGGGGAAGGGGGAGGGGAGAATCATCACTCAGAAGGATGGATTACCCCGAGGGGCTCATAAATCCACTCCCAGGGGTCATAAATCTATTAGCATAACAATCGGTTTGCCCCTGCATGTATACTTGCCCCTGAATATATGCAACTTGTACTAACGAAACGCCTTAGAACAAAATTTTTACCCTTAGTTTTGACCAGCTTCATTTCTTTGTAATGGTTCTTCTTCTACTTTGTTTAACAGCTGAGGTGACCTCCAGCTTGTCAGGACCTGTAGCAATCTCCAGCTTGTTGGGAACTATAGCAGCAGCTGGCACATGGGATCCTGTAGCACACCTGGTCGGTATACTGGAGCAGAACAATGAGGCGCTGTTGTCTGTGGTACTCATCGTTGAAGACACCCAGCCTGTCCTCAACTTGCTCCTGCAGCATGGCGCAGGTCAGTACTGGACTCTGACGTGTGCACCATCCACCGAATCATGGAACATTCCAGTGATACTGAAAGGACAGAGTGTGGGTGTGGTGGATGAGAAATACCAGTTGCTCCCTGTGCACTACTGCTATTCACCTCCACATATAATTTTACTGATAAAGGATCAACGCATTTCAATATAGGCATAGAAGCAACAGACAGTAAATGGTGTGTGTGGTCATGGAGATCGAAAATGAAACGAACAGTGTTAAAGTGCAGTTCACTGAGATCGAATGAGAAGAACTATGTCATATAATACCCTACATCAATGCTCGGATGACTATGGGGTACTACTCATCTCTGTCTACCCCAGACATTTGCTGTGCTGGCCTAACGCTCTCTATTACATCAATGTATGACGACAAAGCCCTCAGTGTGAAATCTGGAGACTGATCAATTTATTTACAGTATTCCACTGTGGGAACTAAGGCTTGTGATATCTCTTGTGTTAGAGAGTTTGGAGCCATGGCTACCGTGTATTTGAGTGTATATAATGATACTGTGTACATGTAGATGATCTAGAACAGTGCCTTAGTTCATATATCAATAAAGAGCCAAAGTCAACTCCAATAGTTATGGAGTCCATCCATGCTAAATTTACAGACGTGATACCAAAGTTTTGTGATGTTCCTATCGTTTCAGGGGAAATACATGCAGAATTCAGTGCATACAAGAAACAGTAAACCGGGAAATACTTTGAAAAATGAATCAATGTATTTTTTCCTTGATGTAATGCGTCCTAAGTACCACTCCTGAAGTGCAAATTTTATATACATAAAAGAATTACAAATAATCTCAAGCTTTGAGCTCAGCTGATAAGGTGATCTCACTATAATGGCTACATATATTATTCTTATCACAAATGTTTTTTCTATAAAAACCCCACACATGCCAATTCCTAATATAATCGTTTTCATAGCTGGACAGGTGGTGCATCCTCATCATCACAGGGATTTTTTGCAGGTGACTAGTATCGTGACAGTGGAAAAGAGGACGAAGAAGAATGGGATACTGCATGGGGGCTTGATTAATGTGCAATAATTTTAGTAGCTGTGTGTCTGGTTTGGCCCTGACTAGTATTAGTACGCAATCTGACTGCATAAAAGAACAAAAAAGAATGAAAGGAAATTTCCGTTAACACAATTGATTAATTAAGTCCCCTGCAACTATAAAAGCTACGGAACAACAAAGCACAAGTGTAACTGTTCTGTGTGTGGAAGTGTGATTCAACGTACATGTATCTGGCACGGTTCTTCCTCAATACTACAAGATACACTCCTGGAAATGGAAAAAAGAACACATTGACACCGGTGTGTCAGACCCACCATACTTGCTCCGGACACTGCGAGAGGGCTGTACAAGCAATGATCACACGCACGGCACAGCGGACACACCAGGAACCGCGGTGTTGGCCGTCGAATGGCGCTAGCTGCGCAGCATTTGTGCACCGCCGCTGTCAGTGTCAGCCAGTTTGCCGGGCATACGGAGCTCCATCGCAGTCTTTAACACTGGTAGCATGCCGCGACAGTGTGGACGTGAACCGTATGTGCAGTTGACGGACTTTGAGCGAGGGCGTATAGTGGGCATGCGGGAGGCCGGGTGGACGTACCGCCGAATTGCTCAACACGTGGGGCGTGAGGTCTCCACAGTACATCGATGTTGTCGCCAGTGGTCGGCGGAAGGTGCACGTGCCCGTCGACCTGGGACCGGACCGCAGCGACGCACGGATGCACGCCAAGACCGTAGGATCCTACACAGTGCCATAGGGGACCGCACCGCCACTTCCCAGCAAATTAGGGACACTGTTGCTCCTGGGGTATCGGCGAGGACCATTCGCAACCGTCTCCATGAAGCTGGGCTACGGTCCCGCACACCGTTAGGCCGTCTTCCGCTCACGCCCCAACATCGTGCAGCCCGCCTCCAGTGGTGTCGCGACAGGCGTGAATGGAGGGACGAATGGAGACGTGTCGTCTTCAGCGATGAGAGTCGCTTCTGCCTTGGTGCCAATGATGGTCGTATGGGTGTTTGGCGCCGTCCAGGTGAGCGCCACAATCAGGACTGCATACGACCGAGGCACACAGGGCCAACACCCGGCATCATGGTGTGGGGAGCGATCTCCTACACTGGCCGTACACCACTGGTGATCGTCGAGGGGACACTGAATAGTGCACGGTACATCCAAACCGTCATCGAACCCATCGTTCTACCATTCCTAGACCGGCAAGGGAACTTGCTGTTCCAACAGGACAATGCACGTCCGCATGTATCCCGTGCCACCCAACGTGCTCTAGAAGGTGTAAGTCAACTACCCTGGCCAGCAAGATCTCCGGATCTGTCCCCCACTGAGCATGTTTGGGACTGGATGAAGCGTCGTCTCACGCGGTCTGCACGTCCAGCACGAACGCTGGTCCAACTGAGGCGCCAGGTGGAAATGGCATGGCAAGCCGTTCCACAGGACTACATCCAGCATCTCTACGATCGTCTCCATGGGAGAATAGCAGCCTGCATTGCTGCGAAAGGTGGATATACACTGTACTAGTGCCGACATTGTGCATGCTCTGTTGTCTGTGTCTATGTGCCTGTGGTTCTGTCAGTGTGATCATGTGATGTATCTGACCCCAGGAATGTGTCAATAAAGTTTCCCCTTCCTGGGACAATGAATTCACGGTGTTCTTATTTCAATTTCCAGGAGTGTATTTTAAACACCATTTACAATGAACTAATTGAAAAACCAGAAATACTATAATTGCACATAGAAACAAGAATTACAAGTCTAATACATGAACACGAGCCAGATGCTTTGTTGACTGAACCTGTGACCAAGAGGCATTGTCATTAACGAAAGTGAAATAATTTTTTTTTTTGTTACCTCCATATATATTGACGAAAAATACACTGTGATCATTGCAACATCTTCCATCTATACATTACACCAACCGAACAGCATCTATTCTCTCGCCCAACAGAACAACAACTGCACACGACATCCTCTGAACTAGTACTGCTCTCGACATCCTCTCAACAAGCACTGCCCATGGCAACCTCTGAACTACTACTGCACCAGTGGAGGCGGCGGTATAATAATCTTTGGCGCAATCTCTGGCTCTGTGACTCAGTGTAGCCACCTTTCAATACTTCGTCCCGATAATACACAAGCAGGTATGTGTGTTCTTAAAGACACCATTTCAACCCAAGTGCCAACTATTACAGGAGACATTGCTAGGTGTCGATGGTGTGATGTACATAACATTCACTGAAAGCAGTGATATCCCCTCACCAGAAAAGCCAAACATCATGTTCATATTTGATGATGTTGCTGTAAAAAATTACAATCAAATTCGAAAATATATATTTCTGTTTCGGTCGTCATAGGGGGTGTTGTATTTTATCTGAGTCAAATATATACTAGAATCTCAAAACAGTTGGTGAGGGATAATAGAAACCTCATTACAGCCTTCAAATAAGACAATTTGAATTTACAACATATTTACCAAGCATATGTAGAAACTGATATGTCATTCACTGAATTTGTAAGGATATGTGAAGATTGCTGGAATCACAGAAATAGCGCTAATTGGCTGAATAAGTGCGTAAGAGCTAGATTCAAATGGTTTTTAATCAACATACATCATCATTCCTTGAAGGGTGCCTGTTAGTTGGCTCATTCACTTCCTCAGAATATATTTTACTTTCTTCGTGTTTTGAAATATTTATTTTAGTTCTACCTTTGGGACCTTGCACTGATCAGTTGTCATTTATATCGATTCGGGTACTTCAGCAAACTCTTTGATAAACCACTGCGTTGGTGGTGTCTTTGATAAGACGGATGGTCATCACCCATGGTGCTGGAAGGTTTCTTGGGGAATGTCAGTCCATTCTTCACAGAGTCCTGCACTGAGGAGAGTATCGATGTCAGTTGGTGAGGCCTGGCACAAAGACATCATTCCAAAAATCCCAAAGGTATTCTATAGGATTCAGGTCAGGACTCTGTGCAGGCCATTCCATTACAGGGACGTTATTGTCGTGTAACCACTCCGCCACAGGCTGTGCATTATGATCAGGTGCTCGATCGTGTTGAAAGATGCAATCGCCATCCCGGAATTGCTCTTCAACAGTGGGAAGCAAGAAGGTGCTTAATCGATATAGACCTGTGCTATGATAGTGCCAAGCAAAATAACAAGGGATGCAAGCCGCCTCCATGCAAAACACAACCACTACTGCCTCCGAATTTTACTGTTGGTACTACACACACTGGCAGATGATGTTCACCGGGAATTCGCCATGCCCACACCCTGCCATCGGATCGCCACATTGTGTACCATGATTCGTCACTCCACACAACGTTTTTCCACTGTTGAATCGTCAAATGTTTATGCTTTTTACACCAAGCGAGGCGTCGTTTGGCATTTACCAGTGTGATGTGTGGCATATGAGCAACCGCTCAACTGTGAAATCCAAGTACTCTCACCTCCCACCTAACGGCCATAGTACTTGCAGTGAATCCTGATTCAGTTTTGGAATTCCTGTATGATGGTCTGGATAGATGTCTGCCTATTACACATTATGACCCTCTTCAACTGTCAGCAGTCTCTGTCAGTCAACATACGAGGTCGGCCTGTACGTTTTGTGCTGTACGTATTCCTTCACGTTTTCACTTCATGTACGACCCAAGTGACACCCAATCACCTGACCACATTCGAAGTCCATGAGTTCCACAGAGCGCCCCATTCTGTTCTCTCATGATGTCTAATGACTACTGAGGTCACTGATATGGATTACCTGGCTATAGGTGGCAACACAATGCACCTAATATGAAAAACGTATATTTTTGATCACATAGTGTATCTAACCCCGATAAAACGTTCAGGCGTCACCCCAACCTACTACAAAAGAAAAAAATTAAATATAGACGAAATAACTTGTTAATGATTCGTGAGGAGGCGCAACACATCTCGATGTAACGTCTCAGAAGATAAAAGGTTCTTGAAAACACTGTATGAACAATTCAGAAAACAATCAGCACTCGCGTACCTGATCGAAATGGCAAGTAAACTTTCCAACAATATAATATTATAACAATCCCACAGATCTTTTTGAGTTAAGCTCATAAATAATTGTAGAGATCAACAACATAGCACAAACATGAGTGCCATAAAAATATTGACACCACATAACTTGTTACCCAGATAATAACAATGTTGTAATTGATTTTAAATTATTTAGTTAATTAATCCTTCTTCACAATTACAGCAATTACATATTCCAAAATGTGTAAAACGTTCTGCAGTTAATTAGTTTTGTAAAGAAGTTGTCGACTATGGCCAAAGATGTATTGATTACTAAGGAAATAAACAACATTTATGTTCATCTTCTTACTAGCAATACCTCTACTAACAAAGTTTAAATATAGTATCTTGCACTAGATCAGAGTTCTTTCATAAGTAAATCTTTGGTTTGTAATTGTCAGTATTTTTTAACTCTAACTCCAGTGTTACCTTTCGACACATTACATAAATAGTAAACTTTGATGAAATACTTCTCTGCTTTCTGTTTAAAGACTTGTCATTCATTTATTTATATTATATCGCTGACTTGAGTGTGCTTGCACTTGTTATACATCAGATCATTAAAATTTCAACCTTTAATTATTTTTTTCTTTTCAAAGTTCGAAATTGGATTTCACTTTAGAGTAGTGGGTAAAATGATAATATGAGGACTTGGTCCTAATTTTAGCGAATTAGAGTTTATTTAAAATGAATCAGATCCTTATATCGGCAAATGTTGATGTGAATGAGTGACCACAAATCTAATTATTTAATCCCCACACTGAACGAGACAGATTTTTTTTAACAAAAGCACAATGTAAAACCTACACGCCACCACCACTTCTTAAGCTCATTTTAAAATCAGATTTTCAGAAGTCAACCACTTCAGTTATTGGCTTCTCACATACCCACTACAAATCTAATTGAATGTCACTCGTTACTCATTACTAGCATATGGTAGCAGTTGGGTTTTCTGTCTTCAAATGGGTTAGCCCGTACAATGCATATGGGCTAAATAGTCTGGTAATCACAATTCACTTTCGATCCGTTTGTCCTTGTATGTGATCCTACGATCAAGAAAAACTTGAGAACGACGCTCCATTATTAAATAATTCCACAGTATACAACTAGTTACTACCTTGTAGTAACACTGTCCTCCACAAATCTGCACAAATAGATAACACTTAACTTAGAACATGCTTATCCCAAAATCTTCAAACTATATGCAACATCCAAATCCTTTGGCATGTGGAACCAACTCTTACAGGCAACAAAACTGGACCTCATTATACACAATGGCGGGCATTAAAACTTTCATTTACAGTCGTATTTACGGCACACAAGTAGCAGTCTTCAACCTAACACAGCATCAGCATACCAACGACGCTACACTAAGCCCCTCACTCAAAGATCACTTGACCACAGGTCAAGTACAAAACAAAAATACGAGGAGGTACATTCCAATAAAATTCATCAAACAGTTCCGCTGACTGTGCCCTAGTATCATTACTGCATCACCTAACCTTGTATTTAAAAATCTAAATCCACTCATTACAAGCTTACGAAATCTTTCCAACATAATTAAGGGAAAATCTCCAACTGTCTTGATGGTCTATTCGGAATTCTCTTAGCAAAGTATCAATAGCGATATACCGGATGATCGAAAAGTCAGTATAAATTTGAAAACTGAATAAATCACAGAATAATGTAGATAGAGAGGTACAAATTGACACACATGCTTGGAATGCCATGGGGTTTTATTAGAACCAAAAAATACAAACGTTCAAAAAATGCTCGACAAATGGCGCTTCATCTTATCAGAATAGCAATAATTAGCATAACAAAGTAAGACAAAGCAAACATGATGTTCTTTACAGGAAATGCTGAACATGTCCATCATCGTTCCTCAACAATAGCTGTAGTCGAGGAATAACGGTGTGAACAGCACTGTAAAGCATGTCGAGAGTTATGGTGAGGCATTGGCGTCGGATGTTGTCTTTCAGCATCCCTAGAGATGTCGGTCGATCATGATACACTTGCAACTTCAGGTAACCTCAAAGCCAATAATCGCAAAGACTGAGGTCTGGGGACCTTGGAGGCCAAGCATGACGAAAGTGGCGGCTGAGTACATGATCATCACCAAACGACGCGCTCAAGAGATCTTTCACGCGTCTAATAAAACCCCATGTCATTCCAAGCATGTGTGTCAATTTTTACCTCTCTCTCTACATTATTCCGTGGTTTATTGAGTTTTCAAATTTATACTGACTTTTTGATCACCTGACACATAATTGTCTCTCGACCCACATGCAGTAACAAAACAGTAGTCTATTTATTTTTTTATTTTTTAATTATCAGTCCTGTAGATCATACAATTTGTACAGCAAAGCACATCATGATATAGGAAAAGTCATTTTGAAAATACTGATAAGATGGGGTATGATGAGACATGACGGTAGTGGTGGATAGCTTACATAGCAGGATATATATAGGATATATCGATAAAATATAAAAAATGTGGTGACAGATGACAGTGGTGGTACATACTGCACTTAGCAGAATACATACAAAAGATACAGACAGAATATGAATAACATACAATAATTAAATTATCTTACTAAGTAGAAATACCTACAAGTGAATAGACAGCTTCTTACAAGTAATTAAAATTTTATAGTACATACTTCACATAGCAGAATACATATATGTGATACAGACAGAATATAAATAAGACACAATAATTAAACTTTCTTACTAAGTAGAAATATCTACAAATGAATAAACAGCTAATTATAAGTAATTAAAATTTTGTTTCAAGAAATTCCTTTAACTTAATTCTCATTATTTTTGGGTTTTTGCTTGTTTTTATGTCTGTTGGGAGGTGGTTGTATATTTTAACACCCATGCACTTAACCCCATTCACATATAATTTTGTGTTGTGAGCTATAATTTGTAATTGCGTTTTGTTTCTGGTGTCATGTGTGTGACAGTCTGCATTTCTGTGTAGGGATTCCAAGTGCTGTACAGTAAAACAAGCTAGTTCCATTACGTAGAGGCATAGCAGTGACAGGATTTTTAACTGTTGAAACAGTGGTTTACAGTGTGCAGTTTTCTTTTCACATTTCATTATTCTTACCACTTGTTTTTGTAACTGGAAAATTATGAGAGAATCAGAGCTATTTCCCCAGAAGATTAGGCAGCAGCTCAAGACAGACTCAAACAGGGCATGGTACACTAACTTCAAGGTATCTACACTGGCTGTGTCTTCTAATGATCTTAATAGATAACAGGTTTTATTAAGCTTTTGTGGCAGTGCCTCAATATGTGGTTTCCAATTTAGAGTGTTACTGATGGTAAGTCCAAGAAATATGGTGTCCTGCCTATTTGTAATGTCATATTTGCCAATAACTACAACTAAATTGAAGGGGGTAAGATTTTGTCTAGTGTGGATGTTTATACTTACAGTTTTTGAGTATTTATGAGTAGTTTATTTGCTTCAAACCAAGATTGTAATTCACAAGTAGTTTCAATTGACTGCATCGTGCAATGTGTCACCTCTACTGGTTATCGAGATATTTGAGTCGCTGGTATACAGAATGGAGTTAGCATTTGGTATGTGTTCTGGGAGATCATTTATGAAAAATATGAAAATAACAGGGCCTAGAACAGATCCCCGAGGGACGTCATTTGTTGTATGTATTGTATCTCACCTGCAGTGCTTGGATGTCTTTGATTTTCTTATTTCTACACATTGCTTTCTTTCACTAAGGTAGCTACAGAACCAATTGTGGGCTACACTTCTAATCCTATACTTCTGGGGTTTCATAAGCAGCAGCTTGTGGTAAAACATGTCAGATGTCTTGGACTAATCAAGAAATATACCAACAGCTAGTTTTTATGGTCAACGAAACTTGAGCTCTTTTCTAGAAATGCATACAAAGCGTGTGTGGTGGACCTATTTTTCCGAAATCTATATTGGGAAGATGTGATTATGTTGTTAGAATTTAAAAATATTTCTAACCTAATTGACATACAGTATTCAAATATTTTTGAGAAGGCAGATAGTATAGCAATCGAACTATAGTTTGCTATGTCCGTTTTCTTTCCCTTCTTGTAGATTTTCTCTGCCTCGTGATGACTGGGTGTTGTGTGATATCCTTACGTTAGTTGGTTTAAGTAGTTCTAAGTTCTAGGGGACTAATGACCATAGATGTTAAGTCCCATAGTGCTCAGAGCCATTTGAACCTTCTTGTAAAGGTATAATTTTAGCAAGTTTTAGCTGGTTTGGATATGTTCCCTCTAGAAATGAGATATTTATGATATTTGACAGGGGTCCACTGATGTAATTTGAACACTTATAAAGTAAGAAGCAGGGTATCATATCATGCCCTGCAGAATATTGTAACTCTTTTTTAACAATATCTTCAATTTCATACGGCGTTGTAGGAGACAGGAAAAAGGAGTTCTGATGAGTATTGTTTTTGAGACGAGTGTGTACAGTGTTTGGAGAATTAGTCATGAGATTTGTGGGAAGAGTGTACAGTATTTGAAGAGTTGGTTAGGAGATTTGTGGAAATTTCTGAAAAATAGCTGTAGAATTTATTGGAAATTTTATGTGCATTTTCAGTCTTTTATCCTTCTATATTTAGTGCGATTTTATTCTCTATCCTTAACTTTCTCCCAGTCTGTTCATTTACATTTGTTGGAAGAGCACCTAATTGTTTTATCATTCTGACCTTTTTTAGCCCATTTGATAAGTCTCCTGTATGTGGTTTTGTAATATTTATTGTATGCCTTAAACTCTTTGGATTTGCCACTGTCCAGTTCGCTAAGTCTGTGCAGCAGCCTCATCTTTTCTGATGAAGTTTTAATACCTTTTGTGACCCAAGCATTCGGTTTTTGGTTAGTGATAGGCTTTGTTTTCTCTGGGAAATGGCTATTAAAGTAATATTCAAATATCTACAGAAAATTCTCATATTTTTTATTTGTAGTTGAACAAGTAAATGTACTTTGCCAGTCTTCTTTCTTTAAGCTAAGTACAAAGTTATTTATATTACTGTCACTATAACTTCTACGCTTAATAGCTGTTTTTCCTGTTGTGAGTACATTGAGTGGTGGATCAAAATGTATTGTTAGTGCACTGTGATCTGAAAAACAAACATCTGTAATTTTTACAGTGCAATCAGTGTTAGTAGCAACTTGATCAAGACAGCTGGTTTATCTCTTTGGACATATAACTTTCACATTTAAGTTAAATGAAACCATTAAATTTACTAATTGCGACTTTCGAGCTGATTCTTCAAGGAAATCAATGTTGAGATCACCATATATTATTATATATTTTGAGTTATAGTGCAAAGTTTCTGAGGAAGACAGAAACGTTACCACTAGATGATCTATATACACACATTAAATACATATTCAGGTTGTGAAGTACTACCCCAGATATTTCAATGTCTTTGTCTAAGCAATGCACTTCACAGGGATGGAAAGGTTCACAGCTAATGCTATTTGTTATGTAGCTACAAGTTCCACCACCTTTGTAATTTTTTCTAGAATAGTGGTGAACTAATCTGAAGTTTTGAATATATTGGTAAGGTAATTCTGACTCTTTTAGCCAGTGTTCACTAATACACAGTAAGTGCATGTTTGACAAAACATTAGTATCACTCGTAAGAACTTAAAGTTCAATTACCTTTATTCCTCAATCCTTGTACATTGTGACAGTATATGTTAAGGTTGTCACCTTCTTCTATGTGAGGAAAATTTATGTCTGCTGTGTCCTCTTGCGAAAGAGGTGACTTTACCATAAAAAATCTTCGTTATTAGCTGACACTTTTTTTATTTTTCTTGACGATCTTTTCAGAGATATTGAGATCTCGCTGCTTGAAACTGTACTCCCAACTGTACTCTACAAAGATGAATTTGATGCAGTAGAAATATGTTATGATCACGTAGACTTTTCTTGTTGAGCTGTTGTTTGAATAGCGGTATCCAAATATTGCATGTGTAATAATTCCTCACAATTTTCTTGTGTTTTTATAGGTGAAGTTTTCCTATCTGCTTCTTCACTAATTGCAAGTGCTTTTTTTTTACACAGTTTTTTCTTTTTCTTCTAATACCGGTAGTACAGTTTCATTAGGCACAGGTGCTTATAGTGCGATTGATGGCATGGTGTTTATGAATAGTTTGTACATTTCTGTTAATAATGCGTTAGCAAGTATATGTTTTCTTCGGCGGTTTCTGTGCATTCCATGGCGAGTAAAGTAGCTTCTTTCTTCGGAGCTAACGTCTAAGAACTCGATATGTTTGAATGCTTTACAGATTTTTCCAAACCTTCATGTGTGTGCAACTTATTACGGGATTTACACATGAACTTTTTATTAAGTCTTGTCTGTATGGAATGCTAATGACGATCTTTTTTGTTGCGAAATTCTTTCCAACGTTTGTTGCAATGACCTGACTGAATTTTTGACTCATTTTTATATACATCATTAGCTCCAGAAATAACTACATAGACATCATTTGGGTGTGGGTTGCAGTCTTCAACGATTTCCTGGAGGGGAGCCCCGGGTCTTACAGTTCCTGTAACTAAAAATTCCGATTGCTTATTCATATAAGAATAGTGGCCAAATCTCGACCATGGCTATCAGAGAAAATGCAAATTTTTGGTTTAGTTGCCTCTTCTCTCAGTAACTTGTTTTATCTTTCTAGCCGTAAATCGAGTTTTAAGCCATTTATTTCTAACTCCTTTAGAGTTGCTCTGTATACTATTTGTTTGCTTATGTTTTGAATCTTTCGGTGGACGCCAACATCACTAAAAATACTTGACTTGTTTGCGATTTGTCTTCTTTTGTGCATGTTTCTCGTGTGCAAGGAGTTGAAATGTGTTTCTCGTATTTGTAGCATATATTGAAGCACTTTGTCTAGCTGAAACCGTTTCCGTACAGGTTGTAAATAGCACTTCGTTCGTTTCTCATACACAAGGAACTTATGTCGACACTCAGTGTATTCATTAGTGATTCAATACCTTTAATATACCTTTTACCCATTAAGAGTTCTTCTTGCAGTGCATCTGAGACGAATTGTTGAGTACTGGCGCTATACTGCTTGATTGCACTAACTCGTCCATTACACTGAACAAAGTCACATTCAAAACGCAGGTTTACCACTTGTAAATTCTTCATGCATAATTTGTGGATTCATAGATGTGTGAAAGGGCATTTGACAGTTTATGCACGTTAAATTGTATACAACTGGCTTTTCTACAGAACACTTTACTGTTATTTGCGTACACGACACCATCTTGTCCCATGTCCTACGACTCAAGCTCACGTACTGCTTCTTTTCACAGACATAAATCTAGACAAACATAGGGCGCTACCATTATTCTTTAACAATCAATCTATAATTTCTTGTGGTTGTCGTTTTGTTGTATAGCTGATAGCTCGCCCAGGATCTTCGCTGCTTCTGAGTGAATTCTTGTATAGATGGTTACACTACTTGCTTTTCTAGAAAATTTAGAAATACACACTGACTTTAGTCACATGAAATAAAACATTTTTGCTTTACGACATTTTGCTGCCGTCAAAATAGACTGAAACGACCACGTTATTTACGTAACGACACGAAACTGTTTAAAATTAAATTTTGAGACGTTACAGGGGAAGTGCCAATTAGTGCAGAACCACATTCTTCCTCGACACTGTCATTACGAGCTCTGGTCCGTGGACGAGTCACTTGAATTACCGAAGGATATAATTGTACTTTCAATATTACTCACTACATTCACCTACCTTTTCCATGCTTGTTTAACTTCGTGATGTACAACATTACTGCACTTCCGTGGCGCTATTTGTGCCACTGCTTACTCTAACCGATTTTGAATTTCTGGCACAGTGCAGCTTTTGTTATTTGTTGCCGCTTAATGTTTAATATGCACCCAAACCATTTCGATGGCTCTTAAAGTTTTAGAGGTATGCTGGAAGCCTAAGAATCCTATGCCCACATTCTTTAGTTACCTCGTCCACACATGCTCTTGAAACTGCGATTTATTGTTTTCACTATTTCTATGAGTTCCGCCTTCCAGAATTTTCACATTATGGCGTTTCAACCATTCAACAATGTCGGGTGTTTTCGTTGCCATTGTTGGAGCTTTAACATTAATAACTGAAGCGTACAGAGCATTATCCATTACGGTGACATACGGCCGATATAAGTTTTCCAATAGTAGCCCCTTGAACCACTTCAGAAAACTATCGCGGTCCATCTCCTTGTGGTAGTCACTTGTTTTCCTCGATTTGTAAACGAGAAGACAATTATGTACGAAACCAGATGCAATTCCAGCATACAAGGCAATTATTCTTGCGCCCTTTCACACGGGAACAGCAGAACTTCCACGTATAGTATCATCTGTTCAGTCTTTTCTGACGGAATGACCGATATTTATACAGGTTTCGACGAGCCGCATAATGTCTTCAAACGGGGCTTTAACGATATTTCTTAGGAATCGGCTACGCTACCCTGCTATATCACCTCTCTTCCAATATAATTTTCTGTCCCTTAATTTTTTTGTGCCAAAAACCGAGGACTCTGACATCAATTGGCTGCCACTGAATAACTCTGCTTCGAGAAGAGTAACACACAGCTTTTTTTATCGCTGGATGTCCTTTTCCCTAGTAACATCCATGTATGTGGCGATAAATAGCATCTTGTTGAAAAAGAATCCAAGTTTGTTACACTTGGTGCTGTCCCTCTTTTTATACAGGGTGTCCGCAATTTGGATTAACCTGGCTCTTCCCCTTCAGCACAGTATTTCTTATTACAGATTTTGACGACAATATTTTCTTGTATCTTCGAAGCTGCAGTTTTTTCGACTATCTTCGTTAGAGGCGACAGAGCTGCACCATTCTCAAAATATTCCCGCACTTAGGACAAAAACTCACGTGTCTAACCAGGCGAAACATGGACAGATCGCCGAATTTTCTGTTTAGGAGGAGGATATTAGTGTTTAACGTCCCGTCGACAACGAGGTCATTAGAGACGGAGCGCAAGCTCGTGTTAGGGAAGGATGGGGAAGGAAATCGGCCGTGCCCTTTCAAAGGAACCATCCCGGCATTTGCCTGAAGCGATTTAGGAAAATCACGGAAAACCTAAATCAGGATGCCCGGACACGGGATTGAACCGTCGTCCTCCCGAATGCGAGTCCAGTGTGCTAACCACTGCGCCACCTCGCTCGGTTTTTCTGTTTAGCAGCCACGCTTTTATGCACACTTTCAGTACAAGCTTCAGACATTCTGTAGCGCAAAATAAACTCGCCACACAAAGAAACAAAACACAACAACGAAACGGACCACAACGATAACTGCTTACGTTATCGACCATGAGCGTCGTCTGCAACTGGCTACAGTAGCCGCCACCCGCAGTGGCAAAAAGATTTGACAACTAAACGGAAGAGGAAGCGCGGCCAAGAGCGTTCTCTGATTGGCTGTTGCTGTGGTAGCAGCCTTAAACAGCTAGACGTTAATCACTTTGTTATTTAGATGTGGGTATGGGATTTGCTGGTAGTCAGCAAGCCATGTGGGTTCTTTGTTTGAAGATGGTCAGCCATTACATTTCTTGATCAGTTACATTCCTGTGCAGTATTTTGGAGTATTAAGAAGTGTTTGATTTGGGGCCTATATTTGAGGATGCATGCTGTTTTAAGGAAATCATTTTTGTCTGATGTAGAGCCATCTTGCTGAACAGTCTGGAAAATGTCTCGTAAGAATATTCTACTTCATACTCTGTCTTGAAGTAGAATTTACAATGTGGGGTTAGCAGATTTTTTATTAGTACTGCTCTGCACACTGGTATCCTTCCACATGCTTAAGTGCAGTGGAAGAGGTTTGTAGAAATTGGAGTTTATCAAGTCCTTAGGGCTTAGACGCTGGTTACTGCATTATTTATAACTTTATTTCACTCCAGAGTGAAAGGTTTCTTTCGCTTGGATATTTCTGGATTGTCTTGGTGTGTTAGGAGAAGAGTGTGCTGGATTATCACCATAAAGTTGTGAACTGTGTGATTTGTTCTTAATGGATAACGCATTAGTATTGAAATAAAGCGTCGCAAATTGATTTGCCAGAAACACATTTTTGTGCACATCCTGTATTTAAATGTGCTACAGTAGCAATCCATTTCCTTTGTTACAGTGATATTCAATTATGTCATTCTTATTCAGCTTCAACAACCAATATTCAAATGCACAGTGGGTGCTGATTGCATTGGTCCTGAGGTTTGACAATTAAGTGATGTTCTTTATTAATTTATCACCCCTGAACATGAAAATACCAATTTTCCCATCACCCTCAGTTTTTTCTACCCCTCCCAATCAATGGCAGTCTATTTACTACTTGCTGCAAAATCTATGATATGTAGTGTAATTTACAAAAATGTGCAACACTTCTTGTTTGCAGGATGTTGAAGTACAGGGGGATGATGATGATGATGATGACGATGATGATTGGTTTGTGGGGCGCTCAATTACGAGGTTATCAGCGCCCGTACTAAGACCCAATTTTTACACAGTCCAATTTTGTCCACAGTCCAATCTAGACACTGTCACGAATGATGATGATGATGATGTTGAAATGATAGGGACAACACAAACATCCAGTCCCTGGGCAAAGGAAATCCCCAACCCGACCGGGAATCAAACACGGACCCGATAATCCAGAGGCAGCAACACTAGCCTGTAAGACCACGAGCTGTGGACAAGTACAGGGGGAGAACGAACTTCAAAGTTGATGTTCCATTATCGCCACAGAAATTAACAGTTCAGTGAGTGCAAGAGCTAGAAGGAGGTACTTAAATATGCTGTTGTGAGTGGTGTTACTTCATTGAAGCTGTGTTCAAAATGCCACAAAGGCTGTGTGTGAATAGTGCAGAGACACTTTGTGACGTATGCGGAATGTATGTGATAATTAAAAGAGATCAATATATAACAAAATTTGTGCAGAAAACATATTTTGCTTATTTTGGCATGAAGCTTGGAGGTCATAGCAAGTCATTTGCTCCATACACTGCATATTATACATGCGTGGACCAATTAAGAAAGTGGTGTGAAAATAAAATGAAGTTTTTGAACTTGGCTGTTCCCACGGATGGCGGAAACAGTAAGATCATGTCAATGATTGTTACTTCTGTATGATTAAAGTAGCAGGATACAACAAAAGAAACATGAAAAAAGGTCTATCTGTTCTTAGATTTGGTGATTAGACCTGTCCGTCATGGTCTAGGGCTGCTGATCCCCTTTCCACCAATATCAATGAATGCATTTGACTTTTCTGAACTGAATGTAAGTCATGAAGGTAGTGATATCATTAGTCCGAGTGTAGTGCTGACAGTAACCCAAATCCTCTTACTCAAACACAACTTCCCAACTTGATGAAAGATTTGGGGCTCTCAAAAGATACGGCACAACTTCGGAAATTATGTCTCAGTGAAAACAGTTTACTTGCATACGGTACAACATATTCAATGTAAAGAAATCGTCTTATGGCTTTAGGAATTCTTTGTTGAACACTGGTTAATGATATTCTGCAAAAAAATCATCAGATTAGTGATTGAAGTTGAAAAGTATGACAGAGAGCAATTGGAGCTATTTATCGATTCCTCAAAGCAAAGTTTAAAAGCAGTATTGCTACATACTGGAAATGAACAAGCACCAATTCCAGTGTACTTAAAAGAGACATATAGAACCATGAAAGTACGTCTTTAAAAATGTGAAATATGAAGAACACCAATGGCTCGTATATGGTGACTTCAAAGTGATTGACATTCTTCTCGGCCAGCAAGAAGGATACACCAAGATGCCTTGCTATGTGTGTGAATGAGACAGTAGAACATAGCCCTTCATGAGCACTGTGGCCTATAAGGAAAAACCTGTGATTGAAGAACTTCATGGATGAGCATTTGGTTAATCCAAGGCACATTTTGCCTCCACTGTACATCATATTGGTGTTGAGGTTGAGAGAGAATTAAGATAGGCTGTTTTGGCCATGAGCCCAGATCATGAAAATATCGTCAATGAACCTTAACCAGACTAAGGGTTTGGCATTTTGGGAGGCTAGGAAGGTCTCCTCTAAATGGCTCATAAACAGGTTGACGTAGGAGGGGTGCCATGTGGGTGCCCATAGCTGTGCTGCAGATTTGTTTGTATACCTTCCCTTCAAAGGAGAAGTAGTTGTGGCTTAGGATAACATTAGTAATGCCTCTGAGGAATGAATTAGTGGGTTAGGAGGGTGAAGAATGTTGGGAAGGTTAGTGTTCAGTAGCGGTAAGACCATGGTCATTAGGGGTGTTGGTGCATAGGTAGATGGTGTCAACAGTGATAAGTAATCCAGGAGGTGAAGGGGTCCCTACTCATCACTGTTGATGCCAGCTACCTATACACCAATATCCATATCTGATGCTCTTACCACTATTGAACACTACCTTACCCATTCAGACTCCAAACCCACTACTTCATTCCTTATATGCCTTACTAACCTTATACTAACCTACAACTACTTCTCCTTTGAAGATAAGATATACAAACAAATCTGCAGCACAGCCATGGGCACCGACATGGCACGCTGCTATGCCAACCAGTTTATAGGACATCTACGGGAGACCTTCCTAGCCTCCCAAAATGCCAAACCCTTAGTCTGGTTAAGATCCATTGATGATATCTTTATGATCTGGACTCAGGGCCAAAGCAGCATACCTTCATTCCTTAACAATCTCAACATTTTCTGTCCCATCCCCTTCATGCCTCCTTCCTAGAAGTTGACCTCCTCCTCTCTGATGGCTCCATCCACACCTTTGACCACTATAAACCCACCAAACACTTATCTACATTTCGAGAGCTGTCATCCCTTCACACCCAAAAAATCCCCCCCAGACAGCCTGGCCACAAAGTGACAAGATCTCTCTTGCTCCGTGTGCTTAGGGTCTCACCACAGCCTTCACAGACAGGCACTATCCTCCATACCTAGCCTGCAAACAGATCTCCCATGCCATTTCCCCTCACACCCCGAATCCCCCCACCAGCCACATGGGAGTGTCCCCTTCGTCACCCAGAACCAGCCCAGACTAGAACAACTGAATCACATCCTTTGCCAGGGCTTTGATTATCTATCATCATGCCCTCAAATGAGGGCCATTATACCGAAGATACCCACCCCTCTCAAAAGCGGTGTTCTGTCGCCCACCCAACCTCCACAACATCCTAGTCCATTCCTATGCCAATCCCAATCCCTTGCCACAAGGATCATATCCCTTTGGAAGACCCAGGTGCAAGAACTACCCAATCCACTCATCCAGCACTTCCTGTTCCATTCCTGTCACAGGTTTATCCTACCTCATCAGGGGTCAGGCCAACTGTGAAAGCAACCATGTCATTTACCAACTCTGCTGCAATCATTGCACAGCTTTTCATATTGGTATGACTACCAACCAACTGTTCACCAAGATGAATGGCCACTGCCAAACTGTGGCCAAGAGCAAAGTAGACCACCCAGTGACACAACATGCAGCTGAGCACAATGTGCTTGATTTCAATGGCTGCTTTAGTACCCAAGTCATCTGGGCCTTACCAGATGGGAGTTGCCCTTACAATACATTTTCCACTCCCATAATTATTCTGCCCTCCATCTATCACACACTGTCACCACCCCCTTCGTCCAACAGTTTCCACACCCTCTGTCCTATCATCTCTTAATCATGTGTTCCAGACTATTCTTTCACTGGCCTCTGCCAATGCAACAGCCCATTTTTCCCTGTTTCTCTCTTTTCTGCTCCTTTTTTCCCCACCTCCCTGCCCCATAACCTTCTGAGACTGTGCCTGTCAGCAATCTAGTCCCTGCACACTCCACCAGACAGCATTTCTCTGCCCTTCACCCATAAACTACTATCCTTTCCCCGTCCCCCAAACTCCCCTCCCCTCCCTCCCAGTTTGCTGCTACCATTGCATGTGATGGTTTAGTTGCATTCCAGCCTTTGCTTCTGGAGTTGGTGATCATGTGTGCGTGAGGTGTGCTTGCTTGCCTGCATGCACGCATGCCTCTGTGTGTGTGTGTGTGTGTGTTTCTCTTTTGCAGTGAGGGCTATGGCCGAAAGCTTTGTGTAACTGTCTTAATTGCGCCTGGCTGCAACTTAACGTGTCTTCTTTATGGTAAGTATCAGTCCACCTTTTCCTACATTGTTAAAAACTAAAACTTCTATCTCTAAATTTGAGCGAGTTATGACATGTTGAATACAGGGCTATTACAAATGATTGAAGCGATTTCATAAATTCACTGTAGCTCCATTCATTGATATATGGTCACGACACACTACAGATACGTAGAAAACCTCATAAAGTTTTGTTCGGCTGAAGCCGCACTTCAGGTTTCTGCCGCCAGAGCCCTCGAGAGCGCAGTGAGACAAAATGGCGACAGGAGCCGAGAAAGCGTATGTCGTGCTTGCAATGCACTCATGTCAGTCAGTCATAACAGTGCAACGACACTTCAGGACGAAGTTCAACAAAGATCCACCAACTGCTAACTCCATTCGGCGATGGTATGCGCAGTTTAAAGCTTCTGGATGCCTCTGTAAGGGGAAATCAACGGGTCGGCCTGCAGTGAGCGAAGAAACGGTTGAACGCGTGCGGGCAAGTTTCACGCATAGTGATGTGAAAGATTCAGTGTTTAAACCTCCTCTACCAAGAAACGTGCCAGAACTGCGAGCTCGCGTCAACAATGCTTTCGAACTCATTGATGGGGACATGCTGCGCCGAGTGTGGGAGGAACTTAATTATCGGCTTGATGTCTGCCGAATCACTAAAGTGGCACATATCGAACATTTGTGAATGCCTAAAAAAACTAAAAGTTTTTGTATGTGTGTGCAAAGCATTGTGAAAATATCTCAAATAATAAAGTTATTGTAGAGCTGTGAAATCGCTTCAATCATTTGTAATGACCCTGTATTTGAGATGGGAAAGAGGTGTTTTTCTCAAAACTTCTTTCATGATTCTTAAACCAATTGCTAGTGCCGATTGTCGTTATGCTACCCATAGCAGCTCACCCACTGTGCTTTTTTCTTATTTATTATTATACCTACTCCTGCTTTACCTCAATCTGATTTTGTATTTTTAACCCTTTACTCACCTGACCAGGAGCCTTGTTCCTCCATGCTCCTACCAACTATGATATGTAGTGTAATATACAAACTACCAACCGCCAGCAATACCTCCACTTCGATAGCTGCTACCAATTCCATACCAAAAAGTCCTTTCCATACACACAGACCCGTGACCATCGCATCTGTAGTGATGAGCAGTTCCTCTCGAAATATACCGAGGGCCTCACTGAGGCCTTCACAGAGTGTAATTACACTCCTAGTCTTGTACAAAAACAGATCTTTCATGCCTTATCTTTCCAGTCACCCACCATCTCCCAAAGTCCCACCATCTCCCAAAGTCCCACCATCCGGCCACAGAGGAGCACCCCTCATGACTCAGTGCCACTCAGAACTAGAGCAACTGAATCACATTCTCCGCCAGAGTTTCAGCTATCTCTCGTCATGCCCTGAAACGAGGAATGTCTTACCCACTATCCTTCCTACCCCTCCCACAGTGGTATTCTGCTGCCCACCAAACCTACTTAATTTCTTTGCCCATTTCGACACAAACATTGCTCCCAACCCCTTTCCTCATGGCTCATACCCCTGTAATAGATGTATGTGCAAGACCTGTTCCATACACCCTCCCATCAGCACCATCTACTCCAGTCCGGTCATAAGTATCACCTATCCTGTCAAAGGCAGGGCTACACGTGAAACCAGTCATGTGATCTACAAGCTAAACTGCAACCACTGCACTGCTTTCAATGTGGGCATGACAATCAACAAACTGTCTGCCCACATGAGTGGACAAGAAAACTATGATCACAAAACACCTGGACCACCCTGTTACTCACCATGCTGCCCAACACAACATTCTTCATTTCAATGACTGTGTCACAGCCTGTGCCACTAGGATCCTTCCCACCAATAGGCGTCCATTTCTGATGAAGGCCTTGTTGGACAAAAGCTCACTTTCTGAGTAGCAACTATTCTTTTCAAAATATTGTCGCATTCTATCCTAGATTTTCCATAGAGGGATGAAGATTAGTAATGCTTCATTTAAACCATTAACTTATGAGTACAAGTGTGTGGAACAATGAATTAATGGTTAGATGTCTTGTTGAAAGGACAGAGACTGAGTCACATACAGGAACAATGAAAAAGAATATTAGAAATATTCCAGCTTTCGGACAACTCCTTCACAAGTACAGAACACAGACATTCACCCAAGCACAGCTCACAAAAACATGGACACTGTCTCTGGGTGCTAAGGCCCTATGTAGTGGTAGCAATCTATCCCTTCCATATTACTGTTAGTCCATGCTGGGCTTACCCCCATTGGATGCGTTGCTATCTACTGAGTACCATCTAAATGTAAGGTAGAAATAACTTCTGATACAGACACATTACAGTTAATAAAGAATTTAAGAAAGAGACTGGAGATTAGTATGACTGGAATGATACAGAAAATCTGGTGTGGAATAATTTAGATGAAGTAGCCTAATTGTACAATTTTTTACTAATCAAATTTATTTTAACAGACTGATGCTGGAGCACAGAAACATACAACAGGAAAACAACATTCACACTAGCTTTCAAGTCCTAGCTTTTTTTTTTTTTTTTTATTCCAAAAGTATACATTCACTTACAAAACCACACAGACACCGCAATTTACACTCCTGTGGCCATGTCAATACGGGTTATTAATTATTAAAAGCAGTTGCCTGAGCTCATGGAGTTGGGGAAGGGGGGGGGGGGGGGAGGGGGTGTAGGGAGGACACACAGATGGGGTAGAAGGAAAGAGGCAGGGCTTTAGACAGGTAACTCCACAACCACACAAGCTTCTCCTTCCCTTCATTTACACTTTCTTCCATTTCCCTCTTCCTGTATCTCTTTCTGACCTACGCTCTAATCCATCTTGTGAGGGGTATAGTCATCTGTTCAAAGACCTGTGTCCTACCCTGCCCCCCTTCCCACCGCCATCAATTCAGGCAATTGTTTTCAATTATCAATCTTCCCATGGTGACAGGAGTGTTCGTTTGGATGTCCATGTATTTTTGCTAGAGAAAGCAAGAGCCTAAAAGCTAGTGTGAATGCTGCTTCCTGTTGTGCATTTCTGTGCTCTGTGCATCAGTCTAACAAAGGTGAGTGGTTGCCTTTCCCTTATTTTACACATTGCTCCATCCAGGAATATCCATTATTGTTATTCAACATTATTTTAACACATTCATGCTGACACTGAGAATTCTCTCTCAAACTGTGGGAAGGTACAGGAATTCATGATTCCGTTCATCTGGCAGTGATGTTTTTCCTGTTTCTCACAGTGGTCATATTCAAAGGCTCTAGGCTGCTATTTCAATACAATGATCTTTTGTTTTGAAAATGGTGTAAGTCCATTCTTTTAAAACAATAACGGATAACAAAAATAATTTTTCTACTAAATGAACTACAAATTGTGATTTTTTTCCTCAGAAAACTGTCTTGTTGAAAGGTCACACAATTGTATCCACAACTGTTCGTTGCACCTGGTTGTTAAGTAATACCTCATAAGTTAGTGTTATGCTGGTAGCATAATTGGTACATTCAAGTGAGAGGCACACTGCACCTGATGGAAGGGTCTAGCATCAGCCACTGGTGGTACACACTAGTGTGAATCAGTTAACACATGTATTTTGAGGCCATGTTTCAGAGTTTGTTGCCTTTTGATTTCATCTTCTGAAGATTTTTTTGTTGGACACCCTCAAAAACTAGGACCAATCTGGGGAAATCAAGACATATTCCAGCCCTAGTTGTGGGTGCAAAGGTGAGCGCAAGGATATATGAATAAGAAAGAAACCTTGCCTCATTTTAGCGACAGTTTGTATCCCATCATACAGGCAATGTGCGATGATGTCCACAAATGAAAAATCATTAGAATATTCAGCCATTTATTTGTGTGGAAAGTAAGTATTTTGTACAGAAAACTACATCACCAGTTACATTCATACGTAGTGTCATAGCTACTAAAAATTCACAAGCACAAATTTCCAGGACTATCAGTATGGCATTAGAAATCTGTTTGTTGCTACAAGGTATTAATTTTTATCAGTTTGTTTTAAAACCGTGTAAATTTTTTCTGTTTAAATTGTTATTTTCTGTGTTAGTATTGTGTGTGTGAATTTTTTCAGTTGATTTCAAACATCTTTATGATGTTACAGCAGGATATGTAACAAACTTCAGGCTTATTTCAATTTCTCTTCAGATGAGTCAACCAATATATTGCTTCCTCATAGGCATATCTCGCAAGAAGACCGTGAATGTAGAAATTAGAGAGAATATATCTGACAGGGGAGCTTAGCAGCAATTGTTCTTAAGTGCACAACATTCATGACTGCAACAAGGAAACAGGGTCACACACCAGACAAGAAAGCGAGTTGATATTGCATTGTCATCCAGTTCTGAGTTAAGTTTAAAGTTTCAAGTCTCCAGTTTATCAGGAAATTAGTTACAAATCAGTTTCAAAATTTGTACAAAAAACCAACCGAATAAAAATGCATTAAAAACTGATTGTTCATTTACATATACACACATTTACAGTGTGGCACAAGCTATTAAAATTTAAAACCAATCAAAAATTGATATTTACTGCCACAAGTATGAAAATTCATCTCAGTAAGTATATACATTTTGAATGTGGATTATTTTTAAAAATATACTTTATACATGTCTGCTTGAAATAAGATACCGTACATTGTCTCCAAGAAAGTTGTCAACCCTAGCCATGTTTCGTGTATAACCGAAAAGGCTGAGTATGTAAATAAAATCACGCAAACCCACTGAGGAAGTGAAAACATTCATAAATGGTGAGAGAGTGAAAACATTAATATAGTGACATGGCTGCTGATACTAGTTTCATTTGAACAAAGTAATAGTCAACTGACCCATCACTAGGCATGAGTACCCCCAGTGAACTGTGATAGGACCACTATTATTTTGTGTGTACATCAGTGATCTAGTGGACTGGATGGGCAGTAAACCACAGTTGTTTCCAAAAGTTGAGTGACTGTGGGACGACACAAGGTGACTTGGACAACATTTCTCGGTCTGATGTATGGCAGTGACTCTAGATAATGAAAAATTTAAGTTAATGCAGATGAGAAAGGTAAATAATAAAAAAAAAAAAAAAAAAATCACATGATGTACGAATAGAGCATTAGTAATTTACTGACACAGTCACATCAATTAAATATGTAGGCACAACACTGCAAAGTTATATGAAATGGAACAAGCATGTAAGAACAGTAGTACAGAAGGCGAATGCTCTACATCGATTTATTGGGAGAATTTTAGGAAAGTATGGTTCATCTGTAAAGGAGACCATTTACGGAATGCCAGTGCAATCCATTCTTGAGTATGGCTAGTGTTTGGGATCCTCACCACAATGGATTAAAGAAATACAACAAAGTGGGCTGCTAGATATGTTACCAGTAGGTTCCATTGACAAGTGAGTATTACCGAGATGGTTCGTGAACTCAAGTAAGAATCCTCTTGGGTAGATGTTCTTTTCATGGAAAACTGCTGAGAAAACATAGAACCAGCATTTCAATCTGACTGCAGAATGACTGTCAATGCCAATGTACGTATCACTTAAGGACCACAAAGATCAGAGAAACTAGGCTCGTAAAGATGCATATACACAGTTTCTTTTCCCCCACTATGTCTGCAGGTGGGACAGGAAAGAAAATGACAGCAGTACAATGTACCCTCCACCACACACACCATATGGTGCCTTGCAGAGTATATAGGTGGATATAAATAGCAATACCGAGGGTGCAACCACAATGGAGAGGTATTGTGGAGAGGACAGACAAGCAACAGTCTTGTCTGGACGATTGATCTGGCCTTGCAACATCTGCCGACAAGGACTTACTGTGCTCGTATTGTGAACAGGTAAAAGCAAGGGGGAAACTACAACAGATAATTTTTTTCTCCGAGGGTATGCAGCCCGGCTCTGATTTAATGATGGGGCATCCTCATGAGCAAAATATTCTGGAGATAAGATAGTCCCATTCAGCTCTCTACACAGGGACTATTTAGTAGGCCATCAGGAAAAACCAAAATGTGTTATGCATCTACACTCTGCAAACCACTGAAATGCATGGCAGACTATGTGCCACTGTACCAGTTATGTCTTTCCCTGTATCAGTTGCCTTTTTCCCCGTTTCACTGAAGTTTGGAGCATGGCACAAACGATTGCTTAAATGTGTCTGTGTGCACTGTAATTAATCTTGTCATTATCCCTGCGGAAATGATATCTAGGGGGTTGTAATAACGGCTTAGATTCAACACGAAGATGGTAGTACCAGTGTTCACAGTAGGTTTGAGGGGTAGTTTGGGTTTATCTGCAAGTGTGCCAGTTCAGTTCTTTCAGCACCTTCACGAGACTCTCCCTTGGGTCAAACCTGTTGTCGATTTCTGCTGCCCTCTGTATCCATTCAATATCCCAGTAGTACTATTCAGTACAGGTTCTGCTCACTTGAGCAATATTATAGCATGGAAAACAGTTTTGTATGCAGTCTTTTAGACTGCTCGCATTTCCCTAGTGTTCTACTGATGAACCCCTGTCCAAAACCTGCTTTACCTATGCCAGCCTACAAACTTATGAGAAAAAAGGTTGCTACTCACCATGTAGTGGAGATGCTGGGTCGCAGATAGACACAACAAAAAGACTCACTCACGCGGACGCACACAGCAAGCGTATTACTGAAGGCCTTAATGGCCGAAACCTTTAACTGTGAGAGTCTTCTGTTGTGTCTATCTGCAACTCAGCATCTCCGCCATACGGTGAGTAGCAACTGTCTATCATAATACTGTTACATTCCATCCCGGATTTTCCATTGTTTGACTCCAGCCTACAAACTGTCACACAAAGGTACTGTATTTGTACAGATCAGTGTGGAATGTCTTATCCCTTAATAGGGTAAATAAGTGAGTTTGAGCAACAAAATAATATACTTTCCTTTTACTTTGGCCATCAGCAGAGTTTTAACATCCTATTGGCAATGCAGTCATTAGCACAAGCTCTTATTACAAAAGGATGGGGAAGGAAATCAGTTGTGCCCTTTTCAAAAGGAGCTTCCTTGCATTTGCCTGGAGTGAATCAGGGCAATCAAACCAAAATCTGGATGGCAGAAAGGAATAAGAATCTTAGTCATGCTGGACATGGGTCCAGTGTACCACTGCCGAAGTAGAGGCGATGTAAAATGCAAACCAGCAATAGCATGAACAGCATTTCTAAAAGAGGAATTTGTTAACATCTAATATCAATTTAAGTGTAAAGAAGTCTGCTGAAGAGTATAGGCTTGTATTTACATGACTCTTTGACAATAAGCAGTTTAGACAGAAAACAGAGGCTACACTGATGAAACAGCCATAATAAGTCATACACAACATTCCTAAAATACATGTATCACTCATCAGATGCAAGCCTCTTCAGAAATGTAGTCGCCAAAGGCCAAACTTTAAATATATCTGGCTGTGGATAGCACAACTGTCAGATGTATTTGAGGCGCCAGGAACAAATATTTCCCCTTTGTTTTGAGGAACAAAAAAGAAATTTTTAGACCCATGATTTCTTCATCACTGATAACAATACGAACGACAAGTATTATTTAATTGGATAGATAAAAATCTATTCACCAGGTTGAAGGGGAAGGAAGAAGGGTGAAGGAAAAGAACTGGAGAGGCCTAGGAAAAGGGGTAGATTTTGGGGAAAGTCACCCAACTGCGGGGTACAGGATGAGAAGGAAAGATAGATTGTTGGGGACCCCTTCGGACAAGATCTGAAAACCTGAGAGCTTAAAGGTTGAAGACAAGGTAATATGCAAGACAGATTACTACTTAAACATCGTGCACAACTTAATAAGAGTGAGAAGTTGAGTGTGTTGTACATAACAGAGGTGGGAGGGAGTGCTGAAAAATAGAAGCAAAAGGCCATGAAAGATGTAGAAAACTAAAATGGAGTGAAGCAAAGAGTAGTTACAGTGAAGAAAAGCTGAGACTGAAGATATTGATGTAAATTAAGGCCAGATGGATGGCGAGAACCTAGGGCATGTTTTTAGTGCTGGTTCCCACCTGTGGAGTTCTGAGGAACATGTCTGGGGGAAGAATCCAGATGGTGCGTGTGATGGAACAGGCACTGAAGTGAACAAATGTCATGTTGTAGAGCATGTTCTGTAACAGGATATTGCGAGTTGCCAGTATATACCCTCTGCCTATGCCCATTCATCCTAATTGATAATTTGATGGTAGTCATACTGATGTAGAAGGCTAAACAGTGTTTATATAAGTTACGCAGAGGACAGGTTAGGGTCATGTTACAGGGACCTGAGGAAGGGTTGTGACAAAATGCTGGACGTGAGGAATTATGTGAAGGCTTGTAAGGCATGATTTTCAGGCAGTGGTGGTTTATCAAGTTCCAGTTGTGATCTGAACTGTTCAAGGCAGGGTTCAATGTCAGGTTTGTTGTTGGAAAGGTTTTGGGGTTGGGTTACAAAGTGATACTTCCGACAGATATTAAACGTGAAGGAAATTAGGTCCTTCATCAAAGCACCATGATCAAACACAGGTTTAGAGCTGAAAGCGAGGTCCTCAGATAATACAGGAGAGCAGAGTGCTTTAGATGAGATGTTAAGGACACTACAGTTGTGACTGGTTCTTGTGATTATCAGTCATTCTTGGTCTGGGAGGCAGTGGTGAAGGCAGTGGAATGTTGAGGTTGTCCAAGCTCTGTAGGACAGGAGTGGTGGTTGATGGTGTCGCTGTTTTGGGAGCTGCAGGGGGACAGGAAGGGAAATACCACTGTTCAGGTAGTTCAGGGGAAGGTGGGATAGCTTTTTGAGGTGAAGTCTGGCACGTTGTTGCAGTTTGAAGTCACTTTGGCAGGGGTAGATAAGTCTGGTGGAGTGGAAATTTGCTGATGAGGCATATAAGTCACAGATTAGCCAGGTGGAAGCAAGAGATTGCTGTATTTGCAACTGTAAAAGAGCCTGGTGTAGGGTAGAATTGCATCCAGAAACAGGGACTTTCAATGTTAGGCCTTTTGGAGTAACTCCAAGACACAAGCAGGTTTCAAGAAACAAGAAATTGGACTTTAGTTTTGACAGTGCAAAGGCACGTTTTCAAAAGGAAAGGATGTAATATGAGATGGGATTCATCATGGCAACAGGGGCCAATTTGCAGAGTTAAAAACTGTGCGAGGGGGGGGGGGGGGGGGAGCAGACCATGGGGAAGAGAGAAATGGAAGGAAAGCACAAAAAGAGTTGTAAAAATTAGATAAATTCATACCAAAATCTTTAATAATCTATATTGATATGAAAAATGGTGAAAGGAAAAATCAATCGGGGAAAGTCGTCAAAAAAGACAATTTTAGAACTAGGTAAACAGAAAGTGAAAGTTATGGGAGAAAATGTAAACTACTTAGCTTGGCAATTAAAAGTGATGTAAGAGACAGCAATTGATCCGAATGATTTGCCAAAAAATAAACGCACAAAAACATGAAAGAATTATGTATAAACAAGAGAAGTGGATGGTGGGGAAAAAACCAGCTGTCCAATTTGTGAAAAAATTGGCAATAGACAATCAGAAAAATGCAATGCAGTGTAATGAATTATTTATGCAAATTGGTAAACAATGGAATTATTATAATCTAATAAAAATGAAAGTGGAACTGTCTACGAGCAGAGAAATCAGTACACAAAGTGTTGATTGACATAAATAAACGAATGGATTAGCACATAAGGTAAGAAACCTATGACAGTTTGAACAAGACCGATGACAACAAAGAATGACGAGAGGGTTAAATAAGAAGAAATGATGGCCACATGGGCTAATAAAACAACGAAACCATCAACAACTGATAAAATTATTTAGTTTGATCTACTCGCTAAGCGGCAGCAGAACACACACATAACAGACTGTTATGATTGGCAAGCTTACAGAGCTAGTGGTTCCTCCTTTAGGCACAAGGGTTGAAGGGGAAGGAAGAAGGGTGAAGGAAAAAGACTTTAGAGGTCTAGGAAAAGGGGTGGATTTTGGAACAATCTCACAGAACTGTGGGTCAGGGGAGACTTACCGTACGGACTGAGAAGGCAAGTGCTTGTTGGGGAAAGCATCGGATGAGACTTAAAAACTTGAGAGCTTAAAGGTGTTGTATAGCATAACCTCTAACATGGCATTTGTTACCTCGGCACCTGTTTCACCACACGTGCCATCTGGATTCTTCCCCAGACACCAGTTTCTCAGAACTCCGCAGGTGGGAACTAGCACTGCAACACGTGCTTGGTTCTCGCCACCCACCTGGCCTTAATATACATTAATATCTCCTTTCTCAGCTTTTCTTCACTGTAACTACTCTTTGCTTCGTTTCAGTTTTCTGCATCTTTCATGCCCCTCCACCTCTGTTACATACAATGCACTTAATATGAGTGGGAAGCTAAGTCATGCACGATGTTTTAGTAGTAATCTCTGTCTTGCATATTACCCTGTCTTCCACCTTTAAGACCTTAGGTTTTCGAATCTCTTCCGATGCAGCCTCCAACAATCAGCCTTTCCTTCTCATCCCGTACGGTAAGCCTCCCCTGACCCGCGGTTCTGGGTGACTTTCCCAAAATCTAGGAAAAGGTGTTTTTCTAGACCTCTAGTCCTTTTCCTTCCGCTTCAACTCTTGCCTGAAGGAGCCACTGGCTCCAAAAGCTTGCCAATCACAACAGTCTTATGTGTGTGTTCTGCTGCTGCTGCTGCTTGGTGAGGAGACTATCTATACAGTTAAATAATTGTCAATAACCGATTGTTTTCATTGTCATAAATACAAGTATTGTATGTTTGTCATCCAACCCTACTTCTGGCTACAAATATCTGTAAGGGGGCAGTCAAATGAAAAAGACATGGGGGAAAAAAGTAAAGTGTCTTATTTCAAAATTGCATCAAATGCACTAATTTGAAAAAAAAAAAAAAAAAAAAAAAAAAAAAGAAAAAATACATCTTACATCATTGATTTTGAAATTTGTTTTGGCCTTGGGAAATTTAACAGCATTGTTTATTAATTTACTGATTAGGAGAGTCAAGGAGATGTATCACATAGTGCCCACTTTGGTTACGCTTGTTAGACCATGTCTTCATAACTGTTGCCCGAGGGTGTCTTAACAATATTGGACTACCTCAGAAATCATGGTACGTTTGTTTTACATTTACTGTCTCTTCAGGAACTATATTCATGGGAATAGAACATGCTGTTACAGACAAAGGATTTGTTTTTAGTGCATCTTGCCAGAAACTGATTATAGATCTGGGGAAGATACGGTCATGGAAATCAAAATGCATCCTTGTGACCACTGTACCAAAGGTTAGAGATACTTTTATCACCAGGTAGGGTCTCTCACACACACACACACACACACACACACACACACACACACACACACACACACACAGTAAAAATATTAATTACAAAGGTTAGAGATACTTTTATCACCAGGTAGGGTCTCTCACACACACACACACACACACACACACACACACACACACACACACACACAGTAAAAATATTAATTACAACCTCAGAAAGATTAATTAGTTTCTGTCTGCAGCTACTTATCTGCAGTCTTGGTACAGCCAAATTCCCATGCCACAGTAACAGCATGTCGCTTGAATAGCCAAAACAAAATGACAGCTCATCTGGCTCCTATCAGTGACATGGGGAATTATATGTGTACCAGAACACACATTAATCTACAAACAAACTTTGAGGCAATAATTTTATAAATTTGTAATGACCTCTCATACGACTGCTGAGCATTCACTCCACAATTAAGCCACACATAATTATTAGTGTGATTATTTTATTCTAATTTGACAAGTCATTTTCAGTAGGGTTTCCTTTAGATCCAAATTTTATACACCCGACCTTTTATTCGGTGTTACAGTTTTGAGCTGTCAACAGGCTTATTAGATATATAGTATATATAGTTATTTATTGTATTCTTTGATTTATTTTTAGATTTTATATTTCTCAGGAAGTTTAATGAAGAAAATGAACATCGGCTACAAGAACTACTACAAGTAGTTTTAGATAACTGTTCAAATGCTAGTTCCTGTGACTCCAAGAGCGAAGAAGAGAAAGTTTCTCAAGGAAGTGAAGAAAGTGATTTGGTGCAAGAGTATTTTTTAGGATTCAGAAGAGCCAAAATCTGCTGTAGCAGCTCCTACACAGTCATCTGAGGTACGTGCAATTTTTTGTGTGTCCAAAGATGGTACAAAATGGGTGAAAGATTGTCCTAGGCAAAGTGTTTGTATTCGTTCAGAAATTATTATTACCAATTCTCCAGGTGTAAAAGGTATTACAAGATAATATCATTATGTTAATTAAAAGAAAGTGTAATTTTGTTCGAATTTTGTATGAAAAACTGCTAAACTTCGGAAAATTATACTTTTTCTGAGAAAATATAAACACTGCATTATTTCATTCAAAAGAAAGTTTTATATCTCAAACATAGTATTTTACTTACTCTTCTTGTTTAATAGACACCATTGTTACAATCCCAAGTAAAAAATTACTTCATACACGATTATAGTATCAAAAATTCATTATCAGAGTTTCAGGTAGATCATACCCACCAACACAGCTGGTATAACAATTTCTCACCTCATTCACGACAGGTTAATGTTCATAATATTTTCAACAATACACCTTAACATTTCAGAAGAGAATCAACTCACTTATTCAGAACCTAAGAGCTTCTTTCAGTTCTGAAACAACACACCAAATATTTCTTGTTTTCCATTTAACTGCTCCCTAAAAAGACAACTTTCCGCTTCATCAAAAGTGTTAGTTCAACAAACAAACATCATTGCCCATTTGACATTTCTTCTATGCTCAACTAAATAAATACAATGATGCAGTGGAGAAAGAATATTACGAAGGTAAAATAAAATAATTCACATCAAGATACAAATATTTAAGGTGCACATAGTACCAGCTATATTGCTGTAAATTTAGCAAATTTCTGTGCAAGCAACTCATTCTCTCCTCTCTCTCCCCCCCCCCCCCCCCCCCCCCCCAAAGACATATGTACTTCACCCAAAAGAAGCAACTCAATGTGTTGCCGGCATGGATAACAATATGCCTTACAACTTGCCGTAAGAATTAAAGTATACCGTATTTATTCATGATAGGCACCACCAGAACGAAAGGTTACCCACATTACAGTCATTGCCGGTACATTCTTGTTACTGCCATGTCACTGTTAAATGAGACTTCAAGAGTAATCCTTTATGTAAGGGTCATGAGGCAGAACCGATGCAACTTCAAATGCAGATATAACCTTAGTTGTCATTTGCTGTCTTTCTGAGCAGAATTCAGTGTCCTCCCAAATTTCACCACCACATACTGATTAGTTTGCCTCAGTGGAAGAGATATTAATGTAACAATGGGCCAACTATTTGCACAAAACAGTGATTAAATAAGAGATGTATTATTTTTCTAAGAATTGAACAAAATACAGAAGCTTCACCAACTATACTTACTACTTAGATGATAAACTGCCACTCACCATACACTTTTTTCAATGAAGAACACTGCTATATGTGTAAGCTTTCAGCCAGAAGGCCTTCCAAAACAGAAAAAACACATGCTCATGCACAAACGACCACAAGCCCTTTGGCTTAAAGCCTTTTCTTTGTGCTGAACTGCCACTCAGCATCTCCCCTAAATGGTGAGTAGGAATCTTTTCTTTTCATAATACTGTTATTGCATCCATGACTTCCCATTTGATGAACAGTACTTACTATCACATCAAATATTATTTGATTTTTCACCAACCTGGAATCAGTTTCTTCTTTTTGTGGATAACAGTATGCGAAAATAAATCCAACAGATAATTATGCTGAACAATGTTTCTCTCAAACTGAAAAATTGCTATTTCAATCAAGCACGGGATCTCCAAACATTCAGGAAACAACTGGGTACTAAAGAAAGAACCAAATGTGCTTTACATTTTCTTTATTCGAGATTCCGTAGTTATCAGAAAATTGAGTTACGAATGAAATGGCAGGACTTTTATTAACACTGATAAAATAACTATTTCTGACAGCTAAAATGCTTAGAAAAATATATAAGTACTTTAATTTCAAGAATTTTAATAATTTACATTCCCGCAATGCTTCTTTAAAATAAAGTGTTCAAAAAAAATAGTGCTCTATGTAAATATCAAATTACCTCTGGCTACTTCCCTTTCTTTACACATTACTGTAAATGCTCACAAAAAATATTCAATGTGCAACACCAAATCTATGTTAGTACAAACCACATGTTAAATCAATAAACTTATTTCTTGAAATCTAAAATTTGAATGCATTATATAATAAGCAGATTTACAGCTTGGACCTTCTGGTACATGCAAAATAACTAAAATATGCACAATGAGTAACAACTGATGTTTTAAATTCATACATTTTAAAAAACTTCTCCATTTATTCTCTTTTCAACAGGAACAAGGCAAATAGTTTATAGATAATTTTGTTTCCAGCTATCAGGACAAGACACTCTTCCTACAGGCTCTAGATACTTTTTAACTTCCAAGCCTGTTTCAGAGTAAATACAAAGGAAGCATTGTATGGGTAACAGTGGAAATTATCTGGATGCACCAGTCAGGATACTTCCTATATTTACAAGATTATTTCAGTTTTAAGCACCAATAATCATCACTATTGGTTACAAAAGAGGTAACATGAGTTATGGATGAAGACAGAAATATCGCTACATTGCAGCTAAGTTTCACTGCAATGAATGCAGTTATTTTGATAATGAAAAGGGGTATTCGTTATGTAACTGGAGTCCACAAATGCACCCTATAAATACTGGAAGAAGATGGGACTTTTTAAATGGAATGCTCACTTAAGTCCTCTGAATATATTTACTGAGTATATATATTACAAAACCCTCAACTATATACTACTGTTCAATTTTGATCTCTCCAGTTCCTTCTTACAAAGAATTAATATTCCGAACAATTCACATTTTTTATTGCTTGCTTAATTTTCCACTTTTGTACACAAATGTAGTCAAGGGTTATTTACTGGAATGATTCTTTATATAAAATATCTTGTAATATCAAGAACAATAATTGCTGAACTGCTTTTAACCTCTCAAAATAGTCTTCATTTGCAGAGGAAGCAAATATTGCATTTTACTTCATATATAAATATAAAAAATTATGAAAAATATAGGGCAATTGTCTTACGTTCTGGTATTCAGAATACGGCCACTTTAACAATACTGTACAATTATTTGAAGTGAAATTGAAACCTTGAAAAGGAAAGTGAAATTAGAAAATATTTTACGACAACTTTTTCTTACTCTAGCAAATGAAGTGTTATTTTATGCCCTATACCTTTCTTAACAATTTTTATCACTAATATACCTTTCACACAGTCTTAACATCTTCACTAGAGAAAGAACTATAACATTAAACTTACCAAAGGCCACAATTTAATTGTTATCATATATGTATGTCCTGTTCCTCTGAAACAATAATGCACCGAACCATGCCACATTTCTCAAGCCATATGAAAATGTACTGTTTGCTAGGGTGAAACAGTCTATAGCACAACAGACCAAGTCCAAATTCAAAATATTTGCGCCTGTACGAATTACTGTACCAAGAAACAGCACATTAATATTTATCAGCCCTCAACAACCCTCTCAGAGCAATGCAGTTGTTACACAAGGCTTAATCAATGGACATACAAAACGTTACATTTACATATTTTCAAACTGATCAACACGGCGCTTTGTATTGCCCTTACGAATTTCACGAAGAGTCTTGTATTTGTCACGGCCTTGGCGGACATTTTCTCTGTGTATCTTATCCAAAGCAGTTTCCTTAGTCTCATCACGTGACTGTGCAAGATCCTGTTTCAAAGCCTGTAACAAGAGCAAATGATACATTTACTTTTCATCAGAGACAACTTCTTTATCATCTAATGCCCAGAGCTACTCACATATGCACACATCCCTCATGTAAACATTAGACACCCCATCACTATTCCAAGAACACAGTCATTTTATTGACTTCACAGAAGAAGCAACCTGTGTGAGGGAGTAATTCAAGCATACCTTCAACTGATCGTGGAGGCGTTCATTTCGTTCTGCCAATGTCCGTCGCTCCTCAACAGGGTCAACAATATTGTCATCCGTTGCAAGATCTCTGCTAACATCCCCATTTTCTGTTTCATCATCTTCATCATTTTCATTTTCTACAACATGATGGTGTTGAGGTGTAGTTGTAGCTGCCATCAAGGCCTGTTTAACTTCCTCTTGTTTTCTGCGTGCCTCTTCTACCTCTTCCTGCGAAACAAAAATTTTACAGAACACATACTAGTGAAAGGCAATTAAAAAATAAATAAAAAGGTACTTTGCGTAACAGTTTAACCCAATGACTGCTCACACTTTCACATAACACAGAACTTTTAATATATTGAATTGTTTAGAAAAATCATTTTTTAGAATTTCCATGACCTTCACACTAAACAAAAATGATCTACATAAACATAGAATTTATGGGCAAAAATAAAATTAGTGGTGAAAAATGTGAAAAACACTAGAACCTACAGTACACTATTCATCACCTAGATGTTATACACTGCAAGTTTTAGAACTCCTAAGTCAGTCATGTGGCCAGTTAGGCATGCAAACAGCAAAAATAAAAACATATTTTGCAAAAGTAGCACAGTTTGTGTAAGCACAAAACATGCAATTCAGTTCCATACATGCTGCTTAAACTCATAACCAGAGCCCTTATCTCCAACTGCCTGGAGATATCCATTCGGTGAGTCTTCATGTAAGAACTATTACTCAAATTGTTTTACTGAATGAACCAAATAACTTAATGGCAAGGAACACTGGAAACTAAGATTCTCAAACAAACTGAAGTATTCCAGCACAATGATTCTCATTATCGAAGTACTCTGATGTAGTATAGAAAGGAACTGTAGCAGCACTTGTGCGAGTAATTGTGTGTTTTAGTGATTCTAATTATGCACAGCTGCTTTTGCCAGAAAGAAAGGTGTGTAATTGTTAAGACAGCACAATTAATAATGAACATCCGAATGCGGAGAACACTAGAGTTTAATTAAAGATGGAGCAAATGGAAATTAAACTGTATAAGCTCATGCTGGTTTTCTTTAATAAGCAAATGAATTAGTAAATAATTATCACTGATCATCCATCAGCATCCTGAAGCAACTATTAATTAAAAACCTGGTATTCCATGTTTGTGATTCTGTAATACAGAACACTGCATAATATCTGCATGTCTGAAATTTTGCACTTTCCATAAATGTTGACATATCATATCAAATCAAATGATTAATAGAAAAAGAGTGAACAACTGCTGGACTTACAACAAGCTGTGAATGCTGCAGTCTATGGACAACAGGAATTACATGCAATGCAAGGTAATTTACTTTCACTGGAACCATCTTAAACCACTATCTTATTTGATTATGATATCCATATACTGTACAACCCAGCACTCACATTCCTAGAATTAATGCTTATCCGTCCTTCATTCCTATAACCCTTGAACTCAACCTCTCATAGTTCCTGTGTCTTACCTACCTATCCTTATCTGCTCCCACTCCAGCACTGCAAATACCTTCTGTCTGTCCAACCAACAGATCATCTAGTCTTTCCTACCCCCCCCCCCCCCCCCCCCAGGCAGAATTTGCTTACACTGCAAACAGCAACCCTATCAAGTTTCCAATTTCAGAAGGACTTTGTCCGAAAGCTTAATTAATTTTAGCAGTCTCATCATGCCTGTCTATGACAGAATGCCCCCTGTATGTGGTGAGTGGCAATCTATCCCTTCCATATTATTGTCAATCCATACTAGACTTTCAACTGTGACACTTCCCAGCAATGCCTCTACGATGTGCTGAATCAACAAACTACAAATGCCTTTCTCTACATAAGGAAAGGCAAGAGGTACTTTATCAGCAGTTAATGAATGAAGTATAGCAAAACTCTTGAAAGTTTAATAGTATTATCAGTAATGTTACAAAAAATAAAACAATGGGAAAAGAGGGTACCCTACATGAATATGGATAGATAATACCGATTTTTTTTAACATCTCAATTTAAAAAAAAAATCACTGCCTGAAACATCTGCTAAGTACTTCAATGTCACACTGTTCCATTAACATTTCCTCTTTCAACAGGATTGTCATCCACTGCTAGATAAAGGCCTCTTCCATACTTCTCCAGGCGCGACAGTCTTCAGCCACACATATCCATGTTGCTCTTCACATTTTCTGACATTCACCTAACTTAGATTATCAGGATTTTTCTTAGCTCTTTAAATGCACACTATGCATTAGCCTACCACACTGTGTCATAATTATGTTAAATAGAGCACTAATTACAATTGCCACCGCAATCAATTCCCAAGTTCTATCTCAACTCTTATCGTGCATTACCAACATTTCCTTTGAAGCACTTTAGAACTACTCCAATGGTTTCATCATTTGAAGGCCACATCTCACTGCCATTAGCAGAAAAAGCTAATGCACAATGACTGAAGTTTACCTGACATGGTTTACAAAAACCACTCTAGGGCACTAACTGACCGAGATACCAATCGTGTTAACTGGTTTTAGGACTTAGTTTGGTCTTAATGTTTGGGCCTACTTTCAAACTTGCTCAATTCACTGCTAGTCTGCACTAGAGGCAAACAATAAATGCCATCAGTAAAATAAAGATTGCTCAGAGGTAATCTATAAACACGCTTCTATTGTCACTCCCTCACATTAAATAAGGAAACTCTTAGGTCTGCTGAGAACTGAATTTCTCAATTGGTAATTAGAATTGAGATCAGAATTTAAAAGAGCTTTGGAAGACTTAAGATCAGTAAGGCAGAGGGGTAGACATAATTTCACAGAACTTTCTAAAATCACTGGGGTAAGTGACAACAGAGTGACTTCACGTAGATGCACAAAATTTATGACACTAGCGATATACCACCAGACTTTCGGTCAAGCATCACCCACACAATTCCAAATATTGCAAGAGTCAACAAGTGTAAGACCTATCAAACAATCTGCTTAACAGCTCATCCATAGAAGCTGCTAACAAGAATAATGTATTGAAGAAGGTAAAATAAAATTGAGGAACTGTTAAATTAGGTTTTAGGAAAGTTAAGGGCACCTGAGAGGCAGTTCTGATGTTGCAGACTATAACAGAATCAAAACTGAAGTAAAATCTAAACACTTTCGTAAGATTTGTTGATCTGGAAAAAGCATTCGATATTGTCAAATGGTGCAACATGTTTGAAATTCTGCAGAAATAGGGGAAGAAAGGTCGTATATAATATATACATGAACAGAGAGGGAACAATGAGAATGGGAGACCAAGAACAACGTGCTTGGATTATAAAGTGTGTAAGACAGGGAACAGGGATTTAGTCTTTCACTCTGTTATACATAAGGGGCATTCAAAAAGAAACGAGCCGGAGTCTGGAATGCACAAACCGGTGGCACGAGGGTAATATCGTGGCATGTGTAACGAGGCGTTGTTTTGACCAGAGTGTTGAAGTTCACAGCCTGTTGCTAGAGGCCACACATGCACGTTACGGAGCTAGCAGCAGTACGCATCAATCATCCAATGCTGCCAGTTGCATTGCAAACAGTGACATGGAGTAGTCAACAGAAGAGCAAAGAGGCGTTGTTAGTTTCCTAAAAATGGAAGGAGGAGGAGGAACGGACATTCATTGACGAATGTCACAAGTGTACGGCAAACACTGCCTGTCCCTTGCAAGGGTCAAGGTATGGCACAAGGGCTTCAGGGAGGGATTAGCATCGTTAGCCAATAAGGCACAGTCTGGAGCACCACACTGCATTACCAATGACATTGTCTAGAGCACAGCACTATGTGGTAGTGAAACAAGGGCTGTAGGGAAAATTGGAACAGAAGAGAATCTAAGCATCTGAAATATGGTACTACACAAGAATGCTGAGAATCAGGTAGACTGTTATGGTACGAAATGAGGATATTCTCCTCAGAATCAGAGGAAAGGACTATCTGGACAACACTGACAAGAAAAAAAATAATTAAAAAAATGGGACAGGATGATACGACATCTGTTGAGACATCAGGGAATAACTTCCTTCGTACTACAGGTAATGGTAGACCACAAAAATTCTTTACTAGATTGATATGGGCTAAATCAGTGCCGATTTATGAACTGTTAGTAAGATTTCATTGAAATTTAATCAGAAGTGTCTCAGAATCTATGGAGCCCTGGGTAAATTCATTGTGTGTGAATTATGCCCTAAATCCATTCATAGCTTTCAAATGGTTAAATGAACTACATTCAATTCTAAGCCAGGCTTTTTTTTGCAAATTAAAATCCAACTCTGTCAATTTCATTAATTTTCAGTGAATAAAGAGACAGCATCGTACCACAATTAGATTGATGAAATTTTACTACTAAGATGTATGTGGTGTTTATGACAAAAGAATTTAGCAGTGCTATTACTGTCCAAGCATCTTTATCTTGGTTCATCCGTTTTGCAGTCAATACACTGAAAAAATTACTTAACGATTTACCCAAGTAAAAAAGTTACAGTTATTAATTAAACCAGTTTTAAGGGAAACCAATTGCAGATTTGCTTTTTATAGGTGTGGCACACATTTTAACACCAAAGACAAACTTTTCTGCTAGATTAAGTTCACAATTATTAAGTCAGTCATATAATATTTTTAGAACTGATTTGCTTGATTCATCATAGGGGGCAGAGTACAACCATGCATTAACTTGTGATTGCAGCCAAAAACTGAGGATAAGGCAAACTGTAAATGCTATCTGTCAGCATTAGATAAAGGATTGCTGAACACTAGTGAAGGAGATGCTCTAGGAACCTCATTACATACTGCACGGCATTATGGGCCCACTTCACTTCATAAACTGCAGATTACAGAGACTGCAATCGGAGAAAGAATTCTCAGCAGTTCGGCCATCCACTGTACTCACCACAGACTGTGTCTTATTTCCTTCTGTATCCTGAAAGTAAGAAACATTTCCAAAGCACTATGTAATAAGATTATGAGGAAGTGACCATGTTAAAAAGCGTGTGAACAATTTCCTTTATATAGATAACCATGAACAACAGTTGATAACTTCAAGATGCTTTTGTCACGCTGTGTTCTGGAAAGTTTTAGTTATCTAAGTTGATAACACCTAAATACTATGAGGTGCACTGAAGTTCTAAGGTTTCCCATTGTCTTCTTCAAAAATAGGAGCAAAGAAAAACTTATGCAGTATGTTCACATGGCACACCCAAAAATGTATTCTGTAAACCAATTTCTGAATACTACTTCTGGTTGGTCCTGTAAACACACTGACATCTGTTTTGGAAATAAGGTTCCAGCTGCCAGATTTCCACTTCCACCACCAATTTTTGCTCCCATATAAACAATGATTTTTAAAAATCACGTCTGGGTTGTCATGTTACATCCACTTAAAATTTTTTGGCTAATTTGGATGAAATTACTTTATGCAGTGAGGAAGCACTAACAGTAGACTGAGCATGAACACGCTACCTCTAACATTCAACTGAAAGAAACAGCCATTATGCTGTCACTGTCTAACTCAGGAACCGTAGCTGCCAATTTTCAGACTGCTGTATTTAAAATGGTCTAGCAAAACATTTTCAGAGCTTAGCAAGTGAACACAACAGTAAACAACAGTTCACAAAATTCAGTTTTTGTCTTCTGGAAGTTCTGTCGCATGTAAACTTAGTCATGGTTTGACTCAAAATATGTGAGCAGACTGTGTACATGCAACAGATTAGAGCACTGTGTGGCTTAGATGTGAGCAACTACAGCAAGATTGGAGAGTCATTTTGAAACTACAAATGGCAAACATTTTACTACATAAAAAACATCAAGTGAATATTAGGTTTTTGTATTTGTCTGAGGTGACATGAGTGCAATAGTTCAAAGGACAACAAGCATTGTGCTAACTGATCTGGCAACACTGTCCTACTAGAAGAGACAGTTGTTTTGGAAGATCGCTGATTGAGTATGGAAGGTACTGCATACTTTGAGATTTGTGCACAGAATCGTGCAGGACAACCTGAAAATTTAGAAAGTGTCCTCCATTTGGGTGCAACGAATGATTGATTCTCTCTGCTATCACTATGGCAGTCTGCTAGGAAATGTTTACACAGGGTGATGGCATGAATGGGACACTCTTTGACAACTATTAGAATGGGTGAGACTGAGGCACCTCTCAATCCCAAATCAATGCATCAGTCTGCTCAGTGGAATGGCATACTAAAATGTAAGAACAACAACATAATTATTAAGGATCAGTGTTGAGTTGTGTATGATGACCATGTTTTGGGACAGCAATGCTGTCATCTTTACTTATTGTTCCAAGGGGCATTATGGTGACCAGAGTTAGCTATCAGAACATGTGAAGACCAGTTTCACCGGCCAGGGTGGCCGAGCAGTTCTAGGCGCTTGTCTGGAACCTGGCGACCACTACGGTTGCAGGTTCGAATCCTGCCTCAGGCATGGATGTGTGTGATGTCCTTAGGATAGTTAGGTTTAAGTAGTTCTAAGTTCTAGGGGACTGATAACCACAGATGTTAAGTCCCATAGTGCTCAGAGCCATTTGAACCAAGACCAAGTTCCTCTATGCATCGTTAGAAAAACTCATGAAAACGCTGTTCAAGTGATGTTCCACCAATCTTTGTGGTTTCTCACGTATGTTAATAGACCTTAATCCTGGTGATTTTTCGCTATTTCAAATGATGAAACACAGATTCAGAATTATTTGCACTGGCCATGAAATCGTCGTGTCTGCAGTGTGAGAGCTGTGTAGAGCTGCATGGAGATTACGTTAAGAAATGACACATTCCAAATATTTTGTGGGACTATTTCATGAAAAAGAAAATCTGAGACTTTAGAACTGTAACACCTCATACATTTCATTTTCATTGTATGCTGAAAATAGGGTCTACAGATATGTGATCCGATTTCAACAGCAAATGAGGAAGTTTCACTAACAACCACACTGGCACAATTTTACTAATACTTACTCTCTCTCTCTCTCTCTCTCTCTCTCTCTCTCTCTCTCTCTCTCCCTCTCTCCCTCTCCCAATGATTCTACTGATAACTTCTTAATTACAAACAGTCACTGCAAGAGGATGAATGTAGACTTACATTCTACTGCAGTTGAATTTTGAGTAATACACAAAGAGAAAAAACTTGAAGTGACGAATCATCATTTTACAAACTAACATCTATTCCCTGTTATTAGCCATGTTGTCAAACTCAACATGCTGTATGTATCTTCATGGTTTGATGTTACCAACTAGTATTTAACAATTAGTAAAAGTAACTAGGATGCCTCAGTACATACAGGGTGTGACAAAAAGGTATGGCCAAACTTTCAGGAAACATTCCTCACACACAAAGAAAAGATGTTATGTGGACATGTGTCCGGAAACAATTTCCATGTTAGAGCTCATTTTAGTTTCATCAGTATGTACTGTACTTCCTCGATTCACCGACAGTTGGCCCAATTGAAGGAAGGTAATGTTGACTTCAGTGCTTGTGTTGACATGCGACTCATTGCTTTGGCATTGTTGGTGATGTCTTGATTGGGCCCCATGTTCGTCCACCTATGCTCAATGGAGCAGGTTATGATTTCATACGGGATACTCTACCTGTGCTGCTAGAACATGTGCCTTTACAAGTACGACAACATGGTGGTTCATGCACGATGGAGCTCCTGCACATTTCAGTCTAAGAGTTCCTACGCATCTCAACAACATATTCGGTCACTGATTGCTTGGTAGAGGCGGACCAATTCCATGGCCTCCACGCTCTCCTGACCTCAATCCTCTTGACTTTCATTTATGGGGGCATTTGAAAGCTGTTGTCTACGCAACCCCGGTACCAAATGTAGAGACTCTTCGTGCTCGTATTGTGGACGGCTGTGATACAATACACCATTCTCCAGGACTGCATCAGCACATCAGGGATTCAGGGATTCCATGTGACAGAGGGTGGATGCATGTATCCTTGCTAACGGAGGACATTTTGAACATTTCCTGTAACAAAGTGTTTGAAGTCACGCTGGTACGTTCTGTTGCTGTGTGTTTCCATTCCATGATTAATGTGATTTGAAGAGAAGTAACAAAATGAGCCGTAACATGGAAAGTAATTGTTTCCGGACACATGTCCACATAACATATTTTCTTTCTTTGTGTGCGAGGAATGTTTCCTGAAAGTTTGGCCGTACCTTTTTGTAACACCCTGTATAAACCACAGTAACTTTCTTCCAAATGCACTGTCATCAAATATGTTAAGGTGGTTCAAAATTTTAACACAAAATTTCACTTCCAAGGCAAACCTCACCTTATTAGATGCAGATGATGTATGTACTGTACATATACAGACATGACAATCACAACTGCATGAATATCTGCCTCCTTTCGTATTATTCTCTGGACTGTGACATTACAAAGTTTGTACCAGCAATAACAGAAGTAAAATTAGGGTGAACAATAAAGGAATAGCTTTAGCAAGGATCAGTAAAGGAATAAGGTGTGTGTGCACTTTTGTGCTGGACAACAAGGAATGGCCAAATCTGAGATATGCCCAGACAAAATTACATCCAGTATGAAACTAACAAGAGAAAACCTCCATCGCACCCCTCATATTTAGTGGTAAGATGCCCGCCGCCCCCCCCCCCCCCCCCCCCACCCAAAATATCCTTTCGGTCTGTGACTTACATTCTCTGTATTCAAATTTTTGTCTGTGTCATGGTGTAATGTCTGTCTGCAACAGTGAAGTTTCAGGAAGGAATCTCCTGACATACTTATCTCCTATTCGTTTCACGCAAGTACTGCATGTTATGATTCTTGCCTTCCATTTTGGAAGTTTTGACTCTTGAATCCCTTTTTGTAACAGTTGACATCCTTTTTTCTGCTTTCATTTCTGTGAGAGTTCTATATGGTATTTGACCTGCTCTCACTATTCACCAGATTTACTTCCAATGGTAATATATTTTTATCATAAGACTCCTATAGCCAATGTATAGTGTGTGTGTGTGTGTGGGGGGGGGGGGGGGGGGGGCGGCAGGGGGGGGGGGGTAGAGCTGGAGGTCGGGAGGACAAAAGAGCAGAAGGGGGATTTTAACATAAATCTCCTACTTTGCAGCCCAACAACATTACTATACGCCACGACACTGTAGTTCTTGCAATTCCCTCTATGTTGCAGAGCTTGAGCTTTGACCATTCACAGTGACTATTTTCCTTCTTTTATCGCAGTTCAGTACACCTTCCCATTTTCATGCTTTGTGTGTGTTCAGTTTTTACAGGCTATCCACTGGGCCATCTTACCACTAAATCTGAGTGGGGTACAATGGGGAGGTTCCCTCATAAGAATGGTTAGCTAAGGCAGTAGGAAGTTAAAAGAGTGACTATGTGAAGGCAGAGAAGAATATGGCCTTGTGTTTGAACTGTGTTATAATCAAATGTCTTTAATAGAGCTCCTTTTTAAAAAACGAAGCTCAACTTCTATTTCATAAATTTAATCACAACAGCATCCAAGGGCACTGCCAGAGATTTAATAAATCTTATGAAAGGCACTTCACAGTGTAAAAACGGAGGTCAAATACTAGTATATACACTGGAAAACAACAAATCATCAACTGCCATAGCAGCAGCTGAACATGAACTATTAAGTTGTTTATCATCCAAAATCTGTATTTTTTGTGTAAATTCTATTCCAATCCCAATAATAGTTCAGATACTAAGGGCTGATTTTGTGGAAAACCAAATTCAATAATAGATCACTACGCAAAATGGTATACCTTTTCTTTATTCAGGGGCCCTGGCAACCTGACTTTTCTTTTTAACCTTCACCCTATCGATATGAGGAAAGAATTAAGTTTCAAAACTTAAGATAGTGTGTTGTACTACGTAACAGTATATCAGTAGTACTAATATTTTGCCCCATGAAGCTACATTACAGGCCACCAATTCTGTCTCCTAACTTTTTCAAAAATTGATTTCCTGTAACATACTTCCATTGTATTTCACATTTATCAAATACATTTACCCAATAACTATCTTCTGCACCTGGAACTAGCATTTGCAATTTTTGAGTCTTTAGTTGAAACAAACCTACATCATTATTATGGGATTGAACATTAACAAAGTTTAAATTACTATCACTAGGGATACCAATGCTTTCATTAACTTATAGAAGAAATCTTCCACTAGGAATGCAGTTACCTGGAGGCGCCTTGTTTCTTCATCCTTAGCCTCAACTTCATTTTGAATCCTCCTGACTTCTTCCTGTTTCGATGCAATTTCTTCTTCAAGTTTGGCTCTTTCTGCAGCTTCCATATTTTTGCTTTCTTCTAGTCTTTCCATCATTAACTGAAAATGACAATTTAATAGAGTGCCTGGAGAAGAGCTGACAATTACTGATCTCACCGTAAGTACCAATTACTGCCCACAATTGTCAAACATTTTTTAAGACCTGAGGCTTACTTAATGACACATTAACTTCCATATTAAGACATTTTAATTAATACACATTGAAGTATTATTTCAATTAATCTTTACACAGCAATCTCTTGACATTCTAATAGACAGCAGCAGCAGTATTCAGAATGCTGGATACCTGTGCTGCCTGGAAGGTTTTGATGAGCCACCTATTACTACGATACTTCTTAATGGACATATTGAGGCATTAAGAAATCAAAATTTTCAATATCTTGCAGAAGTGTTTGGAAATTTAATATTTAATGGTTTGTAAACCTTTCAATAACTTTAAAATAGTGAGGAACGGAAATTACACAGTTCATGAAAAAGTAAATTGGGAGTTCTGAGGTGCTGTGTGTTGTTGCAATGCAATGGCAAATGTTAGAGCAATCAGTAAATAGAATTTTATTTAGTTTATACAAATGTGTTCCATCAGTATACTTCAAATTTGATGACTACTGCCAACGAAAGACATTTCCTGCAAAAATATATTTCTATCTCACCAAGGAATAGACACTGGCCAATCCCCTCTGAAGTACTTTGCAAGTAGTGTAAATAAAAATGTTTTTATTACCACCCACTTCAGCATAGTACAACAATGTATAGATGTGAATGAACGCAATATAATTTATCTTGGAAATGAAGAAAGCAAGTATAACTTAAAAATTGAACGTACTTGTAATTCATTCTGTCTCATTTCTAGATCTTCCTTAGCTTTCTGTAGCTGCTTCAATTGCTCCTCCAGACGCCGAATCATATCTTGTGCGGCTTCCAAATCTTGCTGCCTTTTTGCCATTTCTTCTTGCATTGTACGCAAACGTTCCTCATACTCTTGCTGTTTTTTCTCAGCCCTCTCTCTTGCTGCTATTTCCATCTGGAGCTTTTCCCTGGAGGATAAACAATCAGATATATGAAAGGGAGAAAAATTCAATTATCATTAACTGATTCTGGTAATGGTAATAACCTTTGTTGCTGTTTGGCCAATTTTTCTTCACGAGCCTGAGACTTCATCTGCTGAACATCTATGGTATCTGGTTTTCTCCTCCTCATATACAATTCATGATTACCCATGCATAATGCTAAGATACGTTTGTTAATACGCACACGTGGAGCAAAGAAGACAAAATCGGGTGCTTTTTTGTCGATTGGTTTTATTATAAATTTCCTGTCATTGAAAGAAATGTTGCGTATTTCTGACCATGGAAAACCTATTTTTGGAGTCAACCTGCAAAAATGAGGAAAGTACAGTAATGTTTTAATTTGTATTGTGATAGTGGCACTGTAAATTATATTTGTTTTATTGTTGATCACATTTATTTTAAAAAAATTTTTTAACATGTCACCTTAAAAGAAGGCAGATTGAGGCTACAATTTTTTTTACAGCATTAGAGGAAATGGTAATTTACAACTAACAGCAACAGACAACATGGTTGGCAAAATGAAGATCTCATTTCAACAACCATTTTTACTATTTTATCAATAAGTATTCCCCAAAATTTGTAAGTGTTGTAAAACTTCAAACTTTATAATGTACATGCACACAGTTTGTAAGTTAAAAATACTGTATGCAACAAACAACCTGATATGAAAGAATAAAAATTATACCAGATGTGTGTCATACTTGCAACACCAACAACACAAAACTTATTTTTCCTCTTTTCATCACAAATCAGCAAAAGCCAAAGGAACAAATTCACATAGTGAAAGCACCACAGAAACACATACTTATCATCCTGTTCATAAATATTCAGTCCAAGTGCATCAACTCCCAGCCAAAGGTCAGTACCCTTTTTGTTTCGAATCTCAAAGTAATTGACACCATACATTTCTAGATCCTGAGCAATCTTCAGATACTCCATCATGGCATCTTCCCTATAGAAAAGAAATTTTTATCACACTTCGTTTTAACATCCGCATTATATTGCACTGAATTAAGATTTGTGTTACAACATGAACAGAAAGTTAATTCTTAAAGAATTGACATTTTGATATTTTCAGTATCAAAAAGGTGAAATAATTGTAATATCAATCTGAACAAAATTCAATGTGTTGATTAATAAATTCAGTGAAGTGTTATGCTGAGTTTCAAATTAAACAGAAAATCTTTAACTATGGGGTAAAAACAACATAAGTAATTATTTTTACAAAATTATTACAGTATTTCCTACTTCAGTAAAGTCCTGTACTCACGTAAGCATTCCTTTATGTTCATTCCACCAAGTTGTGACACTCTGCTCCCATTCCTCTTTAGTCATCTTGTGTTGATCCATTACACTAAATTAAAAATAATCACTCATGAACTCTTGCAGTGGAACTCAACACATTCACTATTAAGTTTATGTATAACAAGCAAAGCACTTACCGTTGTGGCAACAGTCGGTCATTTGCCAGAAATCCTGGTGTATGAATTGCTTTATTGTAGTCACCATGCCTTGCCTGAACTGCATAAGAAGCCAGTAACACTGAAGTTTCTGGAGGACAATATATCTCATCTGATAATATAGCATTTTTCACCTGCCAAAGAAAAATTTACCCTTTTGAACATGTGGATTTTACAGGATTGTTAACAAATATCTTTAACAGCTACGGTTTGAAGATTTCTGTAAATGTTGGAAATATGGACAAGAATAATATGCAGTATAAGCAATAAAACAGAAGACAAGCTATCTTAATCATATGACATGTTATGTAAAACATGCCACACAAAACTAACTGCATGGTTTATCAATAGCAGCAGATGCACTAGCAGGTCCAGAGAACGACCACACTGTCTCCGACAGCATTAACAACTTTTAGACGATGACATCATGAAGAGAGATGTTCTCAAATTTGGTAATACTGGCAGTGTTGCCTTTAACCACATGAAGCACAGCAGTAGTAACCCAATTTTGACTGTCATAAATAATGTTTGTCAATTCACAACCAAATGTTTGACAGACAGAAGGACCATGAAACAATTGCTGTGATGTAGCAGGAGGGGTACCAGTGTTATACTTCTACATCACTTTTACATGGTAGGGGACACAAACGCACACGACTGTACACAATAATGGTGAAGGAGTAGGTTGGAAGTTTAACTTGTCACTGTAGTTCAACATATACTGGGTGTAACAGAAATGTTGCAACAAACTCTTTGGGGAGTTGGAGTACGTCATACGGATCGATAATTGAGAAGCAACCCATGGCCATAAACATCAGAGGTAAGTGGTAGCAGAGGTCAAATATGAGAAAGAAAACAAGCATGCTTCATCTGAAACATTTAGTGGACATAATGAGTACATATTGTGTACAAAATTAATACAATTTTTTTCTTACAACAGATGCTTTACATTTGCAAGATCAGATGCCACATGTACGACTCCACAGGTTTGACTGCCGGCTTGAACATACCACAGTTTCTCTGATTGTTGCAGCCATGCAGGGATGTTTGGCATCTGACTGTGCAACTTCATGCATCTGCTGTCACATCAGAGCTGTCCTGATGCCTTACACCATGTGTACTAGTTATGTCCAATAAATGTTTCAACTATGTGCTCTATCTCAAGGAACCTAAACGTAGAAACCAGGAAGATTTATAAAAGAATTTTGTCGTAAGTGTGACCTTGCACTGCTCAGAAACATGGGTTACAGGTGCATGTGACACGAGATGTTTGAGGCACTTAAAATGTGGTGCTTGGGGAAGATAGGCAGCAAACCTGAAATAATGAAATTCGTAGAGAAAAGAATTTTTATGAACACTATGGAAAAGAAAAATTTATTGGCTACATCCATCAACAATAGTTTTCTACTTAATTTATTAAGGCGTTATTCATAGGAGGAGGAGGAGGAGGAGGAGGAGGAGGAGGAGACCTAAGCTGCAATACTCCAGACTGATCAGATACGGTTTGTAATAATGTAAGGAAGTTAAGGTACTAAGAGGTAAGAGAGGAGTGGAAAAATATCTTGACCAAATGCACAAAGCAGTTCCGAATTATGTTTCATAGACTGTCCAAGACAGATCTCACATTGAAACAGTAAAATAAAGGAAAAAAGGGAACATAAAGGGAGGATAACATAGTTCAAATTAATGCTTATGTATGGCAATCTTTGGCATAATTTGTCTAATTTTTTGCTGATAATGGGACATTCAACAGAATGTCATTAGAAACCACGCAATGATACATCAAATAGAACATGTTTATGAAAATTCAACAAACCACAATAATAATGCTTAGGAAGTCAAATTATAAAGAAGCAACATAACAAGCAACTTCAAGGAGCAACAGGAAAGTACATTTTACCACACTTTGAAATGATCATAAATGCGATTTCACTTGGGTAGAAGCTGACAAGGTGTACTTTCTGGGTGGCTAATGCAACAAACAGCACAAAACTAATTCGAAGGCCATGGGTTCTAATGCCTGTGTGTCAATTATTTTTATTTTCAATTTTTACATTACACTGAAAATAAATTGAAACATTGCTCAGTATACTGCTTTTATTAATATTTTTATAAAAACCATGAAAAGAAAAGGCAAGACAAAATTTGGGACTGTTTTAAGGCATACTCTAACTTTGTATATAAAATTAGAGGATTTTATTATTTTATGGTTTATTTAAATGGATAATACCGTAAGAAAGGGGAAGCAACAATTTTCTGAACATCCTGCACATGTTATAAATGTCGCATTATTACAACTACATGGTTGTTTTGAAGTTTCTATACAAAACAAACTTAATTTACATTTATAAGTGATTCTTAATTATCCCACAGTTCAGCAGTAAACCATGCATGAACATTATTTCAACAAATATTGGTAAAGGGTAACTTGTTATTTACTATGAGTTTATTTTGATGTAGTCTTAAGTGCATATTTAAGCTTTTTTATCAAATTCTTTAGCTAACAATACAAAAAGGAAGCACAACAGGATTCACATTAATACTGCATGAGAGCAATCTTCATCTTTGAAAATGTCATTGTGTAATTGTGGATTTGCTCTCCTCCTCCTCCTGCTTTCCTCCTCCTCCTCCTCAAGAGTCAATAAACAGAAGATATTTCTTCTGCTGCACACAGGATTTCATCACATCAAATGCAATATATTGAGCATTGTCTATTTGTAATGTACGTAACTTAAAAATTGAAAAATAATATTTTCCAAACAGAGATTCAATCCCATCATCCACATATTACCATTCTGGACTATTCCCACCGTGCCAATCACTGCCTGGAAATTGTGCTAACTAATGTCTCATGCCTCGCCTGTCCCACATCAAAACTTATCTTTTCTAAACACTGACATCTGGAGCTCCCCTTCTGTCACTCACTCCTCACCATTCATTCATGCATACACCAAACATTTGGAGGAAACCTGTGATGACAAACAGGTGTGGTCCCCGTGTGACAAAAAGAACAGCAAGTTAAGTGTAATGAAATTCATATCCCAAGATCACAGCCAAATTATAGACTCCATTCTGATCAGAAAATGAGTATTTTTTCTTTAGAACGTAGCATACAGGAAGTCTTATGCCACAAATACTGCACACTGGCAGGTTCTATACAATGTCCAGGCAGTAGTTTCACTGATCTCCGATTCTAGTTCCTTGCATCCTGCCACCAATCCTCACAATGTGTAAACTTCACCCTCTTTATACACATAAATGAGATGTGATCAAGAAGTAGCTTGAATTTTTTTCTTGAAGTGTCTTTAGTCATCAACATCAAATTTGTCCCCTTCAAAGTAGACCCCATAGGCTGTAGTAACTTGTCACAGTGCTTTTTCCAATCTTGGAAGCACTTCTAGAACTCACTTTTCTTTAAGATGTTCAGCTCTTTCAGCAATTCTGTTTTGATGTCCTCAATTGTGGCAAAACAGAGTCCACACATGGTTCTCTTCAGTCTCGGGAACAAAAAGAAGTCTCAGGGTGCCATGGCCAGCACATACAGTGAGTGAAGCAACATAATGGTTTTGTCTTTCGCTGAAAAATACCTAACTAGCATTGAGACGTGTGTGGGACCATCTTCATGACAATTTCCAAGAGTGGTTTTGCCACAATTCTGATTGTTTTCTTTTGAGTGCTTTATGCGAACAGTGCATAACTTAGTCCATTTTTCAAGCCAAATTTAATGCGAATTCTTTGATCCATCTTTTTAGTAAGTGAAAATTCACTGAGCACTCAAAAACACATCACCTTTTCGACTGTCAACAATAAACTATAATATTCGAAACAGCTGAAAATGCAAACATATCAGGAACAAGTGTAACATAAAAAGTTTTGAAAATCTGATGTACAACACCCAGGAAGGGCAACTTCATTCTCGGTCACCGTTTGGCAGTGGCCATTCATTCTGGTGGCCAGCCAATTGTCACACTAACATCACAAATTGGGAAATGAGTGGCAGCTTTCACAGGTGGCCCTGCCTCTGATGGCGTTGGATAAACCTTTTACAGGACTGGAGTAGGAAGCACTGGGTGGGTGGATTTGGCAAGTCCTGCAGATGTTCAAATGTGTGTGAATTCCTATGGGACCAAACTGCTGAGGTCATCGGTCCCTAGACTTACACACTACTTAAACTAACTTATGCTAAGAACACCACCACACACACACACACACACACACACACACACACACACACACACACACACACACACACACACACACACACACACCCATGCCCAAGGGAGGACTAACCTCCGGCAGGAGGGGCCGCACAATCCGTGACATGGTGCCTCAAACCGAGCGGCCACTCCATGCAGCCACAAGTCTTGCACCTGGGTCATCCACAGGGGTATGATCCCTTTGAATAAGATTGGTAGTAGCATTAGAATGGACCAGAATGTAGTGTAGATTAGGTGGGCAAAGGAATACCCCTTTAGAAGTGGTGGGAAGGATCTTGGGTTCCCAATTTCTGAGCATTGTGATAGATTCTAAGTTCTGGCGAAGGATGCAGTTCAATCAGTCCAGAGTGATACCGGTTGAAGATAAGGGGGGTGGAGCGCTCCTCTGTAGCTGGTTCTTGGTGATGGTGATGCTGAGAGGATTAGTCCGGACTAGGTTTGGGGAGTTTTGCCTGTCCGAAGGACCTCCTGAGAGCTTCGGCATACTGGGCAAGGGCATTCTAACAACTTCAGGTACACTGCGTGTGGCCATGCTGTAATGGAGGTAACTTTTTTGTGTGTGGAATGGATGACGGCTGTCAGCATGCAGGTACTGTTGGTGTTTATGGGGTTTAATACAGACAGAGGTGTGGATAGAGGCATCACAGGTGGAAGTCAACATCTAGGAAGGGGCACATTGGGTTTATGAGGACCAGATGAAGTAGATAGGTGAGAAGGTGTTGGAGTTGTGAAGGAATGGGGATTGAGTACCTTTGCCATAAGTACAGGTCATAAAGATATCGTCAATGAACCTGAACCAGGCAAGGGATTTAGGGTTTTGGCAGGCTAGAAAGTTTTCCTCTAGATGGTCCATAAAATGATTGGCACAGGATGTCATGTGGGTATCCACAGCTGTACTGTAAATCTGTTTATATACTTTCCTTTCAAAGGAAAAGTTGTGTGTCAATATAGTTGGTAAGGTGTATGAAGTGCAAGACCTATCTCCACTCACCCAGCACTTCCTACTTCAGTCCAGTCCTATCAAAGGCAATGTCATCTATTAAAGCAGCCACGTCATGTACCAATTCTACTGCAATCACTGCACGCTTTTTATATCAGTATGAATTACTGACCAGCTGTTCATAAGGGAGTGGTAAAAGTTGGTACCCCAGTGGCACAACACAAGCTGAGCACGACATGCTCAATTTCAATGGCTACTTAATATGGATCCTCTGCACCACCAGATTTCCTGAACTACACAGATGGAAATGATCTTGCAATACATCCTGCATTCCCATAATCCTCCTGGGCTCAATCTTTGTTAAACCACTGTCCACACACACACACACGCGCACGCACACACACACACACACACACACACACACACACACACACACACACACACACAGTTACTCCTTTCTGTCATCACTCCCAACGTCTCATTACCATCACACGCAGCATCCCACAAGGCTCTGGTATCTGCTGCCTCCCTCCAAGCCACTAACTACCTGCCCCCCAACATCTCAACCTGCCTCCTGACAAACAACTTCATCCCAGTCCACCTTCCACAATGCAATTGCAGCACTGAGTCCAGTCACCTCTACGCCCACAGAAGTGGGTGCACACACTCATTCCTCAACTAAACTTCCTACGTATGAATATTTGAAATATACATGTAAGACATACTTAAGAAAACCTTTTATTTTTGTTGTTATCACACCTAAAAAGTTTATTATTCATGTTACAATGCATCCATAATCCAGTGAGGAAGCAGTTTTTATATATATATATATATATATATATAATCAGTATTATGTCAAAAAAGCATTGCAATTCATGTTATGCTCTCTCTCATTGTCATAAAAAACAATATCATTTAAAAAAATTAAAGCAATGTGATTTTTGTAAGCTTCCTCTCAATGGCAGCAACACAACTGACAATTCTTCGCCGAGATGTGTAGACACATTTAGACATCTCAACGATAACCTATTTGATGAAGATTATTTCAATACATTTAATTAAGAATGTAAAATGCCAATGTTTCTCTTACCTGCAGGTAAAACAACCTCAATGTAATATCCTGTATCAACTCTTCAGCAACATCTTCTGGATAGAATTTGGCTCGGAATTTGAACTGCAGAGGATTTTCCTTCTTCACATCTTGGCTCATCACCTGAATGAAAACGAATATTTAGGGTCAGCTCTAAATTGGCAATTTTGAACTTCAGAAAAACTATTTTTTTAATCATCACATAACTTACCCATGACTTCATCAGGTTTTGCTGTTCTCCAAAATAAATGCATGCATTTAAATAAGAAAGCAAAATTTGTTAAAGCAAAAATCTCAATATTGAAAGAGGCAGTAAATAAAGCTTTTATTCTAATATAGCACATGAACAATACAAAAATTATGTAACTGTTCAAGGCAAGACATAATACATGAAGCTCTGTGAATGAACAGTAGTAACAGTAATATAAAAATTACACAAAAAATTAGATAAACCAGATATCTCAGCAGCGAAGTCCGTAAATATGAATTTCCAGTACTCTGGGATGAAGAGCATTGCCACATACATGAAAACCGGTTTAGGGAAGAAGAGAAAGATGTTCATTTTAACAGTATTTTTCAAACAAGTAGTAAAAAGTAGTTTAATAGTTGCTCATATAGGACACATATAGAACAAATAAAGCAAAAAAGTTGAGATTATGATAAACTTAAACAGAAGCAAACTGACCTCCTACACAGGCACCTGAGAACAGCTCAACCAGTACTGTGAGTATTCTGTTTGCATCCAGGCAAAATCACACACCGCAGCTTGAGAGCCTACTGGAAGGACACACCAAGTGCAAGCTATCTTTGTTGTCTACCCCTATCATTCTTTTTCTGTTCCAGCAATCAATGATTCACACGGAAATGAATTGGTAAGTTCCGTATTTTCCTACCATAGCCATTTCCCAACATTTGTGGGAGAAAATAATATGCTGCTTCACTCTTTCTAGAACATACACTATTATAATTTTAACAGTAAACCTCTCCATGATGCACAACACTTCTAATCCTGTCATTGTAGCTGGTCAGGTGACTGCATGATACTCTCACGGTTACTAAATGAACACACTACAAAATGTGTCGCTCTTCTTTGTATCTTCTCCATCCCCCGCAGGTTTCTTATCTTTTTGATATGATCAATACTCAAGAATTGATTGAACAAGATTTTTTTTTAGCAGCCCTTTCATGGGCAATTGACATTTTTTTAGGGTTTGCTCAGTGAATCACAGTGTGGTGTCTGCTTTCTCTAAAACTACTTTCATGCTCTTGGCTAATGAGCTCCACATTCACATTTGCAGGTATTTTATGGTTGCTATCATTCACAATATGAGTGCCAATTTAATAACAATCGTCTTGTCTGCCTATTTATGCTCAATGCGACTTCTCTCTATGGTGAATTCAGTGCTAGTTCATGCACCACGTCTTCCTGTGCTTCAAGACAATTTTCTGGCATTTCAGCTTATCCACATACAACAGCGTTATCCACGACAGACTCATTGATATTAGCTCATCCATTAGGTCAGTTATATGTAGTACTCTTTCAGGGTAGACCCGACTTACTTTAAATATTTTGCTCCATTTAAGAATGGCATGTTGGGTTCTATACTGAAGTCAGTCATGAATTCAATAGCAAAACTGATCTGACATCTGTACATACATTCTGTTCACTAGGCAAAAACTGAACTGTCAAATGCATTCTTGAGAGCCAGAACAGGGCACCTAACTGGGAACCATTACCATGTAGTTATGGAACTCTCGAGCAAAGTGAGCTACGCAAGTTTAATAATATCACTACTTGCAAAACCCATATTCATTACAAGAGGATTTAGTTTTCATCTAAAGCCATAGTACACAAGCATAAAACATTTCATAATTCTACAGCAGACTCACGTCAGCAATACAAGTACAGGGTGAATCAGAAAGGACTTTACAACTTTGGAACGGTATAGAAATTTATTCAGGTAACTTACAGAATCTGTAGATGAATTTTTAGCATATTGCAGCCCCATCAGCAACTGTGATAAGGCCAATATTTTGATGAATGAGCCTCAGTTGCACAAATTTTCTGGTCTTTACCAGATATCGGCTAAATTAATCTAGCCTGATTCTGAAGAAGGCTAGATTAATTTAACTGAAACCTAGTGAAGACCAGAAAATTTGTGCAACTGAGACTGATTCTTCAAAACACTAATCTGTAGATGTGTTATTTTGTATCAAATAACCTCAAGTTTGATTCAAGTAGTCCATCAGTACCCCATTCCTCCACCAGGAGCACCAGCATACTGCACAGTTACAATAGCTACTCTCACTGGTGCACAGTGTGCTTTGGTTTCATAAAACAAACAAGCTGTTTGGTATACATTTCACACTGAATACACTAAAGAACCTCCAAGCAGGCCTGCAATTTACTCCTGGCACAAGAACTTTGTTGAGACAGGTTGTTCACTATGACACGATAAATCATCAGGTCCCCATGAGCTTTGTCTAACAGTTTAGGGAGAGCTTTTGTCCACAGTCCACTAAAATCAAAGCAATTTGCATCTCTAATGACGGCTTCCACATGAGACTGTTTGGCAAGTACTGTGTAGATATTTACACTTTAAATATAGATTCACAATGGCACAGTACGTTACTGATGCACGTAAGGTTGCTTGCAGAGAATTCTGTGCTTCAAATAGACAATGTTGGGACATTCCTAAACACAGTAATTTTCAATGATGAGTCAACACAATAAAAGTGGTGTGGTGAACATCCGCAAGTGCAGAATATGGGGTGACGAAAATCCACATGCAATCCTGGAGCACATTTGTGAAAGCCCCGAAGTTAATATGTTTTACACCCTTAGCAAATTTTAAGTGTATGGCCCTTTCTCCCTTTGTTCTTCATGCAGAAAAATGTCACTGGTATTGTGAAGCTGGATATGCTTGAAAACTAATTCCACAGATCGATGTAGATGACAGATGGGATGGTTTGCTTCAGTAAGACTATGCCACCTTATTTCCTCCCGGAAGTTTGAGGTTTCCTCAATAATCTCTTGCCAGGTCAGTGGAGTGACTGCCACCTCACTCCCCAGACATGACAACATTGGATTTTTTCCTCTGGTGTTTCATTAAAGACCATGTTCATGTTCCTCTCCTACCAAACAATTCAGCCGATCTGAAAAAACCTGCCATTGCTCAAGTTATGCCCAATTTTCTGCAACAAGTGCGGCAGGAAATTGATTATTGGTGTGATGTTTGCCACATCACAAATGGTGTAGGCACAGCGAACTAAAATGACACTTGACACTTGTGTGTGTTTGCCACGAAGTGACATATACCGGTTCTGTAAATTACCTGAATAAATTTCTGTATCATTCCAAAGTTGTGAAGTCCTCTTTGACTCAACCTGTATAGTTATATGCATCTGTCCAAAAACCCTTCTTTAAAACCCTTTTCCAACTGGTTGAAATGCTTTATTATTGTCACAACCAACAGACGTCTATGAGGGGAGTAAGCTCCTACACATGATCTACATACAATCTTACAGGCATCTCATCAAATCAAGTTGCCTTTCCTCTGATGAGCAATGTTACTTTCTTTTGAATTTCACAGTCACTTCTCAATATTTGTCAGTCCGGTGTCCATGCAATGACAAAGGACGGAATTCATTGCAAAATTCCCAAATGAAACAAATTCTGTAATTTACCTCATCATGGTTTTGTGTTCATGTTCAAAATTCTCAGAAAAATTTATATAAGCAGTAGGGAAAGAGGGGTAACATACAATAGGTATAAGAACGAAGCAGGAACCGAACAATTTAGGACCAAGGATGAAACACTAGGATTAAAAAAGGATGTAAAACTGGCATGCAGTCTTTCTCCCCAGCCGTTCAATCTATACTTCAAAGCAGTAAAGACAGAAATAAAAGGTTAACAATTGGGCAAACTCAGGGTGAAAGGATAGCAACAATAAGTATCACTTACAACATCACTGTCCTCAGTGAAAGTGCAAAACAATTACAGGACATACTGAATGGAATTAACAGTATAGTTAGCACAGCAAATGGACTGGGACTAAGCCAAAGAAAAACTGCAATAACAAGGAGTAGTAGAATGAGATTAGGAATAAACTTACCAAAAATGGTGATCAAGAAGTAGATCAGAAGTAAAATAACAGATGAAGCAAGGACAACACAAAAACCAGATTAGTGACAGCAAAGAAGACATTCTCTGACAACAGAAGTTTACTATTATTATCTGTCATCAGCCATTAATTTGAAGAAAAAAATTGAGGAGACATATTCCAAATACAGCATTGTACTGTTTGGTTCAAAATGGCTCTGAGCACTATGGGACTCAACTGCTGAGGTCATTAGTCTGTACTGTTTGGCAATGATAAATTTTTTATTTGCGTAGTGGCTGTTGGGAATGCCAGGAAGTGTGCCATGCTCCCACCCCATTAGCACTGTCAAGGGGAGAGCAGTGAGGGGGCGGCCAGCGTCAGCTTTGTGTGTACAGTAACACTATAGCCAGAGGCAGCTCAACACTGGCAGCACTGAGACAAGTGAATCAACTAGAGCTAATTTTCTCTTTGTTTGATGAACATATGGGAAAAACAGACAAGAAGTGCCAGGATGATAGGAAATGTGTTAAGATACCAGAGAATAACCTTAAGGAGCAGTAGAGGATAAAACTGTACGGGAAGAATGAGTTTGGAATACGTCCAACAGTAACTGAGGATGTCTGACAAGCACCACCAAGATGAAGAGAGTGGCACAGGATAGGAATCTATGACAGGCCACATCAAACCTGCTAGAAAATGGAGCATTTATGACCAGTACGACTACCAACATACCCTTCATCCTTTACTGTGTTTTCACAATCCTGTGCCTTCATATCATGTAATGCATTTAGTTTTTGGCCCTGATACGAGGTGGAATCCAAAATTTTCAGGACTGGTGCTGCCATCTGGAAAGTAGGAGTAGTAGATCTTTGCACCGCTAGCTGGCGAGAGCTATATATCTGATGAGTCAGTGTGCAAAATGGCATTCAGCTGGTAGGATGTGTTGCATATCCACAGTGATTTCCGTAATACTCTGTGTTTGGTGTGTGGCGATATTATAATGGATCCGCGAACAGAACAGCACGTGTGTATCAAATTCTGTAAGAATCTCTGAAAAAGTGTTATGGAGACCCTTTCAATCATTCAACAAGTGTGAGTGGCATGCTCAGTTCAAGGCTGCCATACAGACATCTAAGATAATGTTCACACTGGAATGCCCGTTAGCTGCACTACATCAGACATTGTTGCTAAACTTTAACAATTGGTTCGTGCGGATTGATATCTAACCATTCAAGACCTTGCAGATGAAGTGGGTATTGGTTATGGGACATGTCAACGAATGTTGACTGATGAATTGGGCATGCATCGTGTCGCCGCAAAATTTGAGCCAGGAATCTTGACTGCCGTTCAGAAGGCACAGCGTGTTGAAGCGTGCACATACCTTCGTCAGAACGCATCTGATGATGCGACCATCTTGCCATGGGTCATCACCAACAACGAGAGCTGGATTTACAGTTATGACCCAGAGATAAAGCAACAATTGTCCCAGTGGAAGAGTCCGTCCTCTCCAAGACCAAAAAACCAAGACAGGTAAAGAGCAAATTGAAGAGCATGATCATTTTTTTTCTTTGATACCAAGGGAATTGCGCACAAAGAATTCGTCCCACCCAACCAAACAGTGAATTCCACATACTACTGTGATGTTTTGCGACAGCTCTGTGAAAACATGCAGTGATGACAGCCCGAACTTTGGCGTCAAGGGAACTGGCTGCTGCATCACGACAATGCACCCTGTCACATGACCTTGCTCACCAGAACCCTTTGGCAAAAAATATGGCAGTTGTAGCCCAACCACCGTACTCGTCAGATTTGGCACTTTGCGACTTCGTGCTATTCCCAAAACTGAAATAAGTTGAAAGGCCGTTGGTTCGACACTAGAGAGGAGTCAAGATTTCCAGAAAACATTTGACCAGTGGCAGATGCGCTGGGACCGGTGTGTACTTTGAGGGTGATGGTGACCATTAGTCCAAAGGTAAGGTTTTTCAACAGATGGCAGCACCAGTTCTGAAAACTTGATAGCACCTCGTGTATGACAATGCGAAGGCATTAATAAACTGAGTACACGGTCTGAAGTTTTGATAAAATTGGAACCCACATCCCTGTTTCACATATTTTGTGCCACCCACATTTTGATCGACTCCATTCTGCTCCACTAGCTTTTAGCCTGTGCCAAAATATAGGTCTGGTCTTACTCTACCTCATGATTGTGTCTCCAATAGTTTACAGCAACTCCTGGTTTTGCTGTTTCAGTTTAGTGTGTTGCTGATGTTCCTTGTCTCTCTTCTCCACTGTTTTTATCTGCCCATCCACATCTGCATTGCTAAATTTGTATAGAATGTCATACACCATGTTTCTTGAGGGCTCTGCCTGTAATACGACAAACCAACTATCTTACATTTGTTAGTGGGAATGAAGTATTTCCATGAGACTTTACCGATATTTGGCCAATGTTTCTCAGCATGAGAAATCTTACGTTTTCATTGTTACTTTCTACATGTCCACTAGCACCAATTTTGGGCAATACTGTTAGCTTCATCTGACTATCCACTTCTTTGAAATACTATTCAGAAGTGTGTGATCTTCGGTGAGACCTTCCTTGTTTGACAGTGTAAGTTCCATGGACCAGACAAAGACAGCTCTGTTAATGGATTTTCTGCACTCACTGGTCAAGAAATCTTTAAATTCCTGGCTCATTTTGAACTGAAGAAAGGTAGGTGTCCGACTATGACATACATTACAATGTAAGGATTAACATAGTAACTAGAAATCTAGTTTTTTCAGGTTCATTTAACCACATCTTACTGTCAGAGTAAGAGCATGAATATGATGGGCTATGGCGAGTAGTCAATGGCCTCTTGTGGTTAACCTCCACATCGAGGAACAGAGGAAAATACTCTGCAATCTGCTTATTTCCAACCAACTGAACTAGTAAGGTATCACCCTGTTAGGCACGCATTCGTTTGAAACAGTCATATAATGTGTGTAGGCTGAGAGTGGACGGGGATGAATATATATCCATCCTGGATATTACCCTCAAAAGTTTCAACAATTTTCCTCACAAGGTGCACAAAACAAATGAAAGCAAACAAGAAACTTCAAGAGAAAACAGAACCGTAAGTTTCATTCAGTAGCATGGATGATATCAGTGCTACCTATGATTTACACTATGGAGCTGCTGTCTATGTGGATATGATTAAATTATTTGAAATTAAGGTCATTGAGGATATTCTCCTTCTGTTGGGCAGCATGGTTCCCTTCTCAGTGTACAGATTCACCTTACATACAAGCAGAATTGCCAGTAAGTGGTTAACTGTTTACGCATTTTGCAGAATAATATCTTTAAGCATTACTTTAAGTGTGTAAATTTTAGACTTTATCAGTAAATTGTGAAGTACATGCAACTATTAATCTCGACATACTGGGGAGTCTCTGCTTACAAATACTGTAATTTATTGAAACTGCCCATTACTAATAAATACATCCACACACTTACAGTAAATAGAGGGGCACTCCAAGGCAGTGGACATTTAAGACCAGGTTGTTTGCATCTTAAGATCTAGAGAGAGAGAGAGAGAGAGAGAGAGAGAGAGAGAGAGAGAGAGAGAGAGAGAGAGAGAGAGAGAAACAACACATTACCAACCAAGAAAGGTAATGTTTACTGACCAACAGTGTCTAGGCTGTCTGAAAATTAATTTTAATCTGGAAAGGAACACAAAACCTCAAGTTTAGCTGTTGTTCAGTGAGATCTTTTTCTGGAGGTAGATGTAAACTTTCTCTATACCTCTGTCTCAAATATATGAAAACCAAGTACATAAAATTAATTGCAAATCAACAAAATTTTTATTACAGAGACTAGAAATGCATTCTGTAAGAATTCCCAATACTATCACCAGAAAACACACTAACACATCACCAGAACTGAAAAAACTTTTACCAGTGCACTGTTGTGGGACAGAAACCCAGGCAGTGTGCACAACAGCAGGATGTCAATAGGATGTTAACACTGTAGATGACAAAAGTAACATTGTAACAATTTTTCCTCATTCTTGTATTAATATATCAAGTATCTGAGTGTCATTTTTCAAGTTTATACCAGTTTACAATGCCAAATTAACTTTTTACAATTTCAGAGATCCATATTTAGATGAGCCACCCAATATTAAATCTTAGGACTTTCAGACATTCCCTTTAAGGGCTCTACAGTTCTGAGTGTGTCTGAACTTCTTTCAACCATTTGAATGGGCTCAACCACCAGATCTAAAAAAAAGTGAGTCCTCAAACTTACAGACCAATGATAACCGATCAGATCAACACATCTCCATATATTTCGAAGAGCCTGACAAGAAAACTCAAGTTTGATATTTGTGCAGGCATGTCCGTAACTTATTGTTTACAATATAGATTAGTAAACACTTATTTCTAAAAATATAATCAGATCTGGAAACAATTATTAAAACTGTGCATGATATATCTTTGTTGCAATTTAATATCTTGACAGGTAAGTTAGGGCAGGGAAAACAAACGAAAAACTTTCAAGCATCAACTAGTTATCTGAGATAAAACCAGTAATTAGGTAACATTTAAACGAGAACAATGAATTTTAAATTTGGTGTGCCAAATAACTAGCGCGACTACAGTTGCGCTTATTTACTCGTGCTGATAAAATTAAATTGTAACTGCCAACAACTGCTAAACTCTCTCCATGTACACTTGTTCTCGCTACTTAAATTTTCAATTCAGAACGAAATTTATTTCGAAACCAGTAAGACAGTTAAGAAAGATTAAATGTACGATGATGTCCGATTTCAGCGAACTTCTTGATCTGCCATCAAAATTATCTGGTTGCCCTTTACGTTTTAATGTCTTATTTTATTTAGACGATTACCGTACCGCGTTTACTTCTGATAAACCATCTAGCGATATTTTTTATGTACGAGAATCGAAACGAGGGGCTCGCTGTTCACATGATGTAAATACTAGAGGGGCGGTTATAAGGATTCCAGGAGGCGTCCCCTTCTCTCTACTAATTCCTAACATTTGGCTCAGTCTTTATTTCAGCGTTTCTAAAGGCAGTTATGTCGTTCCTAGTATTTAGTGTTTCCTTAATAAAAGCAAAGACGTGCTTAACTACTACGAATACTGTGCCGTGCTTCTCTAAACAGTACAGTAACTTTCACTTATCTCAAGTTTAGTATCTATTACATGCTTCAACGAAAACGATTGTTGCCCTACGCGTAGTATTAGTTCTACCAACAATGAATATCTCTTCATTCGTAAGAGGCTAATGAGTTTTACACTCATTATCACAAAAACATGACGATTAAATTATACGGTAAAGTGTAAAAGTCCCAAGTAGTGTAATGAATAGAAAAGCCATTATAATAAAAAGCGCGTTGACTGGAAATTAGAGCTACAATCAGCGTCCAACAATGGCCTGCCACAAATGCCGTAAAATGCTGATTGATTAATGGAAAACATCACACTAGATTCATATATTTTTAAAAATCCGACTTTTATACTGACAATCCAAATCCAGTTTAATTCTGTCAGAACAACAATGCAACAGCATTTTGCATGTGCACTCAAAATTAAAGTTGCTTATATACAAATTAATTAGAAACAGTCAACTGCATCTAAGATTCATGGTGCAATCCAGTTTGGATTGCTCTGAACATAAGGTTTAGCCAATTAATGGTGAAAGACTATGTGCCAAAAATTTCACTAAAAGTTTTATATGAATTTGCCAATGTAAATTTTTTATCAAGAAACTGGTCTCACACTACATTATCTGAACAAGGATACACAATACAGTAGTGAAACTAGCCGAAGTTTTCAAGTGCAAGCAAATGTTTCCTCAGCAACAGTTTACAGCGTCGAAACAGTTTTCGGGTGACCACAGTTCCGTATCACTGCTGCAGCTTTTTTGTCCGATTTGGCAGATGTTTCATTCATAAATGGCGACAATGTGTGTGGACCCAATTGAGGCCCGTGGTAAATGCAAATCTCACGGCAGTACATTTTCCATCCGCAGAACTACTCACGAGGAAAGCACACATTACGTCTGCATGCAGTCCCCACAACCGGTTTTCGTAAACAATTCTCATTTCTGTTTCTGGTCGGTCAGGTAAGCACCTCAAAATATATTTTGGAAATGCGATTGCAACTGCCAGATTTTCCATGACAATCGAAATTCGTTCCCTTATTAGGATCATTATGTTCCTTCTTAATTTTAAGAAGTTCGGTTAATCCAGAATAGGTGTCAACTGTGCAGCGCCTGAGAATAAAATTTTTTTAAACTGCGCAAGAAGTTATCCACCTACCAACTGAAGAGAAACAACGGTCTTGCTGACTATTCCGGAAAACGAACATCCGATTTTCCGATGCCATTCGAGTAAAATTAAGATCGGTACACTAGTACTAAACCACGCTAGCAAAGTCCATTCATTCATGTAATCCCGTCAGCAAAAATCAGTTTCTGACATTAGATTTTCGTCTTCCGCAACGTAACTACCATAGTGACTTGATATACTCATCTTTCGCATTGGGATAGAAGAAACTTACCCGAAACTTAAAAGTAGTAATTCTTCAACTACTACTAGTTTAACGATTGCGTATCTCTTACATTATTTCCAACCGAATTCATGATACCTCATCTAACTCAATTAACGCAGTTAGCGATCACAGCAGTAGCTTTACCTCCTTAAATAGAAATGTCAAGGTATGACAATTTTTTCCGTCAGTACCGTAATGTATCAGTACACCCTAAGGCATTGCATTTTCCGAAGTCGTTACAGTGCTGCGATGTGTTAACTATTTCCTATTACCGCAGGGTTCAGAAGAAGCGCGTTAACGGGATGTGTAAAAATTTGTATACACTCACGAATTTGAAATTTTAGCAGGAGACATACTGTACTAGTTAAACAACTTTACATTTGCCAGAAATATATGGATAACAACTTTTCAGTTAGTGGCTTGGATCGCGAACCTTGAGAAAGCCACTACCAGTCTGGCACTTGGTAAGCAAATTAAGATACTTTAATGGCACTACCTTGAAAACTTCAGTATGTATGGAAGAAAAAACTGATGAGAAAACAGACAGAAAATAAGACGCAGACATTTTTATGGAATAATACCGTGGGTTGTTCACCAATTCCAAGTTCACAGGAAGTAAAGGGCATAATTGCCTCCAACAGGGCCAGGACTAGTATCTCAATGCGAGGTTTATGTCAAGCATGAGATAAAGTCACTATTGTGGGAGTAATTCTTTCGTCCACAACGCCAAGCAGTTCAGAATGGCATGGACGAGATGTTCTTCCTGTACGAAGCCATGAGAAATCAAGACCTAAGTTCACGGTAGACATACTGTTGTGCTAGATGACTATGTAAGCCCACAACTGCCTATAGTACAGGGTGTCCATAAAATCCGAGAACACTTATTTATTGCACAAGAACCAAACATTGCACAGGTATCATACATATGTCATTTTGAAGAGAAACCTGGAAGTTTCTTTTCCCATGTATACCGATACAGCGCAGTTCGGTAATTTGCCGATAATAAGCGGTAGTCGCAAATGTAGCGAGTTCAGGTATGGACTGATTTTATGTGTTGGAGTTCGACAAAAACGAGTGTGGTACAGCTGTTCAACGGATGTTGAAAACTAAGTAAGGTAAGAAGCCACCAACAAGGAAGGCCATTTACCACTGGACAACAAATTCGTTACAACGGGTTGCTTGTGCCCAGCAAAGAGAAGCAGACGACGACAATGCCATGATGGGACGGGTATGGCAAGATTCGATTACCGTATTGACGTCTGCCGGGTCACTCTTGGTTTGCATATCGAATGTTTGTAAAAAACTTTCAGGGTTTCTCTTCAAAATGCAATACGTATGACATCTGTACAATGTTTAGTTCTTGTGCAATAAATAATTGAAAGTATTCCCGGACTTTATGTACACCCTGTATTATTGTGCTATGTCAATAGAGCTAACAACTTCTAAAGCTTTGAAGTCTTCTCCGTGGATCATTCTGAGCATTGTGAAAACGGGCATGCGCCAAATCATCAGTGGATAAAAGGAAACCCGGAGTACTCTGAGCCGTTATGTCGGCAGCAGTTCAAGGAATGTGTGCCGGGCACGCTGCAGTGTCGCCTACTGCTAGCTTTCACGTCTTCTCTCCCATTTGAGCCAGTGCTGCGCTACATATGCAACTCCAATCTCCAGTCTTAAAGTGAAATATTAATTACCGGTAGTAGTATCACATGAAGACATGACAGCGCTGTGTACGTTCATAAGAAACGTGAAACACACAGATGAGATGAAACACCTAACCTTCACATGTTGTACAGGAAAGAACTACAGTAGGCTGCAATGAAAGTTTTCGCCTCCAGCGACGAAAGAATCACTAGAAGGAACCTCAGTTCATACAGAAACTTATTCTATCCGAACTTCCGAACCCACGGAAGACCTCTGTTATTTTAGTATCTAAGAATCTGTCCCGTTTTCCCAAAATTCTGCCTTACGATTACCGCGTTTTATCTGGAGTACCATAAGTCAGGACAACTCACTTGCCTAGTCGGGTGCATCTTTGGAATACCCCCGAGCGTCATTAGCGGTCGCTCCTGCAACCCCCCCCCCCCCCCCCCAAAGATACGTAAAATTCTCAAACCCTGCTGTCCAGAAATTTTGGGACTCAGCTGTTAACATACGCTACTGCAGTCTTCGCCAACGAAGAGTTTCACAATTATACTAGCCTTAAAAAGGTCATCAATCCGACTACTGTTTATAACAGTGGTTTGACCTCAGAAGTGAATGACCCAGCTAGTTACTGGGGGACCTGCAGTTTAACGTGGATTCCAAACCATAACGGTTAAATTAAGACGAGCAGTTGGGAACTCATGTTTACCTTAGTTTCAAAGAGCTGAAACATTTAGTCACTGTACAGTTTACGTCAAAAAACGATGACATCTAATAACACAAAGCGTATTATTATGCAATTTAACTTTACAGCACAGAGTGTAAGGAACCTCTACGGAATTTTAATTTTCGAACAAAATGCTGTCTAAATTTGCATATGGTGTTTAGTGACGCTACCACTTAAAGAATCGATAAACAAACTGATTTCGTGCGTACTAATTCGCCGGGAATCTAAGGAAGCAACCCTACTGCTGGTTAAAACATGCTAACACCCACTCCCGAAGACTCGTGCTCACAAAGATGAGCAAGAAGGAAAATCAGCCGGAACACGTCACCAACGCCGACGACTGTGTGACTGAACCGCGCTCAAAGGATGGCATATTTACGAGACTTTCATTACGACACTGCCAGCACAACCACCGACTGCAAGATGATTCTGTCCGCATGCGTGCAAACTCTAAAATAGAGGTGACGATACGCACAGCATTGCGTCACGGAGGTTCCTCACACGTTACCAACGGATTAACGTAGCATTAGCACACTTTTGCACGGTCAGTGGAAGGCGAAAAAATTCACAACTTCGACAAATTCTGTAACTTGTCACCAGCCAATATGATGGCATTTCCATGTTTCTAAATTTTCTGTTTCTTGAAATACTCTAGTTTCGCACGCATAATATACTGGAAAATATCTGTCACTGACAGACTTTAATGTTCGGGATATTTATTATGCTACTATGGGTACAAAGTCATTGCTGAAATAAACCACACGTCTACAAACAGCACCGCTTACGTCTGGAAGGCTTTGCTTCTATGTGCAAAATTACAGCTACAGCTACGGAAACAGGGTTTATTACGTGCACTGAAATACAGCAGCATCTGTATCTTTGGGTTAACACACATTAGGACAGCTATACCTAAACAGTTACAGCTCTAAGGAGCGGCAACCTAGCAACTTACGCATTATCACAGTCTAAAATGCGCTCGGAAAGACTATTATATGACTCCTGGAGATTAGTAACGTGTACCATCATTTTATATGTTCAAGTACCCGCAGAAATTACTTTAAAAGTGCGTGTCCTGTGAGTTTACAGAAGTATTTGCTAAATGTATTTTGTTCTCATCGCCGAGTACCAGCGCAACTGAAACCACAAGTTTCCCGGTATTACGACATTTCCTTCATTCGATGTTTCCCGCCAGAATGTCTATCCGTTTGTAACATTCCCTATCGCAATGCGGCCAAAAAATTTGTATGAAACTATTCGCATATATAGTGCGTTAACCAAGTAATTCAATTTGGAAAATATTTGTGTATTGCAATAAGACAGCCAAAAATACGTATGTAAGAGCTCCACATCGTGCCACCAAAGTCAGTAACAATGCAAAATAAAGTACAACTACGTCATTTATTTACCCTGACCCACAAATGTATGAATGTGTTTGGAACACTGCCAGTGGAACCGCTAGAGGAGTGGTTACTAGCTGACCTTGCTTCCAACAGGTAAGTGGGTTTACAGTAAGTTCTCTCAACATAAGCAAAGATTTGAGGAAGAGGACACTACTGATCTAATAATCTTACTACAATTTGCAATTTCTTACCAAATCGGGATCATCGTCATAAGAATCTCTCCTCGTCAGCTTACGAAACATCCTGGAGAGCATGTTCTCAGGCTAGCATGCGTCAAATTTAAAGAGTGACCATTATTAACAGCTCCATTAAATTCTAAATTACATTAATTACTTCTAAGCTACATCTCTTAAAAGGCCACTCTCACATTTAACTCCTACACTAGAACGGTCGCAGACGACTAATCAGCAGATGCTCCGGTGCGAACGCGTGAGAGCAATTACTGTAATGCTTTAAGGGAGAACTAGCACTTTAGCTGTGTGCTGCCGGCGCCAGGAGCGAATAAGCGTGGATAACTTAGGCCCAAGGCAAACAAATAATACGGATCATAGTGTTTCCCCAATTGTGAATAGCAAATTTTCTCCGGGTTTGTAATCTAAAGATTACGCGCTATCGAGTAATACCTTGTAAATATTTCTCGCAAATTTCTTGGTACGGTTAGAGTAGGCACTTTGACGAATCAAAGTTATGGAATGCTAACGGTAATATAGCGCCACGAAAACCGAACTAAAGTGCCTTAAGAATGTTTCTATATGTCAGTTATTCGCTTAGGGATGGAAGACTAGGACAGGCAAGTTTTCGTCTCAAACCAATCATCAGAATTTCGTCATCGCACATGCACACGGTGAACAGGGTTCGAAAGCCTACGTAACAAAGTGAACATCGCACTGTTCCAGCATCATGACCAATCCACACTAATACATACCGTACTGGCCACAATCGTGATGTAGTTCCAAATACACTCTGCAGTACTTTCCGCCCCGTACCGCCGAATAAGAAATGGAAAGTAAACGTCAGAAGGTATGCTGGCTGATTTAAAAGTAGTCTTTAAACTTGTTCAAGTGAGAACAGACTTGTCACTTGTGCGAGGCTTTAGCTGCAATAAAATGCCTTGCCTTATCAATTTATGCGGCAGGGCGTGTTTTTGTAGAGGTTACCTAACTTAGTTAATTCAAAATTTTGCTTTCAATCTGAGTATAGCGTTAATAGAGTGAGGTATTTTGCGCCACTTAGTTTTGAAAGTTGCGCTGAAAGTCTACGCACACAATCGAAATGAAGTGCCGGCTTAATTCAAAGACGTGCTAAACAAGGCGGCGGAGCGTCGTGGCGGCTGGCGCCAGCCCAGGCGGCGTTGCCGGCGGCAGGTGTTTGCTCGCCGAGCAGACACGCCAGCCCGTGCGCCACGGGGCCAAGGACTGCTCGCACGTTCGAGCCGCAGATAAGGAGACGTGGCGGTTTATCTTGGCGCCGCATCGGCCTCCCTAGCGTCCCCGGCAAGGCATTTGGAAGATACTTCACGTTTTACGCCAACCTAACAACGGCTCAAATGGTGCCTAATGCCCATGTTCCTTTTGTGAAATTTGTTATCTGGAATTCCGGCAGATGCTCGACTGACTGCGATCGAAATGAAAATTTCACTATCCGAGCGAAGAATGCGTTACTATCCATCAGATATCGCCTTATCCTCGAGGCAGATAGCCGGCGACTATTACAGATCGCCGTCAGTCAGCTTCACGAGCGTATGACGGTACTGGGTACAATCAGGAAGGTCATGTATCAACACGTTTGATGGCTCCTGTAAAAACGAGAATGCATCTGAACATGCACCTCTAAGACACAGAAACAATCGGAGTCAACTAAAAGTGCTTTTTCCAACCTAATCAGCCAGCCGTCGTTATAGCAAGTTAAGAAGGATGCGGAAAAATCTTAGTTCTGATTTAACACCTATCAACAGCAACAGAGCCGCAGCCCTACGTCTGATCAGTTTCCAGAGACAGCTGACAAACATTTATTTCCTGAATACATTATCACTATGCAGAAGAATGCGCGCTGATTTGGAACTTCCTGGCAGATTAAAACTGTGTCAGACCAGGACTCTGACTTCTGCCTTCCTCTGGTAAATGCTCTACTGACTGAGCTATCCGAGTTTAACTCACGGCCTGCCTTCAAAACTATCCTACCTCCGTCAGTACCTCCCAAGCTGCAAAAAAGTTCCCCATATAGTGTGTCATTTCTCTACAATATACTTACTTTATGGAGTACAAATCCCGCAAGTTGTGTGTGTGAACTCGTATGAAATTTTAAACGTAAGGCATATGTACAGGCCGAAGTAGAGCTGAGAGGGAGAGTGGAGCAGTTTCCCGTCAAAGACAAAGGCAATGGACCCAGGTTGGAATCCCTGTCCAGCACAGTTTTAATCCGCCAGGAAGTTTCAGACTAGAGATCTTTCACGTGGCAATCCCAGAAGCATTTACAATGCCTTTGTATATTTAAATTATTGCTACGTAATATAAGTTGTGTGTCACCAATATGCCTATGAATGACTCCCTAACCCACCCATTTGCTATAAATGCTTGTTTAAAGAGCTTTTAAATTTCTTTAGAAGTTTCGGTAAATCACACCACATTCAGGATTGTAATTACAAAATCTTCAGAAGTAGATATTTTTTGGCGAATATAGACCTACTATTGCCTTCAATATTGTTGACAACGGAATTTAAACCGCCTGCAGCATGCGTATGATTCTTTATATCGATAATTACTTCACATAATATACTGATGTGTTTTTTATTTCTTCTTTGTATCTACTGACGGACGGTCTGAAGATGACCAGACTGGTCGAAACCGATTTAAAAAACGGTATATTGAAATGCTCAAGTGACTATCTCAAAAATATTAAAAACAATCGGTCCCACACTTTTTCTCCAAAAGTGTCAGCTTTTACCCAGAGACAGGAGCGTATCAGCTGCCAGAGTGCGAGCACTACTTAAACGTCTAGGGGCGCCAAAGTTAGACTGACTAGCTAATACAGCTCTAGTATTCGTAAATTTATAGAACTAATTTTGGTTTAGGATTGCCGGAAACAAAAGTAGCGGCAGCATTGTTACCAGTCCTATGTTTCGGCTGTCTCGTCCCTAAACGGCGCTTCCTGCCCTCCCTGGACAAAACTGCATGCGGTGTCCAGTACAGATGGGTATTTCCAGCATTATTACTTAGAGAAGCCAGTTAATGTGAGTCGAGTCTTTAGAAGACTGTCACTTATGTTTATGCGTAAAATAAAGTTATGCAGTAGTTTTCAGCAGAAATTAAGTGGCTTACTCATCGATTGTGCACTCAGGCTTCGGCCAGTGCACTCCTTGCATTCCCAGACAGGGACATCTCTTGACACACACTGCAACCTTCCGCTGCTGGGTTACATCTTTTCTGTCTCCTATAAGGCTTTGACCTGATCTTCCGAGCGCCGACTTGGCACTCCCTGGGGTGAATTCTTGAGTTTTCACGCCCAGGCGATTTTGACCGCCTTTGTGCTTCCTGACAATATATGCATTGCAGGTGCCAACAACGATCTTTCTTGACACACTGGCACGTGGTTATGCTTCCTATCTCTCTGCAATGATGCGTCGCTCCAGTTTACACTAGCCCGAAAATTCAGTGAAGGTTTTACTTAATTTTTGTCAAGCTTTCTAAGGAGCCAGTACACTTTGGTAGCAGCAAAATAAATTCGAAATTCTTCAGTTATTTTCCACGCATCACAATATGGTACAAAAGATTCGTTAAGTATGTTGCTTGTTATGTTATTAATAGAAAGGATTTTTTTCTGTTCAAATTCTGATAAACAACCGATACACAAAATTATTCGTACCCAACTGCACGGTTCCATGCTTACCAGCAGCGGCAGTGCACATCAAACAATCTTCCTTGGTTGTCTGTGGAAACACTGACAGGATACAGACTCAACTTTTATGACAAAACCATTTCATTTCACTAATTTACTCTGTAAAGCCTGACATTCAAAACACTAAAATTTCACAGTAATAACTGACAAGACGCATATTTGTTTCATACTGCACTCTTCAATCTATAGAGGACGTTCAGGGCATTTGTAACTGGAAATTTGGCGCACTGGTTTCTGATGAAGTAATTTCGACCGACATATAAATTGCCTCTTTTTGTTACTATCTGTTTGAACCACAGACAAAGCAACATATGTTACGTACTCAATCTTATGAAAAATACCACCCTTTCATACGACTTTAAAATAATATTGTTAATTTAAATTACTCCAAGTCAGTGTCAAGATTCGATCTCGTCAAAAATAGTGGGATAAAACAACTGTCCCAATTTACATATTTTGGGAGATTGGATCTATTTCCTGTTTTCTATATTTTCACGTAACTAGGCTATAATAGTTCCAAATTTGAACTATATAACTTATGCAAACCCACAAAATTCCGATTCATCCTTATTTATTTTAATGGTAAAAAGATTAAAAAGCGGTCTAACATTCATTTTCCAGGCAATCACAATATTCTGATTATGTGACTACTGTGTGCAATCTACAGGACGAAACCGCGTCGTCCTATACTCTATTAGAATTAAACCACGGGCGTCTTACATGGACAGCGAATGCCACTGCCAACAATGCATTTAATCTCAAAAATGTATCCAGTCAACGAAATTTGTGTGTTTTAAGACTAACGACACAACATAGTGGTTTGCTCTTTTTGTCTTTCTAACAGAATCGTTAGTTATCTATGTCTTTCTTTGCGCAGCCTTGAGCTCTTATCTATCCTCAATGTGATGAAGAACCTCTACTTCTGGCATGGCGCGTCATGGAGAAATGTTTGGACTTGAGCAAGTTCCGGCGTGAGACTGACGTCACAGCCACACGCCCAGTGTATTTCTGTAACATCCCGTTGCCCGATTTATAATTTTATATCCACGGCGGTGTTACGTCCTGACAGCTAAACACTGCCAGTTTACTGTAGAATTTTGCTGCACAAGCCAACGGACAAGCTAAGTCTCAACCAACGGAAGTACACATTGAATTTTCCGTCACCGTGGCTTTAATAGCGTTTATCATTTATTAACATTACTACTGCGTGCAAGATGTGTATTTTATTAAAGCGGCATTCATTTACTTTGCGCTCCAGATCTACTATATTTGACTTCCACCACTAAAACACTCAAACACTCAAAACCTTTTCTCAATAAGCCTTCGCAGTTGGTGAAGGGAACCACACTAATGCAGTTTAGCAGAGTCAACAGCATAGTTCACAGCTTTTGGAAACGTATGCTCTATCACTGTAATATGGACTAAGCACTTCAAAACCGGTATACTAAGCTACTACCGTATTAAACTGAAAAATGGGTCTGTAATTTAACGTGGCGGAAATATCTGAATTCATTACATGTATCAAGGTAATTAAGTGTACTAACTATACTACAACTTGAAACATCCACACCGATATCTTAAGCATAAATTCACCGTCCCCAAAGGCTAATTTGGCATGGAAACTTAGGCCGGTTGTTCACATGGTCGTGCACTGAAAGAAGTACAGAAAACATCTGATCTTTATATGGAAAACCCCAACCAGATAAATTTGAAAATTATTCAATCTCGAGAAGCAGTTGAAGCATTCAAGATGAAAAGCGGTTGTGAATTTAATCTATAACACCTTTGGCCGAGGAGTTCTTCTATCTCCAGCCTCAGTATGATAGCAACACCAATCCAGGTGGAGAAGCAAGTTTAAGATCCTACGACGAGTTCATTACCCAAACCGAAGGATTAAATTAGCATCGTAACACATTTTCGAAGGAAATTATTAAAACGGCGGTTTAGACAGAATTATTAGTATTAACTCAAATTTACCTACTGGACCTAGTTGGAACCTTACTCCATCACACGGAAGTTTTGTAGAGTTCCTGATGTTGACTGGCGTAACCATGAGTGGAGGACATTATCTCAATAGCAAGTCGGACGGACATCATGTCGATTGACAGTGTGTAACATGAAGCTACAAAAATAAAAGTGTGGCTGAAATTTACGGCATGTACTCATTCTTCAACAGCTGAGCAAAGATGGACAGGAACAAAATAAAGTACCGGAAAGTATTTTATAGTCACGAACGATGGCGGTCAATTTAGGCTTGTTCTGTTCATCAACGTCACGCATTCTCAGACTGCCAATGGGCGATCAGTAGTTTCTTGGGCGCTCTGCTGCGAATGTCGTTGGCAATGTGAGCATTAAACGAGATCGTAGCGAGTAATTCAAGGAATTTTTATTCCATCTGTTGCGAGTTATCGTTAATGGTGGTGGTAAGCGACAAATTATATGAGGCATGGGCAACCTTGGTGATCCGGGGGCCTGATTATATACTTCCTTCAGCTCGTGAGCCACATCGTCATGACGTGACAGCAACACTCCTGGTGCGTTAGTCAACACTTTAGCATCCGTAGCTTTAATGTTTATGTGGAAATGTAATCTTTTGAATAGCACCCCTTTCCAGAGACCCCACCCCAACAATTGCGTCAGAAATCTTGTTTTTGAGAAAAATGTTCATTTTTAGTACGGGCGGAGGCAAGGAACGAATCGTGGGCGGGGGCACCAGTGACGGTCTATGGACTCGAGAAATGCTAACCCAACCTGTCGACCTTGCAGGTGCGGAGTCACCCGGTGACCGCATATGAGTCACGAATGACTACACGCACAGTATTGAGAAATCTTGGAGTGGCGATCACTGAAGCTTTTACGTTCTCTCAACGCAAAGGTGACAAAGTTGATCACGAAAAGGTTATCGAACGGCTGTATTTATCTAAGTATATTGTGTGAAGACTAAACTTGCACTCTAGTTCTGCAACACGCTTACGCTCCTAAGATAGGCACAGTAACATAGGTTCCGCACAAGCTGCAAATAAGTGTTGAATTTCCTTTGATCCAACTTGAGGCCGAAAATGCCTTCATCGGGAAGTAATTTTGTACGTCCTACATCTTCACAATGAATATGACTAGGCGCGTCAATGAAAAATACCGAGTTTACAGTATGACTTACTCCACGCTAATGTTAACTTTATTAATAAACAACTGTTAGTCGATGCTTAGATTCGATGAAGATCGTACCGTCTACAGAAAGATCTAGCCTAGTAAAGCACTACTGTTCTCGAATCAGCCTTTACTTTTAATTCGTCTGACATTCAGACTAAAATTAGAGATTTTTGGATACGAGTTAAAAACTCCGGGAATAACTTCCATGGTACTAGGGGAGCCGTGGATGGCAAAAGCTGTAGGGCACAACAATGTTTGGAATATTATGTTTTTGCTAGTGGTGGTGGTCATTCCGAAGACAGGTTACATGCAGCTCACCACGCAAGTATCTTGGGCAAGCCTCTTCACTTCCAAATAACTGCTGCAAACTACAGCCTTCTGAATCTGCTTACTGTATTCATCTTCTGATATCACTCTACGATTTTACCTCCTGACAAATGTAAGGATGTAGAGGCCTATCTCACTAGGGGTAAGATAGATACCGCCTACAGGAAAATTAAAGAGACCTTTGGAGATAAGAGAACGACTTGTATGAATATCAAGAGCTCAGATGGAAACCCAGTTCTAAGCAAAGAAGGGAAAGCAGAAAGGTGGAAGGAGTATATAGAGGGTCTATACAAGGGTGATGTACTTGAGGACAATATTATGGAAATGGAAGAGGATGTAGATGAAGATGAAATGGGAGATACGATACTGCGTGAAGAGTTTGACAGAGCACTGAAAGACCTAAGACGAAACAAGGCCGCCGGAGTAGACAATATTCCATTGGAAATAATGACGGCCATGGGAGAGCCAGTCCTGACAAAACTCTACCATCTGGTGAGCAAGATGTATGAAACAGGCGAAATACCCTCAGACTTCAAGAAGAATATAATAATTCCAATCCCAAAGAAAGCAGGTGTTGACAGATGTGAAAATTACCGAACTATCAGCTTAATAAGTCACAGCTGCAAAATATTAACACGAATTATTTACAGACGAATGGAAAAACTAGTAGAAGCCAACCTCGGGGAAGATCAGTTTGGATTCCGTAGAAACACTGGAACACGTGAGGCAATACTGACCTTACGACTTATCTTCGAAGAAAGATTAAGGAAAGGCAAACCTACGTTTCTAGCATTTGTAGACTTAGAGAAAGCTTTTGACAATGTTGACTGGAATACTCTCTTTCAAATTCTAAAGGTGGCAGGGGTAAAATACAGGGAGCGAAAGGCTATTTACAATTTGTACAGAAACCAGATGGCAGTTATAAGAGTCGAGGGACATGAAAGGGAAGCAGTGGTTGGGAAGGGAGTAAGACAGGGTTGTAGCCTCTCCCCGATGTTGTTCAATCTGTATATTGAGCAAGCAGTAAAGGAAACAAAAGAAAAATTCGGAGTAGGTATTAAAATTCATGGAGAAGAAATAAAAACTTTGAGGTTCGCCGATGACATTGTAATTCTGTCAGAGACAGCAAAGGACTTGGAAGAGCAGTTGAATGGAATGGACAGTGTCTTGAAAGGAGGATATAAGATGAACATCAACAAAAGCAAAACAAGGATAATGGAATGTAGTCTAATTAAGTCGGGTGATGCTGAGGGAATTAGATTAGGAAATGAGGCACTTAAAGTAGTAAAGGAGTTTTGCTATTTGGGGAGCAAAATAACTGATGATGGTCGAAGTAGAGAGGATATAAAATGTAGGCTGGCAATGGCAAGGAAAGCGTTTCTGAAGAAGAGAAATTTGTTAACATCCAGTATTGATTTAAGTGTCAGGAAGTCATTTCTGAAAGTATTCGTATGGAGTGTAGCCATGTATGGAAGTGAAACATGGACGATAAATAGTTTGGACAAGAAGAGAATAGAAGCTTTCCAAATGTGGTGCTACAGAAGAATGCTGAAGATTAGATGGGTAGATCACATAACTAATGAGGAAGTATTGAATAGGATTGGGGAGAAGTTTGTGGCACAACTTGACCAGAAGAAGGGATCGGTTGGTAGGACATGTTCTGAGGCATCAAGGGATCACCAATTTAGTATTGGAGGGCAGCGTGGAGGGTAAAAATCGTAGAGGGAGACCAAGAGATGAATACACTAAGCAGATTCAGAAGGATGTAGGTTGCAGTAGGTACTGGGAGATGAAAAAGCTTGCACAGGATAGAGTAGCATGGAGAGCTGCATCAAACCAGTCTCAGGACTGAAGACCACAACAACAACGTCCCTGCAATACAAAACTGGTGATCCCTTGATCTCAAATGTATCCTATCAACCGATACCTTCTTTTAGTCAAGTTGTGCCACAAACTTATTTTCTTCTGAATTATATTCAGTACAACCTCATTAATAACGCGATCTGTCTGTCTTCACTATTCGCCCGTAGCACATTTCAAGGCTTCTATTCTCTTCTTGTCTGGACTACTTATCGTCCACTTTTCACTTTCATACAAGGCTACACTCTAGACAAATGCCTTCCGAAAAAGACTTCATAACAAATTTACATTCGTTGTTATCAAATCTTTTTAAGAAACGCTTTTCTTGCCATTGCTAATCTGTATTTTATATCTTCTACTGTGGCCACCAGTTATGCTACTAACCAAATAGCAAAACTCACCTATTGCTTTTAGTGTCATTTCCTAGTGTAATTCTCTCAGCATCATGTGATTGAATTCAGCAAAATTATATTGTACTTTCTGCTTTTTTTATTGTTTGGGCTCTTAAGGATTACATGAAATAATTTGTCTTCTTTCTCTCTTTCCAGTAGTTTTGCATTCTCCCATTCTGTCCATACTGCACCTGTCTTCCTTTGTTTTCTCCAGGAAGCCCTTTGAACCTTTCACCTGAACTTTTGCTTTGAACTTTCAAATATTTCTTCCTCTATTATTTCCATTTGTTCAGGTCTGCTTTAACTTCTATTCCACACCAGTAATGATTTTGGGTTACTGTCAAAAAGTTGACAATTTGTTATTCTTTTTCATCTGCCCTTTTTATTTGTCCATGGAGTACATTTCTCTTCTTCATGGAGTCTAATATTGGTTCTACTTTTTTATAAACTACTTTATTTCCATTTTCAGTAATTTTTGGTATCAAGATTTTCCTTTTCTTTACTATTTACTTAATTGTTTAGCTATAAGTCTTAATGAATGGCATTCTGAAGCTGTAGGGCATCCTGGTGTAACAGTGTGTCTACATATATCTCCACGTAAACAACCTTTCGTGATTCTTAAACCACAAGTTAGTGATTAAAATCGTGTTCTGTGCAAAATTCTACCAGGCAGTTTCCTCTTTCATTCCTTCCCCAGTCCATATTCATCTATTTTTCCTACTCTTCCTTTTCCACTACCCCCCCCCCCCCCCCAAAAAAAAAAATCTGATTTTCTTCTGTTAACTATCTGAACAATTTCTCTCATCTTAATTTCTTGAATCTGTTAATCTTCTGCAGAGCTAGCTGACATACAAACTTATTGTTGCGGATGTTAAAATAACTTACCTGCCTTCCAATTTTCTTATTGATTATTTGACATTCTTGCATTACTACTATTATTTTGCGTTTAGAATCCTTTACTCACCTGACGAAGTACTGTTGTTCCTGCTAACAATCTTCACCAATTCCCACAATATCTGGTCTCAGCCTAATCATTTAACTTTGAAAATTTAAAAACTACTTATTCAACTGAGGGATGTAACATCTCATCTGTAATACACCAGTCTTTCTGATGAATATACCCAACTAATCACAATAGCCAACAAAATTTTTCTTTTTCTGTTACTGGTGTAGGAACAGCTATTTTTCAGATGTGCTGATAAAAGTACTAATAAAAAATGCAAGATTAGCTCATGAATTTTTGATAACGTGACACTGCCTATATAAGCTTATACATGTATGTACCTTTGTGTCATCCTCAGAGGAAGATCACTGAAGGTGCAACCACTTCACCTGGGATTTGTAGTTTTCTGCTGGTGACTCCCTGATTAGTGTCCAGCATAAATCAGCTGGTATCTCATTTCAATGTCCGAAATTTTCTGGTGGAAGCATTCTCCAGTTGTCAGGAAACAAATCTAAGTGGGAATTTAGGAAATTTAAGGACATCTTGCATCTTAGTCTACTGTAGCACTGCAGAAGAGTTGCCACAAGATCCTTTGTTTTCTACCCTCATCTTTCCTAGAAAATGTGTTGACAATTGAACAAAGGCATCCCAAGCTAACTTTTCATCAACGTCAGGATGGTGTAGAAATGCTCATTTTTGTACAGCTTGCATATTTGGGGACCCAAAGAAGACTATTTCCACCTCACTACTTAATGGAAATTTCTTGTGCAAACAGAGAAATGCTTCTCCACTTTTGTCAATGGAGTTTAAGTTTTTTATTAGGACAAACTTTATATTAAGAGCAGGGAGAATTATTTTCTTAGATTTGACAAGTGCTTTGAGCGTCCCAATTCCAGTGATTTGAAACTTTGGCCACTCTTTTTACAATGAAGTGCTTTGGGCAGCTATACCAGAGGCTCACAAAGCCATAGCATTTTGTGTAGCTGTGTAGTGGCTCAGGTAATGTGTCTTATACTATCAGATGCCTGGAAATTAACCATTTACACTTTGAACAGTTCAACTGCAACAGCAACTGTTTCATGTTATTACATTTCTTTCACGAAAGGACCCAATCAGACTCAAAGGTAACACTCTGCCATTACACAGTAGCACACGTCTGAGACACACGTTGGACATGTCTATGAATATCTTACACTATTCACTTTTACTCTGTCAATGCGCACCACTGACAGTCCCTGGACATCACCAGAAAATACAGAGTTCTTTCTGCTTTTAAAAAAGGGAGTAATCTCATAAGGCAGTCACATTTACCATTTTACCAAGACAATGCCACTGTTGTACTCTTTTTGCCAACAAATCAGCTTTACCTTTTGGCAATTCCAGATCTCTCACTAGGTTATCAAGTTCACACATTTCTGAAGCTCTGCACATTCATCATTAAAGAAAATCAGGATTTTTCAAAAATCTGGGTTTTGAAGGTGATGCTGCAGCACTAATTTCACTACCACCCTCATCACTATCACAATCAGGTGGGACAGGAGCAGGCAGTCTGTACCCATTAAGCACTGGTATCATGGTACATTAGGATATGTCAAGGAAAACTACTTGTAAATGCCATGTGTTAATGGTGTTATACAAAAGTTACAATCATTCACACAGTTTGATTGTTCTTGCCAGATTATGAGTATAGCAAAAACAATGGAAAATCTTTCACGATTCAGCCACAAATAAGGCCTCAAGATATGCAACATATGTGAGGAGCCCAGGGCTTGTCCTGGGCCCCAGTTTCACAGCCAAAGTCCTCCTGTCCTCTTCCCCTTGTTGCTACGAGCCAGGCTAAAAATGACAAAATACACATAGCTATTATTGACAAACCTCATTCTGTCTGTCAGTAGTATTTTGAAATCCATAAGAGAATGGGCTGACAATGCATGTTAATAAAATATAATTAAATGTAACCCCCTTTAAATTAGGAACGAGAGCCAATTCAAGAATTTCATTGCTTTCGTTATCAGCATGGCTGACAAACACTTATTTCAGCCCTGTTACATTTTCACTGTTGACTCGTAATCAAGGGCACAGATTAAGAGGTTAGTACAGGTGCGGAAATTGGCGGGTCCCATCAAAGACGCCAACACACTATAAAAATGATTATGAAGAAGATATTCGAAACTCCGGTGTTCGAATCGGGTCATTCTAACAATGGGCTATGAACCCAAGGGTAATGTTCATGTGAGTTAAGTTGCTATGGAAGCCTACGTTACATTACACGCAACTACAACCTGGATCCAGAGCAAACGTTATTACACTAGCTACCTATTGCCCTAAGTGATGATAGTGCGACGAGCGACCTCGCTCATGCCTCTCAGTCTAAGTCCAAGCATTGTTATTTCAACTTGGTCGCAACGCTCGCAATGTAGCAACAATCCAGTACAAGGCAAGGTGGTGAGACCCGCCCCAGCCACAAAAAAAGGAGAAACAGATGTGCGGCTGAGCGCCTAGCGCGTAACGGGCGCGCTTACTTTCCTCCGCAGCTTTACTGCGGTGACGTCATGCTAACTACTCCCACGCTCACGTGACTCAACGGCTCCGGCTGCCGATACAGGGCGCTGCCAAGTGCTTCTCTTCAGACGACGCTGACATCACCGACGGACAGGCGGAGCTCTTTCGCGCCGAAACGTCAGCCCCACAGGAAACCAGGGTGTGCTCTGCTGTTACCGTCTGCCGGACGCCATTTGACAAGCGAGTCATGTGGCGTATTTCTACCAGGCGATATAACCAGCTGCAACTAAGCACTGTTATTCTTATGAACTATCAAGCACGGCAACTGCTTGTTCAAGAACACCTCCCGATGGAGACAGTATTTTAGTACTCTCATTCAAATTAATTTCCAGCTGTAGTAACATCGTTGTATCATCTCGGTAAAGATAACCAAATGGTATTTTACTGCAGACTAACACTATCGAAAGGTTATCTTGTTGGTCGGTACGAAGGCCTCTTTCGATGAAACAGTGATAAGTTACTATCAAACGAAGCATCGACTGGTTGCTGGCACTTCTAAAGACGATGACACGCACTTTAATTGTTAAAAGACTACTGTATTTTCCATAATTTTCTGTGATTTCTTTTACAATCAGATCCAATGTTGTGAGATTAATAAGAAGCGGGTTCCTAAGTTCTGTACAACAATATGTGAGTCACTTGTTCGTGATGCCGTTGTAACTATCACTGCACCAGTGGGAATATTGATTACACACATGCTACATGACATTCAATGTGTTATTCTACACTGAACGCAGGCTAGGTGACTTTTAGAGACACTTATCGATTCGTTAATACCCTCCTTAAATGAAGGCATCTATGGAAGAACGTGCTAACAGGAGGCAGACGAGTGACATTCATTGCAAGTTATATGTTGGTAGAATTCAAATACATGAACAGGAAGCATTTAAAACAAAATTTATACAGCAGACGGTTTTTTTTAGAGGTTCAAATGGAACCACTTGTAATCAGCATCTGCTGCACTCGAAAGGAGAACGTGATCATTAACTTTTCCGCAACTGAGGGTTAGCACATTTTCTTCCGACGACTCTTTCAAACAGATGCTGCCACTTTCATTCTCTCCAAAACTTAAACCACGCTGCCATTGGGTCAGCGATGAATACGGATCGGTCTCATTCATCAGTGTGGTGCGCCGAGCATAGTTGGATACAATGCAATTACCCCACGCACTTGTCAATTTGGCAAGATTTCAGATTAACTCATTCAGCTTCAACCGTTCTGCGGACTATGTTTGCTCCAACGTGGGCGCTGTAAAACGAGCGTGAGTCACTGCCCACACAAGCAAGCGCAAACGAATGAAGTTACTTCACACTGCCATCGGCTTCTCCCTGCAGCTCAAAGGAAACGACGTTATTAGACAGCTAAGACGTTACTCTCAAACTTTCAGTGTACCACGTATGGTGAGTCGCTGCGTCAGGTCGAAAAGAACTACAGAACGATAGCCTTCTGAGGAACCACTGGGCTTCTGCTCTGACGACGCTGGGCAATGACACACGTGTATGTGGAAACAGTTTTCTTATGCAAACAGTTCGAAAGTACCAGTACACAATATCGATTTATGGATCAAAGTCCAACAGATGGCTACCATGACAGTAGACGGGGCTGAGTATTCCACGTTCACCGATATTTACAAAATCGATGTTTCAAGAGCGACAGTCTGGCCTTTGAATCGTTAGTGGAAACAAAATATCGAGCTCCGATATCGGAAGAACTGAGGTTTGGCTACTTGTAAGAATATCAATAATTCTTTCGTCATTAATCTTTCACTGAATACTTTTCATAACGACACCAGCACGTCTTGTCAAACACTGACATGGCGATGAGATGGGGTCGGGGTAGGGATTGGGGTGGAGGCGAGGGGGAGAGTATTTTTGAACGAACTGGCTACTGTAGCAAAGCTTGGACTAACGCCTTTCATATATCATTTATTTCGTGCTTTCTAGGTATGAAGTAACGAGCGTAATTCGTTGGTAGTCGAAAGAAAAACTAAATTTGATTCAAGAAGAAAATATGCGAACTAACAGAAAGATCTATTACTGCTCAGTTGTGTGAAAGATCGCCTTCTAAGTCCGTTAAAAGTATGGAACACACCGGTAAAGAAAGAAGTCGCAGTTGCTACATCGTCAGATTCTGGAAGAAATAAAAGGGATTTGGTGTTAGCAACAAACAGACTAAAGAGAAAACCTCTCAAAAATATTTTACAGCCCGTAGAGAAAGCTGTGCGACATGTAATGTTTATTGCTGTTATAGGTTTAACAAATGTGATACTGATGCGTTTTTATGTTCCTTTTCACGCCATTTTACAAATTCGTCATTTAACATGGAAGTTTTGTGGTAGACATCATCTAACATCAGTATAGGGCTTTGATTATGAAACCTACATCGGCATCCCTGGTTAGTCAAAATCTTTACAAGCAGCGACCTTGAAGACACGAGTCTTAAGAGACATTCAGTCATTACTGCTGATGGTCCATAGTTATCGCGCCCTCGAAGCAGTGAACTTTAAACAGCGCAATTATCGGATGAGATAAGACTTACAGAAGGAATCGATGGAATTCTTAGAGAACGCATTCCCAGCATCACTAAAACTGTAGAAGCGTACTTAGCAATGCAATCAAACTATTATCTCAGCGTAGCAATTCCCAAATTAAGTAGCATACTATAATTTGCGATAATATTAAAAAGAATATGCAAACGAAATTTCCATTTCTTACCTGAGTTTTACTGAAACTTTGAATAAATTGTTGAATAAGGTAAACAAGTCAGCTTATTAGATAGTAAAAGGTACTTCAACTTTATTGAGGGATCACAGCTGTAGCAAATTTTCGCAGACACCATGTTTTACATGTACCACAATCTGGTAATTCTGCAGATTTTTCCAAATTTCTACAGCTGCTGTATCAAGTTCGCTCCTGATATGAGCGTCCTCTTATGAGTAAACTGAGTTACGGAGACGAAATATTTGGTTGCACTTTCAGAGAAAACTGGATATTTCCCAAACCAAAGTTTAATGTCAGAATGAAGTGGTTACACGACTAAAAAATTCCCGAGTTAACAGTGACAAAGCAGTAATTACCCTCTAATAACACTATATCGGGCGTACTGTATTTACAAGGTATACCCAGCTGCCTTAAAATATTTGTGGAAATTGTCTCCGAAGTATTACACCGCTGTTGTCTATCTTCCAAATTATCCGTGACAAGTTTTGAAAAATCTTTAGGTCAGTACGTTTATGACAGTTTTACATTAGTAACCTAGAGACGAATACGGAACGTTTCCAGTTAGATAAGATTCATCATGCAGTATATGAAACATGCATGGCAATTCCCATTTTATGACTACATACAACGCCAAAACTATTATTTCACTGTTCCAATAGGAACAGGCTACGTCCGAAGGACACATGCGAAATTTATTTTTGAGAACACCTTACCTTCTTGTACAATTTTATCCACGTCAGGTCCCCCTTGCTGTCAGTGTACTGTAGTCCGAAGAACCAGACTTCACGCAGACCAATCGTTTTAACAACTTGGTCAAACAGCTGTTTCCCAGTCGTCGTGTGCTGGATGGAGAACTCCAGCTCCGCGTCCATCGTCGTCACGCGGACGTTCATCTGAAATACAGCAACGGATCAGCTTAAAACATGTTTCAAGTACTTTTACCTCCAATGGTAGTTCCAAATTTACTTGGGCTATTATATGTAGTCCTCACTCTCACCTTACGACATTAATCTGCTTCAGCACTTAGTCTACAACAACTGAAGTGAATGGCAGAGGGTAGTTCCCACTGTACCAGTTACTTGGGGCTCATTCCACTCCCTTCAGGAAGGGGGGGGGGGGCGATAAGAATAATTACACCACGCACAGTTTTCGAGTGCGCTTACCTTGTTCCCAATATTTCTTGTAATTATGAAAGCAGGTTTTGTTGGGATCGTTTGCTCCTATCAACAAGCGACCGGTTGGTTTTTCAGGATCTCCGTAAAAGTTTCTCAGGGTCGAGCAAATCTATATGCAGCCTTCTCATTTCTAGACTGATTGCATTTTCCTAGTATCCTATCAATTAACCAACGTCTGCCACCTGTTTTACCTACGACTGAGCCTATCTGATCGTTCCATTATACAGGGTGTACATGAAATCAAGGAACACTTTCAATTATTTATTGCACAAGAACTAAACATTGTACAGATGTCATACATGTTGAATTTTGAAGAGAAACTCAAAGTTTTTTTACGAACATTCGATATGCGAACCATGAGTGAACTGGCAGACGTCAATACGGTAATCGAATTCTTGCCATATCCGTCCCAGCATGGCATCGTCGACTGTAGCAGTCGCCTCCCGTATTCTCTCCCGGAGATCTGCTACATTACGTGGTAGAGGCGGTACACACACCATATCTTTAATGTGTCCCCACAGAAAAGAGTCACACGGAGGGAGATCTGGTGATCGGGGAGGCCATTTCATGAAACGGCTGTCCCCCTCAGTAGCACGACCAATCCATCAATGCAGCAAATCCGTGTTCAGGTATCCACGAACTTCACGATGAAAATGGGGTGGAGCCCCAACCTGCTGAAAGATGAACGGAGAGTCGGACAGCATTTGAGGCATCAGCCATTGCTGCAACATGTCCAAGTAGGAATATCCAGTGAGTGTTCGCTCCATACCTGAACTCGCCATGTTTGCGACTAGCGCTGACTATCGGCAAATTACCAAACTACGCTGTGGCTATAAACTTTCAGGGCTTCCCTTCAAAGTGACATATGTATGATATCTGTACAATGTATGGTTCTTGTGCAGTATATAACTGAAAGTGTCCCCGGACTTCACGTAAACCTTGTATATCCCTACAAATTCCGACATTCAGGTAGAAACCAATTGATAAGTCTAATGCCCTTAAGCTGCAAAGTTTGTGTCGAAACCCATTTTAAATGATCTGGCAACTGCCTTTAATATTTCGTTGCAAGATACACTTCAGGATTTTTAGGGACGAGTTGCTATGAGTTTCTGTAGCTTGGCATGTTCCAAACCAGCCGCCCTGATAAAAGTATCGACGCAACACGACAGAACCGCCCTAAGTACACTGTTAAGACTTTCTTGAAAAGTGTGTGTGTGTGTGTGTGTGTGTGTGTGTGTGTGTGTGTGTGTGTGTGTGTGTCGGTGGCACACGCCCACTAGCACCTATCACCATCAGTGACCGAGATAATTACGCCCATGCTTGCTCTATCAATTGGGTCACCCGGGAACGCCTGACGAACGATTCAACGCGCTGCCTATGAATGGAATGTTACTCATTTGAGTTCGTGTCGTCGTCCAGTTTATTTTTTTTGGTTTACCTAATCATCTACACCGCTAGGAAGTTCTCAAAAACACTCATCACTTAACCAACAGTTATTTCTGGCGCAATTTTGATTAACATTGAGAAATTCCTCCCCTCTTAACGTTTATTGGTTTCGAAGCACATATGTTTGTTTAATTTACTGTGCTCTTTAGAAATCTAACCCATGTAACGTAAAACAACAAAAATATTAAGCTGCAGTCAGGATGGAACAGTCTTACTGAGCGTTTGTACTTTAAGTAGTGCGCATCTGCTTTCTTTACATCTTAGAACTATTTACTAATTGATGTCTAATTCATGTTCCTGTCTAACGACAATATGCATCTCTTATTCCCATCCACATTACGTTAATCATAATAAAATCTGAAAAACGAGTTTCGGATTGTAAAGGTTTCTGTTTATCTTAGCACTGGCTTTTTGGTCCCGTAACGATAGCTAGGAGATTTCAATAAAAATTAGTCTTTTGCACCAAATTAATTTGAAAGAAAGGAAGATTTTATGACTTCCACAAGAGACACTCGAACCCACACTGAAAATATGCCTTAGGATGCAGTGCAAATGACGTTTTAGAGGCCAGTTAAAACCTGGGCCTTAGGTGTAGGATCCAACTACAAACTGCTGGTACCAGCATTAGGGCGCAATACATAGTCTGACATCAGTCGGCATGCTAGCATCGCTATCAGACCACGAGGTAATGAATTCAGTTCAATGCATTCTTTTGGAATTTGAATAATTTTACAACTGGAATTCACAACAGATACCAAACATATCTCCTGATTACCGCGGCCATATAAACAGTTGCATGCTGCATCACCCGAAGAAAGAAGGGGTCAACCATTGCTAAAACTACCCAACATACGAGCAACCTTAGCACGTGTCTTTACTATTTTACAAGCCAGGTGAACTGCCCAGCTGAGCTAAAGTCGATCGCTCACTTAACACGTGAAACAGCTGCTTACATGGAAGCAGCAACAAAGTAAATTTAGAGAAACCTTTCCAAATTTCTTCTACGGTAGGTATTTCTTTATTCGTCGTATCAGTTCATCGGCTTTAGTCTGCGGTTTACTACTAAGGTACTGTATATTTAGGATTACATGTTTACTTACAGCAGCATAAGCAATATTAGCTCCTCAGGGTAACTTCAATAGGTCTCAACTTTAGGTTTTTGCTAAACGCTGCCAGGGTGTATTGACCGTTCCCTGGAACGCACCACCGTCGCCTATGAACCCCGTTTTGTGTCATGGGGATAGTAGAAATCAGTACCACGAAGGGCAACCCTTGTCAAGAAGAACCTAATGAGTTCTTCGACAGTTGGTGACACGGAATATTTTTTTGGAAACTACGGTCCATCCATGGCCTTCACGATGCTAGGACAAGACCAACAAATTGTGAGCCTTCTGAGGTCAGACAAATGACAGACCAGGGTACAAAGATTTCTTAAACAAGATCAGACTATATCAGCTTGTAGACCACAGTTCAGAAACACAAATTTGGCAGCATGTTCTTTCACATCCATTACACATCGAAGTATGGATACTTCTATCTCCTAGTTACACTTACAAATAAAACTACTGGGTATCTTCCTCAACAACAGTCACAGCTCAATTAAGAACCATTCATTCTATTTGGGATGAATAAATCCATCAATGGTTCATCTTGACGGTTAAAGAAAATCTAAAATTTTCTGGAGACCAGGTTGTCATTCCGACCAATGAGCCCCACTGCGAATGCTGTTCTCTAATACGGGATGAGTTGGCTGGCGTTCGTAAGCCACTGGAAGTCGCCCTGACTACTAACTATTGGTAGCTGCTGCGAATCGGCGTGTTGGAAGAACTCTAGTGCCGCGTACCCGTTTTACTGATAGAGGTACCTCCAGTACCACCTGCTCCTGTGGATCCTGTCTCCTCTGCAGACAGTACACGCTCTGTCATTACCTGTCCACTTGACTGCGAGTGTCATGTAAATGGTAGATCTAGGCGTCCTGTACAGGGTGGGCGTGGACCAGGGAGGGCTCAGGGTGTTGTACTGATCACCCTATCCAACAAATCTGAGGTACTGCCTTTTACTGAAACAACCTGAGCCAGTGGGACTCACCTCACCTTTTCTGGGGAAACCTGTTTTGTTCGGTGTCAAGACGGCAGTTCGAAAGTATGGCGCATGATGGTACCCCTTAGAGCAATAGCAGCAAGGCACAGCAAAGGGCACCAGATGTCCTCAGTGTGTATGCCTGTGAGCCTCATTCAGCATGTTTAAAGAGGCTATTCCAGCACCCAGTGAGAGACCAGGGAATAACCAACAGTGTATTGTGCCGCACGTTTGAACAAATGCTACCTGTCGTCTGGGCTCTGAGGTCCTAACTGGGCCATTCCAGTGACTGGCAGAAAATACTGAGAATTGGCATGGGGTTTCGAAGAAGCTCAGAAGTTGCATCTCTGTCCACAGAACTCACCGTAGCCCTTTGGTTCTGAGTCGAGTGGATGGACTGAACCAGAAACTTCAAAGGTTCTGTGACAAGCTAGGCTGCGACTTCCTGAACTTGCGCATTAGGGTTACGAATGTAGCGCTCGATACACAAGGTTTTTTTATCGATTAGGTGATTCTCCATCCAATACATATGACAGCTGTAGAAAACGCAGAACTATCAGTGTAAGAAAAAAAGAAATGCCTCACAGAAGTGACTTAACATCCTCACTGCTGACTGCCGAAGCATTACCAACGAAGTGCCCGAGTTTGAAGCACTTTGGAAAAGCAGTGGAGCTCATAATACTAGGTACAGACAACTGGTTAAAACCTGAAGTTGATAGCAATGACAGAGTGTGTGTGTGTCAAATGGACAGGCCACAGGTATATAGAGGATGTATTTGTTGCAGTAGACAAGACACTCAAGTCTTGAGACAGAGAAATCGAACCCGCTCGTGAGATTTTTTGGGTAAGACTCATTTTAAGTAGTGAGCATAAAATGACAACTGGGTCCTTCTATCGCCCGCCTATCTCCAAGTGTAACCGGAAACTTGCCAGAAAACCTCAGTTCACCTGTACGTAAGTTCGCCAATCATACTGTAATCATCGATTGAGGCTTTAATCGTCCAATAAATTGCGAAAATTAATTTCCTTAATGCTGGGCGTAACAAGACATCCTGTGAAAAATTACTAAATGTCTTCTTTGAACCATATTTAGGAAGTCCACTCATGATGGAAATATATTGGATCTAATGGCAACAAACAGACCTGACCACCTTGAGGATGTAGAAACCGGAACTGGTGTCAGTGACCATGAGGTGGATATGGCAACCATGGTTACCAAAGCACAAACGAGAACTACAAGAAGCAGAAAGACGTGTTACATGTTCAGTAAAGTAGATAAAAATTAGTGGTGTCATATCTCAATGAGGAACTTTTAAACTCTGAGCACAGGGCAGGAGCATGTAGGGGACCTAAGACTCAAGATTACAAGAAAAATTGCCCGTACACTGGATAGATTTGTATCCAGAAGAACGTTCATAATGGGAGGGAACCTCAATAGTAAACAGTCATTGTCAAGAAACGTCTAAGAAACAGATTACTGCATAAAAAGTGTAAATGCGTGAAGCCTCCAATGACTACCGTAGCAGAATAGTGTCAAAAGATCTTTCACAAAACCCAAATAAATTCTGGTCGTATGTAAAGACTGGAAGTGGCATCAAAGTCAATGTCCAGTCCCTAACGAATGGGACAGGAACAAATTGAAGGTAGCAAAGCAAAAGCTGAAATGCTTAACCCTGTTTTCAAATGGTCCTTTACAAACGAAACCCCCAAGAGAATTGGCCATAGTTTAATCCTCGTACCTCTGAAAATATGAAGTGTTAGTGTCAGTGGTGTTGAGAAACAGCTGAAATCGTCCAAACTGAACAAAGCTCCAGGGCAAGATTGAATACCGGTCAGTTTCCATACTGAATTTGCAGCTGAGTTAGTTCCTCTTCTACCAATAATCTTAGATCCTCTAAAAAAACAAAAAACGTGCCCAGTTCTTGGAAAAAGCGTAGGTCACAACCGTCTACAAAAAATGGTAGTAAAAGTGATCCACGAAACTACCGGCCGGTAACCTTGACATCGATTTGTTGAATCTCTAACCATATCCTGCGCTCAAACATAATGAGGTATCTAACAGAAGACCACCTCAATGCCGACCAGCATGGACCACCTCAATGCCGACCAGCATGGATTCCAAAAACATCGACTCTGTGAAACAACTCACTTCTCACAGAACGTACTGAAAGCTTTGAATCAAGGTAGTCATGTAGATGCAGTATCTTTAAATGCAGAAAAGCATTTGACTCGGTACCACACCTACGCTTATTTTCGGAAGTCCTATCATATGGGCATCATGTGAAGTTTGTGACTGAGGACTTTTTGGTATGGAGGACGCACCATGTTATCTTGGATGGAGAGTTGTCAGCTGTAGAAGTAACTACGAGTGTGCTCCAGGGAAGCGTGTCTAGACACTGTTCATGTTCTATAGTAATGACCATGCAGACAATAGTAACCTCAGACATTTTGCAAATGATATATGTAATGAAATACTATCCGAAAGAAGCTGCAAAAATACTGTCAGATCTTGAAATGGTGCAACGACTGGTAACTAGCTTTAGATGTTCAGAAATGTAAAATTGTGCACTTCACAAAACGAAAAAAAGGTATCCTATGACTAATATCAATGAGTCACTGTTGGAATCGACAAAAGGGCAGCACGAATGGTCAGAGGATTGTTTAATCTATGGGAGTGTCAGAGATACTGAAGGAACTGAGCAGGAAGACTAAGATATATGTAAACTATACCGAGAAAGTCAAGAACCAGCTTTAAATGAGGACTGTAGGAATGTAACAACCCCTACTATCGCTAACATAGGGAACGTGAGGATAAGATCAGAATAATTACAGCACGCACAGAGGCATTCAAATAATTATTTCTTCCGCGCACCATACGTGAATACAACGGGAAGAAATCCTAATAACTGGCACAACAGGACATACACTCTGCCATGAGTTTAACGATGTCTTGCAGAATGTAGATGTAGACTAAAGGCATTTGGAGACGCCAATATTTCTAATGCCTGAATTACAGCCACAAAAATCTTACTCCCGTTCTGTATGCAACAATTAGATACAGAAACTTATCATTCAGTTCTTACTCCGGTGTCAAAACAGCCTTACAAAAAGTTAGAAATACACTGAAGCGCCAAGAAACTGGTACAGCCATGCGTATTTAAATAAGAGATATGTAAGTAAACAGGCAGAATACAGTGCTGCGGTCGGAAACGGCCTATACACGACAAGTGTCTGGCGCAGCTGTTACATCGGTTACTGCTGCTACAATGGCAGTTTATCAACATTTAAGTGAATTGGGACGTGGTCTTATAGACAGCGCACGAGCTATGGGACACACAATCTCCGCGGTACCGACGATGTGGGGATTTGGGGATTTTTCCGTACGGCCATTTCACGAGTTTACCGTGAATATCAGGAATCTGGCAAAACATCAAATCTACGACATCGCTGCGGCCGGAAAAAGATCCTGCAAGAACGGGACGAACGACGACTCAAGAGAATCGTTCAACGTGACAGAAGTGCAACCCCTCTGCAAATTGCTGCAAATTTCAATGTTGGGTCATCAACAAATGTCAGCCTGCGAACCATTCGACGAAACATCGATAAGGGCTTTCGGAGCCGAAGGCCAACTCGTGTACCCTTGATGACTGCACGACACAAAGCTTTACGCCTCGACTGGGCCGTCAACACCGACATTGGGCTGTTGGTGACTGGAAACATGTCTGGTCGTATGAGTCTCGTTTCAAATTGTATGGGGCGGATGGACGTGTACGGGTATTGAGATAACCTCATGAATCCTTTGACTCTGCATGTCAGCAGGGGACTGTTCAATCTGGTGGAGGCTCTGTAATGGTGTGGGGCGTGTGCAGTTGGAGTGATATGAGACCCCCGTTTCGTCCAGATACTACTCTGACAAGTGACACGTACGTAAGCATCCTGTGATCACCTACATCCATTCCAGTCCATTGTGCATTCCGACGGACTTGGACAATTCCAGCAGAACAATGCGACAACCTACACGTCCAGAATTGCTACAGAGCGGCTCCAGGAACACTCTTCAGAGTTTAAACACTTCCGCTGGCCACCAAACTCCCCAGAATTTAACATTGAGCATATCTGGGATGCCTTGCAACATGCTGTTCAGAAGAGATAGGAGATCTCCGCCCCCGCGTACTTTTATGGATTTTTGGACAGCCTTACAGAATTCATTTGTCAGTTCCCTCTAGCACTACTTCAGACATTAGTCCAGTTCATGGCATGTTGTGTTGCGGAACTTTCTCGTGCTCGTTGGCTCTTCACTGTAATACCGGAACTAACGCCCTTAAAATAGTAACAATATCTACACTGTACTAGGGACAAAGCTGGCTGAAACCAGTAGTAAATAGTAACAAAATTTGAATTCATATTGGAACGTATATCGCAAATAGCTTGAGAACTGGTGGCAGAGGCAAGTTTATAGCCACCAAAAACATTAACTCGGCTAGTGAAATCGGTACAGATTTTGAATTCGAAATAATTTTGGTTAAGACAAGTGTTAAAGGTGCACCAAACATTCATATCGGAAGCTTTTATAGACCCCTGCCTCAGAAGCAATAGTGGCGTAAATTTCCTTGTCTAGTCATACTTCTAGGTGGAAATTTCTACTACCAGCTATAGAAGTGGCGGACTCAAATGATTAGTAGTAGGGGGCACGAAACCTTGTGAAATTGTTTAAAGTATATTACCTGAAAATTACCTTCAGCAGATAATCAAAGAAGCGACTCGTGAAGATGACATCTTAGACTTGCTAGTGATAAAAGACCCAAACTTTTCGCCTCAGTTGACAAAGAATACAGAATAACTGATTACAAGGCCGTTACAGCAACAATAAATACGGCTGAAAATAAGGTGGTGGTGGTTGTTGGGATGTTTAAGGTGGACTAAACAGCTAAGGTCATCAGTCCCCCATTCCAAAAAAAACAGGCGAGACAAAGCCGCGGAGCAGATAAAACCCCAAAGGGAAGGAGAATCCCCCCCCCCCCCCCCCCAGGCGCTAAAGAACACAAATTAGGCAACGAACACTACAGAAAAGAAGAGTACAGACGAACACCAGACAGAAAGAAATAGAAGAAAAGAAGATGGCCGGAGACTGGTAGACTGACCACAAGAACAAAAAAAGGGAAAGAGTCAACCATCCAACGACACACCAAAACAGCAACAAATATGGAGAGACGCGAGGAGAAAAGACACAGAAAGGGAAAGGTGCAGGACCCCCCTAAATGGATCCATAAAAAGGACTAGCACGGATAAAATGTAAAACATTGTTAGCCAGGGAGGCATCGTCGCATAAAATCAAAGGCAAGGTGCCCGGGAGATTAAAAGACTTCCGGAGGGTGCGCAGTCGGGGACACTCCAATAAAATGTGGGCGACCGTCAGCCGGGACCCACACCGACACAGGGGGGGATCCTCCTGACGCAAAAGATGGCCGTGCGTCAGGTATGTATGGCCGATGCGGAGCCGACACAGGATAACAGAGTCCCTGCGAGAAGACCGCAGGGAGGAGCGCCATACATCGGTCGTCTCCTTGACAGCCCGCAGTTTATTAGGCGCTGTCATGCCTCGCCACTCAGCAGAGCACATCCCAAGCACCTTACGGCGCAACACCAGCTGCTGATCGTGAGCCGTGAGGCCGATCTCCAAAGCTGGGGTGTCGATCGCCCCTTTGGCCAGCCTGTCAACACGTTCGTTCCCCGGGATGCCAACATGACCTGGCGTCCAAACCAAGACCACCGAACGACCAGAACGGGCAATGGCGGAAACAGACTCCTGAATATACTCCACCAGAGGAGAAAGAGGGATAGCAGCGGTCGATGGCCTGAAAGCTGCTCATCAGGGAGTCACTGCAGATGACGATGGACCTACCTGAGCAGAAACGCATATGCTCAAGAGCGCGCAATATCGCCACCAGCTCTGCAGTAAAAATACTGCAGCCAGCCGGCAAGGAGCGCTGCTCAACATGGGCAGCGTGAGCAAAAGCGAAGGCAGTGCGACCATCAACCAGGGAACCATCAGTGTAGACAGTCTCACAGTCCGAAAAAGAGGCGAGGAGCGCAAGAAAACGGCGACGGAGGGCCACAGGCGGAACCGGGTCCTTGGGTCCCTGTGCCAAATCCAGACGGACGGACGGCCGGGACAAACACCAGGGAGGCGTAGGTGCACGGACCCGGAAGGGAGGCAGAAGAGGGAATGACCCCAGTTCCGACAGCAGGGACTGGACGCGGACAGCTACGGAAAGCCCAGACCTAGGTCGCCGTTCGGGCAGATGGAGGACCATGGCAGGGAAAAGCAGGCGACGATTGGGATGGCCTGGCGAGCAATGCACGTGGACAGCATAGTCGGCGAGCAGTCGATGGCGGCGAATCCGCAGCGGGGGAACCCCGGCCTCCACCAGTAGACTATCCACGGGGCTGGTACGAAAAGCGCCAGTAGCAAGCCGAACCCCACAGTGGTGTATGGGGTCTAACAACTTCAACACTGAGGGTGACGCAGACCCATAGGCCAGGCTCCCATAATCACGCCGGGACTGCACAAAGGCTCTGTACAATCGCAGCAGCGTGCAGCGATCTGCACCCCAAGACTTGTGGCTAAGGCAGCGGAGGGCGTTGAGGTGCCGCCAGCATTTTTGCTTCAGCTGAGTAATATGAGGAACCCATGTGAGCCGGGCATCAAACACGAGTCCCAAGAAGCGGCAAGTGTCCACCACTTCAAGCAGGTGGCCGTCGAGGTCAAGTTCAGGATGAGGGTGGACCGTCCAACGCCTGCAGAAGTGCATAACTCGAGTCTTGGCTGCAGAGAACTGAAAACCATGAGTCAGAGCCCATGATGCTGCCGCCTTGCGAACGGCGACTTGAAGCCTGCGTTCGGCGACTCCCGCAGTCGTGGAGCTAAATGAGATGCAGAAGTCGTCAGCATACAAAGGAGACACCGACGACCCCACGGCTGCAGCCAGACCATTAATGGCCACTAGAAATAAGGAGACTCTCAACACCGAGCCCTGCGGGACCCCATTTTCCTGTTTATAAGATGAACTAGAGGCGGCACCGACTTGCACCCGGAAAGAGCGGCGCAATATAAATGTTTGAAGAAAAGCCGGGAGCCGACCACGAAGACCCCACTCATACAACGTGGCGAGGATGTGATGCCTCCATGTGGTGTCATACGCCTTCCGCAGATCGAAAAATACAGCAACGAGATGCTGACGTCGGGCAAAAGCCATACGGATAGCAGATTCCAGCCACACCAAATTGTCCGTGGCAGACCGGCCCCGACGGAAGCCACCCTGGGATGGAGCGAGGAGACCGCGCGACTCAAGGGCCCAACACAAACGCCGCCCCACCATACGTTCGAGCAATTTGCACAAAACATTGGTGAGGGTAATGGGACGATAGCTGTCCACCACCAGTGGGTCCGCACCGGGCTTCAAGATGGGGACAATAAGACCCTCTCGCCATTGCGACGGGAACACGCCCTCGCTCCAGATGCGGTTAAAGATGGTTAGGATGTGTCTCTGGCAGTCCCTGAAGAGATGCAGTCCGGTCCTGGTGCTGTATCAGGGCAATCGGCGAGGGCAGCGAGGAATTCCCTCTCGCTGAAAGGAGCATTGTATTTTTCAGAACGACGCGTGCGGAACGATAACTGCGTCTGCTCGGCTCGCTCCTTGAGAGAGTGAAAGGCGGGGGGATAAGTTGCAGTCGCAGAGCTCTTAGCAAAGTGCGCAGCAAGGTGTTCAGCAATGGCGGCAGCGTCCGTGCAGACAGCGCCGTCCAAGGAGATCCCAGGGACACCCATAGGGGTCTGGTGTCCATAAATCCGCCGTATCCGGGACCACACGAGCGAGGGGGAGACACGGGAGCCCAAGGATGAGACATACCGCTCCCGGCACTCCTGCTTACGCCTTGTAATAAGACGACGGGCGAAGGCACGGAGCCTCTTAAAGGCGATGAGGGTCTCGAGAGACGGGTGCCGCCTATGACGCTGGAGGGCCCGCCTACGGCCGCGAATAGCCTCAGCAATCTCCAGCGACCACCAGGGTACAGCCTTCCTCCGAGGGAGTCCAGAAGAGCGGGGGATGGCAGCCTCGGCCACCGAAATGATTGACGTGGTTAACACACGGACCACCTCGTCAATGTCACCCTGTGGGTGAGACTCAATGGTTGCCGCAGAAGTAAAACCCGGCCAGTCAGCCCTGTGGAGAGCCCAGCGGGGCAGGCGCCCAGAAGAATGACACTGGGGCAGTGACAAATAGATGGGAAAATGGTCACTACCACACAGGTCAGGATGCACTCTCCAGTGGAGGGATGGGACAAGTCCGGGGCTGCAAAGAGAGAGATCGATGGCCGAGAACGAGCCATGGGCTACACTGAAATGCGTGGGAGCGCCGGTGTTCAAGAGGCTAAGGTCGAGCTGAGCCAACAAATGCTCCACAGCACGACCGCAGTCATCGGAGACAGTCCCACCCCACAGAGGGTTGTGGGCATTGAAATCGCCCAGCAACAAGAAAGGTGGCGGCAGTTGGGCTATCAGAGCAGCCAGGACATGCTGCGCGACAGCACCATCCGGTGGAAGGTAAATACTGCAGACGGTAATAGCCTGTGGCGTCCACACCCGAACAGCGACAGCCTCTAAAGCTGTTTGTAGAGGTACAAACTCGCTGTGAAGAGAGTGAAGGACATATATGCAGACGCCACCAGACACCCTTTCATAAGCTGCCCGGTTCTTAAAATAACCCCGATAACCACGGAGGGCGGGGGTTCGCGTTGCTGGAAACCAAGTTTCCTGCAGAGCAATGCAAAGGAAAGGATGAAGGCTGATAAGTTGGCGGAGCTCAGCTAGATGGTGGAAGAAACCGCTGCAGTTCCACTGGAGGATGGTATTAGCCATGGATGGGAAAGGCGTGAAGGGACTGGGGAGGCAGATTACGCCTCCGGGGCCCCTGCTGCTACTGAGTCACCACCTGGGCAACAGCCATCTATTGCGTCCGAGGGACTGGCGAGATCCAGGTGCGGATGCCAGAATCTCCACCTCATCTTCAGACGCAGAGGGAGAAGGTTGCGGTCGGACAGGTGCCACCGCAATTTCAGGATGCTTGGGAGCCTTTTTCTTCGACTGCTTTGCGCGCTGTGCCTTAGGTGGGTCTGGCTGGGAGGACCTCACTCGGTCAGTCTCAGGGACTGAAGACGACTGTGACGCCCTACGATCAGCGACCGGTGGTTGTTTGACAAACTTGCGGGTGTCCGCTTTGGCACTGGGCAAAGCCTGGGATGGGAGGGCCCCAAGGGACCCCTTCCGGGCGACGAGAGGAGCCGAAGAAGGCTCACGCTTCTCCGGCTGTGAAAGGGGAACAGATGTCACTGGTGGTTGGGGTGGTGTTGCTCCTGAAGTAGATGGAGCAGGAGAAACAGGGAGTGAAGTGCCCCCTGCAACCAAGGGGGTCGGTGAATTCTGGCAGAGCTGAGAGCGAACTGGTGTTGCAGCAGCGGCATAGGGAGACGTCATGGGCACTGGATGTAGCCGCTTATATTTCCGCCTTGCCTCGGTATAGGTCAGGCGGTCCAGGGTCTTTTATTCCATTATCTTCCTTTCCTTCTGGAAGATACGACAGTCCGGTGAGCAGGGGGAATGGTGTTCTCCACAGTTAACACAGATGGGAGGCGGAGCACATGGAGTATCAGGATGCGAAGGACGTCCACAATCCCGACACGTGATGCTGAAAGTACAGCGAGATGACATGTGCCCGAACTTCCAGCATTTAAAACACCGCATCGGAGGAGGGATATATGGTTTCACATCAGAACGGTAAACCATCACCTTAACCTTTTCGGGTAAGACATCACCCTCAAAGGCCAAGATGAAGGCACCGGTGGCCACCTGATTATCCCTCGGACCCCGATGGACGCGCCGGACGAAGTGAACACCTCGTCGTTCGCGGTTGGCGCGTAATTCATCGTCGGACTGCAGAAGAAGATCCCTGTGGAATATAATACCCTGGACCATGTTGAGACTTATGCGGCGTGATGCTAACTGAAACATCCCCCAACTTGTCACAATGGAGCAACCTCCGTGACTGGGCAGAGGACGCCGTTTTGATGAGCACAGAACCAGAGCGCATCTTGGACAAGCCCTCCACCTCCCCAAACTTGTCCTCTAAATGCTCCACAAAAAACTGGGGCTTGGTCGACATGAACGATTCTCCATCAACCCGCGTACACACGAGGTACCGGGGTGAATATTCTCCACTGCCTTCTTTAGCAAGACGTTCCTCCCATGGAATAGCTAGGGAGGGAAACGATCTCTGATCAAATTTCTTCCCGTTGAGGTTAGACCTCGATCGCTTAGAGACTGCTGGTGGAGGCCCACCAGCGATAGATGATGTACCACGCTTCATTGCGGGTCAGCCGCCCTGATGCCACCTACTCCGACCAAGGGCCCTCCCCACGGGCGCCACCCAGCCACAGCAATAGCCACCTGGCAGGATGGCCATTGCCGGGAGTCCTGATGCCCCAGGGAGATGGGCAGCTACTCCTTGGCATACGTGGGGAGTGAACGGCGCAGGCATCAGTAGAGCGATCCCTGTGTTGTCAGGGGGCTACAACCAAGAGGGTACATGGCGGCCCCACCACAACGGACAGGCTACCGTGCTGGATCTTAGGTGCAAAAAATTCCAAGTTCGTCGTCGCAGTTAAAAGCAACACTGCAGAGTGCAGTGTGGTAATCGCACCCAGTGACGTATCCCCGCCCAAGAGACGGAAAACGAGCGGGACACCATTGCAACGACGAAAAAGCCGGCTGAAGGTCTCAATGCACGGCGGATACAGTGCACCATGTAAGGCGCCCTTCCCCAATTGGCTCGCTCTTCGGAATAATTTAGAAAGATGGAGGTCAAACCCGAGAGGGGACCATCACACAAGGCCGAAACATGTGAGACTCCTTTTAGTCGCCTCTTACGACAGGCAGGAATACCGCGGGCCTATTCTAACCCCCGAACCCGCAGGGGGTTGAAAATAAGGATACCAACGAAGCCAGAAACATCTTTCTGCTTAGCATGAGCGGTAAGAAAAGTTTCAGATTGCATGAGCAGTCGGCACGAAAATTTCATCGATCATTAACAATGCTGAATATCAATTTAAGTTCAAAATTATACAATGTTCTTTCGACAGATTGGTGTCAAACTTTTAAGGGATAGGAAACACCCGCCATGGTTCGACAGGCATCTAAGGAAACTGCTACAAAAGCAAATAAATAGCTTCACTGCTAATTTAAACGTAGTCAAAGTCTCACAGGCAGAGGTTATACGAAACCAAAATTAGCGTTGGGAGAGCCACGTGCTAAGTGTTAGGCGATTTCGAAAGCCAAATTCTGTCCACGTACTTCACAGAAAATCCTACGAAGTCTGTTAAATCAGTGAACGGATCGAAGTCATCTATCCAGACCTTCTGATTAAAATGGCAGTGAAATGGACGGTAACAAAGAAGAGGCTGAAATTACTAAGCGTCCTTTTTTCACAGGGGAATATCGCCCTGTAGAGCCTCTTAAATCGTTGCACAAATGACAAAAGGGCTGACATCGGAAAGTGATCAAAGGGTGGAAAAGCAACTGAAATCGCTCCACGGAGGGGAGACCAATGGGACCTGACGGGGTATCAATAAGATTCTACATAGAGTATGCTAAAGAACTTGTCCCTTTTCTAGCCGCAGTGTATCTTATGTCTTTGGAGGAGCGACGTGTACCTGATGATTCGAAAAAATAAAAAAGCATAGGTATTTCTCGTTTTCACGAAGGGTCGTCGAACAGACCACATAACTATAGGCCTATATCCCTGACGTAGGTCAGTTTTAGAATTCTGGGAGATGTTGACCGAAAATTTCTGTAGGAACCAACATAGGTTCCGAAAACGATCTTGTTAAACCTAACTCATTCTGTTCGCCCACGAGACCCAGAAAGCAGTAAATATAAGCGCCCAGGTAGACCCCGAGTTCCTTCACTTCCAGGACGTATTAAATGCAGTTCCGCACTGCCGCCTAATTAACAAAATACAGGCGTAAGAAATGTCTGACAAATTGTGAGACTGGATTGAACAGTTTCTAGCAAACAGAACGAAGCGTGTCATTCTGAACAGAAAGAAGTCTTCAGATGTAAAAGTAACTTCTATGTTACAGGACCATCACTTTTCAAAAAATGTATAACCTAGTAGATAACCTCTGAAGTTCCATGAGGCTTTTGTGGGCGGTGGTGTTATACACACTGAAGTCCCCACGCTAGGAAATTGTAGCGAACTGCAATAAGTACTGCAGAAGATCGACGCTTAGTGCAAGGAGCGCCGATTGACCCTCAACATAAGTGTAACGTACTGCTAATACATAGAAAGACCCGTGGTTGTGCGAGTGTGTGTACACGGGTCAACTTCAAATGGAACGACCACATAAAATTAATCGCAAGTAAGGCATATGCCAGAGATTCATTCGAAGAATCCTCAGGAAATGTAATCCAACAACTAAGGAGACAGCCTACAGAATACTCGTTCGTCCAATGCTTTAATATTGCTTCTCAGTCAGGGATCCAAACCAGCCAAGACTGATAGAGAAAATGGAGAAGGTTCAACGAAGGGCGGCGCGTTTCGTTGCAGGTTAATTTTAAGCACCAAAGCGTCACAGATCCAGAAACACCAGTGAAAGGAGCTGGAAGAGAGGCCTTCTGCATCACGGTTGTGTTTATTGTTGAACTTCAGTGAGCGTACGTTCCTTGAAGAGTCAACAAATGTATTACTTCCTCCAAAGTATATCTCGCGAAAAGATCAAGCTAAAATCAAGAGATTCTAACCAGACTAACGTTCCACCTATTGTGGAAGAATAAATGAAACTAGGAAGTAATGAAGACATTTCGAGAATATCTCAATTCCCAGTCTCTGTAACCGTCTTTATTATCATGTGACAATAACTTGTTGGGGTGGGGGGTGGGGGGGGCGAGATAGTAACTTGCAGAACTAAATTTTACTACTGTGCGACGACATTTGGTGATCTGTCTCCATGATCCTGGGATACTTAGGTGCACCATGATTTGCACTGTTCGAATAGCAGTTGGCTCAGCAATGGACATCGCATTAATATCAGCTCTTCACGTCTCGGAGTGGAAATCAAGAACATTATACAAACTGATCATGTTTGTAGTTAACATCCACGTTTTTAGTCTTCAGACCTTTACGTTGTTTACATTTACGGACTTACAATTCTCTATGACATCCTTTAAGAGTTCAGTGTCTTCAGTCCAAAAACTGGTTTGATGCAGCTCTCAATGCTACTCTATCCTGTGCAAGCTTCATCGCCGAGTACAATCTACATCCTTCTGAATCTGCTTACTGTATTCATTTGTCTCATTCTCCAAATTTCACACTCCACGCTTCACTCGATTAGTACATTGGTGATCCCTTGATGTCTTAGAATGTGTCCTACCAACCGATCCCTCCTAGTTAAGTTGTGCCACAAATTCCTCTTCTCCCCAATTCTATTCAGTACCACCTTAGTTACGTGATCTACCCATCTAATCACCGAGTGATGTGGAGCAGTGGTTAGCGCAATGGACTCGCATTCGGGAGGACGACAGTTCAAACCGGCATGCGGTCATCCTGATTTAGATTTTCCTTGATTTCCTTAAGTCGCTTCAGGCAAATGTCGGGATGGTTCCTTTGAAATGGCAGGGCCGATTTTCTTCGCTCATCTGATGGGACCAATGACCTCGCTGTTTGGTCGATCTATACTCTATATTAAATTTCTCTTCTTCAGAAATGCTTTTCTTGCAATCGACAGTCTACATTTTATATTCTTTCCACTTCGACCATTATCAGTTATTTTGCTGCCCAAATAGCGAAACTCACCTACTACTTTAAGTGTCATTTCCTAATCTGATTCCCTCGGCATCACCTGATTTAATTCTACCACATTCCATTATCCTCGTTTCGCTTTTCTTGATGTTCATCTTATAGCCCCCTTTCAAGACACTGTCCAGTCCGTTCAAATTCTCTTGACGGAATTACAGTTGCATCGGAAAACCTTAAAGTTTTCATTTCTTCTCCCTGGACTAATTCCTACTCCAAATTTTTCTATTTTTTTTTTTTAATGCTTGCTCAATATACAGACTGAATAACTTCGAGGATAGGCTACAACCCTATCTCACTCCCTTCTCAACAACTGCTTCCCTTTCGTGCCCCTCAATTCTTATAACTGCCATCTGGTTTATCTACAAATTGTAAGTAGCCTTTCGCTCCCTGTATTTTACCCCTGCCACAACTAGAATTTGAAAGTATTCCAGTCAACACTGTCAAAAGCTTTCTGTAAGTCTATAAATGCTATAAATATAGGTTTACCTTTCCATAACCTACCTTGTATGAGAAGTCTTAGGATCAGTATTGCCTCGAGTGTTCCTACATTTCTCCAGAATCCAAACTGATCTTTTCCAGGATCGGCTTCTACCAGTTTTTCCATTCTTCTGTAAAGAATTCTTATTAGTATTTTGCAAGCGTGATATATTAAACTGATACTTCAGTAATTTTCACATCTGTCAGCACATGCTTTCTTTGAAACTGGCATTACTATCTTATTCTTGAAGCCTTAGGGTATTTCACTTCACCTCTTGCTCAGCAGATAGAGGAGTTTTGTCACTGCTGGCTCTCCCAAGGCTGTCAGTTCTAACAGAATGTTATATATTCTTGGAGCCTTGTTTCGACTTAGATCCTTCAGTGCTGTCAAATTCTTCACGCATTATCACATCTCCCATTTCATCTGCATCTACGTCCTCTTCCATGTTCATAATGCTGCCCTCGAGTACATCTCCCTTGTATAGACCCTCTATGTACTCCTTACACCTTTCTGCCATCCCTTCTTTGCTTAGGACTGGTTTTCCATCTGCGCTCTTGACATTCATAAGGCTGGTTTCTTCAAAGATCTCTAATTTTCTTGTAGGTGGCATCTACCTTACCCCTAGTGTTATATGCTTCTAAATCCTTACATTTGTCCTCTAGCCATTCCTGCTTAGCCATTTTGCACTTGCTGTCTCATTTTTGAGACATTTGTATTCCCTTTTGCATGATTCATTTACTGCATTTTTATATTCAATGTATCTTGTGTCTACAAAGGATGTCTATTGGACCCAGTCTTTTTACCTACTTTACCATCTGCTGCCTTCACTATTATATCAAAGCTACTCATTCTTCTTCTACTGTGTTCGTTTCCCCTGTTGTCACTCATTCCCTAATGCTCCTTCTGAAACTCTACAACCTCTGGTTCTTTTGCTTTATCCAAATACCATCTCCTTAAATTCTTTGATTTCTGCAGTTTTGTCAGTTTCAATCTGCAATTCATAAACCAATAAATTGTGGTCAGAGTCCACATTTGCCCCTGGTTATGTCTTACAATTTAAAACCTGGTTTTTAAATCTGTGTTACCATTATATAATCAACCTGAATCCTTCCGGTGACCAGGTCTCTTCCACGTACACAACCTTCCTTTCATAATTCTTGAATGAAGTGTTAGCTATAATTAAATTATGCTCTGTGCAAAATTCTAGCAGGCAGCTCCCTCCTGCATTCTTTTCCTTCACAGTCCATCTCCCATTTCCCACTATGGAGTTCCAATCACCATGAAAAACTTTCGTCTCCCTTAACTATCTGAATAATTTCTTTTATAGCATCATACATTTCTTCAATCTTTTCTTCTGCAGAGCTAGTTGGCATATAAACTTTTACCACTGTGGTAGGTGTGGCCTTTGCGTCTATCTTGGCTACAATAATTCTTTCACTATGCTGTTCGTAGTAGATTATCTGCGTTCCTATTTTTTATGCATGATTAATCCTACTCCTGCATTACCCCTATCTGATTTTGCATTTATAATCTTGTATTCACCTGACCAGAGGTCCTGTTCCTTCTGCCACCCAACTTCAGTAATTCCCACTGTAACTGTCCCTTCTTAAATTTTCTGGCCTACATGTCTGATTAAGGAATCAGAAATTCCACGCTCGATCCGTAGAACGCCAGTTTTGTTTCTCCTGATTACAGCGTCGTTCTTAGCAACACCGCCCGGAGATCCGAATGGGGAACTTTTTTACCTCCGGAATATTTTACCCATCATTAAACCACACAGTAGAGCTGCATGCCCTCGGGAAAAATTACGGCTGTAGTTTCCCGTTGTTTTCATCCGTTCGCAATACCAGCACAGCTAGGCCGTTTTGGTTGATGTTACAAGGCCAGATCAGTCAATTACCCAGACTGTTGTCCCTGCAACTACTGAAAAGGCTGCTGCTCTTCTGCAGGAACCATGCGTATGTCTGGCCTCTCAACAGATACCCCTCCGTCGTGATTGCACCTACGGTACGGCTATCTGTATCGCTGACGCACGCAAGCCTTCCCACCAACAGCAAGGTCCATGGGGGGGAGGGTGGGGCATGTATAGAGCAGGGTAAGGTAATATTGCAGTATAGGTAATTTTGCAGCATTTTGTTATAAATTAGCTGCGATGTTCCCATTTAATGCAGTGTTTCATGATTTTGCCAACAGATGGGATGATAATGTATTCTCGACTAACACTACAGCTGCGCTCCCCCGAAGTCGCAAGTACGCGCCGACGAAACGTGTTTCTAACTGTCGTGTGGCACATTTCACGGTGGATGTTCCCTTTATAGTTGTGAATCCATTTTAGGTGTGGAATAAGCAAGCAATGTACATTTTATTTGTACACAATAGGTACTGTGAGATCTATACTGCTACATAAATAATTTTTTTGTGAAATATGACGACAGGGATCTTAGGAAGTCAACGCATAGCGTCATGACACTGACTTACCTCATTTTACTCATTTGGACTACTGTCAACGTTGCTCTTATGTCAGTTCCACACCTTTCTGCAAGATATTTATAGCAAATATTATTGGAACACAGTACTTCACACAGAACTGATGCGAAGAAAAAAGCAGGTTCACTAAGGACAATGTTGTTCTTGCTTTATTCCTTACCACAACAGCTGCCAAAAACAACCTAAGGAAGCTGTTTACGTTGTTGACTTGTTAACGTTCTTAAGATGACTGATGCAGTACGGTGAATGAACTGACCACTACTGCAAAATAGCCTTACCTGTTTCAAAATTACCTTCCGATTTATGCTTAAAAAAATGGCTCTGAGCACTATGGGACTTAGCAGCTGTTGTCATCAGTCCCCTAGAACTTAGAACTACTTAAACCTAACTAACCTAAGGACATCACACACATCCATGCCCGAGGCAGGATTCGAACCTACGACCGTAGCAGTCGCACGGTTCCGGACTGCGCGCCTAGAACCGCGAGACCACCGAGGCCGGCATTTATGCTTCAAGGTTATGTACAACTATGAACAGTAGCAATAATAAGAAGAGTTATATTTACACAATGTGACTCGTATGTAGTTAATAAAAATGGCTGCAACATTGTTATTTTGCTTTAATAAAACCATGTTTGCTTGAAAATGCTGCCAAATTATCTTAACATACCCTACCCTACATGATTCAGGACCAAAGGCCTTGCGATCTGTTCTTACCTCGCTCTAATTTAATAGCTTTCGCATCTTATTTCCAGCATATCGTCTGTGTTCCCGGGCTATACTACAGACATCCGTGATACTGCAAAGCTATGGTAGATAGTTAATCTGAACTTTCAGGGGATAATAGGTATACTGTTTAAACTGTGTACGTTCATAAACTTCGTCGCAGTAGCAAGGTTTCAAGGCACTGAAAGTGCGACATCTTTTGAAGATGCAACTAGGTAGAATGGAATTTTGAAATTCGATTCTGCAATACACTTTCAGCATTCCTGTAACAGTGTTCACAGGTTCGTCGGCATTCCTCATCTCTTAGATATAGCGTGTTGAGGACTAATCTGTGACGTAACTGAACACTGCCAGGAGATAAAGGCTTCAAAGATTTATGACTAATAAATTCCTGAAGGCCTACGCTTCAGTACACCACTTGCGCGATACAAATAACTCACACCACAGTCCAAACCTTAAGCTGCTAACGCTTGATACATCGTGGACAGACTCGTACGTTACATGTTGCCGCAACTGCCAGATGGTTGCTTCGCTCATCAACCTCAAGTTTGGTCTAATGCCGTTTTTTATTCATATCGCTCGATGTCTCATTTTCAACGTAACAGTTTTACTCCAAATCATCGAATATCTGCGTCATACATTTACCTAGCCCTGCTGCTGCAATTCTTTTCTTCCCCCCACCCCTTCAACTACTTTTCAGCAACGACTCCAAACTATTTTCCCTATTTCATGAAGTTCTTTGTTAGTAATTGTTTCTCGAAGGAAGCCCCCATTTCTTACTCCATCAAAGACTTTTACCTAGTCTTTTAACATCACTTTTTAAAGATTTGAAATATCTCTTGTTCTGGACGTTAGCAAATGTATCTTTAAAAACCTCCTGCTTCTCACAATTATTGCGATTACGTCATTCTTACATTTTCCTTCCTCGTTATACTTCCTAGGTAGGAACATTCATCCACCTTATCAACAGTCTTGTTCACATTTAGCCTTCAGTCATCCATGATGTCAATCTGTTGCGCACATTATCTTGCGTGTATATCGTTAACTTTCAGCAGACAGTTACTCGTTCTCATTAAACACCCGACTCGATGTCCGCTCACTTCCGGTGACTGCGTATTGCATGTCACCAGCGATTCGTGACAATCTATTCCCACTTTCCTCACTCAGTGCCTCTATTCCGTGCCAATGTGGCATGCCTAGCTTGAGGGATACTTACGACCAAGATAACTAGCTGTCGCCAAATATTGCCTTGACTATACTCATCGAATGAAATACCGGGATAGTTTCGAAGTTCAAACGCCAAAATTCTGCGGCAGTGTAGGGTACATCGAAATTATGACATCGCAAACCCAAATAAAGGTAGGACGTTTCAATCTGACCAAAGCTCGGGATCCGGCACTAAGTTTATTAAGATCTCGTCAGCCATCTCATTCACCAGAACTGGAAAACGCTGAGAGAATGTGTTTCACCTAATAACACCTGCTATAGCGGTGCGACACCAACAGTACTTCAGCCTTATATAGGCCTAGTATCAACTTCCGCATTTTGTTGGGGGCGACCTGTATTTTGCGAAAGCCAAGACGGCTTGATTTTAAGACTTATTCCAATTACTAGTTTCGACAAAATCGTGCTGTTATCTTCAGCTTGGCGTAACGCTTCGCGTTAATGTTCACATACCTGTGTCGACATTGAGAATGAAGTATGGAGTGTAATGTACGAAGGTTGGAACTTTAGTAGTGGCAACTATTTATTTACAGCTCGTACAAAATAGATACACGTTTCAAAATTCTACTGACCTTCAAAGTAGTCACCAGAATTGTGTATAGCCCGTTGCCAACGATGTAGACGTCTTAGGATACTCTTAGCAGTGCCAGTTGCGTAGACAGTTCGAGCGGCGCGGTCTACTGCCCGACGAATTTATAGTGGTTCTGAAGCGAATACCGTGAAGTATTTACTTCAGTTTAGAAATCGAGTTGAAGTCACGAGCGTTTACGTCAGGGGAGTGCAGTAGGTGGTTCAGCACTTAGCAGCCCCATCAGTCCAACACATCAGTAACAGCTTGCACAATACGTGCTTTAGCATGACGGTCAGGTCCTGCAGAAAGTACCTTCACTTCTGTCTCTAAGCTGGTCATAGGTTGTGTTCCAAAAATGAACAGCACAGAAACAGAAGTGATGACACTTCGTGCAGAACCTGACCATTTTTCAGGACAATGATCAAGCACGTACAGTGCAAGCTGTTACTGATTTGTTGGACTGATGGGGCTGCTAAGTGCTATACCACCTACTGCAATCCCCTGACGTAAGCCCTCATGTGTTCAACTCTATTTCCAAACGGAAGGAAACACTTCACGGCATTCGCTTCAGAACTGCTGCAAATTCGTCGGGCAATAGACCGCGCCGCTCGAACTGTCTACGCAACTGGCACTACTAAGAGTATCCTACGACTTCCACATCGCAGGCAACGGGATATACACAATTCTGTTGACTACTCGGAATATCAGTAAAATTTAGAAACACGTATCTATTTCGTGTGTTGTGGTCTACAGTCCTGAGACTGGTTTGATGCAGCTCTCCATGCTAATCTATCCTGTGCAAGCTCCATCTCCCAGTACCTACTGCAACCTACATCCTTCTGAATCTGCTTAGTGTATTCATCTCTTGGTCTCCCTCTACGATTTTTACCCTCCATGCTGCCCTGCAATGCTAAATTTGTGATCCCTTGATGCCTCAGGATATGTCCTACCAACCGATCCCTTCTAGTCAATTTGTGCCACTAACTTCTCTTCTCCCCAATCCTATTCAATACCTCATTAGTTACGTGATCTACCCACCTAATCTTCAACATTCTTCTGTAGCACCACATTTCGAAAGCTTCTACTATCTTCTTGTCCAAACTATTTATAGTCCACGTTACACTTCCATACATGGCTACAATCCATACAAATACTTTCAGAAATGACTTCCTGACACGTAAATCTATACTCGATGTTAAATTTCTGTTCTTCAGAAACGCTTTCCTTGCCATTGCCAGTCTACATTTTATATCCTCTCTACTTCGACCATCATCAGCTATTTTGCTCCCGAAGTAGCAAAACTTCTTTACTACTTTAAGTGTCATTTCCTAATCTAATTCCCTCAGCATCACTCGACCTAATTCGACTACATTCCATTATCCTTGTTTTGCTTTTGTTGATGTTCATCTTATATCCTCCTTTCAAGACACTGTCCATTCCGTTCAACTTCTCTTCCAAGTCCTTCCAAGTCCAAGAATTACAATGTCATCGGCGAACCTCAAAGTTTTTATTTCTTCTCCATGGATTTTAATACCTACTCCGAACTTTTCTTTGTTTCCTTTACTGCTTGCTCAATATACAGATTGAATAACATCGGGGAGAGGCTACAACCCTGTCTCACTCCTTTCCCAACCACTGCTTCCCTTTCATGCCCCTCGACTCTTATAACTGCCATCTGGTTTCTGTGCAAGTTGTAAATAGCCTTTCGCTCCCTGTATTTTACCCCTGCCACCTTTAGAATTTGAAAGAGAGTATTCCAGTCAACATTGTCAAATGCTTTCTCTAAGTCTACAAATGCTAGAAACGTAGGTTTACCTTTCCTTAATCTTTCTTCTAAGATAAGTCGTAAGGTCGTATTGCCTCACGTGTTCCAATATTTCTACGGAATCCAAACTGATCTTCGCAGAGGTCGGCTTCTACCAGTTTTTCCATTCGTCTGTAAATAATTCGTGTTAGTATTTTGCAGCTGTGGCTTATTAAACTGATAGTTCAGTAATATCCACATCTGTCGACACCTGCTTTCTTTGGGATTGGAATTATTATATTCTTCTTGAAGTCTGAGGGTATTTCGCCTGTCTCGTACATCTTGCTCACCAGATGGTAGAGTTTTGTCAGGACTGGCTCTCCCAAGGCCGTCAGTAGTTCTAATGGAATGTTGTCTACTCCAGGGGCCTTGTTTCGACTCAGGTTTTTCAGTGCTCTGTCAAACTCTTCACGCAGTATCGTATCTCCCATTTCATCTTCATCTACATCCTCTTCCATTTCCATAATATTGTCCTCAAGTACATCGCCCTTGTATACACCCTCTATATACTCCTTCCACCTTTCTGCTTTCCCCTCTTTGCTTACAACTGGGTTTCCATCTGAGCTCTTGATATTCATACAAGTGGCTCTCTTTTCTCGAAAGGTCTCTAATTTTCCTGTAGGCTTTATCTTACCCCTAGTGAGAGAAGCCTCTACATCCTTACATTTGTCCTCTAGCCATCCCTGCTTAGCCATTTTGCACTTCCTGTCGATCTCGTTTTTGAGACGTTTGTATTCCTTTTTGCCTGCTTCATTTACTGCATTTTTATGTTTTCTCCTTTCATCAATTAAACTCAATATTTCTTCTGTTACCCAATAGTTTCTACTAGCCTTCGTCTTTTTACCTACTTGATCCTCTGCTGCCTTCACTACTTCATCCCTCAAAGCTACCCATTCTTCTTCTACTGTATTTCTTTCCCCCATTCATGTCAATTGTTCCCTTATGCTGTCCCTGAAACTCTGTACAACCTCTGGTTTAGTCCGTTTGTCCAGGTACCATCTCCTTAAATTCCCACCTTTTTGCAATTTCTTCAGTTTTAATCTACAGTTCATAACCAATAGATCGTGGTCAGAGTCCACATCTGCTCCTGGAAATGTCTTACAATTTAAAACCTGGTCCCTAAACCTCTGTCTTACCATTATATAATCTGATACCTTGTATCTCCAGGATTCTTCCATGTATACAACCTTCTTTTATGATTCTTGAACCAAGTGTTAGCTATGATTAAGTTATGCTCTGTGCAAAATTCTAACAGACGGCTTCCTCTTTCATTTCTTAGCCCCAATCCATATTCACCTACTAAGTTTCCTTCTCTCCATTTTCCTACTGTCGAATTCCAGTCACCCATGACTATTAAATTTTCGTCTCCCTTCAATACCTGAATAATTTCTTTTATCTCATCATACATTTCTTCAATTTCTTCGTCATCTGCAGAGCTAGTTGGCATATAAACTTGTACTACTGTAGTAGGCGTGGGCTTCGTATCTATCTTGGCCACAATAATGCGTTCACTATGCTGTTTGTAGTAGCTTACCCGCATTCCTATTTTCCTATTCATTATTAAACCTACTCCTGCATTACCCCTATTTGATTTTGTGTTTATAACCCTGTATTCACCTGACCAGAAGTCTTGTTCCTCCTGCCACCGAACTTCACTAATTCCCACTATATCTAACTTCAACCTATCCATTTCCCTTTTTAAATTTTCTAACCTACCTGCCCGATTAAGGGATCTGACATTCCACGCTCCGATCCGTAGAATGCCAGTTTTATTTCTCCTGATAACGACGTCCTCTTGAGTAGTCCCCGCCCGGAGATCCGAATGGGGGACTATTTTACCTCCGGAATATTTTACCCAAGAGGACGCCATCATCATTTAACCATACAGTAAAGCTGCATGCCCTCGGGAAAAATTACGGCTGTAGTTTCCCCTTTGCTTTCAGCCGTTCGCAGTACCACAACAGCAAGGCTGTTTTGGTTAATGTTAAAAGGCCAGATCAGTCAATCATCCAGACTGTTGCCCCTGCAACTACTGAAAAGGCTGCTGCCCCTCTTCAGGAACCACACGTTTGTCTGGCCTCTCAACAGATACCCCTCCGTTGTGGTTGCACCTACGGTACGGCTATCTGTATCGTTGAGGCACGCAAGCCTCCCCACCAACGGCAAGGTCCATGGTTCATGGGGGGAGGATCTAGTTCGTACGAGCTGTAAATAGTTGCCACTATTGACGTTCCAATCCTCGTATTTACACTGGTCTCAAATTGTCAACGAAACTAGTAATTGCAATAAAGGTCTTAAATCAAGCGGTTTTGGCTTTCACAAAAAATATATAAAAACTTTATTCTTGCTGGAGTCCTTGAACACGGTACAGAACAGAATTATATGAAGACACCCGGAGGCGCACAATTAATCGCTGCATTTTTTCTAGCACTGCCTTTTCTCAGTGATCCCTGAGCACCATCTTCATCTTCATACCTTTTTTCTTAGAATTAGCTCCGTGGCATTATTATTAGTTAGGAAGACGGTGGTTAAAACGACCGCTTTCGAAAACTGCTTTCGCCGCACGGCAAGACTAGAGAGTTTACTCGGTTCAGAGTCAAAGCAGCCTGACTAAGGACGTTGAGGATCTCTTTCGACACTGGGGAATTATCCACACCGTCGAAGCTATGTTCTTACGCAAGCTGCTTAAGGACGTCAGGCGGAAGCAGTCATACGACGCACGGACAAACAGTAAGGCGGCTCCAGCTTTGGTCCATGAATTAACTCCAGCTCAAAGGCATTTTATGACGTGACTGGTAGCTTCGTTTGCCCTTTTGCTGACAACAACATCCGAATTTATGACAGACGGCTAGTCCGAACTGCTGCAGATAAGAGACATCTGTATATCGTACGGAACTGATTTGGCAGCTGTTTCAATGCACGACAATCGGCACTAACATTTTCACCTGCGACGAGAAGTACAAACGTTTTGTTAAGACTAGTATATTAAGTGGCTGTTTAACTCATCCGAATGCGGCACAGATGGATGCCTTCTAGCCGTCGGCCTTCACTTGACAACGTGGAGAAAAACATGCGAAATGCCCTTCCAAGAATTCTCATCTTCGCAGGATACCTTCATTTTTCCTTTGTGTTTCGCTCAGCCAAGGCTGTTTGGGACAAACTAGCACCGCAGAAGACAGTATGTTAGTAACAATACAGTTCCTGAAGAAACAGTTAACGAAACGACTTTCTCCCTTTGCAATCGTTTATGTTAATATTAACTGGTCGCAGCTTTTCGGCGCAGTCCAATACTTGGAAGCAATAAGGAAACTTGCTTTAAATACAGCTGGGTATCACACATACTAAACCAACTGTACCCTTCTAGAGCTTGCAAAGAGTTCTTAATCATGTACATTTGATGGGATATTCCATACTACTACTACTACTACTACTACCTACTACAGTCTTACTAAGGAGAGGTCTGCGGTGGTAGGATCGACTTGAAACCTTCTATATGATTATGTAGGTTAGGATACCACGTATTGCACACTGCACCCGTTCACCCTGGTGGCCCTAGTTTCCGAGTAATTGACGAAAAAATTCGGAATTTTGCGTGATTCTCAACAACATTAAAAAGTTAGGCTATACAGTCTGGCTCCGTGGTGTAATGGATAGGATAATTGCTTCACATGTAGGTCATGCGATCGAGTGATCAGGTGCAGTAAACTATTTTATTTTTAAGTGATCATTTTATTAAAAAAATTGATTGAAATGAAATAATTTATTTCCATTTCTATGTCACAAATTTAATAGTAATACCAACTTCATTTGCTTTCTTTTTTTTGCTATGTTTCTACTTGAAATCTTTGTTCGTACGTTTTTAATTAATTTTGCATATCAATTACGAAGTAAGTTTGTTTTATCACTGTTCTTTCGTCCACGTTATTGCGTTCATTATACGTATTTCTCATTTTGCTCGAATTTCGTTTTACTTATAAACCATTCTTTCATTTGTATCTTCATCCGAGTTATTTTGCCCATTGTATAATAGGTTTTTCGGTTGTCTTAAATATTTTTACAACAATTACCATGTACAAAATTGAACATCTGGTAATGAAAGGTCTACAGATTATTTTGTCTTGTAATTGATAGATCGGAATTTTCAAATAATGTAATATTACAATAGATAAATATGGCTACATTCATATTCACAAAAATTCTGACTGGAAAAAGAGCGGTAAAAAAATTTAAACAAATGAAGTTCATAGGGCGATTAAAATAATGTGACAAAGGAATATAAATAAATTACATTTAAACCAATTAACTGAATAAAAATAATGGTGAAAGTAATTTTGATAAAGATTTAAAATGAAAAATCTTGCTGGCCCTGACGAGATTCGAAACGACAAGTCCTGCATGTGACGCTATTATCATATACACTATAGGAACCAGACTGTTTAACGTTACCATGCAGCACGTAAGATTCCTAAACTGTTGTTCAATTACTCGTAAACGAGGGCCCACCAGTGTGACCGGCTGCGATACCTGAGATCTTAACCTACATGACCATATATTTTGTTTCAGAAAGTCTAGACCATCGCTGTGAATCTCTTCTTTACATACTGGCTGCATGTGGAATCGTCAGAATCTACTTACTGCAGTCAAGCCTTTGCTCCTTTACAGTGTCTATAATTTTGTTGTCTTGGTTTTCAGTCCACAGTGTTTTACTGAACTCTCCAAGATGGTATATTCTGTGTAAAGCATCTTAATCTTTGATTAATTACGCTCTCTTCATCCATCTGAACTTGTTGAGTATTCATGTCTAGGTGCATCTTTATAATTTTTACGTTCCACACTTTCGTTACCAAACAGACAATTCCGTGTTGCCTCAGCATGTGATCTTTTAACCAATCCTTCATTTAGTGAAGTTGTTCCATAAATTTCGTGTCGTCTTGGTTCGATTCAGTCTTACCTCATCTGTTATCCAATCTACTCGTCTGATCTTTCAGCATACACTATATTTCGAAAATCAGATTACTGTTATAATACTACGTACACTTTTGTTATACTCCGAAATCCCAGTCTTCTCGGAACAGTCACGTTGCAATTAAAGAGAAACTAGTGAATAAGTTGGCACACTTCTGATCCGTGAGGGTCTTGTTTTTATGACTGGCATTAAATTTGCCGTTTCCCTTCCAGTGTAGAGGATTGTACTTCATTCTGTCCACGTCAGTTAATGGGTCTCACGTCAATGGAAACACTGCGCACTGCAACCACCAGGTTCAAATTCCCACCAATATCCAGAACAGTGCTCCACTCCAAGGCTATTTACCCCTATTTAAAAGAGTGCCACCAAGCCGAAAACGATAGCGCTGAAGTAGTGCACTGAAGTTCAGTAACGTGTAAGTTTAATTATGCAGCAATACCACAAAAATTAAGTCTCTCAGAACCACTTGCAAAGTGAAGCCCACCAATCGAGATTGTGATCATGACCTACATCAGGATTAGGTTCAAATAAGAAACAACTGAAACAGTAATATTTTGACACGAATTGAATAACGTCCCTTAAAATTTTATTCTCTGGTAACGCAACAAGCGGCTCCAGCCATCACCTGGCAACAGCTGGAATTCTTCGGATCACGTCGAGTTTCTTTGTGCTCCTCTCGTAGCTCGCCGTTCCTAATGACGTCATGTGTCGCGCCTGAACCTAGACCTCGTTACCTCATACGACGACCTCGACCACGTTTTACGTAAGATGAATAATGCTTTGAATCCTGAAGTATTACTCAACCACATGACTTTACCAATGAATGACGGTTAACGTTAGTTTTACGCCTATAATGGCACACCCCACACGCGATCTGCCCCTATTTTTAACATGTCAACCTCGTTCGTCTGGGAAAGTATGTTTTCGAAAAAAGTATACAGCAAGGAATCTAGCGGGAAGTTTCTGTTCTTTTCCTATGACGTTACGAGATTTAAAGTGCCATGCATTCCCTGAAATGAGCTCCCAAGAAACTTTGAAAATAACGCTGCAAAGGTTTATCGGAATAACTTCTTCTCAGCAAGCAGAACTGTATGTTTAAACAGAATTAATGCTCTAGACAGACTTCCACAACCCCAGTAAACAGTAACCTTTCAAGAACTATGTCCTAATCAGAACACAGTAACTGATGTGTTTCCTACAGTTAATCAAAATTTTAAAGCTCTGTTTTCGATGTCTGGTATTGAAGAGCGACACATGACAAGTTCTGAAAAGAAAATTACAACATTTGACACCAACGTATCCCCAAGTCTGACCTACATAATTGGTGCACGATGATGTGGGCAACATCTCCATTGCGTATTTAACAATGGAAGCTTACAACAAAACTTAAGTCTAAATTCTTCGTCCAGGTAACGGACCTGGAAAATTAAAAGGCTGTCAGTAAATTTTTACTGCGGAAATAGGATGCGAGCCCAGAAAATTGATTACTGTGGAACTCCCACGTACTGTGTGCAACATGGTTACACAGCTAAAGAGCGTTCATAACGCATACAGTAGTCTGGAGAAGGCTTCGCGCTATCTGGTAGTAGATGCCTAATGACTGATGACAATGAAAGTAGGAGAAATTATTTTGTACTATTTAAGGTGTTCTTCGCAACTCAAGTCTAACTAGGAAAACCAACGACGTTGTTAATTGTTCGGCAAAAACTTGAGATGCCCCGCCCCCTTTTCCCCTACACACACACACACACACACACACACACACACAAACAAGAGAGAGAGAGAGAGAGAGAGAGAGAGAGAGAGAGAATGAACTTTCTGCAAACATGGCTTACCACTTTTCCGCCGGCAACCATGTTTTTCTAGAACTCAGACGTGCACACAGAAGACAAGCTCGGCCAGAACTGAGCAAGAGTTCCACCCGAACATCAACCGGGTGCACAGGCGCGGGAAGAGACTGACCTTGCTTCGTCCGCTCCACCAATAGAAAACTGCCCCAGCGACGTTGGCCAATAGCGACACAGCTGTGGCGTGACTTCATCGTTTTTGAAGCGCGACAACCACCTGTTACGCCTGCCTCGAAGCCCTCGCTCCAAAAAATGCGAGGGGGGGAGTCCTATGCTGTACATTTGGCAGCAACGAACCAATTTTTTACCCTATAACTGAAATGGATTCTTGATCCGATACCAGAAATAACTTTAAGGCACTTCAAATGTACGTACAAATGAAACTGCAAAATGTTCGTAGTTACAGGAAACGAGACCGCAACAGGAATGGTAAATGAAGGTAACATACCGAGATTCATACATAGTAAGAACGAGTGAAGTATTCTGCCTCTTTCACGTACTGAGTCCCGGACGTCTTTCCATAATTGTTTACGTATGTTTCAGGCATGTATATGTCACTGACAAGAGATCTGTTTTTCTTTAACTCTACAATTCACTGACTAAAAATCAAAAACCGTCTGCTTCACTTGGTATTCACAGTATGTTCAACCACACTGAAGTGTTAATGAACGTTTCTTACAGAAAAATCTTTAGCAGCAGTGCCCTTGTTACGAAGTTTAAATTCAAAATTCGACAACTTTGAACACTGCATTCAACATTTTGCTGCTGCAGAATTTCAGTATTTACCTGCTGGAAAAACTTTCAGCACAAGCTCTCACAAAGTAGTTTGATTTCCGTATTCTGTTTCCAACTTCTACTTGTCCTATAATCCGAAGATTTCCTTAGATAACTTTTGAAAATACATTTACATTGTACTATTAGAAATAATGAGGGTAACTCCAAAATAGGACAATATTACGTAGTATTGTCATCTTGGTCTTTAGTTCAAGAACTTTTATTCAACTCTCCAAGTTGGTCTATCCTGTACAAGCACCTTTATCTCTGATTAATTACTGCGACCTGCATCCATTTGAATCTGATTACACTGATGTCAGGGTCTATCTTTACCTCCCACTCTTCCATTATCATATGGACTATTCCTTGATGCCTCTGCATGTTTTCTAAGTGATCCTCTGTTTTATTCAAATTGTACCATAAATCTGTTTTTCCCCCGAGATTAAATGCAGCACCAAGTCAATTATTAGCTCTATCCATCTAATCTTTTGCATTCTTCTATAACATTTCAAAAGAAGTATTCTATTCTTGTCTGAACTGTTTATCTTCCACAATTCTCGTCCCTAGAAGACTACTCCAGACAAATATCTTCAGAGAAGACTTCCTAGCACTTAAATTTATATTAGGCAAGCTGTGTTGCCCAGGTATTTATTCCAATTTTATTATCTCATTTGCCCCTCACCTTCTCTCCATGTCCTCCTTCCTGTTCTCTACCCTAATTATCCCACCCCCTCAGAAAGACTGTTGGTTCTTAGCTCCATAGTATTTATTTCCAGACTTAAGTAATTTCTACCGAGTTTGGCTAAAAGCTATCCAGGGGTTTAGGAGAAGTTTATCTGTGCAGTTTTCCCGCCTGTATCTCTAGCAAATTTTGCCCTGCAGTTTCATCTTTATGCAGCTCAATGTTTATAATGTTGCACTGCCAGAACTGTGTTTCATAAAATGATATTTAGCAGGTACATCCAGTAATATATGTGAATACTGTCTGCAAAGTGTGGTATGAATACAGTAGTAAATAAGTAACCAAAATCTATTTATGCAGCAGTTTTACTGCATGAATAGCAAAAATGTAGGTGATGAACTTCAATCCTTCCATCACTTTGTGGGAGTTGTCAGCCACACCAGTGTTGTGAATGTTTGAAATTGTGTGTAACATTACTTGCAAGTCCCTACGTACACTCATTCTCAAACACTGGATAAATAAAGTTTGGGTATTTGCACACTGTGGACACTCCTTTTCACCACACCCCTTTTACAGGTAGATACTTCTACTCCCACTGCATTTCTTTACAGACTAAGTGGTATGTGTACCAGGTTTACTTGAAATTTGTCCAAATCACACACACACACACACACACACACACACACACAGACAGACAGACAGACAGAGAGAGGTGTAAAGATGTAAAATTTCTTTCACCAATGCCATAGCCAGTATGCATTCTACACTAAGGTGGCAAAAGTCATGGGATAGCAATATGCACATATACAGATGCAGCAGTATCTAGTCAACAAGGTATGGAAGGGCAGTGCATTGATGAAGCTGTCATTTGTACTCAAGTGATTCATGTGAAAACATTTCTGACTATCAAGGCTGCACAATGGGAAGTAACAGACTTTGAACACTGAATGGTAGTTGGAATTAGACACTGGGGACATTCCATTTCAGAATGTGTTACACAATTCAACATTCCATGACTCAGTGTCATGAATGTGTCAAGAATTTCAAATTTCAGGCATTACCTCTCATTATGGACAATGCAGTTCCTGACACTTCACTGAATGACCGAGAGTAGCAGCATTTGCTTAGATTAGTCAATGCTAACACTGCACTACACAAAATAACCACATAAATCAATATGGGACATATGCCAAACATATCCATTAGGACACTGTAGTGAAATTTGGCATTAATGGGCAATGGCAGCAGACAACTGATAAGTGCCTTTGCTAACAGCTTGACATCACCTGCAGTGCCCTCTTAAGCTTGTGACCTTTATCAGTTGCACACTAAAAGACCAGAAAACTGTGGCCTGGTCAGGCAAGTCCTGTTTTCAGTCAGTAATAGCTGATGGTAGGGTTTGGGTTTGAGTGTGGTGCAGATCCCACAAAGCCATGGACCCATGTTGTCAATAAGGCACTATGCAAGGTGGTGTTTGCTCCATAATGGTGTGGGGCTTTGTTTACATGGAATGGACTGGGTCCTCTGCTTATGTTCAGCTACATTGAGACCATTTACAACCATTCATGGACTTCATGTTCCCAAACAATGTAATTTTTATGGATGACAAACCATCATACAACCAGCTAAAATTGCTCGTGACTGGTTTGAAGAACATCCTGCACAATTCGAGCAAATGTTTTAGCCACCCGCATTGCCAGACATGAATCCCATTAACTAATTATGGGACATAATCAAAAGGTCAGTTCATGGAAAAAAACCTGCACCACCAACACTAGATGTAGCATGGCTTGACTTGAGCCCATACCATGTCGAGCCGGTTTCTTACAACTGGCAAAAGGAGATCCAACAGGATATCCTGTGACTTGTCATGTTAGTGTATATCCTCCATCAGTTACTGTGCTGCCCAAATAGCTGCACTCTTAGTGCCTTGTTTCCTAATTCAATTCCCTGAACATCACCTGATACACATGTCAAAAGCCTGAATAGGCACAGCCCTCTGCAAGATGGGCAGGAAGAGCGTTAATAGTGCTCTGGAAGTTATCAACAGATTTTTGGAACCATGCTGAGCAATGGCCGACTGTACCATGTTTCTGAGTTGAGGATTTATGGCACAAATAACCCAACTGATATGGCTTTCAGAATTCTGACTGGATTTAAACCCAGTCAGCCAGGGAGTACAGTAAACTACTCATAGTGCTTTTTAACTACAAGCAGACACTGTGAGCAGTGTGGCATACTGCACTATCCCACTGGTAGATGCCATCATACCATGGAAAAATAAACTGCATATAGCAGCAAACAAGGTCCATAAGGATAGATGCCTACTTGTGTTGATCTGTCACACCTTCCACAATGAATGTCACACAGAGACGGCCATGAAAATGTTTCCCAGGTCATAATGCTCCATCTTCCAGCCCGGACCATTCTGACGATCGTTGCAGGGTGTTTGCTTTCAAACGTTTCACACCACACATACCCATGGCCATCTGTCCATTGGAGCATAAAACACGATTCATCTGAAAAGGCCACCTGTTGCCACTCAGTGGATATCCAGTTGCAGTATTAGTGTGCGAATTCCAGCCTTCGTCACCAATGAACAACAGTAAGTATGTGTGCATGAACCAGGCAACTGCTGTTAAGGCCCATATGCAGCAATGTTTGCTGAGTAGTCATTGAGGAGAGCCATTACTGGTAGCCCCCGTGGATTCATCTGCACCATCAGGTTACGTCTATTTGCTCATACACCTCTCTGAAACCGTCTTTCACACCTTTTGTCTATGGCCTGTGATGCATCACAGTTGCCTCAGCACTTGTTTTGCACAGCACCATTTTGTCATGCACAGTATACTTTAATCTTTTAGGCATGTGAATAGTTTACTAAGCCATTATAGAAATGCTTCTGTCTCCATCTGAAAACCAATGTTTCAGACACGAGATAAATTTATGTTTCCACATTATGACAATGCCTTCACTGTGCCCCCCCACATGCTTTATATATTCTCCATTGATAGTGCTGTCACCTGTTGTCTGAGTGGACATTGCATGTTGATGTCCAACACTGGCAGGCACATTTATGTGACTGGACCATGTAATTCCACTACACTTCATTGCCTTTGGTTGCTTTTGTCTTTGAAGACTTTCCATTCCATTCAACTACACTTACAAATCCTTTGCAGCCTGACAATTTCAATGCCATTCGCAAACCACAAATTTTTATCTCTTTTCCATCAAGTTTAACTCCCAGTTCAAATTTCTAGATGGTTTCCTTTAGTGTTGGCTGAATGTACAGACTGAATAAAATTGGTGATAGGCAAAACCCTGCCCCATTCACTTCAACCACTGCTGCTGTTTCAAGTTCAACTGTTGAGCAGTAGTCAGATTTATGTACAGGTTATAAAAAACCTTTCAATCCCTATATTAAAACCCTGTCTTCAAAATTTCAGTAAGAGTAGTCCCATCAAGAGTGTCAAAAGCTTTCTTTATCTACAAATTATGTTCATATCTGCCGTTTTCCACCGAGATTTCAAGGTAAGACATGTGGTCAAGTACTGCCTTAAGTGTTCCTACATTTCTCTGGGACCCAAAGCAGTCATCTCTCAGTAAATACTTTGAGTCAGTATCCTAAATTATCGGATGTATGTACTGAGAACAAACTGAATGACTTTTGCAGATGTGAAATTTCTAAGCTAACTTTTGTGTTGTGGGTAATATTGACATTTTCCTCTCCAAAATCTGAGAAGTTCCCATTCAGTAATGGATCTTGGTATCACAGTCTGAAAAAAAAAAATGAGTGGTGTGCAGAAGGGTGTAATAAGTTTTTTTTTTGTGTGTGTGTGTGTGTGTGTGTGTGTGTGTGTGTGTGTGTGTGTGTGTGTAAGAGCCAAAGTACAACAGTCTTTTCAATGTGCCTATCTGTAACTCAATGGGTCATCTTTAACAATGTGTAGCAATCTATCCTTCACCTATACTGTTGTCTACAGAGTTTGAAAATAGTAACATCCCTAAGTACAATACAAGAAGGGATAATGACTTACCACTGACAAGCTGTACTGTAAATGTAAAACTGTCTCTCTCCATCTCTTAACAAGGAAGCCACAATTTCAATCCACAGAACATGCTAATAACCAACCTACTTCAGCAATTAAAGATCCACATATCTGGACTGGTTGGCAACAATGTAACAGCATTCACCACCATAAATGAATGTGTCATTTAAAATACAGGCAGACCCTAGGGAAGTACTTCCATATACTTCAAATTCATTTGCTGTCTCTAAGCCAACACACTTTATTGCAAAATATTTACATTTTTCAGACTGATCTATGTGCAACATGACAGGCCTGACAGAACCTGTATTTTGCATGACAATATTAGAGAAATTATGTTATAACAATACAGACATCAGCGCCCTTATTCCCACAGAAAGACTAGTATTTTCCGTAAGAAACTCAGCATCAATTGTGGCTTAGCAACTGCTAAAAGAATAAGTGACAGCTGTTAAGGACATTCAAAATGTTATTTCATCTTGTTTTACCACTGAACTTCACTACTCTGGCTGGCCTGTAACAGTTTTAATAAGCGATGCCACCATGCACATAAGGCTAAACGCTACAAAACTGCACTCTTACAAAAAGCCTCACTTTTTAAAAATCAAACTCACCCTCCTCTGTGCAGCTGGATCACACAATGAAAAACTGAAGTTTAAATATCACAAAGGAAAGTCTTTCAGTATACACAATTGGAAACTTTCCCTGTTCAAACTTTTGCATGATGCATTTAATATCAATCATTCAGGTGTAACAAGAATCTCCAACCCATTACTTTAATCAAAGATCTCAAGGATAATCTTGTTTTATCCCACCCAGAAAAAAATCTTGGGAGGTACAACAAAGGATGGAGCACAGTGTACTGAAGTTACACCAGAAACAGGTGACCGATCTTTTATAAACGAACTTATTAATTACAGCCTGAACTAGCCACAAAATGCTGGTTCAAGCAATGGTTCAAATGGCTCTGAGCACTATGGGACTTAACATCTGTGGTCATCAGTCCCCTAGAACTTAGAGCTACTTAAACCTAACTAACCTAAGGACATCACACACATCCATGCCCGAGGCAGGATTCGAACCTGCGACCGTAGTAGTCCCGCTGTTCCGGACTGAGCACCTAGAACCGCTAGACCACCGCGGCCGGCTGGTTCAAGCAATAAAAATAATATTTTGTCAAAAGCAATACCTCCACCAGCTACTCTGCTAGATTACAGTGTTTAGTTTCAAGGCTTAAAATGAATCTTACACTATTCAGTAATCTCCCACATTATCTCAAGGCACCTTTCTTACCATTGTAACTGTTTGAATTGCCATGCAGTGCTTTACACAGTAGTTATGTAGATACCACCGTCATTTTCATGGTATAGTGATTAGGGTCTACACTCAATTTTTTTCTCCCCACATCTTTGCCTAGGTCTAACATTATTAGAAATGTTAAGAGTTTTTCATAACTCCCATACTTACCAAGTAATGTCAAAGCTGACAATCTTTGTCCTAGCAATAGTACTTGCTTACCTTCGCCCACTGCTGCCTACTAAAGTAGTAACCTTACCAATTATAGTAAGGATATAAATGTACGAAAGCAAATTATGCTCACACCCATACTTTAATGTTGCCTTTAATGTTTTAGCATATTTTTATTTTCCTACATAATCAGAAATGTTGTGCATAGGCTTCACACCAGGAGTATGAACTTTTTACCACCAATGTTTCGGGGTGTTTTGTGTATCCATTCAGATATGATTCAACCTTCTGTGACCGATTTGGCCACACCTGAAAGGCCAACATAATCATCTCCACATTTGGAGAAGTCCCAAAAAGTTTGATCAACACTGACAATGGCTGTAAAAGGCCTCCAGTCTTAATTTAGGTTTTTATTTGAACATACAAGTTCTCTGCCTTCACATGATGTGGCATCAAATGCTATGAACAGAGCAGAATTCCAAACCAGCAAACTATGTTCTACCAATGCGAATTTATAACCAAGCAAAAATTCAATAAGGGTTCACAGTTGCCGTGTTATTCAATAGAGGCCCATGCTTTATTGTTTGAGCTTGAGTGTGTAGTGAAAAAAAATTCTTAACAGCCACAACAGTTCACCCATGTACTACAGGATCCCAGAGAAATATTCTGAGCTTGTTTTGAGCACAACTGTGCTACAAATAAGGTCTAAATTTTAGCAGGCATTCACACAAAAACTGCACCACCTTCTGCAAGCAGCTATTTTCAGTCTTCTTTGAAAGTCTATCACTGTCATATGATGTTCATTGTAATTATCTTCTTGGTTACTTTTCCCTTCTAATTCATCAGGTTTTTAAACCTTCCCACACATTGTTTATTTCCTTGTCCCACCACATCTTTGCAGACCCAGGGGTTCCTCCAATCCTGAAATAAATACCTGTAGTCACCAATCAGATAACGGAACTAAGGATTCAAGGCTGGCATCAATTTTTCATTCAAATTGCCTGCTATGGAAAACCATTCTTTCTAGCTTTCACAATGGCTTTACATTTTTCACTAATTTAAGACATTCTATTCATATAACTTCTGCAGAAACCACACCAATCCACACAGCCTACCAACTGCAAAAGCAATAATGGTGAAGTCCATAAAAGTATGGTAGTGAAATCTCTGAACTGTCTACTGAGAAGCAAAGAGCAATGAAACATTTTGCCCTGAATGGAATTAGGAAAACTTGGATGCCCAAATCATAAGCTAGAAGATGCAAATAATGAAATAAATTACCGATTTAAATATATCTGCACAATCCACTTTCACACCTTATTGACTAAATTTCTCCTTATAGATGAGCTGAGAGTTTCAAATATTGTGTATGTCTTTTATTCACTGTTTTAGCCATCAGTACTTTGGTTCAAAGGCTTGTGTAGACACTTCCCATCCCATATATTACTAATTTATTGAGTACTCCAAGTCTGCAAGGCTGACTGCCACACATGGGGCCCAGGATCAATTCCTAGCCGAGTCATTTTATGCATTCGGACTAGGTGTGTCGTCATTGATGCACAAGTCACCGAAGTGGTGTCAAAATGACTTTCACATGACATTCAACCTGAGACATGGTCTCCCGGCCAATAATGCCCTACACTGTTTCATTTTAGTCTGTCTAAATCTGTGACTATTCTTTTCGTAATTAGGGACACCAAAGCAAAAACTTTCCTTGTAACCACATTTCACTGATTACTGTATGTGTCATTTCACCAGTTAGACAACTGGCAAAGGTCAGGGGCAAACAAATCACTGAAGCGCCTTCTAACTGAAGGAATTTCACAAGGCCATTGAGCCTCATAAAATTATTACCACTTTCTCTTAAATTCCAACTCGCTTTAAATGTATAGCGTACCATCTAACTGAGATTATACCCATATTTCGGGAGCATGCTGAACCACATTAACAACAATGTTTATACTTTTCATTTTAAATATCACAGGAAAATGCCAAGCCTCAAAACTACGTTAACATTAATTGCACGTAGCGTCCGTACTACTAAAAACTATAAAACTTCTTTGAGACTGGATGACTTTACAACTAGAAGTTATTACCTAGGTATTTATGTAACTGGATTTTTCTTGTTTCATACCCCGTTCACAAAATAAGCCCAGGATATCTCATCAGCATTTGCTGTTGCACAGTTCGCAGCACATTATAGCTTTCCATTTCAAATAATGCTGAATATTTAACAACTTAATAGGTACAAGAACTATAACCGAATTTAGAATTAATTTTCATTCTGCAGTGGCATGTGCACTGATCCACGTGGGACTATGTCTCAAATCTGGGATCTTTGCCTTTCACAGGCTATTCACGCACAACTGACCTTCAGAGCTTCAAGTCTGCCAGTACCTCATCTCCTACCTTCCAAAATCCACAGAATTTATCTTACACAACATGCCACACTAGTACGCTTAGAAGAAAGGACCACACAGTTTTAATCTGTCAGGAAGTTTCAATCTAACAGTTTTGTACGAGGTTGCACCATCATATGGAGCAACTTACTTTCCAGCAATGACAAAAAGAATTGTGAAAGTGACAACAGATTAGCATTTACCTAACAATGCTAATATTTATGCAACTGGGAAATACATTATCATATACATTTGTGCCCAACTTTCACAATTTTCACCTAATCACCACCAAAGTGCTGGAAAATATCTACCAACTACAATACAATCAGAAAAGATATAACTTACTGAATACTTTTGAGAACAAAGAGTAATATTAACAAGTTATGGATATCACAAATAACTACGTATGCTTTAGTCTTCAGCTCATTTACCTAAATCTGGTACAAACTACCCAATAACCCATACATTTACTGTCAAATTGATGTCCAGATTTTTATTGGCAGTATTCTTCTAATTATCTTTGTTTTCATATTTTTGTCGAACATGTTACCTGCCCACAAAACAGAGCAACTTTAGATTTACAGGACATGTCAAAATTTGACTTAATTCAAATATTACCTGACAAAAATCTGATCAGCAACTACAATTTCCACCCTTAGCAAAACTCTACAGAGAGTGGTATTACATTGAAATTGCACTGAATTTAAACCTTCTGGCACAGTAAAAGAGTGTGAGCAATTGTGTGACGTGTTGACAGGTGATAAACTTGCTTGAGAGTTGGAAAATCCAAGAAATATACAAGAGCTTACAATACTGTGCCACATGCAAGACACTTTCTCCATCATAAAAACAAACTGCAATGTAAAGACAGAAAACTTAATGGATATTGCATACATCAACTATTTTGGCAGACATTAAGAATGTAGGCCTATATCACATAAACTACAACAAATGTAAGACAGGCAACCAGCAAAGCTATAATACACAAACCGTGATAAGCTGAAACCAGCTTTGTGAAATAAAAGTGGTAAAAAAAGTCTTAAAAAACCCTTTAAAGTTCCACATCCTCTGGCAGGATTATGGTATTTTAGTTGGTAGATATTTTCCAGCACTTTGGTGGTGACTAGGTGAAAATTGTGAAAGTTGGGCACAAATGTATCTGATAATGTATTTCCCAGTTGCATAAATATTAGGATTGTTAGCTAAATGCTAATCTGTTGTGTACTACTCTCACAATTCTTTATTATGTTATTGCTTTCTAGAAGACTGCCAGAACAGTACTCCTCCCCACACAGCAATCAACATGCTACATAAGACTGACTGTGAGCCCCATGGTCTAACAACTTACTCGGGCAGGAAGCTCTTCTTTGCAATGGTTAGCCTAAGAAAGTTCAGCAACTGTGATGACTTGCTAGTCACCTTGCCAGAGATTGTGGAAGAATCAGTCCTTTTCATATCAATGCTACTCGCTTGGCATCCACTGCCATAAATGGTGAGAATTGTGTACTGGCCCAAACCCTTACAGTGTTCATACTTTATTCACAGTACATTATGCAGTCAGTCATATGTACAAGACTAGTTAACTGATTTGTCTTTTGTATGACTTTTCAAAAATTAGCCAACAGTTAAAAAAGTTAGGTAAATATTCAGGAGGTCTCTGGCTACACGAAACGCCCACAGAAGAATTTACATCTACATCCATACTCCGAAAGCCACCTGACTGTGTGCTGTACCTCAGTTTTTAACAGTGGATGTAGTTCTGTCATGTTAACTTCCAATGGTGCACAGCATTTTACAAAACTAGCCAATCCCAGTTCTGCCAACATGACTTAAAGAAGTAACAATATTTTTGTTCACAATTTAGAAATCATTTATCCCTAAGCCTTATCTTTCCCATTTCACTCCCCAAATGCTTTTAGTACAGTAAACCAAGCTGTTGGTGCTGGCATCTGATAAAATCAATAAGCATTACTCTAATGTGTCATTACCTAACTTACAACTAGACCAAAAGGATACATTTCCTTTATTAATTTTAAACGCCCAGAGCATGTTTTATGCAACTAGTGTGGCTACCTGCCTGCATCACTACTTATTGCTATGAAAATTTAACAGTCATGATGCCAAAATTATAGCTTTTAAAATGATGTCTCATGGGTTTTGGTTCTCTTGCTTCATGAGGCCACATTTTAAGTAGCATTATTGTAACCAACACTGGAATCTGATTAAAACATTTGGGAGTTGAGTGCCGAGTCAATGGCTTCTTTCCTCAAGACCTTTCATTCTGGAAGTGTAATACTTACTACCTATATTAAAATAACTTCGCATCCATATAATCCTTTAATATTTTTATTAAACATTACATCATGAAATAGTGCCATAATTCTTGTATCACATTACATTTCAAAAACGGTACTCACTGATTTCGGCATTTTTACTGGCTCGATGTGTCTGCAGGTGAAAGAAAGATCCTGTGGAAAAATGTTAATTCTCATTATACTTGACATACATTACATACTTCCCTATACCGTTAACAAAAATAAATGTCAAGGCACTGAAAAAGTGTCTCTTGGTGAATGCTTAAATAACTACAATTACGAAAACACACACAAACAAGAATTGTTGGTACTCTGCAACAACAACGTTAACGATTTATTCAACATCTCACAAAGTAAAATTCAGAGAGGAAAGGAAAAAAAAGTAGCGACGGAGCCTCTAATATTAAAGTGAAAGCACTATTCCAGGACAAATATTCGTGATGTTTGAAACATTTGGTGGTAAACAACATAAAAACTAAATAGCACCACCACTACATTTACATGCACATTTCTTTAGCGCTTTAAAAACTTGTCGGCAGACCTGTCATGTGACAGGGCTACTCTTAAAAGTTCCACGCTGTGATATTCTTGTCAGGGTTTTAGAAATTCATACCACCACCGTAACAAATCGCGATACCTGATGCCCTGCCTTCCATGCATGGCCTACCTTTCGCAAACTATTTATCACGTTAAAATTCCTTTCTGTGAATTCCTTGGTGCACAAAATTGACGGATATAACCTGCTAGTATAGTACAACAAAAAGACCTTCACCTTCGAAACAGTTTAACTATTTAAGAATGCAAACACACAACACTCACCACTAATCAACTGTCTTCCAACAGCGGTATCTTCACTCTACACCACTCCCTTTCACAACTTCAACTATCCGTATCACGTCACGTTGACTGACACCTCACACGTATAAAGATGGCGGTTCAAGGGTGTGGCGATCTTTGGTACGTCTCCGCTGCTTACTACCAAAGATTAGTATGGATGTGGTGTATAAAAGTATAGATATTCGGTATAATCAAACACAGCAAAATATCATAAATTAATTACGCTCGCTACATTGTCTTAATACGTTTTCATACATTAGGGAAGTAGTGGAAGGTCTGTTCAGTTACAACAATTTGAAGTGATGTAGACGTACTATTTGGCATCTCATGAAGTTCACTGACTTATATAGCATATTGTAGACGTATCATAAAATAAATACTCTTCTACGTAACCAAAAAATAGAGTTTTGCTCTTCGTTTACATCCAGTTCCTCATAGATGGAGCATTAGCTAAGCTGGACAAAGACACTTTAGGAAAACAGGTTTGACTTGTTGACACTAAATTGGCATGGGGCTGATGTGATTCAAAGGAACTATGGAACGTCTAAACCAGAATACGCGAATGGGGATTTACAACCTGCTTCTTCTGAACACAATACCAGTCCTTTAAAAATTGTACAATTTCACTCGGTTTCTATGAAAGTTAAAATGAAGCACAAATTTCAGAATGTTGTTGCCCATATGCAACGATCTGTCTGCGCAAATGTCTAAATCGCTTCAAATATGGTGTCTTAACACGAAACAAGTTTCAATCTATTGCTCGCCCGCCATCTGTTAGCCTAGAAAAGAAACTTCATCGGCAAACGACTAGGTTGTCAGAACATCAAATTTCATTTCATTTGTTCAGAAACTCTGGTCATGGGGAAACACCATTACGTCTGTGTTCGCTGCCTGTGTTGAAAAAAGTGCAGGAAACAGAAAGATAGATCAAAATGGTGTGTGGCAGCATAAGTGTAGACAGTTTTCGCATATAAATTTACTTCGCGAGTTTGAGGGCAAAACCAACGACTCAGATGGTTCAAACGGCTCTAAGCACTATGTGACTTAACATCTGAGGTCATCAGTCCCCTAGACTTAGAACTACTCAAACCTAACTAACCTAAAGACATCACACACATCCATGGCCGAGGCAGGATTCGAACCTGCGACCGTAGCAGAAGGGTGGTTCTGGACTGAAGCGCCTAGAACCGCTCGATCACAGCGGCCGGCAAACCAAGGACTGTCGTAGTTGTTTGCGGATGGATTTGGAAACATACGAAGGACATTTCATAAATAATGCACAGCTTGGTGTTACTGTGAACTGTCTGAAGTAACTACAATGAAAATTTCGTCGGACAGGCACTATGTGATCAGAAGTACCTGGACATCCCCAAAAACATACGTTTTTCATATTAGGTGCATTTTACTGCCACCTACTGCTTAGGTACTCCATATCAGCGACCTCAGTAGTCATTCGACATCGTGAGAGAGCAGAATGGGGTGCTCTGCGGAACTCACGGAATTTGGACGTGGTCAGGTGATTGAGTGTCATTTGTATCATACGTACGTCTGCGAGATTTCCACACTCCTAAACATCCCTAGGTCAACTGTTTCCTATGTGGTGGTGAAGTGGAAACGTGAAGGGACACTTACAGCACAAAAGCGTACAGGCCGACCTTGTCTGTTGACTGGCAGAGTCTGCCGACAGTTGAAGAGGGTCGTAATGTGTGATAGGCAGGCATCTATCCAGACCATCACACAGGAATTCCAAACTGCATCGGGATTCACTGTAAGTACTGTAACAGTTAGGTGGGAGGTGAGGAAATTTGGATTTCATGGTAGAGAGGCTGCTCATAAGCCACACATCACGCCAGTAAATGCCGAACGACGCTTCGCTTGGTGTAAGGAGCGTAAACATTGGTCTATTGAACAGTGGGAAAGCGTTGTATGGAGTGACGAATCACGGTACACAATGTGGCGATGCGATGCCAGGATGTGGGTATGACGAATGATTGGAGAACATCATCCGCCAGTGTGCATAGCGCCAACAGTAAAAATAAAATTCGGAGGTGGTGGTGTTACGGTGTGGTCGTGTTTTTCATGGAGGGGGCTTGCACCCCTTGTTGTTTTGTGTGACACTATCACAGCACAGGCCTACATTGATGTTTTAAGCACCCTCTTGCTTCCCACTGTTGAAGAGCAATTAGGGGGTGGCGATTGCATCTTTCAGCACGATCGAGCACCTGTTCATAATGCACGGCCGGTGGCGGAGTGGTTATGCGACAATAACATCCGTGTAATGGACTGACCAGCACAGAGTCCTGACCTGAATCCTGTAGAACACGTTTGGGATGTTTTGGAACGCCAACTTCGTGCCTTGACTCACTGACTGACATCGATATCTCTCCTCAGTGCAGGACTCCGTGATACCAGATATAGACTGGGACACTCAGATGTTTAGGAAGGGTGGTAGGGACAGAGCATCGAGTGACATTATACTGAGTCCAGTATCCGAAAATTACCTCGAGCAATTAAACAGAGAACCGACTCGTGGAGATAAAATCTTGGACCTACTGATAACAAACATACCCGAACTTTTCGACTCTGTAAGTGCAGAACAGGGAATCAGTGATCATAAGGCCGTTGCAGCATCCCTGAATATGGAAGTAAATTGTAATATAAAAAAAGGGGGCAAGGTTTATCTGTTTAGCAAAAGTAATAGGAGGAAGATTTCAGACTACCTAACAGATCAGAACGAAAATTTCTGTTCCAACACTGGCAATGTTGAATGTTTATTCAAAAAGTTCAAGGCAATCATAAAATGCGTTTTAGACAGGTAAGTGCCGAGTAAAACTGTGAGGGACGGGAAAAACCCACCGTGGTTCAACAACAAAGTTAGCAAACTACTGCGAAAGCAAAGAGAGCTTCACTGCAGATTTAAACGCAGTCAAAACCTCTCAGACAAAAAGAAGCTAAACGATGTCAAAGTTAGCGTAAGGAGGGTTATGCGTGAAGCATTCAGTGAATTCGAAAGTAAAATCCTAGGAACTTCTGGTCTCATGTTAAATCAGTAAGTGGATCGAAACAGCATATCCAGACACTCTGGGATTATAATGGCATTGAAACAGAGGATAACACGCGTAAAGCTGAAATACTAAACACCTTTTTCCAAAGCTGTTTCACAGAGGAAGACTGCACTGCAGTTCCTTCTCTAAATCTTCGCACGAACTAAATAATGGCTGACATCGAAATAAGTGTCCAAGGAATAGAAAAGCAACTGAAATCACTCAACATAGGAAAGTCCACTGGACCTGACAGGATACCATATCGATTCTACACAGAGTACGCGAAAGAACTTGCCCCCCTTCTAACAGCCGTGTAACGCAAGTCTCTAGAGGAATGGAAGGTTCCAAATGATTGGAAAAGAGGATCGTGTGAGACTCAACTCGCTTTATTTGTTCATGAGACCCAGAAAATATTAGATACAGGCTCCCAGGTAGATGCCATTTTCCTTGACTTCTGGAAGGCGTTCGATACAATTCCGCACTGTCGCCTGATAAACAAAGTAACAGCCTACGGAATACCAGAACAGCTGGGTGGCTGGACTGAAGAGTTTTTAGCAAACAGAACACAGCATGTTGTTCTCAATGGAGAGACGTCTACAGACGCTAAAGTAACCTCTGGTGTACCACAGGGGAGTGTTATGGGACCATTGCTTTTCACAATATATATAAATGACCTAGTAGATAGTGTCGGAAGTTCCATGCGGCTTTTTGTGGATGATGCAGTAGTTTGCAGAGAAGTTGCAGCATTAGAAAATTGCAGTGAAATGCAGTAAGATCTGCAGTGGATAGGCACTTGGTGCAGGGAGTGGTAACTGACCCTTAACATAGACAAATGTAATGTATTACGAATATATAGAAAGAAGGATCCTTTATTGTATGATTATATGATAGCAGAATAAACACTGGTACCAGTTACTTCTGTAAAATATCTGGGAGTATGCATACGGAAGGATTTGAAGTGGAATGATCATATAAAATTAATTGTTGGTAAGGCGGGTGCCAGGTTGAAATTCATTGGAAGAGTCCCTAGAAAATGTATTCCATCAACAAAGGAGGTGGCTTACAAAACACTCGTTCGACCTATACTTGAGTATTGCTCATCAGTGTGGGATCCGTACCAGGTCGGGTTGTCAGAGGAGATAGAGAAGATCCAAAGAAGAGCGGCGCGTTTCGTCACAGGGTTATTTGGTAAGCGTGATAGCGTTACGGAGATGTTTAGCAAACTCAAGTGACAGACTCTGCAAGAGAGGCACTCTGTATTGCGGTGTAGCTCGAATATATTGCTTCCCCCTACTTATACCTCCTAAGGAGATCACGAATGTAAAATTAGAGAGATTCGACCGCGCACAGAGGCTTTCTGGCGGTAGTTCTTCCCACGAACCATACATGACTGGAACAGGAAAGGGAGGTAATGACAGTGGCACGTAAAGTGCCCTCCGCCACACACCACTGGGTGGCTTAGGGAGTACAAATAGAGATGTAGATGTAGAAGAATGGGCTACCATTCCCAAAGAAACCTTCCAGCACCTAATTGAAGGTATGCCTGCGAGAGTGGAAGCTGTCATCAAGGCTAAGGGTGGGCCAGTTCCATATTGAATTCCAGCATTATCGATGGAGGGCGCCACGAACTTTTACGTCATTTTCAGCCAGGTGTCCGTATACTTTTGATCACATAGTGTAGTTGGGAGCTTGAGGAAGAGGCAAATGTTTTTGTTTTTCGCTGTGTATTCTAACATAAAACTGGTGAAGGATAGAAATGGACCCTGCAGGGACGTCAGGAATTGTGACAGTTGGAGACCAGAGGATGTAAATGAAGATCGAAACTTTACATGGGAAAAACTCGATAGAAATCCACAGTGCGTTAAGTGAAGTTTGTGGTCAGTTTACAGTGGTCCATAGTATAGTTTCACGTTGGGCTAAACGTTTTCAGGATCATCAAGACCTGGAAAGCCGAAAACGTCAACAGATGAACGACGTGTGAAACATATGGCAGTTGCTCTTGAATAAGTTCGCAGTGTGACTTATGAGGAACTCTCTGAAGACACGAGGATTCCCCAACATCAGTACTCCTCGTTCTGACAAATGATTTGAATAAGAGAAACATTTCTGCAACATGGGTCCCATACTGTTTGACTGCTGAAGAGAAGCAGAAACACCTGGACATTGCAATATTGCTCGAACAACGATTCGGTTATGAAGTTCAAGGATTCTTGTGTCGAATTGTCACTGTTGGTGAAACATGGATTAGAGACTCTGAAGTAGAATTGAAATCACAGTCCAGTGAGTGGAGAGTTTCAGATTGTCTATGTCCAAAAAGATTTCTATTTGCTCAATCAAAGCTCAAGCAAATGATGGTTTTTGCTCGCTCGTATACCGGCAATGTTGTAGGCTAAAAACTGTGCGAATACATACAGGAAATGTTGCCACATCCTTCCTACAGCCCACACATTACCGGCAATGTTGTAGGCTAAAAACTGTGCGAATACATACAGGAAACGTTGCCACATCCTTCCTACAGCCCACACATCAGTCCACCAGACTTCGACTTGTTCTTGAAGTTGAAAATGATACACGTTGACGTCGTTATCCTTCTCTGGAAGAACTGTCTACCGTTATTACCCATTACCCTAGACAATCGACAGATCAATGGAGTGGTGTCCGGGATGGAATAATAGAGTTTCCAAGACAATGAGATTCAGTCATAGAGAAGCGGGAAGATTATACTGAAGGACTGTAAAGTGATGTTGAAAAAATAAACATCTTAGTAAAAAAATATTTAGCATTATTTATTAAATGTCCCTAACATAATTACAGTATCTTTTGATGCTCATAACACCTCGTATAACACGGAAAAATAGTTTTATCGGGAGGGCAATTTTTTCTTCATGAGCATTCTTCTCAACAGGAAGAGGTAACAAGGAGCTAGAATTTTCTACTATAATTTCGAAACAACCATTGAGTGAGGTCTTACCCAACAAATGTGATGCTATTTATGTTGTCCTGAAGGAGATTTCATGAAGATAAATAAAGCATCTCAATTCTGTAATATAGCAATTCTGACAAGTTATGGCTAATAATTTACAGTTTTAGACATGTGTTAGAAATAATAGGTGTGGCCACTGAGCTGTAGTTTAGTTTGCTTCTGAGCCGCGATTTTTAGTTCGCTGCTTGAATCAACCAATAACCTTTTACAGACTTTTGCGCCATTCTAAACTCTAGAATGGGATTTACTGTCTATCTCGAACATTTTACTTTAAGTACTGTGCCTACAGCGGCACTACTGTTTGGGTTAGGAAATGTCAATTTTAGTTCAATGTTTCTGAGCGCTCAAGTTACAGCCAGGAACAGGTCTGTTTACAGTGAGTTATGCTCACCAGCAGTTGCGAAGTAAAATAGAGGCCACAGGGGAGTAGAACCGCCGGAAAAAGTACACGCAGTGGTTTGCAGGGCGCAAGTCACATGCAAAACGGGACTACTGGCCAGCCTAAGTGTTATGAGTACATGGCGCAGAGTGGCGCGTTTAGCAAAACAGAGTCGCACAGTGGCATATAAATAGATACCGGTTCACTGAAAAAGCATTCAAGTGTGGCAGCTCTCCTGGACGGCGGGGCGTGTCACACCACCGACTACACACAGTGGCAGATAGAGTGCCAGCGTTCTAGTCCATGGCAGGTCGCTGGTTCGACCCTCTGAGGCCAACGAAGGGTCCACAGACAGCCAGCGGCAGGCCAAGCCATGGCTCGCTACCACGGCAGACTTATTGGCTTCCAACACACGCCAGAGGCATCCAGAAGCGAGGGCCGCAGATTCGGACGTCAGATCGCAGGCGCTTGTATTCGCCCATGATCTGAACCACGACAGCAAAGAAGCGTGCAGTGGGCTGCCTGTGGCTCCCAGAGAGTGGTGCTGACGTGGCAGGGGCAGAGACCACTGAATTGGCTGCCGGCAACTGCTGAAGTCGACGCAACTCTGCTCGCATACAAGGCCGACACACAGCAGGTCGCTGCACGGGTCGCTGAGGCAGCCATTCCGCGCTAAGCTATTTTGCAGACAGCAAAGTGGTGTCCTCAGCATTGCGGGATCCAATGATGCAGACCGAGGGGAATGTGGCACTATAGTTGGAAACAATAAATCACTTGGGAAGCTTAGATGCGTCTTAATATGGTGCCTTCTACCTCTTCCCACTACATGGCAGTGAATTCAACAATTCACACATAATTCACGTGTGTTACCAACTGTCATTTTAACAAGTAAAAGAATTGCAAGAATCCCTATGTCCCTGTAGACACTGCAGCAATATCCTCCATTATCAGCTTATTACAATTTTCTGGCTCCATTTGTCTTTGTTGGGTTGGTGCATAAGTTCGTAGTATTTTTGTTTTGCATGTTGTTACTCTGGTTGGGGGCTTCATTTATCGATTGTCATTTTTTATTTATAGTTTACTGTTGCTATTTGAGTTTACATATTGTCATTTTGTTAGCTGGAGATAGTGAGCGGAGCTATGGACGTTAGAAAATCGACTGCCAAGTGGGGAAATCAGAACATTTCCGTTATATTCTTTGCTCGAGTTCAGTAGAGGGATGACAGCAGCAGAGGTAATCAAAACATTAGCGCCGTATATGGGGATAATGTCACTGGACAAATTATAGCAAGAAAATGGTTTCCTCGTTTTAAGGAAGACTGTTTCGAAAATACTGACTCTCCATGTTCAGGACGACCTTCAGGGTTTGATAAAGGTCGTTTAAAAATATTAGTCCACAATCATCCACGTCATTGTAATCGAGAACTGGCAAATGTGATGAACTGTCATCACACCACCATCGTGCAGCATTTGCATGCAGTGAGGTAAGTTCAAAAATTGGTTATGTGAGTACCACATGCACTAAGTCAAAAATCACGAAATCAGCATCTCTGATTGCTTGTCATTTATTATCTCATGAACAACACTGACCATTCCTATCTTGTTTCGTTACTGGTGAACTGGTGACGAGTAGTGGTGTCTTTATCCTAACATAAGAAAAAGAAAGGAATGGCTGGGCGCAAACAAATCAGCAACTCCCGAAGCAAAGACATCCATGCTTTCATAAAAGATGCATCTGGTAGAACAACGATGGTGTGATGTACTATCAATTGCTTCCCCGTAGTATAGCCACCACTGCTGACATTAATTGTCAATGACTGAGATGTCTTGCAGATGCAGTCAAAGATCAATGAGCAGGAAGACTGCGTGAAGTGATGTTACTCCGTGAACACACACACCCGTATTCTGCTCGACTGATAAAAGACACTGTGGTATACAGGAGTTGGGTTGGGAAGTCATTCCATAACGCCTTATTCACCTGATCTTGCGTCCTCAGTTTTTCACTTTTCTCACTCTCTATCGAACAAATTTCAAGCTACTTCCTCTCCGGATCAAAATGAGTTCCGAACATGGCTCGAAGAGTTCTTCACCCTTCTGTCACACAAGATTGTAGAGTATCACTGAACAATGTAAAAGTATGCTAGCAATCCCTTTTGCAGGTCAGGATAATAATTGAGATTTCTAAGTGCAAAGCAAGGAGAACTGAGAATTTTGGTTAAGTTATCTGCATGGTAGTGCCACCTCAGTTCGATCAAATGATTTCTCTGTCAGCAGCAAATTTTGTTCAAACCTCCAACTACAACTTCCAGGTTTGCACATCTCATATCGGCGCAAATCTCCAGTTAACAATCTGTCTGCACAGATATTTGTGCAGACAGATCATTACATGTGGATGGGTCTTTAGATATATATCTAAATTAACCACAAAGAGTTTATAGTGTGTCGCTTCTATGTATTCTCTACGAAATTACGTAGACCACAGGACGTCAAGATGTTACACAAAAAAACCTCATTTCTTTTTTAATGCAATGTCATGAATTGTCAAAGAAATTATTTATAAACAGTAGTAATCATTCAAGGAGTAAACACTTGTATAGTGTTTATCACTTATTCCGCTCGAAAGAAGACACAAAAATATTTTGTGTGCAACTTATCCTGTTGGCGGCGACTCTCACTCACCCTCCCTCTCGCCCCCCTATCCTCACAGTTGAGAGGAGCTCTTGGAACGTATGAATACTTGTAGCATATTGTATGTTCCGGCCTGCTTTGGTGTGGGTTATTGTCCTTTCCAAACTCTCCTCCAGGGTTGATTGACATGTTTATTGCAGCACGTATGCTGCTTGGTTCATTCCGGCATAAAGGACTTTGCTCTGCTGCTAGTGCTCTAATTCATCATCTGCCACCAGCATATGCACAGACATTACCTGTCCCAGGCAGATAGTCTGCCGCTTGCCGTTCCAATCTCTTTGTATTGTATGATCCACTCGTTTCTAAACTCTGTACAGCCCAGTGTATGGCAGTTCAAAGGTGGACATACTGCAACAGTCTGCAGCATTACAGGGGAACAGATGATCACAATGAGTCCATTGTGCACAAACAGACTGTGTTCCCTATGTTTTGAGACAGTGAGGGGCGTAGTTTGGTTGTGAGTCCCACACTAGCTTTATTTTGTGAAACATCACAACTGATATTAATCTTTGACCCTTCCAGCCATACATGTTTAAGCTGCTGGCCTGTAGCGCTGCTCTGTAGATACTCTGTTAGATAGGGATCTGTAGCTTGCGTGGCAGCCAACTGCTCATTATCAATAAGAAATCGGATATGACATTTTCAGCTCCCTTAATGTGTCATGGAATGTAGTCGAATTAAGTCGAGTGATGCTGAGGGAATTATATTAGGAAATGAGACACTTAAAGTAGTAAAGGAGTTTTGCTATTTGGGGGGCAAAATAACTGATGATGGTCGAAGTAGAGAGGATATAAAATGTAGATTGGCAATGGCAAGGAAAGCGTTTCTGAAGAAGAGAAATTTGTTAACATCGAGTATAGATTTAAGTGTCAGGAAGTCGTTTCTGAAAGTATTTGTATGGAGTGTAGCCACGTATGGAAGTGAAACGTGGACGATAAATAGTTTGGACAAGAAGAGAATAGAAGCTTTCGAAATGTGGTGCTACAGAAGAATGCTGAAGATTAGATGGGTAGATCACATAACTAATGAGGAAGTATTGAATAGGATTGGGGAGAAGAGAAGTTTGTGGCACAACTTGACCAGAAGAAGGGATCGGTTGGTAGGACATGTTCTGAGACATCAAGGGATCACCAATTTAGTATTGGAGGGCAGCGTGGAGGGTAAAAATCGTAGAGGGAGACCAAGAGATGAATACACTAAGCAGATTCAGAAGGATGTAGGTTGCAGTAGGTACTGGGAGATGAAGAAGCTTGCACAGGATAGAGTAGCATGGAGAGCTGCATCAAACCAGTCTCAGGATTGAAGACCACAACAACAACAACAATGTGTCATACATTTATAGTGAACTGGCCAATAAATTCTAACTGCTGGGATTGTCTGATGGAGCAGTTGTCCTTATCCTTCTTGAAAGTGAAGGTTATATATAGGGTTGTGGTCACTGTAAATTGTGAATGCCTTAACCTCCACATATGAGCTGAAATATTTTACTGCCTCATGAATCGCCAGCAGCTCACTGTCATGCATACTCCACTTGACTTGTGACACTGTGAGCTTGCCTGAAAAAATGCCTAAAAGCTGCCGGTGAATGTCTACATAACGGTGGAAAGCTGCATTCATTGCTTGATGGCTGGTTTCAACTACTAGGAGCATGTGTTGTGCTAATAGATCAACTTTTTTCAAACTAGCCTCTACTTGGTCGATAATCCTCTGCATTTTTGGTGTCCATTGCAGTGACTGTTGGCCAGTCGCATTCTTACCTATTAGTGGTGCAGTCAAGGGCACCTGTATCTTGCCGTCCTTTGTAGATGTCTACAATAGAAGTTTATGATCCATGGCCTTGAGGAGTTCTTTGCGCAATGCCAGAGACTTTGAAAAGACGAGAATGTCCACACCAGTACTTCGTCAATGAAATACTGCTACACCTGCACAGTATTTTCCAGCGTGGATAGCACCTATAAGTACTTGAACAATTCAAATGGTATTATTACTATGGTCTTGGGTATGTCATTTTCCGCTACCGGTATCTGATTTCACACTTTTTTGCAGTTAGCCACTCCGAAAGCAGGTGCTCCTGCCAGCACATTAGTAAAGGCGTTGATATTTGGTACTAGATAGCAATCTGGGATAATACGGGCATTTACTGGGAGATGAAGAAGCTTGCACAGGATAGAGTAGCATGGAGAGCTGCATCAAACCAGTCTCAGGACTGAAGACCACAACAACAACAATCACCACAGGGCCTTCATGTGCCACCTTTCTTTCTGACAACACCCATGGGCTATCAGACCTTCGTTTCATGCTCATTCACAATGTGTCATCAAACTCTGCTTTTGCCACCACAAAATGGCCTGGGCTAACCTTCTCAGCCACCATGAGACTGGTTTCCCCAGTACGGTACTAATATAATCCACCACATTGCTTGATGCCCCTTACATGTGAGCTGTGGTACTACCACTACTCTTCTACACCACCCAACTGTGTGTGAAGCCTGTGGCATTTATAGCAGTTTGGCATAGGAAACCTGTGACAACTTCTCTTTCCTTCTTCCTGTGAGCAGTGCTGAGAGCGATCTCAGCCTTTTTATGGCTAACAAAGTCTGCTCCCAGTATGGGCTCTGCCATCTCCCCTAACACGAATCACCACATAAGGCTCTTTCGAAACCATAGGTCTACCTCCACTTCATGATTTCTGTATATCAATATTGGTAAACTATTTGCTGCTATGAGGTATATTCATGAAGCTACAACCACATCTCTGTCTTCATCAACTGACATCATGCTGATAAATAAAGTATATAAGGTAGTAACGATTTGGCTTAGCGTCTTTTATGTATAGCTTCTGTGATGGTGTTGGTGAGCTCGTTAAATCACTCATCCTGTCGGGTCCCTCGCCATGCTCACCACACCATATCAGGCACCCTTGCTGGTTCTCACAGCCTGCAGTGTCTACTGCCAGCTGTTGATACTGTTTGGGTATGTGCACAGTGTTCTACAACTCATAGCTCTCTCGCCAAAACATTGAGTGGTGTTGCACAGTGGTTAACTCACTGGACTCAGATTCAGGAGGATGACCGTTCAAACTCACATCCGGCCACTGTGATTCAGGTTTCCCGTGGTTTCCCTCAATCACTTAAGGCAAAGGCTGGGATGGTTCCTTCAACAGGGTATGGGCGCCGTGCTTCTCCATCCTTCCCTAATCTGAGCTTATGCTCCATCTCCAATGACCTCGCTGTCAGCGGGGCATTAAACACCACTCACCACCTCCCCTCCTTGCGGAAACACCGGTGGTACTAACATAAGTAGTAGAACAAACCCAATGCGGCCCCACTCTCCATTGTTGCCAAATTTACTCAAGATGGCGGACCCAAGAAGGCGTCGAGAGATGTGGCAACATCACAATGATGTCATGGTGGGAAGTTCAAATTTTGGTGGGAAAAGAAGTTAATTGGGCTACCTCCACTAACCTAACCCCCACCCCTCCCCTCCAACTCCCACCCCCAGAAATTGGCGGGAAGTACAAATTTTGGCAAAAAAAGGTCATTTGGGCTACGTCCACTAACGTAAGTCATCCGACCGCCACCTCTTCCTTGGAATTGGCGGAAAAATGACTCAGCCTGTGCTGGGCAGCTGGGTAGGATGGACAAAAATCTTTATTTTGCATGCAGTCTTTATTTAAACAATCTGAGGCAGTAGCTCCATCCAGTTGTTCACCATGAAGTCTGGAGTCCAAATGACCTAGTACACAGTACTACCACCAGAGGGGTTGTTGTCCCATGGCGGTCTAGGGGGGAAATGGAGGGTAAAGGACTCAATCAGTTCTGGGCTGCTGAATGGGGAGGATTGTGCTTTATTTATTTTGGAAAAATTTATTTAGTGATGGATTTCACGTAGTTCGTTTATTACACTGAACAAAACAATCCCTCTGACTTGCATGGGGACACAATATATAGCCTACAGACCTATAAACTACTCGTAAACCACCGAAATAATGCAGTACACAGATGTGCAGACACGAAAATAACTCATAAATTGTTAAAATAATGCTTGTAGAACGCTTTGCAGACACGCTGAATAATTGGAAACTGTCGAAATAATGCAGTGCACTGATGTACAGACATGGAAACAGCTCGTAAATTACTGAAATAATGCATGCCTACAGACCTGCTCGCAAAATAATGCAAAAGACACACAAAAAACTCGTAAATTGTCAAAATAAGGCACGTAAAACGCCCTGCAGACGGGCTCACTAATTATAAACTGTCCAAATAATGCAGTACACAGCATACAGACATGATAACAACTCGTAAACTTCGAAAATAATGCAGTATAACACGCTGCCAACTTATCCACAACGCTTAAAGAGCCGAAAATAATGCAGTGCATAAACACTCATTTAACGTAAAAACCGCTTTTGAAGTATCATGAACCAGGACATATCTGCAAACAGTCCCCAACAAAGGTTCCAACGTGCACACGCGCCAACGTCGCCAACGCCGTCGACGCGAGTCACCGCCAGAGAGACTAACGCAGAGGCTCTCAGGCCACTGCCACCTACAGGCTGGAGGTGAAAGTCGCATCTATTTTCGGGTATACAATTAGAATTCTTCGAGTCTTATACTGACGCCACATGTCTATGTAAATAAGAGCCATGTCACCTTCTGGACGTGCGCATGTTCACCTAACCATCATTGCTGAGGCGTACCTGCCAGTCCAGAGCAGAGAGAGATGTTTGCATAGTGGCTCACCCTCACAGACACACCTAAAAAGGTTCACAATGTTATACTGACGTCACAGGTCGAGCTATAGAAATCTGTTCTAATGCTTCCCAGAATAGAACAGGGTGCATTGTTACTAGTGATCCTAATGGGACATGTGATCTGCAGCTAGCTGTGCACGCGTATACCTGCCCAGCATGGCTGACACATCGCCACGAAATGTACACACAGCGACTCACCATCGCAGGTGCATCTAAAAGGTTCTCAATGTTCTACTGATGTTACATTGCTATGTAAATAAGGGCCAAGTCTACCTCTCAGAAATCGTAAAGTGCCATAGAAATAGTTAACAGTAGCTTTTGTAGGAACTTTCATGATGTCTCAGCTTGTCCGCATGGAAATTCTTGTCCTAACAGAACCTGTTTACCAAAATGGCCCATTATAACGCCGAACGCATTTCTCCTGATGTTCCTAATGCGGCACCTCATCCATCACGTGTTACCCCTTCCTGGGAATCGTTAAGTCCTGCATTCAACAAAGAACTCTGAAATGCAAAGGTTCTCACTGCTATGTAGATGCTCCTATGTCCCAGCACAAAGGATGTCTTGTGACTGAATGGAGCATTCTTGTCGGCTCTTATTGAATTTGCCCGCCAAATTACTTATGCTACCTGTGTGGAAGCATTGTCAACCTTTTTCTTTCTGCAGATGAGACTTTCAGAGGCAAAACTATTTTGTACAGAACGCCATATTGCAATGAGAGTTAAACTCTGCAAAAGTGGCCTACAAATCGTCAAATAAGGAAAGACACTGGCTCAATTACACTGCTCTGTCACTGAGGACGGAAGCTTGAATATTAGAGCGTGGCAACTATTTCCAACGTGGCAATATATCACAGCATCAGGCATGTGTGTGTGTTCTGACATTTGCAAAGGAAATTACTATGTTCAATCGTAAGGAAGATATGGATTTAATGTGGAATACTGAGATAGGAAAGGTAAAAGCATTCAAGATATAAGAATGGTACAAATATTCTATTTCCAGAACCACAGCCGTCAGCAGGGTGTGTTTCCAATACTTTGTTCATTGTTGAATGTCGTCCAATTGAGACTGCGTTCATAACAGTTAATTGTAAGTACAGTGATAAAATATGTATGTGGCCAGTTTTCTAGGACGATTCTGACTACACATGCTTGGCGGGAATAATTCACATTTCAGACTAACGGTGGGAGCTGTCTGAATGGAGAGGCCCTTGGGGATGCAGGAATGGAGTTGACTTAACTATGTTGTCCTCTAGACAGCCGAATACAAGACTAATATCTAGTATGTGTTGGATAGCTTTCATAGTAAAGGGAAAATTTGAGAAGATTCAATATGGGCGTGTGTTTGCGCTGGACCGTTATTCCCTTCCATATAAATTGTCCAGTTGACTGCTTCTGCAAATTTCGTGCCTTTATTTAGTTGAGGGAACAGTGATTGTGTGTGTGCAACTAGCAGGTGAAAGAAACATGGAAGACACGTTTGCTGGTTCTCTAGACATGAGAAACATCATAGTTGACTTTGTAAAATATAAGAATGAATTGGAATCTGTTACATCACTGACATCGGTATTCGCAAGTGGAAGTATCAATTTCCTCTATTTTTTTCGAGGTCTCACATAAACGTCTTCACAGATGGGATAAGGTTCTAGTTATTCATTGTTTTACAGGATGCTCTACCTTGGTAAAGTTTCAGGGTTCTAGAGAGATAATTTCCATTCTGTATCTTCGGAATTATACTGTGCGAGCGATAATGCTATGCAAGCGATATTGCTGTGAGTTTGATATCGAGAAGTACCGCATAAATGGTATGATATTCTGGCAAACCATATGAAATTACATATATTTGAGCATTCCCAGAGTATGGAGATCGGTGCAGGAAGCAAGCAACCAAGCAGGTTGGGGCCAGAAACAGTAACAGCTTTGTGTGATGGAAAGTGAGCATGTCTTTGTACAGCAGTTCAGAGAGTGACTTCAGCCTGCTGAGGGCGCTCTGGTCATGCATCGGGAGCAGGTGTCTTGTGACCATTGGCTGCGGTGGATGACCGTTCATTCTTGTGGGAAAATACCCAGTGCTGCGAGGAGTATACTTATGGTGCTGTCTGTCTTTGCGGTATATGTACGAGTTTCTGGTGGTCGATAGCTATATGCATGATGCAAATGGGGCGATTTTGTATTGTGCAGAATACGAGTTGTATGTTCACTACATCGACTCGGTACGCAGTGATAGATTACCACATTGGAGATCGATGTCATGCTCTAATATTCAAGCTTCCGTCCTCAGTGGCAGAGCAGTGTAATTGAGCCAGTGTCTTTCCTTATTTGACGATTTGTAGGCCACTTTTGCAGAGTTTAACTCTCAGTGCAATATGGCGTTCTGTACAAAATAGATTTGCCTCTGAAAGTCTCACCTGCAGAAAGAAAAAGGTGGACAATCCTTCCACACAGGCAGCATCAGTAATTTGGCGGGTAAATTCAGTAAGAGCTGACAAGAATGCTCCATTCAGTCACAAGACATCCTTTGTGGTGGGACATAGGAGCATATACATAGCAGTGAGAACTTTGCGTTTCAGTGTTCTTTATTGAATGCAGGACTTAACGATTCCCAGGAAGGGGTAACACGTGATAGATGAGGTGCCACGTTAAGAACATCAGGAGAAATGCGTTCGGCGTTATTGTGGATCATTTTGGTAAACAGGTTCTGTTAGGACAAGAATTTCGATGTGGACAAGCTGAGACATCATAAAAAGCTCCTACAAAAGGTACAGTCAACTATTTCTATGGCATTTTACGATTTCTGAGAGGTAGACGTGGCTCTTATTTACATAACCATGTGACGACAGTATAAAAGTGAGAACCATTTAGATGCATCTGCGATGGTGAGTCGCTACGTGAACATTTCATGGTGATGTCTCAGCCACACTGGGCAGGTATACGCATGCACAGCTACATGCAAATCGCATGTCCCATTAGGACACCTAGTAACAATGCACCCTGTTCTTTTCTGGGAAGCATTGGAACAGATTTCTATAGATCGACCTGTGACGTCAGTATAACATTGAGAAACGTTTTAGCTGTGTCTACGAGGGTGAGCCGCGATGCAAACAACTCTCTCTGCTCTGGACCGGCAGGTACACTTCAGCCATGGTGGTTAGGTGACTTGGTTCTTATTTATTATTTACATAGGTATGTGACATCAGTATAAGACTCGAAGAATCTAACTGTATACCCGAAAATAGACACGACGTTCACCTCCTGGCTGTAGGCGGCGACTGTCTGAGAGCAATGGCTTGCGCGTCTGCGATAGTCTCTATGGTGGTGGCTCGCGTCGGCGGCATCGTGGCGTGTGCGCGTTGGAACCTTTGTTGGGGTCTGTTCATTGATACATCATGGTTGATGATAGTTCGAAAGCGGTTTTTACGTGCAATGAGTGTTTGTACACTGCAATTAAGCGTTGTGAGCGTGTTGGCAGAGCCTTGTACACCGTTATTTCGGTAATTTACTTGTGTTTGCAGGTCTGTATGCTGTGTACTGCATTATTTTGACAGTTTAGAATTAGTGAGCGTTTCTGCAGAGCATTATTTTGACAATTTATATGTTGTTTGCATGTCTGTTGCTTTATTTTGCGAACAGGTCTGTATGCTGTGCTATGCGTTATTTCTATAATTTACGAGTTGTTTTCGTGTATGCACATCAGTGTACTGCATTATTTCGGTGGTTTATGAGTAGTTTGCAGATCTGTAGGCTGTGTATTGCGACACCAAGTGCATCAGACTGAGTGTAATAAATAAATAAACTACTTGAAATCCGTTGCTAAATAAATGGTTCCAAAATAAGTAAAGTACAGTCCTTCCTATCCACCAGTCCCGAACCGGCTGAGTTTTTTTCCCGCCATTTTTCCCCCAGACCACCATGGGATGACAGCGCCCTCTGGTGGCAGTACTGTGTATTAGGTCAATTGGACTGCAGATTTCATGGTGAACACACTGTATGGAGCTACTGCCTCAGATTGTTGAAATAAAGACTGCATGCAAAGTAAAGACTTACGTCCATTCTGCCAAGCAGCCCAGCACAGGCTTAGTCCTTTTCCCATCAATTTCAATGAATAGGTGGTGGTCGGGTGACAGGTCAGTGGAGGTAGCCCAAGTGATCTATTTTCCCGCCATTTTCGTAGATTAGTGGAGTGACCCATTTTCTGCCAAAATTTGAACTTCCCGCCATTTTATGGGGGAGGGGAGGGGGTTAGGTTAGTGAAGGTAGCCCAATTGACCTACTTTCCCGCTAAAATTTGAACTTCCCGCCATGACGTCATTGTGATGTTGCTGCATCTCCCACCGCCATCTTGGCTTCGCCATCTTTAATAAATTTGGCAACAGTGGAGAGTGGGGCTGCATTGGCTTTGTCCTACTACTAATATATTGGCTCATTTTGTTTCGGTCCATCATTGTCTCTCGTGTCTGCCTGAGCATAGTTTTCTTGTTTATTAATAGTTTTGGCATCAGCTTTTGCAACTGTCTGTCCATTCATTAAGGCAAGCTATCTGCTTATCAACATCAGATTGTTGCTCTTTTTGTGTAGCTGCGGTCTCTTGTGTCAGGAATTTTCCAGCAACCATTGTTACACTTGTTGTCTGATTACTATCCAATCTTGCATTAACTTTCCCCATTACTGCGATGGCCATAGACATTGTCTTTTTCGCACATTACCACTGTGACTTTACCGCCCCCGTGATTGCGCCATCCAGATGTGTCACAGCTTCGCAACTGGCAATTCTGCCTCTCCTGCGATGCCTCATAAGTGCTCCCAATATTCTCCAATTTGTTCGTTCTGGGTCACATACTGAATTCATTTCTCTAGTGGTTTGCATATTCTACTGATTAAATACTTATTTAGACTCATGTATTGATGACGTTGTGGCAGTTTTAGTATTAAGGTAATTATACACATGAAAGTTTTTCGCTCCCAGAGAGCTAATGCTTGTAATACATGTCAATTCTATACATTTTTAAGAGCGCCGATTGTCAGCTCGCCAGCAGTGTCTGAGAATGGGGCATACTCTTAGACAGTCGCTTCTGCGAGTTTAGACATCTCGTGTAAAGGGTGACACAGAAAAACGAGAACATTTCCACTGTAGGAGGATACAAGATGACTTGGACAGGATTTGTGATTGGTGTAAAGAATGGCAGCTAACTCTAAATATAGATAAATGTAAACTGATGCAGATGAATAGGAAAAAGAATCTCATAATGTTTGAATACTCCATTAGTAGTGTAGCGCTTGACACAGTCACGTCAATTAAATATTTGGGAGTAACATTGCAGAGCGATATGAAGTGGGACAAGCATGTAATGGCAGTTGTGGGGAAGGCGGATAGTCGTCTTCGGTTCATTGGTAGAATTTTGGGAAGATGTGGTTCATCTGTAAAGGAGACCGCTTATAAAACACTAATAAGACCTATTCTTGAGTACTGCTCGAACGTTTGGGATCCCTATCAGGTCGGATTGAGGGAGGACATAGAATCAATTCAAAGGCTGGCTGCTAGATTTGTTACTGGTAGGTTTGATCATGACGCGAGTGTTACGGAAATGCTTCAGGAACTCAGGTGGGATTCTCTAGACTCTAGAGGAAAGGAGGCGTTCTTTTCGTGAATCGCTGCTGAGGAAATTTAGAGAACCAGCATTTGAGGCTGGCTGCAGTACAATTTTACTGCCGCCAACTTATATATCCCGGAAAGACCACAAAGATAACATAAAAGAGATAAGGGTTCGTATAGAGGCATATAGGCAGTCATATTTCCCTCGTTCTGTTTGGGAGAGGAACAGGGAGAGAAGATGCTAGTTGTGGTACGAGGTACCCTTCGCAACGCACCCTATGGTGGATTGCGGAGTATGCATATAGATGTAGATGTAGAATCTAATAACACTAGAAGTAATGAAGGAAAAAAATTACATTCATAGTAAGTGAAACATTACAATTTTGTGATTTGCGAAACATTCATGGCATTTATCAGTTTTTAAATATTACGTCCTTTAGATGGCGTCCTCCTGTACGAATACAATTGTGAAGTCTGCTGTTGAGATTCCTCATTGACCGCTGCAACTGATCAGCTGGGATACTGTGAATTGCTACCCGAATTGTCTGTTTTAGCTCATCCAGGGTTCTTGGTCGAGTCGTGTAAACTTAACTCTTTGAGTTAGCCCCACAAGAAAAAAACACAAACGGATAAATCTAGCGATCTAGGGGGCCAGCGAATGTTGCCGAATCGTGAGCTCACACGGTTGCCAAACAATTCTCGCCCATATGTTATTGATTGCCGTGCAGTGTGTGATGTCGCTCCACCCTGTTGAAACCAGACTTCTTGAACGTTTGGAAAGTTGTTCAATGCAGGTGTAACGGAAGTTCGTAACATCTCAACGTAACGATCGGCATTGACAGTTATTGTGTTTTCCTCTTCATTTGCGAAAAAATCGGTCCGATAATCCCATGTGCTGAAACACCACACCATACTGTCACTTTACTAGCGTGTAAAGGGCGCTCATGAACGTCATTAATATTTGTGTTTGCCCAGTAACGGTAGTTGTGTTTATTAGCATATCCTGTGAGATGAAAATGTGCCTCATCTGACATCCAGAACTCGTTTAGAAATTCATCGTTATTGTTTATTTTTGTTATCATTTGTTGACAGAATCCTAATCGTAACCGGTAATCGCTATCCGCCAATTGTTGCATCGTCTGTAGTTTGTACGGATGAAATTTCATATCAAGATGAAGAATTCTGCGAAAACTCTCCCAGGACATTCCAACCACTGCTGCTTGCTTACGGATTGAACGCCATGGGCTCCGTAAGACAGACTCGCGTACAACTTCAATGTTCGCTGGAGAACTCACACTTGTCGGTCGTCCTGTTGGCTTCTTCTTGAGGGCAGGTCCAGTCTCTTCAAAGTTATTACTCCAACATTTTATCGCGTGTTTCGACGGAATGGCATCATGACATCTTAAATTATAAAAACGTCGAAACTCCCTCTGCACCAAACTGTCATTGTTTTTATAAAACATTTTTATCGCTAGAGCACGCTGTTGTCTGTTCCACTGATCCACAATTACTGAAATGGCGGGCTGTTTACTCGCTGTCAGGAGTCCGCAGTGCTGCAACCTGCCCATGGCTGCCGCTACTTATTTCAAACTTTCCCATTATTCTGTGTCGCCCTGTAACGGCAACCTCCATCTCTCGAGAGCTACTCGCTGTTGCTCACAGACACAAAGAAGTATACCGGCATTGTCGGATAAGCTGAGAGTGCTCAGAGAGCGATGAGCGGCCATATTGCGTCCCAGCTTTGCGCCGTATTTCACAGTTTGTACTCTACTACAGCTTGGTAATACTACCACAGCTTGGTAATATTTCTCGTGCTCATGCACACGTTACATAAAAGTACCTGCTAAAATGCGTGTTTGAGCCATAATATGTGGCTGTGGTATGTTTCTGATAGACAAAATCACCCACTTTGTAATTCTAATCGAATCTTAGCCTATTTCGAAAGTTCAGACTTAAACAATGCTACGCAGCAAATGATATACAAAAAATATTATAGACGTAGTATATAGAATTAACAAACTGTCCCTGAAGAGAAATGAGAACATGAATGCCCAACCAGAGCTCTACCCACTGCACCACACCAACGCCGTGAAAATTCCGACGTGCCTAACTAATGCTCTGATTCGCGTATCACCTCTAGCTGTCATACAGGAATTTCCACAACAAACTTTGACTGAACTTGTGCCCCGATCGACAGTCTACATGATATATTCCGTGGTAGGAAATTATTTAACATTACAGTCTCACGCCGATGGACAGAAGTAAATATCAGTTTGCCTGACTGGTTTTTGCTGCCATAACAGTGCAAACTGGGGAATCGAGTGCAGGGATGGATGATCGAAAACATTCTGATATCGCTCGTGACAGAGGCGGCAGTCCGCGTCTCGTGGTCTAGTCGCGCCGGCACGGTAGCTCAGCTTGTTCGGTCACATAGCTGATTGGCCTCTGTAACAAAAAACTGAGTGGAAGGATCAACAAACGAACTTGACTGGATGTCATGTGACGTCCGCAACGACTAAACACAACGATCAACAACGAACAAAATGCAAAAAAAAGAAAAGAAAGTGGCTAGCATTGCTCCCTCTGGATCATTGGGTCACGGGTTCGGTGCCCGGGCGGGTTGTGAATTTGCTTTGCCCAGGGACTGTGTGTTTGTGTTGTCTTTATCATCATCGTTTTTGACAGTGGCAAGATTGAAATGTGAAAAAAATCGACTGTGTAACAATTGGGACTGTGTACGGGTGCTGATGACCATGCAGTTGAGCGCCCCACAAACCAAACATCATCATCATCATCACAGAGGCTGCTTCACATGCTCGATCGCTGAGGGAGTGATCATTCTGGTATTCTTGTACTGGACCATTGTGCTGACGACTTAGTGTGATTCGCAGATTATGGGCTGGTGTAGATCTCACGCTGACCCGCATCTTCGTGTCCATCGAGGCAGCAAGAGATTGGTGAGCATATTGTGCAGCACTGGCTCATTAGGTGGGAGATTACTGTTTTGTAAGGGTACAACAACGCTATAGTGCCATAAGATCCCAGTCATGAAGATGGATTTTTTTCCATTTTAATCTGGGCAACCAATCACTGCATAGTAAATTTCAGATTCGTGCGGTTTATTCACATAACTTCGGGAAAGTTCAGCTTGGACCCATTGTCCTTCCTCAGACATCATAGCTGTGATAATTGTGTATCATATTAGATTCGTACTGTGAACTTTTGGTTTTCTTGTGTACAAGGACAAACATTTGTAACTATTAGTGGTTTTAAAATACAGTTATTAATTGATTTTATACCAATTCTTCGCCTTAGGAATACACATTAGGGCCAGATTTCAGACAGATTGTTTCCATAGTGTAATGTGTATCAACATTGGGTCTTAAGTGGTGTGAGAGTCTAGATAGTCCCTGACTTTGGTAACGATTACGAAATGCACATACACGGGGTATTGCATAAAGCTGGCGCACACTGCTCAAGATACAGCCTCTGGGAGATTGCGGTGCGCAGTCAGGAGTGAATATAACAAATTTTATGCAGTTACATTTGTTCTCTTTCTTTTTTTAAATTGTTTATTCCCACTCAGATGATAGACTTTTATTTATTGTACGTTTCCATGTTTCCAAAACTATTTTGCAAAAAAACCAATGGCAATTTTTGTTAAGTATGTACTAGTTGTAGATTGCTGGCCCCAATTATTAATTTAACTTGTACATTTATTTGCGCTCATATTTTCGTCCGGTGGTTCCAATCCCACGTCTGTTTGTTGTTTCTGCTGTGTCAACAACAGCATTGAAGCTTCGGTACTTTTCTTTTCTTATACATGGTTAATATGAATTGTGATTAGGAATTTATGGATGTGTTAATCTTTGACAAATCATTACTCTTCATTCTCAAAGTTTGAAGTTCTGCGTAAATTGATATTGTGTTTCACATGATCTTGCGAAGTAAGGCTCATGTAGAGAAAGATTTTGCCTAAGTTGACAGGATAGAGACAATGGACCACAATCAGGCTGAAAGTTTCAGAAACAAGGGAGAGGGACAGAAGATCATTCCAGCAGAACAGGTAAACTCGGATGAGAGGGACGACCATACGATATATTGGCATCAAATCCAGTTTGAGGCAGATGTACACCACTGTGCTGACAGCACGAATGAAGATGACCACTTTTGGTGGTCATTCACGTTAAACACCCTGTTCCAGCCGTTTTGTTCCTGTCGACGAAAAATGATTGTTTCCCTCGTTCCTGATACTTCCATGTCAACCTTTTCTCGTATTCCCTTCGCTGTCACATACTCCTGCACGAAGCAGAAGACATGCAAATATTCCCTCATTTCCCCTCAGTGTCCCCCATTTTGGTGTATTTTCCCTTAATTTAGACGTATTTTATGTCAATTTTCGTAATTTTACCAATTTTATCTCACTTCTGCCCATGCTATGATCACATTGCTTCACCCCTGCCACTGGTGGATCCACCCTTGGACATAGAACACATCTCTGGACGTAATGCTCAGTGGATCCACCTTTGAACCCTATCCTGGACGAAATGTACTGAGGATTTACCTCTGAACATTTTGCTGGGTATAACACGTGGTGGGTCCACCTTCAAGCCTTATCCTGGAGGGTCGTCTTGTGGGTCTGTGTCCAAACATTGCTCCGGATATAACGTGTGGGAAATCCATAGTCGAATACTAACTCGGGTTCACTCTGGGTCATGGGAGCAATCCGTGACACATACACAGACAGAGACATACAGAAAACCGAGCAAATGTATTGCAACTGTAGAATGTGTGGTTGGAAATTACTGTATGCATTCAAGATCAGTACTGTACTATAGCATCCAACCATAAATACACTCCTGGAAATTGAAATAAGAACACCGTGAATTCATTGTCCCAGGAAGGGGGAACTTTATTGACACATTCCTGGGGTCAGATACATCACATGATCACACTGACAGAACCACAGGCACATAGACACAGGCAACAGAGCATGCACAATGTCGGCACTAGTACAGCGTATATCCACCTTTCGCAGCAATGCAGGCTGCTATTCTCCCATGGAGACGATCGTAGAGATGCTGGATGTAGTCCTGTGGAACGGCTTGCCATGCCATTTCCACCTGGCGCCTCAGTTGGACCAGCGTTCGTGCTGGACGTGCAGACTGCGTGAGACGACGCTTCATCCAGTCCCAAACATGCTCAATGGGGGACAGATCCAGAGATCATGCTGGCCAGGGTAGTTGACTTACACCTTCTAGAGCACGTTGGGTGGCACGGGATACATGCGGACGTGCATTGTCCTGTTGGAACAGCAAGTTCCCTTGCCGGTCTAGGAATGGTAGAACGATGGGTTCGATGACGGTTTGGATGTACCGTGCACTATTTCAGTGTCCTCTCGACGATCACCAGTGGTGTACGGCCAGTGTAGGAGCTCGCTCCCCACACCATGATGCCGGATGTTGGCCCCGTGTGCCTCGGTAGTATGCAGTCCTGATTGTGGCACTCACCTGCACGGCGCCAAACACGCATACGACCATCATTGGCACCAAGGCAGAAGCGACTCTCATCGCTGAAGACGACACGTCTCCATTCGTCCCTCCATTCACGCCTGTCGCGACACCACTGGAGGCGGGCTGCACGATGTTGGGGCGTGAGCGGAAGACGGCCTAACGGTGTGCGGGACGGTAGCCCAGCTTCATGGAGACGGTTTCGAATGGTCCTCGCCGATACCCCAGGAGCAACAGTGTCCCTAATTTGCTGGGAAGTGGCGGTGCGGTCCCCTACGGCACTGCGTAGGATCCTACGGTCTTGGCGTGCATCCGTTCATCGCTGCGGTCCGGTCCCAGGTCGGCGGGCATGTGCACCTTCCGCCGACCACTGGCGACAACATCGATGTACTGTGGAGACCTCACGCTCCACGTGTTGAGCAATTCGGCGGTACGTCCACCCGGCCTCCCGCATGCCCACTATACGCCCTCGCTCAAAGTCCGTCAACTGCACATACGGTTCACGTCCACGCTGTCGCGGCATGCTACCAGTGTTAAAGACTGCAATGGAGCTCCGTATGCCACGGCAAACTGGCTGACACTGACGGCGGCGGTGCACAAATGCTGCGCACCTAGCGCCATTCGACAGCCAACACCGCGGTTCCTGGTGTGTCCGCTGTGCCGTGCATGTGATCATTGCTTGTACAGCCCTCTCGCAGTGTCCGGAGCAAGTATGGTGGGTCTGACACACCGGTGTCAATGTGTTCTTTTTTCCATTTCCAGGAGTGTAGATTTAATATGTGCTAGGTGTTGACAACTGTACCAATTCACAAGCTATTTTAGAATACGTGGCGAAAAGTGATGTCATGATCGCTTGGGCAAAAGTGACATAAAACCGGTAAAATTTACGGAAAATACGTATAAATTAAGGGAAAATGTGCTAAAATACAGGGAAACTGAGGGGCAATGAGGGAATACTTGCATCTCTTCTGTTTGGTGCAGGAAAATTCTTGTATATGGGGACAAGTACGTGATAGCAAGAGGAATATGACATCGAAGCTACAGGAACCAGGGAAACAGTCATTTTTCGTGGACAGTCATAAGACAGTTGTAATAGAATGTTTAACGTGAATTACCACCAAACGTAGAGTAATAAATTTATATGTGTCGGATCACAAGCCCAAGTGTGACCCCAAAGTTATCGGCAACCACCTTATAGATTTCTATAAAGCTTTCTTAGCTAAAGAGTGTTGTATTACCAGCTGGAGGACTGAACGACAGAATAGATCGTGTGTTTGACCCTGTGTAGAACTGTTTAAGCGTTTTAAACCCTAACAAACAGTATTTACAATGTGCTTCTCTGTACTCTCCACCAATTACAACCATGCAGTGTCAGCTAATAAATACTTGCAGAACAGTTGCTGTATGGTTTTTTAAAAACATACTACTGTATGTCTATTGAGGTAATAGTGATACATGCAAGTTGACTCCTTTGATGCATTCCTTGAAAAGAGAACCATCTGTCTCTAAACTGACATGGATGTACGTTAAAAGGTGAGAGAGAGTGGATGGAGTGATCGGTTGAGAGGGGTTGTAATAAGGTATGATTTAATGACAGACTGATGATGCATTCTAAAGAGAGGCAGATGTTTCTGCAGGTCATTTATCGCGCATTTAACCTTTTTTCTTGTTCTCTTCTGGTGCATCAGTTGTGTGGTACAACCTGCAATCGACTTGTATACAATTGTATGTTCTGTGTGTGACTTAGAGTGCTATTTAACTGCAATCGTTAACAGCAAATGTCGTCATACCATAGTCAGCAGAGGGCTTCCAATACATGTGTGATGAATCATGACCATCTACGGAAAACCTGCTTGAACACCCTTCTCTAGATGAATTAAAATGTATGTGAAATACTCCATTTCTTTGCCAAACATTGGACATAGATGGAGTCTTCAGTTTCATAAGTGCAGAATTCTAAGTCAGTGACAGGTGCCTGTGAAGTACTGTAAACCCTATGTAAACATTTGCTTGACTGTTGTCCTGTTTACAGAGTTATGCAGCATGGTGTATAATTTCACAAGTCAATCACCGCTGTTACGCATTTGTCTGTTGCCTTTGTAAGAGGGATACTCCGTTGCTGGCCTTCCACATATGGAAAGTTGGGCAACCGTAATTGTAAACTATGCACTATGATCAAAGTGCTTCAGATGTGTAGATAATCTAACTGCAACGGTATAGCATGCTGTCTCGCATGCTTTGGTGTATATGTTCGGGAATTAACCATGAATGGACAAACTGCATTGTTATGTATCTACATTTGCAGTATAGTATATGGTATACGCAGAGTATTGGAGGGATGTTTTAGCAATGATACAGAAATTTGGAAGCATGCTGCCATGTCAATGGTCGGAATTGAAATCACAGAAAAACTGGTAAAATTGATAAAATTGATCACACTGTCAACTGTGGTGCTTATTGCAGTACATAGTCCCATATCAATAGTGTCTTTTTCACCCCATCTGTCCACTGGTACACTCTTGATTACCACATAATGATTGACTGATACCACTTTTTTGAGATGGGGAGAGTCTTGGTGGGACCAAAACCTTCCGGGGATGGCCAGCACCAAAAGAGTGATAATGTACATGACTGCAATATAAGGAATCACTGTTCTTGGTCTCTTTGAAATTGAACACCTAGATATGTGCTACTCCATCATTGTGAAAGCCTTTGGGCAGCTGTTAGGAAACGCTCTGCAATGCTGCATACTCTTCCAGTTTCTATATGTTGTCATGTCTTCCACATTTTTGCCAATAAGAAACACTACCTCTCTAGTACCTCACGCCGCGGAAGTCGAACATGCGCCAGAACAAATGGACGTGGTCAGCCCATAGAGGGCTCCGCGTCCACGGCGGCTATTCCACGCAGCGGCTCTTGCGCCGCGAGGGCGCCACCGCTACGCCACGTGCAGACAGTGGCCATTAGCCACTCCCTACGGTTTTGTATATAGGGTCCCGCTCTGCCCTAGTCCAGTCTCCTCAATGACCCCACTGAACACCTTATCCTTAGCGTCTTCTTCCCCTCCCTCACCATTACCTGTGCCACCATCTGTGTCCGCTCCACTGCTCCTCTTCCTTATGACTTCATCTCACGCATTGACCACACCTTCTCCACCTATGTGATTGCCACCGACCTCAACATCCATAGCCGCACTCCTGCTGCCCTTCGGCGGTGGCATCAGTTCCTCTCCACAATCCAGGGTGACCTTGTTCCCCTTCCCCAGCACACCCGACCCGAAAGTAACACCACTCCCGATGTTGTCATTGCCTCCGCCAACCTCCTTGGGCGTATCACTGTCGTCGTCCTTGACCCCACAGGTAGCGATCACCTCCCTGTCCTTCTCACCATAACGTCTGCAAACCGCCCCCCTCCGGCTCCGCAACCTGCACCCCCTCCCAAGGTCGTCCATGACTATCGCCGTGCCACCTGGGATGCCTACCGGGACTCCATCTCCACCCAGGTCGAAAGCCACCCTCTTACCTATCGCCATCCCGACGACATCATCCACGCCTTGTCCTTCCTTCAGAACGTAATTACTGACGCCGTGGAGGCCCATGTTCCTACTAAAACCATCCACCCACACCGTCCCACTCTCCCTCCACGGGCTGTCCTCCTCCTCCGTGAATCCTGCCGCCTCTATCGCTCCTTCCTGCGCACTCGTGACAGGGATACACTCCAACGCCACCGGCAAATACAGCAACACGTACGGAAACTTATTACAGCAACGAAACGCCGGGACTGGCGCCAGACCTGCACACGACTCAATGCCACCCTCCCTATCAACTCCTCCAAGTACTGGTCCGCCTTCCATCGTCTTACTGGTTCCCTTTCCGCTCCCCACTACCCCCTACTCCATAACGATCGCCCCCTTCCAGACAACCTCAGTAAGGCCAACCACTTCGCTTCCCACCTTTCCGAGGTCTTCTCCATCCCCAATGATCCCCACTTTGATTATTCTCTTTTCCCCACCGTCATGGAACGTGCTGATACCTCGGTCGCTCCACTTGCTCCTAGTCTCCAGTACTTGGGGCAGTTGCCCCCCTCCGACATCAACACTCCCATCACAGCACAAGACATTAAACTTATCCTCCAGTCCAAACGCAACACGGCCCCTGGTCACGACTGTGTCACCTACCGTCACCTTCGAGAAAGCCCCTATAACTTCCTGACTGTCCTCGCCAATCTCTATAACGTCATCCTCTCTACTGGCTTCTACCCTGACCTGTGGAAGACCTCCCACGTCCTCTTATTCCTCAAACCCAACAAACCCCCTTCTGCCGCCTCTTCCTATCGTCCCATCTGCCTCACCTCCGTCTTCAGTAAGGTCTTTGAATCCATCCTCTCCAACCGTATCCATCAGCACCTTGCTCAACACCACCTCCTCCCCCTTACCCAGTGTGGCTTCCGACTCTCCTTCTCTGCTGAAGACCAACTCCTCAATCTTGTTCACCTTCTGTCCCTCCAGCTCAACTCCCGTTGCTCCACCATTATTGTTTCCCTTGACCTCCAAAATGCTTATCACCGTGTATGGCATCCCGGTCTCCTCTTTAAACTCCAAACCTACGCTCTACCTATCAATTTTGTCCATCTAGTCGCTTCCTTCCTCTCGCACCGTCCTTCCTATGTCACCCTCCACAACACCAACTCCCGTATCTTTTATCCCACAGCTGGCATCCCCCAGGGTTCTGTCCTCTCCCCTCTCCTTTATCTTTTGTATACAGCTGATATGCCCAAGCCACCCCACCAGTCCACCTTCTCCAGTATGCTGATGACACCACCTTCCTGGCTCTCTATCCTACCCTTCAACGGTCTCAACGTACCCTCCAAACCCACCTTCACCAGTTCACCACTTGGTGTAACCAGTGGTTCCTCCGTCTCAACCCCTCCAAAACCCAGGCAATCATCATAGGCCGCACCACTCGCTCCTTTCGCCTCCATGATTTCTACCTCACCCTTCATGGTCGTCCTATCCAGCTCACCCCCACCCTGAAATACCTTGGCCTCACCCTCGACCGACACCTCACCTGGACCCCTCATCTCCAGACCATCCAGCAGAAAGCCCATTCCCGCCTCCGCCTTCTGAAACTCCTGTCTGGCCAGACATGGGGATTGCATCCTTCTACCATCCTCCACACCTACAAATCCCTCATCCGTCCTATCCTCTGTTATGCCAATGTTGCCTGGATCTCCGCCCCCACCCGCTTTTACAAGGCCCTCCAAATCCTTGGACGCCATGCGCTCCGCCTTGCCTTCCGTATCCGCCTTCCTTCCCCCACACGGGTCCTGTATGAAATGATCCCCTTCCCCCACCTCCTCCTGTTCCTCCAACATCTCCGCATCCTTTACATTGTTCGCAGGCTTGATCCCCCCCACCCTCTGGTTTCCTCCTTCCTCTCCACCCCCCGCCCGTTGCCGCGCCTCTATCGCTGTATCCCTCCCTCTCTCCACCTCCACACCCTCCATCTCCTTCATCAGGGCAACTTCCAACGCCTCCCCCTCCTGGATGACGAACTTCGCCGTGACATCTACCCTTCCTTCCAACTATAACCTGGCCTTGTTCCCCCCCTCCCCAGGGCCCCCTTTTTCCTCTTCCCTCCTTCTCCCAGAGCGGATTTTCCTCCATCCCCCCCCCCCCTCCCCTGAGACCCTGCACCCCATACTTGCCTCTTTCCTTCCCACATCCCTCCCTACCTGGCCTTCTTTGGCGCGCCCCCCGCTCATCTCCTCCATCCCTTCCCCTCCCTCCCTTCTTCAGGTCCCCCTCATCTCCTAGCGCCTGGCAGATCCTCTGTATTGATCATCAGTGTGCCACATCAGTGTTGTCTAGTGCTGTTTCTCCTGTGCGTCAAGAGGTGTGATTTTAATTGTGTACTGCCTTGAGGTTCGCCGTCAGTGTTCTGTTATGTGCTATGCCATCCGTCGATACCTTTATACTGTGCCTTGTGTTCTTTTAATCGTCGCAGTGTGTGGCTTCTTGTGTGTGCTAGTTTTAAACAGTTTTTTATCTCAATTTTAGTCACCCCATTTTTTTGTCTATTGCCTTCCATGTTGTTCCCCCTTTTTTATATCTATGTTCACCTTATTCTCTCCTTTGCTGTTTTTAAATGTCTTCTATTGTTTTGTTCTATGCCTTTCGGCTGAAGAGCAGCGCATATGCTGCTGCCAGCCCACCCCGATGGGGAATTGAAATACAATAAAGAAAAAAAAAAACCTAGTCCAGTCAGTCTGGTACTCGCTCTGGATTGAGATTCTATCTCGGCGGTACTGCGTTCTTGTCATTGCTCACTGTTGACTTTTGCCTGGCTCTGGTTCCGAGTGGATTTACTGTTGGTGTTTGGTGTTGTGGTTTCTACAAGCCTCCGTTTTTATCTCTTCCTTGTTGTGTCGGTCATAGTCGGTCGTGGTCGGTTGTAGTCGGTTGTTGCTGGTCTGTCGTCCGACTCGTCCTTCTGTTTACCCGGTGGTGCGTGCTCCACCGCTAGCGGCTTCCCCGCCTGGCGGCTCCGATCCGCAGCCCAAGTTGTTCTCGCAGTTGGTTGTGGTTACTAAAGTGGCGATGAGGTAAACGGAACGTAGGAGTATGGAAGAGAAATTACTCACTCTCTTAGAGCAACAGCAGCAGCTCATGCGACAGCAGCAGCAGCAGTTGGAGGCTGCTCTCGGACAGGGTTAATAAGCGGGATTCCCTCCCACCTCATCTCCAGGGTGCCCCGCTTTCAGACACGTTCCCACGTCCGCCGTCGTTCCCACCGTTCAACGACGCAAAGGAGGATTGGGAAACGTACCTGCATCGTCTGAAGCAACATTTCACGGCCTTTCAGGTGTCGGATGACTCTCTGCAGCGGTCTTTATTCTTGTCTTGGGCCTCACCGGACACGTTTTTTTTTTTTTTTTTGCTCCGCAAGTTGGCACCGTTGGCCGACCCCGTGGCTCTCTCCTTTCACGAGAACTGTGTGTTGCTAACTAACTATTATTCCCAGCGATACCACCTGGTTTGCGTCTCGCTTGGAATTCCATCAATACCACAAGCAGCCGGGTCAGTCCTACCGTTCCTGGGTGCGGATTTGCAAGGCCTCAGCCGCAAATGCAACTTCACGTGCACCAATCAGCAGTGTAAGACGTCATATGCAGATTCGTTAATTCGGGATGTAGTTGTTCAACTGGCACCCGATCCAGAGGTCCGCACTGCGGCGTTAAAGTTGGACAACCCCTCATTGGAAGACATTCTGCGTATTGCCCATTCCTTCGAAATTGCTCAAGCGGCGAACGAACGTCTCACGGCGCGGCCCCAGGTGGCAGCGATAGAGTCCACTTCCTGCTCCACTCCTTCCCGCCGTCGACGGGGCGCAGTCTCCAGAGGGCACCGCCGTCGAGATTCCTCGCTGTCTGACGTCTCTATGGCGTCCGAACCGCCGGTCGCCCCTCGACGTCGGCCGCGTGGCCCCCTCCCGATGTGCCCACAGTGCTTCTCGGCCCACACTCGAGATGACTGTCCCCATCGCTGGAAGACCTGTTCGCTCTTCGAGAAAGGAGGCCACCTTCGATCTGTCTGTCGTAGCCCCTCGACCCGCCCCCGTCCCACCCCTGCGGGCCAACAGGAGGCCGTCCATGCTTTACACGCGGTCGCCCCTCAGACCGACACATTGGCTCAAAAGTTATTCCTCACCCTACGCATCTTTAACGAGGACGTCCGTTTCCAGTTCGATACGGGGGCCACCGTTTCTTTGGTCAATCTGACCACGTATGAATGTCTCGGGTCTCCGGAATTGTCCCCACCCTCTCGGAGGTTGGTCGCCTACGGCGATGGTTCCATCCCTCTCCATGGGCAGTTTTCTGTTATGGATATCTACAAAAACGTTCCCCGGCCCCTTACCCGCTTGGTGGACCACCTGTCGGCTTCGGACATTTTTGGACTAGATGTGTTTACACAGTTTGGCTTTTCCATTCAAGACGACGTGCAGTTTGTTTCAACTACGGTTCCATTTCAGGACCTAGACGATTTGTGTGCGTCCTTTTCCTCCCTGTTTTCGGCAGACCTGGGCTGCGCTTCTGGTTTCCAGGCACACATCACTTTACTGCCGAACGCACGGCCTCGCTTTTGTCGGGCTCGGCCTATTCCGGTAGCCTGGCGTGCGGCTGTCAAGCGGGAACTCGATCGGCTCCAGACTGCGGGGGTTATCGAGCCAGTACAATTGAGTGCCTGGGCAACACCCTTAGTGGTCATCAAGAAACCCAATGGATCGCTTCGGCTTTGTGGGGATTTTGGGGCTACGGTCAACGCTGAGTCTTTGGTCGACACTTATCCCATTCCTCGCCAGGAAGACATCGCTAAACTGGCAGGTGGCGATTACTTTTCTAAGATTGGTCTGGCAGAAGCCTATCACCAATTGCCGTTGAATGAGGAATCGCAGGCCATCGTCGTCATCAACACGCCTTTCGGTCTATAAATACAAGCGTCTTCCGTTTGGCATTTCCTCTGCCCCTGCGATTTTCTAGCGGTATCTTGAGCAATTCACATAACCCATATTGGCTTGCGTCAATTACCTCGATGATATCTTAGTCACGGGGCGCACAGTCCAGGAACATTTGTGCAACCTCAGTACCTTATTTCACGCCCTGCAGGCTGCGGGTTTACGTTGTCGGCTGGAGAAGTGCAGTTTTTTTCAGCCGGAAGTGGAGTACTTAGGACATTTACTCAGTAAAGATGGCATTCGCCCATCGGACTGCAATGTCGCAGCCATTGATGCCCTTCCCCGTCCACAAAACTTATCCGAACTCCAGGTATTTTTGGGGAAAGTCAATTATTACTTTAAGTTCTTACCCCAAGCCGCCCACGTCACGCATCCCCTAAATCACCTGCATCGCAAAGGGGTACCTTACACGTGGACTTCTGCCTGCGATCAGGCTTTCACCCGCCTGAAGACGATGCTGAAAACTGCCCCTTGCCTTACACCTTTCTCCCTGGATCGTCCCTTGGTGGTGGTGGCGGCCAATGCCTCAGTGTATGGAACTGGGGCGGTCCTAGCACACAGGAATGAGGATGGGTCGGAACAACCTGTGGCATATGCATCCAAGACGTTAACCCTACACAAAGGAATTACTCTCAGATCGAAAAGGAGGCTCTTGCCATTATTTTTGCAGTTCAGAAATTTCACATTTACCTGTTTGGGGTGCAGTTCACCCTACTCACGGATCACAAGCCCATAGTGTCGCTTTTCGGGCCCCATTCGCACCTCCCAGAACGGACGGCTCAGCGTCTTCAGCGCTGGGCGTTGTTCTTGCGAAATTACACTTACACCATCCACTATAAGCCCACCAGTCAACACTCTAATGCAGATGCTTTGTCTCGTCTCCCAGCAGGACCTGATCCAGCGTTCGACCAGCAGGAAGTCCTGTGCTTCCACATCGACTCTGCCCGCCGGGAGACTCTCGATGGATTTCCTCTGACGGCTACGCAAATCGCCGCTTCCACGCGCAGGGACCCCATTCTGTGACCCATGGTTGGCCTTCCTACCTTACCCGACGTTTGAAAACTGACTTCAGCCCATGGCGTCACGTCTCACACAGACTTTCGATAATGGAGGACGTCCTCCTGTTGTCCACGGACTCAGACACCCATCGGGTGGTCATCCCACCGGACTTATGCCACCGAGTCCTGCACTTATTACAGCGCAGTCACTGGGGGATGTCTCGCATGAAGGTGTTGGCTCGACGACATGTCTATTGGCCAGGGATTGATGGAGACATTGAGCACCTGGTCCGTGGTTGCACAGTATGTGCGCTTCATTAGGTTAGTCCTCCACAATCTTTCGCGCCCTGGCCAACAGCCAGCCAACCCTGGGACAGGATCCATCTAGATTTTGCAGGGCCCTTCTTAGGCTCCATGTGGCTCCTCATCATTGATGCATATTCCAAATACCCATATGTGGTCTGCATGGCGTCCACCACCACCACCACCACCACCACTGAGGCCACCCTCTCCGCCTTGGCCCAGGTGTTGGCCATTGAAGGCCTTCCTCACACATTGGTCACAGATAACGGGCCCCAATTCGTGGCGTCCTTGTTCCAGAACTTCTGTTCCACTAATGGTCAAACACATTCGCTCTCCCCCCTTCCATCCTTCATCCAATGGCGTGGTGGAATGCCTGGTCCGCACTTTCAAACAGCAGCTGATGAAATCAGTGGAGCCGTCGGCCACCACCTCGGCCCTCACCTTGTTTCTAAGCGCCTACAGCACTACCCCGGTGGCCGGTCATAGTCCTGCCGAACTCCTTCACGGGCGACAACCTCGGACCCTCCTCCACCTTCTGACACCATCCCCTTCTGGGCCCCACTCTCGCCCCTCCCAGCGCTACGCCCCAGGCATGGCCGTGTGGGCCCACTCCTATGGTAGCACACCTGCATGGACGCCTGCTATGGTGACTGCGGCTCATGGGCGGCGTGTGACGACCGTACAGACACACAGGGGGCTCGAGCGTCGCCACCATAACCAACTCCGCCCTCAGGCCCTTGCCTTGATGCGTCCCCCACTGCCTTCCCTTCTTCCTGGTGCGGAGATGTCCCTCGAGATGGAGCTCTGCCCTTCTACCTCCATCTCCTCCCCGGCTCTGCAGGCACCCCTTCCGCCTCGCCAGGGTATAGAGACGCCCTCTGACCCCCTGCCCTCTGGTGACACCTTGATGGATGCCGCAGACAGTCTGCCCTCCCCTCCCCCAGTGGTCCCTCCAGACGTCTCACAACCCGTGCCCTCGTTCCACCCGCCTTGGCATCGTATGGGGCATTTCCGCCCCTATGCACCAATTTCGGGGGGGGGGGGGGGGGAGGGATCTGTACCTCATGCCACGGAAGTCGAACACGCGCCAGAACAAATGGATGTGGTCAGCCCATAGAGGGCTCCACGTCCGCAGCAGCTATTCCGCGCAGTGGCTCTCGCGTAGCGAGGGCGCCACCACTAAGCCATTTGCAGACAGCGGCCAATAGCCGCTCCCTCCGGTTTCGTATATAGGGACCCGCTCTGCCCTAGTCCAGTCAGTCTGGTACTCGCTCTGGATTGAGATTCTATCTCGGCGGTACTGCATTCTTGTCGTTGCTCATTGTTGACTTATTCCTAGCTCTGGTTCCGAGTGGATTTACTGTTGGTGTTTGGTGTTGTGGTTTCTACAAGCCTCTGTTGTTTATCCCTTCCTTGTTGTGTTGGTCGCGGTCAGTTGTCGGTTGTGATTGGTCTGTCGTCCGACTCGTCCTTGTGTTTACCCGGTGGTGCGTGCTCCACCGCTGGCGGCTTCCCCACCTGGCGGCTCCGATCTGCAGCCCAAGTCGTTCTCGCAGTTGGTTGTGATTATTACAACCTCTGTCTTTTATTTCAACAAACCTGTGTGTTGTGAGAGCAGCATAGTTTTACAATTGCGATGTCCAGCTTTCTGCAAGAACCAATGAAGTGAAAACATGCTAATGTTGGTTTATCACCTGACACAGACCTCAAAGTTGTGTTGGAAAAACAAATGTACAGTGGCATACACAGTTGTAGTCATACACTGCTTGTATGCATTACAGCAGAAAAATAGTGTATCAAACTGCTTACATAAGAACAACATGTAATCTGTGGAGTATGGTCCTCCTACTCTACAGGCGATGAAACTTTACACTGGTCTGTGCAAGCAACTTCGATCACTGACCATCTGCTCCAGTGGGCCAATACTTGTATATTTAATAGGTCCGCCATATATTCTCGATGTCTTCATACAGACTGTATTTGCTTTCTATAGATTGGAAGATAGTGATGCAGTAATATCTTGTCAAATTCTGCACCAGGTGTCATTAGTGGAGTTTTTATAGTTTGTAGTATTTCTCTGTTGGATGGTACAAAATAACAAGAATAGAGAGAATGTTTGGGTGACAGACATGAATGCATCCTGAGGGACGCAGATCTTCAGCCTACAGTACCTGTATGTAGTTTGGAAACACACCACAATACAGTAGCATATTCCTCGTTCTTCTTCCAGTTCCCATATGATGTGGAGTCTTCTAATTTTCCGATAAGAAACAACACCTTAACTGCTTGTACTGTCATTTCTACTAGGAGAAAGCTTGGTTTGGCGCTAGCATTATACATTGTACACAGTTGGCAGAGCTACGACAACATGTTCCCAACATCAGGACATGAGCATGCAGGATGTATGAAGGTTTCACCAGTCTATGGCATCTAGCCATGACAATTACTACTATAAAATGGAACAAGGCTTAGGTGTGTGGATTTACTGCTCCTCAGTACAGTCCTAGTGGCCTCCATCTTGCAGTGGAAAGGTGGCAGTGGTCTTTGTTGTTGTTACTACCTCATCATGGGGTATACCCTTCAGCCTCCTCCTCCTCCTCCTCCTCATTCGTCCTGATTTAGCTGAGAGAACCAACTTAGGGATAACACAGCGCTTTAAAAACCCAATCACAACATCAAATTCCCAATTGACCAATTTATTGTTTTCGATAATGGTATTGTGAGCACACTCACCAGTCCAGCCCCTTCACAGATTGTTTAAGGACGTAGCATGCAACTGGGCTGAAATTTGAAGTTTTCAGTTACCTCCAACCTAATGGACTTCCTATCAAATGGCCTTAACTGTGTCAGTATCCACCGATAGGAGGCAAGGGGGGAAAATTCCAGTAGGGTTTGGAAACTGGGTGGTTGCAGGATCGACTCCCACCAAATACTCTGCACAATGCATGAGTTGGCTGGATATGTGGCAGTCGACAGTGGCCATGGGGTCTATGTGCGCATGAATAAGTGAAGCAGCTGGTACGTTGTGCAGCCCAGAGGGTGGCAGATTGTGCATGCTTTGTGATTGAAATATTTTTAACAGTGTCATTAAGTGCAGTGAGCTATGTTGATGATATTCCTTGTACGATCGGAATAAAAAGCGCCACAGTCGATTAAATATTCCATAATGGCTTGTCACTGTCAAAATGTTGAAATAAACGGAATTCTATACACTGTGGTCAGATTCTCAACAAAATCTGTAAATAAATATATGGTTCAAATGGCTCTGAGCACTATGCAACTTAACTTCTGAGGTCATCAGTCGCCTAGAACTTAGAACTAATTAAACCTAACTAACCTAAGGATATCAAGCACATCCATGCCCGAGGCAGGATTCGAACCAGCAACCGTAGCGGTCGTTCGGCTCCAGACTATAGTACCTAGAACCGCATGGCCACTCTGGCCGGCAAATAAATATATAAACTATATTCCAAACACTGCCTTGTATCCCATAAATTGTTAAAATAAACAATGTTCCACACATTTCCTTGTCTACCGGAAATTGTTTGAACAGTATTCCATACACTGCAATCGATTTTCCGCCAAATTCTTTAAATAGATGAACTGTATTCTGTACATCGCCTTGTATCCAATAAATTGTTTAAATAAACAATATTGTACACCTTGCTTTGTCTACTAGAAATCGTTTAAACAATATTCCATACACTGAAACCGATTCCCTGCCAAATAGCAAACCAATTGAGTCTTTTTCTCGTCAATTTCCAGGTGGTGGATGAGAGGGGAAGGGCTGGGGGTTTCCCTGAGAGGAGGGGTTAATTAATTTATCTATTTCATTAGCTAGTCAATCAAATTGATAGAGTAGGAGGGGGCTATTCGAGTAAATCAGGCCTGAAAGTGTGCTTGTATTGGTGATGGGAGTTCCCACAGTCAGGGGGGAGGAGGAGGGGGAGAAATGTGGAGGCTTTCTCGGAGGGATGGATTACTCCCAGGGGCTTGCAAACCACTTAGCAGAATAATAGGTTAAAGAGAGAGGGAGAGGGTCATAAATCAATCAGCTGCCACAATTTAATTATTTTTTATCAATTTGATATCAAAGGTGATGTAGATGAATAGTTCAGGACCTGTCACTCAAAAGAGAACCGTAGGTTAAGGGCTGACATAGAGCATAACAATAGGTTTGCCCCTTGAATGTATGCTTGCCCCTGATGTAGGCAACCTGCACTAAGGGATGTGCTCATGCTGGCTTTATCCTACTACTCACGTTTCTCAGCATATTGGCGGCAGTCTTCCGCAAGTCATATAATCCAGTGACCATTTGTGCCACCTTTCTCTTCACATGTTCAGTATGGCCCATTAATAGTATTTGGTTTGATTCCAACACATTTGAGAATTTTTGTAACTCTGGATGTGCAAGTGTTTTGTATGTAATCTTTCTTGTAGTCATGATCTTGAATAGTTCTTTGAGAGTGCTGCTTTCAACATGGAACATCTCCTTTTCGATTTGATTTTTCTATTTTTGGAAAATTGTGCTGCCTAATCTCAAATTCCATATCAATAAAGCGTTACAGGAAGTATCATGGAGAGTTATTGCTGTTAAATCTGTTCCTGCAAACTGGGCACAATTTAATTCATTCACAGGCATTGGCTATCTAAGGTCACAATAAAATTATCTTGAGCTTCCAATTGCATAAAGTGGTTTAAAACCCATGAGCTTTTGGCCGAGTACTCCTTGGCCTTTGTCAAGTGGTGGCTGTCTTTTGGTCTCTTTATCATCCTTATATAGCCACGGTGCTTCTGTTACGTCACTGGCGCTCGCTCCAGGGCCATATAAGGTAATGTTTTTGTTGCAGCCCCGCCGCACCCGCTTCAACCTTCCGATGGCCAGGTCTCAAACTGTGCTTAGCTGCTGGCCGCGGTCTTCATTGTCAGTGTTGTCACAAATTTTTATCTCGATCGCTTCTTTTATTACACTATCCCAGAAACTATTAGTCCTTGTAATTACAGCCATCTCTTAGAATGCAATCTGATGACAGTTTTCTAGGTCATGCTCCGCTACCAGTGATTTATCAGGGTACCAAAGGTGACAGCATCTCTTGTGTTCTATACAGCGCTGTTCAATAGTACTCAAAGTTTACATCCTCCTATCTTTCTGAGACCTTCATCGTCTTTCACTGGCTTCAGTTTTGTTGGAGCTCAGAAGACGGAATTGATTTTATGCCTCTTTAGGAGCTGGCTAATCTTTCCTGTAACTGAGCCATAAAACGACAAAAACGCAAACTTCATCGAGTCCTCCTCAGGGTCCTTCTGCTTCATTGTTTTCGGAAACATGGCTTGCGAAATCTAGCGATTGTTGTAGCCGCTTTCTTGAATACTTTCCGTAAGTGGCTCCGTTCTTTCGGCAGGTTTTCACCGATTGAGACAGCTTCTGCTCGATTCATCAAGGTCCTCAGAATAGAACGTTTCTGTCAGCCATGGTGATAGCTGTTAGCGTGCAGATATCGCTCTGTGTGGGTGGGTTTCCGGTACTCTCACTGAGACACCTACTTGCTTTGCGACGGACGAGGACGTCAAGGAGCAGCAAGGTGTTACCTGTCTGTATCTCCAACGTAAACTTTATGTTGTCCTGGATATTGTTGGTTGCTTGTCTCTAGATGCAAGGTAGCAGATGATACGAAAACAATGCAAGTATCGTCGCAGACGATGCCAATACACTATGAGAAATGTTTGCCGCCAGTACGGACAGAGACAGAGACAAGAAACGAAGTCCGAAAAATGTTGCGGAACACCGCAGTGAACATGTTTCCAACAGAACCGTGTTTCCACTGACAATGTGTACATAGCTCGAAAAAATATGATGCTTCATTGTGCATATGCTTGAAAGCCTACGAAAATCTTTCAACACTTCTCACATTTACCTAAGAAATCGAGTCTTGAACATTCCTTCTGCGAAAGAATACAGCACCATGCCATCTTCTTCCGATTTTGTAACTAACTTACAGACTTCAAGGTGGACTCCGTACATCTACATGATTACTCCGCAATTCACATTTAAGTGCTTGGCAGAGGGTTCATCGAACCACAATCATACTATCTCTCTACCATTCCACTCCCGAACAGCGCGCGGGAAAAACGAACACCTAAATCTTTCTGTTCGAGCTCTGATTTCTCTTATTTTATTTTGATGATCATTCCTACCTAAGTAGGTTGGGCTCAACAAAATATTTTCGCATTCGGAAGAGAAAGTTGGTGACTGAAATTTCGTAAATAGATCCCGCCGCGACGAGAAGCATCTTTGCTTTAATGACTTCCCTCCCAAATCGCGTATCATATCTGCCACACTCTCTCCCCTATTATGTGATAATACAAAACGAGCTGCCCTTTTTTGCACCCTTTCGATGTCCTCCGTCAATCCCACCTGGTAAGGACCCACACCGCGCAGCAATATTCTAACAGAGAACGAATGGGTGTAGTGTAAGCTGTCTCTTTAGTGGACTTGTTGCATCTTCTAAGTGTCCTGCCAATGAAACGCAACCTTTGGGCCGCCTTCCCCACAATATTATCTATGTGGTTTTTGCAATTGAAGTTGTTCGTAATTTTAACACCCAGGTACTTAGTTGAATTGACAGCCTTGAGAATTGTACTATTTATCGAATAATCGAATTCCAACGGATTTCTTTTGGAACTCATGTGGATCACCTCACACTTTTCGTTATTTAGCGTCAACTGCCACCTGCACACCATACAGCAATCTTTTCTAAATCGCTTTGCAACTGATACTGCTCTTCGGATGACCTTACTAGATGGTAAACTACAGCATCATCTGCGAACAACCTAAGAGAACTGCTCAGATTGTCACCCAGGTCATTTATATAGATCAGGAACAGCAGAGGTCCCAGGACGCTTCCCTGGGGAACACCTGATACCACTTCAGTTTTACTCGATGATTTGCCGTCTATTACTACGAACTGCGACCTTCCTGACAGGAAATCACGAATCCAGTCGCACAACTGAGACGATACCCCATAGGCCCGCAGCTTGATTAGAAGTCGCTTGTGAGGAACGGTGTCAAAAGCTTTCCGGAAATCTAGAAATACGGAATCAACTTGAGATCCCCTGTCGATAGCGGCCATTACTTCGTGCGAATAAAGAGCTAGCTGCGTTGCACAAGAACGATGTTTTCTGAAACCATGCTGATTACGTATCAATAGATCGTTTCCTTCGAGGTGATTCATAATGTTTGAATACAGTATATGCTCCAGAACCCTACTGCAAACCGACGTCAATGATATAGGTCTGTAGTTCGATGGATTACTCCTACTACCCTCCTTAAACACTGCTGCGAGTTGCGCAATTTTCCAATCTGTAGGTACAGATCTATCGGTTAGCGAGCGGTTGTATATGATTGCTAAGTAGAGAGCTATTGTATCAGCGTAATCTGAAAAGAACCTAATCGGTATACAATCTGTACCTGAAGACTTGCCCGTATCAAGCGATTTGAGTTGCTTCGCAACCCCTAAGGTATCTACTTCTAAGAAACTCATGCTAGCAGCTGTTCGTGTTTCAAATTGTGGAATATTCCATTCGTCTTCCCTAGTGAAGGAATTGCGGAAAACTGCGTTCAATAACTCCGCTTTAGCGGCACAGTCGTCGGTAACAGTACCATCGGCACTGCGCAGCGAGGGTATTGACTGCGTCTCGCCGCTTGTGTATTGTCATGCACCTTTGTATTTTTCACGTAATGAAATCACAGATACTTAGGTGACGGTTCAATAGTTTAACTTCTGAAAATGAGGTCGAACGGTTACTATAACACATACAAAGAATATTACATTCGTTTGGTAAAACTCTAAAATATATCGATAATTAACTTGGGTCAGATCCATGTCAACAAGAATGACAATATACAAGGTCTGTTCAAAAAATTCCGGAACATTTCTATTTCCCGCCAATGGTGTGTCGGTTGACATCTCTGCACACGCATATGTTTCATTGATGTATGTCTGTTAGTTATTGTTCAGTGCTGTACTGAGTAGAACGTTATGTCGCACAGTTTGCGAATTTCGTCATGGCAGAGTTAGAGGAGCAATGCGTCTGCATTAAATTTTGCGTGAAACTCAAGAAAATCTTTGCAGAAACACACCAAATGATGCAGGAAGACTATGGTGATGAGTGCCTCAGCCTTACTTGGTGTTACGAATTGTTCACAGGGTTTAAAAATGGCCGGACGGAAGTTAAAGATGACCCTCTTTCAGGACGCCCTTCGACGTCTCCCGACGATGCTCATGTCAGGAACGTCAAAAAATTGTGCATGCCAATCGGAGACTGACTGTCCGAGATATTGCAGAAGATTATAATATTTCAGCTGACACAGCATCTTGGAATGCATCGTATTGCCGCCAAGTTCGCCCCACGGTTCATGAGTCAAGACCGGAAAGATCTTTGCCTCGCGCAAATGAGAATGACCTCCTTAAGAGGATCATAATCATAACTGGTAATGAGAAGTGGGTCTACGGTTATGATGTTGAGACCAAGATTCGATCTTCACAATTGGTCGGAAAAGGTGCTCCAAGGCTAAAAAAAAGCTCGTCAGGTCAGGTCAAATATCAAAGACATGCTGATAGTTTTCTTTGACCTTGAAGGATTAGTTCGTCATGAGTTCGTGCCACAGGGACAAAGTGTTAATCGATGTTATCGTTGGGACGTGTTGCGACGCCTGTGAGAAAATGTTTGAAGGAAACGACCTGAAATGAGAAATGTGGCGAGACAGTTCATGGCTCTTGCACCAGGTAATGCACCCGCATATTCATCCCTGTTGGTGCACGACTATAGGGGAAAAAGAAAATATCACTGTGCTTCCTCATTCTCCATTGATTCCAGACCTGGCCCCTGGGACTCTTTTTTTGTTTCCAAAGTTGAAAACGCCATTGAAGGGACGAGGATTTGCAACGATAGACGAAACAAAAACAAATTCGCAGACGGCGCCTGCCGCGATCCAGCAAGAGGCGTACCAAGACTGACTGCTTCCGGGTGTGGGAATGGCTTTAGGAGAGGTGTATCAGTTGTGGAGGAGAGTATTTCGAAGGAGACCATGTACAATAAGTAACAGGCCAGCGCAGAAAAATTTTGTGGACATAGTTCATGAATTTTTTGAACAGATCTCGTCTGTTTGCTACTGTCGTTGAACACAGTGAGAAATGTTTATTACTTTGAATAGTAATGGATCTGAACTACGGTGATGCTGCTATCGTAGTCACCTATCTAAGAGTGGGGCGAGCAGCACTGCACTCTGATGTAGTAGACTTACAGCTACAGCAGCGAACTGAATCACTTGACAGTGTGTCTTTGCCGATGTGTTTCATTTGTTGCTGCGACTGATTGTGTTATGAGGTGCCAACTTTGCTGTGGGAACTAACTCTTTGGACGACACCACATTCCTGCGCCCCAAACCTTCGCACTGTCATTATGTAGTGTGGTGTCACGTGATGTTGAAGGGGAGGGAGGGAGGGGGGCTGAATGCGGAGGATACAGGAACTGTAGCTCCAGCCAATGGCAGCTCCCTTTTTGCACCCAGGTATCCACCTCGCCAGTGACCAGGAACACCGGCCGAAAACCGGCCACAGCATGCACGCCTCCAACCAGGGATGCAGGCCGTTGGTCGGTAGAACAGAGATAGAGCTACAGGGGCATCGTGACAGCTGTCTGAGGGCGGCGCCTTCAAGGACATTGACTCTGGTTGTACAGCCGGCAGTGACGACGCCGGCGGCGGCAGTGTGACATCAATCTCCATCGGCACCACTCTGTATGATGCCCACCGCGATGGTCAGAGAGGCAGAGGTGACCGCTGTTGCGGACTCTAGCAGTGTGCTTTGGAATCACTGATATAAAGAGTGCTGCAACTTATTCCAGTGACGCCGGTGCACCCGAGAGGAATCTTGAACAACTTAAGACGAACGACCCAATACTTGCGTGATGACACATTGCTCCCAAATCTGTCTTTTGTCAGAAAGTTTAAACAAAGCTTTGTCCTGCAGCAAGAACTTTGTCTGACCATGCAGAACAGACTGTTGGCCATAGAAGATACAACAGGGTACAGCGACGACTACCATGTGCTAATTTTGCCAGCGACTTCCTGACACGTGGCAAGGAATAGTACGAAGAAATAAAAGTCTTTAAGATTTGCTCCAGTCTGTGAGATGAAGCTGATACAGTACTAGCAGTAGTGGTGGATGTCATGGGGACTGTAAATGGAGATTTGCTGAATGCATCTTCCAACAACAACCATCACATATTCCAGAATGGACCCACGAAACCAGTGTGTAAGGGTAGCCATGATCCGGATGGACACGGCCACTAAAAGAAGCATTGTGGCAGAGTGGACTGATGCTCTGCACAGGTTATGATGCAATGAGAGTTCGTTTGCTGAATTTGGGTGTGTGTGTCCTGCCAAGTAAAATTACGTCAGGCAAATTGCTTGGTGTGAACCGCGCCCCAATGGCCTTGGTGCAATCATGACAAAACTTCACACTGGAGGGAGTGAGGAATCACAATCCATTAATCGTCATTCTTTCTATGCAACAGACGGACACCTGACCATGCAGCTGGCAAGTGACGATGTGAAAAAGTAACGATGCGCGACTGGAAGGAGAGTTTCGTTCAAACTACGTGGCCTCCTATGGCATATGTGTTGTAAACAACCTGAAGAGCTGGCTCAGAAGCAGTTGCTCATACAACAAGTTGAAAGTCAAGAGGAAAATTTTGAATATTATGATTCCTCAGACGAATCAAACACTGCTTCGGTACCGACCAGTAACTGAGATAAGTCAGCATTAGAATGTAGTGCAATGGGCCTGTACAGCAACTCTTGTTGATAATTAGACAATAACAGAGCCAAACGTTGCAACTTTGCATTGTCCATGGCGGGACAGACTTAGAAGGATTGAATGAAGCTGTTAAAGGTCAATGATCCGTAATAAAATAGAACTGTTGCCTATACAAAAGTTGATGGAACTTAGTAACACCATTGATAGTGGCGAGTGTCTCTTCTTCCAGCTCACTATAATTGCGATGTGCTTTGTTGAGAGTTTTTCAGTCAAATTCATTGGGTCTATTAGATGAACCAAATCTATGGGAGAGCACAGCTCCAATCGCATAATAAGGTGTACCCACAGCTAACTACAATTAGCTTATCTGGATAAAAATAAATCAGACAATGACGACTTGACACTGTGTCTTTAAAAGCTGAAATGCATCTTACATCCTTGGAACCACACAAAGGGAACACCTTTCTGACAGCAGGTTCAGTGGAGCAGCAGTTTGTGCAGTGTTTGCAATAAAATTAATGTAACGTGTTACTTTCCCATGACTTTCCTTGACGTTATGGGGTACTGGCAAATCTTTAATCTCAGACAAGTGTGAATGAGCAGTATGAGTACCCGTGCATTTATAACATTTGCTAAATATTCAAGTTCTTTGTAGAAGAAGGAGTACATATCCTTGTTACACTTTAAGCCAGCCTCAGGGAGCACTTAAAATAGACATTTTAAAACTGCCAGATGTTTGCCGAGTGTATAACCCTCAACGACAATATCATCCAGATTAACTCATAGATGAAGCAACTTTGGCTGTTAGTTGTTCCAGGAAATGCTGAAAAAAAGCAGGAACTGAAGCCCCTCTGAATACCAGGTGAGTATTGGTCACAGAATATTGCCTGGACTGCTTGTCCAATGGCAACTATAACACGAATCAAGTAAATCAGCCTTCAAAAAGAATCTGCCCTGTCCCAATCTATCCATTAATTCCTCCAGTTGTGGGAGAAGAAAAGAATCCATGACAGTTTGTAACACACAGACATAAACCTCCTGATTGCTTTTTAAGTATTACCAGAGGGGGTACCAAGTAGCTTGCTGATATGGATTGTATCACCACATTGTCTTTCCATCATTGCAGTTCCTGAGCAACCTGCTCACATATAGCTCACACCTCAGGCCTAAAGCAATAAAATCAGAGTTGTACATTGTCTTTAACAGTAATATGGGCCTCAAAATCATAAATCATTATCCCTTTTTAATCCTTGTTCAAAAAGTTCACTGTACTTATTGCACAAGTCAGAAACATTGCTATGAGACACTGAGAGAGTGATTTGTAACACATTAGCTTGTATACACAGATTGAACAAATCAAACAAGTCTAAGCTAAAAATGTCCACACGGTTTCTAAAACATACTATATATGAAATGTTACTAGTAAATTGCACATGGCAAGTACTGGTATTTTATGTCCATCATATGCAGACAAAACAGAAGAAGGCATCTGTAGCTGTGGGCTACCGATCATGTCATAGGTGTCATTATTGATCAGGGAAACAGACACACCTGTGTATAACTGAAATTTTACTGTTTAATTGGCCACTTTTTACTGGACAAGAAGCTTGTTCGTCTGTCTGTGGACTACCACAGGAAGTCTTTGCAAAGGGGAGAAGCGAGATGTTGTTTGTACAGGCTCCACTGGCTTGTCTCTCACAACATACGTTGGCTGAGAGCTATACTGTAGCCATGGAGCAGACTGATATTGTGACTGGCATTGTTGTAAACAGATAGTCTGGATATGATCTTGCTTATCACATTGGGAACCACTTTACTTCACAACAAGAACATGCTTTCCTATCACGAGTAGAAAAACTCTGAGGACGAGGCTTCTTCACCTTATTCTGAAGTACACCTCATGCACAATGTGACTGACAGATTTTGCTTTCACAATTACTGTTAATTTTGACTGTGTTTTTATTTATTTTAACATTAACGTCCTCCACCCATGAACCATGTACCTTGCCGTTGGTGGGGAGGCTTGCGTGCCTCAGCAATACAGATAGCCGTACCGTAGGTGCAACCACAACGGAGGGGTATCTGTTGAGAGGCCAGACAAATGTGTGGTTCCTGAAGAGGGGCAGCACCCTTTTCAGTAGTTGCAGGGGCAACAGTCTGGATGATTGACTGATCTGGCCTTGTAACACTAACCAAAACGGCCTTGCTGTGCTGGTACTGCAAAGCATTGGGAAACTACAGCCGAAATTTTTCCCGAGGGCATGCAGCTTTACTGTATGGTTAAATGATGATGGCGTCCTCTTGGGTAAATATTCCGGAGGTGAAATAGTCCCCCATTCGGATCTCCGGGCGGGGACTACTCAGAAGGACGTCGTTATTACGAGAAAGAAAACGCGTTCTATGGATCGGAGCTTGGAATGTCAGATCCCTTAATCGGGCAGGTATGTTAGAAAATTTAAAAAGGGAAATGGATAGGTTAAAGTTAGATATAGTGGGAATTAGCGAAGTTCGGTGGCAGGAGGAACAAGACTTTTGGTCAGGTGAATACAGGATTATAAATACGAAATCAAATAGGGGTAATGCAGGAGTAGGGTTAATAATGAATAAAAAATAGGAGTGTGGTTAGCTACTACAAACAGCATAGTGAACGCCATATTGTGGCCAAGATAGACACGAAGCCCACGCCTACTACAGTAGTACAAGATTATATGAAAACTAGCTCTGCAGATGACTAAGAAATTGAAGAAATGTACGATGAGATAAAAGAAATTATTCAGATAGTGAAGGGAGACGAAAATGTAATAGTCGTGGGTGACTGGAATTCGGTAGTAGGAAAAGGGAGAGAAGGAAACGTAGTAGGTGAATATGGATTGGGGGGAAGAAATGAAAGAGAAAGCCGCCTAGTAGAGCTTTGCACAGAGCATAACTTAATCATAGCTAACACTTGGTTCAAGAATCATAAAAGAAGGTTGTATACATGGAAGAAGCCTGGAGATACTGACAGGTTTCAGATAGATTATATAATGGTAAGACAGAGGTATAGGACCCAGGTTTTAAATTGTAAGACATTTCCAGCGGCAGATGTGGTCTCTGACCACAATCTATTGGTTATGAACTGTAGATAAAAACTGAAGAAACCGAAAAAAGGTGGGAATTGAAGGAGATGGGTCCTGGATAAACTGACTAAACCTGAGGTTGTACAGAGTTTCAGGGAGAGAATAAGGGAACAATTGACAGGAATGGGGGAAACAAATACAGTAGAAGAAGAATGGGTAGCATTGAGGGATGAAGTAGTCAAGGCAGCAGAGGATCAAGTATGTAAAAAGACGAGGGTAGTTGAAATCCTTGGGTAACAGAAGAATTATTGAATTTAATTGATGAAATGAGAAAATATAAAAATGCAGTAAATGAAGCAGACAAAAAGGAATACAAATGTCTCAAAAATGAGATCGACAGGAAGTGCAAAATTGCTAAGCAGGGATCGCTAGAGGACAAATGTGGGGATGTCGAGGCTTATCTCACTAGGGGTAAGATAGATACTGCCTACAGAAAAATTAAAGAGACCTTTGGAGAAAAGAGAACCACTTGTATGAATATCAAGAGCTCAGATGGAAACCCAGTTCTAAGCAAAGAAGGAAAAGCAGAAAGGTGGGAGTATATAGAGGGTCTATACAAGGGCGATGCACTTGAGGACAATATTATGGAAATGGAAGAGGATGTAGATGAAGATGAAATGGGAGATATGAAACAGTGTGAAGAGTTTGACAGAGCACTGAAATATCTGAGTCGAAACAAGGCCCCGGGAGTAGACAACATTCCATTAGAACTACTGACAGCTTTGGGAGATCCAGTCCTGACAAAACTCTACTATCTGGTGAGCAAGATGTATGAGACAGGCAAAATACCCCCAGACTCCAAGAAGAATATAGTAATTCCAATCCCAAAGAAAGCAGGTGTTGACAGATGTGAATATTACCGAACTATCAGTTTAATAAGTCACAGCTGCAAAATACTAACGCGAATTATTTACAGACGAATGGAAAAACTATTAGAAGCCAACCTTGGGGAAGATCAGTTTGGATTCCGTAGAAATATTGGAACACGTGAGGCAATACTGACCCTACGACTTATGTTAGAAGCTAGATTAAGGAAAGGCAAACCTACGTTTCTAGCATTTGTGGACTTAGAGAAAGCTTTTGACAATGTTGACTGGAATACTCTCTTTCAAATTCTGAAGGTGGCGGGGGTAAAATACAGGGAGCGAAAGGCTATTTACAATTTGTACAGAAACCATGAAATGTCCTGAATAATGCGTCATTACAGGTTCAGTCAACAAAGCATCTGGCTTGTGTTCTTGTATTAGAGTGTAATTCTGCTTTCCTTACGCAATTATAGTATTTCTATTTTGTAATTACTTCAGTATAAATGGTATTTAAAATTTCTTGTCTTGTTGAAGAAGAACCGTGCCAGATGTGTACGTTGAGTCACACTCCCACACACAGAACAATTACACTTGTGCTTTGGTTTAGTAGGTTTTATAGTTGCTGGGGACTTAATTAATTAACTGTGTTAACGAAAATTTTTCTTTCATTGTTTGTTGTTATTCTATGCAGTCTGATTGCGTACAAATACTAGTCAGGGCCAACCGTTTACGAGACTTGCGTAATCGGATAGACAGCTACAAAAAATAAAAAATATTTGCATTAATATTTAATAATGCCCCCATGCAACCAGATGGCAGTTATAAGAGTCGAGGGGTATGAAAGGGAAGCAGTGGTTGGGAAGGGAGGGGGACAGGGTTGTAGCCTATCCCCAATGTTATTCAATCTGTATATTGAGCAAGTAGTGAAGGAAACAAAAGAAAAATTAGGAGTAGGTATTAAAATCCATGGAGAAGAAATAAAAACTTTGAGGTTTGCCGATGACATTGTAATACTGTCAGAGACAGCAAAGGACTTGGAGGAGGAGTTGAACGAAATTGATAATGTCTTGAAAGAAGGATATAAGATGAACATCAACAAAAGTAAAAGGAGGATAATGGATAACAGCGACGGCCGACAATGAGTGACTGTCGCCACCTCCTCGATCGACGGCTTCAAACCTTCAATCAACCAACAAGGAAGACTAAAAGCACGTAAAGTTTCAGAACTGTATGGCAGACCTCAGCTTTTCAAATTGTTCCATTTGCCTCGCAAAATTACAGCAACTTAGCATGAACCTTTGTTGCTCATTGTCCCAATTGCATTGCCAAGCAGGGTCCCTTTTTTTGCCGAAATGAGCCCGAGGGTCATTGAAATTCAAACGCCAGCATCATTCGATTTCACTGCTTTAATTTCAAAGTTCAGCTGGCTACAATATTTAGATTGCACAAGCACAAATTAAGAGTGCGAGTTTTGTTACCGTATTTTAGTTACCTGTGACTGCAGCCCAGCTTGGTACATACTAAATTTTACTATTGTTAATTGTTCAGAATCATTTAATTCAAGTTCAAAGTTAATTCTCTTATTTCTAAATTGCGTAGATTCAAGTAGCTTTTGAAATGATTGTTGAGGTAGTCCAAGACTAACCTTATTTTACTGAATGTCGATGTGCTTCAGAAAGAAAGCTCATTATTAACTTCAGTCACTAAATTAACTTTCGATTTTCCAGTTTTATTAATTCTTTTGCTAAATTAAGTCAGAGTGTAGCGAAATTTATTACTTCTGACAAACTTTCAGTTTTCACACTACACGTGTCAACCTTCAGTTGCCACGCTTCTAGTGCTAATTATATGTGTAATTACCTCTCTTTTTCAGTTACTATAGTAATTGTCCTTAGGACTGGCGACCGTAATTTCCCCCAAATCTCAAATATCTAATTACCGCTAGTTAATTGTTAACGTAACGGCCGCACATTTACTTTCTTCATTAACTTTACCCCTTTTCAAAATTAATTTCCACCAGTTTCATTTACATTTTTCCTTTCATTTAGATGTGACCCTTTCCTCCCTCTTTACCGATAGATTAACTTCGGTGACGATTGCTTTTCCCAAATTTCCATTAGGTACACGCGGTTTAATTTTTCACTGTCATTAAGGTCGATAAGTGAGGGGGAGGTTACACGTGGCGACCTGGTGACAGGACAATCTTCGGATTTGAGGTTGTTCTGGACACGAATTTTGTATGTTGCAAATCTCGTAACGAAGTACTGGTTACGTACAGGCCGTTACGTCAGCGAGAATAAGTAGTGGGAGTAATCCTAATTATATTTGAGATTTGGCATTTATATTGAAAATTATTAAAATGAGTGAAGGCAACAATTACCAAAATTTGGTAGACTTGGATACGGAACAATCGGTCGAACAGTGGGAAACGCGCACCGCGGTACCCATTGTTCAGGGGCAGGCGGCGAACATGAAAGACGCGACCGCCGAAACGCAACAAAGAGCAGAAATGGAATTCCAAACTTTAGAAAATGTTTCGGAATCGGAAGTGAAAATCAAATCTGAATCCCTTGATGACGAATACGGGGGGAAAATTAAAGAGGAAGCCGCTGCGGAATTAAAACCGGTAGTTTCCGAGAATTTAACAGATTTATTGAATGTTTTGATTAACGAAATCAAGAGTCAATCGGCCAAGCAAGAAGATCAGGCTGCCAAGCAAGAAGCTCAGTCTGAAAAATTTGAACGGATGCTAGACAATCAGAACAAAGCTATTAACGTTGTTATCAACAATGTTGGAGTTGTTAACACAAAAGTTGATAAAATCAAAGAAGATATTGTTGTAATTAATACCGAAATCGGTAATCTTAAACAAGAAATGATAGGCGTTCAGGCGGAAATTGGGAGCATAAATACTCGTTTTAATTCTGAAATTAGCAGAATCGAGAAAAGTGTAGGAGAATCAGTTGCTCCGATCATCGAGAATAAGGTGACGGAACAAATTCAATTAGTGAAAAAAGAGGATCAAAAGAAGGTGGAAACTTTAAAGGCTTTAGTATCCGAAGTAGATACCAAAGTGACGAAGCAGGCTAATACCTGCGAAGAGAAAAAAAGGGAAGTAGAAACGCTTGCGACAACCACTTGCCAAGTAATTACGGGAGTGTCGGAATTAGAAAAGAAACTTGACGAAAAACAGAGCTATGTGCCAATCTATGCACATAGTTCGGAATTGTTGACGAAAGAGGAGCGGTTCGACCCCTTGAAAAAAGGCGGTATACACGCGACGGATTTCATTAAGAATTGTGAAAGAGTTTTACCCAGATCATGGACTGATGAGAGAAAAATTAATGCGATTATTGATGTGTTGGCTGGTGATGCCAAGCGTTGGGGTTTAAACCTCAACATTACGAACCTGACTTTTGACGAATTTAAAAATTTGTTTCTGGCTGAATACTGGTCAGAGCAAAAACAGCAAAGTGTCTGGCGCGAATTTGTCGTATCGAGGCCTTTCGATGCGAATTCGCGCGGTTCGATGAAGGAGTTTTGTGAGGGCTGGATCCGCAAGTTGGAATATTTGCGTGACCGCCGCTCGGAATCCGAAATAGTCTGGGAACTCTACAAGAAGCTTCCAGATGATACAAAACGATACGTAGGAAGCAATTACAGGACAATCAATGATTTCCTGGAAAGAGTGGAGGACGAGGACAATTGGCGCAATAATCGCGACAGTGGTAGAGGCCGTGGTAACAACAACGAGTACCACAGCAACCACAACAACGATAACCATGGGAATAATGCATACGCAACCATGGCAGCAATAACAATAATGGTTCGGATCGTAATAACAATCGGTACAATGCAAATAATAACAGGAATGACGGAAACCAGTATCATACTAACGTGATACGGGCTTCACAGAATAGTAATAACGCCAGAGGGTGTGATCAGCCGCCTCAGCAGCATCCGGGGACCGTATCTGCTGGGACGAGACAGGGAAACCATTAGCCGCGCCGGTGAGGGGCCGACCGGGCGTGGAGAAATTTTGGCGGCCCAATAACAGTAGAAAACCCAGGTGTCGTCGATATGAAAATTCCGTATGGAATAATCAACGGCGGGAGAGTGTGCCAGTGTTAAGAGAAAGGAGTGCGCCCACAAGTAGTAGATCAGCTGTATACACGGCAGTAGAAGGTACATTCACTGTCAGTGAGAACAATTTAAGTAGTGTTCCGGAAATCGATTATAAGGTGCCAGCTGTAATACCCACAGCGGAACTGGAGATTGAGTTTAAGAATGATTCGCAATTGTTGAGAGAAGATCAGATGTCGGATAAAACGTCCGTCATTGAGCGAGGGGATGCAGAGAGGGATGAGGTCTGGTTAAGGCAGTTCGGTCGCTTATACGACGAACTAAGAGGTTATAGGGGTCTGTATGGGAGAAGTGTTTATGGGGAGCGCGTGCAGGATTTGCCGCGTCTCGTCCCGCAGGAAGATAGTGTTTGTGAAATGATAGAAAGTTCTGGCCCTAACCGGCAGACTTTACTAGAAATAGTTGATGTTAATGGGGAGCACGAGCAAGATGCGTCGAGTTTCGTCCCGCAAGAGTTAGATGTTGAAGTAGTAACGGAAAGTTCTGGCCCTAACCGGCAGACTTTACCGAAAGTTATAGTGGTAGAAGTAGCCGACCCATCCGACGCAAACCTCCAGTTTAAACATTGCGAGAGTATTAAGGAGAAAGATTTCGAAAATTTTAGTGATAGTCGGACACAATTGGTAGAAAAGCACATAGATTACAGCGTGTATGAGGTTAGAGCTGACATTATACGGTCAGACGACAGCAGTGTGGGTTGCGCAGATCTAGAGGAAGTAATTGCAGATACTACTGGGCATATTTCTCCAGGTAGATTGGCAGATGAGATCAATCTGACTAAAGAGGAATCAACGAAGGTGACAATTAGTGAATTGATAGCAAAGCAACACTCACTAGTTGACGAGTTACAGGAAAAGGTTTCGGTATTGGAGGCGAAGCTACAGACTAAGCCTCAGGACAAACGTGTTGAAATTAAAACTGTATATGAACAGAGGCTGAAAAAGCCGCCAGATAAACCGGATTTAGGATCAAAGCCGGATGGTTTTTTCTGGAATGACCTGGATATAGACGAGGATTTACTGTGGGAAAATAAAGAAACAGTCGAGGACAAGTGTAGACAGATAGTAGTGTCTGTTAATATGCACGACCTACAACTAAACGTGCTGATTGACACCGGTGCAGAACTGAGTGCTGTATCTGGGAAAATATTTGAGTTACTGAAAGACAGACCTGGCATCGTAGTTATGCCAGTAACAGGAGTGAAAATTATCGGTGCTACTGGGAAGGCCAGTAAACCGGTCACAAAACAGATTTTTGTCAACTTCGAGATATGTGGGGCACGATTTGAACAAGAGTTTGTCGTCGTGCCAGACTTAACTACGGAAGTAATTATCGGGTTAGATTGGCTATTAAAGTACCGTGCAGTGATTAATTGCGAAAGCAAAACTTTGACATGTACGTCCCAAGATAAAACAATAGTAGTTAGTTTTGACGAGGCAGGAGACGGTGTGCATAGGCAATACCAGCCTATACACATTGTTAACTGGCCGAATGGTATTGACGTAGGTATGAATTTGAACTACTGTAATGTGAGGAATCTCAGCATTGACAATAGTGTAGAAAGTGATTTGGAAAGTATTGTAGACGGCGTGTCAAACGTAACACACGAACAAAGACGAGGCCTGTATGAAGTAATAATGAGGAATAAGAGTGTGTTTTCAGACAAACCGGGACTTGTGGAAGGATATAAATGCAAGTTGCATGTAATTCCGCACGAACCATTCTTCGTGAGACCGTATGCTATACCGCTGTCCAAAAAGGAAGCAGTGCAACGGGAGATAGATAAGATGATCGAATGGGGAGTGATTGAAAGAAGTACGAGTCCATACAATAACGGTTTGGTCATTGTAGCAAAACGGGATGGTAGTGTGCGTATTGTGATTGACGCACGCACGTTGAATAGGGTCGTTCAACGCGAAACAGACAGACCAGAGAGTATGGAGGAGATTTTGCAACGTTTTCATGACGTTAAGTTCATGACTAGCCTCGATCTGACGGCTAGTTACTGGCAAATAGAACTCGAAGAAGAATCTAGGCCATACACCGCCTTCTTGTTTGCGGGCAGGTGTTATCAGTATAGAGTACTGCCGTTTGGACTTAATATATCAGTGTCCGTATTCATCAGGGCCCTAGATAAAGTGCTAGGACCGGCTTTGAGTTCAAGATTAACTGTATATGTTGACGACCTATTGTTGGCCAATGCCACTTGGCATGACCATTGTGACCTGTTAGATGAAGTTTTTAGAGCATTGCGCCGTGGCGGAACGACTCTAAAGCTAAAGAAATGCGAATTTGTGAAGCAGGAACTGAAATTTTTAGGGCATGTAATTACCACTGCTGGTATTACGAAAGACCCAGAGAAACTAGAGGCAATAAGGAATTGTCCTCCACCCAAGTCTAGGAAACAGTTAAAAAGTTTTCTGGGGCTCACAGGATTTTACCGTAAATTTGTAAAAGGACAAGTGTTTAATGATGAAAATTTGAATAACCTCTTACGCAAAAATGTTCCGTTTGTGTGGACTGACGGGTGTCAGACCGCTTTCGAGAGATTAAAAGACGAGTTGTTAAGATCTAACTTACTATTTCATCCTGATTTATCGCTACCCTTCCATCTGGGAACGGATTCGTCGAATTACGGGGTGGGGGTAGAACTGTTCCAAGAAGTTGGTAAAGGAGAGGATAAGGAACACCGGACGATAGCGTTCGCGAGTCGAACTTTATCAAAAAGTGAGCGAAACTACACGATTTCTGAGAAAGAGTGTCTCGCTATCGTGTGGGGATTCAAGAAGTTCAAGGGTTACCTATGGGACCGTAAGATGATTATTCATACGGACCATAAGGCGCTCACTTATCTGAAGGATTGTAAACTACTTCACGAAAGACTGACTAGGTGGTTGCTGTATTTACAGCAATTTAACTATGACATCTGTTACGTAAAAGGGACCGACAATTGCGTAGCGGATGCGCTGTCGCGGTTGCCCGAGTCTAATCGAGGTCTATTGAAAGATGAGGCAGATGGAGTGGTCAAATTGTACTATTTTAAAGAAGTTGAGGGACGTAAATTAATAATGAACATCTGTAAGAATCTACGTCGTCATCAGAACGAGGATGGTTGTTTAAATATGGTGAAAACCCGATATGACGAAAGGAGTCCAGAAGGAGAGAAATTAAGGAAGTATTACAAGATATACGATCATATCTTGTACATACGTAAGGGTGAAGATAGTAATATTTGGCGGGTATGCTGGCCCACCAAATATGTCACGGAAATAATAGACTACTACCATTTGGCGTATGGTCACTGTGGACCAAAGAAATGTACGGAAAAGCTGAGTGAAGTAGTGCATTTTAACAACGTGTTAAAACGAGTTACTGACAGAGTGAAAACTTGCGATTTATGTCAGAAGGTGAAGGTTACCAACTGTACGAGTCGTGGCCCTATGCAAAGTATAAGGCCTAACGACACCTTTGAGTTACTGTGCGTGGACTTGTACGGACCTTTGCCCAAGTCATCAGGAAACTTTGCCTACATTTTAGTAGTGCTAGAAGCTTTTTCCAAGTTCATCAAACTATACCCGATTAGGAAAGCTACAGCCAAAGCGGTCTATAGCAAGCTTGTGAACGATTATTTTGTTCATATTGGCAAGCCCAAGGCGATTCTATCAGACAATGGGGCACAATTTACTTCTAAGTTGTGGAATGAAGGCATGGAAAGTAATGGGGGTCGAGGTGATCCATATTTCAGCTTATTGTCCGGCTGGGAATCCCGCTGAGAGGTATATGCGCGAGCTAGGCTGACTTTGCCGTACCTATTGCCATCACAACCATAGGGCATGGGGCAAATATGTAGCAGTATTTGAGAGAATTATGAACACCTTGAGACATGAATCGACGGGATTTTCTCCAGAGGAAATCCTGTTGGATGACAGAAGTAAAAGTTTAGTGGAAGAGATAATCAAATTCCCTCCACGGATTAACATTAGTATTGGTGTGAAAAAAGATCGTTTGCGAGAAGTAATGAAGCTAAAAGCCGATGCTCGCATACGTCGTCATGACGCTAAAGCGCGTTTTGCTATGTTTGCAATCGGAGACTTAGTACTTGTAAAAGCTCATGAGAAATCGAGCGAGATAGACAATGAAATATCTAAATTTAAGTTTGTTTATAATGGACCATATAAAGTCATTGGTATACCTCACACAAATGCTTATTGCTTAGAGTATCAAAGCTCTGGAAAACTATTAGGTACACGGAACATTGTAGACTTGAAATTGTGCCAACCTAGGGTTGATTAATACCACGGAAGGGTAATTTATGCAGTATGTAAAATAGAGTGTAAGATTTAATGATTTGCTAGATTGCCATGCTTTTGACTGACCAAGGTCATTAAAGAAGTTGTAATTAATAAGTAATTAATTTTGATTAATCAATTTAATTTTAATCAATTTAATCATGATCTAATCAACTGAAAAATCCAAGCTGCTAGTTTAAGTTTTCAGCTGAGTCACAGTAGATTAAGGAATGTAAATATGATTTTGTAAATAGCTGTAAGATTCCATAAATATGTGATTTACTAGTCATTGCCGATGTACTTAGACGCTGTTTTAAGTTTCAGGCTAGTACATGCGTGTGATGATGGACAGTGTTGAGTTATCCACTGTGATAGTATTAAGGGACTCCTTGAGATTACTCGGGAGTGAGTTTTTCCTAAAGAATTCAGTGAAACGGACGTTCTGGAAATGCCGTTACACAGGCGAGAGAGATCAAGCGTGCCGCACAGGCGGGCGCAACAATACTGGCGGGGCGGAACCGCTGTCGGCTCTTGTGCCGCTGTCGGCTCTTGTGCCGCTGTCGGCATTCTTTGTACTTGCGAGTACGGAAGGCGGAGTTGTTTTTCTTCCCGGACAGCTGATATGAAAGAATTCTGTTGTCAATATTTATGTTTTGGTCGATCTGCTGTATATTATTTTCTTGTTTAGCGTTAAGTGCACACTCATGACGAGAATTTTAATTATGAAAAGTTTATATAAAATACGTATTCTATGTAATTAATTATTAATTTGCGTATTTTGATATACCTGTTTTCGATGACCATGTAATCTGATTAATTTTGTAAATAGTATTCCATTTCTTGATACTGCTAGGAATTTAGATTTTTAGAATAGCTAAACCATTTTCTATGTTTTCTTTGAATTTTAATATGTTGACAACCTGTTTTATTTTGATCAAGATGACAGAGTGGAATAAGATTAGGAGTGTCTCCACTCAATTATTATCGTCTAAAAATTGGTTTATGGTTAATTAAGCGAATGCTTAATTTTGTTGATGTTTTGAGCATATGCATTTCCGCTGTTTCTTTTTTTGGACATTTTCTGAGTCTGTTTACGTTACACGAACATCCTCAGACAATGTGGGGCACGTGTAACGCCGGAAATGCATATCCTCCTATTTCCATCTATTGTACTATTATTTTTTTTCCTTGTTTTGTTACCTCAAGATATGACATTTCTGTCTCTTTATATATTGTAATTGTTTTACTGTTTGTATATATATATATATATATATATATATATTTATGCACTCATGTCGATGTATAATTGGTTTGTTTCGTAAATATTATTTGTATTTTTACGCTGGGTCTTGCCTAGGGAAAACTGCTATCGAACGATTACATCGATGGGCCGTGTGAAGAATCAAAGTGTGTAGGATCTTTGGTAGTGTTAACTCTGCCGCGTGGAGCGCGGGCAGAGGGAGTCTGGCTGGAGTAGCGAGTGGAGCAGGTGTGTTGTGTGACGCTCCCGCGAGTTGCCGCGCTTTCGGGGTTTGGCAGCATGTAATTGCGCTCGACTCGCGATGATAGTTTCTGACATGGTGTCGCGGACGGGAAGCATTAGCTGGCGCACATGAAGAGCCCGTTTCGCCTGGTGACCGTGTCGAGAAGAAGGCGCGCCAACATCCAGCTTCTGCAACAGCGACGGCCGACAATGAGTGACTGTCGCCACCTCCCCGATCGACGGCTTCAAACCTTCAATCAACCAACAAGGAAGACTAAAAGCACGTAAAGTTTCAGAACTGTATGGCAGACCTCAGCTTTTCAAATTGTTCCATTTGCCTCGCAAAATTACAGCAACTTAGCATGAACCTTTGTTGCTCATTGTCCCAATTGCATTGCCAAGCAGGGTCCCTTCCTTTTCCGAAATGAGCCCGAGGGTCATTGAAATTCAAACGCCAGCATCATTCGATTTCACTGCTTTAATTTCAAAGTTCAGCTGGCTACAATATTTAGATTGCACAAGCACAAATTAAGAGTGCGAGTTTTGTTACCGTATTTTAGTTACCTGTGACTGCAGCCCAGCTTGGTACATACTAAATTTTACTATTGTTAATTGTTCAGAATCATTTAATTCAAGTTCAAAGTTAATTCTCTTATTTCTAAATTGCATAGATTCAAGTAGCTTTTGAAATGATTGTTGAGGTAGTCCAAGACTAACCTTATTTTACTGAATGTCGATGTGCTTCAGAAAGAAAGCTCATTATTAACTTCAGTCACTAAATTAACTTTCGATTTTCCAGTTTTATTAATTCTTTTGCTAAATTAAGTCAGAGTGTAGCGAAATTTATTACTTCTGACAAACTTTCAGTTTTCACACTACACGTGTCAACCTTCAGTTGCCACGCTTCTAGTGCTAATTATATGTGTAATTACCTTTCTTTTTCAGTTACTATAGTAATTGTCCTTAGGACTGGCGACCGTAATTTCCCCCAAATCTCAAATATCTAATTACCGCTAGTTAATTGTTAACGTAACGGCCGCACATTTACTTTCTTCATTAACTTTACCCCTTTTCAAAATTAATTTCCACCAGTTTCATTTGCATTTTTCCTTTCATTTAGATGTGACCCTTTCCTCCCTCTTTACCGACAGATTAACTTCGGTGACGATTGCTTTTCCCAAATTTCCATTAGGTACACGCGGTTTAATTTTTCACTGTCATTAAGGTCGATAAGTGAGGGGGAGGTTACAACTTGTTGCTGTGTGTACCTGCTCAACACTACTGGGTGCCACAGATGGAACTGCTTTTACTAAAATGATGTCACTTGTTGGTGTCTGCACCTGCTCAACATTACTGGGTGCACAGATGGAGCTACTTCTATGGAAATGATGTCACTTGTCGGTGTCTGCACCTACTCAACATTGCTGGGTGCCACTAATGAACTGCTTTTACTGAAATAATGTGACTTGTTGCTGTCTGCACCTGCTCAACATTACTGGGTGCCACTGATGAACTGCTTCTACTGAAATGAAGTCACTTGTTGGTGTCTGCACCTGCTCAACATTGCTGGGTGCCACTGATAGACTGCTTCTATTGAAATGAAGTCACTTGTTGGTGTCTGCACCTGCTCAACATTGCTGGGTGCCACTGATAGACTGCATCTACTGAAATAATGTCACTTGTTGGTGTCTGCACCCGCTCAACATTGCTGGGTGCCACTAATGGAACTGCTTCTACTGAAATGAAGTCACTTGTTGGTGTCTGCACGTGTCAACATTACTGGGTGCCACTAATGGAACTGCTTATACTGAAATAATGTCACTTGTTGGTGTGTGTACCTGCTCAACATTACTGGGTGCCACTGATGAACTGCTTCTACTGAAATAATGTCACTTGTTACTGTGTGTACTTGCTCAACTTTACTGGGTGCCACTGATGAACTGCTTCTACTGAAATAATGTCACTTGTTGCTGTGTGTACCTCTTCAACATTGCTGGGTGCCACAGATGGAACTGCTTCTACTGAAATAATGTCACTTGTTGCTGTCTGCACCTGCTCAATATTGCTGGGTGCCACTAATGGAATGATCCTACTGGAATAACGTCACTTGTTGGTGTCTGCACTTATTCAACACTACTGGGTGCCACTGTTAGAACTGTTTCTACTGAAATGATGTTACTTCTTGCTGTCTGCACCTAGTCAACATTGCTGGGTGCCACTGATGGATTGCTTCTACTGAAAAGATGTCACCTGTTGGTGGTTTTTTTTTGTATAAACTGATTTTTTGTGCATTGTGTGAACTCTTATGTAAAGTCACATGTATGAAAAGAAGTTGTATTGCTTACTGTATTTCATATATTAGGTTATTGAAAGGTCAGTGCAAAGCCAAAATTTTAACTAATTATGTGATATTTAGGTATTAATATTATCTTTTATTTTTGTCTGTATTTTTGTGGACGAATTTGGTGGTATTTTCACCACCAATGCTGGCAAAAATACCATCAAATTCTGGCCTGTGGAGGAGGGGCATATGAAAGATGGCTAAACTGAGCCACTGCGCCAGAGATTGCGCCAAAGAGTATTATTAAGCCGCCTCCACAGTGCTTGTCGAGAGCTCGTAGTAGTCAGTGCCTGTCGAGGACTCGGGGTAGTCTGTGCTGAGATGTCGTAGTGAGGAGTGTTTGTTGAGATGTGCTAGCAGGCAGTGCTTGCTGAGATGTGATACTGAAGAGTCTTGTTGAGATATGGCAGTAGAGAGTCGGTGTGGAGATATATTGTAAGGATTAGAGTGATTTTCATCAATATAAATGAGGTAACAAACTCCGTTTCTTTTTTTTCTCATTATTTCAATGTCCTGAATAATGCGTCATTACAGGTTCAGTCAACAAAGCATCTGGCTTGTGTTCTTGTATTAGAGTGTAATTCTGCTTTCCTTACGCAATTATAGTATTTCTATTTTGTAATTACTTCAGTATAAATGGTATTTAAAATTTCTTGTCTTGTTGAAGAAGAACCGTGCCAGATGTGTACGTTGAGTCACACTCCCACACACAGAACAATTACACTTGTGCTTTGGTTAAGTAGGTTTTATAGTTGCTGGGGACTTAATTAATTAACTGTGTTAACGAAAATTTTTCTTTCATTGTTCGTTGTTATTCTATGCAGTCAGATTGCGTACAAATACTAGTCAGGGCCAACCGTTTACGAGGCTTGCGTAATCGGACAGACAGCTACAAAAAATAAAAAATATTTGCATTAATATTTAATTAAGCCCCCATGCAACCAGATGGCAGCTATAAGAGTCGAGGGGTATGAAAGGGAAGCAGTGGTTGGGAAGGGAGGGGGACAGGGTTGTAGCCTATCCCCAATGTTATTCAATCTGTATATTGAGCAAGTAGTGAAGGAAACAAAAGAAAAATTAGGAGTAGGTATTAAAATCCATGGAGAAGAAATAAAAACTTTGAGGTTTGCCGATGACATTGTAATACTGTCAGAGACAGCAAAGGACTTGGAGGAGGAGTTGAACGAAATTGATAATGTCTTGAAAGAAGGATATAAGATGAACATCAACAAAAGCAAAACGAGGATAATGGAATGTAGTCGAATTAAATCGGGTGATGCTGAGGGAATTAGATTAGGAAATGAGACACTTAAAGTAGTAAAGGAGTTTTGGTATTTGGGGAGCACAATAACTGATGATGGTCGAAGTAGAGAGGTTATAAAATGTAGACTGGCAATGACAAGGAAAGCGATTCTGAAGAAGAAAAATTCGTTAACATCGAGTATAGATTTAAGTGTCAGGAAGTCGTTTCTGAAAGTATTTGTTTGGAGTGTAGCCATGTGTGGAAGTGAAACATGGACAATAAATATTTTGGACAAGAAGAGAATAGAAGCTTTCGATATGTGGTGCTACAGAAGAATGCTGAAGATTAGATGGGTAGATCACATAACTAATGAGGAGGTATTGAATAGAATTGGGGAGAAAAGGAGTTTGTGGCAGAATGTGACTAGAAGAAGGGATCGGTTGGTAGGACACTTTCTGAGGCATCAAGGGATCACCAATTTAGTATTGGAGGGCAGCGTGGAGGGTAAAAATCGTAGAGGGAGACCAAGAGATGACTACACTAAACAGATTCAGAAGGATGTAGGTTGCAGTAGGTACTAGGAGATGAAGAAGCTTGCACAGGATAGAGTAGCATGGAGAGCTGCATCAAACCAGTCTCAGGACTGAAGACTACAACAACAACAACAACAACGTTAACGTTAGACTTAGTGTCTCGTGTACTATGAGCAAGATGGAATCTCTAAATCAACTTCAGTTGAGTCCACAATACTTTGAGACTTTTCAAATAACAGAGATGTTTTCAGCTCTGGGTCTGGCGATGTTAGGATAGCAGTTTTTATGAGTGTGTCTCGCACGTTTTGCGTCATTGCGTTAAATAACATACCATCACCGTAACTCAGTCCACAAGAAGACTTGAACCTGCAATGTCTTGTTAGTCATCCAAGTTCAGCAGTCCACTGTTTTGATAACTGTTCAGGGTGCTACCTAAGACGAAAAAATTTAAACTTCGCTGCACCGACATGAATCTGCGCCTCATAATGCTCATCGATTTACCGAAAGAGTTCCTCATAATCAACCTCTGACGGCTGACAGAAAGAATTTAATGCACACCACGTCATTAATGCTGTATGCGGTGAAGTGAGCTTATAGCTGAGTGCAGCATTCTGACCAATTCTCTTCCTTGCTGTTAAAGTGGCGAAACTTGTGTGCAGCAACCAGTTGTGGTGGTGCTTGTTGTAACTGTAAGTTCGTCATCTGTTGAACACTGACTGCAGTCATTCCATCTGCTCCATCTGAAGCTGGGCATCGTTGTTTACTGATGGTTCACTTGGGACCTCAGACATAGTAAAACACTTTACACTTGACACAAAGAACAGAAATATTATCGCCACTGTGAGTAGTGGAACACCAAGAACATCCACATTGGTAGGTGAGGGCGGTAGTCTATTCACACTTGAAACACTTGAGAACATCATTGTCGCCCTTTTTGTATATGTCTTAGCAACCTAGATGGCAGTACAATAGTTATACTTCTCAAGGGGGTCGAGTAGTTACTACAGTACATATAAAGAATATTAGTTCATTTTAGTAAAACTATTTAATATACAAATAATTAACTTGGATAAAATCCATGTCCATGTAGATGACAATATATATATATATATATATATATATATATATATATATATATATACAGTACTGTCGTTGAACATAGTGATAACTGTTTATTACATTGAATAGTGCTTAATGACAGTCTTACACAGAGATGACAAAAGTCATGGGGCGGCAATAAGCACATATACAGATGGCAGTAGTATCGTGTACACAAGGTGCAAAAGGGCAGTGCATTGGAAGAGCTGTCATTTGTACACAGGTGATTCATGTGAAAAGGTGTCCGACGTGATAACGGCCGCACGACGGAAATTAACAGACTTTGGACATGGCATGGTAGTTGGAGCTGGACGCATAGAACATTCCATTTCGGAAATATTTAGGGAATTCAGTATTACGGGACCGACACTGTCAAGAGTGTGCCAAGAATACCAAATTTCAAGCATTACCTCTCACCACAGACAATGCAGATTTTTTAAAAGAAATCAAAGTAAACTTTTCCTATCAGGTGGAAAATTCAAACCTCTACCTACTTCTATCATTAAGATCATTATTTTTAGTCAGAAGTAGCTCAAGTCAAACGAAACTTTACTTCTCTCGTTACTGCACTTACATCACAATCACTATCTCATACAGCACTGACACCAAACACTTGAAGTTTTTCCTTTTCCACATAGTGTTACCACACTCTCAGAAATGTTGAAGTGGAATTACATGTGTTAGTCAAGTTTGTATTATGTACGAAAATATCATCAAGATTAGAATTCAAAGAACATCTGTAGCTGAAGCAAGATATATTAATCTTAAGGCTATTTAACTCCCACAAGTAAATGTAAAGTTATTAAAAGTATGTGTGCAAATTATGTTGAAATTTCCTTTATGTAATATTATCATTCTTCACTTACAGATTGATGAAAAATATTATTTAAAGGCAAGAAAACATTTTATTAGCTTTGTAGTTACACCCTGGATACGAAAAAAACAAAACACATTTACTGTAAGAAAATACACAGAAGTTACACACAAGCCAAGAATAAAGATATTGACAGCAGAGTCATGGAGCAGCACATAAATATAGACGTCAAGGAATTTTTTCTTTTCTTTTAACACTTCCTCCAAAAGAAAAAATCATGAAATTATTGCTTTGTCTCTTGCATGCCAATTTCTGAACATAGAAAATTAAATCGAACTCGTTCAAGAGGTTTCGTCAAAATATCTGCCAACTGGTTGTGTCCATCAATGTGTTCCAAGAAAATCTCACTGTTCAGATATCTTTCACGAACATAGAAATGTCGGACCTCGATATGTTTAGAACGTCGATGATATTCTGGATTTTTTGCCAACTTCAATGCACTAGCATTGTCAATGTAAAGAACTGGAGGCTGCCCTGACATTTCCACTAATTCTGATAGCAGACGACGTAACCAAACTAACTCTTTTGCTCCTTCACTAGCTGCAATTATTTCCGCCTCGGTTGTGGATGTGGCCACTACTTTCTGCAACTGACTTGTCCATGACACTGCACCACCTGAGTACTTTGCAAGAATTCCAGTTGTTGAGCGCCTTGTCCGGTTATCACCTGCGAAATCTGCATCAGCGTAAATCTTTAACTCTTCTTTTTTATTATATACAATTCCAAAATTTAAGGTCCCTTTCAAATACCGGAAAATGCGCTTTACTCTATTCCAGTCTTCAGTGATTGGTTTCTCCATAGCTCGAGCAGCTTTATTGACTGCAAAAGTGATGTCTGGACGAGTTACTGTTGAAAGGTACATGAGACAACCAATTGCATCACGGTAGGGTACGGATGACGAAACTTCTTCGTTTTGATTATTGTCCTCACGTCCAATAGGAGTTGAGATTGTATTGCATTCTGCCATTCGAAATCTTTGCAGAATTTCTTCTGTGTATTTCTTACAGTAAATGTGTTTTGTTTTTTTCGTATCCAGGGTGTAACTACAAAGCTAATAAAATGTTTTCTTGCCTTTAAATAATATTTTTCATCAGGTTATGGGCCCAGTACACGTGTAAAGGCAAACAACACAGTTTAATTAAAACAATATTTGAAATGAGCGTATGTCTGTAAAGAAACATGACTGCTAGCGGCGATTATAAGGTCAGCATTGATAAGCTTGAAGGACCTGACGACTGGGCCAAATGGAAATGGCATATTTCTATGGTGCTACGTTCATATGGACTAGAAGATATTATTAACGGTACACGTGAACGTGTAGAGTTGCCGCAAGATGCGACAAGTGAACAAAAAGAAGCGTATGTGGAATGGCTCAAGGACGACGCAAAGACAGCAACTCTTATAGCAAGTGCGCGAAGTAAACCTATCGCAGAACTCGTCTTAACAGGCAAGAATGCTAAAGAAATCTGGGACAAATTACGCGCCCGATTTGAACGTAGCAGTACACAGCGTTTGAATATGTTGATTGAAACATTTTTCCGTGTTAAACGTGATGAATCGGAAGATATTAGTGCACATGTGGCCAAACTGCAAAAGTTATTTGTGGACCTGAACGATGAATTATCAAAACATGAAGAAAATACGCTATCTGAAAGAATCTTAAATGGTCGAATTTTGTCTACACTGGGGAAATACTACGACAATTTTAAGGATCTCTGGGATACGATACCGACAGAAAAGCAAAGCTTGAATTTATTGATTGAAAAACTCTGTACTATTGAACTGCGTGAAGAAGACGTTAATGGAAGTGCAGCTTTTGTCGTTTCTAAAACAAGAAAACGGCAAACAAGTAATCAGCAAGTAAAGATGACGAAGTCACAATTAAAACAAAAGTTTCCGTGTAATAAATGCAAACAATTAGGTCACTGGGCAGCAGAGTGTCCACAGAACACTCGTGACAGCAATAAAAGAAAAGAGAAGAAGCGAGACAGTGAACACGCTGCATTTACTTCATACGCTATGGGTGTGTGTACCAGTAATCACAGTGACCCAAATAAATGGTATTGCGACAGTGGCGCTACAAATCATATCACTCCCAACAAACAGTATTTTGTTTCGTATAGTGAATTTGATGTTCACGTCCCTGATGCAAGTGCTAATCTGTTCTCTGTGAGAGCCATTGCCTGCAGAGGCTACAGTACTAATTTTAGTTATAATAATGTCTGTGTTCGAAAACAAGTCAGTGGCAATATTGTTATGACAGGTTATGTGAAAAATGGACTTTATGTGTTGAACATGCGTGTTGTTAGAAATGCAAAAATGAATCGTATGAGCTTGATGACTTCATCCGAAACATTGCAAGTGTACCATGAAAGGTTTGGTCATCAGAATAAACAACATGTGAAGAATATTTTAAAAGGAATGAACATTAATGTGGAAGATGCTAAGAGTGAATTTTGTGACGGCTGTGCGGTTGGAAAGATGCATAGGCTGCCATTCAAAACACGAACAATACGCGCTACCAGTACTGGTGAATTAATCCACGCGGATGTAAATGGACCAATGAGCACGAAATCTTTTGGAGGCAAGCATTATTATGTATGTTTCAAAGACGATTTTAGTAAATTTCGTCGAATTTTCTTTTTAAGACACAAAAGTGAAGTGTGTACTGTGCTTAAGCAGTTTTTAAATGAAGCACGAACTAATGGACATGTTGTCAAACAATTTAGATGTGATGGTGGCAAAGAATTTAACAATAAGAATGTCAGTGAACTGCTTGCAGACAGGGGAATAGAGCTACTGATTCCTCCTCCTTACACTCCTGAACAAAATGGTGTGGCTGAACGGGAAAATAGGACCATTGTTGAAGCTGCCCGGTCAATGCTAAATCCGAGTAAATTACCTAAAGGGTTGTGGGCAGAGGCATGTAACACAGCAGTGTACCTAATAAATCGTACTGGAAAATCTTCAGTTGAACATAAAACCCCTTATGAACTATGGTTTAATCGACCAGTAAGACGACGTAACCAAACTAACTCTTTTGCTCCATCACAGATGTTCCTAAATATGAATCACTTCCCCATGTATCATTTAAAATTTTTTCAACACCATATGGCCAACCATTTCTTATCAAATTTCATACAGCTACAAGGTAAATCATAAATATATATGTGTAGTATTTCTTCTGTCATGACAGTAAAAACATCTCAAACTATAATAATAATAATCACAGTGGTAATACATACACCTACACACACACACACACACACACACACACACACACACACACACACATATATATATATATATATATATATATATATATATATATATATATATATATATATATATATATATATATATATATATATATACAGGGTGTTATAAAAAGGTACGACCAAACTTTCAGGAAACATTCCTCACACACAAAGAAAAGATGTTATGTGGACATGTGTCTGGAAACGCATAATTTCCATGTTAGAGCTCATTTTAGTTTCGTCAGTATGTACTGCTCAATGGAGCACGTTATCATGATTTCACACGGGATACTCTACCAGTGCTGCTAGAACATGTGCCTTTACAAGTACGACACAACATGAGGTTCATGCACGATGGAGCTCCTGCACATTTCAGTCGAAGTGTTCGTACGCTTCACAACAACAGATTCGGTGACCGATGGATTGGTAGAGGTGGACCAATTCCATGGCCTCCACGCTCTCCTGACCTCAACCCTCTTGACTTTTATTTATGGGGTCATTTGAAAGCTCTTGTCTACGCAACCCCGGTACCAAATGTAGAGACTCTTTGTGCTCGTATTGTGGATGGCTGTGATACAATACGCCATTCTCTAGGGCTGCATTAGCGCATCAGGGATTCCATGTGACAGAGGGTGGATGCATGTTTCCTTGCTAACGGAGGACATTTTGAACATTTCCTGTAACAAAGTGTTTGAAGTCACGATGGTACGTCCTGTTGCTGTGTGTTTCCACTCCATGATTAATGTGATTTGAAGAGAACTAATAAAATGAGCTCTAACATGGAAAGGAAGCATTTCCGGACACATGTCCACATAACATATTTTCTTTCTTTGTGTATGAGGAATGTTGCCTGAGAGTTTGGCCATACCTTTTTGTAACACCCTGTATATATATATATATATATATATATATATATATATATATATATATATATATATATTCACATTTTGATTTTACATACTACACATAAGTATCACATACACACACACACACACACACACATATATATATATGTTTGCAATTCTACAATATATATATATATATATATATATATATATATATGCACACAATGAAAAACTGGCTCAACCCAATAGGCAATAACATATTCAGATCTTGTAGAATTGCAAACGTATATATCTGTGTGTGTGTGTGTGTGTGTGTGTGTGTGTGTGTGTGTGTGTGTGTGTGTGTGTGTGTGTGTGTGAGTGTGTGTGTGTGTGTGTGTGTGTAGTATTAAAACCAAAATGTGAATCTACATAAATTCTTATATATAATACAAGAGTCCACCTGCTTAATTGAGTGGGAACGTGTTTGCCTACCATGCAGTGGGCCCGAGTTCGATTGAAGGTCAGGTTGGAGATTTTCTCCGCTTATGGACTGGGAGTTGCATTGTCTGCATCATCATGTCATCATCACCAACACACAAGTTGCCCGATGTGCCATCACTTGAAATAAAGATTTGCAACCTGGCCTCTGAACTTCCCCAAAAGAGGCATCTGGGCCAACAATGCCACACAATCATTTCTTTTAATTTTTTGTAGTACATGAGGCAGACGTTACACCATATATGCACATAGGTAATTGATATTCCATATAAGTGCGAATTTATATAATTCAAGTAAATATCTGAGCATCTTGACACATGTAGGTTTGTGTAACTAAATGTGTAATTAACAGAGTGACATTATATAAAGACACATGTAAAGATTCATGTAAGGAGTTCTAAGGGACAGAAGTATGTCTTACCAAGTTAGTATGTGGAATTCAGTAAGTTCTCAAAAGTATGTGGATAGTAACAAAATTGCTTCTGACTTAATATAACCACATATATAATGAACTGATTAATGATCAGGATAACTACAAGTGTTGTTTTATACAGGCAAATGTGAGCAATAAGCAATGTAGAAGGAATGCATACAATCATGTGTCTAATATGTTGATAAGCAAGGGGACAAGTGTTCATTTATAGGCACAAATGTGAGATATAAGCAATGTAGAAAGAATCCATACAATCATGTGTATAATATATTGATAAGTAAGGCAACAAGAGTTGGTTTATAGAGACAAGTGTGAGCAGCAGCCAGTGTAGAAACAATCCATATGTAATCACGTGTGTAATATATTGATGAGCAATGCGACACGTGTTGGTATATAGGGGCGAATGTAAGCATGTGAACAATAGCCATTGCAAATAGTTTACCAGACACTCACAAGATTTATAATCCCTTTTCTCATGTCTAAAGGAATGTACAACACGAATAGTTTGCATCCATGACACAAGCAGCATGTAGGCAGTTCACATCCAACAAAAATGCAAGTTTTGTTATAATAAGCAGGTTGATAGCATATGTGCAAAATGAATATTAGGAGCTGTATAAAGATATTGTATGCATATTTGAACCATATAGTGCAAATTTTGTGTGACTACATGTTCCATTGTGTGTGTATAGAAAGAAAATAATTCATTAGATCATCCATCCCCCTGAGGGTAGTAATGATCTAATGCAACAATAGAAATTCCAAATCACGTAAAAAATTACAAATAAACAAATTTGTATGTAAAAGGCATCAACTTAGTCACAATGCCTGTATGGTATTAAAAGTGTTACAGTTTCTTAGATTTTGGGTAAATCAACCTGTAAGAATTAGGGTGTGAGTTTTCATTAATTTTAAAAGTTCCTACGTAAATATCAAAAAAATTCTTAATTTCTCTAGTTGCTGCTTTCGATTTAGTATAACTTTTTGCTAGAACTAAGTCTCCAATTTCAAATTGTGTGAGTTTTATTTTCCTGTCACTCCTCTGCTTTCTCTTGCGGTAATATTGATACATAGTTTCTCTTACAATATCCACTCTCCCAGTGACAGATATAGATTTTCATGCAGGGAATTCAATTAGTTCAATAATGAGATAAGCAGGTTTCTTGTTATACAAAATTTTATATGGGCAAAATCCAGATGTGGTACTTTGTAAGCTATTCAATACATCTTCAAAATTACCGATTTATTCTGACCAATTTGAATGATCCTTACTGCAATAGGTTCTAAATAAGCAGTTTTTCTCTCTCAGGTATCGTTCAGTTTGTTTACAACTTGGTGATTAAGATGAAATAAGTGTATGTTTTACACTGTAGTCTTTGTTAAATTATTTCCAAACTCTGGTGTTGATTGATTTGGATCATTGGATAAAATTGCTTTATGTATTCCTACTGTGTGAAAATAACCCTCTGTGATTTTAGAAATGATTTTCTTGTTGGTTTCTTTTTTCTAAAGGTAAAGTTTTACATATTTGGAGAATAAATCTATCATGATATCTACCATATTCTTGGTCATTTGCCAAAGGAGTCAATGTTTATTGGGTACTGTAGTTTCCAAATAGCCTCTATTCATTTTGTTGATAATCTTTATCTTTTGATATCCATCATAATTAGAAGAAACTTTCTAACTCTTCTGGCAATGTTGTGAAAATATATGCTTTCCTGAATTTTTTGAATACATTTCAATGAACCACAAAGTCCAAAACTTTCATGAGTATATCCTATAATTGTGTCTATATATTGGTTCTTCTGGGGGACAACTCTCCATCTGTCACTGTTAGGAATGTGTCTAAAAAATAAAATAAATTTGATAGTAGAGTTTTACTTTTTCATATCTCTTCTTTCCTAAATAGCCTTTTATAAGTTTCAAATGATCATCGTGATTTTAATTATTTCTGAACGATTACAAATTCTCCTAGTTTCTTTTTCATACTTTACTTCTTTCAGATACATAAGTTTGAATTTTTTTCCACACCTTTTTCTCAAATTTAACTTCACCCCTCCATAGGTAACCTAGATATAGCATCTCCAATCCTAATTTCTTTTCCATTAATATACTGAACTGTATAGTCAAAATGTTCTGAGTGAACTGCCTATCTGGTAATTCTTCAATGGTACAGTTTACACTCTTGAATAGGGCTTTGTGATCTGAGTAAATTTAAATTATGTGACTAAGTAAATAATTACTAAAATTTCTTGAAGCCCTGAACTATAGCTACAAGTATCTTTTCTGTGATATTATAATACATTTTATGCTTTTGTGATTTTCTTCCAGCAAATGCAGTTGAACAATGATGTATTACCCCATTAAGCTCTTCTTCTTGAAACAGATGCACACCTAATCCTGTACCGCTTCAGTCTGTCATTAAGCAAAAAGGTAAAGATAAATCTGGTCTATGGGGATCTTACTGTCATATAACTGTTTCCTAATTTGACCAAGAGATAACTGACATTCTTTGTTCCACTACTACACAGTACCTTTCTGCAGAAGGTTACGCAAACAGGATGCAGTTAATGCTTGGGTTCTGATGTACTGTCTAAGGAATCTTACTAATCTACAAGATGACTTTAATTCCTTCTTGTTCCTAGGTTTTGGAAATCTTAGAATGGCTTCGAATTTTTCTTGATCAGGGATAATTCCCTTTTCAGTAAGGCTGTGGTCAAGGAATTTTAATTGCCTCACAGCAAATCTACATTTCTCAGGTTTTAATGTCATTCTTTCTAGTATCACCTTTTTCTCAATTTACATGAAAGTGTCTATGTGTTCTTCCTAAAGTTCCATTCAATAATAAAATATCATCTTCATGTATAGTCAATTTTTCCTTTCCTGAAACAAAATCTAATCCCCTGATTAGCTACACATACGTTTAAACGAAATGGTACAACACAATATTGAAGGCATTTCCCATCATATAAAAATACTATGTATTTCTTGGAATCATGTTCTAGTTCAGTTTGGTGGAAACTGGATGTTAAGTCTAGACTAGTAATAAACATTACATTTTCAAACATGTTTAGCAATTCCTCAATATTTTCTGGATCATCTGTTTCTCTTTCAAGGTACTTCTGACGTTTCTACAGTCTGAAACAAGCGATATTCGTCCATCACATTTATATACCAGCTCTAAAGGATTGTTGTGCTGACTCCTACCCAGTGGCGGCTGCTGTGTAAGAGCACAAGACCGTGTGAATACCCTAATTTTTGACACCTTGCTGATTTATTGGTTATTTTTATTTGAATGCTTTTAAATGTAATGTAGATGCGGTAATCTGAAATACACGGCACTAAATCTACCACAGTGTGCTACATATTGCTCTTCCAGATCCGGTGGAACTTGGAATCAGGGTCGAGAGCACACCTTCACTTTTGCACGTTTTAAGGAGCTTCTGCGCATGTGCAACTGGCGTGACGTAGTTGCCTTGTGGTCTAAATACATTTGGATTTGATAAACAATGTGCACAGATCACGGTGTGCACTGCTAAGCCTTACCAGTGAACTACAATCTTACCTCAAGGCCACCAGGTGGTAGGACATTGCAGCAGACTTTTATTTACATTCGCCATAAATCCCTCCTGGTGGTAGCACACTCCGCAGATATGCGAATTCACTCACCATACAGCACAATTAAATTGGACATCAGTATATGTTATAATGACAGAAAAATCTATTTTGTGGGTTTCTGAATGAGATACAGTACATTAAATTTCGGATTTTATTGTATAGTAACCCATTTGAGGCGCCGAGAACCATAAAGTACATCACCGTAGATTATGAAACTGTAGCATTTATTCATGCTTCTGACATCTGTTGATCTTATGGTGGATCATATTTATCTGTACTGTAGGCCAAAATTGTATGTATATCTGTACATTAATGAAAAGCTTTCTAGCTGGTTTCTCTCATATTAACTTAAATATGGGGGGGGGGGGGTTAAATACGGTATGCTTTTAGGCGCTTATGGCTCTCAGCGCCTCATTTGTAGTCTGGTCAAATAACCTTGTTGGTAGATAGCACTACTTGAATTTAATCATTTCCGCAAATGGCAGTTTGTGTTTGGAGTTGGTTGTCTAGCGTGCAGGAAGCGGCTTTCCTGTGCAATGTGAACATGAACTCTGTTGAACCTGTATTAAGCGCCAACAGGAAAGAAAATTACCAGGAAAAGTTAGCTGCAGAGAAACTAGGGAATTCCAGACCAGATCCGTTGTCTGAGAAAGTGACGAAATCAAATAAGCGTGAACCGAACATTTAACAAAGAAGTGTATAATAAGCGTAAGTTGTTATGTGGGTGCAGGGTAAGAATGCCTGGTTTTCAGCGCAGAAGTTAAATCGTTAGCTAATACATGAATTAGGTATCTTGTGTATTTGTCCAAAAAAATAAAACTCCAACTTACACAAAAATACGAAACGGAGGGTAGCGAAAGCTTAAACATTATTTCATTCTTGCCATAAACTGTACTTAATTATGTACAAAACCACAAAATTCAAGAAAAACAATTCTTCCTTTTTCCAGACAAGTTATGCATGCTATTATTATTTCTGTTATTATTATTATTATTGCTATTATTATTATTGACAGTGGCTGAAGTTGTATAAATATATTGATAAGCGTAACTGTTATACAGCAGATGCTATTAATATCGCACTCTCATATTTATCTGAATTTAAAAATTTGTGAACACCCAGAATGTGTAGCTACGAGCTGCCACTACTCCCAATTCTTTCAACTATTCTCACTTTCGTATTTTTTGCAACTCTCTTTCCACTACCTATCTTTTACACATTGGTATGTTATAGGGCTTATCAAAAAATGTATTCTGAGCTTTTAATTTAAGTCTACACTTATAGCATTTTACACTTCCCGACTTAACATCGAAAATATCCCTGTATTACCTTAGAAAATTTCCTAGTTCCTCTCTCTCTTCTGTTCTTAAAGGTTCTGCTTCCGACAATTTTTTAGCTACTAATTCACCATACGAATTATTTTTTATTTCACCATTACAAAGTTCTTCATCACAATTAATCAAGTATTCCTGACTGTTATGCTGTAGTCTAAGGGATTTCAAGATTTTCAAGTGGGATCGTAGCTTTGTTGAACGTTCGATTCACACGCTGGCTCGCTACTGACAACAGCAAAATTTCGCTTCTGCGAGCTTCCGCGTAGTGGCGTGACGTCACATGTTTTGAATACGTGAGGGCAACGAGCCGTTGTCGACTACCGTCGTCCACTGTTACTATGATCCCATGGTGGAAGATCCTATACATCTTCTTCAGCACCGGAATTCAAAATTCAATTTCATGCCCTCCTCCTTCCTATTAAAATTCCTGGAGTGTTTCATAATCTCTATGGCCTCTCTGTACAGCTTTTCGTGGTATGCGTTTGTGGCTGTCATTTGAGTCGGGTCAAAATGAATGTGATGGTTTCCTGGCTGCAAAGCATGTTACGCAACGGCTGATCTGCCAGTCTCCCCTCTTCTGCAATTGCCCTTGTGTTCTTCGAGTCGTTTTTTGAGAGTTCTTTTGACTCAAGTACTGACAGCCATAAACAAAAGGCTGTACAGAGAGACCATAGAGACTGTGAAACACCCCAGAAAATTTAATAGGAAGGAGGAAGGCGTGAAATTGAATGAAATTTGGATTCCGGTGCTAAAGAAGATGTGTACGAGTCTTTCACCATGGGACGATAGGAACAGCGGACGACGGTAGTCGACAACGGCCAGTTGCGCTCCCGTTTTCAAAACATGTGACGCCACAACACTGTGTGGAAGCGAAATTTTGCTGTAGCCAGTAGCGAGCCAAGATGTGGATCGGACGTTCAACAAAGTTACGATCATCCTTGCTCTCCGCAAATGGAAACGAAATGTCGGATTCTGAAGTGAAATCCCTTAGATCAAGGCACAACAGCGCGGAACATTTTATTAATTGTGTCAGTTCCGGCTGTGAATGTTTACATTTTACAAAGTTCTTCATCTTCCTCAAAATAACCCCTATCTCCAAACTCTTCCACCCCTCTGATCTGATTACTTTTGTTACTGCTTAAGATTGATATATGTTTTTCACCTAAAATCCCACTTCTTGGTTCAGTAAAAGTTATTTTCATAACCCTCTAATTAAAATTTACTTTTGCTTTAATTATCAAATTCATACCAAGTATCAGACTTCATTCAATTGCTAAATTACTAAGCATCCTCGAGCAAAGCTAACATCATTGATTTTAAATTCTACCAGAACTTGTCTAGTGATTAACTTGCCATTCTTTCCAGTGGTACCTTCATTCTAACACTAGTTACAGGAAATTCAGTAAAATTTTTAGTGTTCTTTATCCTGTCTCTTAACTTTTTTGATATTCCACTAATGGGACTACCGCTGTCCAGAAGATAGTTATCTCTTCAATTATTAACTTGAACAGAAACATATGAGGTTCCAAGTTCATCACATTTTTTATTATTTTCATTTCCAAATAATAAATCTCCCTCAGTTTCTCTAAAGCTTTCTCTAAAGCTCATTCCTTTCTTTTCCTCTGAAACTTCATTATTCTATATAGCCTGCGGACTTTGCAAAACTACGTTATGATTGGATGGCTCCTCATTTGAATCAAATTTTATTTCATTACCAGGGTGCATATTTTGACAAATTTTCCTTACAGTTTTGTGCATTTTATTGCTATTGCCAATATTATCATAATAATTACAAGCTACTTCAATATTTCATCAGTAATTAAACCATTCCTCCTACTTTTATCAGAATAAGTGGACAAAATGTGACTTACATCAACTGGCAAAAGGAAACCATTATTTACATTCTTATTCATCGCAAAATCATCATCTGAACCTGCAATAACACTGCTAACGTCATTCTGCATTGAGCTGTCATCTTTAATATCCACGTAAATCGTTCCATCTAACTCATCACATAGCAGAGCATAATCAATATCATCATTATCATCAGAAAAGTGTCTATCATCTTTATCACAAGATTCATCATTAGATACATCATTATCTTCCACACAATATCATCAGTAGCATCCAAATCATCTTCAGCTACTTCAGTAGTCCTAAAAAATCATCATTAATCAGTACACAAACCATTATTCATAGCATCATCGCCGAAGCATCTCCCTACTTTCTCTTCACTCCCCCCCAAGTACACTTCTCTTTGCCTCCACAAATTCGATCTCAGTACTGACTGTTTCACAAAACACTTCTGCATCAGAATTATTCATTAATCTCACAATACCATACTCATCATAATTCACACTGTTATCGACATTAAGTGCAACTTCACCTCTGTTACTTGATTCATCAATCAAATTTTTCAAAATATCAGTACTATGAAGTACCTCACGTTTTTCGTTCGTCCTTCCTAGAATATGCTCCCTAAATTCTCTACTAAATTCCACTCTAATCATTACATGTGATCTACTAGAATCTCCACTGTGGTTTGTCCTAAAGTTACTGATTTGGTATCTTTAATTCCTTACCTTAAACCGAAAAGCCACCTTTGACCAAGTCTTAGTTTCCTTGACTTCTCCTTCCGTTTTCGAAGTTCCTATTACCATAATTCATTAATTCAAATCATTATGATTTCCCCAAAGCCTATTTGTTTGCTCATGACCTCTCCCTTCATCACTGTGCCTATCATTCCAGTGGTTATCCCACCAGTTAGTATCTCGATAATTGTTTCTGTTATCCCTCCTCCTATCTCTGTCTCCATGATGATAGTTGAACCAACTTCCACTCCTATGAAATTCATTTTCTCCCTGTCTGTCATTTTTCTCCCAAGCCATATCCAATTTATCTATGTATCTCAAAAATTCTTCAACTGAGTCAATTGGTCCATAGTCCAATCCTCACTGAACTTTATATGGTAATTGCCTTTTAAGGGTGTCAATGTGAGACATTTTGCCTAATGGTTGTTTAAGGTATACTAATGTTTTAATCTGTTCTTCATAAAATGGTTCATTCTTCCACTACCATCTTTAAAACAAGGCCTATTTAAAAACTCCAACTTTATTCTAGGTTGCTTAGTTCCTGACCAAAATTTGTTCAATAAACATCTTACAAAGTCTACAAAACTCATATCTGGATTAATAATCTGTTTTGTCCATGATAGGATCCCACTGTCTAAAAAAATTTTACAAATTTGATTCTCAAGTTATCTGACATGTTGGTGGAAAAATTGTCTTTGCATTGACAAGTGAAATCTACCACATGGAATTTATTATCAACTGCAAAAGTCTTGATTTAATATTACTTCAAATGTTATTGTTATTACTAGCTGCAATACTCTCCTCAAGTTCTCCTACTTTTGACTTTACATTTGAAATATTGGTACCAAATGCATCAACATCATTTTTAATGTCAGAAAGGTCGTTATAAAAATTTATGGTTATTTCATCTACTTTCTTGTTTATATTTTGTTTCATTTTTTGCTATTGAATGTAATGTCTTAAAATTTTTATCATTACTTTCAGTTCATGAATTAGTATCATTTTTAACCATTTTGTTCTAACATCCATTCCGTCAATTCTGTTAGTGATTTTGTGATTTTCATTTCTGAAACCTTCTTTTAAACTAATCATATTACTCTCAAGCCTTTCTGTTTTTTCTACTGTTCACCTTACTTAGATTTTAGCTTTCGTTACAGCTTTTTTTCACAACCTGCAAAGCTTCTCCTTTGTTCATATAATAATTTTGTAGTTCATCAAACCTTTCATTGACTTCTTTACTCTGTTTTTCCTTTATTAAATTCGCTAATCTGTCAAACAAACAATTGCTGCTACTATTGTTCATGCTGTCTCTTTCTTCAGAGCAAAGTAAAGGTGTACAGACACTAACCAGTTCGTGATCTATTGCCTCTTCCTCAGACTCTACATTAGCATGAATATCCTCATCATTATTCTGTGCTACTTCTTTCTCCTCCTCCCTTATTTCATTAACATTTTCTGCATTTACATTATCTTAACTAATCAGAAATATCACTCAAAAGAAAGTAAAAAAAAGAAAACATCAATCATAATCAAAATGTTCTTCGCAAAACCTACACTCACTATCACTTTGAAGACAAGTGGAAATAAATGTTGAAATATCTCGTTGCAGCTAACAATGTTGCTGGTGGATCAGTTGTATGATATAGTATTTTCCTGTACTCACAGTTGAATTTCGTGTCATATCATGTCCAAACAGATGTTACTATTTGTTTATTTGTTTATTCTATCCTCTGTCCAAATTTTGTTTCAAATCTTAATCGTCCAAAATATGTCGTCAAAATACACCTGGATTTTCAAAACCATGTTAGCACTCCGATCTGAAATTTACAGTGATCCCAGCTCCTCTAGCAGATGAGAAGTTTCCCATAAAAAGTTCCTTGGGTAGGATCAAATACTTAACCAATATTGTCTGCTTAGAAGAGTTGGTCTTCCTGCAGTTGCTGCAGGAAGCAAGAGTAAATAGAATTCATGGTGTTTAGAAACTCTGATAGAGTGGGTAAGAACACTTACATTAATTCATGCCACATATAGTTTCGAATTTCTTTCTTGTTTATTTCAAGGTGCAGGTGTAGAAAGTTTGCACAGTTTGAACCTTTTAGAACTGATTAGTTGTTTACTAAACTGATCCTCACTGGTGCTGCTTTGATACTTCAAGGAAGACTGGGCATACAACACTGGTTCCACATGGGTCTTATATACACTATGCTACAATGATGTGATTGCTAAAAACAGAAAATTAAGGAATTACAATGAATTTTGACAGATAATAGTACATTAAATAACATTGAATAAATGATAAAACAAAATCACAATAGATTGTATATGAATTTAGTTACAGAGAAATCTCATTCCGAGTGAAAATAGTCAGATATGTAAATATAATAATACATATTACATTTTGGTGGACTATTCGTAAAGTATGGAATTTAAATTCTTCTTAGCATGTTTCCTAGATCTAACAAAAATATACCTCATTTCAGTAAAACAATCGTCTCGAAATTGAGACTGGCAGACAGGATAATGCTTTGTAATTACTTAGTTACACTTGCATTTTAACTGAATTCTGTTCTTTGTTTTTCATTTGTATTATTTTTAAACTGTGTATCATTGATAAGGATTATAAGTGAATTTTCCTAATTTTAATTACTTTCAAATCACCTCTGTTTTAAATATGTTGTCGACAATGCTGGTAGCGCAATTTTAGCAACATTAATAGAATAGAATGGTTTTAAACATTCCTACCAATTACAGTGTCTACACCAGGCATAATGGGTACATTCTGTAGGTCTATTTCATGAACACAGTTCCACAAAATACAGTATTACTGATATTCCCCGTATTTGGCTATGCTTGTTGACGTGCTGTTAGCTTTCAAGTAAATTAATGTGATTGAGAAATTGCTGGTAATAAACTCTTTTAAAGTTGTGGTAAGGACCTAGCTGTTACATTTCATCATGACCCTAGATGACGGACAACTGTGGTCTGGTCAGTGAGTCCCGATTTCAGTTGGTAAGGGTTGATTGTGTGGTTCGAGTGTGACGCAGATCCCACGAAGCCATGGGCTCAGATTGTCAACAAGGCACTGTACAAGCTGGTAGCGGTTCTATAATAGTGCAGACTGTGCTTACATGGAACTGACTGGATCCTTCGGTCCAATTGAATAGATGACTGACTGGAAATGGTTATGTTTGGCTAACTGGAGACCATTCACAGAGATTCATAGATTTCGTGCTGCCAGACATGTCATCAGGCCACAACTATTCGCGATTGGTTTGAAAAACGTTTTGGACGGTTCGAACGAATGATTTGGTCATCCAGATCCCCTGACATGACACCTGTCGAATATCTATGAGTCATAACCAAAAGGACAGTTCGTGAACAAAAACGCGCACCAACAACACTTCCGCAGTTATGGAGGGCTATAGAGGCAGCATGGCTCAGTATTTCTGCAGGGGACTTTCAAAGACTTGTTGAACTCATTCCACGTCGAATTGCTGTACTACGCCGGAAAAAGGAGGTTCGACAAGATATTAGGATGTATCCCATGACTTTTGTCACCTCATTATACATCACTGTAATTTAACTATACACTTCGTAATATAAATATAAACTATAAAATTGAACTATAAACAGTTATGAACTACGATGATGCTGCTGTCAAAGTCCCCTATCAAAGAGCGCAAATGGCGCAGTGCTCTGACGTAAGCTGACTTCCTGCAATGGCGGCATACCGAACCTCTTGGTGTAGAAGGGCTTCTTATACACCTCTAATTAAAAGCATGACCATTAAAATGAGTAAATATTTGCAAGGAAATTGACATCATTTCACGAAAAGCATCTAACATAAATGTCTCTTGTTCTTTGGAATTCATCTGCTTGGAAGGTAACTAAAGCTTGCTTCCTTATAAGTTACAAGATAAGACTATAAGTTATAAGATAAGACTGTAAAATTTTAAAAGCTACATATACGCACTTGTTTCCATCATTGCCCTCGGCAGTGTTGCAGTGTTTTTCCTAAAATTATTTAATAGAAATATAAGGTAACTGAATAAAACTTGAGAGCACTTCGACAAGTGCTGATGGGTCAAAATGTCTCATTTTATTTTACATCGTGGTTTTACTAAAGAAACTGGTTAAATTTTTCTTATCGTTTTTTCTCTGCTGTAACATGTGGTGCAGTATTGTCAGGTAAATCTCAAATCCTCCTTAGTCTGTTTTTCTGTGCTGAGGGCTGAGGATGCCATACACATTGTGTCCTTTTAAATAGCAATCAGCATTTTTTTTTTTTTTTCAAATTGCTGAGAAAATCCAATGGAGTTACTGAACTTGGAGAATTCTTTCTGATGCTTGGCAATTTCTGTCTTATGTAATCCCTTTGTTCGTCCCTGTCAATTAGGTTACGCCTCAAGCAAACAGGCATAGCTGTGGAATGATCTGCATGGAGAGTGAACTTCGTCGAAATATTTTCAGCAGTATTTGAAAAAGGGTTCACGTGTGAAAGTAAGTACAGATTATGAACATTTTTCCTCCTTTCGTGCTAGGTTTTGTTCGGGAATTTTTGTTGTAATACATTTTTCGACTTATTTTCGATCGTCTTATCTCATTTTCGTTTCGGAGACTCTCGATTGCATATAGCTGGGCTCTATGAGGAAATATCTTAAGTAATGGAGTGCGTTCGGTATGTACGTACAGTCTTGGACATAAAACCTGTCTGCCAGCCTTTATAGCCGAGCGGTTCTAGGCGCTTCAGTCTGGAACCGCGCGACCGCTATGGTCGCAGGTTCGAATCCTGCCTCGGGCATGGATGTGTGTTATGTCCTTAGGTTAGTTAGGTATAAGTAGTTCTAAGTTCTAGGGGACTGATGACCTCAGATGTAAGTCCCATAGTGCTCAGAGCCATAAAACCGGTCTGCCGGCTAGCCGCAACAGAGACTTACTCACTCACGTACGGCGCCAATAAAACTGGTCGCCTCTCAGAATTCTAAGTCCGGCCGTTTGCACTATCTACAGCATTGTAGGATCCAGAAGTGTGTGAATCAATTGTTGTCTTCTGTTCGAGCTGTTACAGTGCAGTTGCTCGTGGTCTGTTGGTAAATGTCCTTCCTTTTTTTCTTAAACAGCATTCGGCTGTCTGATGGGATCTCAAAGATGATTTGCTTCACTTTTTAACCCAGCAGTAATGGCAAGTACTTGACGGTCACAGAATTGACAAACTTATTCTGCGTTGTTTCAAAGTTTCAGTTACACTATTTGCAGGAAGAAATTGTTCATCTGCCGATGTTTTCCTTCAACACACTTGGAAATGACTCCAGCTTGGGTCACTAAGGCATCAAGGGCAGAATACCAAAAGTATATGTCCACGAATTTTATTCACATTTCGCTTACTTTCTTTATGGACTAGTGCGTGCTCACTAACGACACTCAGGTACACTGACTGCGAACTAAACCTCGTAAAGAATAACTATCACAGTTACTTTTGTTTTTCTGTCTTAGGCGTACTGAAAACTGAAAAGGTCATTCACCACACGCGATTCAAGCAGTTATACCGTAACCATTATTAGTAGGAAACATGACTTTTGATCAGACAACGACACAGCACTGATTGCAAAATGTGAACGAATAAAGATCCAAATCATGAAAGTCTACTGTGCAAGTAAACCATACACAATGACGGAAGAAGCAGGCTTAAAAAGCCACGGAGAAAATGAACGCAGCGAGTGTGTGCAGTTCTATTTCGATTCTGGCTCTGCTAACATGAAAGGAGTAACAGTTGTCATCATAATGTGGAATATAGAACACAAAACTCTGACAGTAACGTCTAGAATAAGTAATCCTTAAGCATAACTGTCATTCAATCTATAAATACTGAACAAACGACAAGTATCTAGTGGTAACGATTACAATATAACCGCTCCCGTTGCTTTGTTAGTAAAACCGAAAGGTGACTTTGTCGAAGAGCTTTTCGATTTGCCGTATGCGTAAGACAAGGAGGACCTGAAATATTAACGGGTTCACCAAGCTGAGTGTGGTGATGATTTTCTAAGCAGCGTCTCATCGCTGGCGCAGTGTGTTAAGTAACTTAGATGGTTTCGAACGAAGTCTCTAGGCTATGTAAAACTAGACTGAAGTCGTACGAAATGTGCAACATCCTATGACAAATACTCTGGCTTTTCAGATCTATAGTGTTATGCTTTCTGGTAGAAATGCTGTCTGCGATTTGGATCAAGTCTCTCCATTCAACCACATACTTGTGTTGGGTTGTATGGAGATATCTCTCAATGATTACAGCCACTGGTGAATCATATTCATGGCACTCTCATATCACAAAACGAGTCACCTTTTTTGAACCTATGTGCTAAGGACCCCATACAGCAAAACTCCAGTATGGTTTTAGACAGTACCTCTGCATCTCTGTCCCATCTTCCCTGCAGCTTTGTCCATGTGATCGCTCGAACTGAAGTCAGAACTGAGCGGGTGTCAGACAAATGGTTCAAATGGCTCTGAGCACTATGGGACTCAACTTCTGAGGTCATTAGTCCCCTAGAACTTAGAACTAGTTAAACCTAACTAACCTAAGGACATCACACACATCCATGCCCGAGCCAGGATTCGAACCTGCGACCGTAGCGGTCTCGCGGTTCCAGACTGCAGCGCCTAGAACCGCACGGCCACTTCGGCCGGCTGGGTGTCCGACAGCACTGTATCTAAGACTTTCTGCATACCCTGGAGAAACATGGTGAGCTGATTTAATGCGACAGGACCATATCTTGACCACTCGGTGGAAATGAAAACATGCTGTCATAGATCCGTCAACCGTGTACAGTGTGTAAGGCCAGCGCCAAACGAAGTTTTCTCCTGTAACAGGAGGTAGTATGAAAGACAATAAGAGCAGTTACAGTGATGTTTCTTGTTGGGAAAATTAGAGATACTCTACTCATATGAGAACTGGAAGAAAGACGAGGATTTTGCTAGTGCATTGCAGTGCATCTCCAAACTACATACAGGTATTGCTGTCCAAAGGAGATCTTCATCCCTCAGATTACTTTTATGTTTGTAACTCAAACATTCTCTCCATACTCGTAATTTCTTACCATCCAACAAAGAAAAACACGAACTATAAAATCCCCACTAATGTCAACCCATAGACAACTCGATAAGATATTATCGCATCTGTCTCTTCCAATGCACTAAAAACGAATACCGTCTTCTTTCTGACATGGAGCATATGTGGCGATCCTATTAAATACACTGGCATTGGTCCATTGGATCAAATGGCTAGTGACTGAAGTCGCTTGCACAGAACAGTGTAAAGTTTCATCACCCATACTGTAGGACTACCACATCCCACAGATTATCAATCACAATAGAGGGTCCCTTTGTTGTTCTTTCGTAAGCAGTTTGATATGTTGATTTTACTGTGGTAACACATCCAAGCAGTGTATGACTACAGCATTGTACACTGTCATACATTTTGTTTTACCATCTCGACTTTGGTGTCTGTGGCAGGTGCCAACATTAACATGTGCATTTGCAATGGTTTGTGGCATAATGAATAGTCTATTAAATTTCAGGCATGCAACCCCACAAATAAAATTTTGTACACTGAGAGTTGGGCTGTGTATTGTCTGGCCATCCTCAGAGCATGTTGCAAAACTGATGACAAGGTGCCAGGCACTGCCCATATTTGCTCCACTACGGCAGTACACACCTGGGAGTTATAGATGCTGGTTGGCAGCAAAGAGAGACGCTTACCCACGCGCAGTCTGTGGCAAAGGCATACAGACATTTGTTTCCCTTATCGATGTATGTTTGGCGACGATGACACCATGACGATTTCTCTGCAGTTTAATTATCTAAAGAGCCAGATTCCATGCTTTGTCCAAATTAAAACCATTATCTCTGTTTATTAAATTATTTGCTAATCTAATCTCTATGGCTTCCTTGAAGAAAGAATCCCAAAAAGAAGAGGTGGATGTTAGAATGTTCACGTCACTGTAGTCCATGGAATGGCCTATGTCAATAGAACGTTTGGCCACAGCTGACTTGTCTGCCTGTGATAAGCGTGTGTATCTTCGATGTTCTGCACATCTCTCATGAACGGTGCGCATGGAATCTGATACACATCCGCCTTACGAAGCAATAAATCGTCCTCAGAGCTGAGTAAAACTGCAATCACTGTGGGAGTTCGGAAGATCACCTTAACACAGTGTTGCTTGAGAATACGGCCTGTCTTCAAGGAAATAACACCCACATAGGGCAAAAATGCACTTCATCTGAAGGAATTACTATCTTATTCCCCATCACGTACCTGCATTCTAGGTTTTACATCGAATGCTCTACGAATTTGTTGTGGAGAAAATTCATTTACTTTAAAAATGCTCATTAGGTACGTGCTCTTCTTGCAAATTATCTTTGTCGGATATACAATGCACCCTATGCACTATGGTCTTAAGGACACCTGTGGTCTGTGAATGGTGATGGCAGCTACTTGCATGTAGATAGATTTGTATGTATAGGTTTACGATATACACAATGTCCTAATGTGCCATCAACTTTACGGCGAACGACAACATCGAAAAGGGGAGACAGCTGTCTTTTTCTATTTCCATAGTAAATTTGCTACTAGCATGGATAAAATTCAAATGTTCAATAAATGGGCCATCTTGTTCTATTTCCATAATAAATTTGATACTAGCATGAGTAGAATTCAAATGCCCAAGAAGTGTGTAAACTATGCTGCTTCCCCAATGCACAGAGTGGTTGAAATAAAAGGCAGAGGCGATGTTTGGCCGCAGCTCGTGGTCTAGTGGCTAGCATTGCTGCCTCTGGTTCATGGGGTCCCAGGTTCGATTCCCAGGTGGGTGAGGATTTTCACTGCCAAGCGACTGGGTGTTTGTTTTGTCCTCTTAATTTCATCATCATTCAGCAAAATGGCGAGACTGGACAGTGACAAGTTCGAGACGTTGTACAGGTACTGATATCCAGTCAGTTGAGTGCCTCACAAACCAAATATCATCAACATCAGATGTGGTGTTTCTTATTGACAAAAATGTGGAAGACATTGCAACATATGGAAACTGCAAGAGTTTGTGGCATTGTGGAGCGTTTCCAAACAGCTGCCTAAAAGTGGTGACCTCCACGTTTAATCTCATCTTTCGGAGTGGCAGGGTAGCAGATGCCTAAGTTTTCCATTTCGAAGACATCAAGAACATTGATTCCTTATATTACAGCCAAGTACACAGATACTGTTTCAGTGCTGCCCATTCCTGGGAGGTGATGCTCCCACCGAGAGTCTCTCCATCTGATAGAAGTAGTGTCAGTCAATCATTATGAGGTAACCAACAGGGTACCAGTGGACGTTTGGGATGGAGAAGACACCATTGATATGGGACAATGTACTGTAATAAGCACCACGGTTGATAGTGCAATCAATTTTAGCAATTTCAACGCTGATCGGGGACGCAGCAGCATGCTTGTGAATTTCTGTATCATCGCTAAACCAAGCCTCTACTACTTTGCATGTACCATAAATTAGATTGCGAATGTAGATAGATGACTGTGCAGTATGTCCATTCGCAGTTAATTCTCGAGTATATACCCCAAAGCACACCACACAGCGTCCTATACCGATGCAGTTTGGTTATGTAAATATTTCTAGCACTTCGATCATAGTGCGTAATTTACAATTACGATTGCCCATCTTTCCGTATATGGATGGGAGTCACAGAGTGTTCTCTCATTCTTGCGATGAAGTTAGAAATTGAAGGATCACCCCGCATTGTCATTGGCCAACCCTCCCTACAACAATGGCGCCGATTTATTTCGCAGCTGACCAGATGTAGGAGGGTACTACACCCACTACATTCCATGTCTCATGGTGGAACAGAGTGAGGCGAGTCCATAACTGCTGTTTAGCGAAAATTGTTCTGCATCAATCCTACTCACGGCAATCATCCAGGTGCACAAGATCTCTCCAGATTCGTGCTTGTTGACGATGTTACCACTCCTTATGTGTGTATAGTAGATAGCGCTATGATACTACAACAGATGTTTAAGAAGAAATGTACGGTTTATGCACAGTGCTCTAGATGGACAGCGTCTGAAGAATTTTACTTAAATGGATGGCTCCCAATGGTCTGTCCATCTTTGGACATAGAACACATCTCCAGATGTAACGTGTGGTGGTTGCACATTCGAACCCTATCCTGGACTTAACGTATTGTGGATCCGCCACTGAACATCACTCCAGATATAACATGTGGCAGATCACCTTCAAACGTTGTCAGAGTCATTGCGTATTTTGGATCCACATCTGAACATCGCTCTAGATACAATGCATAGCGAATCCATACACAAGCACTAATTCAGTGCTATTATGAGTCATGGGAGCCATCATCGATACATGCACAGACACAGGCATACAGAAAACCGAGCAAATGCACTGGAACTGTACAATATGTGGTTGGAGGTGACTGGATGCATTCGAGTACAGTGCCATATTATATTATCCGACCAGAACAATAGTGCATTTGCGCAAGGTGCTGACAACTATACTACAGAATGAGATTTTCACTCTGCAGCGGAGTGTGCGCTGATATGAAACTTCCTGGCAGATTAAAACTGTGTGCCCGGCCGACACTCGAACTCGGGACCTTTGCCTTTCGCGGACAAGTGCTCTACCATCTGAGCTACCGAAGCACGACTCACGCCCGGTACTCACAGCTTCACTTCTGCCAGTATCTCGTCTCCTACCATCCAAACTTTACAGAAGCTCTCCTGCGAAACTTGCAGAACTAGCACTCCTGAAAGAAAGGATACTGTGGAGACATGGCTTAGCCACAGCCTGGGGGATGTTTCCAGAATGAGATTTTCACTCTGCAGTGGAGTGTGCGCTGATATGAAACTTCCTGGCAGATTAAAACTGTGTGCCCGACCGAGACTCGAACTCGGGACCTTTGCCTTTCGCGGGCAAGTGCTCTACCATCTGAGCTACCGAAGCACGACTCACGCCCGGTACTCACAGCTTCACTTCTGCCAGTATCTCGTCTCCTACCTTCCAAACTTTACAGAAGCTCTCCTGCGAAAGGCAAAGGTCCCGAGTTCGAGTCTCGGTCGGGCACACAGTTTTAATCTGCCAGGAAGTTTCTTAACTATACTACATTTACAAATAATTTCAGAATTTTAAAACAGAAGTGATGTCGTGATTGCATGGGCATAAGTGGCATAAAATTGATAAAATTAGGAAAATTGATGGAAAATATGTATAAATTGAGGGAAAATACGCCAAAATGCGGGGATATTGAGCATGAATGACGGAGTACTTGAATGTCCTCTGCTTGGTGCAGGAAAATTCTTGTACAGGCGAACCAGTATGTGCCATCAAGAAGCATGCGAGAAAAAGTTGACATGGAAGCACCAGAAACCAGGGAAACAGTCATTTTTCGTCGACAGCGATAAGATGGCTGGAGAAAAATCTTTAACGAGGATGACCACCAAATGCAGGGAAATAAAATATGTCGGATCAGAGGACCAGGTGTGACCCAAAAGTTATCGGGAACCACCTTATAGATTTTTATAAAGTGTCCTTATCTAAAGAGCATTGTATTACCAGCTGTGGGACTGCAATATACAACTACAGAATGGATCACGTATTTGACCCTATGCAGGACTGTGTAGGTGTTAAACCATAACAAACAGTATTTAGAGTATTTCTCTGTACTCTCCACCAATCACAACCATGAGGTGTCAGCTAATAAATTCCTTGCAGAACAGTTGCTCTATGATTTTTCAACAACATCCTACTGTATGTGTATTTAGGTAATAGAGATACATGCAAGTTGACTGCTGTCTTTGATGCTTTCCTGCAAAAGAGAACCATCTGCCTTTAAATTCATTAAAGGACGACAGAAAGTAGATGGACTCATCGATTGAGAGGGAATGTAATAAGGCATGGTTTAATGGTAGGCTGGTGATGCATTCTAGAGAGAGGGAGATGTTGCTGCAGGTCGTTTACAAATTTTTTTTACAGTGTTCCCTCAGGGTGCATCAGATATGTGGTACAACTTGTGACTGACTTGTATACAACTACATGTTCTGTGTGCGTCTTAGAGCGCTATCTACCTGCAGTTGTTATCAGCAAATGTCTCCATACCATAGTCAGCAAAGAGCTTCCAATACACATGTGATGAATCACGTCCATTGATGGAAACCCTGTTTCATCATCCTCCTCTAGATGAACTAAGATGTATGCGAAGTACTCCATTTCTCTGCCACCATCTTCAGTATTATAACTGCAGGATTCTATGTTTGTGAGTTACTGCAAACCCTATGTGTATATTTGCTTGACAGTTGTCCTGTTTATGGAGTTAGTGTTGCATGGCATGTGATTTCACAAGTCAAACACCACTGCTTTGCGTCTGTTTGTTTCATTGTAAAAGGCATTTTCCGTTGGTGAAGATCATTTTACAGCATTGATGTGACCATAGCATAATTTCTGAACTTTAGTTGGACAGTGGGCACTATATAATTCTGGAAAACTATGTTTTGCAATTATCACAGAGAATCTATATTCTTCTTTGGTGTAGAAGGAAGTAGTTTCATCATCTTAAAGTTTGTCACCATAGTGAGTGGAATAGAAAACTTGCAGGTTGGATGTATGCCAGATGTTGGACATACATGTCCTGCATTAGAGTATGAAAAGCGTTGCACTCCACATGTGTAATATTTCAGAAACTACATGGCTTTAACATTATAGCCCGTTTAGGTGTAGAACCGTTTAGCCTTAGGATTGTGCGTGTTTATCTTCTACAAACATTTCTCTCTTGCCGGTACTTTCTTGGTACTGACCCAGGCTCTAGAACACTATTTCAGAATTGATATAACAGTTGGTTTACCCAAAATACTTCAAACATTATCCATCTGGAGCTCCATCATGCATAACCACACATTCCTTCTTAATCATCTGTTATATCATCATAACACTCCCATATCTTCTATACACAGGTAAGGGGTGCTAACCTCCTTGACAAGCGCGCATCTGGAGAGATCTTGTGTAGCTGGATGACTGCCGTGAGAAGGATTGGTGCAGAACAATTTTCATTGAACAGCAGTTATGGACTCGCCTAACTCTATTCCTCCACGAGACATGGAATGTAGTGTGTATAGTACCCTCCTACTTGTGGTCAGCTGGAAAGTAAATCGACGACAGTGTAGTAAGGAGGGTCAGCCAAAGACAATGCGTGGTGATCTTTCAATCTCCTACATTATCCTAAGACTGCGGGAATACTCTGTGACTCCCATCCACACAGGAAAAGCTGGGCAATTGTAATCGTAAATTACACATTACAATCGAAGTGCTGGAAAAATGTAGATAACCAAGCTGCACTGACATAGGACCATGTGCGATATACTTTGGTGTACATGTTCGAGAATTATTAATGAATGGATGTACTGCACAATCATCTATCTACATTCACAGTCTAGCATAGGAACATGCAAAATAGTGTAGAGTTGGTTGAGTGATGATATAGAAATTGGGAATCGCACTGCTGTGTCACTGGTTGGCATTGAAATTACGGAAAAACGGGTAAAATTGATAAAATTGATTGCATTATCAACTGTGGGGCTTATTACAGTACATTGTCCCATATCAAAGGTGTCTTTTCCATCTCAACCATCTACTGGTATGCTGTTGATTACCACATAATGATTGACTGACACCACTTCTTTCAGATGGAGAGTGTTCTAGTGGGAGCAACATCTTCCAGGGATGGGCAGCACGAAAACAGTGATCGTGTACATGGTTGCAATATAAGGAATCAACACTCTTGGTCTCTTCAGAAAGGAGCATCTAGGCATCTGCTCTCTATGGAAGATGAGATTAAATATAGAGCTTATCACCTTCGGGCAGCTGTTTGGAAACACTACACAATGCCGTACCTCTTACAGTTTGCATATGTTGCGATGTCTTCCACATTTTTGTCAATAAGGAAAACCTCCTATGTCTTTTATTTCAACCATCCGGTATGTTGTGGGAGCAGCAAAGTTTACACCATGTGATATTCAGCCATCTGTGAGAACCAATCGATCGAAACATGTTAATGTCAGTTTAGTATCTGATGCAGACCTCGAAGTCATGGCGGAAAAACAAAGTAAATGATGGTGTACAAAGCTGCAGTCATACACTGCTTGGATATGTTGCAGCAATAAAACCAATATATCAAACTGCTTATGAAAGAACAACACAGGGGGCCTCTCTTGCGATTGATAGTGTGTGAGATATGGTCCTTCTACAGTACAGGTGCCGAAAGCTTGCACTGGTCTGTGCAAACGAATTTCGTCACATATGCTCCATGACAGCAAGCAAGGCGGTATTTGTTTTCAATACATCGGAAGACACCGATGTGGTAATATCTTACGGAGTTCTCTGCTGGGTGACATTAGTGGAGGTTTTATAGTTCATGTTTTTCTGTGTTGGATGGTAAAAAATTACGAGGATAGAGAGAATGTTTGAGTTACAGATGTAAAAGTAGCCGGAGGGATGAGATCTCCTTTGGACAGCAATACCTGTATGTAATTTGGAGATGCACCGCAATGGTCTAGCAAAATCCTCGTCTTTCTTCCATTTCCCATATGATTTCTAATTTTCCCAATAAGGAACATCACTGTAACTGCTCTTATTGTCGTTTCTACTACCTCGTGTTACAGGAGAAAACTTCGTTTGGCGCTGGCCTTACACACTGTACACGGTTGGTGGATCTATGACAACATGTTCTCATTTCCACTGAGTGGTCAAGACGTGGTCCTGTAGCATTAAATTAGCTCACTCTGTTTCTCCAGGGGATGCAGAATGTCTTAGATACAGTGCTCTCCGACATCCGCTCTGTTATGACTTCAGTTCGGGCGATCACATGGACAAAGCTGCAGGGAAGGTGGGGCAGAGTCTGAGGAATATTTTCAAGATGCAGAGGTACTGTCTGAAATCACACTAGAGTTTTGCTGTATGGGGTCCTTCGCAGATAGGTTCGAAAAAGGTGACTCGTTTCGTGATATGAGAGCGCCGTGAATATGATTCACCAGTGGCTGTAATCATTGAGAGATATCACCATACTATCCAACACAAGTATGTGTTTGAATGGAGAGCCTTGGTGCCAAATCGGAGACAGCATTTCTACCAGAAAGCATAACACTGTAGATCTGAAAAGCCAGAGTATTGGTCATAGGATGTTGCACAGTTCTTATGCATTGAATCTAGCTTTGCATTTTTTAAGTGATTCCTTACAAAACACACCATCTACTGTATGTCATCATTCTGTCAACCAGGATACTCCCTTGCCTATAACACTGTGGACATATCGTAGAACCTCTGCTACACTGTCTACATGGTATCGATATAGCGTGCGTCACAAATAGGTTTGTCTTCCTAAGATACACTGGTATCACTCGCCAGAAAAAACAAACGAGGCATGCCCATCAATTGTGGATTTTACGCTCAATATTGTTTGTTGCCACAAGCATTCAGTTACTGGCGAAATATTATGCTTACTAGGAGATGTGTGATAGATTCGCTGTGATCAGCAGTCTTAGAAAGTTAGTGTTGCGGTGTAAAGTTACTATGGTCATTGTTCTGACATGTGGAAAAAAAATGACTATGTCTAGGCATAAGGGAGGTATGGGTCTGGCGTGGGATATTGCGATTTCAACACACCAATATAATGTGTATGAAGGATTTTATGTTGGGAAATTATGTTCAATCATAAGAGGGATATATAAATTGAAAGTTCCAGAGCCATAGCCATCAGGAGGAGGCTGCAATTGTAATATTTAATTGCAGTTACAGTGATAAATATGTGGCTGGTTTCCTAAGATGAAACTGTCAGGCATTTGGTGCACATGCCTGAGATAGCCTGTGGTCAGAATGAAATGGCCTTTCCAGTGTAAGGCTCTCGCAAGTGGCAGGTACAAAGAAAAGTTCTGGCTGGCCCACTAGTCGGTTCTTGCCTGCAGCTGCAAAGCAAGTCCTGGTAGTGTCGCCCTCTGGATAGCTGAGTAGCGAACTAATACTCAGTACACGTTAGGCATGCAGTGTGTTGCATGTATTCTCTGTGGAAATTTGAGCAATTCAGTATCCTTCTCTGCCAAGTGTTGGCCCTGGTTGTATTGATAGCATCTGAATTCCTACCACTCCAGTATTCCTGGATGTTATCCGTGGGTGGAGGTGGTGCGCTCATTCACGACTGCAGCTGCTGTTGCGACGGCAGTTTCCTCCGACTTCTGAGCTTTGATGCTTGCAGTGTATTAGAGCCTTGGCGCTGCATGTGGACATCAGGATATGTGTGTGCAGCATGTGCGAGTGTTCCAGCGTTCTCCAACATCTAGCGATGACAACTGCTGGTACGGATTGGATCGTGGTTTAAGTGTGTTGTGTTTAGTGCTCCTCAATACATTGCAGTGGCCCCTGTCTTGCAGTGATATTCATGTCGTTACTATCCCATCACATGATAGTTCCTTCCTCTTTCTCCTCCTTTTCCTCCTCCTCCTCCTCCCCCTCCAGCTCATTCTTCGTCCTGGTGTAGATGAGAGAACCAACTTAGAGGTTATATATTGCTTTAAAAAACCAAATCGCAACATCAAATTCCTTACTGATCAGTTCATTGTTTCCAAAAGTGGTAGTTTTAAGCACACACACCAGTCCAAACCCTCTGAAGACTGTTTAAGGACATAGCATACAACAGAGCTGAAATTTGAAATTTTCAGCTACCTCCAGTGTAATGGACTTCATACCAAATGACCTAACTGTGCCAGTATTCACCGAGGGGAGGTAAGGGGGGAAACATTCAGTTGTGTTGGAAACCGGGTGGTTGCAGGATTGAATCCCACCAAATATTCCAGTCCTAGTATCCACCAATAGGAAGCAATGGAAAGCCATTCCAGACAAAGGGTATCGATTTAATTAATTAGTCAATCACTGATAGAGTGAGGGAATACTTCCAGCACGTCCACAACTGGGGGTTTATCAGGTAAATGAAGCTTTGTTTGTGTTTCAGTCTGACCATGATCGATGGGGCATGCAGATGCAGCAGTGGTAACGCAATAGAAGGTGGCAACTTGAGGGAGAAAGATAGTGTGTGTTTCGGTAGGAATTTTTCAGGTATATGATGTCAAAGGGTTGTTGCCACCTGGAGCTTTTGTTCAGGGGATTAGGGTGACATCCAGTCTGTGCACCACACGAGGCAGCTGGCATATGGTGTACCCCACAGCTATCGCGTGGCCCCAAGAGGGTGTAACGTGAGAATACACGAAACGGCCGGTGCATGTTGTGATAGGTTTGGGTGTGCAAATTGCCCCACAGATGGTGTGAAAGATTTTTAACACTGTAATTACTTGCTATGAGTTTTGTTGATGGTATTCCTTGCACGATCTGGAAAAGAAGAGCGAACGATTTAATTACTTCTTTTTTATATACACTCCTGGAAATGGAAAAAAGAACACATTGACACCGGTGTGTCAGACCCACCATACTTGCTCCGGACACTGCGAGAGGGCTGTACAAGCAATGATCACACGCACGGCACAGCGGACACACCAGGAACCGCGGTGTTGGCCGTCGAATGGCGACAGCTGCGCAGTATTTGTGCACCGCCGCCGTCAGTGTCATCCAGTTTGCCGTGGCATACGGAGCTCCATCGCAGTCTTTAACACTGGTAGCATGCCGCGACAGCGTGGACGTGAACCGTATGTGCAGTTGACGGACTATGAGCGAGGGCGTATAGTGGGCATGCGGGAGGCCGGGTGGACGTACCGCCGAATTGCTCAACACGTGGGGCGTGAGGTCTCCACAGTACATCGATGTTGTCGCCAGTGGTCGGCGGAAGGTGCACGTGCCCGTCGACCTGGGACTGGACGGCAGCGACGCACGGATGCACGCCAAGACCGTAGGATCCTACGCAGTGCCGTAGGGGACCGCACCGCCACTTCCCAGCAAATTAGGGACACTGTTGCTTCTGGGGTATCGGCGAGGACCATTCGCAACCGTCTCCATGAAGCTGGGCTACGGTCCCGCACACCGTTAGGCCGTCTTCCGCTCACGCCCCAACATCGTGCAGCCCGCCTCCAGTGGTGTCGCGACAGGCGTGAATGGAGGGACGAATGGAGACGTGTCGTCTTCAGCGATGAGAGTCGCTTCTGCCTTGGTGCCAATGATGGTCGTATGCGTGTTTGGCGCCGTGCAGGTGAGCGCCACAATCAGGACTGCATACGACCGAGGCACACAGGGCCAACACCCGGCATCATGGTGTGGGAAGCGATCTCCTACACTGGCCGTACACCACTGGTGATCGTCGAGGAGACACTGAATAGTGCACGGTACATCCAAACCGTCATCGAACCCATCGTTCTACCATTCCTAGACCGGCAAGGGAACTTGCTGTTCCAACAGGACAATGCACGTCCGCATGTATCCCGTGCAACCCAACGTGCTCTAGAAGGTGTAAGTCAACTACCCTGGCCAGCAAGATCTCCGGATCTGTCCTCCATTGAGCATGTTTGGGACTGGATGAAGCGTCGTCTCACGCGGTCTGCACGTCCAGGACGAACGCTGGTCCAACTGAGGCGCCAGGTGGAAATGGCATGACAAGCCGTTTCACAGGACTACATCCAGCATCTCTACGATCGTCTCCATGGGAGAATAGCAGCCTGCATTGCTGCGAAAGGTGGATATACACTGTACTAGTGCCGACATTGTGCATGCTCTGTTGCCTGTGTCTATGTGCCTGTGGTTCTGTCAGTGTGATCATGTGATGTATCTGACCCCAGGAATGTGTCAATAAAGTTTCCCCTTCCTGGGACAATGAATTCACAGTGTTCTTATTTCAGTTTCCAGGAGTGTATATTTTACAAGACCTGCACCTTCCCCAACAACAGAGAATAATGAGCAAGAGAGATCCAACCTCCTGTTAATTGAATTTTATAAATAAACAATATAATGTTTGCTATATAATTGCATTTTCTGTCGTGAGACCCTTCCTCTCCAGCACAGAGCCGCCAATTTCCAGGTGGGGGTGGGATGGGAGGGCTGGGGTATTTCCCCATGGGGGAAGGGTTAATTATTTTATCGATTTAATTACTTATTCAATCAAACTGATAGAATGGAAGGGGCTATTCTAATAACTCAGGGCTGAAAATGTAGTTGTACCAGCGAGGGGGATGGGGAGGGTTGGAGGTTTCTAGAGCGGGAGAGGGAGAGGGGGTGGGGTTTTCTGAGAAGAACAGATTATCGCCAGGGGGTCATAAATCGATCCCAGGGGGCTATTATTCAGTTAGCAGAACAACAGGTCAAGGGAAGGGAAAGGGTCATAAATCAATCATATTTGCCCTTCAATGTAAGCAACCCACACTAACAAAATGTGTTAGAACGTTGAGGAAAGTATGAGTCCTTGGAGAGCACTGATGGTGATCATTCCAAAAAAGAGTATGAATGGCATGAAAGTGTATTGGTTTTGTAGGGATTACATATATCTCAACAGTCGCTCGGTTACAGCCACTTATTCAGTCCCAGTTATAATGAAAATGTTTGGTAATTTGGTTTAGTGCAGGTACTTTTCCACCATGGATCTGCAAAGTGGCTATTATCAGTTAGAAGTAACACAGGAAGACCGCCAAAAGTGATATTTACAATTCCTTTGGAACACTACCAATATCATTATGTGCTATTTAGGCTAAAGAATGCACCAGCCGCAATTCATTGTCTTTTATAAAGAGTTTTATAAAGGTTAAAACCAAGACATTGTATGGTACACGTAGATGATATAATTCTGTTTGCAAAGGATTAGGAAGAACAGCAGCTAAGGGAAGTCTAGTGAAGTTCCTCTTCATGCTACAAGAAATACAATGTTTAGGACATGTGATTATCTGTGATAGAGTCTGAACGGCCAATAAATTAATGTTGGTTTAACTTGAGAGAACTGCAGATCTTACTTATATTAAATGTAGCAAATTTAAATGCTGGCAGATCACTCATCTGTGGTTGTGCTGTAGTGAAGATTAATAGAAGTCAAAGTCCTCTCCTTTACCTTCTTCCTGTGTATCCATAATCTGGTCTTCCTCTGCCACTTCAAATCTTTTCGAAGGTTGCCAGTGCTTCTCAAAGTCTCTGGAATCTCACTATCATCCTTGTTTACGCCTTCAGCCTTCTCTGCCCAGTCATTCATGGTGAAGCTCTTTCGCATAACGTCGTGAAATTGTTCCTGTTCTGTTCAACGTTATCGTCATTATTGTTTGTAGAGTTCTTTCGAGCAGCCTCTTGAACTTTTCTCAGTTATTTTGACTGCACTATCCTCACACTATTTTATTGCAGATAGCTGCTTTTGTTGTCCAGAAGTTTCTGATGACTACATTTTATTTTTTCATTTATTTGGTTTGCCTTTTCGCCCAGTGGGATAATCTTCATTTTGTGTTCTTTCTTGGGCGTTTTTCATAGTTTTGAGTGTTATCTGTATCCAAATTTTCATGTTGGATTCATGGTGACATCTATTCCTCAGTTATTGCTCTTTTCGAGTTCAGTTTGTTTAAGCAAGTTTGTTCTGTTGGTGGAGTCTGAGCTTTCCCTATTACCTTCTCTCAACTGACAGCTCGCCCTTTCTATCTGGAATTTCCATGGGAGTCTCAGTTTGGTTCTGAATGATGTTTTCAGGACTGAGGTCATTCAGCCACACACCACAGCTACAGAGGTATCAGGCAAAGTTGTCATCTTTTGAGGCTCACTGCATCACCATTAGCATCTGTACAACTCGTCTCTCTATGCAGTCTGAACGAATATGATCTGTCGAAATGCAGTTCACACAAGATCTTGGTTGGCCATCACAAATGAGTATTCCTCAACACCAAAAGCATTAATATACACTAAAGTGCCAAAGAAACTGGTATAGGCATGCATATTCAAATACGGATATGCAAACAGGCCGAATACGGCTCTGCGGTCGGCAACACCTATATAAAGACAACAAGTGTCTGGTTCAGAAATGGTTCAAATGGCTCTGAGCACTATGGGACTTAACTTCTGAGGTCATCAGTCCCCTAGAACTTAGAACTACTTAAACCTAACCTAACTTAAGGACATCACACACATCCATGCCCGAGGCAGGATTCGAACCTGCGACCGTAGTGCAAACAAGTGTCTGGTGCAGTTGTCAGATCGGTTACCGCTGCTACAGTGGCATCTCCGAGGTAGCGGTGGCGTGGGGATATTCCCGTACGACCATTTCATGAGTGTACGATCAATATCAGGAATCCGGTAGAACATCGAATCTCCGACATCGCTGTAGCCGGAAAAAGATCCTGCAAGAACTGGACCAACGACGACTGAAAAGGATCGTTCAACGTGACAGAAGTGCAACCCTTCCGCAATTACTGCAGATTTCAATGCTGTGTCGGCAACAAATGTCAGCGTGCAAACTATTCAATGACACATCATCGATATGGGCTTTCGGAGCCGAAGGCCCACTCGTTTACCATTGATGACTGCAGACACAAAGCTTTACGCCTCGCCTGGGCTCGTCATCAAATGGTTCAAATGGCTCTGAGCACTATGGGACTTAACTTCTGAGGTCATCAGTCCCCTAGAACTTAGAACTACTTAAACCCAACTAACGTAAGGACATCACACACATCCAGGGCCTAGGCAGGATTCGAACCTGTGACCGTAGTGGTCGCGCGGTTCCAGACTGTAGCGCCTAGAACCGCTCGGCCACGCTGGCCGGCCGGCTCGTCATCACCGATATTGGACTGCTGATGACTGGAAACATGTTGCCCCGTCGGACAAGCCTCCTTTCAAATTGTATTGATCGGTTGGACGTGTACAGGTATGGACGCTGCATGTCAGCAGCGGACTGTTCAAGCTGGTGGAAGCTTTCTAAAGCTGTGGGGTGCGTGCAGTTGGAGTGATATAGAACCCCATATACTTCTAGATACGACTCTGAAGGTGACATGTACGTAAGCATCCCATCTGATCACCTGCCTCCATTCATGTCAATTGTGCTTTCCGACGGACTTCAGCAATTCCACAGGACAGTGCGACACCTCACATGTCCAGAATTGCTACAGAGTGGCCCCAGGAACACTCTTCTGAGCTTAAACACTTCTGCTGGTCACCAAACTCCCCAGATATTAACGTTATTGAGCATATCTGGGATGCCTTGTAACGTGCTGTTCAGAAGAGATTCCCACCCCCTCGATTTACGGGCAGCCCTGCAGAATTCTTGATGTCAGTTCCCTCCAGCACTACTTCAGACATAAGTCGACTCCATGCCACGTCATGTTGCGACACTTCTGTGTGCTTGCAGGAGTCCTACACGAAATTAGGCAGGTGTACCAGTTTATTCGGCTCTTCAGTGTATGACGGTATATGAACGCCTACTTTCAGTTGCCTGACGACATGCAAATTGGAAATTTATGGGCATCCGAATTATAGAAGTCTGGTCTCAGACTCCTACACTCGTCAGGAGATAGCCAAGCAGGATGTTGTGGTCTGGATCAGCTACAATCGACAGCGTCAAGAAACATCACTGACAATAACGCATTTATTAATCAATAATACAGGACTGTCTTCCGAAGTGCCACACCACAGATGGGCCGGCAAAGCAGTGGCCTCGTCAGCAGGAGACGGCTGGTATGTGCTCGACTTGCAGTTTCGCTAGAGGCAGGTGGAGGCTGGTACATTACGCGGTGACCGTCAACAAATGGTTGCCAGCAGCCTCCAGTTCTACATATTGATCTCCAAACTGCTCTCATTGACGTCAAAGATTTGCACTCAAGGAACCACATCCCCTGGTCCACCTGAAGTGCTCGCTGGCTCGCAGGGGTCGACCCTCAGTCCCCGTTTAGGAGACAGGAGTCGGCCGCATTGGTGTTGGCCTCAGGAACTGGATGAACAGCAGCAGTGGCCCTTCTTCTTGAAGGCGGATGACGGATAGCATCCAGGTCATGCAAGTAAAACCTCCAGCAGGCCTACAGGTTGATGGCGGCCTCCATCAGCCTCTTCCCGGAAGTCGGCAGTATAGCTGCCAGCACCAGCCAGTTAGACACTGGCTCTATAGACGATCTAAGACAGATAGGCGTTCTGAGGGTCCACCTCCATGGCCTTCTCTCTCATTAGATTACTGCAACTGACGCAATGGCTAAGACTACATACTGGTCAGTTGGCAATCAGCACTCAGTAATCCCACATTTGTAAAGAAGGTTGGGGTATTTATGTTGGCGCTTCCAGTGCGCTGTGCGGCGGTGGGGGACGCTATGACAACATGTGTCCCGATTTTCCCTCATTGGGCCAGCCGAAGTGGCCGTGCGGTTAAAGGCGCTGCAGTCTGGAACCGCAAGACCGCTACGGTCGCAGGTTCGAATCCTGCCTCGGGCATGGATGTTTGTGATGTCCTTAGGTTAGTTAGGTTTAACTGGTTCTAAGTTCTAGGGGACTAATGACCTCAGCAGTTGAGTCCCATAGTGCTCAGAGCCATTTGAACCATTTCCCTCATTGTCAGTTCTCCTAGTGGCTTCAGACTTTCGCAGTTTCACCTTTCAGAGGCTCAGCACCTGAATACCTGTTATTGTTTTGTACCTAGGACACATTAAGACATTCCTTGTCATTAGTATGACAGTATCTCTCGGCTTCCATGGTGTCTTTATGCTTCACTTGCAGACTTGAGCGATTGGTCGTTCTCCTATGCTGTAACATCTTCCGTGTCTGCCATGACTCTACCAGCAATCCCCCCTCCCAGCTAGTAGTCTAGCGGACGAATTTTTAGTGTCCATCAGGGGTACTATCCTGATGCATAACAGACCATTTTTCGGCGAAGTTATTTAGAACTTCCTCAAAAAACTCAATAACTAGATTTATCTGCTCTGCAGAAATTCCAAAACGTAACTAAAAAATCCCAATAGTTCTGATTCCGAGTCCGATACACCACTGTTTGTGTGAAAATTACAACACGAAGATATCAGACATTAACGGATGGAGATGGACAGCAATAATGTTCACATACTCTATAGCTGGAAAGAGACAAGTGATTACAATGAAATTTATTTCACAGAGTCTCTACATGACAATACAAATTATTAGAATTATAGAACCATACATGCAATTTGACTGTCATAATTCAGTATAATGCGAAAGTGCCACATGGTACCTGTGGATGTCATGGTATAAAATCAAAGATGGCCTGGGTATACTATTGGGAACACACTGCCACTGACAAAACCTAAGTTGGTTTTTGGGGTTATAGGGCACCAGATCCTATACAAGGGTCACGTAATTAATGTAAATTATGGGCGTGGAACTGGTGGCCAAAAAACCTCCAAATATGTTCCACTGGATTCACATCAGGCGGATATGGTGACCAAGACATCAATTTGAGTTCACTGGTATGCTCCTCACATCGCAGTAGCACGATTCTGGACTGTGACACGGATAGAAGATGCCGCTGCAGTCAGGGAAGGTATCAAGCATTAACAGATGCAGTTGTTGTTGTAGTCTACAGTCCAGAGACTGGTTTGATGCATCTCTCCATGCTACTCTATTCTGTGTGAGCTTCTTCATCTCCGAGTAACTACTGCAACCTATATGGTTCTGAATCGGATTAGTGTATTCATCTCTTGGCCTCCCTCTACGATTTTTACCCTCCATGCTTCCCTCTAATACTAAATTGGTGATCCCTTGATGCCTCAGAACGTGTCCTACCAACCGATCCCTTCTTCTGGTCAAGATGTGCCACAAACTTCTCTTCTCCCCAATCCTATTCAATACTTCCTCATTAGTTACGTGATCTACCCATCTAATCTTCAGCATTCTTCTGTAGCACCACATTTCAAAAGATTCTATTCTCTTCTTGTCTAAACTATTTATCGTCCATGTTTCACTTCCACACATGACTACACTCCATACAAATACTTCCAGAAAAGACTTCCTGACACTTTAATCTATACTCGATGTTAACAAATTTCTGCTCTTCAGAAACGCTTTCCTTGCCATTGCCAGTCTACATTTTGTATTCTCTCTACTCCAACCATCATCAGTTATTTTTCTCACCAAATAGCAAACTTCATATACAACTTTAAGTGTCTCATTTGCTAATCTAATTCCCTCAGCATCACCTGATTTAATTCGACTACATTCCGTTATCCTCGTTTTGCTTTTGTTGATGTTTATCTTATATCCTTCTTTCAAGACATTTTCCATTCCGTTCAAATGCTCTTCCAGGTCCTTTGCTGTTTCTGACAGAATTACAATGTCATCGGCAAACCTCAATGTTTTTATTACTTCTCCATGGATTTTAATACCTACTCTAAATTTTTCTTTTGTTTCTTTTACTGCTTGTTCAGTATACAGATTGAATAACGTCGGAGGTAGGTTAAAACCCTGTCTTCCTCCCTTCTCAACCAGTGCTTCCCTTTCATGCCCCATGACTCTTTTAACTGTCATTGGTTTCTGTGCAAATTGTAAATAGCCTTTCGTTCCCTGTATTTGACCCCTGACACCTTCAGGATATGAAAGAAAATATTCCAGTCAACATCGTCAAAAACTTTCTCTAGGTCTGCAAATGCTAGAAACGTAGATTGCCTTTCCTCAATCTATCTTGTGAAGTAAGTCGTAGGGTCAGTATTGCCTCGCGTGTTCCAATATTTCTATGGAATCGAAACTGCTCTCTCCCGAAGTCGGCTTCTACCAGTTTTTCCATTCGTCTATAAAGAATTAGAGTTAGTATTTTGGAGCCATGACTTATTAAACTGATAGTTCGCTAATTTTCACATCTGACGACACACGCTTTCTTCGGAATTGGAATTATTATATTCTTCTTGAAGTCTGAGGTTATTTCACCTGTCTCATACATCTTGCTCACCAGATGGTGGAATTTTTTCATGGCTGGCTCTTAAAGGCTATCAGAAATTCTAATGGAATGTTGTCTACTCCCGGGGCCTTTTCTTGACTTAGGTCTCTCAGTGCTCTGTTAAATTCTTCACACAGTATCGTATCTCCCATTTCATCTACATCTACGTCCTCTTCCATTTCCATAACATTGTCCTCAAGTATATCGCCCTTGTATAGACCCTCTATGTACTCCTTCTACCTTTCTGCTGTCCCATCATTGCTTAGGACTGGTTTTCCATCTGAGCTCTTTATATTCATACAGGTCATTTTCTTTTCTCCAAAGATCTCTTTAATCTTCCTGTAGGCAGTATCTATCTTACCCTTAGTGATATATGCCTCCATGTCCTTACATCTGTCCTCTAGCCATTTTGCACTTCTTGTCGATCTTATATTTGAGACGTTTGTATTCCTTTTCGCCTGCTTCATTTACTTACTGCATTTTTATATTTTCTCCTTTCATCAATTAAATTCAATATCTCAGCTGTTACCCAAGGATTTCTACTAGCCCTCGTCTTTTCAACTACTTGATCCTCTGCTGCCTTCGCTATTTCATCTCTAAAAGCTACCCATTGTTCTTCTACTGTATTTCTTTCCCCTGTATTTGTCAATCGCTCCCTAATGCTCTCTCTGAAACTCTCTACAGCCTCTGGTCTTTCGGTTCATCTAGGTCCCATTTCCTCAAATTCTTAAGTTTTTGCAGTTTCTCCAGTTTTAATCTACAGTTCATAACCAACAAATTGTACTCAGAGTCCACATCTGCCCCTGGAAATGTCTTACAGTTTAAAACCTGGTTCCTAAATCTCTGTCTTACCATTATATAATCTATCTGAAATCCCCCTATTATCTCCAGGCCTCTCCCATGTATACAGCGGCTTCCTCTTTCATTCCTTAGCCCCATTCCATATTCACCTACTACTTTTCCTTGTCTTCCTTTTCCTACTATCAAACTCGAGTCCCCCATGGCTATTAAATTTTCGTCTCCCTTAACTATCTGAATAGTTTCTTTTATCGCATCACACATTTCTTCAATCTCTTCATCATCTGCGGAGCTAGTTGGCATATAAACTTGTACAACTGTGGTTGGCGTGGGATTCGTGTCTATCTTGGCTACAATAATGCGTTCACTATGCTCTTCGTAGTAGCTTATCCGCGCTACTATGTTTTTATTCATTATTAAACCTACTCCTGCATTACCCCTATTTGATTTGGTATTTATAACGCTGCACCCACCTGACACAAGTCTTGTTCCTCATGCTACGAACAGCAAGGTCCATGGTCCATGGAGGGGGAACGGATGCAGAGGATCTGCAATAATGTTCACGTAGTCTTTAGCAGTCATGGTGCCTTAGATTACTACTGCACGTCTCATGACAGCCCAAGTGAATGTCCTCCATAGCGTAGTATGGCCTCCATTGATCTGCGTACTGCTGTTCATGTTATGATGGCGTATCAAGACACGACCATCGATCTAACGCGAGGAGAAACGTGATTCATCAGACCAGCTGACACGTTTCCACTGACCCACACAACCCAATCTCAATGATCCTGTGCCCAATGCAGTCATGATTGATGATTTCGTTGGATGAACATCCACACATGTAGATTTGTGTCCAGTGAAACGCCATGATCAACAACGTATGCAGAAATGTGTGTCCCAAAACACTTCTGCCTGCACCAGCGATCTACTGCGTCAGATCTGCCACAAATCGCTGTGTATCTCTTACAGAGTGGGCAACCTCCGATCTCCACGTTCTATGATGATGTATGGTGGTCCTACACGTTGTCACCTACCCGTGGTTTCACCGTACTTCATTTTCCACAGACGCTCACATCAGCAGCACGTGAACAGTCGACCAGCTTCGCCGTTTCTAAGATGCTCGTATCAAGGTTTCTCGCCACAACTATTTGACCTTTGTCAAGGTCAGATAAGTCAGTGGATTTCCCCGTTCACGCTGACTATCGTCACCAGCACAGTTGCTCTTATATAATTCCATACCGCGTCACGTGCCCCTAACGCCACTGCGAAACTATTATTAGTTATCTTGTACACTATAACCAAACTAAAAGTGCGACGTCATGTCCTTCATGCAGTATCGGTGCGGCGCAAAATGCGCAAAGCCGACTCAGCTTGTTAGTGCTCCTTGAGGAACCGGCTTCGTCAGTACTTGCTGATCATGGTCAACGCGTCTTCACAGTGTCTGCCTTCCAATATATGATCCAGAGTGGCCACAATACCACAAATGCAAGTTTCCTTTAAATCTTCTCTGACTTTTGATTTTCTGCAGATAAACTGCAATCCGACTGTGATCCACCAAGCAATGGATCAGATCGACCACTGGACTAAGGAAGTCCAATCTGAAGCTATTCCTGACCTTGTGGAGAAATTCTTATGTTAATCTTTTTGTTTTAAAGACAATACTCTCATTTCTCTACAGTCGTATGTAATATACTCCAAAAAGTTTCGAAACTTATTTTACTCCCGCTGTACAAGCGACGTCGGTGCAGTAACTAGCGTGGTAGCTTGGAATAGGTTCTGTACACAACATGTGTGCTTTTGACAATTTATTTGTGAGCAGGTAGTATTCAGTAGTGGACATGCGGCCGTAGTTTGTCAACGTTGCTGTGTCGCAAACTGCAATGGGGCAACATCTCTAAATACACTACTGGCCATTTAAATTGCTACACCAAGAAGAAATGCAGATGGTAAAAGGGTACTCATTGGACAAATATATTATACTAGAACTGACATGTGATTACATTTTCACGCAATTTGGCTGCATAGATCCTGAGAAATCAGTACCCACAACAACCACCTCTGGCCGTAATAACGGCCTTGATACGCCTGGGCATTGAGCCAAACAGAGCTTGGATGGCGTGTACAGGTACAGCTGCCCATGCAGCTTCAACGCGATACCACAGTTCATCAAGAGTAGTGACTGGCGTATTGCGACGAGCCAGTTGCTCGGCCACCATTGACCAGACGTTTTTAGTTGGTGAGAGATCTGGAGAATGTGCTGGCCAGGGCACCAGTCGAATATTTTCTGTATCCAGAAAGGCCCGTACAGGATCTGCAACATGCGGTCGTGCATTATCCTGCTGAAATGTAGGGTTCCGCAGGGACCGAATGAAGGGTAAAGCCACGGGTCGTAACACATCTGAAATGTAACGTCCACTGTTCAAAGTGCCGTCAATGCGAACAGGAGGTGACCGAGACGTGTAACCAATGGCACCCCATACCATCACGCCGGGTGATACGCCAGTATGGCGGTGACGAAGACACGCTTCCAATGTGCGTTCACCGCGATGTCGCCAAACACAGATGCGACCATCATGATGCTGTAAACAGAACCTGGATTCATCCGAAAAAATGACGTTTTACCATTCGTGCACCCAGGTTCGTCGTTGAGTACACCATCGCAGGCGCTCCTGTCTGTGATGCAACGTCAAGGGTAACCGCAGCCATGGTCTCTTTTGAGCTGATAGTCCATGCTGCTGCAAACGTCGTCGAAATGTTCGTGCAGATGGTTGTTGTCTTGCAAACATCCCCATCTGTTGACTCAGGGTTCGAGACGTGGCTGCACGATCCGTTACAGCTATGCGGATAAGATGCCTGTCATCTCGACTGCTACTGATACGAGGCCGTTGGGATCCAGCACGGCGTTCCGTATTACCCTCCTGAAGCCACCGAGTCCATATTCTGCTAACAGTCATTGGATCTCGACTAACGCGAGCAGCAATGTCGCGATACGATAAACCGCATTCGCGATATGCTACAATCTGACCTTTATCAAAGTCGGAAATGTGATGGTACGCATTTCTCCTCCATACACGAGGCTGTTTGTGTATAAGAAATCAGTTGGAAACTTTCCTCGTGTCAGCACGTTGTAGGTGTCGCCACCGGCGCCAGCCTTGTGTGAATGCTCTGAAAAGCTAATCATTTGCATATCACAGCATCTTCTTCCTGTCGGTTAAATTTCGCGTCTGTAGCACGTCATCTTCGTGGTGTAGCAATTTTAATGGCCAGTAGTGTATTTTGAAGGAAAGTAAAGTGTGTGCAAAGTTTGTCCTGCACACTTGTCTCAACAAAAACAGTGACGAGCGGCCGCCTGCCGCGATTTGATTAAAACGCAAACTGCTCTTCTCTGGAAAAAAATCATCACGGATATCGAGACCTGGTGTTGTCAATTAAAATCTACCACTAAATGACTACGTGTAAAAACTGCACGTGAAAAGTCAACGGTATGGTGACATAACCGACATTCAAGCCAGTGTGACGCGCCAGTTAACGCCATACCAAAGGACTTTTTCGCAGTTTCATTCGGTTGTATGAATGTTGTGTGTATTGTACTTAAGTGATGGTCCAACAGAACGTACCTTCTGCCATCCACTTCACAGTGGTTCGCAGAGTATAAATATGGACGTATTTGTTGATGTAGACTATGTAGAACGCCTGAAGCGTTAAAATCACTCCACAACAATTCTCTCTATTTTATTCATCCAGTCTCGAAACTCCCTACTTTTGCCTCATTTCAAAGCAAGGGAGAGTGTAGTACCTTGACTGCTTTTCAGACTTTCGCCTGTAGCCAACTCTTTAATAGAAGTTTAATATTTTTCTTACTCCATTTTTAAATGATGGCATTTACTTTTCATGTGCTGCAATCTTTTTCTGAAATTAAAACAATTACTCCGGAAAATTAAGGTTTTTCCAAATGTAAAACCATGTTCCAAGGTACAACATAGTCTTTCACATAGGAACAAATCTTATGCTTAAATTTAAAAGCATTGCTATCGAGAAAATCTTTTCAGTACTGTATTTAGTCATCTACCAGTTTCTCTGCTACACACCTATAACCAGTAAGTGAAATCAAATGATGCGGAAGTATTATCAAAAAATAGTTACAAGTTAAATACAATTTGAAATTGAAGCTGTTGGAAACTAACAATAATTCTCATTTTCAAGACAGATAAAGGTTGTTAAGGCATTAATGAAACTCGGTTAATTTGCAAATATCCCATTTTCCATGGTGAGAGACATGCTTCTATTTCATAGTACAGTAAGATGCAAGAGTCACGAACTACGGCTTTACTGTTTACACGTTACATAATTAGTTTTACAAGTATATTGTAGTTTACTTGCCATAAAATTCTGTAACTGAAAATTCAACAATTTTTTCCAATTAAGTTTAGTGTATTATACAGCACTTAAATGTATAGAGCTGCACAAAACACAAGCTCACGCCTAGCAATAACAAAAACTGTAGAAAATGGCAGAAACTGCTTAAGGCGGTCTCTCGTACGCACTCCTTCAAGTGATTCTAGTACCAGTCACTAGATTCAAGCACCGACAAGGAAACATCATGTGTTCCTCTAGGTTAGGGTTTCCCAAACTGTGTTCTGCATGTAGTGAATAAGTGCTCCACAAAAACTGCTGATAACATGCCGTTTTTTTCGACTTTTTGACAATACTGATGTTTTTAAATTGTATTATGTTCTCTGTGATACTAGTTATGATTTAGAATCGAAATAATCACTTAATAATACAAACATTTCTCATTTTTTTAAATTTGTTTTAATCTCCAAAATGAATGAGGTGTTAAATCAAAGTACAAGGATTCTCAAAGTGTTTCGTCAAAGGAAAAGTTCGGGAACCCATTTGTACACACTACTCTTTTCCCAAATTCATGTTGTTGAATTAAATCACCTTCCTTTAACCAATATGGAGTACTATTTTTTTATGTCTACGTTTAATAGGCATAGTCCCATAACGACCAGCAACACACTGATCGTCATTATAAAGAAGACAGTCGTTAACATCAGAAGCACATCTCATTCCGGTCTTCTGAGTGTTGTATCTTGATTCACAAGATGAATACTACGGGCTCATACGCTCATACTGTAATTGCACAATAGACACCAAAATATATTGGCTACACAATGTGATTATTTTAAATGAAGTCGAAACTATTAGATCTAAAAGAAAGTATAGGCCTATAGATACAGAAATGTATGAAATGCGTTTGGCTGTCAAGAGGGGCAATGCGCTATGGATGCAACCACTGCCGTAGGATAATATGATAGAAAAATCTCTCATAGAGCCCAAAGGAATTTAGGTCATATATAAAGGCAGTTAGTGACTCCAAAGTTACTGTCCAGATGCTCGTAGACGAGACATGAACTGAAATTCAGAGCAGCGAAACAAAAGCAGAACTACGAAATTCATTTTCAAGTGCTCCTTAACAAAGGAAATGTCAGATTATTGCTCCAATATAATTCTCGCACCAGACGTGTGAAATTGGTGTTAGTGTCAGTGCTGTTGAGAAACAGCTGGAATCATTAAAATTGAACAAAGCTCCAGGGCCTGATCGAATCTCTATCGGATTGTATACCGAATTTGCAGCTGAGTTGGCCCCCTTCTAACCACAATACATCGATGTGCCCTCGAACAGTAAACGGTGCCCAATGGTTGGAGAACAGCACAGGTTACACTTGTCTCAAGGAGGGCAGCAGAAGTGATGTACCAAACTATTGTCCAGTTTCCTTGACTGCATTTGTTGTAGAATCTTCGAACAGATGTTGAGCTCAAATATAATCGGTATCTCGAACAGAGTGACCTACATTACAAACAGCATAGATTCCGAAAGCATCTATCACGGGCAACCCATCTCGAGCTTTTCTCACATGACATCCTGAAAGCCATGGTTGAAGGTAGTCAGGCAGATGCAGTATTTCTTGATTTCCGAGAAACATTTGACTTAGCCACCTGTACACATTTATTCATTTGAGATAGGAGTCAGGATTTCTTGGTAGGGAGGAAGCACCACGTTATCTTGGATGGAGAGTCACCATACGACGTCGAATTAATTGTACGTGTGCCCCAGTAAAGTGCACTGCGATCTTTGCTGGCGTTCAGTCGTGGAATGCAGACTTTCACAGCCGGTATTTGCGTTGTTACTGATTTTTTATTTACAGGCGCGAGGCCATAGTCCAAGGGATAATTCTCTTCCTCCCAAACAAATTACCGTTGTAGGAAGGACGTGTCAAGAAAGGTGAAACTTTTTGAAGAAACACAGAAGAAGAGCTTTCGTTTAAGTAATTCTCTCACCATTTGCCGCGGTACAGACACACCTCTACAACAGCGAATTTTCTGAGGGTGAAGAGAAACTTCATTTCTGGAGCTGCACAGTGGATCGACGATTGCGCAGAGTCAGTGCTGCTCTGAGAGCCCATCCATCACACGTGACCTGACCTGAGCGCCGGCCGTTTTGGCCGAGCGCTTCTAGGCGCTTCAGTCCGGAACCGCGCTGCTGCTACGGGCGCAGGTTCGAATCCTGCCTCGGGCATGGATGTGTGTCATGTCTTTAGGTTAGTTAGGTTTAAGTAGTTCTAAGACTAGGGGACTGATGACCTCAGATGTTAAGTCCCATAGTGCTCAGAGCCATTTGAATTTTTGACCTGACCGCTGTAAACTCTAGGCTAATGGAGCTACACATTATTCTCAATAATAAGTTGTGTCGTGATGTTTGGGAGGCAGAGAATTACGCCTTCAGCCATAGCCTTATGCCCATCCATTAAATATCAGCAAAAACGCAAACACCGGCTGTGAAAGCCTGCATTCAGTGACTGTTCTGTGAAAGCGTATTAAGTAAGTTCCAAGAACCAAGTTTAAGTAATGAATCTAGGAATATACCACAAATCCCCATGTATAGCTTCCATAGGGACTGAAACGATTAAATTAATTACAGCGCGCACAGAGCTGTTTATAATTCGGCCCGTACTCTATACATGAATGGAACTGGAAGACGACTTAATAATTGGTACAACGGGAATTACCCTCTGACTTGCACTTTACAGTGGTTTGCAGATTATGAATTAGATATAGACCTTTAGCAGAATTCCTGTGGAATACGGGCCTGTGATTTGTTGAAGCGGAACTGGTGCATCCTAGATGTATTCAGGACAATCTGACGGCCACGACATCAATGCGAGTTCAGTAGCATGGTCATCAAACTCTGTAGTACGTTTCTGGTCTTGTGATACTGACACTTATCCTGCTGAAAGATGGCATAGCTGTCGAGAAAGACATCAACATGAATGGATGCAGGTGGTTCGCAACAATGCGCACGTAGTCCACAGTTGACATGCTTCCTTCGATTACTAAGACAGAGTCCATGGAAGTCCAGCTGAATGTTCCCTCTAGCATAATACTGCCCCTACCAGCCTGCCTGTGTGGTACGGTGCGTGTATCGAGCAGCCTTTCTTCTGGATAACGGTGTATCCAAACACGACTGTCGATCTCAAGTAGCAAGGAAAGGAATGCATCTGACCAACCGATACGTTTCCATTGGTCTTGGTTTCCATTGGCCCAATCTCGATGATCCCGTAGCACTGCAGTTGTAACTGACGATGTCGTTGGCTTAAGAACGGAACACGTGGGGGTTGTAAACAGCAGAACGTTCAACAACGTGCGCTGAGGGTGCGCTCCGAAGCACTTGTGAGTGGATCATCATTTAACTCTGTCGTCAGACCCGCCAGAGACCGCCGGCTGTTCCGCTTTACAGAGCGGCCAAGTCCCCGTTCCCCTCATTCTGTGATGATGTTTGAACATCCAACACCTAGTCACCAACTTGTGGTTTCACCGAGCTTCAATCACTGTCATTAGATGCTCATCGACAGTACCATGTGAACAGCCGACCAGCTTCTACCTTTTCCAGAAGCTCGTTACCAAGCACCAGGCCATAGCAATCTTTTTTTTTGTTGTTGTCAGATTCGCGTAAGTCAGTGTTTTGCTCCATTTTCGGCACATATCATCTCTCGAGTGATTCCCCATTAGCCTCGCTGCTCTTCTACACGTTCCGTACGGTGTCATGTGCTCGCAGCACCGCCAGGTGGCATTCAATCTCACAGTTGGCAGTGACCATACACTGTGGTGACATGTCACTGGGTGCCTCCTAATATTGCGTCGGACTTCTTTTTGCCAAGAACAATGCAGCGCCTCGACGTGGCATGGACTCAACAAGTCACTACAGAAATACTGAACCATGCTGCCTGTCCATAATAAGGAGTTTGTGCATGAATTGTCCTCTCGATTATGTCCCATAAATGATCGCTGGTGTTCATATTGGGTGATCTGGATGGCCGATTATTACCTCGAACTGTTCAGAACGTTCTGACATGGTGCATAGTCAACCATAAAAAGTCCATCGTTGTTTGGAAACATGAAGTCCATGAAAGACTTCAAAGAGTCTCCAAGTAACCGAACATAACAGTCAATGATCCGTTCAGTTGGACCAGAGGATCCAATGCATTCCATGTAAACACAGCTCACACCATTATAGAGCCAGCGCCTTGTTGACAACTTGGGTCCATGGTTTCGTGCAGTCTGTGCCACACTCGGACCTTACCAACTGAAATCTGGTCTCATGTCACTAGGTCACGGCTTTCCAGTCGTCTAGGGTCCAACCGATATGGTCATGAGCCCACGGATAGGCAGTGCAGGCGATGTCGTGCTGTTAGCAAAGGTACTCGCGTCGGTCGCCTACTGCCATAACCCATTAACGCCAAATTTCCCCACACTGTCCCAAATGATGCGTTCGTAGCACGTCCCACATCGATTTCTGCGGTTATTTCACGCAGTGTTGCTTGCCTTTTAGCACTGTCCATTTTACGCAAACACTGCTGCTCTCGATCGTTAAGGGAGGGCCACTGCGTTGTCCGTGGTGCCCGCTAATGCCTGATTTTTGGCATTCTCGGCACACTCTTGACACGTTAAATCTCGGAATATTCCCAAACGATTTCCGAAGTGGTAAGTCTTATGCCTCTAGCTCCAACTACTATTCCACCCTCTAACTCCGTTTATTTCCATAGTTGTGGGGAAGGCTAACCAAAGACTACGTTTTATTGGAAGAACACTTAGAAAATGTAACACATCTACTAAGGAGACTGCCTAGACTACGCTTGTCCGTCCTCTTTTAGAATACTGCTGCGTGGTGTGGGATCCTTACCAGATATGACTGATGGAGTACATCGAAAATATTCAAAGAAGGTCAGCACATTTTGTATCAACCCGAAATATGGGAGAGAGTGTCAAGGAAATAATACAGGATTTGGGCTGGACATCATTAAAAGAAAGGCTTTTTCGTTGCGACGGAATCTTCTCACGAAATTCCAATCACCAACTTTCTCCTTCGAATGCGAAAATATTTTGTTGACACCGACCTACATAGGGAGAAACGATCACCACGATAAAATAAGGGAAATCAGAGCTCGTACGGAAAGATATAGGTGTTCGTTCTTTCCGCACTATACGAGATTGGAATAATGGAGAATTTTGAAGGTGGTTCGATGAACCCTCTGCCAGGCACTTAAATGTGATTTGCAGAGTATACATGTAGATGTAGATGTGCGGCCATAATCACGTCGGAAGCTTTCTGACATGAATCACTTGAGTACAAATGTGAGCTCCGCCAATACACTGCACTTATATAGCTTGTTCACCCGAAGTACCTCGATTTGTATATGTGCTTATTTCTGACCCATGACTTTTGTTTCCTCAGTGTAATGTTTTCGCTCATCGGTGTGTCTTGCCACTATCGCTTGTATGAGCTACATCGAAACTGTAGACCACACACTGACGTGTGGAGGTTACCTCTCGAGACGACTTTCATGACATCCTGTCCTAGACGAATTAACATTCCTTATATACGAGGGCCGTTCAGAAAGTAACCTCCGGTTGATTTAAAAGAATACACCAAGTTAAATAAAAATATTTTAATATATACATCTTACAACTACATCTTTGCACTATTTTTCTACATAGTCTCCATAGCGATTGAGGCACTTATCGTATCTCTTCACAAGCTTTGAAATTCCTTCTGCATAAAAATCACCCGCTTGTGCCTGGAGCCAGCCTGTAACCGCATCTTTGAGCTCTTCGTCGTCATCAAACCGCTGTGACCCGAGCCATTTCTTCAAATGCATGAAGAGGTGATAATCACTTGGCGCCAGGTCTGGGCTGTAAGGTGGATGGTTGATAACGTCCTACTTGAAGGACTCAAGAAGGGCCGTTGTTCTGCGAGCAGTGTGAGGACGGGCGTTATCGTGCAAAAAAACGATACCGGAAGTCAGCATACCACGGCGTTTGTTCTGTATAGCCCGTCGTAACTTTTTTACTGTTTCACAGTACACGTCTTGATTAATGGTCGTACCACGTTCCATGAATTCAACCAACAACACCTCTTTGGCATCCCAAAACACCGTTGCCATCAGTTTTCTGGCAGAAAAATCTTGCGAGGCTTTTCTTGGTTTGGTAGGCGAATTTGAATGTGCCCACATCTTTGATTGTTCTTTTGTCTCAGGGTTCACGTACTTAATCCAGGTTTCGTCACCGGTCACGATTCTGTTTAACAATGGTTCTCCTTCGTCCTCATAACGTGACAGAAAGTCTAAAGCAGAGGCCATTCTTTGAGTTTTGTGGTGGTCGGTAAGAATTTTGGGCACCCATCGTGCACAGAACTTACGGCAACCCAATCTTGCTGTCACTATCTCGTATAAGAGAGTCTTAGAAATCTGTGGAAAACCAGTAGACAACTCCGACATTGAGAAACGTCGATTTTCACGAACTTTTGCATCAACTGTCTGAACGAGTTCGTCAGTCACCAATGATGGTCTACCACTCCTCTCTTCATCATGAACGTTTTCTCGTCCACTTTTAAATAAACGTACCCATTCACGGACAACTCCTTCACTCATAACTCTTGGTCCGTACACGGCACAAAGCTCACGATGAATAGCTGCTGCAGAATATCCTTTGGCTGTAAAAAACCTTATGACAGCACGCACTTCACATTTGGCGGGGTTTTCTATTGCAGCACACATTTCAAACTGCCACAAAAACTAAACTAGCGCAGGTACGACGTTCACTCGACCACGGCTTGATGTCAACTGACCTGTTGAGTGCGTGAACGCACAGATGGCGTCGCTACTCCCCCCACAACCCGCACTGTGACCAATCGGAGGTTACTTTCTGAACCGCCCTCGTACAATAGAAATCGTTCCTTAGGCACTTGTACACCGCCTCTGGACGCTCCAGTCCTCTGATGCAACCAAAGAAATTTCACCGGAGGTTGTTGAAACTGCCATAAGATCTAACATCACTGCTAATGCGTACATCGAATACCTCTCACAATCAAGACCAAATGTATTGTTTCTTCCACCGATTCCCCCTTAATACATCTGTCCTTGGCTGCAGTAATTACTACTGCTGTACAGTAGCATACTACGCCCGTCGGAGGCCCGGGCAGCGAAGCTAAATAACACCCTCAGTAAGTTTGGAAATGATTTATTTGTAGTGTTCATTTTATAAAAAGTAAGTAATAATGGCCTAATGACTGACAAAAAGAAATAAAGTATTTGTAATGTATATACTCGGCTCTAGTAACTGTAATACACATACTTATAGATACAGGTGAAAAACAATACGAATCAGCATTTAGCACAGCAACCATCTGGTAGAGTGCAAAAAATATTAAAGAATAGAGTAAGAAAACCCCCTTTTATTTTATACGTCTGGAAACAAAACTTGTACAGTTGTAATATCAATTAGTTTCATAAACTTGATACGACATAGTAGTTATTATTAATATTGTTATAGAACATGTTTTCTTGCCTTTATTTTACAGAATTCACATAAAGCCTTTGAAATCTGTTTCATTTGAAACTTTACTTTTAATTGATAAAATGGACAGAATGGCTAGCCGTTCTTGATTTATTTTAGAGCGAAGATAATTTTTATCGCTTGCAGTTTGAAAAAGTGACACACCAATGGCCAAGGAGTACTGGATTATGAGTGATGTGCACGGTAATTATTCACTAAAGTCCCGTTTGATTACAAATTGAAGGATTTCTTAGGTCCTGGATCCAGCAGCATTGTACACACTCGTATCAGTTGCATGTAGATGCCCACGATACCAATTTATTTCTCGCAGCACCTAAACCTTACCAAGCTCATCATAAATTTCTATCGAATCCTTCAATGCCACAGCCGGAGCGTCGTAGGGAGCTTCAACGACAAATTTTGTTTCCACGATTGGGAAAATTTTGGTGATTTACTTCAGGTGCGTGTATCGTTGTGGCAATTCTTGTTTAAATCGAGCTAGAGCGTCGTAGGGAGCTTCAACGACAAATTTTGTTTCCACGATTGGGAAAATTTTGGTGATTTACTTCAGGTGCGTGTATCGTTGTGGCAATTCTTGTTTAAATCGAGCTATGCAATCAAACATTGATCTACGAGCATTCTGAATCGATAACGCAGCGTCATGAGCTAGTTCGCCCAGCGATGTTTTTATTTATTCTTCCTCTTCCCCGTCGGTCTGTGTTAAAGTAGTAGCAGTAATAGTAGTAGTAGTAGCTTTATTCATCCCTAGATCTCTTTTTACAAGGATATAGGGCATGTCAAAGTATTTACAAGTTTAGACCAATTTAAAATAAGCTAACTCATATACACTCCTGGAAATGGAAAAAAGAACACATTGACACCGGTGTGTCAGACCCACCATACTTGCTCCGGACACTGCGAGAGGGCTGTACAAGCAATGATCACACGCACGGCACAGTCGACACACCAGGAACCGCGGTGTTGGCCGTCGAATGGCGCTAGCTGCGCAGCATTTGTGCACCGCCGCCGTCAGTGTCAGCCAGTTTGCCGTGGCATACGGAGCTCCATCGCAGTCTTTAACACTGGTAGCATGCCGCGACAGCGTGGACGTGAACCGTATGTGCAGTTGACGGACTTTGAGCGAGGGCGTATAGTGGGCATGCGGGAGGCCGGGTGGACGTACCGCCGAATTGCTCAACACGTGGGGCGTGAGGTCTCCACAGTACATCGATGTTGTCGCCAGTGGTCGGCGGAAGGTGCACGTGTCTGTCGACCTGGGACCGGACCGCAGCGACGCACGGATGCACGCCAAGACCGTAGGATCCTACGCAGTGCCGTAGGGGACCGCACCGCCACTTCCCAGCAAATTAGGGACACTGTTGCTCCTGGGGTATCGGCGAGGACCATTCGCAACCGTCTCCATGAAGCTGGGCTACGGTCCCGCACACCGTTAGGCCGTCTTCCGCTCACGCCCCAACATCGTGCAGCTTGCCTCCAGTGGTGTCGCGACAGGCGTGAATGGAGTGACGAATGGAGACGTGTCGTCTTCAGCGATGAGAGTCGCTTCTACCTTGGTGCCAATGATGGTCGTATGCGTGTTTGGCGCCGTGCAGGTGAGCGCCACAATCAGGACTGCATACGACCGAGGCACACAGGGCCAACACCCGGCATCATGGTGTGGGGAGCGATCTCCTACACTGGCCGTACACCACTGGTGATCGTCGAGGGGACACTGAATAGTGCACGGTACATCCAAACCGTCATCGAACCCATCGTTCTACCATTCCTAGACCGGCAAGGGAACTTGCTGTTCCAACAGGACAATGCACGTCCGCATGTATCCCGTGCCACCCAACGTGCTCTAGAAGATGTAAGTCAACTACCCTGGCCAGCAAGATCTCCGGACCTGTCCCCCATTGAGCAAGTTTGGGACTGGATGAAGCGTCGTCTCACGCGGTCTGCACGTCCAGTACGAACGCTGGTCCAACTGAGGCGCCAGGTGGAAATGGCATGGCAAGCCGTTCCACAGGACTACATCCAGCATCTCTACGATCGTTTCCATGGGAGAATAGCAGCCTGCATTGCTGCGAAAGGTGGATATACACTGTACTAGTGCCGACATTGTGCATGCTCTGTTGCCTGTGTCTATGTGCCTGTGGTTCTGTCAGTGTGATCATGTGATGTATCTGACCCCAGGAATGTGTCAATAAAGTTTCCACTTCCTGGGACAATGAATTCACGGTGTTCTTATTTCAATTTCCAGGAGTGTACATATACATTTACAGACTTCTAGCTAGAGATAATCATTAGATTTACTCCTGGTATACAATACCTTTTTTATAAATGACTTATTAAATGGTATAATGCCATACTGTTCACTCATATCTCACTATCAGTCACTGCACACACTATACACACATTGTTTCATAACAGTTCACTCACTACACACACAAACACACACACACTGGTGATCTCTGGACCATTTTCTCTACCGCAACTTCCCATTTGCTATCCTGAAAACCTGAGTCAGCATCCCTCTATAATGAGTGAGATGTTGAACTGAGAAAGAGGAAGAGGTATCAGTACTGTGTTATGCATAACTTGGGGGTAAGTATTTCTAGTAAAGGAAAAAATAAGGAAAAAAAATAGTGTGAAGGTGTTATGTGGAATGTTGGATGTTTTATAATCATTATTATTATTTATTTGTATAACTTTTTGTTACCATACCCCTACTCTGTTTTACCTAAGTAATCCTTCAATGTATATAATGTATTGCTTTACTGGTACTTTTTAGCTGTCTTTTTAAATAAGTGTATTTTTGAATTTCTTTAATGTCTTTTGGTAATTTATTATACAGTTTTATTCCTTGGTAGGAAATGCTGTTTTGAATTTTGTAGTAGTCATCATTTTGTTGACTCTATGCAAAAAAAATTAAATAAATAAATAAATGTTTATTTTTTCTAGGTAAATGTAAGTTGAGTCTAGCTCTTGTTCCATGGTCATGGACAGAGCTGTTTGTGCAGTAATTACCAATGTTATTTTTGATGTGTACAACTGACTGGTAAATGTATTCACATGGCCCAGTTAAAATCCCCAGTGTCTTGAACAGATCTTTTTGTTACTATTCTTATGGCTCTTTTCTGGAGTCTGAAAATTCACTGGATTTGTTAGTGCCAAAAGTAACAGCATTGTCTATTATTGCAGAGTGGGGAGTTGTTAATTTGGCGAGTCCTTTATCCGCTGTAAGTTTTGGAGACGATAGATACTGTTGGACTTTTACTTCCTTCAGTGTCATGAGCGAAAAGTTGATGTAGGTCAAAAAGGTAAAATCATATGTAGCTGGAAGGAGAACCGTTGCTGCAGACCTAGTATCAGGGTTCATCTTGGATATCTTCCCTTGTGATCAAATTGTTTCCATGTTTTCCTTTATGACTTAAACCAAATTGTAATGATCACTCCAGCTGGTATCAGACAATCGTTTCAAACTCTTTCCTGCTGTCTCCACAAGTAATTCCTATCCATATGTAGAAGACGAGAAGAATGAATATAACTTCTGTACCGTTGTAAAATCTCTATACCGTTGTAAAACACGAGAGAATTCATGAACTCCACAAAGATTTAAGGAATGTTTAGAACAGGGACTGAACAGAGCTTTTGGATTCACTTCTCGGATTTTTCCTTCTACTCTTCCACGTACACCTGACACTGGCGCGGCGTTGTCATGACATTGAGTCCTGCACAAAGCAGTATCCGACTCTTCTTTTCGTTGCTGTTCAGTACTTTTTGATATATCCCCTAGTTCATATAGGTGGATTTTCATATTCCTAAAATAAATTACTTAAGAATTACGTGCAACCTTCAAAAAAAGTAATTTTTAGAGTGTAATATTTTAGTTAAAAAATTGATAAGTCACTGTTAAGCTCTCCACTGCACTTATGCACGTACTTTTAAACTGTATTAATTGAGGCATTCAGATCAAAACGGAGATTTGTCATCACTTTTGGAATATGTGAGTTATTGCTGTAGTTGTTATTCTGACATGATTCCGCATCTGTTGGTTCTAAAATGAGACTTATTCTGTGATTTTTTCTCTGTCGAAACCAGTATTGAAATTTCGTTTCGTGCAGAAAGAGGACCTGTACAGAGATATGTCCCATTATTACGTGAAAGAACTTGAGGTGTAGCGGGATGCAGTGAACAAAGTATTTGAGTATACAGTTCAGTCAAAATGCGTCTCTGTTTCACCAAATAGTAGTGGAATGGTGAAATATGAATTTCCTCTTGTTAAGACTGAGATAGTCCCTCACGTTCATAACGTGCCGAGAGCATACGTGGACCTCATCCTCTGAGACCTGAGAAACTACAGGATGTTTCACGCATGATTGATGTTATCCCTTAGAAGTTTCGTGACTGTTTTGTTGATATATAGAAGTCAGCCATTAATAAAGTGATTGCTCAAGCGGAAGACAATGAATCTGGAAGTGAGGTTTGGAACAGCTTATGAAGATACGAAGGTAAGTCAATTAGTATGCGCAATTAAGTTATATTTTTGTTTATTTTGGTAGTACTGTCGTCTTACGTTGATGACGCATGCTTTGTTTAGTTGTTGTTATACAGTTGCAATTTTCAAGCTGCTAGGCTAGTTTCGTTATCGCTGCCGTGCTGTTAATCATGGCTGCTCTGCTGTCTATTTGCACCAAAGAAGGGCAACGTTCTGTGATTTGTTTTTTTTTGTGGTCGGAAGGTGTATCAGGGGCCGAAATTCATCGAAGACTTTCGATACAGTACGGGAACAGTGTTTTGCCACAACAATGTGTCTACGAATGGATTGGAAAATTCCGAAATGGTCGCACAAGTGTTATGCACGATGAAGGAGCCAAACAACTGTTTACCGCCACAATTGAAGAAACCATTGAGCGGTCACGTGAAATGATTCTCTTAGACAGACGATTAACTATTGACGAAGTGACACATCGTCTGCAAATTAGTTACGGTTCTGCCTACGATATCATCAACAGCAGACTTGGGTTTCATAAAGCTTGTGCAAGATGGGTCCCAAAACAACTCCCACAGTTGCATAAACAAACGCGCTTGGACATGTGCAAAAAACATTTGGATCGCTATGAAACGAAGGCGACAACTTCTTAGACAGGATCATTAATCGTGACGAAACATGGATCCATCATTACGAGCCGGAGAGTGAACGGCAGAGTATGGAATGGAAACATCCAAATTCGCCATGCCAGAAAAAGTTCAAGACCCAACCGTCTGGAGGAAAACTGATGCTTACGGTTTTCTTGGGACGCACAAGGTCCAGTACTGGAACACCGTGGGGAAAAAGCCTGCATTTCGAAGCAAACACCGTGGATTGCTGTCAAAAGGTGTTGTGTTGCTGCACGACATTGCCCGTACGCATACTGTGCCCACACTGCTGAAACGCTCCAGAAACTCAGATTTGAAGTACTGGATCATGCTACATATAGTCCCAATCTTGGTCCTTCTGACTGTCACTTGTTTGGTCCACTCAAACAGGCGTTAAGGGGTCGTCGATTTGCCTCGGACGAAGCATTGAAAGAAGCGGTGCATTCCTGGGTCACAGCTCAACCGAAAACCTTTTATGAGAGAATCAGGAAGCTTGTACAACGATGGAGCGAGTGCGTTGAAACGCAAGGAGACTATGTCGAAAAATGATGGTCTTATAAGTTTCCTTTTTGATTAAAATAAAATTTTGTAACTACTTTGCGGATAATAATTGACTTACCCTTGTACGTGTCTGTCAATATAAACAGAGTTACTTCATAACTAACTTCTATATCACAACCCGAGGCACCAAAAAAGGGTATTATCTTCCACTATACTGTATATTTTGATATGTGTTGTTTGATTATGAATGTCTATATAAATAATGGAAACGTATATGAACATACCGAAATGATTAAAAATAATAACTTGCTTGAAAATATACTATTCTTTTTAATTACACGTATTTATGATAAGATGGCTGCCGTTTTATTAAGAAAGGTGATACGTCAGCCATTTTCTATTACCATTTTGTATTATTGGCCATTATTTCATGGTCGCAGGTTTTGCTGAAAGATTGTACTCTTCCTGACGAGCATGTGGGAGTAACTATGAGGTTTGGGGACAATACTACTCCATATCTCAGAACTATCTCGAGTGACAAGTCCCTTTTTTGATCTCAACACCTCAGTTATAGCAAACCTGATTAGATAGCAAAGGTGTTGAAAAACGTTTCATGTGGAACAACTGTGTCTCGCAGATAACGATAATTCTACAGTTTTTAATTTTCATTCGACGTTTATCCAAAATTTTAAAATTTCGGAAGCCACTTATTGACAATTGCTATGGCCTGATAATAGGTAAGTAGCTACATATTTTTATATTTTGCATACATTTTGCGTACATTTGGGGCCTCGATCTCGAATCTGTTTCTTACTTACTGAACATATTTTAGCCTTCTTTAGGATTTGCTTAAAAATCGTCTGGTCTAGGAAGGGGGGGGGGTGCTCAAAGTCTCAAGTCCCTCGGGATTTGGAGCCCCCTCCCCCCCCCCCCCCCCCCGCCAGGGACCAGAAGCCCAGGAAGGCGTCCCCCCCTCCGCCCCCCTCCTAGTCCGCCACCGCTGCTGTTAACCAGTGACTCATAAAGCGAGACTGTTTACTAACTCCCGTAACTGATGGCGTCACATACGCGCAAAAGGCAGTGAGCACACACCAGCGAAGAGGAGACACGCCCTCCTCCAACATGTCACGTCACGTAGCGTGATCCAGTGGTCTCAGGAGCTGGATAAGGCTGCCCGTACAGTGGCAAAAACCTAGTATCGTACTCGGTCTACATACATACAACACAATGACCTTTTGCTAACGGCCTATGCTGCGAGCTTGACCTATGTTTGACGTGGAATCTGTCTGGATATTTTATAACAGTACGACGGACTTGGTCTTTATTCACAGATCTGTATCTCGTCACAGTGTTCATTTTTCGAGAGACCGCAGTCAGCCAGAAGTTTGAGTCTGCTCCAGACTTGTAACTAGCATTTTTGTTGAAATAAAGCGAACGGAAGCACTGTTCCAACACGTACCATGTAGTGCTCCACGTCCTTGCAACTTTTGCATAATAACTTCTTGAATGTCTCCCCCGGAATGTTCATGAGACAAAGGGACCTGTGGGAGTAGGGACCCGTTGAATCCTTCTCTAGCTTTCTAAAGATAATCATAAACTCACCACTCTTCCAAGATGCAGACTCCTTCCCTGCAGGAGTCACTCTTATTGGTCACACAACCAGATGTCTGTTTCGTCATTTTAGGCTTAAATTTCTTCGGAAGGAACCCCATCTCATCCTGGAGTGTTAAGATTTTTTAGGTGTAAAATTATTTATCGAATTTATCTCGCGTGAAAGAATGAAAACAAGATTATCGTTCAAAAAGATTTCGGGCTTGAGGCCTCTTCCTCGCTAGCTCCACAGACCATCAAGCGGTAATGACCACATGGCAGCGTACCACCGAGATTGTATGGTCTTCCTAAAGTGCACAAAGAAGGTCTGCCTTTACGGACTATAGTGAGTAATATTGACGCACCCACATATGATTTAGCCAAACATCTAACTTCATTGCTGAGACCATTTTTTGCACATGTACACATCATATACGGAACTTTGCTGATTTTATCAACAGACTGGCGGCTCTCCACATAAGTAGTTCGGATCTTCTAGTGAGTTTTGATGTAGTTTCCCCTTTCACAAAAGTACCTCTTACGGATTCCTTGATTCTAATTGGTCAACAGTTTGAATCGGACATTACTGCTTTGTTTCGACATGCTCTTTCCTCAACTTATTTTATGTTTAACCAGGAATATTTTGAACAGTCTGACGGTGTCGCCATGGGCAGCCCTCTGTCTCCTCTGGTGGCTAACCTTTTAATGGAGGATTTTGAGGAGAGAGCACTTGAATCAGCGGTTTGTAAACCATCTGCTTTTTGGAGATACGTCGATGACACTTTCATAGTGTGGCCTCACGGAGAAGAACAGTTAATGGAGTTTTTTCATCATCTTAACTCCATCCATGAGAATATTCGATTTACTATGGAACTAGAGAAAGATGGCTGCCTTCCATTCCCGGATGTTTTAGTTAAACGGAAGAGTGACGGCACGGTGGGACATACTGTCTATCGTAAGCCCACTCACACTGATTTGTATTTGTATTCTTCAAGTTGCCATCACCCATCCCAGACCATGAGTGTTCTTAAAACCCTTGTGCACAGGGCACATACGGTGTCGGATGCAGTGAATTTCCCTAAGGAACTTGCACATTTGAGGACGGTGTTCACAGACAATGGGTACTCGACCCGGCAAATTAACAGGGCCTTCTCAACTAGAGCCAGGAACCGCAAAATGGATAAAGAGGAGAACGCGCCCGCCAAGTTCCTTGCTTTTCTTCCCATCGTTGGAAATATCTCCTTCAAGATAGCGAGGATTCTTAATAATTTTCATGTGAAAGTGGTTTTTTCGTCCGCCTTCTAAAATTTCTGATTTGCTGGGATCGGTGAAGGATGATTTGTTACTGCGAAAGGCGGGAATTTACAAAATACCGTGTCAGTGTGGTATGTCCTATATAGGACAGACAACGTGTACAGTGGAAGAGCGTTGTTCAGCACATCAATGTTGTACTCGCCTACTGCAACCCAGTAAGTCTGCAGTTGCGGAACATTGTATTTCTAACGGACACTATCAAAGAATCCGTTGAAATACGCATTGCGGGAAATCTAATGAACCGTGACAGTGGTTACCAATTGAATAACGCATGGAATCCCGTCATGTCAGAAATTTGCTCGAGACGAAGACGCCAGAAGACTTCGATAGCTGCGCCAGCGACAATACCGACGGCAGCTGAGTATTGCAGTTCCACCAGCGAGGGCGCTGTCGCTGCGAGGTGTGGTCCTTCTGTCTCCGCGACTGCAACGCATGCGCGGCAGTACTATCAGCGCACTATATAAGCTGGAGCGGAGAGCGTCTTCGTCAGTCCTCGTTCGGTTCACCTGAATATCTGGCAGTTGTCCAGCCGAAATATCGTGCAATGAAGTTTACGACTACCGGCTGCAAGCCCGAAATCTTTTTGAACAGTTGATTCGCCGGGAAAATTTCAAATTTTACAAGATTATCGTTTTCATATTCCGTTCATAACCTCGTTCGTGGTTTGCTCCGAACACGTCCATCACCTTCTTCTGCATCTAAAAGCACCAGTGCTTCCATCAAGGCAGATGACTGTTCCCAATTTCTTTTAAATGTCTCATTATTACCTAAGGAGCGATCAAAAAGGTTCCGTTCGAAGCCCATACAGTCCAGCAAAATCGTCGTGGCATGGGCCATTCATCCCACCTACGCACCAGATACCCGTTTCTTAAAACACTGTCACTCGCTGCGCGAAAAAGTCCGTAATTGCCTGCAGCAAATCCTTATCCCACAGGAATCGTCAACCCGTTCGAGACCTTTCCTAGGGGACCGAAGGCGCGATAATTGCACGGGGTGAGATCAAGATTATAGGCGAGTGCTCGAGCGTCTCATACTTGACTTGGAGCAACTTCTGCGTCACGATATTTGCGATATAGGTACGTGGATTATCATGAAGCACCAGTACCCCTTGTTGCGCACCATTCCACAACAGTGGTTTTCGACAGACGTTTTACTATACACACATTCTTCAGTGTCCGATGGTTGTTTCCAGTGAGTGCCTTCCAGTACCCAAGAAAAGAATGCCACATTTGTCCTGTTTGAACGCATTTGGTAATAATGTCGCCTTATCTCAGGATTCCATGTTTACAGCACGCACGTCGGAAAGATACGAATGCCACAGTGAACTGTTGCCTACATGTTGGTGCTTATACACCCGCACCGGAGTCGCACTAAGTTGCGTATAATCTGCAACAACGCGCCCAAATGGGAACTTTTTGACTGCCCCTTATACATGTATGTATAGAGAACTGTTACTAAATGTATCTTCTCACTAACTATTTTTATGGTGTTCATCACACAATCTTCTTTAGGTTAATCTCCACGAATTTCCTTCATCTCTCTAATATTGTTTCACACATTACATCTTTAAAGTGTTGTTTCACATATCTGTGCCTGTGTAGCCTTCGATTTCCTTCTTCTTGGGTTAGGTCTATGATAAAAAGGTAAAGCTTTTTTGCTCTCCTTGTTTCATATCATATTTTTTGCAGCGTATTGTTGGAAGTGCAAGATACTCTGCTTGAAGGGCATGATGATACTCCCGCTGTTTGTTGTCCGACCTGACACTAAAGAACACAGTTGGTTCCTAGGGCACAAACGCCATCACAAAGTGACTGACAGAATGTACGGCTCACGTGAGTTTCTCATAAGCAAGTATCTAAGTTGTGAAACTGGTGAGTCACATTAAAAGAAAAGTAAGTGACTTTTTGATACACAATGTGATCAAAAGTAGCCGGACACCTGGCTGAAAACGACTTATAAGTTCGTGGTGCCCTCCATCCGTAATGATGGAATTCAATGACAATGACCTTGATGACAGCTTCCACTCTCGCAGGCATACGTTCAATCAGGTGCTGAATGGTTTCTTGGGGAACAGAGCCCATTCTTCACGGAGTGCCGCACACAGGAGAGGTATCGATGTCGGTCGGTCAGGTCTGGCACGAAGTCGGCTTTCCAAAACATCCCTAAGGTGTTCTATAGCATTCAGGTCGGGACTGCGCAGGCCAGTCCATTACAGGGATGTTTTTGTCATGTAACCACTCCGCCACAGGCCGAGCATTATGAACAGATGCTCGATCGTGTTGAAAGATGCAGTCGCCATTCCCGATTGCTCTTCAACAGTGGGAAGTAAGAAGATGCTTAAAACATCAATGTAGGCCAATGCTGTGATAGTGCCATGCAAAACAACAAGGGTTGCATGAAAAACACGACCACACCATAACACCACCTCCGAATTTTACTGTTGGTACTACACACACTGGCAGATGACGTTCACCGGGCATTCGCCTTACCCACACCCTGCCATCGGATCACCACAACGTTTTTCCACTGTTCAATCGTCCAATGTTTACGCGCCTTAGACCAAGCGAGGCGTCGTTCGGATTTTACCGGAGTGATGTGTGGCTTATGAGCAGCTCCTCGACTATGAAATCCAAGTTTTCTCACCTCCCGCCTAACTGTCATAGTACTTGCAGTGGATCCTGATGCATTTTGGAAATCCTGTGTGATGGTCTGGATATATGTCTGAGTGTTAGGCATTACAACCATCTTCAAATGTCGGCGGTCTCTGTCAGTCAACAGACGAGGTCGGCCTGTACGCTTTTGTGCTGTACGTGTCCCTTGACGTTTCTACTTCACTGTCACACCGGAAACAGAGGACCTAGGGATGTTTAGGAATGTGTAAATCTCGTGTACAGACGTATGACACAACTGACACGCAATCACCTGACCATGTTCGTGAGTTCCGCGGAGCGCCCCATACTGATCTCTTACAATGTCTAATGACTACTGAGATCGCTGATATGGAGTACCTGGCAGCGGGTGGCAGTGCACATAATATGGAAAACGTATGTTTTTGGTGGTGTCCGGATACTTTTGATCACATAGTGTAACTTGATATCTAGATATCTAGAAGATATAATTCACATGTTCTACAAATTATGCACATGAATAAAAGCAGTAATCTCACAAGAATGCTCCTAGGGCTCTATTAAAAAATGAGAATGATTAAATAATTTTTTTATCTTATATGGAGGATTACTGTAAATTTGTATAGCATTATTTGTAGTGAATGTTGCAAGAAATAATGTCTTTACTGACTGAATATAGAACTTTTCTTTTGCTTTGTACGACGTTCATCAGTTTTAAAGTTACTGTTTATGTCTTCTAATTTCTCGCATCTCTACAAGTTTCTAGTGTATAGGTAGTAGTAGAATCAAGGACTTGTGGGAGACTGTCTGACAAGGATCAGTTTGTCGAGTTGGTGTATTGCTCTTATAATTCCTTCCTGAGTCGAGGAGACGTCTGAGCTGTGTGGCGAAATATTTCGTAACATAATTCTGTATTGATGAATGCATGTTGCATGCATCATCCAAGCAGAATTTCAGGAATACTATTTTCTTTATTTATCAATCACTTATACCCCTCAGAATAAGCACTTATGGACTAGGGCAATTGACGACCCCCCAACCCTCCGCAGCACTCTGGTGGTGAGTACCCGACATTCGACATGCCGTCATTTCCCAACACCCTTACTGGGAGCGGTACACTGAAACCGCCTAGACCCGGCCAGTGAACGGGAGACACCCTCGAAGAAGAGCGTGTCACGTCTCCCAAATGATACTTTCTATTGTTTCCTCTTTATTTCTCCGTTTTTTGTTTCTGGCTCTTGTCATGTCCCAGTTGTTTGTGGACCGTAAGCCGTTAAGAAAGTGTATTCTTACTGAGCACAGCCAGGATACAGGGTGTTTAAAAAAGAACTCCCTAGTTTTAATGTGTCCTAGAATCTGTACAAAGTGACATACACTATTCTAGTTTGTGGTGTTTGATTCATCAACTCTCCAAGTATGGATCCCCTGCAGTTGACAGGTCTGCTTGACCTTGAGACAGCACCAGCGCTGTTTTTTTCCTCTGTTCCCTCAGTTCAGTCCAGACGCGCATGCTGTGCAGTGCAGAGCAACTCAGCAACAATGTGTACTCCGCAACAGAAAGCGAAGTGTGTTATTTGGCTTGTGAAAACTGAGTCAGTTATAACTGTTCAACGTAAGTTTAGACATTAGTATTGTGGTGAACAACCTACAGCAAAAAACTACCTATCACTAGCTAAAGTCTTTCAAGGAAACCGGTGGTGTTTTAAGAGCAAGATCAACAGGTAGACCAAGAACTTTTGAAGATATTGTTGAACAGATCCGTGTTTCGTTTGTTCGGAGCCCAAAGAAGTCATTGACCAGACATAGTCTACAATTACGAGTGCCTAAAGGTACTGTGTATGATGTGCGAAAAGACTTTAGCTGTGTGCCTACGAATTGCAACTGTTACGTAGGAAGGGCTAGCCCAATACCTTGGCCACCACAAATTCCAGACTTAACTCCACTGGACTTTTTCTTTTGGGTCCACACAAAAAATATTGAGCACAGTGAAAAGATCAGTGACATCAATCATATACGGGAAAGAATCGTTGCAGCGGTAGGGACAGTTACATCTGAAATGTTGGTGAATACATGGTGAGAAGTGGAGTATTGTCTCGACGTGTGCAGGGCAACAAATGGATTGTACGTTGAAGTCTTCTAACATTAAACAAAACTTCAAGGAATTGTCGTTCATAATATGTACTCATTGATGTAACGTTTCGTTAATTTCTCCATTAAATTTATACTTAAAACTAGGGAGTTCTTTTTCAGACACACTGTATACATATAAAAGAAACAATAAATAAATAAAGAAAATACAATAAACTGTTCTCTAATTTAAAACAGCATTCACCATGGGTCCAACAAAAGAATGACACTCTACGAGTCAGGCTGTGGAATGTCAGAAATATGTGCGTGGTAGGTAAGCTGCAAAATATACAAAGGAAAATGTTAAGACTCACTCTAGATATAGTGGGCATCAGTCAAGTGAAATGGAAAGAAGACAAGGATTTTTGGTAAGATAAGTATAGGGTAATATCAACAGCAGCAGAAAGTGTTATAATGGGAGTAGGATTCATTTTGAATAGATGAGAAAGTGAGTTACTGCGAACAGGTCTCATCATCTGCATCTACATCTACTTCTACATGGACACTCGGGAAATCACATTTAAGTGCCTGGCAGAGAGTTCATCGAACCACTTTCACAATTCTCTATTATTCCAATCTCGTATAGTACGCAAAAAGAACGAACACCTATACCTTTCAATATCGACAGCAAAACAACACCTACACCAGTAGTTCAGGTATACATGCCGATGTCGCAAGCAGAAAATTAAAAGAAAGAGAAAGTATATGAAGATATTGAACGGTTAATTCAGTACATAAAGGGAGATGAAAATCTAATACCCATGGGGGATTGGAATATGGTTGTAGGAGAAGGAATAAAAGGAAGGGCTATTGAAGAATATTGGCTTGATAGAAGGAATGAGAGAGGAGAAATACTAAGTAAGTTTGCAATAAGTTTCAGATGATAACAGCGAAAACTGTGTTCAGGTATCACAAGAGGAGGGGGTGAACTTGGAAAAGAGTGACAGATACAGGAATATTTCAGATACGTGACTTTATGGTGTGACAGAGATTCCAAAATCAGTTATTGGATTGTAGGGCATACCCAGGGCAGATACAGACACAGGTCACAATTTGGTAATGATGAAAAGTAGATTGAAGTTTAAGAGGCTACCTAGGAAGAATCACTGTGAAAATAAATCGGATACGGATGTACTGAGGAATTAAGAGATATGCTTGAAGTTCTCAGAGGCTATAAACAGTGCAATAATGAATAGCTCAATAGGCAGTTCAGTTGAAGAGGGACGGATATCCAAAAAGAGCAGTCACAGAAGTTGGAAAGAAAACCTCAAGTACAAGGATGGTAACTGCAAAGAAACCATGGATAACAGAAGGGATACTTCAGTTGATGGACGAAAGAAGGAAGTACAAAAATGTTCGGGGAAATTCAGGCATACAGAAATACAAGTCACTTAGGAATGGAATAAATAGAAAATGCGGGGTAGCTAAGGCTAAATGGCTACATGAAAAAAGTGAAGAAATCGAAAAAGGAATTATTGTCGAAAGGACTGAGTCAGTATACAGAAACACCAAAACAACCTTCGGTGAAATTAAAACAAAAAGCGGTAATATTAAGAGTGCAATGGAAATTCCACTGTTAAATCCAGAGGAGAGAGTGGGTATGTGGAAAGTGTACACTGAGGGCATCTACGAGGGGAGGACTTACCTGATGACCTGAAAGCAGAAGAAAAAGGAAAGAGATAGAGAATCCATTATTAGACACAAAATTTGGAAGCGCACTAGAAGACTTAAAATCAAATAAGGCAGAAGGGACAGCTAAAATTACATAGGAATTTCTAAAATCATTGGGGGAAGTGGCAACAAACGATTATTCACGTAGAATGTGTAAGACTGATGATATACCATCAGACTTTCGGAAAAACATCATCCACACAATTCCTAATATTGCACGAGCCGACAAGTGCGAGAATTGTCGCACAATCAGCTTAACAGCTCCTGCATCTAAGGTGCTACAAGAATAATACATAGAAGAATAGAAAAGAATATTGAGGATCTGTTACAGACGATCAGTTCAGCTTTAGGAAAGGTAAAGGTACCAGAGAGGCAGTTATGGGATTGTGGTTGACAATGGAAACAAGACTGAAGAAAATCAAGACACGTTCACAGGATTTGACGATCTGGAAAAAGCGTTCGACAATATGCAAGATGTTCGAAAACTTGATAAAAGTAGGAGTAAGCCTTATGAAAAAACGGGTAAAAAACAATATGAACAAGAGCCAAGAGGAACAATAAGAGTAGAAGACCTAAAATGAAGTGCTCAGCTTAAAAAGGGCGTGAGACAGGGATGTAATCTCTCAGCTCTGTTGTTCTGTCTATACGTCGAAGAAGCAATGACGGAAATAAAAGGAAGTTTCAAGGGTGAGATTAAAATTCAAGGTGAAAGGATATCAATGTTACGTTTGCTACCGTCAGTGAACGTGAAGAGGAACTACAGGACACCTTGAATGTGGAATGAACTAATGAGCATATAGTATCAATAGAGAGTAAATCGAAGAGGGCGCAAGTAATGAGAAGTAGCAGAAACGAGAATAGCGATAAACTTAACATAGTATTTCGTGATCAAGAAGTAGATGAAATTAGGAATTTGCTACCTTGGTAGCAAAATAACGCATGACGGACGGCACAAGGTGGACATAAAAAGAATTCTAGCCAAAAGAAGTCTACTGGTTTCAAAGATATATCTTAATTCGAGATGGCATTGTACGGCATTAAGACGAAAAACCGGAAAAGAAGAGAATAAAAGTATTTGAGATGTGGTGTGAGATACCCCACCCCGTTAATGTTGGATTACAACGATAAGAAGCTGTCTTCTTTCGTAATATACTCCTCTGGATACAGTCTTGACCGTGTATATCGACGATGGCTCACTCGATGTGTTTATCTTTGCTTGGGGATAAATGTAATTGGTAATTTTACTCCGGAGTGAGTTGATTTAACTTCATATGATCGTTTTTCTTACCCAGAGAGGAGGTAGGTTCAGATTTTGGCTTGTATTATGTCGCCGTAAATCTCTTGCTGCGTAATGTTACGTGAAACAATGCAGCTTCGAGTTAGCAAAATTATGGCTATCAGCGATATTCTTTAACTGCACTGTAGCGTAACTATCAACTCCCAATGTTCAAACACCGTTTATCGCAAATATTTAGTCCCTGTAAACAGCGATTTATGTCTTTAATTAGTTTTGAAAGCCCCTTCTGATTTGCTGCAATAGTTAAAATCTTGAGAAACGAATGTAGCTTACAGGAGATCGATAATTAACCACTAAATAGATCAAAATTGACTCAAGCACATTTTAATAATTAAGCTCTTCAATTATTTGCCACGAAGCGCTTTACAAAAATTATGACTTATCTCTCTTTGCCTCTCTGAAATTATTGAAATCGCTGTTATTAAGGCACTTTCCCTCAAAAGTCCAAAAATCAAATTCATGAAAAAAATTGAATCTGCTTCAGCTTCGTGAATTGCGTGATTTGAAACTTTTCAGAAAACAGCGTTTAATTATGAGAAATGTCTTAAGCAGTTTTATTAGGCCCTTTTTTCACTATACATCTCAATGTTGCCTTTCAACTTGAAGTTATTGCAGACACTACGGCGAAGTCAATGTTCATGGAAACATATCTTCATTGCCTTAGTCACATAAAGACTTAGACAACAGCAGAGTTTTAATGAAGAATTGAGTGTTTTATTTTTCACAATACAACATACACTCATAAATGTAAACATTTGTATAGGTCGGATGTCCAACTAGAAGTCTATACATTTTACAACATTTATTGTGATACAGTTCTCTAACAAATAAAATCAAAGAATTTTAATAATGGTAGAGCGACCGACGTTCTCGCTGGTAACAGCCGCCGGCTGTATCAGATGAAGTGCCCCGCACCGCCAGGCACTGATTCGGGGAAGGGGGGGGGGGAGGGGAGTGGGGGAGGGAGGGACATCACTGGAACATCTTGCCAGAAACTTCCTCGAATACATGTAACAAACAATAAAGAAACACATTTTAGTATACATTTTTAACATAGATCGATAATAAAAATTATTCACATGAACAGGGATTACCTGAGTTCACTTGAGCATAGAAATAAGGACAGAGCACATCCAAACTGGTGCACTAAAGGTGCTACAGAAGAATGTTGAAATTTAGGTAGATTGTTAAGGAAAGGAATGAGGAGGTTCTCCACAGAATCAGCGAGGAAAGCAATATATGGAAAACGCTGACACGATGGAGGAACAGGATGATAGGACATTTGTTAAGATGTCAGGAAATAACTTCCATGGTGCCAGAGGAAGCTGGGTTGTGATACATCCAGCAAATAATTGAGGATATAGGTTTCAAGCGCTATTCCAAGATAGAAAGGTTGGCACAGGAGAAGAGCTCTGGCAAGACTCATCAAACAAGTCAGAAGACTGATGACTCATAAAAAAGTCCTCAAACCAGGCATATAGTTACACTACCGCTCTATCTAAAGCAGTGTACAGTCAATTTGGTGTATTTCCTCTAAGAAAGAAGCCTGTGTCAGCTGTAAACAAATTATTTGTTTGTGACATTGTGTTCTGTTCCATGTCATTTACACATTGGAGGAAATAACTGGTTCAGGATTGAATCCTTGTGGAAGTCATTTCGTTTGTATTTTATTCATCTAAAAATATATCCTAGTATTTTTTGCTCATGTTTTATTTCTGTTTTTGGTTTCCTATTTGTCTAGCAACGGATGAACCATTTTCAAGAGTGCCTGTAGTGGCATACACTTGGAGCTTCTACAACTCTGTTTTTTGGTCCAAAATGTCAATATCTTTGCTTAAATCTTAAAAAAGTACAGTAGCAGTTTCATTCTTATTCACTACTCCAAGAGCAGTTTCTTTTTAAAATGATGAGTTTGCTATACCTGCAAAGGGTACTGAATGTTTGTAATGCATTGCTTTATCATGAACTCTGGAACTCAAATCAATTCCTGAAGACATTTTTTTGAAACTTATTACAGGATGAATGATTTCATCTGAAGTTGTTCCATATTTATAGATAGAGGAGGGAAAAATGTATTTGATTTACTGTTTCTTGGGGTTGCCTCTTTTATAACTGACTGGTAAACTGTTTATGACATGTGCATAGAACTGATTGCAAAGATTTGCTTTATGTTGAGGATCAGTAATTATCATGTTATCACATTTCACTGAGATATCTTTGACGGGAACTTTCTTTGCTACAGTCTGAAATACACTGCAGAATGATAGGCTTTTATTTGCTGATTGTTGATGTAAACATTACCATTTATATTTGCTTGATATATAACTCTTCTGTGCATCTGAATGCATCACTGAGTAACTGAGTTTTTGATACAAGTACCTGTTGTTAAACGTGTCTCTGCTTCTCGACTTGTTATTGCATGTATTTTTAGAGGGAAGGTAATTTTAAAGCAACTTTTAAAAATGCTGGAAGAGTTTACTCTTATCGTTGGTGTCATCTATCTGACAGAGGTATTCCAAACTTCACACAGATAATAAGGAAATGAATGTCCCTATGTAATGTGTATAAACCTTCTTTCTGTTACAATTTTCTTGTAGTTCTTGATAGGCAATAAGTGGCCTGATGAAGTAAAAACCTGGCTACATAACTGAAATCCTTACTTACTTATTTTGTAGTTCAGCTTTTATTTAGACATATCTCGTCCAGGACAGAAATAGTTTGCTCATTATTGTTGTCGGACCTGTATCAGCTTTTTCAGGTTTTTATAAAATTCCTGAGAAACTGTTTCTTAGGAGACTGCCATCCTTTTAAGTAAAGAAACAGCAATTTGGATTCACAGTTGGTAAGTCAACCCAATAAACCATTTTCGCCTTCGCAAATGAAGTATTGATTGCTATAAATAATAAACAAAATGTTTCTGGTGTATTCCTTGACCTTAACAAAGCTTTTGATGTAGTTGATCATGATATTCTGTTGCAAAAACTAAACAGTTGTGGAATTCGAGGCCTGTCTAGTAGGTGAATTTGTTCTTACTTACGAGATCGTCAGCAAATCATTTAAATGAAACACAAAGATGTAGACATACACAAAATTTCTCGTTTTCAGAGTAATGTACAAGAAATTAGCTATGGGGTCCATCGGGGGTTGGTTCTTTGGCACATTCTCTTCATTCTTGATGTTAATGACCCTTAAGAAAAATAACTAATGGCATCATAGTGCTTTCACAGACAATACAAATACCCTAATTAGATCATGTGATGCACACAGCCTACAGGAAACAGCCAGAGTTGTAACACAAAACTGAATACAATGGTTCAGCACTAATAATCTAACGACAAATTCTGAAGAAAGCCAGTGACAGTCAGTTTCCACACTGCACAGAAACTCAATCTAGCAACCCCATTTTTGAGAATTGATGGAGAAACTGCCTCAGTGGTCAGATAAAAATTTTTGTTATACATATCCAACGAAATCTGGAATGGAAGATGCTCCTGAATAATACAAATAAAAAGAAGCTAAGCATACAGACGTTGTAAGATTCCTCATACAAAATGCTAGCCATGTGTTGTAATTCTGCACACAAATAAGAACTCTTACAACGCTCTAAACGTTTTAAAGTGAACACATTTCGATAGTCCGCATAAATGCAGAGTACAAGCCAAGACAAGACACAGATCACAATTTGTCCCAAGAATGGAGTCAAGTTACTACGAGCAAATACAGTAGCGAAATGAGAGAGGTCGCACACCTCCAGGGTTATATGAAGTTAAGTTTGTCGATCGGTGTTTCGAGGTGGTGCTGGCTGTCAGTGACGGACGTGGGACCCAAGGCGATGTGTGGCCTTCTGATGTTTGCCTGGCGCCCGCGCAGGCAAGCTGAATAACAACTGCTTATGCAGGCACCTCACGAAATATTGTGGCAGCCACGGCGGTGGGGCCGGTACGAGACTAGTGGTAAAACGGTGGGTTGCCGCAGTCCTCTGTCTTTAGGGCGGAACGGCGGGGAGCCTGTACTGGGGGCTGCCTTGTGGTAAGCAAGAAGGTGACGTCCATGGTCTCCTGGACATTGGAGAGGCCGTCCTCAGCCCAGACAGAAGTTCTCTGTTTACGGTAATTGAACTGTAGGGCTGAAAATGGCCCCTGTGATGATGTCTCTGCTGTGAATAGACACCCTGCAGTGAGACGCCAACTGCTGGCGGTGCTGGCACCAGTACAGAAAGCATATGGATATCTGGGTTCTCAGGGGTGGGAGTGGGGAAGTGTTGAGGCAGTTCCCATGTCTACCTGGCAGGTCTGCCCACTGAAGGACCTCATCTACCACCAGCCCCTGATAATCCAGCAGGTCGCTGGAACAGACAGCATATGAGGGAGCTGAGGACAAGGCGAAGCACAGCGGAGGAGGCTGGACCAAGGAAAGAGGAAGTGCCCCAATAGTCAGTGGAGAGGCTGGAAAATAAAATTCTGACAGGTGGGTTGGCTCAGAAGATTTGCATGCAGGTAGTGGACAGTGGTCCCTCATCTGCAAGTATAATTTGTTGTAATGATGAGTTAACAACTTGTCACTTGTCTGCAACATGAAGATGTACCAACCTCGCTCACCATAGACAGTTGCCAGAACCCACGGCTCACAGCAGCCAAAAGCGAGAACTCAGACATGAAACACTGTTGTTAGAGTGGCAATTGAGGTGCACGTAGTAGGTGACGGGCCAGCAGCACAAGGTGCACCACTGTGCACAGCTGGCTTTCATGCAACAGCTCCACTATGATCTTCTCATAAATAGGAGTTGACCTCTAAGAACTTGTGAGCATCTCTTCTGCCAGAGCACCCCAATGCACTTTTTCATCTGCATCCTGAAGATCTGAAAGAGGCATTCGGCCTCCCAGTTGGACTGCAGGTATAACGGGGCCCCCAAATGTGGTGGATGCTGTGCTATGAAAAAAGTCTGAAATGAGGACAGAAATAAGGTCAGACTCAGTCGTAATTCATCTGCCTTTTTGATTGAACTACAGATCTAGATTTCAACTCACAATGCAACTATCATCAATACTTTAATTACAAATAATACACGAAGCAGAGATAGAAACAGGATAGTGATCAAACGCCATGTCACAGAGAACACAAATATAATTCTACAATTACATACCATTGTAAGTAGTCATGTACACTGAACGTAATTATAACGACACACTTTCCACTCTAACTCAGGCATGTACAAGCATTAGTCCAACTGAGACAAATCCATTCAGCTAATGTCGGTTTACATCATACTAGATAGCCAATGCCCTATATTTACTGCTCATATGTAAAAGAAAAGGTTAAGCTAAAAAAATTACACTTAAAAATAAAGGGAATTCAAATAGCAATTATAATAAAACACAATTTTGTCTGGAGGCACACAATCGAAAAAAATCATTGTTCTAAGTGTTACATTACGTCATACTGAATAGCCAATGTCCGTTACTGTTATTGCCCATATGTAAGAGAATGGGTTAAGTTAAAGAAATTTTATATGTATAAAAATAAAAAATACAAGGCATTCAATTAGTGATTATTATAACATACAGTTTCGTCCGGAGGCATACAAAGCTAAAAAAAAGTCATTATGACAAGAGTTAGATTTCATCATAATGGACAGCCAGTGCCTTCTATTTTTATGGCCAATGTGTAAAAGAATGAGTTAACCTAAATTTTTTATGTATACGTAAAAGTACAGCGAACTCAAATAGCAATAATAATGAAACACAGTTTTTCTGGAGGTTATTAATTCAAAATCATTAATTATCATGAAGCACATCGGAATATTAAACTTCGTTTCCATAAAGCATGGAACTAGGATTAACAAGTTGGTGTAAAAATTATAATTTACCATTATTAACTTAATTGTGTAGTCTAAATGTAGCCACAATCGCTACCGTAAATATATGGAGTCACTATGTGATGAAATTTTGATACAGGTTGCGGCGGCGCGGTTCCTTTCGTCCTGTTATCTGCACCTACCTGTGAACTCGTTACAGGAGATCGCCGGTAGGAAAGCCGAGCAGAAACCTACCGTTCTACAACTCACACCTGGCTGCATACAACGTAACTATTGTACAAATCGGGAGAAGGTCTTAATTTTGAATGAAAGGTGTAAATACTGGCAAAATTTCGGTATATTCTAAAGGCGAGAATTAACACGTTCACTGCTATGCCCGTGCTAACCCTAACACAGTCATACACAAACCTTTTCATTCACGTTAGCAAATTTGCAGTAACATATTTCCCGAAATATGAACAGATACTAAGGACGGATTGTTCTTAAATGAAAATGCTCGTCATAGTATTGAGTTTATCGGTGTCTAATTCACTCAAGTTCTTAGCCACCGATCTGCTCAATATGCCACGCGGAATTACTGTCTTTTCTCATACACAAAATTACTTAAAAAATCCCTACTTTCTAAGAAACACACCGGAATGAATATGGCTTCACTTTAAAACACTTTTGAAACATATAGCACAACTAAAACGCAAATTATAACTTCCTTCGGAGCACGTACTACGCACGACTGTTACCAATGAAATGCTGGGCTCCGATCCCTTACACAGCTGTAAGCATTCTATATCTCCAAGAGAAAAGACATGCGAAGAATACTCCGTTCTGATTGGTCAGTTTTCTTTAAGGCCAATAGAAAAACTTTATCCTCCCGCGTTGGTCCGCGTTTTTCATGACTAACCACTCAACAAATAACACACTTTTGAACTGAACTTTTTCCCGAAATAAATATTTAACATTCTGATATTTGTGTTTATACTTTACGTTAAAAACTACTTTCATTTGGACTCCAATGAGCTTTCCTTTTACCATAAACTTACTTAACATATTATGATACAAAATTCCCCGTTGTCTGCGTTCACACTGCCTTAAAAAATTTCCACGCTAGTTCGTACAGCGTTCAGTAGAACAATGATCTACATTCTTACTTTAGACCACATTCGTACATCATTCACACTACTAAAAACATGTACAAACTGTGCAAACACAAATAAATAAAAAATCCTTCAAGAAATAAACAAAACAATTCACAAAATCATTCTCCTGGCCTGTTTCTTGAATGTCTCTGTGCACTACTGTCCTCTAGCAGATGAAAATTAGAACTACATACTCGACTGAAGCCGCTTCAGGCCCTCTGTCACTGTGCACACATGAGTCATTCTCCCGATACACAGGCTCTAGACACGAGCAATATAAGGCGCCACGCCTCGAGGTGTCTTAGCAGCACAATGAATGTGGTATAGAGAAAAGTGTTTACAAGACATTTAAAAACTAATTTCAAGCGACATAAATGGCATACATTAATGTTAGAAAAATAGTGCAAGATTACATTCTATAAATGTTGTAAAGGTGGCTTAGAGTTTTGGTTAAACCGTTCGTAACTGTTTGGTATACTGTCAGAACGTTACTAAATAGGATGGAACCGCTAGGTTGAATGTTTCTCTCCTGGGTTTTCACTATGTCTGCTGCTCAGGAGGCGGTTTTCAAAAAGCTGATACAATTGGGGGTCTCTCTTTACCACTTGTTGATTGAGCAAGAAGTCGCGAAAAATTTTCTGGTGACAAAAATCATCATCTTGCCCAATAAATCCTAATGGCTATTCTTTTCGCCCTTTCAGTTAATTTTAATTGTGAGGGCAGATCCGAACGCCGGTCCCCACTGTCAGTCAGGGGGGCAACAAAATTAGAGTATCAGCCATGTCTCTTATTTCCAGTGCCACATGCTCACGGAATCTGGCATCGAATCGTCTGCCCACTTTGGCCCAAGTAACAGGTGTAACAGTGAGAAGAGCTTCCACAGACCAAGCACGATACAACTGATGAGGTTGTGTCCTGCACATATAAAACTCCACTCTAGAGAAAATAATGTAGATATGCCGGCGATGATAAGACAACAGGTGACAAATTTCATCAAACGAAAAGGAAGAGGGTTCCTGAAGCAGTGTCAACTTTCCTAACAAGTGGTACATGGAGAGCGAAATCCACGAGAGAAAAAGAGCTTTAATGGTATCAGCGTCCTTTACCTTGGACGTGGTGAAATGGTATCACAAGCGCTCCTCGAACGCCTCCCAGTCCTCTACAGACTCACCATAGATAGGGAAGGGTGGCAGATGGGCTGGCAGTTGCTGTGGCTGTGCCAGTATTCCGGGCAACAACCTGTCCATCATGGCTGCGTGTTTCTGCTGTTGCAATACCAATCCAGCTGCTGCTGCAGCCAACTTTAAAACACTACCTCCAAAGATGGACTGGTCATCATCGTCAAATCAGCTAGAAAAACATGTGAAATTGTCTTCATCGCTACTCCTGTTGTAATTCCACAGACAAATAAGAACAAGCACGAAATTCTAAATATTTTCTTGTGAACACAGTTCCAGTAGTCCATACAAGTTCAGAGCACTGGCAGGCCAAGTCCTAGATACAAATCACAATTCTCCTGAGAGCAGAATCAAGTTACACTATGTGATCAAAAGTATCCAGACATCCCCAAAAACACACTTTTTCATATTGGGTTCATTGTGCTGCCACCTTATGCCAGGTACTCCATATCAGCGACCTCAGTAGTCATTAGATATCGTGAGAGAGCAGAATGGGGCGCTCCGTAGAACTCGGACTTCGAACGTGGTCAGGTGATTGGGTGTGACTTGTGTCATACGTCTGTACCCGAGATTTCCACTCTCCTAAACATTCCATATCTGCGAGCTAGTGCGCCACTGTTTGACGACCACCTATTTCAGGTGGAAAGGGGATTTTTATGAGCAGACGGGCGGTGTAGCTATGGGTTCCCCCCTTTCGCCGGCCGCAGCAGACATTTTTATGCAAGCGTTCGAAGAAACAGCACTCCAGTCCGCACCATTACGCCCAGAATGCTGGCTACGATATGTTGATGGCACCTTTGTCGTCTGCCCACACGGAGAAGAAGAGCTTCAGAACTTTCACGAACATCTCAACCAGCAGCAGAGCAAAATTCACTTTACGATGGAGATAGAAAAGAACGGGGTATTGCATTTTCTTGTCGTGGAAGTTTATCTTAAGCCTAAGGGGAAACTTGGACACAGAGTTTATGGGAAACCCATCAACACGGACAGGTACCTACATGCATACTCCCACCACCATGCTACGCAAAAGACTTCGGCCCTGCAAACTTTAACCAAGAGAGCCTACAGGATCAGTGATGAACACAACCTGCAAGCAGAACTACAGAGCCTCGGGTCGATTTTTGGAGCTAATGGCTACGACATGAGGATGATATACAAAAACTATGGCGCCGAAGGAGGGCAACAGGGAAATGCAGAACGATGCACAGAACACTGTCGTGCTACCATATGTACAAGGGGTTACTGAACGTCTGGGCAAAATTCTCCGTCGGGCAGGCATTAAGCCGATTTTTCGTAGCAACACCAAAGTAGAGTACTTTCTGGGCTCGACGAAAGATACAATTGACAAGTTTCATGCCGCCAGAGTTTACGAAATCGTGTGCGAATGTGGACTGGTGTATGTAGGTGAGACTGGGCGTCCAATGAGCACAAGGTTAACTGAACACGAGAGATATATCCGCCTCAAACAATACAACAAATCAGCGATGGCAGAACATCAGGAACAGTGCAGGATGAAGATCGAATTTCGAGAGGCCCGCATATTGGCGAAACAGCCGTTTAGTTTGAGGAGGAAGATTAGAGAGGCTATTGAAATAGCCAAGCCACCCGACAATATGAATAGAGAAGACGGGTACCGACTTCCAGCGTCTTGGCTGCCAGCTGTGACAGCTTTGCGGGACAGCCGTTGCAGAGCAACAGGCGCGCGGTAGGCCACAGCGGCGGAGGGCACACAGAGTGCTGACGCACCTCAGTCGATACTGGGCAGTTAGCAAACAACGCTACGCTGTAGTCGCCGCTCGGTATCCTATTCGCCGATTTCCACCAATGGCAAGCAGTCCAATGGAAAACGCCCATTTCCGCCAATAACAACACGCAATACAAAGACCAATAAAATGAACTCCTAATACCCTTCCTCCTGACCCTCACATCCAATGACAGCACTCCTCCATAGTATATAATTATCCAAAGTAATGCTCATTCAGCAGTTAGCAATGCACTCTGAGGAAGGCGCCTTGCAACAGCCGCCGAAACGTCGGAATTTTACAGATGACAATGTGTCCTCAAACCCAGAGCAATTTTATTGACTGCAACAATCTGAATAAGCTATGATGTGCTTCACGTCACAATCCAAAGCTTTTACAAATTTCAACAAACAAGAACCGATTTCCTGTGAACCTCTACGAGCAGTGCTTTCATCCCACATATACATATTGGCATTGTCAGACACTATGTTGTGAATGCCAAGATTAGAAGTCCACAATTGACAAAGATAGTACACTTCGTTGGTAAAAAGGCGTGGTCATGGCAAAGTTTTCTGAAAATCAAAACACATCGCCACAACATTAATCTGGTTTAATACTCTTTCCTTGTCAGATTTCTTTTCTTGACGTGGACGTTCGGCCCTGCGCTGATGGAGCATCTGTTCTTGCTGCACTTCTTTTGATTCATCTCTATCAGCGTCATAGCTGCGTAACAATTTCTTACACTTGTCACATTTATTGAATGTATCAGTACTAGGACGGTAAAAACCCAAATCAAAACGGGTGTTGATTGGTTCAAATGGCTCTGAGCACTATGGGACTTAACATCTGAGGTCATCAGTCCCCTAGAACTTAGAACTACTTAAACCTAACTAACCTAAGGACATTACACACATCAATGCCCGGGGCAGGATTCGAACCTGCGACCGTAGCAGTCGCGCGGTTCCGGACTGAACCGCCTAGAACTGCTCGGCCACCGCGGCCGGCAAGGGTGTTGAAAACATGTTGGTATGTCCAATCCTTCACAGGGTCTTCACTTCTTTCCACACACATATCTCTGTAAAGCTGGTACATTACAGAAATATTGAGGCTTTCAGGGAGGTATTTTTTGATAGGGTTCTGAATCCTGCTGTAATGTGAGATGTAATTGGGAATGACTGAATATGTTCTTCAACAACCTGTCGTTTAGCAGCAGGTATTTTGTTTGATGGTGCACTTTGCCCACTCTAGTCCTTCGGTAAAAAAAAAAAAAAAAATGTCGTGCGACGAGGGCCTTCCTTCGGGTAGACCGCTCGCCTGGTGCAAGTCTTTCGATTTGACGTCACTTCGGCGACTTGCGCGTCGATGGGGATGAAATGGTGATGATTAGGATAACACAACACCCAGTCCCTGAGCGGAGAAAATCTCCGACCCAGCCGGGAGTCGAACCCGGGCCCTTAGGATTGACAGTCTGCCACGCTGACCACTTTTTTTTTTTTGTCCGTTGTTGATCGTTGTATTTGGTCGTTGCGGACGTCACATGACAGCCGTTCAAGTTCGTTGTTGATCCTTTCACTCAGTTTTTTATTACAGAGGCCAACCAGCTCTCTGGCCGAACACGCTGAGCTACCGTGCCGGCTAGCACTCAGCTACCGGGGACGGACTGGTCCTTCGGTGATACTCTGCTGATGGATTTATTGGACACAACTCTACTGAAGCGAACATCTGATATATCAAATGTCTTTAGAAGAAACTCCTTACAAACGCATACACCATTAAGTTTTATAACAGTACAAAGTTTCCTTTTTGTGACATTTCACCTTCTTCGCTTTGGTTCTTTCAGTTCAACACAGCCTCCGAGAAAAGCACTTTGTAAATTCCATGATCCACAAGCCCAATATGTAGTAAACAGCTCTTCACGTTTTCTCTCTGAAAAATTGCTGTTACGTTGATATCGACACTTGTGATTGAATGGTATTACACATTTCTCTTGATGTTCTGTTCCTCTGTGTACAACATAGAATTCCCAGCCTTTCGCAGCCGTTTTGCGACCTCACGCCTATGGTTAGCTGGATTTCGTAAGCGTTTTCTTCCCCTTCGATTAGAATTCTCATCAGCTGGTGAAGTACCATTAGCAGAAGATGAAGTTTCTTCTGACACAGAGGGTTCTGCTGACAAAATACTTGTAGAAAGCACAGTGTCGGAAGATTGAGATGATGCTGATTTTACTAGTGATTCTTCCAATCTATCACTACGATCACAATCCGATGGCCTGAAGCAGACAGATGCGAAAAATCGGAACTGGACTCATCTACAATAAAACAAACACCATTGCGTCATTTTCATCTGGTATTTAACTACACAATAACTCATGTAATATGACAATTTAGCGTACATCACAAGCTGATAAAACTATCACTACTTCCTAGGAAAAGTACCCGTGCAACCCCACACTATTTTAGGAGAAGTGCGCGTTTCCTATATTGGATACGAAAATGTACACAGTGCAGCGCGAAACATTGTCCAAAATCGAATCATAACCTCACACATTAACATACAAACCAAACTTGCATCCTTATACCTATTTTCCTACGTATTCACAATCTATTTACTAAATAAGTTCACTCTATAAGACACTAACTTTGTATAATTAAATCAACAATAACTCACCTTGGTTCATTATGGCAAATAATTGCACGAACAGGAACAAGGAGCAACACAACGAACGTAACAAAGCACTTGTAATACTTTTCTTTCGAGCCAAAACCTCAGTGCCGAAGCAGTATATGTATTTCTCATAACAGAATTAAAGTTCTAGAACATATATGTGCACTTATCTCATTTTCTTCAAAAAAGTAACTTATGTCACTTTGCTTCTGACTGCCTCAAATGTGCCTTCCAAGCATAGGAAAATCGTGCGCAGAATTGTTAAACCATCTTCATGTTGAATCAGAATTCTTATCTCTTTGTTATTTTTGAACATCTCAAAGCAAATGGTTTGTGGGAAGTATATTTCTGGCAAGTAATTCGATCACTACATTGAACTGGAGTTGTTATATCAAGCGATGTCATTGGGATGTTTCAGTCCTACTAACTTGAAGAACTCGTAATTCTGATATGTTACCACATTCTACTTTCATTCCCGAGTGGTGTATTGGCTGGTGTGTTTACTGGTTTTATACCTCAGACCTATAGTGCTGTTCCAAATGAAAATGTACCACGATTTCCTCTCCCCAAAAGTCAACTAGATACATTCAGACGTTCAGTACCTCACGAGTTTGTATCCTTGTCCCACTGTAGGGAAATATTCGTAAATAGTATATATTAATCTTTCCTTGAGGTCTGCTTTTGTTGTGATACTACACTTAACACAGGTTGTGCTAACAGACAGAATATCTACTAGTTTATTGGACTTGTAAATTTTCTCAGCATTACTTTACACAACGTGGCTCGTCGAGAAACCATGTATTGAACCTAATGAGCCTTTCTGGTTAAAGTCTATTGTATGTTTTGTCGTTTTTATTTCTGTTTTAAATGTTTTATTTCTGTTTTAAATAACTGCATTGAAATTATCAATATCGTAAGAGCCAATAGGAATCTCCACAACTTTACCATTTCCTAAGTGAAGTTTATTGTTCACCTCAGTGATATCTGGAAAGCTGTTATATATTTCCAAACCAATGACCAGTCAATGCAATACTACATTCCTCCTTACTTAGTTCTACTGGAGGGAAATTATTTGTGCTTTATACAGATGAACAATCTTTTAAAGTCAGGAGTGTGTGACATCATATCTAATGTTCAATTGAGATGGTGATGTGCATGCTGTTTGTTTTTGTGTATTTGTCGTGAAAAACATTAGAACAAAGATTACCACAAAGGTATGAATCGAGGTCTTGGTAGTGATGAAAATTGTAGAACACATGGGTGATAGTGAAGTAGCAGCGAAATTCTTCCAGTGGGCGTAAATTTCAATATGAGTCAAAGTAGAGTACTTTACTATATTTTTTTAACACAGGTGACCCAGTGCATTGCAGAAACCTTCTGCAACGCATAGACTTACAATCCCATATTCCTTGCACTTTCAAACTAGTTTCGGCAAAGTGTTCTGCATAAACACACCACGGAATCTTTTGTTTTTGAGTTTCTTGACGAATTTAAGCAGGTCAGTATTGGTGGCTGGTCTATTCAGTAGTATAGTTAGGGGACCTTCTTAAATGAGCATTTCTCTTCATGTATGGCTTTAAATTACTTTACTGATAACGGCAGTCTGCATCATCTTATTATGCTCTTTACATTTCTGTAATTGCTTCTAAGCGACTGAAGTACGCTTTACTGTTTGGTCTATGATAGCAGCTCCTTCCACTGATGATCCAATTGCCAATAGTCGTACTAAAACTGGAATATTACGAACAGGATAATTCCAGGTGCCTTAAGTATTGGCAGAACCCTGGGCGTTTTAATACTGCTTCTTCTTACTCCTTTCTTCTTTTCCTTCAAGATACTTTTTGCTGCTACTACAGCTTGTAAGTTTTTTTAATTTTTTTTAAGTGTAAGGTGAGCTGCATTCATGATTTGTTTGAAATTTATTCTAGTTTGGCATGTATTGCTCTATCGACTGTGAATACTGCAATACATTTTCCTATGCCTATGTCCCCTGTGGCCAACTTAGACTTATTTGATTAGCTTTATCGGCTAAAATTAGAAATGCAGTGTGATGTTCGGACAAACTATTTTTTGTAACAGGTTTCATCAAGTAGATTAATCTTTTAATCACCATGAGCCGGACGCTATTTAGTTTCGTTCCAGGTCCACAGAAGCTGTATCTAGGAATATGCAGTTCAAGTTGTAACATAGTAAGTTATTTCGTGTTATCACAGCTGCATTAAAGAATGGAGCCATGAGCGCCTCCGGTCCAGTAGTTGCAGGAGATTCATACGTTTTTATCTTCAGTTGCAACGCAGCTGCAGCTGACGCATCCGTATGTCAGATGCCGCCTGTGGCAGTGACTCAACCCGCCGGTGGGACGCTATGAATAAGTATACTCTCTATGAACGTAAATAAACTGCATCTGTTATTCTCTGATTTTGTCCATACTTAACACATTGCGTTTTGCTATTGCTAAAATGATACCATCCAAATTTCATTTCGTTATTTATCATAGTTTCGAAAATAGAATATTTTACCTAAAAATCTGAAATAAGTGACAATTCAACGCGAAAAGTAGTCTACTTCGCATATTTTCATACGCTTATGTCGTATGGTATTATTTTTGGGGTAATTCTTCTGATTCAAAAAGGGTATTTTTGGCTCAAAAACGGGCTGCTCGAGCTATATGTGGTGTAAGTTCGAGAACGTCTTGTCGACCCCTATTCAAAAATCTGGGAATTCTGACATTGCCCTCACAGTATATATTTTCTTTAATGTCGTTTGTTGTTAGCAATATTAGCCTATTCCCAAGAGTTAGCAGCTTTCACTCAGTTAATACTAGGCAGAAATCAAATCTGCATGTAGAATGCACTTCCTTGACTCTTGTGCAGAAAGGAGTGCAGTATTCTGCTGCATCCATTTTCAATAAGCTACCACAAGAACTCAAAAATCTTAGCAGTAGCCCAAACTCTTTTAAGTCTAAACTGAAGAGTTTCCTCATGGCTCACTCCTTCTATTCTGTCGAGGGGCTCCTGGAAGAGCTAAAAAATTAAGCAAATTCCAGTGTTACATTGTTGATTTTCTTCATTTAAACTTACGACTTGTCACGTGAATATGTTTTTTTATATTTCATTTTATCTGTTCTAATATCGTGTTATAATCTCATGTATTGACTCGTTCCATGACCATGGAGACTTCTCCTTAATTTGGTCCCACGGAACAATAAATAAATAAATAAAAATAATAATAAAATCACAAAAAACCAAGCTGGTATTTCGAAACTAATCTAGTAACGGCAGAAGATTAACCTTCAACATCATTTGGATCTATTATGAAAAGTTCAGCTCCTAAAAATCAATTAACCAAAATCTTTCATTCCATTTTTTTTTTTTTTTTTTTTTTTGGTCATCAGTCTACTGACTGGTTTGATGCGGCCCGCCACGAATTCCTTTCCTGTGCTAACCTCTTCATCTCAGAGTAGCTCTTGCAACCTACGTCCTCAATTATTTGCTTGACGTATTCCAATCCCTGTCTTCCTCTACAGTTTTTGCCCTCTACAGCTCCCTCTAGTACCATGGAAGTCATTCTCTCATGTCTTAGCAGATGTCCTATCATCCTGTCCCTTCTCCTTATCAGTGTCTTCCACATATTCCTTTCCTCTCCGATTCTGCGTAGAACCTCCTCATTCCTTACCTTATCAGTCGACCTAATTTTCAACATTCGTCTATAGCACCACATCTCAAATGCTTCGATTCTCTTCTGTTCCGGTTTTCCCACAGTCCATGTTTCACTACCATACAATGCTGTACTCCAGACGTACATCTTCAGAAATTTCTTCCTCAAATTAAGGCCGGTATTTGATATTAGTAGACTTCTCTTGGCCACAAATGCCTTTTTTGCCATAGCGAGTCTGCTTTTGATGTCCTCCTTGCTCCGTCCGTCATTGATTATTTTACTGCCTAGGTAGCAGAATTCCTTAACTTCATTGACTTCGTGACCATCAATCCTGATGTTAAGTTTCTCGCTGTTCTCATTTCTACTACTTCTCATTACCTTCGTCTTTCTCCGATTTACTCTCGAACCATACTGTGTACTCATTAGACTGTTCATTCTGTTCAGCAGATCATTTAATTCTTCTTCACTTTCACTCAGGATAGCAATGTCATCAGCGAATCGTATCATTGATATCCTTTCACCATGTATTTTAATTCCACTCCTGAACGTTTCTTTTATTTCCATCATTGCTTCCTCGATGTACAGATTGAAGAGTAGGGGCGAAAGGCTACAGCCTTATCTTACACCCTCCTTAATACGAGCACTTCGTTCTTGATCGTCCACTCTTATTATTCCCTCTTGGTTGTTGTACATATTGTATATGACCCGTCTCTCCCTATAGCTTACCCCTACTTTTTTCAGAATCTCGAACAGCTTGCACCATTTTATATTGTCGAACGCTTTTTCCAGGTCGACAAATCCTATGAAAGTGTCTTGATTTTTCTTTAGCCTTGCTTCCATTATTAGCCGTAACGTCAGAATTGCCTCTCTCGTCCCTTTACTTTTCCTAAAGCCAAACTGATCATCACCTAGCGCATTCTCAATTTTCTTTTCCATTCTTCTGTATATTATTCTTGTAAGGAGCTTCGATGCATGAGCCGTTAAGCTGATTGTGCGATAATTCTCGCACTTGTCAGCTCTTGCCGTCTTCGGAATTGTGTGGATGACGCATTTCCGAAAGTCAGATGGTATATCGCCAGACTCATATATTCTACACACCAACGTGAATAGTCGTTTTGTTGCCACTTCCCCCAATGATTTTAGAAATTCTGATGGAATGTTATCTATCCCTTCTGCCTTATTTGACCGTAAGTCCTCCAAACCTCTTTTAAATTCCGATTCTAATACTGGATCCCCTATCTCTTCTAAATCGACTCCTGTTTCTTCTTCTATCACATCAGACAAATCTTCACCCTCATAGATGCTTTCAATGTATTCTTTCCACCTATCTGCTCTCTCCTCTGCATTTAACAGTGGAATTCCCGTTGCACTCTTAATGTTACCACCGTTGCTTTTAATGTCACCAAAGGTTGTTTTGACTTTCCTGTATGCTGAGGCTATCCTTCCGACAATCGTATCTTTTTCGATGTCTTCACATTTTTCCTGCAGCCATTTCGTCTTAGCTTCCCTGCACTTCCTATTTATTTCATTCCTCAGCGACTTGTATTTCTGTATTCCTGATTTTCCCGGAACATGTTTGTACTTCCTCCTTTCATCAATCAACCAAAGTATTTCTTCTGTTACCTATGGCTTCTTCGCAGCTACGTTCTTTGTATCTATGTTTTCCTTCCCAACTTCTGTGATGGCCCTTTTTAGAGATGTCCATTCCTCTTCAACTGTACTGCCTACTGCGCTATTCCTTATTGCTGTATCTATAGCGTTAGAGAACTTCAAACGTATCTCGTCACTCCTTAGTACTTCCGTATCCCACTTCTTTGCGTATTGATTCTTGCTGACTAATGTCTTGAACTTCAGCCTACTCTTCATCACTACTATATTGTGATCTGAGTCTATATCTGCTCCTGGGTAGGCCTTACAATCCAGTATCTGATTTCGGAATCTCTGTCTGACCATGATGTAATCTAATTGAAATCTTCCCGTATCTCCCGGCCTTTTCCAAGTATACCTCCTCCTCTTGTGATTCTTGAACATGGTATTCGCTATTACTAGCTGAAACTTGTTACAGAACTCAATTAGTCTTTCTCCTCTTCCATTCCTTGTCCCAAGCCCATATTCTCCTGTAACCTTTTCTTCTACTCCTTCCCCTACAACTGCATTCCAGTCGCCCATGACTATTAGATTTTCGTCCCCCTTTACATACTGCATTACCCTTTCAATATCCTCATACACTTTCTCTATCTGTTCATCTACAGCTTGCGACGTCGGCATGTATACCTGAACTATCGTTGTCGGTGTTGGTCTGCTGTCGATTCTGATTAGAACAACCCGGTCACTGAACTGTTCACAGTAACACACCCTCTGCCCTACCTTCCTATTCCATAACATTTGTAATTTTTATTTGACGTAATATTGGAAACTTTTAAAATTAATATTTAGTTATGCGAGTGCGTGGGAGTGATTGAGAGAATGAATGAGGGACATATGAAAATTCGAACTGTTTTATTTTGTGAAGATCTTTGTGAAATACAAACAGTGAGAAAAATTCCTCGGAAGAGCCACAAATTATGTGACATATGTCTAATTGAGAATTCTTTTGCAAAAGGCAGCCAGAAAAAGTTGGGAATGGAATAAGCTTGTTATTTAATTTAGGAATTATTTCATACTTAATTCCGTTTATAATCAAATCTAATGTAACACATTGAAGTTTTGTTTATGTAAAATCACTTTCTAAACTGTGATTTTGCCTCGAGAATCATCTAGAAAGCATATTCTGGTTGGTCATTCAGATCAACAGCCAATCAGAATTGAGAGCTTCCCACGTCGAGAGAGGGGTGCTGTCCATAAGAGGCCACTGCCTAGGAGAGTCGTATCCGAACCATTGTACCGAACACATCATGTCGGATCACTCTTCGCAAATAGTGTGTAAAATTGAGAATTAGAGACATAAATTCGATTCGATTATCGCTAACAGAAAGCGACTTGAGTGATGTCATGTTTTCCATTCGTGACGGAGTAGTTTAGTGAATACTTCTGTAAAGGAAGACCACTGAATCGACCGAATGTTTAATTCACTTGAAGTTGCAGGTCAGTGCCTGTTTAGATCGTGAAGAATATTCGAATCTCGCTTGCAAAATTCTGGCTGGTTTCGTGGGAATATGTGTAACATATCTTTATAACTGTAAACTTGCAGACACAATATTAGTACAGACGTAAATACGGACTTGATAGCCATTTCACGGGTCTTAGTGACAATAAACAGTCAACAGAACTTTAAACATCTTGCTACAAGAAGGTAGAACCCGGACGTCCGATATTTATCACTAACTTTCAGGAACTGATTTTGAATTAGAGTTTTGCGGCCTTTGTCTGGTAGGTATTAGGTAGAGATTTCTTTAACACTGCTTTGCAGCACTTAGATATTACCTACTAAGACAGAGTGAAGGGACAACACACAGACAAGAAGCCTGTCGGGGTAGGTAGAGTGAACTGTGTGAATGTGACAACAATATGAAGAAATCCGAACCCTGCCCTGTCGAAAAGTGACAGTTTCTCAGGAATATCACTGCCACCTCTGATGTGCTCTCTAGCACTCATTCTACGCTACTGAACTGCCTGAGGTTTGCCCACCCAGTTATATACCAAATCGCGACCGTTCACTCAACAGTTTTGCAATGATGAAAAGCTGAGCCATTTCACTAAAGCCTTGTACCCGCAACGGCTTACCACGTGCTTTACAAGGAACAGGTCAGAACATTTCTGTAATTCCTCTGTGGAAAAACTCCCTACAATTGCTTTGCCTTCACTGACCTTTAAGATGTAAGTTCTCGAGATTGTCTGCTGCTCTTTGGACACTAAATATCTCCTTTGATCAGGTTGGGAGGTAAGACTCCTCAAACGCAGTTTTTTATTTTGATATAAGCACCAAGTCACCTAAATTCAATTCTGCTTGCATGAATTCACCATCTTAACACAACTGTATGCTGTATTTAGAAGCACATTGTCATGTACATCAATGGGGCTATATTAATCATTTGATGTTCAGATCGATTACACTCCCAAATAATTTGTGGGAGAATGTCTAGCCACGTGTATTAACCACAGCGATTAAATTTCATCCACATACGGGTTTTTATGATTGTGTTCAGATGGTCCATAATACTCGCTTTCATTTGGGAGAATGTTGAAACTCTCTCCGTTGGAACAGGCTTTGTAAGGCCCAACAGTACTGATTGACTGATGTGTCATCCTTCGCCGACAGGTGTCTTTGGATGTGGATATGGAGTGGCATATGGTCAGCACATTGCTCTGGGAGAACGTTATTCCATATCGCTCCCCTAACGATATGAAATACTTATTGTAAAATTCAGCTCTCTGGTCAGGTCGTGGGTTGTGAAGACGCCGATTCGTCACAGTCTGCAGCAGTTGTTCAAACACCTTTGCAGCTTTACTCCCAGTCTTTCTCTTCATGGAAAGGGCCATGGCAAATTTCGAACACATATCGATGATTATTAAAATATATTCGAAACCTTTATTTGATCATGAATATTCTCTGATATTCAAGACACTGGTCTGTGATAAACCATCCAAACTGCATATTATGACTCGTCCTCATGACAATGTTTTGCGAGCAGGCCTGTGGTGTTCGCAGACCATTACTCCAGAGATAATGTGTTCAGCTTTTTATACTGAATGTCAATGGCTTCGCCTTTGCTGTTTACACTGTTTAACGCTGGCCTAATAATGTTAATGTATTTCCTACTGTTTGTGCTTTTTAATCGTCCTCTTAGAGCATTATCTCGTCTATGTGTGTTAGCCGTACGTAATATTTCTGCATATGATTTCTTTTGGCAAGTAATTTTTGGGGTTCGAAGTTTTCAGAAATGTTAGCTCCACTGAACCAGGTGTCTGCTCAAATTCGCTGTCTCCAACGTCTATGGTGTCCTTCATTAAATGTACAGGTAGCTTTCCCAGTATACAGAGTTGATCTTCACTGATCCCATTTGTTATATCTAATTCGCTAGCACTGTGGCATGTGATGAAATTAGTGATAGTATAACTTTCTTCTTTCTCTTCTTCTCCCAGCACCATTTGTTGCCATGTGTGAGAGCTGTTTGATACATACTGTTAAGGTTTAAAACATTTCAGTGAGATACCATTCATGCTCCAGCTGCACTAGTTTTGTAAGTTGTAGTTTGTAGCAAATAGCTTTCCATGCCTCTATGACTTAGCGTTTTGTCAGTATGCAGTCGCATACTGATCACCCTTTGAGGTAGAACATAAAATACACAGTTTTCTCAAGCTCGTCAGCCTTTCCACTTATTACACTGACTAACTTCACAAGGCTTCCATTGCCTTCTTCCGAACTATTCTTTCCACAATATTTACAGGAGTAGATTTTTTCCTCATCCAACTTTTTTGGATGTCTACAGGTACCATAAGAGCTTCACTGATCACTGAATTTGTCTCCTCAGTATCTGAGTTCATTCTGTCGTTCAACTGCCGCACGTGAGATTCACCTTTCATAGCTGCTGCCTTGACAATGTTATCCAATTCAGTGACCCTCTGTTGATTGTATGCTCACTTCGCTGGATTTTATTACTCAGCTTAGATTCAACTTTTGCAGCTACTGCTTTGACACCACTATCCAATTACGTTAATCTTACATTGATTGTCTCAATTTTTCTGTCAATGTATGAATATATGTCTGGCATTAGAATGAGAACATTGCGTACACGTGAATTTCTCCACAGTTACGTGTTAGTACATTGCTTTTTATGCAGAATCTGCTTGAGGTTTTGTCTATATCAGCCTTCATTCAATTTCCTCGTTTTATCAATACCCATAAAGCTATACTGCATCGCAGTTTGAAGGCTGTAAGCTATTATTTTTTCTACACGGCTTATAACTTTGCAGTACAATACTTCACACAGATTTAACTTACTCCCTCAAGTGTTAAAAAATGACGCACTTCTTTCGGAGTATGACCCCTGCTATAAAGATAATGACATGAATGCAGAATGCTAGACTGATAGACGTCCTCCTATTAAACTACAAAGTGTTGCTCGTAAAAAGAAAAATAAATAATATTTTCCTACTCAGTGTATTTTTTTTTTTTTTTGTATAATATAGATAGACACTGCGGCTTGGGAAGTACGTGTTAATGTTTAGGAATAAAAGACACTACCCAGAAAACCACAGTGTCTACATTTTTTCACAGACTCTTATTACATATTTTAATGACGAGGAAGCAGCTTGTATTGGTCCACTATGTAACTGTGTGCCCCTGGGTCGTAGTTGCTTGTTGGGCTCTCCAATAAGCTGTGAGCCTGAGGCTCTCTCTCTCTCGATTTACATCCGTATCAGACACTCATCCACATGTGTTCTATGATATCAGACACAGCAGCAGCAGGTAGGGCAGCGTCGGAGTCGGCAGAGGTGACAGCAGTGGTGGTAGCAGCTGGAGCAGAAGTGGCACATGACTCTGACTATCAGTAAGAAGCTACATACATCTTTTGTAAGCAGTTGGGTATGACATGGAGTGTGAAATAACAAGAAATCATACACATTGCGTTTTATTGATTTTTATGCACACACAAATTTCATTGCATAATTATAACACCGAATTTTGAAAAAGTTGCTTTCCTTAAACCTTAAAATTGGCTTGTACTTCATTCAGTCCAATAGCTGGCGCTACGTACATAGAAATTCCTTCAGTAAACTCAGCCCCTACAGACTTGGCAGGTGTTACTCTTGTACACTTTGGGACAGAGGGGAATACAAGCATAAACAAACTGTTCTAATTGTCACATAATTACACTATTTTTGCTCAGGTAGTCAACAAACTCATATTATGTCTCTCTTACATTCAGGCACCAGTGGTATAATCTTTCTGTGGCCATCGATAATGTACAATACACATCTAAATTCATACCTGAATCTAGTATTGCCTCGCCAAACATATAAAATATGGAGACTTTGAGGCACCTCCTCTCCGCTAATACACATCTACAGAGCGGTAAGTTAAATGTTTATCTTCTCCTGTGTTTTCCTTGTAGCATAGTTCTTAATTTTTTGCTTGTTTTTCTGTTTAAGATGTTTAATCCCACATTTTGTAAGTGTAAATTCATTCAGTCTCCAGCGCAGTTTTCATTTCCTCTGAAAAGCCAGCTTCATAGCTCACTAACGCATCAGTGTTTATTGGTGACACATCAGTTAGGTAGCAGGTTGCATATCTATGATTCCGTCTGCTTTTACAGTTAACTTCTTCAGTTAGACTTGCTAGGATTGACAGGATGCGTGCATGCTGCGTGCAGGCGCAGGAGAAGCTGGCCGCAATTCGTGAACAGTTGAATGCGGTTTTGGCTACATCAGTCGTCCTCAGGCTGCTGTCTCAGGATGTACCAGTGGCGGAGAATCTGGTGCATTGCATGGGACACCTTAGGTGTCGCTTGTTTCGCCCAATGGCTCTGCTGCTGAGGTACCTTCCAGTGTATCCAACATGGTGGATCTGCTCTCACAGCAGGGTGAGTGGCAGGTGGCAACTTTCACATCACTTGTGTGTCGAGACTGGCTGTCTGGCCTCACTCATTCGTGCTGTGACTGGGCATATGGCCACTGCTTCAACAGGTGGCACGTTATGCAGCTCCTTACAAATAGAGTTCAGGGTTGGAAAGAAAGCCAATGTGCAGTTGGTATGTCTGCCTGGGGGCCTTATCCGACATGTGGAGGTGGTCCTGTTTGCGGCAATCAAGCGTGAAGGGCGCTGTCGTCTGCAATTTGTGGCTGACGTTGGCACCAACAAGTTCTGAGACTGGTTTTGGTTTGCAGCCAAGTGGACGGCTTCGTTGACTGAGAGTCGGTCTTGGCTACAGATTTCTAGGCCTGCGTTGTCGGGAGGGGATTTGTAGGTCAGAGGTGCACTACACAATGGAAGCAGCTACCTGGGTAGCAGAGTACTGGTGGAATGCACATGAGGATTTTTTTAGGCTAGGCGATAATTTGAGGTTTTCTGATGAAGAGTCGCCAGTCGATATGCAGCAACCGAAGCCAGACTGCTTTCAAAGTAAAGTCACTTTCACTGTCAAAATTTTATCAGTAAATTGTCAGAGTATTCGTAACAAAAGTTCTCAAATTTAACGTCCTCCAGGAAGGTCCTCAAGCTCAAATTATTCTTGGGACCAAGAGCTGGATGAAACTACAAAGTGGAAAGCTCTGGAATATTTAGCGAGTCGTGGCATGTAAATCGGAAAGACAGATTAGAGGCCACAGGAGAGGGGGTTTTCATTGCAGCTGCCAAAAATATTGTCTCTATTGAGATCGAAGTTGGGTATGACAGCGAAAGTATCTGGTCACGTACAACTGATGTAGCTGAAACCAAGTTAATTGTTTGACGTATTTACCGGCCACCCGATTCCACTGTGACACTTCGACAGTCGTTCAAAGAGTCTGTGGTCAGTAGCGCATAAATACCCAGATCATGCAATATTAGTTGGAGACGACATGAACTTTTTGAGTATACAGTGGGATGTCAGACAGACAGTTGTGCGAAATGTTTTTGAATGCGTTTTCTGAAAACTGTCTTGAGCAGCTAGTTCGGTAGCCCAAACGCAATGGAAATATCTTAGACCTTGTAGCTACAAACAGGCCTTATCGACAACGTCGGTGTAGAAACGGAGATTAGCATCATGTCATTACAGCAACTATGGTTACGAAAGTTAACAACTTAGTCAAGAAGGCTAGTAGAGTTTTTCTGCTAAAAAGAGCAGATAAACAGTTGTTAGTATTTCATTTAGACAATGAATCGACGCCACATAGCTGCAGTAAGATGGGCAAGAGGAATTATAGGCAAAGTTTAAGCAGATTCTAGATCGTGGTCTAGAGAGTTACGTGCCTAGTAAGTGGATTGAAAATGTTCAAATGTGTGTGAAATCTTATGGGACTTAACTGCTAAGATCATCAGTCCCTAAGCTTACACACTACTTAACCTAAATTATGCTGAGGACAAACACACATACCCATGCCCGAGGGAGGACTCGAACCTCCGCCGGGACCAGCCGCACTAAGTGGACTGAAGATGGAAAAGACCCACCATGGTTTAATAACGAAATTCGGAAAATGCTGAGGAGGCAGAAACTGTTGCACTCTCGGTTCGAAAGAGAATGCACAAATGACGACAAGCAAAGGTTAGTAGAGATTAGTGCTCCGTGAAAAGATCTATGAACGAAGCATACATCAACTACCACCATCATATCTAAGGAAAAGATCTTGCAGAGAACCCGCGAAAATTCTAATCCTGTGCAAAATCGCGAAGCGGGTCTAAGGATTCCATCCCTTTCCTTGTTAATTAGTCAGGTGTGGCAGTTGAAGATAGGAAAACGAAAGCCAAAGTTTCAAATTTTGCTTTCAAGAAATCGGTTACGCAGGAGAATCGTACAAACATAGCGTCATTTGACCATCGTACAGACTACTGCAAGAGCGACATAGTAATAAACATCCCTGGCGTCAAGAAACAAAAATACCTGAAAGCAAATAAGTCACCGTATGCAGTTGGAGTCCCAGTTCGGTTTTACAAACAGTACTCTACGGCATTGGCCCCTTACCTTACGTTATCGCGAATATCTCGCCCAGCGCTAAGTCCTAAGCGACTGGAAAAAAGCGTACATGTATATAATGAGGGTAAAAGAACGGACCCACAAAGCTACGGACCAATATCCCTAGTATCGGTTTGCTGCAAAACCCTTGAACGTATTGTCAGTTCGAATACAATAAATTTTCTTGAGTCCGAGAAGCTTATGTCCACGAATCAGCATGGTTTTAGAAAGCATTGCTTGTGCGAAACAGCTGGCCCTTTTCTCACGTGATAAACTGCGAACTATGGTTGAAGGATAACAGTCAGATTCCATATTTCTAGATTTCTGGAAATCATTTGACGCGGTGCTTCACTGCAGGCTGTTAACGAAGGTTTGAGCATATACACTACTGGCCATTAAAATTGCTACACCAAGAAGAAATGCAGATGATAAGCGGGTATTCATTGGACAAATATATTATACTAGGACTGACATGTGATTACATTTTCACGCAATTTGGGTGCATAGATCCTCAGAAATCAGTACCCAGAACATCCACCTCTGGCCGTAATAACGGCCTTAATACGCCTGGGCATTGAGTCAGAGCTTGGATGGCGTGTACAGGTACAGCTGCCCGTGCAGCTTCAACACGATACCACAGTTCATCAAGAGTAGTGACTGGCGTATTGTGACGAGCCAGTTGCTCGGCCACCATTGACCAGACGTTTTGAATTGATGAGAGATCTGGAGAATGTGCTGACCAGGGCAGCAGTCGAACATTTTCTGTATTCAGAAAGTCCCGTACATGACCTGCAACATGCGGTCGTGCTTTATCCTGCTGAAATGTAGGGTTTCGCAGGGATCGAATGAAGGGTAGATCCACGGGTCGTATCACATCTGCAATGTAACGTCCACTGTTCAAAGTGCCGTCAATGCGAACAAGAGGTGACCGAGACGTGTAACCAGTGGCACCTCATACCATCACACCGGGTGATACGCCAGTATGGCGATGACGAATACACGCTTCCAATGCGCGTTCACCGCGTTGTCGCCAAACACGGATGCGACCATCATGATGCTGTAAACAGAACCTAGATTCATCCGAAAAAATGACGTTTTGCCATTCGTGATTCGTGCACCCAGGTTCGTCGTTGGGCACACCATTGCAGGCGCTCCTGTCTGTGATGCAGCGTCAAGGGTAACCGCAGCCATGGTCTCCGAGGTAATAGTCTATGTTGCTGCAAACGTCGTCGAACTGTTTGTGCAGATGGTTGTTGTCTTGTAAACGTGGCTGCAGGATCCGTTACACGGATGCGACCATCATGATGCTGTAAACAGAACCTAGATTCATCCGAAAAAATGATGTTTTGCCATTCGTGATTCGGGCACCCAGGTTCGTCGTTGGGTACACCATTGCAGGCGTTTTGTCTGCGATGCAGCGTCAAGGGTAACCGCAGACATGGTCTCCGAGTTGATAGTCCGTGCTGCTGCAAACGTCGTCGAACTGTTTGTGCAGATGGTTGTTGTCTTACAAACGTCCCCATCTGTTGACTCAGAGATCGAGACGTGGCTGCACGATCCGTTACAGCCATGCGGAAAAGATGCCTGTCATCTCGACTGCTAGTGATACGAGGCCGTTGGGATTCGGCGTTCCGTATTACCCTCGTGAACCCACCGATTCCATATTCTGCTAACAGTCATTGGATCTCCACCAACGCGAGCAGCAATGTCGCGATACGAGAAACCGCAATCGCGATAGGCTACAATCCGACCTTTATCAAAGTCGGAAACGTGATACGCATTTCTCTTCCTTACACGAGGCATCACAACAACGTTCCACCAGGCAACACGGGTCAACTGCTGTTTGTGTATAAGAAATCGGTTGGAAACTTTCCTCATGTCAGCACGTTGTAGGTGTCGCCACTAGCGCCAACCTTGTGTGAATGCTCTGAAAAGCTAATCATTTGATAATTGCAGCATCTTCTTCCTGTCGGTTAAATTTCGTGTGTGTAGCACGTCACCTTCGTGGTGTAGCAGTTTTAATGGCCAGTAGTGTAGAATAGGTTCACTGATATGTGGGTATCTCGGAGACTGTTTAAGTTATAGAACCCAGTATACTGTCTTCGACGGCAAGTGACAGCACGTGCTCATCAGAGACAAGGGTATCCCCAGGAGTGCCCGAGGAAGTGTGATAGGACCGCTTTTGTTCTCTATATACATGCATGATTCGACAGACAGGGTGGGCGGCACTCCGCAGGTTTTTGCTGATACTGCTGTGGTGTACAGTGACGTGTCGAAGTTAGGTGACTGCAGGAAGATACAAGAAGACTTAGACAAAATTTATAGTAGGCGGGATGAATAGGACATATCTCTAAATGTGGAAAAATGGTAGTTAATGCGAATCATGGAAGCAAAAACAAACCCGTGATGTCCAGATACAGCATTAGTAGTGAAGTCGTTTAAATGTCTGTGGGCAACATTGTAAGGCGATATGAAATGCAACGAACATGTGAATACTGTGGTGGGGAAGACCGTTCTGAAATCGTTCTTTATGAAGATCCCTTAAAAACAGGTAACGGCAGTAGTTACATTCTACAAAACGATTGATTAGAGCAGAAGATAATCATTTTAATGGAAGCAAACTAGAAGAAAGCTTAAAAAGTTTTCCCATTTTTTTCTTTGGGTGTAACATTTAGGTTTGAACAGATCTATAACATACGATCAGACTTAGGAGACCCGAGTGACGAAACGAACTTTCTTCCTCTTGTGTTTGAACTGCTCCGTAATAAGAAGGAAGACATTTATGTTCGCCAGTTTCATCTGATTAAACAAGCAGTTCCTCAATGCCGTCCAAGAAAAGTGAATGTTGATTGTGAGGCAGCTGCGATATCGTCCCTTTGTCAAGTTTTACACTCAAGTGAAATCTGTGGATGTAATTTCCATATGAAGAAGAGTTATGGAGAAAAGTTTAAGATCTGGGTCTAATGACGAGTACCTCCGGAGTGAAGATTTAAGACTTCATGTTAGCGCGTGTGCAGCGCTGGCTTTTGTAAAACCCTAGAATGTAAGTAATGAATGGGTTGAGACTCTTGAGCAAGCTCCTAATAATTACAGACTGTCAGTTTTTTGACTCCGTGGATATCTGGTCACAGAATGATGATATCCCCATTGCAATGTGGAACTGCTATGGAAAGAGACACCAGACAACGAATGCTTCTTAAGGGCGGCACAACAAAATGAATAATATTATTGGAAACCCTGGTCCTAGAATCAGCTGTTTGGTGGAATGCTTGAAGAAGGAAGAGGAGCTGACAAACTGCATGTACATGAAGTTGGAGGAGAATCTTGAAGGTAAGAAGAGGAAGAAGAAATACCTGAAACTGTACGACAGGGTAGAGAGAACTGTAAAAACATTGTGAAGAGACTCGCAGCATTAGGTCCTACGTCTTCATTTGCATCTATATACATGCTCTGCAGGCCAATGTAAGGTGCGTGGCGGAGTGTACCTTGTACCACTACTAGTTATTTACTCGCTACTAGTCATCTCGCGATAAGTGGCAAATCCGGGTTCGATTCCCGGTCTGGCATAAATTTTTACTGTCGTCGTTCCATTATACTGCTGATGACTGTTCATATTTGCAAATGCAAATACGTTTCATGTACCTTATAATGGCTGTAGTCGCTGCAATGCTTAACCCTTTGGATATACTAGCATGTCCCAAGGAAATCTGCATCGTACTTCTGAACAACACAGGCGCTGCAGTATCATATTTTCTCTCGTGTTCAATCCGCAAATAAAGCGAGGGAAAAACGGCTGTCTGTATGCCTCTGAACAAGCCCTAATTTCTCTTATTTTATCTTCGTAGTCCTTACACGAAAAGTATGTTCGCGAAAGCAGAATCACTCTGCAGTCATCTTCTAATGGCGATTCTTAAATTTTCTCAATAGTGGTCCGCAATAAGAACGTCGTCTTCCCTCCATGGATTCCCACATAAGTCCACAAAGCATATGCGTAATACGTGTGTGTTGATCGAACCTATCAGTGACAAATCTAACAGCCCACCCCTGATTTGCTTCGATGTCTTCCCTTAGGCCGACCTGGTTGGGGGCCCAAACACTCGGGCGGTACTCCAGAATGATCAGGTCACATTTGTGTTCTATTGGCGGACTCCTTTTACAGATGAAACACACTTTACAAAAATTCTCTCAATAAACTAAAATCGATCATTCACCATCCTCCCTGCCGTCCTTACGTGCTCTTTCCACTCCATATCGTTTTACAAATATACATGTAGATCTTTAGTCGTCGTGACTGTGTCGAGCAGTGTACTACAAATGCTGTATTCGAACGTTATGTAATTGTTTTTCCTACTCACCTGCACTCACTCACATTTTTCTGCTTGAAGAGCAAACTGCCATTAATCACATCAACTAGGAATTTTGTCTAAGTCATCTTGTATCCTCCTACAGTCACTCAACAACTCCTTCCCCGTACATCACAGTATCATCGTCATATAGCTACAGATTGCTGGTCACCCTGTCTGTCGGATCATATATGTACTGGGTCTGCTTTAAAGCCATTGCCTCCATCCACAGACTGAACTAAGATCCGTTCACAAGCAACACATTAAAAAGGTATGAAAGTCACTGAGTCCTCACGCATTACTTGGTTAAAATTGTTAATTTTGTTCAAGAAGCGTTCTTCTTTTTCTTATGCCTTTTCCCTGCTTCGGCGCAGAGTCGGCATGGTTATTAACAGATGTGACATGGTTTGTTTAAGGGGTGGCGTGATGCCCTTCCTGTCGCCACCCCGTTACCTCCAGACTCAAAATATCTGTACCGTAAGGTGGGGTAATATTGGACGGAATTTTCATATTCTTTAAGGTAACTTTGTACAGAACATTAAATTCTTGCGACAAAAAGTGCGAGATACTTTTGATGATATTGGAGAATAATATGATCAAAGAACTTTAGTCAAAAACATTTTTAACTACTCAGAATCTAACAAATAAAAGTGTCCGATGTTACCTCTTTGATGGGGTAGTTGGGGCATTCATTGAATTTCCACGTAGAGGTCCATATTACCCTCTAATCGGCTAATTTCGAACAGTGACTATCTTTTTAAAAAATACACATACTTAGGAACATGTTTTGAAAACATTTTTTATAGATGACTACGGAGTCCTTGCATAAAAAGTTCTCGCTTTACTTGCCGCGTCAAATTTGAATAAAATCCCGAGTTTTCGATGACTACCTCTGTCATCTTTATGGGCTTTAATGCATTTTTTATAGATGGTTACGAAACCTTCTACACATCTTCAGTAAACATTTGACACATATTTAGGAAACTTTCACAGACATATTTATAAAACATTTCATTAATAAAGACAATCTAATCATACAACAAACCAATAACAATCTACAGTATCTTCTCAGAGAAAGGAAATTTCCCCTTTCTTCTCTTGCAGTCGGCAACATTCTTACAATTTGGTCTTTGTCTACAGTGTCATCGTCTGGAATGGCAGTAAAAATAAACACAGATTTGGTGTCTTGATATGGACGCAGAGATGTTTCACTTCTTTTGCGCCCACCTCTGTTGCGATTACGACAAACCGCCTATTTCTCTGTTTCTCCCTAATCATGTGTGGATAATCCTCAAGAACAAAAGACTCCACTTCCAGAACTGCTTCCTCTGCTCTGCTACTTTCGTCATCAGTGGGTATCGCACCATTATTCACAAGCAATTCAGACACTGAGTCAGCATTATCTCTCTTTCTCATATCGATTCCTAAAACGAATTTTCCTGAGGCAGCACCTAATTTCGGAATTAAGCCCACTGCACGGAATGCACTTTTTATATTGTCTTCCTCAGTTGCTGACACTTTTTTAAGCGTTTCCTTCAAGACCAAGGGGAAAGCATCTTTCGATATTGGCGCACGGGAGCTTTCCTTCCATTGTGTAAGCACCGCCCGCCTAGCAGCTTTTAAAGGTCTGGAGAAACCTACGTCTAAAGGCTGTAAAATATGAGTACTGTTTGGTGGCAACAAAAAAAAAGAGATTTTATTCTTCTCACGTTCATCAATTAGTCGGAGCGAAATGTGACTTGAAAGGTTGTCTCCTTTCATAACTTTCTCCCCCTCCTTTGCCATCAGGAAGGCAGCGCAATAGTAATACACCAGTCTTCAAATGCGGTTATAGCGGGTTCCTTTGGGACCTCCCTTTTGCCAGATGTCCCATAAATGCTCCGATTTGTAGGCAACGGGAAGTAATACTTTTCCGTCCGCAGTGGCAGCCATCATTACTGAAATACTACTCTTAGAAGAATCTAAGATCCTTTCAGGATGGTTTGTTCCCTTTCTAACAATCACATGTTTCCTCCCAGAGTCTTCACACAGATTGGTCTCGTCATAACTGATTGCATTTTTGGGATCGATCATTTCAATTTTTTCACCAACATTCTAGAACTATATTTCACTGTCTCATAACTCACTTCAGCACGTTGCCTTTTAATGTTCTCTGATAGCCGGACGCTTAATATGGCAGTGTGATGATGAAAGAATGAACGCGACCACTCAATCCCTGATATGTTACAAGGAAAGCGTTTTTTCCATCGTCCACATTCATCAACATAGCCTTTCACTATGTACCTAACTTCATCAGAGGTAAAAGGAAAACTCCAATGTGCAGCCCTTAAAATACCACGGACAAGTATGTTCTCTTCAATGGCCCTGAAGACAAAAGCCTTCCAATCACTAGAGGGTTTGTATTATTAACTTTATTCTCTAATGTTGAATGTGGTACATTAAATTTGCTTGACGCCTTTTTGTACAATAGTTTTCCTACTCTTACAGAAACAAGGCCTTTTCAGGAGTTTCAGGATTCCAATTGCGCTTCATCAGAGCACCAAACCTCCTTTTGTAAGTATGCGGCATTGTCCGATATTACCCCAACGTGTGTAGTTATCACATCAGCGAAAGTGAGATGTGGAGACAAACTGTATTCACATTTCCTTCTTAACATTTGTTCTCTGCTTGTACAATGACGAAAGTATTCGTATAAAGATAACTAGCAACAATTGTACACTGAACTGTAAGCCGCTACACACCGTTTCAACTTCCAACTGCAACAATGTGTGCTCGTATATGCTTGACAATACGTAAGGTGTAAACAGCAAAACGCATGCGTGAAATAAAAGCTTGCATTCAGTGACACCAACGTAACAACAGAAATACGCTGTTCCCGCCCGAAATTACTCTGTGTCCGAAATTTCCTCTTCTTACGGTACCCCAAAGGTTTGTATGTGAAAGTGAGTGAATGTTTCCTAAATGTCTGTGAATAGTGTAACCGAGAAGAGGGAGTTTGGAGTCAGCCCAGTATTCATCTAGTGGAATGTGGAAAACCACCTAAAACCCACTTCCAGGCTGGGGGGCATACCGATCTCCGTTATTAATCTGCGGGAGGATACAATCCAGAAGCGGCACTTTAACATGTAGGGCCATCTGTGCGATTATATCAAGTAAGCATTATCAATTTTAATATGCAGTTATATTAACAAATAAAGTGTAAAGCAGTTCTAGCATAAAAATGATGAAACTTATGTAAAAAGTATGTGAATGAAATTGCTATGAAAAATTACATCGTTGTGTTTGACACGAAAAAGGCAAATTGTTTTATAAACATACGGTAAGCTTGAAATAGCAGTATATGCGTCCATACATTTAAAACAAAACAAAAACCTAGTTGCTGGTAAACCTTTCGGGATGTGAGTCTTGCCGACTCAGCAGAGGAGCGCCTCTGAAGATGTCCAGCGCAGTCCTGGGTGAAACGTCGGGAACAGAATAGTTTCTTGGACCACGACCTCACATCCCGAAAGGTTTACTAGTAGCTATGTGATCCGGTTGTGAAAGCCCTCATTCTACGAAAAACCTAGTTTCTCAGTTTGAATTTTTGAGTAGTATTTTAATACAAATTTTTGGATAGCACAAGTCTATTTGACAATAATTATATTTAACTCTTTAATTATATTTAACAATCTGGAATGTGTTTAATAAATTAATGATTCTCTGGGACACCACGCTGTTTTAGATTGTCGAATTAAAGAAGAGCAATATTTCACACTGCAGGTGTGGAGAACTGCTTCCACCTCGAGATTATCATAAATGATTAAACAATCTGAAGATTCACCTGTAGCAATACTTAGTTATGTGCTGTTCAAACTCTAAGTCTGTATGTATTTTAACGTGACCAGACGTCCCAATACGCCCGGGACAGCTCCGATTGTTGGAGTCCAGTCCCCTAGTCCTCATCCAGTTCTGCCGGGATGCCTAAATGTTCTGGTTTTTAGAAATCAAATCAAATTCTCGGCCATGTGAGGTTTCAACATGTAACTTTTTATATTTCTAGCAATATACAAATCCAGCAGTCATGCCTGTCTTTGATGAATAAGAATGGTCTTCTGAGAAAACCCAAGTGAAAGTAAACGCTTTCGAAGCAATATTGATGGTGAAAGTTAATTTGAAATTGTGACTTCCTAAACTTAAAGGGAAGCAAACATCTGCTGAATCAATTCATTCATCACAAAAAGAATGTGGGCATGAACAAATGAGTGTTAAAAGCTGTGTATAGTGCAAGTGCCCATACCTTTTCAATAGCTTTTGAGATAAATGTAGATGGCGTGTGACTGGGGCCTCCCGCCGGGTAGAACGTTCGCCGGGTGCGTCTTTCGATTTGACGCCACTTCGGCGACTTGGCGTCGATAGTGATGAAATGACGATGATTAGGACAACATAACACCCAGTCCCTGAGCGGAGAAAATCTCCGACCCAGCCGGGAATCGAACCCGGATTGACATTCTGTCTAGCTGAACATTCAGCTACCGGTGGAGGACACTTCTAAGATTTACCGAGCGAGGTGGCGCAGTGGTTAGACACTGGACTCGCATTCGGGAGGACGACGGTTCAATCTCGCGTCCGGCCATCCTGATTTAGGTTTTCCGTGATTTCCCTAAATCGCTCCAGGCAAATGCCGGGATGGTTCCTTTCAAAGGGCACGGCCGACTTCCTTCCCCGTCCTTCCCTAATCCGATGAGACCGATGACCTCGCTGTCTGGTCTCCTTCCCCAAACCAACCAACCAACTTCTAAGATTTAAGCCCGTTATTATTGTACAGTAACTATGAATATACCTATTTTTTGGATTATGTTTGATATATTATCATTTGGTACATACCATTCATTTCGTTGTAAGCTTTAATAATGTATTACAATTAGAGGGGATTGTTACATCCTGAGCCGTGAGCAATTATAAAATTGTTCCCAGTTGCAACACCTAGAAATATTGGCACCTTATATATTTACGAATTTCATCCTACTTTTTCATACAGGGTGTGGCAGAAACAATGACTTCTTTTAAAAATGCACGCCAATGTTGAATATAACCACTACCTGACAAAAGTGGTGTCCACGAATCTCCAGCAAATCCGGCTGTCCGCAGTACTTACAGCGCCCGCAGGGGCATTAACTTGCGCGTTCTACACGCCGTAGGGATGGGAAGAAACCTTAAGGACGTGGTGCAGAGGGAAGGCCTTGTGGGAAGTAATGCACTGCACAGTTGTTTGCACAATATGCATGTAAATGTAGAAAACTGGAATAGCGTCCGCCCCCCGTAGCTGAGTGGCCGCCGGCACAGTAGCTCAGCGTGTTCGGTCAGAGAGCTACGTGCTTGAGTCAAAGATTCAACGATCAACGTGAACGGATGTCTTGTGACGTCCGCCCAGACCAAACGCAACGAACTATATCGGAAAAAAAATTGGTCAGCGTGACAGAATGTCAATCCTAAGGGCCTGGGTTCGATTCCCGGATGGAGCAGAGATTTTCTCCGCTCAGGGACTGGGTGTTGTGTTGTCCTAATCATCATTATTTAATCCTCATCGAGGCTCAAGTCGTCGAAGTGGTGTCAAATCGAAAGACTTGCACCCGGCGAACGGTCTACCCGACGGGAGGCCCTAGTCACAAGACATTTATTTTACTGGAATAGCGTATAGTATTACAAGGAACGCACAAAGGCTCAACGGACTGAGGTTCTTATCATCCATTTTACTGATTGTTGGGCTGAGGTATGCTACCAGAGGCACGCCCCGCATAAATTAATATTACCAAGGAATGAAAAAAAGCTAGTTTAAAGATTACGATATTAAAATTTCGGATGCAATTTGCGTTAACAATATTTATCTCACATAGCTTTCAGGACAGCCACACCGCAGCAAGGAAAGATCAGTTTCAAAATGTTGCAAAAACGGAACTTCGCAAATTCAGATAAAAGAAAATTCTGTATAATCTATTGCAACTTTAATTCTGATAACGGTCTGTTACCTAAACAGTTACTGACACAGATAAAACAATAATATTTCTTTACAGGTGGGTAGGGGTGGGGTGGGGGGCAAGCAAATCCATTTACTGATTTCGGCATTCAGCAAAACCGTTAACAATACATGCATTCCGATAGTGTGGGAAGATGTGTTTGTTAATCGGCGCTATATTGTTCTACAAAGAGAAACAACTCATTAACACTGATATGGACCCAATTTTATAGTTCGTGCTCTTGAAAACAATTTTTAAAAAGACATCATTTATCCGGGAAGACACTGGTCCTACTTTGTTTTAGACAATTTACGAAAATGTGAGAGAAACCTTTTGCTATTATTACTATTTTACAAACACTGTGCATCACGTCTTAATGAAAAAAAGAAAAACATAACTTGTTTGAAAAAGAAGGCATTTATCTCGTTTTTATTTAGACCAAAAAGTTTTAGGAACTATTTCCAAATATAGTTTTCCTTTCGATAGTTTATGAAACAAATTCTTTCGTGACACCCATACAATTAATTTTTCCAGCCCTGTCTTAATGGGTGAGTCTCGACTGAGTCATTGTTGATCTGGGGCAAGTTTTAAGCCGTCTCAAGGCGAATGACCTCTCAGAGGATACTGACGATACTGGAACTGTCAGAATCCGAATGATGAGGCGAGTAAGTTCCCAAACGAGCTCATTAACCCTACCAAGTTCAGCAATAAGTTTTCTTCCCATAGAGGATGCATTATATAGTTGTATACCAGACATAAAGGTTCCCAGCAATTCGAGTTGTGCATGAAGCTTGTGTACGATAGTCTATTGTATGTACTCCAAGCAATTCTTCCAAACATCGTGTAGACGTGTTTGGGAGGACGTAATAAGTATCTATTCGAGATGGGTTAGTCGTAATTTCTTGCCCGTGATATATTTGGGTCTTTCATACACTACTGGCCATTAAAATTGCTACACCAAGAAGAAATGCATATGATAATGGGTATTCATTGGGCAAATATACTATACTAGAACTGACATGTGATTACATTTTCACGCAATTTGGGTGCATAGATCCTGAGAGAACAACCACCTCTGGCCGTAATAACGGCCTTGATACGCCTGGGCATTGAGTCAAACAGAGCTTGGATGGTGTGTACAGGTACAGCTGCCCATGCAGCTTCAGCACGATACCACAATTCATCAAGAGTAGTGACTGGCATATTGTGACGAGCCAGTTGCTCGGCCACCATTGACCAGACGTTTTGAATTGGTGAGAGATCTGGAGAATGTGCTGGCTAGGGCAGCAGTCGAACATTTTCTGCATCCAGAAAGGCCCGCACAGGACCTGCAACATGCGGTCGTGCATTATCCTGCTGAAATGTAGGGCTTCGCAGGGATCGAATGAAGGGTAGAGCCACGGGTCGTAACACATCTGAAATGTAACGTTCACTGTTCAAATGCCGTCAATGCGGATAAGAGGTGACCGAGACGTGTAACCAGTGTCACCCCATACCATCACACGGGTTATACGCCAGTACGGCGATGACGAATACACGCTACCAATGTGCGTTCACAGCGATGTCGCCAAACACGGATGCGACCATCATGATACTGTAAACAGAACCTCGCTTCATCCGAAGAAAATGACGTTTTGCCATTCGTGCACCCAGGTTCGTCGTTGAGTACACCATCGCAGGCGCTCCTGTCCGTGATGCAGCGTCAAGGGTAACCGCAGCCATGGTCTCCGAGCTGATAGTCCGTGCTGCTGCAAGCGTCGTCGAACTGTTCGTGCAGATGGTTGTTGTCTTGCAAACGTCCCCATCTGTTGACTCAGGGATCGAGACGTGACTGCACGATCCGTTACAGTCATGCGGATAAGATGCCTGCCATGTCGACTGCTGGTGATACGAGGCCATTGGGATTCTGCACGGCGTTCCAATTACCCTCCCGAACCCACCGACTCCATATTCTGCTAACAGTCATTGGATCTCGATCAACACGAGCAGAAATGTCGCGATACGATAAACCGCAATCGCGATAGGCTACAATCCGACCTTTATCAAAGTCGGAAACGTGATGATACGCATTTCTCCTCCTTACACGAGGCATCACAACAACGTTTCACTAGGCAACGCCGGTCAACTGCTGTTTGTGTATGAGAAATCGGTTGGAAACTCATGTTAGCACGATGCAGCTGTCGCCACCGGCGCCAAACTTGTGTGAATGCTGTGAAAACCTAATTATTTGCATATCACAGCATCTTCATCCTGTCGGTTAAATTTCACGTGTGTAGCACGTCATCTTCGTGGTGTAGCAATTTTAATGGCAAGTAGTGTATTTAGGATTTTAGAATAATCTTTGGATTTCTCTAACAGCAAATCAAATGCTTCCATAATCGTATGATTTACAAGAGTTACTTTTAGAAGCTCTACAGGATTACATTTATGTTCTTCAGTGAACGCCTGAAAACAATCAGTATTGAGCTATGAGATTTATGACAAATAAATGTCATAAAGTAATTACATGCCTTTCACTCAAATCAGCTCGAAATGGCAAAGCAAATGTGTGTATCTTTATCTCCGAATAGAAAACTTAAAAAAAAATCACTAGTTATACTGCACACGTTTCACGTTTGTTAACAGAGCAACAATGCATAACGATGTAGCTACGACTTGAAGCCGTGGTGATAGTGAAGGGAGGGAAAAGAGAGTAGTATTACAATACTGCCTGTCCTCACAGTTTGGTTATCACGTTGTTTTTATTTTTTTAAATGTTGGATTGTTCTTAGAGTACGGCGGACATTGTAGCGGCGAACCAGGTCATTGTTGGCCAGTGACTGTCATTTTCGGTAGGACAGCACGTGGCTTGTGCCTGCATTACCAACCTGATCAAAGAAAGTGTTGCCCCATCTGCAGATCTACGAACGTGTATGGACTTAAGATTCAAGGGGAACTGAACAGTAAGTAATGATGGTGGTGGCAATATTTGTTTTGAGCAGTAGAACGGTATATTATTCCGCAGGTGCAGAGGATAACTGTTCACGACGTAAAGGGACAGCAAAACCAAATTTTTACATTCAAGATTTCTGCCTAAGTCTGGCGCTCCTCCTCCAAATTCGGCGCACTGGAAACTGTAGATCGGCAATACGACGTATCGCCCTGAGGGCACGATCGGTCTCAAGTGCTGTTCGATAATGCTATGCAGAATTTCTTACATTTACATGCAGAGGCTGTCCCCCGTTAGGAAACACGGACTGAAAAATGAGACGGAGGGAGAGGATAGAATGTGGTGTTACAAGATGCTTCAGTCACAAGCAAAAATCGCTGCCAACAAAATACCGGCACCTTATATCTTGACGGCATCATAGTTCATTCACTGGCTCTGCCTATAGATCGAATAAAACCCCAAGTGAATTTGGGGGGGGGGGGGGGGGAGGGCAGAAACCGTATATCGCCCTTCCAGAGTTTGAAATCGAGGGGGGGACAACAACGACGTCGACTGCCACGCGCCCCGCCGGTTGACACACCGTTGGCAATATGAATACTGTATGTGAAAAGATGGAATACTAATTTAAACAGATACGTTTTAACGTCTCTGTGCAGGAAGAAAGTCATTTTCCTTTTTTCCATCATACCCAGAAGTATGACTTTTATATTTAACAAACTGAAGGCGTACGACTTCCGAAGTAATAATCAAGCTGCAGTACCTTAGTTCGAGGCAAAAAATAACTCTCGCTAGGAACTTCTTGTTTCATAGTTTATAAGTAAAGAATCGGTGAACAACAAAAGAAGAGCGATGTAAACACACGACGGATATTTGTTGTTTATAACCTATATATTTTGGTTTGGTATTTCAAAATTTACTGTGGTAGATCAGCAATCCTTAAAAGAATCAGCACAACACACGAAGTGGGCGTACACTTTACAAGAGGATACGTTGGTGGAAGATCTGACTGGCAAATGGGCAAGTTATTATGTTTAAAACAGCTTTGTATTATGCACTAGCGCTTAAATCCGTCAAAATAACTGTATTAGTATGGTGCAACATGTAACATTTTTTAATCTTAACTATCGAAGTTTTCTATGTTTGTATTCCTTGTTAATGTGACACACCCAAGATGAATCTACGCACGATCAATGCACAATGGAACACCGACTTGTCTACTATAGGTAAAGGACGTGTTATCCTCATCTCCTCGAAAGGAAAAAAAGTCAGCACAGGATTACTGAGCTCAAGCACTGTAATTCATTAAAACAACTTAATCCTTACCGAAAACCTCTTTTTATTAGTTGTGGTATATCAAGACAGTAAGCGAAAAAAATTTTTTATGATGCACAGTGGAAGACAGACTTATCTACTATAGGTACAGGGCGTGTTATCCTCATCTCCTCGAAAGGAAAAAAACGTCAGCACAGAATTACTGAGCTCAAGCACTGTAGTTCATTAAAACAACTTAACCCTTACGGAAAACCTCTAATTATTGGTTGTGGTATATCAAGACAGTAAGCGAAAAAGTATTTTTCTGCAAGTCATTTATGGAGAGCGATCATTATAATAAACATTACCTACAGAATTTTAATTGATTCAACTGTGGTTTCTTAGTGGAACACTAGTATTAATGTCGTAGTTACCAACAGAATGTTTCGCATTTTTCGCTCACGGATTTTGTGGTACCTTACACTTTTCCTAGTCCCAAGAAGTCGGTATAGTGCGAAATAATGTTTCCTAATTTGAAATGCGAAAAAAAAGGGTAGTATTGAAAAGAGATATCGTCTTTCATCGAAATGTTTGCATCGTCTGGTTAATCCTTGTTCAGGTTATTAACGACATATACATGATACTTCGTTTTTCAGGTATTGTATAAAAATGAGTAGCCTCTGCACTTAGATAAAATTCATTAGCGTAGCATTGAAAACGGAACATTTGACAAATGTTCTAGCGTGTTCACTGCGAAAGCCACTGTGTATACTATGATCAGCAAAGTCAATATTTTCACGCAGTAAGTGATGTATAAAAGTTGCTAATCCTGTGAATGAGGTATTCAGAACAGAAAGATTGCCACATATAATCAGATTTTCTGTTGTAAGAGAACAGCAAATCTTCTTCCACCTGTGTGAGAATCTGGTACATACCCCATCCCATATAGCATGTGAAACTGGAAGTACGGTTAGGCGGAAAGTTGACAGAGGCGCAGTCGAAGCATTTTCTCTGAAACGAGAACAGCTATATGGCAAAACAAGTCACAACGCAGATCCTGTTACAATGACAAAAGCGACAGGGCGTGACAGTAGCGCAATCTACGTTGACGTCACGCCATTTTACAGACGATCCGATTTGGTCGGCCTGGCGAATGACACGATATACAAACTGCCACACGTAGCGTCTGATTCCTTCAGTCGGGTTTTGGGTTCTGTGAGGAATGCGCGCAAGGCCCATGCCTCTGGGTTACATCAAAACAGAAGACAATCGGCTTTGCGCTGATAACTCCGCTACGTGTATCTAATACAAGGAAAAGAAAAATCTGGGCTGCAAAATGGGTATTGAAACAAAACTAGTTTAAACTTGTAACGTTCGGAATCGGAAAGTCACAGCACTTCTGACAAGCTGCCCGATTGTACAGAATGGTCCACGGACAAATAAAAATTGTGAAGGACGACAAGCCTATTCATGACTTGTCACCATATCTAAGCCTATAAGATCCGTTCGACTTCCCGACCAAAGGTAGGTCGTCTGTAGTACCCTGAATTACTCATAAACCCTGTGGCCGTCATTTTATCTGGTCCTCTCATTATTTTTTCTGTACGCGTAACTCATAACCGAAACGGAAGCCTACATCAGTCTGCAGTTATTTTACATACACATAGCAATATAAACTATAATATACTGTCTACACTTGCTTTGTTTAACACGAAGATGGAGTATATACTGTCTACATTTGCTTTGTTTAACACGAAGATGGGGTTTATTTCGCAGACCTATTGCCACTCCCGAAAAATGGTAGCATAGATGTATCCAATTACTGAACTGTATCACAATTAAGTTCCTTTTCAAAACGTACAGAAATTTTTTTTAATGACATTGAAGGAACGTTGTCTGTTAGGTGACGGGGAATGCTCTAATAACGTAGTTGGAACGGTCAGTCGAACAAAAGATTTATTTGTGAAACACTGTATAATGACACATCCGCATTCAATCATGACACAGAACACACAGTGATAAACTTCCCTTCACTCGCCAGCGTTGTATGTTGCTATCGGTATCCCTACAAAGCCTCCCATTCGTAGTGCAGAGTGTTGAAGGGGAGTCATGTGCTACATCGTCGTGAGACTGGACTAGCATGCACAGGTGTGCGTGACCATCTGTGTCGTGGCTGGCTGCACTACAAGGCACAGCTGGACTGTTTGTCGGGGTCTTGTGAGTGATGTAGGCACCATAGAGATGATAGGGAGCAAGTGGCGCGCGGGAGGCACCTAATAATACTCCCATACCTGGATGCCGATAGTGCGTCGGGTGGGGAGGGGCGGGGGGGGGGGGGGGGGTCGGAGGGGGAGACGACGGACGGATCGTCTCTGCGGTGGATCCCCCTCATTTTTAGACTGGAGTATGTGGTGGTCACGAGAGGATTCTTGGGCAGGTGTCGGTGAGGACACCATATGCAGAAAAGTGAGATGATATGGAAGAGTAGTCAGTGTCACTGGGAAGGGTGTACGTGTTATCGAGGCAGTGAATGCATGCAACATAGCATGGAAGCATATCATCGTTGCAAGCTATTATGCAGAGATTGTTAGGGGCAAGCTTGACTGTGATGCCCTTTGGACTGAAACTGCTGAGATCTAGCCGAATGGTGACAGGATGTGGCGTATTGAGAGTTACCATATGTGTATCAAGCATTCATTGATAGTTGTTGTCATTACATGTGCTATCACAGAGAACCCAGGCTGGATTCAAACAGTTAATCGAGGCAGTTGTTGGCTTGTCATTAAACAGAATGTCGATCACATGCGTGGGTCTTTTAAGGACTTTGAATTGACCTGTACATGAGGACTGTAGCGCCAGCCGCACCATGTCATCCTGTAGCATGACATGTTCACAATCTACAACTGCTTCAAGTATGAAGACTCTAGGTGCCAAGTGGGGGGGAGGGTGGTGGTACATGGATATGTCAAACGTGCTCTTTCACTCGTTGAACTAAAGAAGGCAGATCTGTCTATTCATGGTCTTGTGCCAGTAGAACAAAAGGAGCTTGGAGGAAAAGTGATTCACCATATAGTATCTCAGGAAGAGACGCCTGAAGGTCTTCTTTGAAGGCTTTCATGATGCCAATCCAAGGTAGTGCTTCTGTCCATGATCTGCCTTGACACATAATGGCTGCCTTGAGGATCCTGTGGTACCACCTGAACAACCTGCTGCTATGAGGGTGACATTCTGTGGTACAGTTATGGTCGATACTGCAGAGGTTACACAGAGAGGTGAAGAGTGTTGATTTAGTCTGGCAGCTTTGGTTTGTGGTAATCATATCTGGTGTACTTAATCACCAAATCGTGCAATCCAATTGTCTATGAAGGCACGTGCAGTGGACTCCACTGTGATTTCTTTGGGTGGTACTGCTTCTACACACCGTGAGAGACTGTCGTTGAGAGGAGGTATTTGAGCCCCTCTGACACTGGGAGAGGGCCGCCAAGGTTGTCATAAACATGGCAGAAACGAGCTTTGATGATTTCAGATTGGCCTTACTGATGTTGTGCATGTCTGCTGACCTTACTGTGTCAATAATGTGCAGGTCTGTGGCTAGGTACTACAGTCACGCTTGATGTTGGACCACACAAAACATTCTGTTGTGTGAGAGACTGTGGGTCTGACACTTGGGTGGGTGAGACTGTGGAGTTGTTCGAAAATTCCTTGTCACATTGTTAGCAGCACCAGCAGCCAAATTCTCTTAAGAGAGACTTTGCAGAGGATTTTTGTATCAGTCCCTGAGATGGTGGAGCATTCAATATGTAGGCCGGTAGTGTCATCATGCATCATTTCTGCAGTGCTTGTGTCATTGCATTGGTCAGAAGCTAGCTTCTTGTAGTAGAAGCAGAAGGAGATGGCACTGACTCACTGTAAGTAGTCTGTGACGAGATTGTCTACTCATTATAGATGACGCATGTCCATCGTGTATTGGGTGATAAGGTCCATGTGATGGTAACAACAGGGGTTGACATCTTTTGTTGGATGTCATATGACATCGATGAGTGTTTTGTGGTCTTTAAGTGGTCTCTGATATCTTCATGGAAGTATTTCGTGGCTTCATAAACCATGAGGAGTTCTTGGTCCAAAGCTGACCTTTTTGATTTGGGGGGGGGGGGGGGTAAGTTTCTCATGAGAAGAAATGGAGAGGTTGTGCCTCTCTGGCGAGCAGTAGTACAGCACCAATGGTGGTGTCACTGGCACCCATAGTGACAATTAGTTGAGTGTCTGGAATGGGATGGGCTAGTGTATGGTATATGCAAGGCAATGTTTTGCAAGTTCAAATGCATCCTTCATATCAATAGTCCAGTCAATCTTTTGTTTGTCCATGTTTATTAGAACGAGCCGGCACATCAGTTAGATGCGCTTGTAATGCTGCTGCCTGCAGCAGATGTCACTGATAAAAGTTCAGAACTCTGAGGAAGCGACAGAATTTGTGGTAATTTTGGGGAAGAGGGTGCTGTTTTACAGTGTTGACTCTGTCTGGCATCAGTCTGATGCTAGCATCACTAACTATAAGGTCAAGAGAGGTAACCTCTGATATCCGTAACTGGGATTTGGGCTTATTTATCACTATGTCAATAACACTAAAAGGAGCATGAAATTGTTTGAAGTGCTGGTCGTGGTCTTTGGTTGTAGTCAAAAAAATGGATAGGCCTATATTGTCTAGATAAGTGTAGTGGTAATTGAAATGGAAAATAATGCCATCAGTGAAGTACTGCCATATCTGGACAAAGTTCTTTAATCCATGCTGCATGAAATGTGTCGAAAGAGCCCAAATGTGATAATCGTGTGGCATGCAGGGTTGAGTCTGTGTCTGAGGCACCATGTGGTGAGGCAAAGTGTGCACTACTAATCTTAATGTTGTTGTATGTATTTGGTGTCACTGGTCACACTGCAGTCAAGGGCGCAGACAGTGGGTGTACTTAACTGAAAATGGTGAGGTCTCTTGTTGTTCCTTATGTTCACTGGGGTGAAAAGTGCATGAAATGGACAGTGTAACATTTCATGGATCGAAAGGAGCAATACACAATACATGTTGAATGTCCAGAGAGATGTGGAAGTGGCAGAGGAAGTCAATTCCAATTACCGGTTGTATGAGTTCAGTTATCCATGTGACTTCATGCTGAGTGTAGTAACATGGTTCACGTTTTCCGTCGCACTTCAGAGTAGACCGGGAACTGTCTCATAGGCATGCCTGATGTGAACTGACTGGGCACGGCCCATGCTGCCTGAGTTGTCGTTGTTGTTCCACTGGCAGAGGTCACGGTCGAATTCTCGTGTGCCCTCTGGTGGACAGGACTCTATTTGCGACAACTACCGTCCGTGACGCACCGTGCCGATGTGCGCCTCTTGCGATCTTTGTGGTGGCTACTGCACTCCTCCTCCTTCGGGGGGTGAAACCACTGTTATCCACTGCGTCGGAAGGTGGAGCGTAGCGCCGGAGTGATGACCTCCACTTCCATCGGAAGGCTAGAGTCGAGGGGATCCGCCAACCCTCGAGCCGGAACCTTCGAATACGGCTGGAAGTGACCCACACGAAGAGGCCCCCGTCGTCCCACCACCGGAACCCGGGACAGAACGGGAGACAGGCCATCGAACTGTGGATCCTGGTCCACCCCGGGAGGGGCAAGACTCAGTCGAGGGGGCGATGGGGAACGAATGACCACAGGTGAACCAGCCTCCTGAGAAACCGGGCCTGCGAGGGGGGCCGGCTCTCGCTGGGGCATCGCTACCGATGGCGATGCCAGTGCTGGAGCTACTGGAGGCTGCCAAGGCTGAGAGCCATCGCAGTGCAGCGGAATCACAGGGGGGAGGGGTGGTAGCGTCCCCTGAGAAACCAACACAGGTGCCGGCAATGGGGAAGCCGGTGCCCGAGGGGTTGGAGGGTGGGTGCCCAAACGTGGACGTAGCTGATTTTGGTGACGACGTACCATCCGGTCCCCAGTCTGCAAGGTATAGAGCCGGCGGCCATTTCGGCGCAGGACCACCGCCGGTATCCAACATGGATTGCGACCAAACCCACGGGCGCAGACCGACATACCCGGTGGAAAGCCGGGTACTCTGTTTTGTGAAGACTGGCGAGGACCGGGCCGAAGGAGGTACAGCAGAGTCCTAGGTTGGCGCCCATGGAGGAGCTCTGCGGGGCTGCATTCTCCCGTAGGTGTGGTCTGGTATGCCGTCAGGAAAAAGTCAACGCCTCCTCCGCAGGAAATTCGTGCACATACTTTTTCATCTGTGTCTTAAATGTGTGCACCATGCGCTCGGCTTCCCCATTTGATTGTGGATGAAAGGGGGAGAGCAAACGTGCCGAATACCGAAGCGCCTACAAAAAGCCTGGAAGGTCTACGACATAAACTGAGGTCCATTGTCCGAGACCAGGGTGACTGGCAGACCTTCCACAGAAAATATTTTTGCTAGTGCCTGGATTACAACCTCTGAAGTGCTTGAGGAGCAGCGAACCACATATGGAAATCGGGAATAAGCATCAATGACAATGAGCCAAAAGCCATTGAGAAACGGGCCTGCAAAATCGATGTGAACACGTTCCCATGCCTGGGTTGCAGGTGGCCATGAAGAGAACGCTGACCTGGGAGATGCCTGTTGGCTCGCACACTGGGAACAGGTGGCCACCAAGTGCTCAATTTCTCTGTCAATACTGGGCCAGTACACATGTCTGCGAGCCAAGGCTTTAGTACAGGAAACACCCCAGTGCCCCTCATATAATAACGTGAGGACTTCCCTTCGCAAACTTGCAGGAACAACCACGCGAGGAGCTGTATCATCGGTTGCCAGAAGGAGAACTCCTTCCAAGACGGAGAGGCGGTCTCATAGAACAAAATAATTACGAAGAGGGTCCGAGGCCCGGCCTGGAGGTCGGGATGACCACCCCTGCTGAATGAGGCGAACTACTTGCCGGAGAACCGGGTCAGCTGCCGTTTCCCTGGCGACTCTAGAACTAGTGATCGGGAAGCCATCAACCGCTTGGCAGGACGCCACATCCAAATGAAAACACACAATCTCCTCTCGATCGAACATAGGATCCGGGCCCACCAGAAGACGGGAAAGAGCGTCTGCATTGGCATGCTGTCTGGTAGGGCGAAAATGAATGTCATAATGGTACTTAGAGAGGAACAAGGCCCAGCGCTGTAGTCTGTGGGCCGCCCTATCCGGAATCTGAGAGGCAGGGCCAAATAATGATATTAACGGCTTATGGTCAGTGATTAACTGAAACTTCGTGCCTTACAAGAAAGGGTGAAACTTGGTAACAGCGTAGACAATGGCCAAAGCCTCTTTTTCCACCTGGGAGTAATGGGCCTGTGCGGGAACCCCAGTGACTGCTGGGAACCATCTGCATTGCGATGGGCCAGGACTGCCCCCACCCCGTACTGCGAAGCATCTGTAGCCAGGACCAACGTCTTATGGGGGTCTAAAGTAGCCAAACACGGCGCTGACGTGAGGAGGCCTTTCAACGAGGTGAACGCTCGCTCGCATGCAGGCGACCAATCAAAAGGAACACCCTTGCGCAGAAGGCAGTACAGGGGGCGGGTGATGGTGGAAGCCCTGGGAATGAACCGGTGGTAATAGGCAATCTTGCCTAAAAAAGCTTGTAGCTCCTTCAGCGAAGCGGGCCGCGGAAGGTCGACGATACCTTGGACCAAACTTCCTAGCAGCTGGACGCCGTGCCGAGAGATTGTGTAGCCCACATACTCAATGGACGGTTTGAAGAAGTTTGACTCACGCAGGTTGCAACGCAAGCCCACGGACCTGAATTTGAGAAAGAGGGTGCGAAGGTTGTGCAAGTGTTCCTTCGTGCTGTGGCCTGTGACAATTATGTCGTCCCGGTAATTAATACAAAGAGGGATTGTCGACGTGACGTGCTCAAGATAACGCTGGAATATCGCCGGGGCACTGGAGATTCCGAAGGCCAACCGCTGGTATTGGTAAAGGCCAAACGGGGTGTTGACAACCGCCAGCCGTTTGGAGTCCTCATCAAGAGGTATCTGATGATAAGCCTCCGAAAGATCGATTTTCGAAAAATATTGGCCTCCCGCCACGGCGGAGAACAATTCATCAGCACGAGGCAAAGGATAGGTGTCCACCACCAATTGGGAATTAATGGTGGCCTTGAAATCGCCACAAAGACGTAATTTTCCCGAGGGTTTCCTGACAATAACGAGGGGCGAAGCCCACTCACTAGAAGAAATGGGAAGAACGACCCCTAGGGCTGTCAGCCAGTCTAGCTCTTCTTTTACCTGAGGGCGGAGAGCCAAGGGGATCTGCCTCACGCGTAGAAAACGCGGGCGAGCCGACGCCTTCAACGTTAAGTGAGCTTCAAAGTCTGAAACATGCCCCAGGTCCTCCTCAAAGATATCCGGAAAGTCAGAGATCAAAGATTCTAATCATTGATAGGGAACGTCTTCGGAGACGTCAGTGATAGAAAACCCGAAAGCTTGAAATGCATCCAAGCCAAAAAGGTTAGCGGAGCTCGCATCACTGACAACAATAAAAGTAATAGGCCGAGTGACTGATTTGTAAGTCACGTCGGTAGTGAATTGACCCAGTAGGGGAATGAACTGTTTACCATAACCGCGTAGACACCGGTAAACTGGTGCCAACGGGGGCGACCCAAGGTCGGAATAAGTTTGTGCATTCAACAAAGAAACTGCCGCGCCCGTATCTACTTGCAGTTGTAATCGGCGCGACCGAACCGACACCTCGATAAAGAGTTTGTGGGCCGATGCGTCGGGAGCCTGGCCCGATGAAACTTCCTGAATGTCAACGACCATGTCCTCTGTAACTGCTTCCTGCGATTCTTTCGAGGCTGAGCGGTAAACTTTGGCAATGTGTCCTTTTTTATTACATTTGCGACAAACGGCCCAACGCTGGGGGCACTCCGACCGATCGTGATGTATATAGCACGACGCACAGGACGGTAACAGGGACCGGCGGCCGGAACTCTACGCGTCGTGCGGGAGCGGCCGTAACGGCCGGATTGTACCGCTCGCACGTCGTCCACCCCGGACGCAGTGGACGCGGCCACGCCGCCCTGAACCGCCGCGACGTCGCACCACGCTTCCAACTGTTGACCGGCGGCGTGAGAGACTTCATACGATCGAGCAATGGACAGGACTTCCTCCAGGGAAGGGTTTTCTAACTGCAGGGCCCGTTGCCGGACCTCCCTATCTGGGGCCGAACGAACAATGACGTCGCGCACCATAACGTGGGCATACGACTCTCGCGACTGCTCCGTGACAAAATGACACTTGCGACTAAGACCGTGCAGGGTAGCGGCCCCCGCCCGGTAAGACTGATGGGGCTGCTTCTTGCATTGATAGAACTCGACCCTAGCCGCCACAACATGCGTGCGCCGGCGATAATATGAAGACAGTAATGAACACAATGCGTCAAAAGACAAGGACGAGGGTTCCTGCAACGGCGCTAGCTGCCGCAAAACTTGATACAGCGAGGGAGATATCCGAGACAAGAAAAGAGCACGACATACCTCCGCATCGGCAACATGAAACGCCTGGAAATGCTGGCGAAGACGATGTTCATACGCGTCCCAATCCTCCGCCGTCTCGTCATACGGGGGAAAGGGAGGAGGGAACGGCGCTGGAGCAGACGGCGTGGAGAGCAACGCCGGAAGCAGTTGTTTCATGGTGGCCATGAGCTCCGTCTGCAGCTCAGCCAAAACCCGCACTAAATCCTCCATGCCGCGGATAAGCTGCGAAACCGGAACAACGACGCAACACGCGAAAGAACGACCCTACTCGTCGCCAATTGTGTAGTAACACGGGTCACGTTTTCCGTCGCACTTCAGAGTAGACCGGGAACTGTCTCATAGGCATGCCCGATGCGAACTGAATGGGCACGGCCCTTGCTGCCTGAGTTGTTGTTGTTGTTCCGCTGGCAGAGGTCGCGGCCGAATTCTCGCGTGCCCTCTGGTGGACGGGACTCTATTTGCGGCAACTACCGTCCGTGACGCACCGTGCCGATGTGCGCCTCCCGCGATCTTTTTGGTGGCTACTGCACTGAGCTATCTCTAATTTGTAAGGTGCATGTGGCAGATCCATGAACAGTGAACTGGGTATTATTGTCTGCGTGGAGTTGTAGCACTCATATTTTGTTAATTGTTGATGTGCCCTCCAGCAATATAGAACTAATGTCAGATCCAGTGTCCACTAAAAAGCACTTTCTCGAATTGAGGTCAAGGATATAGAGCTGGCCTCCAAATGTGTGGATGAGGAGGCCGGTGTCTGTGTTACGAGTAGTGGCCGTCAACAGCTTAGAAGCTCTGTGCTGGCCACTGCACCTCTGACAACCCACATTTGAAGTTTGGGAACCTGCAGGAGGGTTGACAGTTACGTGCAGTGTCACTGAATTGGTTGTGGTACAAGTGGTGACCTTGAGGTAGCCACAGCATTCACTGTAGCATTGTCCACTCAGGGAGTGGTGCCATGCTCAGCCTGCTGGGCGTGGGATAGTATAATGCAATGGTGTCACTGTTGGCTGTCCTCAGCTCCACTCGGGATGGGCCAGAGTGGGAAGGATGCGGCCTGGTGACAGAGTGCAACACTGGTGTTGTGCCTTTAGAATTAATACAGAGCCTATGCTGTAGTAACATAAACATCCTGTCTACTAGAACCAAACATCTCTTTAAAGGTTCAGCTTCATGTGATATCATTATCAAGTGTTGTTGTCACAGGAGTTTAACAATCCAGAGTGTCTGTAGGATGGCATCAGCCTTAAGAGTGGTATCCAGTCTACATCATAGTTGTTGCCAAAACTGTGATGACATTTTGTTATCCAGTTGTTGTAAATAGCCTGTTGTAGCTGCTGCTCAGGTGTCCTAGAGAGCTGTTGTTGCAACACCGTTATGGCAGTGACATATTTACTGTGGGAAGTGGATGTCAAGGTGACATCATTCATTAGTTCTGCATAGTCTGGTAGATGAGAAATAAGGATGATGAATCGAGTGTCATAAATAAGATAAATACCCACACTGCAGTGGTGAACCATAGGGCAGGCTGTTCAGGTCTGAGCGGTGGTAGTTTTGATTGTGAGTTGAGATTGTGAGACAAACAATGGTTCAAATGGCTCTGAGCACTATGGGACTTAACATCTGAGGTCATCAGTCCCCTAGAACTTAGAACTACTTAAACCTAACTAACCTAAGGACATCACACACATCCATGCCTGAGGCAGGATTCGAACCTGCGACCGTAGCAGTTGCGCGGTTCCGGACTGAAGCGCCTAGAACCGCTTGGCCGCCGCGGCCGGCGTGAGACAAACAGGGGCTGTAATGGGTTGGATCTGTAGGCATATAACTTGGGATTGGTGAAGAAAGAACTTGTTGAGATCATGGCATGGAAGGAAATGGAACACTCGGTACATCGTAATAGTCAAGTGTTTGAGTGGTAATGTGCAGTGTGAGTGATGTTCATTCCCAACACGTTTTGCAGAAGACTCATGAGACATTTCACCTAGTGAACTGAGTTCTGCTTGTTGATTTTGTGTGCACTGTTAGTATATATACTGTAGAATCGTATTTGAAGTGCAGTAGTAAGTTGTTTGTTGGCTGCCATTGTCAAGGTGTAATATGCACTGTTTTCATACATAACTGAGGTATACTCAAGTTTTACCCTAGGGTGGTGTTCAACGCAATTATTACACTGGCAGTACACTTCTGACATGTTGATTCCGCATACGTTATTCCTTGGAGCTGGTAAAACCGTGTTCGTGGGAAAAGACTGCTGCATTGTTTTTACACTCTAAGACAATTATTTTGAAAACTCCCAAGATGCATTTCACAGTTGATGCAGGGTCACCACTGAAGAAATGTTCCCTATTATGTGAAGGAGAATGCGCTAATAACAAAGTCATAATGATCAATTGTACAAAAGATTTGTTTGTAAAGCACAATACAATGACACATCTACATTTAATCATGATACAGAATGCACTGAATCACCAGCAATGTATATTGCTATTGATATCCCCACAACATACTTCACTTGCCACTGGTTCACTCAATGACTTCTAAAATGCCTGTGTACCCAAACAGCAATTTTTGATTTCCCATATCATAATTTAACATATCAACCAGCATCAAATAGCTGCAGTAATGTTCCTAAACATTGTGAGGGCCTCTGATGTCCTCTATCATAAACTTAGAAAAAAAAGCCAGCTGTAAGAGGTTCAGCTTACAGTTTGTTGTGTTATTATGTAGCAAACTTCAGAGAAGAGTTATCTCTTCAGTAATAGTACACTTTAAAAAAATCAGAAGCAAGAGTTTCCGTTCAGGCAAAGCACCGATAAAATATGGTGTTCCTCAGAGCTCAGTGCTAGACCCATTACTGTTTCTGATTTATAAAGATAATTTCAAGGAACATATGGGCCTCCAAAAATCTGTCATATTTAGCAACTACAGAAGTGTATTTTTTATGCCTGTAGACTAGAATTGCAGTAAATAATAAAAAATTATAGCAAGAGCTGTTTAGAGAATTTCAGTAAAATGGATTAATTATAAATGATCAAAAATGACATATCTTGTACTGCTCTTAGGTATTCAGCTGGGTGGCATCATCCAAATGGTGCAATATTTTTGGGAAACTGTGTTGTTGCCACCCACTGACAGTGCTGATCAGAGAAAGTCATGGGGTTGTCTTTGAGACTTTCCTGCCCTCTGGGTTTAAGTTCTAACATGCAATAGATTTTGGTGCCATTTCTTCACTGCTTGCATGTTTGGTCTCTATTCTGCTTTGCTTTCATGTCTCTCTTATTTTTCTTCCCTACTTGTCCTTTCATCTGACTTGTGTGGCAAGCCATGCTGGACTGCCATTAGAGCATTGATCTTATCACAGCCACAGTGGCTTGGCACATGTTCACAGTTTCAGTTTCCACACTTTGGAGAGTGCATCTTTGGCAGGGGGCACTGCTGGGTTGGCTGACTGTGAGAAGTATGATGGCCAGTGAGCTGCCCAATAGGACAGTTTGTGGGGAGGTTACTCAGGCCACAGGCTCCTAGGCATCTGGCAACTTAGTTGTGTCTATAGCCATCCTCAAGACCTTGTAAATCATATGAGACTGTCTTTCATTCTGGTTTATCAACTGATGAAGCATTTAAGATAGGGAGGTGACCACGGCAACATTTTCACCAACAGACTTAGCAGCAGTCATGCCATGGCAGGGTGTTGCATCTTTGTAGTCAGTGACTGCAGTATGAAAGCTATCATCATCTTCTGCACTGTTGGAATATCTTCTTAGCTGCAACTGTGCAGTAGTGAGCTTCTGACCACGCACTCTCTGCAAGTGGAGGACAGTGAGTTTCTCCCAGGCATTATCTTCACACTGCATATCTGGTGAACCTGATATTGCTCACTTTCTGTTGCAAACACGCACCATTTTCTGTAGGTGCCTGAAGTAGTGGCAACAGATGGAGCTGCTACTGTTGATGGCTGTGTCCTTTGCAGGGGCAGCAGCATCTGAAGTGCCTGTGTGTAGACGTGCTATGAAGTGAGCAGCTTGAAGTTGTATGGTAAACTGTGGACTGCTATTGGAACTTTGAACATTTTGTAGCCACTGTGACAGTTTTAGCACTTTGATGGGAATGTCTTTGGGAGGGGGGCGGGGGGGAGGGGGCTGGGAGAGGGTTGGCAATACTGGTGTGGATAATTGCCAGCGACTTGATACAGGCGTGAGGGTGTGAATAGTGGCATAGCATGTGATCTGACCCTTGACAATGGAAGCAGTGATTTGTAGCCCACTTTACCTTTGGTGCATCCTTCTGCACTCCAGTATTAGTGAGCTGGCTGTTCTGTGATACCTTCTGACTCTCAGTGTCTACAGTGATGGCAGCTGAGAAAATCTTTCCGATGGAAACTGCTGTGTGTATGTGAGATCTGAGGTCTTTCCGATATTTATTTATGTAGTATGATTGCATGCTCCAGTTGAAGCCCCAAACGACCACCTTCATTTTTCTATTCAACTTGGGAGCATGTGGGTAAAATGGTAGCTGATGTACTGCTGTCTCACTTATCATTTTCCAGTAGTCTTCCATGATGCTGAATGAGATCTGCACCATTCCTACTGCCCTCATTGTGACAGCCTCAACCATCAACTGCTTGGGTAGCCACAAGGAAATGGAACATACAAATGACACACAAAGTGATATAAAGTTGCACAATAAATAGTAATACAAATTTATATACATTTATGCCTCTGGTATTATAAATTCATAGTCTGTTTTCCATAGGCCTTTATTTTAGTTCTCTCCGGCCAGCAAATCCTTTTATGCACAACAATGATTCATTAAAGGTTTCACATCATCAGACAACAGCCATCCATTGCATATATATATATAATGAAAAAGTTAAATGTTTTGTTGTAACATTATTAAAAAAAATGTTGACCAATGTTGTTATTTACTGAGTAAAAACATTAGTCAAGCAGAAATGTTTTTAAAATTGTGCTTTAAATTTATTTTTGTCTTCTAACTTTCTGTAGTAGATTGACTGTCTGTTGTAAAGTTTAATACAAAAATTGCTCACATGCCTTTGTGTGTGTGTTCTCTTTGTTTGTTGAGTGTGGAATGCTCTGCTATTTTGAATACCATAACTATTAAAGTCTGCATGTGTCTGAAAATCTGCAAGCCAGGCCCTGTTACATGAAACATATTGCTATATGTATATGTAGTGAAGGTATTGCAGTACTTTAAGCTTTCTGAATGTTGGTTTACACTCTGTCTATGGACGACTGTATGTTATTACTGAATAGGCCTCTTCTGTAGTGAAAACAATTTGTTTTGGACAGCAAGTTATGGAACCCCAAAATATTATTCCATATTGAATGAAATTTTCACTCTGCAGGGGAATGGGCACTGATTTGAAACTTCCTGGCAGATTAAAACTGTACGCCGGACCGAGACTCAAACTTGGGAACTTTGCCTTTCGTGGGTAAGTGCTCTACCAACTGAGCTACACAAAGGATGGGGTGTGAGTCATGCTTGGGTAGCTCAGTCAGTAGAGCAGCAGAGCAGTTGCATGCTAAAGAGTTTGTTGCTGTCCAACTGCGCTTCACTTCACTTCAAGTACTTTTTGAATCACATTTACATTTACAGTATTTACACACATTACTGAGCGTCCCAGAATAAAATCAGGCACAAATTAGTTAAAAAAGAAAAGCAGTGAGGCACACATAAAATTACAATTTCCTTTATCAACTCTCCACAGTTCCCAGAATGAGATTTTCACTCTGCAGCGGAGTGTGCGCTGATATGAAACTTCCTGGCAGATTAAAACTGTGTGCCCGACCGAGACTCGAACTCGGGACCTTTGCCTTTCGCGGGCAAGTGCTCTACCATCTGAGCTACCAAAGCACGACTCACGTCCGGCACTCACAGCTTTACTTCTGCCAGTATCTCGGGCACACAGTTTTAATCTGCCAGGAAGTTTCAAGTTTCTCCACAGTTGCTGTTGCTTTACCACATGGCATCCTGTTCGTCACTAATGATGCACCTGCCTCTGCACTTTCACCCCTGATGCCTTGCCACTACTGAACACTACCTTTTCGAACCTGACCCCAAATCTACAACCCCCTTCCTGGTCACCATGACCAATTATATCCTCAACTACAATTACTTCACCTTTGAACACATTACTTACAAATAAATCTATGGTGCAACAATGGGCACCCAAATGGCACCATCCTGTGCCATCCTATTCAGGGGCCACCTGGAGGAATCCTTCCTAGCCACCCAGAATCCCAACCCCTCACCTAGTTCAGATTTACTGATGACATCTTTGTGATCTGGAGTGAGGCTGAGGACATTCTGTCCACATTCCTCCAGAACCTCAGCACCTGCTCCCCCACTTGTTTCACTTGTTTGTTCTCAACCCAGCAAGCCATCTTCCTTGATGTTGTTCCCTACCTCAAAGATGGCTACATTTCTGCATAGTTATACTTTAATGAGACAGTCTAATGAGCAAGTAAACAACTGTATAGTGAATTGTGAATACTGAAACCGGAAAGAGAGGTTAAGAACATTATAATTCTCAGCAATCCAGAAAACATCAATATTAAAAAGTAAGATTTGCCAAATTATATAAACAATTACTTCATACATGCATGAATTTCATTAAGCTCAAAATTCAAAAATCAAGAAAAACCACAATGTTCAGGAGCTGCATGAGGTAGATCCAGTATTGTTGTTGTTGTGGTCTTCAGTCCTGAGACTGGTTTGATGCAGCTCTCCATGCTACTCTATCCTGTGCAAGCTTCTTCATCTCCCAGTACTTACTGCAACCTACATCCTTCTGAATCTGCTTAGTGTATTCATCTCTTAGTCTCCCTCTACGATTTTTACCCTCCACACTGCCCTCCAATGCTAAATTTGTGATCCCTTGATGCCTCAGAACATGTCCTACCAACCGGTCCCTTCTTTTTGTCAAGTTGTGCCACATACTCCTCTTCTCCCCAATTCTATTCAATACTTCATCATTAGTTATGTGATCTACCCATCTAATCTTCAGCATTCTTCTGTAGCACCACATTTTGAAAGCTTCTATTCTCTTCTTGTCCAAACTATTAATCGTCCATGTTTCACTCCCATACATGGCTACACTCCATACAAATACTTTCAGAAACGACTTCCTGACACTTAAATCTATACTCGATGTTAACAAATTTCTCTTCTTCAGAAACGCTTTCCATGCCATTGCCAGTCTACATTTTATATCTTCTCTACTTCGACCATCATCAGTTATTTTGCTCCCCAAATAGCAAAACTCCTTTACTACTTTAAGTGTCTCATTTCCTAACCTAATTCCCTCAGCATCACCCGACTTAATTCGACTACATTCCATTATCCTCGTTTTGTTTATGTTGATGTTCATCTTATATCCTCCTTTCAACACACTGTCCATTCCGTTCAACTGCTCTTCCAAGTCCTTTGCTGTCTCTGATAGAATTACAATGTTATCGGCGAACCTCAAAGTTTTTATTTCTTCTCCATGGATTTTAATACCTACTCCGAATTTTTCTTTTGTTTCCTTTACTGCTTGCTCAATAAATGAACACAAAATGTTAAAATGTTTGAGAGGTGCTGCCATCTGCCATAAACAAGACTGCTCCACAGATTGCAAGGCTCTTGGCATAGATTTCCCACTTATCATTTAGGGAAGTAGTGTTTCATGAAAGACTGAAAATCTCAAAATTGAAGCTGTAACAGTAACAAGTAGAGGGTAGGAAATTATCGGATAATATTACGCCCTTTTGTATTCTTCAAAATATTGGAAAACTGATGAAGCACAAAATCAGAAAATATCTAAATGACAATAAGTTACTGAATAGTTATCAGCATGACTCCCAGGCAGGTAAAAACAAAGAAACAGTAGTAACATGTTGCACAGAACAAATAATGAGGAATCTCGAAAAAACAACAGCCTTGTAGGCGTTAATTTAGATCTCTCCAAAACATTCAATACTGTCAATTATGGCAGCTTTTTAGAAAAACAGGAACCATTAGCTATTCAAGAGTTGGGCAAACAGTGGTTTTAATCATACCTACAAATCTGAACACCACAAACTAAATTTTGTATCACATAAAAAAAGTGTAAATAGGAGTACCACAAGATAGTATTCCACATCCTACATTATTATTTGTTTGCATAAATGACACTCACATATCAGCTAGTGCAGCAAATGTCATGCTATTTGCAGATGATACTTCTGTGATAATAAGTGTGCAAAAGCAATAATTACTGCATACAAGTAATGATAAAGTCCTCAAGAATGTCTACTCTTGGTTCAATTAAAACAAGTTGACATTAAAGTTAAATAAAACAAATTACATGCAACTTGAGGAAATAATTCACAATGTAAATCTAGATTTGGTGTTGGGTAACAAAGCCACAGATTCCTAGTGATTCAGTCTGTCTTGTTCTTAGAGTTATTGGAAATGTTTGTACCTCGGAAGATGCCAGGATGATACACTTTGATTATTTTCAGTCTCTTGCAATATATGGAGTAATGAAACTTCCTGGCAGATTAAAACTATGTGCTGGAGCGAGACTTGAACTCAGGACCTCTGCCTTTTGCAGGCAAGTGCTCTACTGACTGAGCTACCCATGCATGACTCACGCCCTGTCCTCACAGCTTTAATTCTGCCAGTACTTCACCTCTCCTGCAAAACTTACAAAACTAGCACTCCTGGAAGAAAAGGATATTGCGGAGACATGGCTTTGGTACAGCCTGAGGGACGTTTCCAGAATGAAATTTTCACTCTACAGAGGAGTGTGTGCTGATATGAAACTTCCTGGCGGATTTAAACTGTGTGCCGGACTGAGATTCGAACTCGAGACCTTTGCCTTTCGCAGGCAACTGCTCTACTGACTGACCTACCCAACCATGACTCACACCCCATCCTTTGTGTAGCTCAGTTGGTAGAGCACTTTCCACTGACCACTAGTGGATTACATAAGTGATCTGTTGAAAGACTACCCTGCACATCATTTCTGCCACCTCAGTTATGTCACACAATTTAGAACTGATGTTCAGCACCTCAAGAATGCAGACCGTGTCATGAGGAATTACCTACCTCAAGTTAATGCACTGTCAGTTCACTTCAACTACAATGACCTCACCAAGGCTCAACAACCAGATCCACAAGTCTACAGTCTTCAAGAAGATAGTATGTCCAGTTTGAAATTAGAAAGGCACACATCCCTGGTTCCTCTATACAATCCTGGTGTGACGTATCACAACTCCGCCCTCACCCACTGGCGATAGATTGCACTGGCTGTCATACCCAGAGGGGTGCATCCTACTACAAAGCTTGTTATGGATTGGTTTATCTGGCCTGATGTGAAGTGAGACTGCAAAGTATGGACTCAAACCTACACGGCCTACTAACTCTGCAAGACTGGTCAACCTGCACATCCAAAGCACAGGTGCTACAAAATACTTAAAGGCCAGTTCAAGTCAGTCTGATCAGCCCCCTTCCAGAGTTGGAAGGTTAATGGTATAGGTGTATTCTTCCGATGAATTGTGTTGCTCGCTGGGTTGAGGCGACATCCTTGCTAGACATAACGACAGAAATTATGGTGGGACTGTTTCTACAGTTGTGAATATCACATTTCGGTTGCCCAGCATTCATCACTACCAACCAGGGCTGTCAGCTTGAGTCTGTACTGTTCTTCAAGCTATGCAACCTTTGCAGCATTCAGCCCTACTGTACCACAGCGTACTACCTACAGAGCAATGGACTGGTGGAATAATGGCATCGAATCCTCAAAGTAGTACCTATGTGTCATGGGGTCAGTGGGCAGAGTCCTTACCCTTTTCAAAGAAGACCTCTGAGCCTCTTTGGCAGAGATTTTGTACTGTGTGCCACTTAACCTGTTGACTAATTTCATCTCACTAGTACAACGAGCGCAACTAAGGAGCTACCAGCCCTAGCTCAAAGAGTGAAACAACATACCATGTGAATAAGAATATCGCTGCCCCAGTACCATGGCTCAACAAAAAATTTTATGCACAAGAGTATGTCATGTTACAGGATGATACATACAGACCAGCACTGCAGCCACCATATTCTAAACTGTATCAGGTACTGAAACAGTGAGACAATATGTCTGACAAGCTACTACATAGAAAGGTGGTCACCATCTCCACGCATCACCTTAAACCCACCTGAATTTTGTGAGATACAGCCTGCACAGATTACGCAATGGCTACTCAGACAGAAGAGAGCAGTCATGTTGCCACAGGGCATGATGGAAGATCAAACATTCAGAATACTAACAACAATTTCATGGTGAACCTTGATGTGCAACAGTTTCACCCAAATGAAATAAATGTAAAACTTATGGACAATTTTGTCATTGTTGAAGGTTGAGAAGACAGTTGACTCACACAACAGGCTACCCAATGGCACTGAACCAGAGGCAATAAGGTCACAGTTATCAGTCGACATTTGCTAACCATCACATCTCCTATGAAACAACTGCCTCCAGCAAGCACACATGATTAGAAGGACAACACCACACCATTTCTCTCATCACCACCACAACCAACCATTCCGCCATCACAACCCAAAAACTTCGACACCGTCCAGCCACCCCACTGTGGTTGTACATGACAACCTTCCCCATGCCTTGGCCATTATCACCTGTACAAAAGAAATTGGGTAAGGGGGGCAGATGATCATGGTCCAGTCATGTCCTGCCTTGCAGCCTGTCGTCATGCTAGTTATATGCAACTGTGTGAAGAACATGTCAGCAGCTGTGATCTCCATCAACCTCCTGCAGAGGGCTCACCATCAATGAAGTAAAATGTTACATAAATAAGGCTCTTTGAGCAATTTGAGTTTAACACTCTGACAGGAAGGAACATCTTTGGCCCTTTAGCCAGCTCAGTTCACTATGAACAAGTGTACTGTGGGCATGCATTTCTGTTGTACATCCATTTTCACCAATAAAATATGTATTAACTATTACAAGTGTTCTGTTTCATTCTGTGAGCGTTTCCTACTGGAGTCTCTATAGGTTAAAGTTATGTAAAAGACTTGAGAATTGATCTTCCAGCCTGCTTTTATTCGTGTAATTTTTACTGAAGTCCTCACACTTTTTTCAGTGGTACTTCCAGTAAATAAATTCTTGAGCAATGTTTCTAATTGATTAATGAATATTTCTGTGCCCCAGTAGGTAGTCTGTATATTGCTATGCCTATGACTTTTCCTTGTATTTCATACAACTGTACAGTTACTGCTTCAAAATGTTTTTCCTCATTCAGTGATATGGCTTCACACCTCCCTTTATATTTGATTTGCTAAAGATACGTACCACCCACTTTTTGACATTTTTTTCTACAATATTTACTTGCCAATTTATATGGATAAATGTTAATGCTACTTAGTGTCAGTATTGCTACTTAGTGGTCAATATTTGACCAATCATTGCTACCTCAAGGTCTAATGATTTATTCCTAAGACATATTTACAATAATATGGAAGGTATAGATAACCTCCCACCACATAGAGGAGACACTGAGCTGCAGACAGGCACAATGAAAAATACTGCTTGAACATTTAAGCTTTTGGACAAAATCCTTCTTCTGAAGTGGAAAACACACACATTCACACCAGTACAATTCACACATGCCTGGCTACTATCTCCAGACCCCATGGTCCAACTGCTGATGTTTAATGTTCAGGCTTAAAATCTTCGGGTGACTAGGATGAGAACTGGTTAAAGTTGTATTTGTGTTATATGATGTGGCGTTTTATCCCGTGCCTTCGCAAAGTACCAAAACTCACTGAGAAGATTACGTTTTCTGTGCCTCACTGTGCTGCAGTAAGTTGTCTGTTGCTGTTGCTTTATTTGTGCTACTAATGTTACTGATCCTGACATTTCTGTTGTTGTTCATGACTGTGCTGCTGTTTCAGATACGAGGCTTTTTTTTAAGTAAGTACCATTTTGAAATTAAAAAAATACATGCTAAGATATCTCAATAATTTTATTTTTACGTGAAAGCCGGTACGTTAATCTATGCACTGATGCCATTACAGTCTGATTCTTCCTTGTTTCCGTGTTGTACTGAGTGTTTAAGATGCCTCCGATAATCATGAGTCCTGCTGACTGTGAAGTATGGGCTGTTATAAGATTTCTTAGTGCTAAAGGCCTAAAAGTGATCGATATTCATTGTGAAATCTGTGCAGTTTACGGAGAAAACATTATGAGTGATGGAATGGTAAGAAAGTGGGTGAGAGCATTTAAAGGTGGCCACGCAAATGTGCATGATGAACAACAGAGTGGGCGTCCTTCGGTCGTTAATGAAAGTTTGGTGCAGGAAGTGGACAATAAGGTGAGAGAAAACAGATGCTTTATGGTTTCCTCCTTGTGGGATGACTTTCCTAATGTTTCTCGTAGTGTATTGTATGGCATTGTGACCGAGCACTCGAATTACCGAAAATTGTGCGCACGTTGGGTACCGAAAATGTTGACGGATGTGCACAAAACCAAACGTTTAGACAGTGCATTGACTTTCCTTGAGCGGTACCACAAGGACGGTGATGATTTCTTAAGCCAAATTGTTACGGGTGATGAAACATGGGTGGCCTACGTCACACCAGAATCAAAGCAACAGTCCATGGAAGTTGAGCAAGGGCATCATTTTGCTGCAAGACAATGTCCATCTGCATGTGGCGAATCAGACCAAAGATCTCATCACATCTTTTCAATGGGAAATTCTAGATCATCCAGCGTACAGCCCCAATCTTGCACCCAGTGACTACCATCTGTTCCTACACTTGAAGAAACACCTGGGTGGTCAGCTTCTTCAAAACGATGACAAAGAAGTCAAAACAGTGGTGATGCAGTGGTTAACAAATCAGGCGGCAGACTTCTATGAGGAGGGTATTCAAAAACTGGTACAACGTTATGACGAGTGCCTCAATATTGATGGAAATTATGCAGAAAATCAGATTAAGGTACAGGCTTTCATGTAAAAATAAAATTTGTCATATCTTAGAGTGTCTTTTTTTTAATTTCAAAATGGTACTTACTTAAAAAACACACCTCGTACTTCAGTTGTTGGATCTGCCTCTACTACTCTGCTCCTCTGTGAACTGCTGGCATTGGGGGTGTTTCCTTGTGTTGACACAGTTTTGTCTTTGTCCAATAACAGCTTTTTGTGTTTAACCAATTTACCATCTTGGAATTTGTATCAGAGATCAAGTTATTAATTAGCACATGATTTGACTGCAGTATATTGGCATCAACAGCAAAAATGCAAGTAGATCTTTCTGAATGCTCTGTGAAGGTCATGATAAATATAATAAACATGCATTAATCTTGAGGAATGCCTTGTCTTACAACTTGCTCTTTTGACTTCACATTTCCTTTATTTTTCAAGGTGATTACAACTCTTTGTTCATTATCTGAGAGACTTATGATATAAACCAATTCTATATGTTTATGCAAATCAGTAGAAAAACAGCTACTTTGAAAACAGCCACTGCTCCTCATTTTGTTCTACTTTTTCCTAATAAAGCAAATAAAACATTAATGTAATTTACTATAGATCACTAGCAGTTCTGTCTATATTGCCAAAATCAAGATCTCCTTAATAGAAGTATTATAGTTCTGATAAATTGCAGAATTTGTGGCTAATGGCATACTATTTTACTTTGTTTTGAATTTCTGGGGATTTTTAATTTCCTGCCCGATGTTTGTCAGCAACCTGTTATAAGACTTTTGCACCAGAATATATATTGAATCCTAGATGTTTGTCCCATAGCTGAGTGGTCAGAGGAAATGGCTGCCAAGTGGAGGACCCAGGACTACTAAGGATTTTTCATTGGTGGGAGGACCGGTATGGGGTGCACTCACCTTGTCATGTCAACTGAGGATCTGCTTGATAGAGTAATTGCAGCTCCACAGTCTGGAAAGTCTGCAAAATGGGTGGGGGAGCGGTGTGCTGACTAGATACCGCTCCATACTGCATCTGCATGAATCCGCAAGGGAGTGAATGACACATAGGCTTGCAGATATCTGCTGGGGCTTCACAGCCTGGATGAGGACTTCATTTTGTCAGTCCTAGGTGTGGGTGCACAATCAACTTGGAAATTATTTTTGCTTATTTATTTGATTAATCATCCAGCAGTCATCTTGCAATGATATAGGATTTGTCATTATAATACATTGACAATAAATAGCTCAAAAGTATACATACTCACAGTACATGTAGTAATGCTTTTATGAGAATGGGATAGGTGGTCAGCCCTGCCCTTAATGAAGGAACTGTCAGAGCATTTGCCTGAAATGATTTAGGAAAATCATGGGAAACTTAAATCAGGATGTCCAGACAGAGCAACATCTATCCTGCTGGATAGGAGGTCAGTGTTTTAACAACTGCACTGCCTCATTTGATTGGTCCCTGTTGTAGAGTGTTATTTGATACACATACAATTTACACCACATATCATATAATATAAATGTAGTTCTGCTCTTCATCACTGTACACATCAAGGACACCAACTAGTGACACCTGAACCATTATCTTGGTGCTATGTCCCTTGCACTAACTCCAGTTTGTTTGTAAAACTGACTCCAAGATCATAAACATGCCAGTATATACCATCCATGTCTTCATGTCCTACCCTCAATCCACCTGAAAAATTTAGTCAGTATCCCCCCATGATGTGTGAGATGTTCAACTCAGGAGAATGACAATTTTCATCAGCAGATGTGTAAACATCCCTACATTTGCATCTCGTTTTCCAAATAAGATTGAAACCACTCATTTGCTACCCCTCTTACATCTAGTGCTTATATCTTGTTTAGTAGTATTTTATGGTAAACAGTGCCATAAGCCTAACACAGTCATTCTCTTCAAAAGCTTTAAGTACCAGTTTTGTGTACCCTGAGTGACTGATATTGTACTTTTCCCACTTCAGAAACCAAACTGTGCTTTGTTGAAAAGGTTTTATTTATTCATGTAACTCATTAGTCTATCTTTCATGATTGATTCAATTATTTTCAAGAATTCAGACAATGGTGATACTGGCCTGTTGTTTTCAGTATTCTCAAATTTCTGCAAGTTCTCTATTATTCTATCCCCACCTTTGATCTGCATGTTATTATACTCATATCTATCTTTTCCAGTTTCTTGTTTTGTTTTAGTTTCTGTGTTATATAGTAATTTGTTACTGACTGATTTTTTTCCTTGCAAACAATACCCTCCTGTATACTTTTTTTGTACCTGAGACAGTAATCTAGCAATTGTAGATTAGTGTAGTGTGCTTATAAAGGACTAGAAATTTAAGTACTTGGGGGAACTTTCTAATACCTGCAGTTACCCAACTATTTTTCTTAACTGCTGCTCTTGAAGTGGTTACTTTTGGAAATGTCTCCTCAAAAATTAATTTAAACAATGTGCAGAATTTAGAGAAGTTAGTAGCTACATTATTTTCTAGTACTATGATTGTATATTGTACAATTCATTCTAAATTCAGTCTTATTATTAATCACAAATACTATTACAGTTACATTCATAGGTACATAAGTGTAACAAGTCCAATTACTAGATGAAATGCAATCCTTGTTAAGGTCTCTTAGTAGTCACAATGCAGTCCAAGAGCCTGTATTTCTTTTCTATTATCTCTGTATCTCAGTTCACACAGACTGACAAATCTCTTCGTTTTATCTTTCATATTGCAACACATCACTCATGCACACATTCATTGTGTGATGTAAAGAGAATCTTCAAATATGTGGAAAAAAACTAAACTAAACTCCACCCAAACAGGCCTCAGAAGGCCCAACAGTACTGACTGGCCGCCATGTCATCCTCAGCCCACAGGCATCACTGGACGCGGATATGGAGGGGCATGTGATCAGCATATCGCTCTCCCAGCCATATGTCAGTGTACAAGACTGGAGCCGCTACTTCTCAGTCAAGGAGCTCCTCAGTTTGCCTCATGAGGACTGAGTGCACCCCGCTTGCCAACAGCGCCCAAGAAGACTGGATGGTCACCCATCCAAGTGCTAGCCCAGCTCGACAGCACTTAACTTTGGTGATCTGACGGGAACCAGTGTTACCACTGCGGCATGGCCATTGGCATATGTGGAAAAAGTTGTTGGTTAAATTGATCAATAAGAAGTGGTTGTCAGAAACTAATTTTGTGTAGTTAACTATACTTAAAATGCTCTTTATCATTTATGATGTCTCAGGTTAAAATGAATACAGTAAACTCAGCACAGAAGGCACCATTCATTCATACTAAATATGTCATGTTAATCTACTACTGTTAACTTAATGTTTACATAACTACATTTTTTTTTTTAGATTAGATTTACTTTTATTCCAATTGATCCGTAGTGAGGAGGTCCTCCAGGATGTGGAACATGTCAGAAAAACAACAATACATGACAAATATTTAAACTAAAACAAATAAGCTAATGTACCATTCCACAGGTCCCAAGTGGAATGATCGTCATTTTTTAATGAACACTAAGAGTCATTTTACAAATACTATTGCACTGAATTTAAAATAAAAAAGTTTTATATTTATTTATAAGGTAAGAAACATGTAATACAACTACTGTAATACTTATTTACAATGAACACATTACTGCACTGAAATGGTGCAGAAGTTAGATTATACTTACACACACACACACACACACACACACACAAATTTTCAGTGAACACATTACTGCACTGAAATTGTGCAGAAGTTATGTTGTACTTATATACAAATCAGTTGGTTTTCCTCAGAAATTCATCAATGGAGTAGAAGGAGTTGGCCACCAATAAATCCTTTAGGCTTCTCTTAAACTGAATTTCATTGGTTGTTAAGCTTTTTATGGCTGCTGGCAAGTTATTGAAAATGTGTGTTCCTGAATAATGCACACCTTTTTGTACAAGACTAAGTGACTTTAAATCCTTGTGAAGATTATTCTTATTTCTAGTATTGATTCCATGAATTGAGCTGTTGGTTTGAAAAAGTGATATATTTTTAATGACAAATTTCATTAAGGAATAAATATATTGGGAAGCTGTAGTTAGTATCCCTAGTTCCCTAAACAGGCTTCTGCAGGATGTTCTTGAGTTCACACCACATATAATTCTTACTGCACGTTTTTGTGCCCGGAAAACGTTAGCTTGGGTTGATGAATTACCCCAGAAAATAATCCCATATGACATTATGGAATGAAAGTAAGCATAGTATGCCAGCTTTTTCATTTTTATATCCCCTATGTCTGACAAAATTCGCATTGCAAACAGAGATTTGTTAAGACGCTTCAGCAGTTCTGTGGTGTGCTCCTCCCAGTTGAATTTATTATCAAGCTGTAATCCCAAGAATTTAACACCGTCCACTTCTTCTATCTTCTTGTCATCATATGTTAGACATATACTCTTGGGACACCCCTTACAAGTTCTGAACTGCATGTAGTGTGTTTTTTCAAAGTTTAGTGACAAAGAATTGGCTAGGAACCAGTGATTAATGTCTACAAATATTTTATTGGCTGATCTTTCTAAGACTACACTTGATTTGCTATTTATTGCAATGTTTGTATCATCAGCAAACAAAACAAACTTGGCATCTGGTAATGTTACTGATGAAAGGTCATTGATATACACAAGAAAAAGTAAGGGCCCCAAAATGGAACCTTGTGGGACCCCACATGTAATTAGTTCCCAGTTGGATGATGCCTGATAGCTTGATACATGTCTCTTTCCTAATAACACCCTTTGTTTCCTGCCAGTTAACACCCTTTGTTTCCTGCCATTAATAAGCATTAAATAATAACAGGTTATGACATAACAATAATAAAGTAAAGTTGTCCCCAACCAAATGGTTGGTTTCAATACTGCAGTGCTTCACTAGACGTGGTCCTATTGAAGGTGGATGCCATTGCCTTTCTTGGACCTTTGAAATGATTTACCCAGACAGTTACAGAGAACGCACAGTTTAATGTTGACTACAGGTCATAGTGCACCTTAGCGTTTTTCACATTTACAAATCACTGCCAGAGGTGAAAAAAGAGATGAGAGACAGAAAAATTGCTACGACGAATTGGGAATTTAACCAAGGATCTTTGGATTGGTAGTCTGACACTTACCTACTGAACCACTGAGCCTGAAGATCAGTTTACAATGAACGTTTTCAATTATCATCCCATCACCGGACATCTTCAACCTTTGAATATAGACGTCAGATAAGATGCAGATTCATTGTGTAATAAGCAAGGTTTTTAATTTTTGTTTGAATTAGGAGAGATTTTCACTTTTTGTTGAACATCTGCTTGGCAGCTTGTCGAAGTGACATAATCCAGAATCCCTGTTTGAAGTCTTGATAATAATGCAAATTCTATATGGACATATTGGTTGTGCAAACTACAGTTCACCTGGTACTAATTTTTACTATTAACTTTAAACACAGCTTTTAATATCATACACTATACTAATTTCTTAAAATCACAAGTCTCATGTAATGTGAACACAAAAATTGAGTCTATGAGGAATACATCCATTTCATGCAGCTAAACACCAAGTATGTCTCATCCATGGTTGTTGATTCACTGAGCGGTTTCTGAGATAAAGAAGAGCCATGTTCCAGAGAATAATTATTCAAATAGAAATTACGTAAATTACATAACTACCAATACTGCAAGTTTTTTAGTTGATGGCTTCATGTAATAAAGAAACTGCCTGCTGTTCATAAAGCCACCAAAGCTATTTGACTGGACAGATCACAGGCTCTGCCCAGCTTCTGGACTTTTTGTGGCCTCTCAAGTTTGACTGGGCCACTCCCTTGCATATCTGTATGCCAATGGCATCTATGCCATACATTTTAGTAACACAGTTTGTTAGAAATACGGAGTTCCTCCCATCTGTAACTTGCAAATCATGACAGCAATACACAGGATGTAGTTTTGACCGCCTCCTATCCCCAACAAGGACTTTAGCACTAAGAATGCTAGTTCTGGAAGGGTGATGTCAGGAGCAGCGTGGGAGGCACAGTGTCCAGTAGGTCTATTATGTATCCCTCTACAGTTGTGCCTGCCTCCAAAGATATGAGTCTTTCATGTTTTGCAAGCGGAATGAGGTCTACCAGAGTTGATGCCCGCAAAGAATCTTTGTCATCAGTACTTACTGACATTGAAGGGGATTTTTCACAATCTTCTCTGTTACATGATATTGCCTTACTGATGAACTATTGTCATCAGATGAGTGCTGAGCATAAAGTTAATTGTCAGGTGCTGAAATTTTTTTTAAATTACCTCCTTGAGGTCAGCGATGCAAGCCATATGGGACTGACTCTCTTTCTTTTGATATTGATTAAATTTCAACTGATGGCTCTCATATGTGTTTGGTGCCCAAAGTGTTCAGTCACTGAATTGGAAATAAAATATCATCAAACAATAAGTTACTTGGTTTTGAGGGTGGTCTCAGTTTTTCAGCCACTTCATACAAATAGAAATTTATAGAAGGCAACATCGTCCTTTTAAAAATAATGTCTACATGCTTACTTGCCTGAAAAAAAAAAAAAAAAAATTTACCAGCAGAAGATGACAGATGTAAATTTCCCAACTCTCCTAAGGATAACCAAAACCAGTAGGAGGAGGTGGCAGCACTAAGTGTTACATTCTGCTCTCTCAGGTATTACAGCAACTAGCAACTCCCTGAGCTGCTGTTGTTGAAGTGTTAATTACTATTCTAACCATTAATCATAGTGTTACTGCTGCTGAATTTGTTGCTGATGACTTTGCTGCTTCTGCAGCAGTAGTTATTGTTGACATTACGTTTTCCATTCTGGATCTTTTTTAATTTCATAGCTCCACTTAGTTTCATCATTCCAGAACTACTAGCACACAACTTCAAGGGAGCATCTTTATCACCATTTTACTATCACACACTATAAAAATACATTAAAGTCTCAAGATCTGTAACTTGTGGACAAAAACACTGAGTTCTTGCTGAATGAATCCATTAGGCATAACGATGGTGCAGTCAGCATTAAGGATTATTTGTCCTGATTTGTTTTTGAGCTAGCCAATTCACTGCACAGTTTACAAGTCATATCACAACCAACGGCAGAAATCAAAGCTAAATACTAGAGAGCAACTATCCCAATAGAAACCATGTAAATACCAAGACCAGAAGCAGAATCATTACAATTAGACTGTCTGTGGCATGAGCTGAAGACTTCATACAAACAGTAAGCCTTGTGGTGGCCTCTACGAGCATGTTGAGCCAACGCTGCCTGCACAAACATGCTAGCAACATCTACATCTTTCAGTTCAACATCTGTGTTTGATGGGAATAAAAAGACTTTAAGAGGCAAATTTATATGGAACTGTGTGTAAGAATTTCTAGGTCTTTGAAGAGTCCACTGTTAAATATATGATTATTTCCTTTATAGAGTATTCTTTTTGCTTATTATTATTTTATGTACTGTAGCTGCACAGCCTCCGAGTGTAATTTTGGATGCCAACAGAGAATGAAAGTATGTGGTTTTCTTGAAATCGTAGATGCCACGCAGCTCTTCTTGATTAGTGTATCTATCTATTGACTTCATTTTAGCTTATTATCCACCTGAAGTCCAAGGATTTTTGCATACAGTATTCATTTTGTTTATGCCCGCTAATGTCTATTTTTGATGTAGCAGGTCATTTTTATTACTTTGCAATTGCAAAACATGACTCTTTGTGAGATTCAAGGTAAAGCCAGTAGTGTTCGGCTATCATCTGGGCAGTGTATGGTGTGGTCCATTTAGTGCCATTGCTTGTTAGTATTCTTCTGTCAACACTAAACATGACAGTATTTGAACAGTCCTTTAAAACAATTGGAAGAACATTTACAAAAATGAATCACTGAAGTGGATCAAATACCAAGCCTCCTAGGATTCTTAATATTACCCCACTCATAGACTGGTTCCATTCCAGTGGAACAGTTTGTCAATTTGACTGTCAGCTTTCTGCTTTGAAGTGAAGATTACATCCAAACAAGAAGTAGGCCTATGTCATTAATTCCACAAGATTTTAGATTCCCAGATAGAATCTTAAGGTCAACACAATCAAATCTATAAAAATATCACTGTTGTTAATACTTCTCTGGAGAATCCTTTGCAAAAGCCAATCTGAGTGGTATTTAACTAGTTGAGATGTAAAAATGAGTCATTATTCTTTTGTGAGTCACTATCTAATTTTTTAAAGAAACTTAAAGGAGTGAAATGAGTCTCCAGTATTGTAAAGATAGCTAGATTAAGATTCTACAGAAGGTTGTGAATGAGCACTTTCCATAAAAACTTCCCATCTGCTCTCAGCACTAGAAATCTAGTGTCTCTCTGATTCACCAATTGTATTACTGTTGAAAGTGAATTAAATGTTAGCAGTAACAAAACTGTGTGTAAGAAACTAGACATACTGCATTTTTTTTCAATTGAGTATCGCTGTATTAACTGTAGAATCAAGAATTTCTTGTGTTGTCCAGAAGATCTTTTGTTTTATTATTCAGTTCATGACCTGATTCTTAACAATGGTTTATTAGGTAAGAAGAGAAGAAGTGGCAGGGTGGGTGGGGAATTGTAAAGGAAGACCACGACTTGACTAGAGCAAGCAGGTTCAACTGGATGTAGATGGCAATAGTTATGGAGAGATGAAGAAATATGCTCAGAATTGAGACTGACTAGCATGAACAGCTCCATCAAATCTGTCTTTGATCTTAAGACCACAGAAACACAGCATGAAAATCCTATTACACTGTACCACTAGGATGGTTACCATTCCCTGTCATACAACAGTGTGACACAGTTTTCTGTTCGATAATGCTGATACTGACTGACGGTCTTATACACACACTGTCTGACAAAAAAAGTGATGAATCAAGAAGACATGGTCAGACATGAAAGTGACTTTACACATTCTCACCATCGGCAGGTTAGACAGATGGCCACCAGACTGCATTAGTGGTGTCCATGTTTAGTGGTGTTACCCTGGTAGGGGGTATAAGTAGTGGGAACAGCATCAGATGTTGAGTGATCACTGTAAAGGATATGGAGATGCTGTATAGTCATGTGAGATAGTGTTGTCATCACCTGACAGGGTTTGAAAGGAGCTTCGTTGTAGGTCTCCATTTGGCTGGCAGTCGACCTGTGCAATATCCATATTTGTGAGGCATTTGGATGTGACAATAGCCCAAAGTTGGACTGCATGGGAATGTTTGGGCAGGCATTCTCATCATCGAGGTTATAATTTATCTAGTCCTACTCAAACTTCTATTCAGTTAATGAACTATATGATAGCACCTCAACTCTGGCCAAATGTGAACTATGTTTCCTTCGTATATTATATACTTCATGTTTGTGGATGTTTGTAGAATTTTCCTGTCATCAGGTGCAATTTTTCCACAAATATAATCTTTCTGTCATCAACTGATATGTTTTCAAACTTCAATCTTACACGACGAAAATAAGTTAGCAAATACTCTGAAAACAATTTTACATTAATTTTTCCGTTTTTATCATTCAGTTTTACATGTTCATAAAACATATGTTCCTATTTATGTTTTTGTTTATTTTGCTACCAATATGCAATCAATATTTCAACATAACAGGAATTTTCTAAATTTTATATTTACAAATTTTGCAGCCTTTGTCATTTAATATTACTACTAAAAGTCTTTAAATAAGTATAAATTTTCAGAAAGCATTATGTAACTTAAATTTGTTAGATAATCTAAAAACAGAAGCCATCTGAACTATATTTTGATCTACAATTTGATCTGGATTGTTCTAGTACCAGGTTGGCGCCAATTGCACCATTATGTTTTTGACTTAATTTGAGGTAACATCTAGGAAGGCGCTTTGGAAGATACTGCAGACTTAGACAAAGACAAGAGTTTGGAATTTTATGGGTGATTTTTACTTGTGACATTTCAAAACCGCGTGTGAAATATTATGTGAAAGGATAAATAAATGATGTTTTATTACTCCCAAACTATTAACTACAGCCTCAATCATTGAAGAACCTGGATCTGGATATTGTGCAACAATGTTTCTCCATACTAAATACTGAGGCCACATCAAAGTTAAGTAAACTGTTTCACATATTTTTTAATGTGACATTTTATCTCTTGGACATGGGAATGAAGAAATGCTCATCAAACTTAAGTTTTAATTAATATACAGAGAGATAAATGTCTCATAATGTGAGTGTCAGCTGGGATGAATAGTGTTGTAGCTGGAAGCCATATTTTTTACTTTTCAACATCTAAGTACGTACTGCTATACCAATAAGTTATTTGTTACTAACTCTGGAGAATAAACCAATAGAAGTGTGTCATGAGGTTCTGATTGACTATATCTGACCACCACAAGGGAGAAATGCCATACTGTGCACCAAGAACATCATAATCCCTCCACATCTGCACCTGCCATCTGAAAAACAGTAAGAGCTCCTGCAACATCCTGTGTCATCCCCCACCATTGGTTGGAGACTGGCAGCAGCTGGACTAGGGCACTATAGTCCCATGCATAAACCACTGTTAAATTCACCACAAAGGTAGCTGTATTTGGTGTGGTGCCATGACCAGTAAGAGTGAACTGCTGGTGAATGGTGACGAATTGCGGTTCTGTACTATCCTGGATGATCATTGTTGGTGAATATGGTGATGACCTGGGGAGAGGTTCCATTCTTACAATGTCTTGGAGAGGCACAGTGGTGTTATTCTGGGCATCACTGTGTGGGGAGGCATTGGGTACAACTTCAGGTCATGGCTAATAGTGACTGAGCAAACTCTGAATGCATTATGATAGATTGCAGACGTCCTGATCCTCATGTGCTACTTCTCATGCAACAGTGTCATGGTGCCATTTTTCAACAAGACAACCCTTGTACACACATGGAAAATGACTCTATGAACTGCCCGTGTGATGTTGAAGTGCTGTTGTGCCAGCAAGATCTCCAGGCCTGTCACCGATAGAACATGTGTGGGACCAGCTCGGACATCAACTATGTCATGGTTCCAGTAGCTATGGTATCAAGGATCAGTTACTACAGCTGTGATTCTGCTTGCCTCAGGAAATGATACAATGGCCTTATAACACTTTCCCAGCCAAAGCAGTGCAGTCATCCGAGCCAAAGGGGGTGAGTGTCATAATGATATGTGGACCCATACAGGCAAAGTCTCATTTCCTCCTCCCTTTCTGGATGTTTCAGTTTTTAGTCAAGCTATGTAAATCCACAGTTTTCTGATTAGCTGTAGATTGTGTTCCATGGAGGCAAAAACATTTGTTAAGTCATGACTGCTACTCAGGGGATCCAGTTCTTTCATTAACTCAATTAAAAAGGAAATTATTTCCATGTCAATTGATGATACAATCCTGAAAACAACCTGTGAATTCTTTAATAATAGAACTAATAAAATAGGGAATTATTCTGTTGTACATTCCATTTTTGAAAATTTCTGAGAACACAGTTCATTGATTGATTCATTCATTCATCTACATATAATAATGGATATGGAGATCTAGCTGTACATTAACAGGCAGAAGCAGCAACTGCTGGCTACAAATTTTTGACACTGTGTGTAAGCAACTGCACTTAAACACATTTTATTCAGTTGAGTAGCAATTTATTAACTGTGAGTTTATTGTATGCAGAAGATGTTTTTCCTGTGAGATTCAGTTTGGGCTCTGATTCTTAAGAACAGTTAATTTGAACAATGGAAACTCCAGGCAGGAAGTGGCATTCCGGCCTCAGATGCTGGAGTTGGTGGTCGTGTGTGTGTGTGTGTGTGTGTGTGTGTGTGTGTGTGTGTGTGTGTGTGTGTCTCTTTTCTGATTAAGGCTGTCACTGAAAGCTATATGTGAGTGTCTTTTAACCGTGCCTGTCTGCAACTTGATGTATATTCCAACAGTTAATTTGGTAAGAAAGGAAGTGCAGGAGGTAAAAATTGTAAAGGAAGACCAAGGCTTGACTAGAGTGAGCAGATTCATGTGGATGTAAGTTGCAGCAGTTATGCTGAAGTGAATAAATTTACTCTAGATAGTCTAGCATGATGAGCAGCATCAAACCAGCGTTTGGACACAAGCACAGTAAGAAACTGAAGGAATCTCCTATTAAGATATATTGTTTCAGTGCATACTGTTTCTTGTTGTACAACAGTTTGAAGCAGCTTTCAATTCAGATTATACTGATGTGGACTGACTGTATTATTTCTAATTGAAGCAATATGAAAACGATACACTGCTACTCATCACATAGAGGAAGTGTTAAGTTGCAGACAGGAACAATGGAAAGTCAGTCTTTACTTTTGTTATTCTGTTCTGGACTTTCCATTGTTTTATTTCAAATTCCATATTTTTTTGACAATATTATGAAAAGGATCGATTTATACTCACCATATAGAGATTTTGAGTTGCAGAGAGGCACAACAAAAATACAGTTAAACATGTGAGCTATTGACCAAAAAGCCTTCTTCTAGGTATTACACACACCTCTCCAGTCATCCACCACCTCCCAGAATCAGACGATCTGGCCACAAAGGAGCATTCCCCTCATGACTCAATACCACCCAGGACTGGAGCAACTGAATCACATTCTGTGCCAGGATTTCGACTACCTGACATGAGGAATACCCTACCCACTGTCCTTCTCACCGTTCCCACTGTGGTATTAGGATGCCCACCAAACCTACACAATATCCTCATCCATCCCTACTTCACCCCTGCACCCAACCCATTGCCTCGTGGCTCATATTGCCGTAATAGACCTAGATGCAAGACCTTTCACATTCATCCTCCCACCACAACATACTCCAGTCCAGTCACAAGCATCACCTATCCCATCAAAGGCAGGGCTACATATGAAAGCAGTCAAGTGATCTACAAGCTAAGCAGCATCCACTGTGCTGCTGTCTGTTTGCATGAGTGGTCACCAACAAACTGTGGCCAAAAGACAGCTGGGCCACCCTATTGCAGCGCATGCTACCCAACACAACATTTCTCACTCCAATGACTGCTTCACAACCTGCACCATCTGGATACTTCTTACCAACACCATCTTTTCTGAATTGTGCAGGTAGGAACTCTCCCTGCAATATATCCTATGTTCCCATAACCCCCTAGCCTTGACCTTTGTTAGTCCCTGCCCGTCACCCATCTGTCCCCTTTCCTGGTCCCACTCCAGCACTACACGGCCTTCTATTCCATGAATGCCTCTACAGTCTTTTTTTCTTGTCCTCTATTTCTCTCCTTTTCTGCTCCCCCCTCCCCCCCCCCCCCTTTCCTCCTCTTCCCTCCATCTAACCTCCAGACTGCACCTAGCTGTCCTACCCCGTCCCCACCATTTCCCTGCATGCTCCTACAAGCAGCACTTTACTGTCCCCCACCCACACCCTGCTATCCTTCACCCTTCCCACATTAGCCTCCATCTCACCCCCACCTTGCAGATTGCTTCTCCTAACATGCACAGTTGGCTGAAAGCTCATATGTTCAGCAGTCTATTTTGTTGTTACTGTCTGTGACTCAACATCTCCTCTATATTGTGAGTAGCATCTATCCTTTTCATAACATAGACATCATCACGTCCAGGATTTTCCAAATTTTTATTTTTTTAATTTATTTAGCTGTCCACCATGTTCTGCAGAGGTACAAACATTTGTCACGCTATGACTGCAACTCAGTGGTTGCATCTTTATCAATAGCTTTCACTATCTCATGTGAAAAGGAAATTATTTCCTTTCCTGATAAACAATTCCTGAAAACTGACTGTAAATATGTCAATAATAGAAATGATGAAATAGACATCTATTCTACTGCACATTCCCTTTTTAAAAAAGAATGAGAAAACAGTTCATCAATTGATTGATTGATTCATTTACACATAATCCAAGTCAGAGAATTGGAGCAGATCTTATTTATTATACATTAATTGGCAGAAGCAGCCACTGCTCACCACAATTTTTTTTATATTATGTCATTGCAAGTGGAACAGAGGTGGAATCTACTGTTTCTGTTCACTAGATTTTCATGCTCTCTTATTTCTATTGCTTTCTTTTGTATTTGTGAGAATTAGTGTTCTATTTGGTCAATGTATTGGCAACCACATTATCACATAATGTCATACATGCTAGGTCCTTTTAATCCTAAGGGATCTTTTATCACACTCAGCATGTCCCTAATTTTGCATGCAGGGTACAAAACCACTTTCAGGTTATGTTTGTTCAGGATTTTGACAATACTGGTGGTGAGTGATCCGATGTGTGATAGTAACACCAGGCCTTGGTGTCATCTTCAATCTTTTCCTTTCTCTTGTGGTCATCTGTCTGTTTAATGCAAACATTAGAGTTAAGAGGAATTTACATCCTTGATTCCAAATATTCTGATAAATCGTAGATGGAATGGCTAATGAGTTATTCCTTTAATCCGTTTTTTAGTATCTGGGGTTTTTCAATTCCTGCCTGTTGTCTACAGGCAGCCTATTATAGTGCATCTTCATATTTTTGCGGCACAAATACTGATCCATAAAATGTCGGGCATGCAGCCGCATAAATTTGACTTCTTCTTCTGATATTTCAGCTGAATACCGTCCAGCCATCTTCAGAGTGAGCCAAGGTGACAGTCACCTTAGCTCACTCTGAAGATGGCTGGACGGCATTTAGCCGTAATATTAGAAGAAGAAGTCAAATTTATGCAGCTGCATGCCCAAAATTTTATGGATCAACCTATTATAGATTTTTGCACCAAAATATAAAACTTTATCCTGAATTCTAGACATTTAATAACAGTAATACTGGCTTATGGTGATCAACATAAGTTTTTCTTATTTCCTTTTTGCCAGTTAGTTATTTGCACATTCCATGGGTCATAGTTGTGACTTCTTGGTGTTATGTGGAATGTATCAAACAGTTTACAATTGTAATACAATTCTTTTTTGTGTATAAGTGGAGGCATTGATTGCCTAAATTGACATCGACTGCCAAATTGATTTTAGAAACAATGAACGAGTGAGTGTCTGGAGAGAAATTACTGTCCATTTCTTCTGTTTCTGCTTGTGTCTTGTGTCATGTGGTCTGGTCTCAAGTGTCCTCTTATTACTGTTTGTGTATTCATATCAACAGAGTGTATTCATGACAACAGTAAATGAATATTATTCCACATACTCAATGGAACAGAATTCCTATGTTAGTGACCCACATATGCTGTAGGTTTCCCTCGATTTAGTGAACACACAGTGAGACAATCTGGCTATCACCAGACATTATTAGCCCCTTTTGTCAGTTTTGACTATGTTTCCCTTGGGTTGCATAGTGCAATGAACAATATGAAACCACTCCAGTCTGAAAATGCTAGTGAAAGTGACTATCACCCTCCGCCCATGTGTACATATTGGTGTGCTGATTTTGTGTGACAACATTCAATGCGGCTTTCCTCAGACTGATTTATACCTGACAGAGCAACAACAGGGCCTACATTAGATCCTAGTGTACAAGTGCAACACTACTTCCTCACTCCTCCAAACCTGATATGTGCTTCCGTATTGAGGTGGTGAATCCATTCTTACACATCGGTGGTGCTTGGCTGGCTGAGACACACCAGAAAATTTCCGCATTTCCAACCCCTAGACTGATTTCATTAGTGCCATATGGACACTTTTGCAGCAATGTTTCCATTGTAAAGTCTGTCTATCAAATCTGCTTCAGTTCCTATCAGATCAGCCACACTTGGTTTCTATCACTGAATCAGTGTTCAGTGCTCACAACATTACTGTGTCATGTAGGTGATTGTGCCACCACCATCAATAATATATTCCTATCATCACCACCTTTTAATAATTTTTAGGTAGTCAAGGCAGGATTACTTCAAAGACTCTGCAGATCACCCAAGCAGTAAATTCAACCGGCAATTTTCTCAGAACAATTAAACAGACAGATGCTATTGCAGTTATGGCATCACCAATGAACTTTAGTGGGCCCTATATTAATGCCTGATAATATGCTGTGGGTCATATGGACAAGCAAATTAGCTCATACTATTACATTAATATGTAGTGGAGGATTCATACAAGAGGTTAAGTTGTGGTTAGCAGATCGCATTCTCACATTACAGGGTGAATGCCCTCACTACCCAGTAGCCATCAGCAGTACATATTCTCAGTAGTCATGTTGGATGGTTCAAGATGGCGACGTGTGTAGATATCCGTGATTTTACTCCAAAAATAAGTTACAATGAAGCCGTTAAAAATTCGTGTGTAAGGTGCAAAAGTGAATTATTAAAGTATAATGAGCGTATTGCTAGTTTACAATGTGTAATCAGCAGTCTAAGAATAGAAATCGACAGCCTGAAGTCCGAAAATATGGAACTGAAGTCGAAGCGAAACATGGATCCATTGCTTCAAGACAGACAGAAGGACAAAAACTTTCGCCAGAACATGGCTACATTGGTGCAAAATGACGCTGATAAATCATCAGAATGGAAGGTAGTACACAACAAGCGTCAAACAATCGGCACTAAAACTTTGTCTACAGCAAATGTTTCGAGGTTCGAGAATGTAAACAATTTTGATGTACTTTGTTCTAGTAATAGTCTCACAGAAAGTGAAAACCATCGTAAGAAGAGTGTACCAATAAACTATCGGAAGAAGGTTAGGTTTGATCTTCCAAAGCCACAACGTTCAGTTAACAGCAATGAAAGTGGCAGTGGTGTGATCCAGTCTGCTGTGGGTGAAACATCAACAAATCGTTTTCACATTTTCGCTGATAGTCATGGTAGAGGCATGGCTGATATAGTGAAAAGCAGTTTTAATGCTGCCAATGTTTGTGGAATTGTGAAGCCAGGTGCTAAACTTCAAGAAGTTGTAGCGGGGTGTGATCCTGAAAAAGTAAAAAACGAGTGTGTGATCTTAATAGGTGGCTCAAACAACGCTGCCTGCAACGAAGGGAATTGTGTCATACAGTCGCTCAGGAAGAAAATATCGGCACTTCATCAGTCTAAGGTATTTGTTGTGAACATTCCAGAGAGACATGACTTAATTCCACAGTCCTGTGTAAATGAGGCTATCTCACAAACGAACTCTAAGTTAGCAAAGTTGTGTAAGCGTTTTAAAAATACTTGTGTTGTAGATATAAGCAGTTTTGGACGAGAATTATTTACAAGACACGGTATGCACCTGAACAGATCAGGAAAAAAAGCATTAGGTACCCTTTTAAAAACAAAAATATTGGAAGAAGTCCACAAATGTACCCCAAAGTTGGAACCAATCGCACTTAAATGGCTCCAGCCATCAAGTCAGACTCGGCTTCAAACTCAAATGTTTCAGGAAATTGTTAGTAATGAACGTACTGTGTCTGTAGCTACAGATAATTTTTTAGGCAAAAGTTTACATCTGTCTCTAATTCCAAATAAATGACGATTTTTCACCAAAATGTGGGAGGACTTGGTAATAAAGTAAATTACATTACTGTTCTGTTAGAGTAACCACAAGGAATAAAAGATACCGATGTATTATGTTTTAGTGAACATCATGTAAAAGATATTGAAAGGTTACAGCTAAGTGGTTACTGTCAGGCAGCGCATTACTCTAGAACCATCATGGAAAAAGGTGGAGTGGTAATTTATGTAAAAAACAACATATCTTACAATGCATTAGATTTAAAGAGCCATTGTATAGAGCAACAAATTGAAGTATGTGGTGTTGAGATTACTGTAAATGACTTCACGGCTGTAGTATTAGCACTGTATAGATCTCCCTCAGGGAATTTGAATGTATTTCTTAAGCACTTAGATTCTTTATTATCCATACTGTACTCAAAGTCCAAGGACTTGATAATTACTGGTGACTTTAATGTTGATTTCCTAAATGAGAGCAATAGTAAAGCTGATTTAGTACATTTAATGGAGTCTTATAATCTGATGGCAATAGTAGATTTCCCAACTAGGGTTACTGTTAACAGTAAAAGTCTGATAGATAATATATTTATAGATAAGTCTAAATGCAATGAGATCACTGTGCATCCAATCCTTGGCCTTTCTGATCATGGTGGTCAATTGCTTAGGCTCAATTACATCTGTGTGCGCAACAGTTCCAAGCATTTTTGGAAATCTTTTAGGATAATAAATGAACAGGGCCTTAAAAATTTCAATGATAGCCTAAAAGTGATAGATTGGAGCCCAGTTTATAGGGAAACAGATGTAAACAAAAAGTACAATTCATTTTTAAATGAATTCATGTCTGTATTTGAGTCCATCTTTCCCAAAAAAAGTAGTTAGAAATAGTCATATAGGCAATGCCAAGAAGTCTTGGATCACTACAGGGATAATAACATCTTGTAGAACAAAGAGGATGTTATACAGTTCTCTCAGGACTTGTAATGATCCAAAGAAACGACAACACTACAAACTTTACTGTAGCATTCTCAAGAAGGTTATAAATAAATCTAAAAGTGTGTGCATAAAATCAGAAATTGAAAGCTCAGAAAATAAAATTAAAACTATATGGAATGTAATAAAGAGGGAAACTGGCAGGACAACAGGGAACATGTCTCAGGTAGAGATTAAAACAGGGGACAGTATCATAAAGAAACCTCAGTTGCTTGCAGAAATATTTAATAACCACTTTTTGAGAGCAGCAGAGAAGACAGGCTGTAATGGTTCTATGGAAGAATCATTGTCCCTCCTACAGAAAGCTATTAGCAACAGAATCCCACAGTTATCCTTACCTCCAGTTACTGTTAGCGAAGTCATAAGAGTAATTAGATCATTAAAAAATAAAAATTCTGCTGGTGTGGACAATATTTCTAGTAAAATACTGAAACACTGTTATAAATTTGTTAGTCCCATCTTATGCAACATATACAATGTATCCCTACAAGATGGGATTGTCCCTGACAGACTTAAGTTGGCTGTAGTGATACCTCTCTTTAAAAAAGGTGTTAGAAGCATTGTTACAAACTATCGCCCAATATCCCTATTAACTACCTTCTCAAAAATTCTAGAAAAACTCATGCACAGGAGGATTGTAGACCATCTCAACTTCCACAGTATCTTAAGCAAAACTCAGTTTGGTTTTCGTGCCGGTCTTTGTACTGAACAGGCAATATTCTCTTTCAGCAACCAAGTTTTGGAAGCCATTAACAAAAAAATGTCTCCAATGGGTATTTTTTGTGATCTTATGAAAGCCTTTGACTGTGTAAAACACCAAATTCTTTGGAAAAAGGCAGAATACTATGGTTTAGGTGGTACTGTTGGGTTGTGGCTACAATCATATCTACAGGATCGGAAGCAGACTGTAATGCTAGATGGCTCTTCTGGAGAACCTGCCTCGTCTGAATGAGGCACGATAACATGTGGTGTGCCTCAAGGCTCCGTTTTGGGCCCACTGCTTTTCCTCATCTTTATTAATGACCTTCCTCTTTGTTCTGAGACAAACAGCAAATTTACCCTGTTTGCCGATGATACCACAATTCTAATTGATGATTTGATTGATCATGATCTTGAACAAACTACAAATACTGTTTTTAATGACATCTTAAATTGGTTCTCCTCAAATGGTCTCTCACTCAATGCAGATAAAACTCATTATATGAGGTTCCATACATCACAAAGTAATCCCGATGAAATTAACATAAAATGTAGAGATCAACCAATACAGAAAGTTGAAGATACAAAATTCCTGGGTGCTTACATAGACAGTAAATGTAATTGGTCAGTTCACATTCTTCATCTATGTAAAAAACTTAGCTCGGCAACATTTGCATTACGGGTAATTTCTTCAGTGGCTGAAGTTGACACTATTAAGGTTGCCTACTTTGGCTACTTCCACTCATTGATGTCCTATGCTACCATATTCTGGGGGAACCAACCACTTGTAAAACAAGTTTTCACCATCCAAAAAAAAGCAATCAGAATAATGTGTGGGGTCCATCAAAGACACTCTTGCAGGCACTTGTTTCGGAAGATAGGTATCCTAACAACTGCCTCACAGTATATTTTTTCCTTGCTGACCTTTGTGTGCAAAAATTATTCCATCTACCAAGACAACAGTAAATTCCATGGTTATAACACCAGAAACAAAGACAATCTACATTTCGAAATGAAACGTCTCACTCTGGTACAAAAAGGAGTTTACTACTCCAGCATTAAGCTGTTCAATGCTCTACCACTACATATCAAATGTGTTCATACAGAACTGCCAAAATTTAAACAAGTTCTCAAAGATTACCTGACAGAGAAATCTTATTATACTGTGAATGAATATCTGAAAGAAAATGTATACCATCACTAAACTTATTGTGTCTAGAAGTAGTTCAATTGATTTTATTGTGCATTTGGGCATTAGCACACTTTTTGTAACAACGGATTGGCTGTACATGTATTTACTCTTGTAGGCCTAATATCTGATTTAACTTTGTGCTCTTATCTTTAACCTTTATTTGAAACTCCTTTTTCTGTTAAATGGTTGTTATGTTATCTAGCTGACATTGTATCTGTTACTGTATTTATAGTATGTCTTACTTAAAATATGTACAATTTGCCATTGAATTGCCCTTGTATTTATTGTAAGTTTAAATTGAAACCTGTACAATTTGACACGTTCCATATCCTTGTGATTGACTCACTAACTGGATCTACGGAACAAGAAATAAATAAATAAATAAATAAATAAAATCATCGTACAATATGCGTTAGATGAGTATGTGCTAAGCAAGATCATAAGAGATGGAAAAGAAACACCATGGTATAACAACCGAGTTAGAAAACTGCTGCAGAGGCAAAGGGAACTTCACAGCAAACATAAACATAGCCAAAGCCTTGCGGACAAACAAAAATTACGTGAAGTGAAATGTAGTGTGAGGAGGGTTATGCGAGAGGCGTTCAATGAACTCGAAAGTAAAGTTCTATGTACTGACTTGGCAGAAAATCCTAAGAAATTTTGGTCTTATGTCAAAGCGGTAGGTGGATCAAAACAAAATGTCCAGACACTCTGTGACCAAAATGGTACTGAAACAGAGGATGACAGACTAAAGGCCGAAATACTAAATGTCTTTTTCCAAAGCTGTTTCACAGAGGAAGACTAAACTGTAGTTCCTTCTCTAGATTGTCGTGCAGTTGACAAAATGGTAGATATCGAAATAGATGACAGAGGGATAGAGAAACAATTAAAATAGCTCAAAAGAGGAAAGGCCGCTGGACCTGATGGGATACCAGTTTGATTTTACACAGAGTACGCGAAGGAACTTGTCCCCCTTCTTGCAGCTGTGCACCGTAGGTCTCTAGAAGATAGGTCTCTAGAAGATCGTAGCATTCCAAAGGATTGGAAAAGGGCACAGGTCATCCCCATTTTCAAGAAGGGACACCGAGCAGATGTGCATAACTATAGACCTATATCTCTAACATCGATCAGTTGTAGAATTTTGGAACACGTATTATGTTCGAGTATAATGACTTTTCTGGAGACTAGAAATCTACTCTGTAGGAATCAGCATGGGTTTCGAAAAAGACGATAGTGTGAAACCCAGCTCGCGCTATTCGTCCACGAGACTCAGAGGGCCATAGACACGGGTTCCCAGGTAGATGCCATGTTTCTTGACTTCCGCAAGGCGTTCGATACAGTTCCCCACAGTCGTTTAATGAACAAAGTAAGAGCATATGGACTATCAGACCAACTGTGTGATTGGATTGAAGAGTTCCTAGATAACAGAATGCAGCATGTCATTCCCAATGGAGAGAAGTCTTCCGTAGTAAGAGTGATTTCAGGTGTGCCGCAGGGGAGTGTTGTAGGACCGTTGCTACCCACGATATACATAAGTGACCTTGTGGATGACATCGGAAGTTCACTGAGGTTTTTTGTGGATGATGCTATGGTATATCAAGAGGTTGTAACAATGGAAAATTGTACTGAAATGCAGGAGGATCTGCAGTAAATTGACGCATAGTGCAGGGAATGGCAATTGAATCTCAACGTAGACAAGTGTAATGTGCTGCGAATACATAGAAAGAAAGATCCCTTATCATTTGGCTACAATATAGCAGGTCAGCAACTGGAAGCAGTTAATTCCATAAATTATCTGGGAGTACGCATTAGGAGTGATTTAAAGTGGAATGATCATATAAAGTTGATCGTCGGTAAAGCAGATGCCAGACTGAGATTCATTGGAAGAATCCTAGGGAAATGCAATCCGAAAACAAAGGAAGTAGGTTACAGTACACTTGTTCGCCCACTGCTTGAATACTGCTCAGCAGTGTGGGATCCATACCAGATAGGGTTGATAGAAGAGATAGAGAAGATCCAACAGAGAGCAATGCTCTTCGTTACAGGATCATTTAGTAATCGCGAAAGCGTTACGGATAAGATAGATAAACTCCAGTAGAAGACTCTGGAGGGGAGACGCTCAGTAGCTCGGTACGGGCTTTTGTTGAAGTTTCGAGAACATACCTTCACCGAGGAGTCAAGCAGTATATTGCTCCCTCCTACGTATATCTCACGAAGAGACCATGAGGATAAAATCAGAGAGATTAGAGCCCACACAGAGGCATACCCACAATCTTTCTTTCCACGACAATACGAGACTGGAATAGAAGGGAAAACCGATAGGAGTACTCAAGGTACCCTCCGCCACACACCGTTAGGTGGCTTGTGGAGTATGGTGGCTTGTGGAGTATGGATGTAGATGTAGATGTGGTAGGCAGCTAATGAGCAGAGCCAACCAAGCCTGATGCTTCGCTGCATGACACATGACACACACAGCACTTCAGAAGGCCATGACAGAATGGTACTGAGCATGCCCGCAGACATCTGACTCTGCCACCATGGGTCAACGTCTTCCAGTGCCCAAGATGAACCGTGCTCAGCTGACAACAACAATCTGCTTGGTGCTCATCACTTCTCAGGGTATGGACAGTGGCTGAGAGATTGTGCATTGGTGCTGGTTCCATACATGCTTCAGTTTTGCCATGCACAAGTGCTCTTCTTGCGAACATGCAAATTCCACTTGTGATCTTCACTAGGCATTAGAGGTTACGACATTATCAAAATCAAAGTATGCCAAAAATCGAACCAGCTGAATCAGACTATTTTCTTTCCACCATCTTCCATTTGCCACAGCCACCTCTATGTGCATGATTGTAATGCTAAACTAGGATGTTTTGATCAGCTCTGGTTCAGAGATAAGCATAATCCCAAACACCAGTGCTCTTCCATACACTGTAAGTATTTCATCTCAACTCGAGGATGGATGTACTTTACACAACACTGACTTTGGCAATGGCCAGGCTTTCATTTGGACTTAAATGCAAGCAGATGTGAATGAATCCTCGTTAGGAGTAGATTTTCTTCAACATTTTTATTTATGTCCAGATTTGTGAGATGGAATGATCTTCTATAGAACATCGGGTGTTAGTATTTAGGGTACTATCAGGAGACCTTCATAGCAAGCTGCTCCACAACACGCAGTCACAAGGTAAACCCCGGCGAGCAGACTTCAGCAGTTGTACTCCTCACTAGATGATCAACTGGCAGCAACCAATAAATTGTACAGCAACACCAGAAAGGGAACTCTCACATTGCAAGAAGAAAATTCCTCATTACAGGAGACACTGTGTGAGCAATGCTACAAGCTGACAGAGGCTAAATGTTAGCTTCCATCATTACATCTTTCAAGTGTCACCGTTGTTGGGCACCTACCATCACAGGACTTCAAGCTCACAGACAGTTGGCGTAACATGAAGGTCCTACAAATCAGAGGATGGAACTTCATCAACAATTCTGGGGATGACAAAAAGTATGGTTATATCAATAAGATACTGACTTTGAACTCAGTGGATGCTAAAGCTGACATGAGCGCATGCTGCTCGCAGAGAGCAGCTGTGGAAACTATTCAGCACTGTACCAATCAGTTGGAATCATCACAGACACAGCTTACCCAATACAACTAACTTTCTACTGCATCTGCAACACACATACAGGTTAGTGACAGAGCAACCAGTGACAGTGACACCCACAAATGTGCTCTTAGTGTTTCTTAATCTTTTGCCCACCATGGCATTAAGGGAGATACTGCACATACGAGGTATGTTATTTAAGTAAGGTCCATTTTGTTGTAGACACTAGTAGTTCATGAGCATACTGCAACAAGCACATGTGTCGCGTACTGGCATGCCCTGGGAACAACTGTGCTCAGTTTCAGCTCTGTAGCTAACCTGCATGGTTCTGTTCTGTGCTTTCAAAATGTTTAAGACTATCAACTCGCCTCCCGCATGTGAGGTTCACTCATTGATATAGTTTTTGTCAGCAAAGAACCTGTCTGCTGCAGAAATTAATCGACAGATTTGTGAAGTGTACGGTGATACTGTTATGAGTGAAATCAAAGTGCGTAAGTGGATACCAGAATTCAAAGGTGGCCATGACAACATCCATGATGAGGACTGCCCTGGTTGCTCTTCTTTGATTACAGACGATTTGGTGGCTTCAGTTGAAGTGAGGATTCGTGAGAACAGGCGCTTCACAATAACATGTCTCTCAAATGAATTTCCTGACATGTCGAGATCAGTGCTTTACAACATTGTTTCTGAACACCTAAAGTTTAGGAAACTGTGCTCCTGTTGGTCCCGAAACTCCTAACAGAGGACCGCAAAAACCAAAGATTTGAGTGTGCGATGAAGTTCTTGACTCATTATCACAAAGAAGGTGATGGCTTCTTGAGTCAGATCATAACTGGAGACGAAACATGGGTTTCGCATATCACGCCCGAATTGAAGCAACAGAGCATGGAATGGAGACACACACACTCGCCTGTAAAGGTGATGGCCAAACAGACTCTGTCTCAGTGCAAAATCATGGTGTCAGTGTTTTGGGATGGGCATGGTGTTTTGTTGGTCGACTTCATGCAACGAGGAACCACTATCAATATAGAAGCATACTGCCAAACCCTGAGAAAGCTAAGCAGAGCGACTCAAAACAAAAGACGCAGCATGCTGCTGACAAAACGAATTGACCTTCTCCATGACAATGCAAGACCTCACACTGCAGGTCAGACCCGCAATTTATTGGACAGATTTGGCTGGAAGTTTTATACCACCCACCCTACAGTCCTGATCTTGCGCCGAGCGATTACCATCTGTTCCTCCAGCTCAAACAACACCTCAGTAGCAACTGTTACAATGATGACGATAACGTGAAAATAGCAGTGAACTCTTGGTTATCAGAGCAGGCCGCAAGTTTTTATGAAGAGGGTATTTTAAAATTGGTTGAGAGGTATGTTATGTGTTTCAACAAACTTGGCAATTATGTCGAAAAATAGAGTGAAGTATGTACTTTCAGAAAATTAATTTACATTTTTGAAATAATCTTTCATTGTGTACTTATGTTCAAACAGAACTTACTTAAAAAACTAAACTAAATTAAACTAAACTAAACTAAACTAAACTAAAACTACGGGGGGGGGGGGGGGGGGGGGAGGGGGGGGGCCACATGTCTTTTACAATGCACAACGCCTTTCCACTGACAAGTTACAGATCATGAAAGCCAATGTAAATGAATTGTTAACTAAGAGCATTCTACACTCTTCAAACAGCTTTCATCATTCACTGATTCATTTGGTTCTGAAAAAGGACAGAATGTTTTAAATGTGTGCAGGCCCTCAATGCTTGGACCATTCGCAATCAGTATCCAGTGCCAGATATCCAAGACATTTCACATTCATTATCAGGTGCTTCAGTCTTCAGCATTATAGACTTGCAGATACTGATGGCAATGGAGGAAGTTCCTAAAACTGCTGTTATTACCCCCTTCAGTTATTTTTATACTTGCCTTTCTGGTCGAAAAATGCAGCGCAAGTGTAGCAGAGATTGATCAGTTCCACTCTGTGCAAACTCCCATTTTGTTTCCTATATCTGAATGACTTACTCATTTTTTTCTTCTTTGCCAGAAGACACAAACACTATCTCCAACAGATTTTCTTAGGCATGATTAACTGCTATTGGCAACATATTACACAGTTCATGGAAATCTGGGTACATCTAACCAGCACCTTAACCAGAAAGAATACTATGTGCAGATGACCTGTACCATGGTCAGAGGGACCCCCCCTTGGGCGAAACGATAAAATACCTGATGGCTTACCAGAGAGGACATTATCATCATTGATAAAGAACGTCCATCCTCAGAGACCAAAAACAGGAAAAGTTAACGTAATATTGGTAAACTGCAGGAGTATCCAGGGCAAGGTTCCTGAATTAGTATCTCTTATTGAAGGAAATAGTGCGCATATAGTATTAGGAACGGAAAGTTGGTTAAAACCGGAAGTGAACAGTAACGAAATCCTAGACACAGAATGGAATATATACCGCAAGGATAGGATAAACGCCAATGGTGGAGGAGTATTTATAGCAGTAAAGAATTCAATAATATCCAGTGAAGTTATTAGCGAATGCGAATGTGAAATAATCTGGGTTAAGTTAAGTATCAAAGGTGGGTCAGATATGATAGTCGGATGCTTCTATAGACCACCTGCATCAGCAACCGTAGTAGTTGAGCGCCTCAGAGAGAACCTGCAGAACGTCGTGAAGAAGTTTCGTGATCATACTATCGTAATAGGGGGAGACTTCAATCTACCAGGTATAGAATGGGATAGTCACACAATCAGAACTGGAGCCAGGGACAGAGACTCTTGTGACATTATCCTGACTGCCTTGTCCGAGAATTACTTCGAGCAGATAGTTAGAGAACCAACTCGTGAAGCTAACGTTTTAGACCTCATAGCAACAAATAGACCGGAACTTTTCGACTCCGTGAATGTAGAAGAGGGTATCAGTGATCATAAGTCAGTGGTTGCATCAATGACTACAAGTGTAATAAGAAATGCCAAGAAAGGAAGGAAAATATATTTGCTTAACAAGAGTGATAGGGCACAAATCGCAGAATATCTGAGTGACCACCATCAAACGTTCATTTCTGAGGAAGAGGATGTGGAACAAAAATGGAAAAAATTCAGAAACATCGTCCAGTACGCCTTAGATAAGTTCGTACCGACTAAGGTCCAAAGCGAGGGGAAAGATCCACCGTGGTATAACAATCATGTACGAAAGGTACTACGGAAACAAAGAAAGCTTCATCATAGGTTTAAGAGTAGTCGAATCATAGCTGATAAGGAAAAGCTGAACGAAGCGAAAAAGAGCGTAAAGAGAGCAATGAGAGAAGCATTCAACGAATTCGAACATAAAACATTGGCAAACAATCTAAACAAGAACCCTAAAAAGTTTTGGTCATATGTAAAATCGGTAAGCGGATCTAAATCCCCTATTCAGTCACTCGTTGACCATGATGGCGCCGAAACAGAGGACGACCGAAGAAAGGCAGAAATACTGAATTCAGTGTTCCGAAACTGTTTCACTGCGGAAAATCGTAACACGGTCCCTGACTTCAGCCGTCGCACGGACGCCAAAATGGAAAATATTGAAATAAACGATATCGGAATTGAAAAACAACTGCTATCACTTAGTAGCGGAAAAGCATCCGGACCAGACGAGATACCCTTAAGATTCTACAGTGATTATGCTAAAGAACTTGCCCCCTTTCTATCAGCAATTTATCGTAGATCGCTGGAAGAACGTAAAGTACCTAGCGACTGGAAGAAAGCGCAGGTCGTTCCCATTTTCAAGAAGGGTCATAAATCAGATGCGAATAATTATAGGCCTATTTCGCTTACGTCAATCTGTTGTAGAATAACGGAACATGTTTTGTGTTCTCGTATTATGACGTTCTTAGATAATACAAATCTCCTTCATCATAACCAACATGGATTCCGCAAACAGAGATCATGTGAAACTCAGCTCGCCCTATTTGCCCAAGAAATTCACAGTGCCGTAGACACTGGCGAGCAGATTGATGCTGTATTCCTGGACTTCAGGAAGGCATTTGATACGGTTCCGCACTTACATTTAGTGAAAAAAATACGAGCTTACGGAATATCGGACCAGGTTTGTGATTGGATTCAGGATTTCCTAGAAGAAAGAACACAACATGTCATTCTTAACGGTTCAAAATCTGCAGATGTAGAGGTAATTTCGGGAGTACCGCAGGGAAGCGTGATAGGACCTTTATTGTTTACAATATACATAAATGACTTAGTTGACAACATCGGTAGCTCCGTGAGGCTATTTGCAGATGACACGGTTGTCTACAAGAAAGTAGCAACATCAGAAGACTCGTACGTACTCCAGGAGGACCTGCAGAGGATTAATGCATGGTGCGACAGCTGGCAGCTTTCCCTAAACGTAGATAAATGTAATATAATGTGCATACATAGGGGCAGAAATCCATTCCAGTACTATTATGCCATAGGTGGTAAATCATTGGAAGCGGTAACGACCGTAAAATACTTAGGAGTTACTATCCGGAGCGATCTGAAGTGGAATGATCACATAAAACAAATAGTGGGAAAAGCAGGCGCCAGGTTGAGATTCATAGGAAGAATTCTAAGAAAATGTGGCTCATCGACGAAAGAAGTAGCTTACAAAACGCTTGTTCGTCCGATTCTTGAGTATTGCTCATCAGTATGGGACCCTTACCAGGTTGGATTAATAGAAGAGATAGACATGATCCAGCGAAAAGCAGCGCGATTCGTCATGGGGACATTTAGTCAGCGCGAGAGCGTTACGGAGATGCTGAACAAGCTCCAGTGGCGGACACTTCAAGAAAGGCGTTACGCAATACGGAGAGGTTTATTATCGAAATTACGAGAGAGCACATTCCGGGAAGAGATGGGCAACATATTACTACCGCCCACATATATCTCGCGTAATGATCACAACGAAAAGATCCGAGAAATTAGAGCAAATACGGAGACTTACAAGCAGTCGTTCTTCCCACGCACAATTCGTGAATGGAACAGGGAAGGGGGGATCAGATAGTGGTACAATAAGTACCCTCCGCCACACACCGTAAGGTGGCTCGCGGAGTATAGATGTAGATGTAGATGTAGATGTTATGAGCTTTTGAACTGTTAGAATGCTACCCATAGAATGCCATGAACATGGCTCACACCTTACCTATGGCCCATCTGTCTATCACTGCTGATTCTAGCAATACTGCCATCAGCACATTTTACAATGAACAGTGGATGGTATCCAACAGCCCCTATATTTTTTCCCCATTTACATCTACATCTACATGACTACTGTGCAATTCACTACTGTGCATTCATCGAACCACCTTCAAGCTATTTCTGTATTTTTCCACTGTCAAACTACATGGGAAAAACAAACACTTAAATCTTTCCGTGCGCACTCTGATTTCTCTTATTTTATTATGGTGACCATTCCTCCCTATCTAGGTGGGCGCTAACAAAATATTTTGACACTTTCAGGACAAGGTTGGCGATTGAAATTTCTTTAGAAGATCCTGCCACAACAAAAGTCATTTTTGCTTTAATGATTGCCAACCCTATTCATGTAATATATCCATGACACCCTCTCCCCTATTTCATGATATTATGAAACAAGCTGCCTTTCTTTGAACTTTTTTGATATCCTCCACCAGTCCTATCTGATTTGGGTCCCACACCACACAACAGGACTCCGGAAGAGAGTAGACAAGTGTTCTGTAAGCAGTTTCTTTAGTAGATCTGTTGCATTTTCTAAGTCTTCTGCCAGTAAATAGGAGTTTGTGGTTTGCTTTCTGCACAACAATATCTGTCTGATCATTCCATTTCAAGTTATTCATAATTGTATCTATTTAACTCTACATCTACGTGATTACTCTGCAATTCACATTTAAGTGCTTGGCGGAGGGTTCATCAAACCACAATCATACTATCTCCCTATCAACCCACTCCCGAACAGCGCATGGGAAAAACGAACACCTAAACCTGTGTGTTCGAGCTCTGATTTCTCTTATTTTATTTTGATGATCATTCCTACCTATCTAGGTTGGGCTCAACAAAATATTTCGTAAATAGATCTCGCCGCGACGAAAAACGTCTTTCCTTTAATAACTTCCATCCCAACTCGCGTATCATATCTGCCCCACTCTCTCCCCTATTACGTGATAATACAAAACGAGCTGCCCTTTTTTGCACCCTTTTGATGTCCTCTGCCAATCCCACCTGGTAAGGATCCCACACCACACAGCAATATTCTAACAGAGGACGAACAAGTGTAGTGTAAGCTGTCTCTTTAGTGGACTTGTTGCATCTTCTAAGTGTCCTGCTAATGAAACGCAACCTTTGGCTCGCCTTCCCCACAATATTATCTACGTGGTCTTTCCAACTGAAGTTGTTCATAATTTTAACACCCAGGTACTTAGTTGAATTGACAGCCTTGAGAATTGTACAATTTATCGAATAATCGAATTCCAACGGATTTCTTTTGGAACTCATGTGGAACACCTCACACTTTTCGTTATTTAGCGTCAACTGCCACCTGCCACACCATACAGCAATTTTTTCTAAATCGCTTTGCAACTGATACCGATCTTCGGATGACCTTACTAGATGGTAAACTACAGCATCATCTGCGAACAACCTAAGAGAACTGCTCAGATTGTCACCCAGGTCATTTATATAGATCAGGAACAGCAGAGGTCCCAGGACGCTTCCCTGGGGAACACCTGATATCACTTCAGTTTTACTCGATGATTTGCCGTCTATTACTACGAACTGCGACCTTCCTGACAGGAAATCACGAATCCAGTCGCACAACTGAGACAATACCCCTTAGGCCCGCAGCTTGATTAGAAGTCGCTTGTGAGGAACGGTGTCAAAAGCTTTCCAGAAATCTAGAAATACGGAATCAACTTGAGATCCCCTGTCAATAGCGGCCATTACTTCGTGCGAATAAAGAGCTAGCTGCGTTGCACAAGAACGATGTTTTCTGAAAGCATGATGATTACATATCAATAGATCGTTCCCTTCGAGGTGATTTATAATGTTTGAATACAGTATATGCTCCAAAACCCTACTGCAAACCGACGTCAATAATAGGTCTGTAGTTCGATGGATTACTCCTACTACTCTTCTTAAACACTGGTACGACCTGCGCAATTTTCCAATCTGTAGGTACAGATCTATCGGTGAGCGAGCGGTTGTATATGATTGTTAAGTAGGGAGCTATTGTATCAGCGTAATCTGAAAGGAACCTGATCGGTACACAATCTGGACCTGAAGACTTGCCCGTATCAAGCGATTTGAGTTGCTTTGCAACCCCTAAGGTATCTACTTCTAAGAAACTCATGCTAGCAGCTGTTCGTGTTTCATATTCTGGAATACTCCATTCATCTTCCCTGGTGAAGGAATTTCAGAAAACTGCATTCAATAACTCTGCTTTAGCGGCACAGTCGTCGGTAACAGTACCATCGGCACTGTGCATCAAAGGTATTGACTGCATCTTGCCGCTTGTGTACTTTACATACGACCAGAATTTCTTTGGATTTTCTACCAAATTTCGAGACAATGTTTCGTTGTGGAACCTATTAAAGGCATCTCGCATTGAAGTCCGTGCCAAATTTTGCGCATCTGTAAATTTTAGCCAATCTTCGGGATTTCGCATTCTTCTGAACTTCACATGCTTTTTCCGTTGCCTCTGCAACAGCGTTCGGACCTGTTTTGTGTACCATGGGGGATCAGTTCCATCTCTTACCAATTTATGAGGTATGAATCTCTCAATTGCTGTTGCCACTATATCTTTGAATTTGAGCCACATCTCATCTACATTTGCATAGTCAGTTCAGAAGGAATGGAGATTGTCTCTTAGGAAGGCTTCTAGTGACACTTTATCCACTTTTTTAAATAAAATTATTTTGCGTTTGTTTCTGGTGGATTTGGAAGAAACAGTATTGAGCCTAGCTATAACGACCTTGTGATCACTAATCCCTGTATCAGTCATGATGCTCTCTATTAGCTCTGGATTGTTTGTGGCTAAGAGGTCAAGTATGATTTACGCAACCATTTACAATTCGCGTGGGTTCGTGGACTAACTGCTCAAAATAATTTTCGGAGAAAGCATTTAGGACAACCTTGGAAGATGTTTTCTGCCTACCACTGGTTTTGAACAAGTATTTTTGCCAACATATCGAGGGAAGGTTGAAGTCCCCACCAACTATAACCGTATGAGTGGGGTATTCATTTGTTATGAGACTCAAATTTTCTCTGAACTGTTCAGCAACTATATCATCGGAGTCTGGGGGTCAGTAGAAGGAGCCAATTATTAACTTAGTTAAATTAGTTTGGCTGTTAAGTATAACCTCCACCCATACCAATTCGCACGGAGTATCTACTTTGACTTCACTACAAGATAAACCACTACTGACAGACACAAACACTCCACCACGAATTCTGCCTAACCTATCTTTCCTGAACACCATCTGAGACTTCGTAAAAATTTCTGCAGAACTTATTTCAGGCTTTAGCCAGCTTTCTGTACCTATAACGATTTCAGCTTCTGTGCTTTCTCTTCACCAGCAATGCTCAGAAAATGATTGTTTAATACTGTACATATATCTGATTTATCAGTAACAGAAATATTTTTACTGCGAACTGACTTTATATTGTCAACCTTGTGCTGCTGGCCAGACACTTCCTTCACAACTGACCACATAGTTTTAATTTTATCCTGTGAATTAGCTATTCTATTTGCATATCACATATTTTTGCCCTACTAATAACATTTTAAGCACCTTACAATACTGTTAGTAGTGGGCTACTATAGCTTGATTGTGACTACTTCTAACATTTTGATATGATTCCCACTTTGTTCTACAAGATATCCTTATCCTACTAGTCACCCACCCGCACTGCCTATTTCTGCTAGTACCCCATTTAGAATGTTCTAATGGAAAGCAACTCTCAAAGAGCATGAGAAATGTGTTAAGGAAAGCATAGTATTTATCATCTATGTTATCGGCACTGTAAACATTCTGCCACTCTTGTTCCTTGACAAGGTTTAAAAAACTCTCTATTGCTGTTGGATTAACTTTCATACATAGTTTGTAATTAAATAATACATTTGTTTGAGTACAAAAGCCTTTTAGTGTTAAAATTTTGTGCATCATGGTCTGAAAGACCATTCACACTTTTACTAACAGAATGCCCATCTAGTAATGAAGAATGAATAAAAATATTGTCTGTAGCTGTGCTACTGTTCCCCTGCACTCTGGTTGGAAAAAAAACAAAACAGTCTGCATCAGATCATATGAATTTAGGAGAGCTACCAACATCCTTTTTCTTGCACCATCATATACAAAATTAATATTGAAATCGCCACATATAACTAATTTCTGGCATTTCCTACAAAGTGAATCAAGAACCCTCTCTAGCTTAAGCAGAAATGCTCTGAAGTCAGAGTTAAAGGACTTATAAAAAACAACAATTAGAAGTTTAGTTTTGCTAAATTCACTGCCCCTGCACAGCATTCGAATATCTGTTCAGTGCAGTGTCATGATATGTCAATGGACTCAAATGGAATACTGTTTTTTACGTACATAGCCACTCCCCCAGCCCACAAAGAACTCCTTGAAAAACAGCTAGCTAATGTGCAGTCTGGTAAAGGAAGCCTCTGAATTGTCAAATTATTTAAGTGGTGCTCTGATATACCAGTAATTTTAGAGTCAACATCTATAAGCAGTTCACTAACTTTATCTCTAATACCTCTTATATTTTGATGAAATATGCTAATTCCTTCTCTACTTGGAAACATTACATCCTCAGAAGGTGAGCCCTTAGTTAGAAAGGACTTCCTTTAAGCAGGTATACCTACAGGAATTTTTCCATGAGTGACCCCACCACCACCACCACCACCATCACCACCACCACCACCACCACCCACTACACTGTCATGTATGAGCTTAGTTAGCCTCCCCTTCCCATACCTATTTAGGTGCAGGTCATGCCTAGTGAAACCCGATCTACTGATAGACCCAACTGGCACCACTGAGATGTGACTCATGCCCTCTGCGATTAGCGCCCTCCCCGGATCCATGTTAACGCACCTAACAGCCGCATTAAGGTGAGACAAATCATGACGCTGAAACAGTTGCCTGAAATACACATTAGTGCCACCAGTTTGAGTAGCTATCTTTACCAGGTCACCACCTACATCAAATTCTCCGTCCCTATCAAGACTGTTCCCTGCTCCACCCACTATCACTACCTGGTCCTCCTTTGTAAAATTCCTGCATAACTCCTCTAGGCTGTCAGTCACTTGAGCCAACCCTGCACTAGGCTTCACAATGCTGGTGACCTGGTAATCACTCCCCAACACTTTCTGCAACTGCTGGCCCACCCCTCTACCGTGAGAACTATCTAGCAGCAGAACTGCCTTTCTGTTAGACTTTGCAACTAACCTAGGCCAACTAATTAGTGAGGGCTGCTGCATGTTCCCTACATCTACAGCTACATGAGGCTCCTCTTCACTCAACTCTGACGGTTAGTCAAATCTATTGCATATACGCAAAGTAAAACTGTCTGAATACCTCCTCTTCCTAACTGCCTTCTTGCCAGCTGCCAGTTCCCATTCCCCACTACCCTTCATCCTCCTCAACCTATCTAGTTCCTCCTTTGTGCATTGTAACTGCACCTGAAGGGCACAGATCTTACACTCCTGCTCCTCTATCAACTTATTTCTACTACAGATTCTGCATTCCCAGGAGAGGATCTCACTAGAATGCCCACTGGCTTCCCCACTGCTTTCCCCCCCAATGAAAATACTTTGAACAAATCCCACACCATAACCCACTACTCACAAACCTATGACAGAGTCCACACTTCTCACTCATGGTAAAATTTTACGGTCACTGAAAAAAACTATACATCTACATTACCAAAGTTCAGTGACACCAGTAGAACTATTTATAATACTAACAATAGCAGTCTCTAAATTCTCCATCTACTAAGAAAGCAACTACTTATATTAATACTACTACACCACAGCTAATACCAATACCAACAAAACTTCACAAAATTATTAGCTAAAACCAAAAAATTCAAATGGCCACTTGAGCACTAAACAAAGTTAAAACTCTGAATGAAAATTTTACTGAAATATTTCACTAGAAAGAATAAGAAACATCAGTTGAAAGCTAAAGCACGAAATTTATTAAACAACCTCAACACACAGAAAACTCTAAAAAACACAGCGAGTGAACATTTCCAAAAGTTCATTAAATCGTTATTTTGCCACAATCGGCATGAAACACCGCTGAAAACTATTAAATTTAATAACTTTATAACAGTGCACAAATACGTTTGTCAGTACTTAGCTTTATTACCACTATAGCTGCAGTGCATGCTTCAAAATGTCTGTAATAGTTAGGACATAGTCCCCCACAGCTTGACATCTGTACTTTATTGCGCAATTTTCAACTGACATCTGGCTTGTAAATTGGGGGGGGGGGGGGGGGGGGAGGGAAGGGAGGGAGAGGGTGGTAACATGGTGGCAGATTACATGTCCCACACTCATGCCCGAAGCGCATATTGAATTGGCTTGGCTGCAGCACAAAAAAAGATGAACAGCTATAGGCCCTCTTTTACAACCCCACAACCACTTGAAATTACAACACAGTAGGATACCCAGCATTTTACTTTTGGTGCCATACATCACAGTGCAAGCCATGCCCCTTGATCCTGATGTCATTCAGGAACACAGTCTTTGACAGTGCAGCAATTTGCCCTTCCATGAAGCTTGTTAAGGAGTAGCTTATCTGGTCGAGGGTTAAGGGAGGTTGTAGGAAGTGATCCTGTTCCACCACCATTGCATCCAAGAGAATGCAATATGTAGTTTGCTCCAACTTAGCCCAGGAATTCTCAGAAACCACAAGCATCTCATCGTCGGCATAAGCCACAACACCATCTAGATTCTCCTCTTCCTACAGTAATTGTAACATTGGCTCTATCATGAGATCCCAAAATGTAGGGCCACAAACTGATCACTCAGGACAACCTTTAGTTATTTTCTTTAACATCTTTTCTTGAGACTACCATTCCACTGCACAATTTTTACAGTAATCTAATTGGCTGTCATATAGGCATTTAGGTGTCTGTAGTGATCTTAAATGCTCAAACATCAGGCTGCCATAAATGGCCAAAAGTGGTCAATTAATAAGATTATACAGTACTTGTATTTACTTAAGTCCACAGTCTTGAGAGCTTTATTTATGACATCTTCCTGTAACACAACAACATAGGTCCCATACATAAATTTTTTCCTACTTTATTAACTATGTACATTTAAATGAAGTGTATAAATATGTTGTGTATATTAATGTGATGTATATATGTTTTAATAATTTCCTGTGTGCAAAATAACCAATGAAAGAGAATGTAAAGAATTGTAGCAGACACACTGACCAAGTCAGGGAATATTGTTATGTAAGCCAAAGAGGTTATTGTTAATGTCGTACTGTCGCTGGGTGCAGGAGGACAGTGCAGTAGGACATTGTGTGTCAAATGTAAGAGTGGGTCAGATGCAAAGGATGAATTATGCTGCGAGAGGATGCAAGACTTGTTTCACTACAAGATGGCCAGGCATAATGTGGTATGGCCAGACAGAATGAGGAGAAGTAATTGGGCATGGCGCAGAGCATCAAGGTTAACCAGTTCTGGGGCTCCAAAGATAATTGTCGTGAAGAGCCTGTGGCCATACACTGTCGTGGTATAATGGACCTCGCCATTCCAACCAGACCGCTATGAAGTAAGACCTGACCAGTTTATCATTTGGAATTGTAAAAGGCTTGCAAATGTTACTTGTGAATCGTTCCATAACAAATACTGTAGAAACTTATTTGTGTTAAGGTGTGTAATCCTCAGTAACAACTACCTAATAGGATCCTCTCTGTATCCATAACTAACCGAGTGTGTCATTAATGAACTGAAAGTAAATGTTAAGAAGAGTGAAGTTTATGAAACTGATTAACAGTTTAAATGAAAGTGAACAAAAAAGTTAGTTTTTTGGACTTTCTAATTAAGTGTTGATTATTAACAAATAATTTGATAAAACAGTACAGTTAACAATATTTCCTGTTTAGACAATTTTGTGTGAGAAGTAATTTACATAACAACAAGTAAAAGTAGCGATCTCCATAATCATTTTAAAAACCAGTTATTATTGTACAACAGTCAACTTAAATATTTAAAATTATTATTTTCACAAAATTTGCCTTTTGCGAGACAGTTTAATAGCAGTTAGTATTAAAGTGAGAAATGCAGTTCAGTTGTGATGTAACTGGTAGTGTAAAGACTAGTAATTAATTTCATAAAGTAGTTGTAAGTTTGCTTCTGTCCATGACTGAAATTTTTCTGGATGATCACTGTGTTTTAATAATGAGTGTGAGTCAGCGCCTTGTGACTGTCTATGCCTACCAACATGCTACAATAGTAACATAATTTAATTTCAAAGTCAGTAGTTTTACTCAATTTCACTCACACTAAGTGAGCTGGCAACTGTGCAATTGCAGTAATTTCCAAACAGAGTCAAAATTAATTCATTTTGGACCAAAATTACACTAGCTAGTTTCCGTATTATTTTGTACATTTTTTATTTCTGCCAATCCTTATTGCATGAAGTAAATTGCACAATAATGATCAAGTTATGACAGCACCTGACTTCTTCCGGGTAATACTTTCACTTTGAATTTGATGCCTTATCCCAAATTAATATCAAACTATTAGCAACATGGTAATTCTTTAATTAGTCTACTACCTGGAGAGGAATGGCGGGGGTTGGTGGGGGGATGGGGGTGGGGGGGTGGGGGGGGGTGGGGGTGTTATATGCGGTGCCGCGTGACAGGACAATTTCAGTCTTGTGATTGTCCAGCACCCTGGACCTTGCAAATTTTATTTTAAAATTAACATTGGCTAATGGATTTTTTGGTCAAACAATAGACAAGCAAAAATGCTGAGCTTGACCCACAGCCACAAAGATGTGGACCAATCTTGGAATTGTTGAACGGTGAGCTGAGTAATGAGAGTGGGTTGGGTATCTCAATAAATATGGAAGACTTTAACAGTGTGGCTATGAGGCAAGAGATCAATAATTCCTATCAGGAGAATTTGGAAGAAATGTTCACGGAGGGTGAAAATTATGCATGGGAGACAGAGACAGAAACAAAAGTGGAAACAGTTTTAAATCAGGTATGCAGTTTGAATTCAGACAATTGGATCAAGTAATTTCTAATGATTGGTTCGATGAAAACTGATATGGATTCAATGAACGATAGGATGAGTTCGATGAGAGTAGATTAAGAAATGATATGGATTTGTTAAAAGATGAAAATCTTCTTCAATACACGAAGATTTGGACGATAAAATAACAGAGAAATTAGATGAGTTAGGTGACAAGCTTTATGATAAAATGGAGGCTTTAAAGAAATCTGTAAGCAGTGAAATAAAAAAGCAAAAGGATGATTTGTATGATGCATTGAGTAGCAAATTAACCAGATGTCGATTCGATTCATAGGGATCTAGAGAGTGAAGTAAACAAGGAAATTAAAACAGTGAGTGATGAGCAGATGAAAATCTGTAATTAACTGGATTGATCTGTAAACACTTTGAAGGAACAGATGGGGAAAGTTCAAAGCAAAATAAAGAAATAAATTAAAAGAAACGGCAGGCACGATTACTAGTGACATTCAGGACGAAACTCATTCGTTAGAAACTGACATAAATGAAAAACTCGTGGAATTCAAAAACAGGGAAGTAGCGAGTTTGAGATCCAAAACTAATAAAATCAAAGAGCAGGTAAAGCACCTAGAATGTGTAAAGAATTTGGCTCCTATGTTCATATTATGAGGGGCATATCCCAGTCATCCTAGCTTCGAAATTGAAAAGTTCGATCCAAATGGAGGGATCCATCCATTTATTTTCATGGACACATGCAAAAAGATAATCCCTTCAGCATTGCCTGAGGAGGATTGAATCAGAATAGTAAGGACCAAGTTAGCAGGAGATGTAAGTAGCTGGACAGTGCATGCCAGTGATGACTGCCAAACTTTGGAGGAATTTTTGAGCAGATTTCAAGAAATACTGGTCTGTAGATAAACAGGATGAATTTTTGCAGCAATTTATGTAGGCTTCTTGATACTAACCTAGTAAAGAGACAAATATGAAATTGTATTGTGAGGCACTATTTAAAAAAGTGAAAAAAGTGAAGGGTCAGATGTCTGAATAGATTATGTTAATGGTACTTCGTGGAAGCTAGCTTATGGATGAAAATGATACAACGTCTTTTCTGAAGAAAGTAGGGGACACTGATGTGTGGAACTGCGTCAGTGACAAACAGCAGAAACAATAATAACCAGAACAGAAACAATTTCAATAACAGCCAAAACAATAACCATCGCACTGATTACAATGTGAGATGTGCTCATGTAGGTAGAGGTAGGAGAGGAGGAAGAGGTGGTTGTTGCAGAAGAAGTAATCTTATCGGCCAAGTTTGTGAAAATTACTGCTCTGAAAATGTGAGTCCACAACAGTAAAGGGGCAAACTGGTGCAGATGGTGGCATGCAGCCTTATCAAAGGAAACAATATAACAGTGGTGGTGGCAACAAAGCAAGTGAACACAGGTGGGCTCACATAAGAAGTCTCGTGTTTAGGAAACAATGCAAGGGCAATGAACTTCGTGTACAGGACAAATCAGAAGCGATAGCAAATGAAATTGTTTGTGATGTCAAAGCGACAGCAAGTGTGGTGTGCACAAGTGGTACAGCAGCCCCGATAAAAGAGCAGTGTCCAGTCATGGAGATGTGTGCTGTTGTAGTTAATGAAGCTGGAACAGTAGGTGACGATAGGGATAGAGGAGTGGAAAAGAACTAGGAAAGTAAGATTTTGTGGGAAAAGGAGTCAGAGTCTGGAGGATCAGAGGATCATAAGTGAAGTGTGTGTAATGGCAAGAGTGAGTGAGCTGAGGGAGACGCTACACAAAGTAAATAAAGTTAATAAGAATGTAATGAGTAATGTTGATGAGACTAATGAATGTGGTGGAGATGGAGGGTGCATGTGAGGTGCAGATGAGTAGATGTTTGGTAGATGCCATTCCCGATTCAGTCAAATTCTTCATTGATCAACTGGAGTCTGTGGTGTGCAGCCTGATTACATAGCTTAAAACAGCTGAATAAAACTAATGAGCAAAACAGATGGTTGTAACGTATACAAAGTGAAAAAAGATGTGATTCATGAAGGCAATGATAAGAATGAAAATGAACCTATCTATCAGTCGAGTAAGGATGAATTAAGTTTTGTTTTGTGACTGAAGGAAGAAGGGAACAGGGGAAGGCAGAAGAAACCCCCAGAAAGTTACGTAGACAGAATAACGCCTTGTGGAGTGATTTGGAAGTGGAAGAAGACCTGTTATGGGAAAGAACTGTAATGAATAGAAGTTATGTGATATTATATTAGTGTGTATGGAATGGAAATTCAGGCATTAATTGATAATGGAAGTCAGATTACTGTTGTGTCAGTCATTTCACAAGTGAATTAAAACCATAAAGGACATAGCTGAAATGCCTGTTAAGGGAGGGAAAGTAGTAGGTGCTACTGGCACCTGTAGTAAACCAATTAAGACTCAAATTTTGATGCAGTTTTACATCAGGGATGTTGTGTTTGAGCACGATTTTCTAGTGGTGTCTTAGTTGAGCACAGAAATAATTATAGGCATGGATTGGATGATAAAGAATAAAGTAATCATTGATTATGACAGAAGAATGATGGTACATGCTGTAGGAGAAAATAAATTAGAGGCAGTTTTAGATAATGTCAGTCAGGGAGTCAATGGTCATGATGCCAGACTGAATATAATTACGTTATCTATGAATGAAGGGTTGAGCAAAGGGTTAGAGTGTCACCATGTTAGGGACATAAATATATCACCTTCCGATGTTAAGTTTGCAACAATAGTGGAGAATGTATCAGGCATAACTCCCAAACAAAAGGAGGAGCTGTATGTTATTTTGATTCATAACAAGGTGGTATCTTCAGATAAACCTGGTCATGTATGTGATTTTGAATATAAAACTGAGATGATACTCAATGAACCATTTTTTTGACCACTTTATCAAGTACGAGGAGCTAGGAGGGAAGTGGTACAAACAGAAATAAACTGCATGAAGGAGTGGGGCATCACAGAATGTTCTAAGAGCCAATATAACAACCTGCTTGGTTTGGTGAATAAAATAGATGTCAGTGTCATGATCGTGATAGATGTGCGCAATCTTAACAAAGTTGTGAAGAACGAGATGGATTGTCCTGAGTGTTTAGACAATGTTTTGCAAAAGTTTCACAATGTGCAGTACATGACAAGCCTTGATCTGACCACTGGCTATTGGCAGATAGCCCTCAAAGAAAAAGCGTGAAAACTGACAGCATTCCTGTTTGCTAGGAAATGCTATCAGTATAAAGTTATCCCTTTTGATTGAGCACATCAGTGTTGGTGTTCATCTGAGTGCTCCATAGTGTATTGGGGAAATTACAATCTATGTTGATGATTTGTTAATAGTGTCATCATGGGAAGAGCATTGTGAACTACTGACAGAAGTTTTTCAAGCACTGAGACACTGAGGTGGGAGGGAGGAAAAGGAAGTAGAATTACTAGGACATATCATAACAATTTCAGGAATAACTAAGGACCAGCAAAAATTAAAGGCGATAAGAAACTGTCCACTGCCAAGAACCACAAAACCAGTTGCTGGCTTTCCTTGCTTGGTCTTTGTAATTTTTACCATAAATATGCAAAAGGACATGTTTTCAATGACCCAGACATGTGGTTTGTTAAAGAAAAACAGTGTGTTTAGTTGGACAGAGAAATGTCCAATAGTGATCGAAAAACTAAAGGATGAACTTATAAAAGATGTTGTGTTACACCACCCAGATTTGACAGTACATTTCACATGGGAACTCACTCAAGTGATTATGGTATTGTGGTGCACATATTTCAAGAAACAGAACAAGGGGAAAACAAAGAGTGTTGGTCCATTGCTCTTGCTAGAAGAACTCTAACAAAATACAAGAGAAATTATACAGTCTCAGATAAAGAAGCTAAAACTATAGTATGAGGATTTGAAAAATTTAAGGTTTTTTTTATTGGGACACAAAGTCATAGTGCATACTGACCACAGGGCCTTGACATTTTTGAAGGATTGTCAGTTATTGCATGATAGGTTGAAAAGATGGGCATTGTATATGCAACAATTTGGTTTCGAGGTATGTCATGTGAGGGGTGTAGACAACTGTGTAGCTGACTCGTAGTGTAGACTGCCTTATGATCCTGGTGGAGTAATTAACAAGGAGGGTGCAGAGGGTACATTTAAAATAATGTACTTCAAAGATGTTGACAAAAAAGGAAAATAGAAAATGTGTCTAGAAATGTGCATAATTACCAGAATGAGGATGAATGCTTGAGGTTGGTTACATCTGAGTTTTATGCAAAGAATGAGAGGGGTGAGAAACTGCGGAAGTATTATAAAACCTATGGTGGTATCCTATACTCACAGAAGAATACAGATAAAGAAGAGTGGTGTGTGAAGTGTCCAGAAGAATATGTCCGAATTGATTGATTATTTATTTATTTATTTATTCATTTAGCTTTTGGTCACTGTGGAGCGAAAAAATGTGTAGAAAAGATAGCTGAATCTGTGAGTTTTGTCAATATGAATAGGAAGGTGACTGAAAGAATTGAAACATGTGATAGTTGTCAAAATGTTAAGGTGACAAATGTGACCAGTCTTGGTCCTATGCAAAGTATACAAACTGAGGATAATTTAGAAATTCTGGCAATCGATCTTTATGGTCCACTACCTAAAACAGCTGGTAATTTTGCATTCATTCTGGTTGTATTGGATATGTTTTCAAAATTTGTAAAGCTGTATACTTGCTTAAGGCCACAGCTAAAGTGGTATGTAGCAAATTTGTGGACCATTATTTCTTGAAAGTAGGAAGATCAAAGGCAGTTATTATCCAACAACGGGGTTGCAATTTATATCCAAGGTATGAAATGAAGGCTTCAAAGAAAGTGAGATAGAGGTCATTCACATCTCAGCTTACTATAATTAGAGAAACCCTTCAGAACACTACATGCATGAATTGGGTGATATTTAAGAATGTATGGCCATAGCAACCACGGGGTATGGGGCAAGTATGTAGCTGATATTGAAAAGATCATGGACTCATTGTCTCATGAGAGCATAGGCTTCAAACTGGAAGAACTCATGTTGGGTGTTAATGCAAAAAGTATAATAGAAAAGATAATTGATTTCCCACAATGACAAGATTTAGACATTAGCCAAAAGGAAGAGATCTTAAGGGACAAGGTGATAAAATGTGCTGAAGCATGAATTAAAAGGCAGGATGCCAAATTAAAACCAGTATAGTTCATGATAAGGGACAGTGTCCTCATAAAAATATACAAGAAATCTAGTGAAACAAATGATGAAATTTACAGGTTCAATTTATTTATAATGGACCATTCAAAATTGAAAGCATTCCTCACCCTAATGCTCACTGTCTAATAGACCCTCAATCAGGTAAAATATTGGGTGTACGCAATGTAGTAGACTTACAGCTCTATCAGAGCAGAGACAAATAATGTTATTCTACCTGTAAATAATTACAACAAATTGAGGACAAAAAATTACATTTTTTTTATTTTTTATTAATGATCACACAGTGTGGACGTCATGTTGAAATAATGAAGATAACATTTTTGTTTAATTAAACAAGTGTTTAACTTTTTGTGTAACTTGTAATCAGAATATTAACTGTGTTGTAATTAGTTTTAGGAGATGTATAGTGTATGTAACTGGTGGCTTCAGAAGAACTCAGACCTGTCATTTAAGTTGCAGGTACAAATGTTGTGAAATGGATGCTAATTAATGTACAGGAAACTAAATTACTACCTGGCCAAAGTAAAAAAAATTATGAAAGAGGGATGTGGAACACCTGCAGGCACACACACAAAAATGAAGACTGATGAGGATGTGCATGAGGCATTGCACCAGTAATCTGTTTATGCTTTCCAGGAAAAGGAGGTTTATATGAGAAAGGCTTATGAGTAGGCACATGTGGACAGTGTTGCGCAAAAAATGTAAATAGTAATTCAAATGTTTCATATGTGGACACAGATAATGTAAATGCTGAAACTTCTTGGCAGATTAAAACTGTGTGCCAGACCGAGACTCGAACTCTGGACCTTTGCCTTTCGCGGGCAAGTGCTCTACCAACTGAGCTACCCAAGCACTACTCACGCCCCGTCCTCACAGCTTTACTTCTGCCAGTTGTAGTATCCCCAGAATTTTATGAAAGTCTGGAGACACTTGTGTTCTAGCTGTTTCGAACACTTGTTATTTTAAAGCAGGGCGTAAGGATGAGCATGGGATACTGTACCCATTTATTGTTTGTGCAGGCGAAACTGGAAGGGAGATAATTCATTGTCACTGGCAAGTGGTCAGCACGACCTGCCAAGAATAATCAAATAAGGCCAGGAAGCTCCTTGGCCAGCTGCAAAGAGTAATGTAGCTTTGTATTGTTGAAAAAACAAATGGAGTGACTCGAGATAGTGACTGTTTAGTAGACGTTGATCTGCTGTTGAGAGTACTTGGACTGGATGTAGATAGTCAGCCACGATAAAAGCTTATGTATTAATTGTGTTCAAAAATGTGTAATTAGCTGATTCTGGGTTCCCAGTAACGTGTGGGCTTACGTCATAAATTTTAGTTGTTTTTTTGTACAAAGCGGAAATAAATATGTTCTGGTGCATTGAAGGATATTCCAAGAGTAGTGTATTTTTTAAATAAGAAGAGAGAGAGAGAATGAGAGAGCGAAAATATCCCCTTCCTAGCAGTGAAATCTTCGGAGAAGCATCCAGTGCTAGAAGAAGACATCGGTGCTCCAAGAAAACAGAACCAGCATTCTTCAACAAGTAAGTCCACGAAAACGCTTAAGCTGTATAGAGTGAGCTTAACATTATACCGGGCCACCACAAGAACGTGGCGACCGTAAAGAAAGGACCTGAGAAAGAAGGGGAAATATTAAAGACGTTAAAAAAACCAATTGGGAGTTGCCATAGCAACCAATAACAGCGAGGCTGAAGAGCGATTCCACGATACTTATCCAGAAATATCGTCTTGATAAATGGTGAAAGGATTAAGGGAATCAAGAAAATCGCACAACGCTGCAGTTAGTCTCAAATTGCCGATGCCACCGTCTACCTACGCCGATGCTGCCACCTACCAATACTGACGCCGCTGTACACTGGTGCCGGCGCTGCCTTCCACCGACGCTGGGTGAGCTACTACTGACCTTTGATTGTTTGTGAAGTGTGGGGGTTGTGGAAATAAGCGAGCGTACTTTTAATGATAACTAGATTAAAGGCAAAACAAAACACAATGGAAAAGGAACATCAATCTGTAGAGTCTGTTGGGGCTATGGGAATTGAAAAACAGGGGCTAGATTTAGGCGAATTAATGAGGTTTATGAAAGCACAGTTTGAATCACAAAACACAAAACGGGACGAACTGAAGGCAGAATTAAACTCTATGTTAGATTTGCAAAACACAAAACTAGAGGCTCAAGTTAATATCCTAAGTAATCATATGCGAGAGTGGAAAAAAGAATTGAAAAAAAAAAAATTGTCCGATTCCCTGAGTGAATAAATATTTTATTTAAGGATTTAGAACAAAGAAATGAAGCTAATCTAAAAGGTTTAGTTCAAAAATTAGAATATGATGTAGACTGAAAATGTAGTAATTTGGAAACACAATTTAACGAAAAATACGACTCTTTGAAAAATGTATGTAATGTTACATTTGATGTGGTCAAACGAGAATTAACTACGCTAAAAAACAATGTCCAGAAACAAGATAGGTTGCTTCCCCTAGTACAGGCGCAAATTTCAGGGGTCAAATCACGGGTGGAAACAGTAGAACAGAACTTCAAAGAAAAGTTAATGACTGCAGAGCTTATAAATTTGAATGGCTTAGAAGAACAAGTAGAAGAATTAATAGGACGAAAGGTTGAAGAGAAACTAAGTGTTAATATCTCTTCGCCTATAGTAACTTCCGATTTAGATAACACCAAGAAAGACTTAGAAACATTGAGGAAAGAATTCAAGCTTATGCAGGAGAAACTAGAGAAAGGCACGATTTCCCAAAATATTATATTAAATAAGGACATGATAACTTATTTGCAATGGGGATCAAATTCAGGCTTGTCGAGACAGATTCCTAAATTCAAACCAGATGGGAGGTACACCCCACCCATTTCTTAAAACGGTTTAATCAAGCCATACCTAAAAGATGGGAGGATGCTAAGAAAATAGAGTTTGCAGTAGGTTATTTGGAGGGTGAAGCTTCAAAATAGGGCACAGTAAATATTGAAAACTTCACATCCTGGGAAGATTTTCAGAGAAAGTTTAAGGAAAAGTATTGGTCTTGGTCTTCAAGTGTACAAGAGTAGTTAATCTCAGATTTGTGGGATCCTAAATACTATACTAATGCCCCTGGGGTACAATGCGCAAGTATTTTGACTGCCATTTGACAAGGGCGAAATATTTAGATCGATCAATGGTAGAAAAGGGAATGTATAATGTTAAGGATATAAAACGATATGTACAAAACCCCCAGGGACGTTGACGTTCTGTGCCAACGGAGGAGTGACGTCTGCCGGTTCCTGAGTTGGTTCAGTGTTACTTCCACATTAATTTTCCTACACCAAACTCCCTTCAAATCTTCGACTATCCTGTAATCTATTTATAGCCCTTAAGCTATCCTATCATATCAGTATTAAAAGAGGCCAATTATGACTACACGATTATGACTAATTTAAGGCGTCACAATAAACAGTACAGCTAAGCATGAGATAAAACTAACAGGGAAACATTCTAACAGGAGATATAATTTGATGGTACTGTTTACGAAGAATGATACCTAGATGACATAAACTGAACATGTGTATGAAATATAAAGTGACGTGACTAACTGAATAACTATTTGATTGTAGTCTATATAATTTCTATTTTTATAGAATGTTTTATATTTTTTGTAAAGTGTGATGTGATTGGGGAGGGTTTATATCTAATTTTGAAAGGGTTGGGTAGCATAGGCACAAACACGACCTACACGCCACGCCCTGCATACAACCCTTGCAAACAAGTGTGACTGGTTCTTCATCATTTGCCGTTCCATAGGAGTTGCTAAGATCTTTCCTTTAGGGACTTCAAAGGTGATGGTGAGATGTCCATTCTGCAGGAGACGCCGAACATCATACCTCCTCCGGCGAAGTGGGGATACTGGGGAAGGGGGGTGGGAAGGGTTTCCTGTCTTTGGGGCTGTCTTCTTTCTTTCTTCGATCTTAGCAACCAATTCTTTTATTTCCTACCTTACTTCTCTTAAGAGTACCAATCTATCTTTCCCTCTGTCCACATTCATGTACTTCTATCACTGAAGTCCTTGTCCTTTCCGTGATTTCTAAAAATCTTCAACTAAGAACCTTAGTGGGCCGAAGAATCAGGACGCACGATCACACTTCCACACTCAAACAATTAAATACAAAGACATAGACAAGTAATACACAGGGAGATGTAACAACCATCACAGATAAGGGGGGAGGTAGTGCTCAGGAAGGGCTCGAGCACGTGTGCTAAGTAATGACAGTCGCACATCTCAAGTGAAATAGTATAGTAAGCTTAAACTAAAGGAACAAGGGGGGATGAAGTGTATATCCACCTGTGTTCATAGCAATAGTAGTACAAAGTAATATGAATGGAGATAAAAAGAAATAGATATTAAGCCAGAGGTATCGAGTCAAATAAGTTTCTGATGAATAATAGGATTGTGCACATCGAATAGCCTGATGAAAAGAAATAAAGTTACAATCACGGACGAAACATATTTAGTTATTAAGGCTATATAAGTGAGCTGTAAGCAATGAACAAGCAAAGAATTTAAGCAGGTAGGCTGAAGGACTCAGGAGGAGGAAAGGAGAGGTAAATAGAAATTTTACCATGAAATTTTAAATAAAATAGTGTGCAGAGGAGTACGAAAGAGGCAAGACTATGAATCATTGTTAGAGAAGATAGGGAGGGCACATCCGATATAGATGAAATGAGAGAAAGAGAGGCAGGTAGGCAGACCCAGAGGAGGCTGGCCTATACTGTGCGGGCAGGGGCAACAAAAAGAGGATTGACCTGTACCATAGTTTAGTATAAATGGAAGGGGCGTACCTACCCAAGGATGCATACTACTATGTCTATGAAAGATATTACCAACAGCTTAATGAAAGACTGGAGATGGAAGAGAGTTTTTGTACCTAATGTTTTTATGTATTACAAAGTACCAAGATAAGTGTTAAGAAAAAAAATTATTAAAATATATGTTGTGTGCAAAAGAAGGAGTTTTCAAGCTAAGGGGAGGGATATGTAGTGCCACCAGAGTTTTATGAAAGTCTGGAGACACTTGTGTTCCAGCCGTTTCGAACAAGCATTATTTTAAAGCAGGGCGTAACGATGGGCACGGGATACTGCACCCATTTATTGTTTGTGCAGGCGAAACTGGATGGGAGATAATTCGTCGGCACTGGCAAGTGTTCAGCGTGACCTGCCAAGAATAATCAAATACGGCCCGGAAGCTCCTTGGCCGGCTGCAAAGAGTAATGTAGCTTTGTATTGTTGAAAAAACAAATGGAGTGACTTGAGATAGTGACTGTTTAGTAGACGTTGAACTGCTGTTGAGAGTACGTGGACTGGACATGGGTAGTCAACCACGATAAAAGCTTATGCATTAACTGTGTTCAAAAATGTGTAATTAACTGACTCTGGGTGCCCGGGAATGTGTGGGCTTACGTCATAAAGTTTAGTTGTTTTTTGTACAAAGTGGAAATAAATATGTTCTGGTGCATTGAAGGATATTGCAAGAGCAGCGTATTTTTTAAATAAGAAAGAGAGAGAACAAGAGAGTGAAAATTTCCCCTTCCTAGCAGTGAAATCTTCGAAGAAGCGTCTGGTGCTAGCAAAGACATCGGTGCTGTAAGAAAGCAGAACCAGCATTCTTCAGCAAGTAAGTCCACAAAAATGCTTAAGCTGTACAGAGAGAGCTTAAAATTACACCAGGCCACCACACAGTATCTTGTCTCCTACCTCCAAACTTTGCAAACCTTCTTTCAGGAGTGCTAGTTCTGCAAGGTTCGCAGGAGAGCTTCTGTAAAGTTTGGAAGGTAGGAGATGAGATACTGGCGGAAGTAAAGCTGTGAGGACGGGGCGTGAGTCGTGCTTGGGTAGCTCAGTTGGTAGAACACTTGCCGGTTGAAGGCAAAGGTCCCAAGTTCGAGTCTTGGTCCGGCACACAGTTTTAATCTGCCAGGAAGTTTCATATCAGCACACAGCCCACTGCAGAGTGAAAATCTCATTCTGGAATGTAAATGCTGTGTGACAAATAATTTTTGGCTCACTTTTGAGTAATGAATAATTGTGATGTTTAGTTTATGAGAGTTATAAATCTTCTGTGTACACATGTTATAAATGGTGTGTGAAATTTTTTTATTAATTTTAATTACTGTGTGTTCATTTTGTTTAATTGATGTCAATTGTTGATAGATTAGTGAACAAATGTCTTTGTTTTTTATTGCGTGCTTTGCAGCAGTTTGTTGGACAAAAAAAATTCCTATATGATTGAATGTTTTTGTGTACATAATTGTTTTTGTAAAAAAATTATTTTTTGATGAGCTATATAGTATTAGCGAACAGATTTCAAATGAGTAATTAGTAGCATATTTTGAATGGTGGCAAATAATTAATTAAATTTTAATTCCATGGTACTAGAAGTTGGTTGGTTTAGGTATGGTGATGCATCAGTGATGCATCAATGAAACTTCTAGTCACCTATCTGGTGAATCGGAAACAATGTACCAAACTTACACATCAGATTGACAATAAGATCTTAACCTTTAAATCCACAACCGAAACAGTGACACAGGGAGTCCCTCAAGGCTCAATTCTTGGACCTTTCCTATTTTTAGCATATATTAATGGCGTTGTACACCCCATTAACTTGCACATTGTAAATTATGCTGATGACACCTCAGTTTTATTTCATGGTAAGAATTGTGAGGAACTGAATTTCTCAGCAAGTAATGTGATATTATTGTGATGTATATATGTTTTAATAATTTCCTGTGTGCAAATTAACCAACAAAAGAGAATGTAAAGAACTGTAGTAGACACACTGGCCAACTCAAGGAATATTGTTATGTAAACCAAAGAGGTTACTGTTAATGTCATACTGTCGTTGGGTGCAAGAGAGCGTAGTGCAGTCAGGCAGTGTTTGTCTGGTGGTAATAAGATTCGGTTAGTAGAAAGTGAGTGGGTCGGATGCAGAGGATGAATTACGCTGCGAGAGGATGCAAGACTTGTTTCACTTCGAGATCTCATGTATGGTATGGCAAGGCATATTGTGGAGAAATAATTGGGCACAGCACAAAGCATCAAGGTTAACCAGTGTCTAAGAAGAGCATTGGGGGTCCAAAGTTAATTGTGGTGAACAGCTTGTGGCCATACATTGTTGTGGTGTAATGGACCTCGCCACACCAACCGCACTGCTCTGAAGTAAGACCTAACCAATTTATCACGTAGAATTGTAAAAGGCTTGCCAGTGTTAGTTGCAAATCATTCAATAACAAATACTTTAGGAGCTTATATGTTTTAAGTTATGTAAACCTGAGTAACAAGTACCTGATAGGATCCTCTCCGTATCCATAATTAACTGAGTGTGTCATTAATGAACTGAAAGTAAATGAAAGCAGAGTGAAGTTTATCAAACTGATTAACAGTTTAAGTGAAAGTGAACAAAAAATTAGTTTTTGGACTTGCTAGTTAAATGCTGATTATTGACAAATAATTTGATAAAGCAGTATAGTTAACAATATTTCCTGTTCAGGCAATTTTGTGAGAGAATTAATTTGTTCTGGTAAACCTTGCGGGATGTAAGGTCGTGGTCCATGAAACTCTTCAGCTCCTAACGTTTCGTCCAGTGCTTCGCTGGACATCTTCAGAGGGGTGTTTCTCCTCCGGTGAGTCTTGCCGAAACACCCCTCTGAAGATGTCCAGCGAAGCACTGGACGAAACGTTAGGAGCTGAAGAGTTTCATGGACCACGACCTTACATCCCGCAAGGTTTACCAGAAGATATGTCATCCGGTCGTGAAAGCCTTCATACTATGATCAGAATTAATTTGCATAACAACAGGTCAAAGTAGGATTTCCACAACCATTTTAAAAACCAATTATTATTGTAGAACAGTCAATTTAAATAATAAAATTATTCTTTTCGAAACGTTTACCTGAGCAAGGCAGTTTAATAGCAGTTAGCATTACAGTGAGAAACCCAGTCCAGTTGTTATGTAACTGGTAGTATAAAGAACTAGTAGTTAATTTCATGAAGTAGTTGTAAGTTTACTTCTGTCCATGACTGAAATTTTTCTGGGTGATCATTTTGTTCTGATAATGAGTACAAGTCAGTGCCTTTGCGACTGTCCACCCCTGCCAACATGCTACAATAGTAACATAATTTAAATCAAAAATCAAGAATTTTAATGATTTGGCTTGCACTGAGTGAGCTAGCAACCGTTCAATTAAAGTAATTTCAAAACAGAGTCAAAACTGATTCATGATTTTGGACCTAAATTTCACTAGCTAGTTTCCATATTTTCTGCATTTTTTATTTTGGCCAATTATGATCGCCCGAAGAAAATCGCACAATAACAATCAAGTTATGAGAGCACCTGACTTCTTCTGTGTAATACTTTCACTTCAGATTCAATGCCTTATCCCAAATTAATATCAAACCATTTGCAACATGGTAATTCTTTAATTAGTGTACCACCCCGAAAGGAAAAGGATGGTGTTATAACTTCCCCTTACAGAAGCTGGACTAGCACTGGATGAGGCTAGTGAGCTCCCTGTGAGACAGATGCCTGTCACATAGGAGGCATCTAGCCATCGTGTTGATCAAAAGGGTAGGTCTGTAGCTCATTGTTCTATAGGATTCTTATCTTCCCTTTGATCAATAATTACAGCACTGGCTGTTTTCCATTGTTGTAGGATTCTACCCTAAGAAGGAAATTGTTCAACAATGACTTAAGAAAGGTCTTATGTAGGCAATGTCATGTGTAAAACTTTAGGACGCACTGCATTGGAACTGTGTGCCTTGTTCTTCTTTAATCTGTGTATAGTGCTTGCTACCTCCTCTTGAGTGAAAGGGAGAAAGGTGTATTATTTTCATACTCTGTGTTCAGAGCATTCCTCAGTTGTGCGTGGGATTCACTGTCCTGTCAGGTCTTCCATACAATAAAAGGTCTTCAACAGATACTCTGCTGAGTCTCTGCATCCTTTAGCCATACTTCCATCCTCCATCGTATTGTTGACAGTGAAAAAGTTGACTTCACTTTTTCAGTTAATGATTTATACAGTTGCCCCCGTGTGTTCAATTCAATGTAGACCCATAAGCGGTTTTCCCAGTTATGATGCTTAATCTCACTTGACCTATCCTACGTCTATGTAGGAGCAGTCTGCGTTCTCTTTCTTCTGCACCAGAAGATCTCTGGTAGGGCCATGTCAGATTAGATTAGATTAGATTAATTATTCATTCCACAGACCCGTAAAAGAGGGAATCCTCCTGGGTGTGGAACATGTCAGATAAACACATTACAAAAAAGTAATTAGAAAACCTTGAGTTCCATTAATTTTAAATGATCCTCAGTCAATAAACAGTAAATGTATGTACATGAATTAAATTTAAACTTCTGATATTTACAGGTTTAATACTTACATCTGCTTTCATTGAATCCATCATTCAGACATTTGCTAGTTTCTTGGCTATTACAACCAAGTATTGTCAAAAATTAAAATAAATTATTTTCAGTGATCCTCAGTTAAGAACAGTCAGATTATGTACAATATTTAAAATTAAACTTCCACTATTTATAGACTTAAGACTTACATCTGCTTTCCATACATCCATCATTCACACAGTTGGTAGTTACTTGGCTGTTACAACCAAGTATTGTCAAAAATTAAAGTATAATAAATTTTCATTAAAATGGTCTACTGTACTTTTTGAGAAACTCATGGATGGAATAGGAGTTGGCCACCAAAAATTCTTTTAAATTATGTTTAATTTGTGCCTTGTCTGAAACTAAACTCTTAACGGTTGCTGGTAACTTATTGAAAATATGCGTTGCTGAATACTGGACTCCCTTCTGGGCAAAGTAAATGATTTTAAATCTTTATGTATATTGTTCTTATTCCTAGTACTGATACTGTGTACTAAGCAGTTAGCTGGAAAAAGAGATGTATTATTTACAACAAACTTCATTAAGGAATAATTATACTGAGAAGCTGTGGTTAATATGCCCAGTTCTTTGAATAGGTTTCGACATGATGTTCTTGGATTTACACTACTCATTACTTTTATTATACCCTCCTGTACTCTAAAAATTTTTTCTCTGTTTGTGGAGTTACCTCAAAATATTATACCATATGACATAATGGAGTGAAAATAAGTAAAATATGACAGTTTTTTTATATTTATATCTCCTATATCTGACGTCATTCACATTGCAAACACAGACTTGTTTAGGCACTTCAGCAGTTCGTTAGTATGTTGCTCCCAACTGAATTTATTATCAAGTTGTAATCCCAAGAATTTTACACTCTCAACTACTCCTATTTCTGTGTCATCATATTTTATACACACACCAGAAGGAAATCTCTTGGAAGTTCTGAACTGCATATACTGGGTATTTTCAAAGTTTAATGACAGTGAATTGGCTATGAACCACTTATTAATGTCAGTAAAAATTTGATTAGCTGCCCTTTATAAATTTATATTTGATTTACTATTTATTGCAATGTTTGTATCATCTGCAAATAAGACAGACTTGGCATCTGGTAATGTAACAGATGACAGGTCATTAATATACACAAGAAACAGTAGTGGACCTAGTATGGAACTTTGGGGAACACCACATGTAATTTCTTCCCAGTCAGATGATGTCTGATTGCCTACTGCTGAAGTGTTATGTAATGACACCCTTTGTTTTCTATTAGTAAGATATGACTGAAACCTCTTTGCAGCACTACCAGTGACACCATAATATTTTAATTTACTTAAAAGAATGCTGTGATTCTCACAGTCAAATGCCTTTGACAGGTCACAGAATATGCCAGTTGCCTCTAATTTATTGTCCAATGAATTAAGGACATTTTTGCTGTAAGAGTAAATAGCTTTCTCAATATCAGAACCCTTAAGAAATCCAAACTGTGACACTGACAGTATGTTATTTTCACTAAGGTGCTTAAGTAGAGGTTTGAACATAACCTTTTCAAAAAATTTTAAAAAAGCTGGCAAAAGTGAGAAAGGTCGGTAATTTGACGGCATTTCTTTGTCCCCTTTCTTGTGGAGAAGTATAACTACAGCATATTTAAGCCAGTCCGGGAATGTTCTTGTGACAAGTGATTGATTACACAAATAACTTAAGATATGACTAAGCTCACATGAACACTCTTTTGTTGATATGTTATCATAACCACTAGAATGCTTTGATTTCAAGGACTTTATGATGGATTCTATTTCTTTGGGCGAAGTAAGTGTCAATTCCATTTTACTGAGATTGCTTGTGTGCACTGGTCTCAGATATTCCATTTCATTATTTGCTGAACCTAACAACCCCATGCTATCAGTAACAGAGACAAAATACTTGTTCAAATGGTTTGCAACAAAACACGCATTTGTTACCAGGGTTTCATTTATTTTTAGAGCTATTTGTTCCTCCTCATTTCTGGTCCTACATGTCTCTGACTTAACTATAACTCATATTGTTTTTATTTTATTGCTGGATGTATTTATCTTCTTCTCATAATGCAGGTGTTTAGATTTCTGGATAACCTCCTTCAATAGTTTGCAGTAATTTTTGTTATGAGCTATAATGGTAGTAGCAAAGGTGTCCCTACGTATCAATAGAGTTTCATTTTTGTCTCACATGATATTTTTATCCCTTGTGTGATCCATAGTTTCTTATTAGACTTCTGCTTAATTTGAGTTACCTTCAGGGGAAAACAATTTTCAAATAAGGTGCTAACTTTATTAATGAATGTTTTGTATTTCCCATTTGTGTCTTGGATGCTGTAAACATCTATCCAATTAATTTCTTTGAGCAATTGCCTAAATCTCTCAGTTTTTGACTGTTTTATTGGCCTTCTGTACTCAATTCTGATAGATGTTTTATCCTGACAATTTTCCAAATTTAATGTTAGGTGTTGTGATGTGGCTTTGTTCCCTAGAGCCTCCGGTTCTAGATGTACCCTTGTCCGGTTAGTGGCTGACGTTACAGATCTTTATTTATGGAAATATACAGTACAATCACCAACAAATTTAACATATTCACACACACCTATACCTTTTATCGAAATAAATACAATATTCATTAGGATTGAGTTTTCTTTTGATACGTGTATACAACACAAGTGGAGACGTAGAGTCATAAGCAGATTTACCGAAGTCTTTATAACTTCTCTCATGGTAAAGGATGGTTGACAGTTGCCATAGTAAGAGGAGGCAGTGGAGTTCCAAGTGTACCTGGACTCGAAAGTTTTAATGATAGAGATGTAATTTCGTTTCGCACTTATCATATGTTTGAAAGTGCTAATAAAGACTTTGGTAAATCTGCTTATGACTCTACGTGCCATAGTAAGAGGAGGTAGCGGAGTTCCAAGTGTACCTGGGTTGAAAGTTTTAATGATAGAGATGTAATTTCGTTTCGCACTTATCGTATGTTTGAAATTGCTAATAACAACTTTGGTAAATCTGCTTATGACTCTACGTCTCCACTTGTATTGTATACACGTAGCAAAAGAAAACTCAATCCTAATGAATCTGTATTTATTTGGATAAAAGGTAAAGGTGTATATGAATATGTAAAATTTGTTGGTGATTGTACTGTATACCTCCATAAATAAAGATCTGTACAGGAGATATCGACCTTGTCGTCGCACAACAGTGTACAAAAATATAGAAAACATCGAACTAACAACAACAACAACAGGCGACAAGAAGAATTGCATCCCAGTGAAGAGTGTTACCGCCAACGCGCTCCTTGATGGACCATGTGTGTTTCTTGAATGTACTCTTAATTTTAGTTTGGACATAAACGATACCTTCTCTCATGGTAGTGGATGGTTGATAGTTGCACTCTTCACTGGGATGCGATTCTTCTTGTTGCCTGTTGTTGTTGTTAGTTTGATGTTTTCTATATTTTTGTAAACTGTTGTGCGACGACGAGGTCGATATCTCCTGTATGGCATGTTGGCAGCGTTCAATGCAGTTGCCTGTACAGCAGCAAGACACAGACTGAGCGTAGCACTATAGCGCGCTCGCTTATACACCATGCAAAAACTTTGACCTTAGATAAGGGACTTAGAATTTTCGAAGTGGCCAGTGGAACGTTATCCCGGGCACGCAGTTCCAAGTGTACCTGGACTCAAAAGTTGCCAAGCGATAAGAGTGTTTACATAACAAAACTGTTGCATCCTTCAGCCTCCGGTTCTAGATGTACCCTTGTCCGGTTAGTGGCTGACGTTACAGATCTTCATTTATGGATATATACAGTACAATCACCAACAAATTTTACATATTCACATACACCTTTACCTTTTATCCAAATAAATACAGATTCATTAGGATTGAGTTTTCTTTTGCTACGTGTATACAAGTGGAGACGTAGAGTCATAAGCAGATTTACCAAAGTCTTTATTAGCAATTTCCAACATATGATAAGTGCAAAACGAAATTACATCTCTATCATTAAAACTTTCAAGTCCAGGTACACTTGGTACTCCGCTACCTCCTCTTACTACAGCAACTGTCAACCATCCATTACCATGAGAGAAGGTATCATTTATGTCCAAACTAAAATTAAGAGTACATCCAAGAAAAACACATGGTCCATCAACGAGCGCGTTGGCGTTCAATGCAGTTGCCTGTGCAGCAGCAAGACACAGACTGAGTGTAGCGCGAGAACGTGCTCGCTTATATACTATGCGAAAACTTTGACCTTAGATAAGGGACTTAGAGTTTTCGCAGTGGCCAGCGGAATTTTATCCTGGACACGGACACTAGGTGTTTTAGATGTGCACGTCCCCACTGGCGCGCCGCCAAGGCCAAGTGATAAGAGTGTAGAGTCCTGCATGACCGAGTAAGCGAGCACAAAATACGAGGTGGGGCGAGCACACCCTAACTGGATAGGCTGCCCGCACTAGTTCTAGTGACCGAACATAGAAGCCGTGACCGAATACGTAGCACGTAACTTCAAACAATTTACACGTGTCATTATCCGTGTGAGACCGCAGCCAGTATGGTCTTCTCATTTGCGGTGTCTCTCTCTCTCTCTGTAATCATGCAGTGCGGGGAAGCCAGTGCAGTAAGACGTAAGATTGAAACCAATGTTTACACATTGAAGAGACGGGAAGGTCTAAAAAGCCAAGTATGGAGCATATTTTTGTTGGTTGTAGACGAAAACAGTGCGTCTACTGGGTACGTATCGTGCATAAACTGCTCCACATTATTGTGTTTCCATTTGGGAACCACTCATTTAAAGAAATACAGTTGCAACAAACCTCACAAAGATACAGCTCCTTCAGGAATACCGGCAATAATAAAAAATAGTATTACAACAAAGTGTGTTGCAATGTGTGCTAAAGATATGAGACATTTTAATGCTGTTTCTGGTGGTTTCAGAGAACTAGGCCAAGAATTAATACATCTAGGTGCCCATTATGGAGAAGTTAATGTGGCAGATGTCATGCCACATCCCTCTACTATAAGCAGACATGTCAAAGAACAAGCTGATGCAATACGAAACAACATAATGCCTTCTGTTATTGCGGAAGTTATTAAATGGTTCAAATGGCTCTGAGCACTATGGGACTTAACTTCTAAGGTCATCAGTCCCCTAGAACTTAGAACTACTTAAACCTAACTAACCTAAGGACATCACACACATCCATGCCCGGGGCAGGATTCGAACCTGCGACCGTAACGGTTGCACGGTTCCAGACTATAGCGCCTAGAACCGTTATTAATAAAACATTTGCTGTGAGAGTTGATATGTGGACTGATTTGCATAATCAGATGCACTATATGACGCTTACAACACATTACATTAACACAGATTGGTCTCTTGTGATCAATGTTTTATTTACAACAAAATTCCCGGACGTTAGGTTGGTTGGTTGTTTTGGGGAAGGAGACCAGACAGCGAGGTCATCTGTCTCATCGGATTAGGGACGGACGGGGAAGGAAGTCGGCTGTGCCCTTTGAAAGGAACCATCCCGGCATTTGCCTGGAGCGATTTAAGGAAATCACGGAAAACCTAAATCAGGATGGCCAGACGTTAAGAAGACGGGAGTAAATATTATAAAAGAAAGTGCTCTATGAATTTAGCTGTGTTACGTACCCGTTCTTGGAAACGTTACTTTTGTATTAAAAGAGAGAGAGAGAGAGAGACAGAGATAAATATATTGTGTGTGTGTGTGTGTGTGTGTGTGTGTGTGTGTGTGTGTGTGTGTGTGTGCGTGAGAGACAGAGAGAGAGAGAGAGAGAGAGAGAGAGAGGGGGGGGGGGGGGGCGTTGGATTTGTACAGTACAGTGCAGCGAGCCGGGACGAGGCGAGGTGAGACATCAGCGGTGACCGGTCATGCTCGGTTATCCGCGTGTCCAGAATCCGGACATCAGACACGGGACGAGTACGTGACCGAGCCGAGTCGTGTGGGGCCGGACACGAGAGGCTCGGTCCCCCCGTCAACAGGCGAGCCGTGACCGGTCAAACACTGAGCGTTGCAGCACTCTATAAGAGTGTTTACATAACAAAACTGTTGCATCCTTGAGCCTCCGGTTCTAGATGTACCCTTGTCTGGATAGTGGCTGATGCTACAGATCTTTATTTATGGAAATATACAGTATAATCACCAACAAATTTTACATATTCACATAAACCTTTACCTTTTATCCAAATAAATACAGATTCATTAGGATTGAGTTTTCTTTTGTTACGTGTATACAATACAAGTGGAGACGTAGAGTCATAAGCAGATTTACCAAAGTCCTTATTAGCAGTAAATGCCAACGCGCTCGTTGATGGACCATGTGTGTTTCTTGGATGTACTCTTAATTTTAATTTGGACATAAATGATACCTTCTCTCATGGTAATGGATGGTTGATAGTTGCCATAATAAGAGGAGGTAGCGGAGTTCCAAGTGTACTGGACTCGATTGTTTTAATGATAGAGATGTAATTTCGTTTCGCACTTATCATATGTTTGAAATTGCTAATAAAGACTTTGGTAAATCTGCTTATGACTCTACATCTCCGCTTGTATTGTATACACATAGCAAAAGAAAAATCAATCCTAATGAATCTGTATTTATTTGGAGAAAAGTTAAAGGTGTATGTGAATATGTAAAATTTGTTGGTGATTGTACTGTATATTTCCATAAATAAAGATCTGTAGCGTCAGCCACTAACAGGACAAGGGTACATCTAGAACCGGAGGCTCAAGGATGCAACAGTTTTGTTATGTAAACACTCTTATCGCTTGGCCTTATATTATCAATGCCAGGTCTTAGAACATTTGTATACCCTAGTTGGGAAATTTACAGTAGAAATTAAACTGAACGACAGTGTAACTCATTTCAGTAACTGTTCACTGACAGTGTTTTTCAGGACATCTATATTAAAACCACCAGCAACCACTAGTTCTTTGTTTTTTAATTTTTGATGAGATTATAAATCTTCAAGGTGGTTTATAAACAGGTTGAAATTTCATGAAGGTGCTCTGTATATGGCTACTATTATAACAGACCTATTATGAAATTCTATCTCTGTTGCACATGCTTCTAAGTGCTGCTCTAAGCAAAATTTATTAATGTCAATATTCTTAAATTTAGAACTGTTTTTAACAAAAATGGCAACTCCTCCTTTCTCCATCTTTTGTCAACAGAAGTAGGAGGAACTTAAATTCTGTAAGGTTTAACATATCTATACCAGTGGTCACATGATATTTAGAGAGGTAGATTACATCAACTGGGTTCGATGACTCTAATTCATCAATCCACATAAGTAGTTCATTAATTTTACTTCTAAGCCCTCGAATATTTTGATGCACTAAAGATAGTTGGCATTTCACATTTACCGAGATGAAATCGGGTGAAAATAAAATTTCTGCTGATTTCTGTAAATTTTTAACCAACAGCTGTGTTTCACTGATCCAATGTGCCAGGATTATGCTGTTTGATTTCTTTATCAAACTGAAGGTTTAATTCAATCTTTAGCTCTCTCAGAACATGACTTCGTTGTATCCTAAAAAAGGTGCTGCTCCAACACCTATGACCACTGGTATATTACCACTCATGGCAGTGCCTCCCCCCTTACATTTCCTGCTATTAGCCCAGCCAGTTTACCCTTCCCTTTCGTGTTGAGGTGTAGGACATGTCTAGTATAATCCCAACTACTGAGAGAATCAAAAGGAACCAAACCAATGTGACCCCGCCCCCGACCCAAGTAGCCGTTCCAACTCAAAATTAACTCTCCCGACAGAAGAGTTTAAATGATGTCGGTCATGGCATCTCAGAACAGACACAAACTCAACACTGGTATATCTCGTTGCTGATGCAATCTTTGGCAGGTCACACTCTATATTGTACCCAGGATCTCTGTCAATACTATTGCTCGGCCCACCCAGAATAACCACAGTGTCTTCCTTGGTAATATCTTTAAAGAGTGAACCTAAATCCTCTGTCACCTGACCCAGACCAGCACTTGGTTTAAAAAAATTTGTGAGCTGGTATACTGATCCTAACTGGTCCTGCAAAAGTTGGCCTACACCTCTGGCATGTGAACTACCTAACAACAAAACTTTCTTTCTCTTTGCTGACTTCCCTGCATTCTTATTCAATTTTCTACTGAAAGTTTGCTGTGCTCTCTCTACACCCACCTCTCTCTGGGGCTCATCAGCTTCTAACTGAAGCAACAGGTCAAATTTATTCTTCACATTCACCACGAAGCTGTCTGACAAAGTTCTAGGTCTGTTACTCCTGTTACCTGTTACCACTTCCCACCTCTCTTTACCCTTCTCCCTCCTTAACCTGTTCAGGTCTTCCCTAGCCTGCTCTAACTGTGCCAGAAGGGTAGCAATTTTCTCCTCCTGTTCCACTATTTTCCTATCTCTACTGTATTTCCCACAGAACCACTGATGAGTCTGATCCACTTCCCCATTTCCCATGCTGCTACAGTCACCCCAATGGAAAAAACTACTGCACCCATCACATCAAACCCCGGAGCTAACATTTCTATGGCACGTCAGGCACTTGTCACTCATGGTAAAAATCTTACTTTAGCAAGAATAAGTCAAATTAAATTACAGAAAAACAAGAAAACACGTTTATGAAAGATGAGGTCTAGTCTCAATCGTATGTAAACAAACTTACTTAAGTGACAATAAGTTAGATTACCAAAAAGAAGAAGAAAAACACGTTTACAAAAATTAGGCCTAGTTGCAACTGTATGTAAACAAAGCTACTACTGTATGTACAAAGTTTCCAGACACCGGAATTTAAAATTTACATTGTGTTTCACAAAATAAGAGCTAAACAACAAAGGGATATGCTTTTCTTAACTTGCTGGAAAACAATTAAATGAGATTCTATAAGTTTTACTGCACTAAAATGTATGCAAGAATATGATTGTAACCCTACTTTATGTTCCTTTTGCATTTTCTAGAATAATACGCAAAGAGAAGTGAAATCTTTAATAGTAAGCTTGCAAAACACACTAATACATTTATTAAACTAGTTTCCTGAACTAAACAGAGTTTTATTACACTCTAAATCACTTATCTGTACGGCAGCACAAAACTCATGTGTCTCACCAGGTGCACGACTACCTCATAGCTCTTCTAAGGTTTTGATTTTCTGGTATCCAAAATGTCAGTGTTTTAGGCCTCAGTACTTGGAGTGGAATTGCTTTCTTCTCTGCCCTTTGTAATATAGCTATTAAGATGTATGCACTAAATACTGCCTTTGAAAGTGTCCAGCTTGGATGTTATTAGTATTTCAGATATCTTTCTCCAGTCCACATGTTTCAAATCGCATCTTTGTGTGGAACCTAGATCACTCAGTAAATCAGCAATACCCCCTCGTGGCATTTCTATAATTATTGCATCATGATCACTCGTGGTACATTACTGCTGAACAGACCAATTGCTTATTTTTCTTACAGCTGATCTGTTAGCTACAAAACATCAATATTTGATGATGCACTTGCTCTGTTCTCAAAATTTGGCGGCTTTCCACTGTTATTTACCACTATCAGGTCTAGGTCATCAATTATTAATAGTAATTTGTGACCACAATAGTCACGCTCATGATTATGCCATATGGTGGACTTTACATTTGCATCAGTTGTTGATAAGAAATTGATACTTCTTCCAAATAATGCGGCAGCCCTTGTTTTATCTAAATATTCTTCAGCAGCAAGTCAAAAATGCATGTACATGTTGGTGACAATCAATTTGAAAAGCCAAAAGAAAACCTGAACTACCGTGCAGTGGCTATTGCACAGCTGGCTGGTTTTAATTACCACCAGTTTCTGATTTAGTAGAGGCAAAGCATTATTGGCCCCCAAAACCAGAGTGGCAGAGAGTGGAAAGACAGGTACTTTCCCATTGTTGGAAAATGGCTCTTGAACACATATTACACTACTGGCCATTAAAATTGCTACACCACGAAGATGACGTGCTACAGACGCGAAATTTAAACAACAGGAAGAAGATGCTGTGATATGCAAATGATCAGCTTTTCAGAGCATTCACACAAGGTTGGCACTGGTGGCGACACCTACAACGTGCTGACATGAGGAAAGTTTCCAACCAATTTCTCATACACAAACAGCAGTTGACCGGTGTTGCCTGGTGAAACGTTGTTGTGATGCCTCATGGAAGGAGGAGAAATGCATACCATCACATTTCCGACTTTGATAAAGGTCAGATTGTAGCCTATCGTGATTGCGGTTTAGCATATCGTGACATTTCTGCTCGCGTTGGTCCAGATCCAATGACTGTTAGCAGAATATGGAATCGGTGGGTTCAGGAGGGTAATACGGAATGCCGTGCTGGATCCCAACGGCCTCATATCACTAGCAGTTGAGATGACAGGCGTCTTATCTGCATGGCTGTAATGGATCGTGCAGCCACATCTCGATCCCTGAGTCAACAGATGGGGATGTTTGCAAGACAACAACCATCTGCAGGAACAGTTCGACGATGTTTGCAGCAGCATGAACTATCAGCTTGGAGACCATGGCTGTGGTTACCCTTGACGCTGCATCACAGACAGGAGCGCCTGTGATGGTGTACTCAACGATGAACCTGGGTGCACGAATGCCAAAACGTCATTTTTTCTGATGAATCCAGGTTTTGTTTACAGCATCATGATGGTCGCATCCATGATTGGTGACATCATGGTGAACACACATTGGAAGCGTGTATTCGTCATCGCCGTACTGGTGTATCGCCCGGCGTGATGGTATGGGGTGCCATTGGTTACATGTCTCGGTCACCTCTTGTTCACATTGACAGCACTTTGAACAGTGGATGTTACATTTCAGATGTGTTATGACCCGTAGCTCTACCCTTCATTCGATCCATGCGAAAACCCTACATTTCAGCAGGATAATGCACAACCACATGTTGCAGGTCCTGTATGGGGCTTTCTGGATACAGAAATTTTTCAACTGCTGCCCTGGCCAGCACATTCTCCAAATCTCTCACCAACTGGAAACGTCTGGTCAATGGTGGCCAAGCAACTGGCTCGTCACAATACACCAGTCACTACTCTTGATGAACTGTGGTATCGTGTTGAAGCTGCATGGGCAGCTGTACCTGTACATGCCATCCAAGCTCTGTTTGACTCAATGCCCAAGCTTATCAAGGCCGTCATCACGGCCAGAGGTGGTTGTTCTGGGTACTGATTTCTCAGGATCTATGCACCCAAACTGCGTGAAAATGTAATCACATGTCAGTTCTAGTATAATATATTTGTCCAATGAATATCCGTTTATCATCTGCATTTCTTCTTGGTGTAGCAAGTTTAATGGCCAGTAGTGTATGTCACTCTCCATTTCCTCTGATGCTTTGCATAGTTATGTCATATCTAGCGCACATCTCATGGTGTTAATTTGCAGTATCTTCTTCAATGTTCAGTATGGATGAAGAAAACTTTGAAGCCTTCAGGATAGCACTGAAGTAAATGTGCCAACACACTTAAATCTGCTCCTGGTACAATTGTTCTACCAGTTGTACCGGTATGAAATGAGCTTTAAGATACAAATGTGTCGATAGGGAACATTTGTTGTGAACAAGCCTCAATTTTTTTTGTTTGGTTGGTATGACATCTGTATTTAGTATACATCAAGTCATGCAACAAACGTCATATGTTTTCATCGAGTTAACAATGTCTAATTTTGTACCAGAAAGTGATGATTTGCGGAAAGCATTAATTTTTTGTTTTCATTTGAAAAAAAGTGCTGCAGAGTCACATCGAATGCTTGTTGAGGCATATGGTGATCATGCTCTATCAGAAGCAACATGCAAAAGATGGTTTCAGTGGTTCAGAAATAATGATTTTGATGTAAGAAATGAAGAAAGTGGAACGCCACCAAAAAAGTTCGAAGAAATTGCAAGCAATATTGGATGAAGATGATACTTTGAGTCAGAAGCAAATGGCAGCAATGCTAAATGTTGCAGAGCTAAATGTTGCACAACAAACAATTTCTGACTGTTTGAAAGCTATGGGAAAGATCCAAAAGTGTGGAAAACGGGTTCCACATGAATTGAATGAAAGCCAGATGGAAAGCTGAAAAACCATTTGTCAAATTTTACTTTAAAGACATGAAAGAAAATCAATTTTGCATCGAATTATTACTGGCAATGAAAAATGGATTTATTTTAAGAATACTTCATGGGAAAAATCATGGGTTAATCCAGGACAACCATCAACATCGACTGCAAGAAGACAATGCTCTGTGTTTGGTGGGATCAGAAAGGTGTGGTGAATCATGAGCTTCTAAAATCCAGTGAAACTGTGAATACTAATCGCTACAGACAACAAATGATCAATTTGAACTATGCTTTGATCGAAAAAAGACCAGAATGGGCCAGAAGACATGGCAAAGTAATTTTTTTACACGACAATGCACCTGCACACAAAGCAAAACTGGTTCAGGATACAATCAAAACACTTGGCTGGGATCTGCTACCGCACCCTCCGTATTCACCAGACTTGGCCCCTTCCGACTACCATTTGTTTCCATCAATGGGACTTGCATTGGCTGAGGAACACTTTGATTCCTACGAAAAAGTTGAAAATTGGGTGTCTGATTGGTTTGCTTCAAAAGATAAACATTTCTATTGGCGTGGTGTCCACAAATTCCCAGAAAGGTGGTCAAAATGTATAGAACACAATGGTCAGTACTTTGAATAAAATGTTTTTACTTTTCAATTCAAAATTAGTGTTTCATTTTCACAAAAAAACGTTCATTTCATTCCGGTACACCTGGTAAATCTGGATCATCTTGTCTCCTATTGTATACCTGCTGCATTAGATCCCTCAAGTTCCTTGACATGTGTTGGAAGGTTATTGCACCTCAAGTAATTCTGCTGTTGCCTTCTGTCACTTGGCATGTAGCTTAACTGTGCCCTTGGGAGAACAGCCCTAGTGATGTATCACAGAGCAACACAAAGGATATTGACATCCTTCATCTTATTTAACTTCATACATTATTCATTTTTGTTGTATGCAAAGTTTGGATTAAGAGATTCCTCATTATGCTTCCCTGTTTCTGCTTTCCTATACTTGTGACCACAATTGCTACTTTCAGTATTGACAGCCCCTTTACCTTCTGCAGGGATCTCTTTACAGTTTGCTTCCAATTGATCCCCTTACCTTCTGTAGGGATTGCTTCATGGTGTGCTTTTCCAGTCGGTCTATGTCACTGTGGATATTTATTAGACTGGAACAATAATCTGAGTGTTGCTCAGTACAATTAGTTATATCAGTTGCATTCATAGCAAAGTTATTAAAATTCTGATTTTTCTTGGCGATAACGGTGCTGAAAGATGGAGATTTCCAACCTATTATCATTTTTAATCTGATGGGCGAGGTGTAGGCCCTCAGCTACAGGAAAGTTCAGGGGCAGCGTACCAGGCCACCATTATCTTCAAGCCAAATGCAGGGCTAAGTCATGTGATTGAGGACCTAGGGTCATTATGTAAGGACTTTACAAAAGAGGACCATGTAGTGATAATGGGTGGGGCGGGAAACAGTTTGGACAGGGATGGGGCATATGACATGGGTGGTGACCTGGACAAGATAGCTCCCCTGATTCATGGAACCAATGTACACTTTGTTGAGCTATTGCTGCATCATGATCGACCACACCTTGATGGAGCTGTGAGGTGAATCAATGTGGGGTTAGGGATGGCTCTGAGGACAGCCAACTTTGCTCCTGTTTCTCTGGTGCCCGTTGGGACTATCAACAGATGGGGTTTCACTAGGCATGGTCTAAACCTAAACAGGACTGGGAAGGGAAGATTGGTACAGCTGATTCATGAAAGTGTAGTGGGTGGATCTCAGGCCACACATGGTCAAATACCTGTTGTCATAGGTAGGAAAAGTAGGTCTTTTTTAGGAGAAATCCAGACAACAGGTTTGCCTGCCTAAAGAGTATCTACAGCACTTTAAAAATACTGAAACAATCACTCACAAGACAGATTTAAAAAACTCAAATATCACATATAACAGATGTCACAAATAAAAACAAACCATTGGAAAGAATAACATGGGGGCATTTCACAGACTTAACAATCCTCCACCAAAACATGCAATCAACAAAAATTAAATAAACCTATTAGAAGTTGAGCTCCAATCTTTGAACTGCACAGTAGTTTGTATTACTGAGCACTGGTGTAGATACACAGAAATCCAACATGTAGTATTATCACTGTATGAAAAGGCAAACTCTTACTGCAGAACTACTTCAAGGGGTGGAGGATCATGCATTTGTATCAGAAAAGGAACACAGTTCAAATCAAGACATGACCTCAGTACCGTAAGTGAAGACAAACACTTTGGAATATCAGCTATTGAATTCACAGGGCTTCATATCACCAAGAAATTAATCATTTTGTGTGTGTATAGATCTCCCAGTGGTAGTGTGGACACCTTTTTTTAATAAGTTAACAGATATTCTAGATAAAGTCTCAAGTAAAAAGGTCAACGTAATTCTGTGTGGGGACACTAACATCAACACTGACATCATAAATGAATCCAGCAGCACCTTCATAAACATCCTTCAAAGTTTTGGCATGTCCCCATTGGTCAACAGTACAACAAGGGTTACCACAACGACTTCATCAGTAATTGACCATGTGGCTACAAATATGGACAGGGAAAAATGTGATGTAGCTGTAAAAGATCTCAGACTATCAGACGATCTCTGTCAAATAACAACAGTAAAGTCAGGCATCAAATCATTCCTTAAACTACAAGCTTACAAAGGACATCTATCAGAAATCAAAATAAAAGATTTTTCAAAGGAACTAGAAAAACAAAGCTGAGGTGAGGTGTATAAGGAAACCAATGTGAATATGAAATTCCCTAAATTCTCCACATTGTTTAAATTGAACTTTGAAAAGGCATTTCCAAAAGTATACATGTCTGTATCAACATCCAACAAAAACAGATTGATAAAGGCAGGTATTAAGAAGTCCTCCGAAACACTGAAACACCCCAGTTCCATGAAAAAGATTCGCAATGATCCATAATTCTTAAATTTCTATCACAAATGCAAAAAGATCTATAGGAAGGTGCTGATTGCTGAAAAAAAGTCATTTAATGACTAAATAATATATAATGCAGAGAATAAAAGCAAAGCACCCTGGGAGGTTATAAAAAAAGGAAACGGGGAGAGGCAAACAAAGGCAGAATAACATACTGCTAAAGTAAGGGGATAAAGTAATAAATGATCCACAGCACTTAGCTAATAATGCAAACAAGCATTTTTCAAGTATTGCAGAGAAGTTACAGCAAAAGTTCCCCCAAACAAATATAACACCTGTAAATAATGTTGCACTAAATACAATGATGTTACTTCCAACCACAGAGAATGAAATCAGTAAAACAATTCAAAAACTAAAAAATAAAAAGTCAGCAGGCTTAGATGAAGTACCAATGTGTGTACTGAAACAATGCATAGGGGTTATACAAGGCCCCTTAACAAATATAATATATGAATCCTCCACATCAGGGACATTTACAGAGCAGTTAAAACAGGCAAGAGTTGTACCTTCGCTTAAGAAAGGTAATACAGAAGACATAGAAAATTACCACCCCATTTCCCTGCTGCCAGCATTCTCAAAAATAATAGAAGCGATTATGAAAGACAGAGGCATATTTTTGGATCTTTCTAAGGCATTTGGTACGGTAGACCACAAGATTCTATTAAATAAATTACAAGCATTAGGAATAAGACTGATAGCCAATGACTGGTTTCGATCATACCTAACAGATACGGTACAAAGAGTAGAGATAACACATACTTCAAATAGATATAAACATCTAGTAAAACACTTATCAGAACCAAAATACATTAATATAAGGGTTCCGCAAGGTAGCATATTAGGACCAATACTGTTCCTGATATACATCAATGACTTTCCCAGTAGTGTTACTCATGGTGAAAAAATCCTCTTCGCTGATGACAGCAATATTATAGTCAGTGAGGAAACAAGAGAACTGCTTGCTGAGAAAGCAAATGAAACTCTCAAGGAAGTTTACGACTGGTCAATAAGCAATAAAGTGACATTGAACATAAAGAAAACTAATACCATGAATTTCAGTTTGAAGAGGAAAAATGACATTGTTAAATTAAATGTAGATGGCACCTCTATAGACTGTGTAACAAATGCAAAATTTCTAGGAATGAATATCGATTCTCAGTTGAATTGGTGTGAATACACAAAGGTACTTGCAAACAGAATGTCATCAGCATGTTATGCCCTTAGAATCCTATCATCAGTGTGTAACATCTTTTAGTTACATATTATTCATATGTACACTCAATTCTTAGCTATGGAATTCTTTTTTGGGGAACAAATGCACAAAATATGAACACAATTTTCAAACTCCAGAAAGGAGCCATAAGAGTAATAACCAAAAATACTAGTCGAGCTCATTGTAAAGATCTCTTCAGAACACTGGGGATTTTAACTGCTCCATGTGAATATATTTACCAGTCAGTTGTACACATCAAAAATAACATTGGTAATTACTGCACAAACAGCTCTGTACATGACCATGCAACAAAAGATAGACTCAACTTACATCAACCAAGAAAAAATAAACATAAAACTCAAAACAGCATTTTCTACCAAGGAATAAAACTGTAAAATAAATTACCAAAAGAGATTAAAGAAATTACAAAAATACACTTATTTAAAAACGCAGCTAAAAAGTACTTATTATGCAATACGTTTTATACATTGAAGGATTACTTAGCTAAAACAGAGTAGGGGTTTCATAAAAAATGTTATACAAATAAATAATAATGATTATAAAATATCCAACATTCCACATAACACCTTCACTTTATGTTTTTTCCATCCTTTTTATTCTTTCTAGAAATTGCTTACCCCCAAGCTATGCATGGCACAATACTAACACCTCTTCCTCTTTCTGAGCTCAACATCTCACTCATTATGGAGGGATGCTGACTCAGTTTTTCAGGATAGCAAATGGGAAGTTGCGGTACAGAATGTGGCCCAGAGATCAACAGTGTGTGTGTGTGTGCACAAAATATGAACACAATTTTCAAACTCCAGAAAGGAGCCATAAGAGTAATAACCAAAAATACTAGTCGAGCTCATTGTAAAGATCTCTTCAGAACACTGGGGATTTTAACCGCTCCATGTGAATATATTTACCAGTCAGTTGTACACATCAAAAATAACATTGGTAATTACTGCACAAACAGCTCTGTACATGACCATGCAACAAAAGATAGACTCAACTTACATCTACCAAGAAAAAATAAACATAAAACTCAAAACAGCATTTTCTACCAAGGAATAAAACTGTAAAATAAATTACCAAAAGAGATTAAAGAAATTGCAAAAATACACTTATTTAAAAACGCAGCTAAAAAGTACTTATTATGCAATACGTTTTATACATTGAAGGATTACTTAGCTAAAACAGAGTAGGGGTTTCATAAAAAATGTTATACAAATAAATAATAATGATTATAAAATATCCAACATTCCACATAACACCTTCACTTTATGTTTTTCCATCCTTTTTCTTTCTTTCTAGAAATTGCTTACCCCCAAGCTATGCATGGCACAATACTAACACCTCTTCCTCTTTCTGAGCTCAACATCTCACTCATTATGGAGGGATGCTGACTCAGTTTTTCAGGATAGCAAATGGGAAGTTGCGGTACAGAATGTGGCCCAGAGATCAACAGTGTGTGTGTGTGTGTGTGTGTGTGTGTGTGTGTGTGTGTGTGTGTGTAGTGAGTGAATTATTATGAAACAATGTGTGTGCAGTGTGCAGTGTGTGCAGTGACTGATAGTGAGATATGAGTGAACAATGTGGAATTACATTATTTAATAAGTTATTTGTAAAAAAAAAAGTATTGTGTACTGGGAGTAAATCTAATGATTGTCTCTAACAAGAAGTCTGTAAATATATGTGTGTACGAATTAGCTTATTTTAAATTGATCTAAGTTTGTAAATATATCTAAAAACAAAGATGATGTGACTTACCAAACGAAAGCGCTGGCAGGTCGATAGACACACAAACAAACACAAACATACACACAAAATTCAAGCTTTCGCAACAAACTGTTGCCTCATCAGGAAAGAGGGAAGGAGAGGGAAAGACGAAAGGATGTGGGTTTTAAGGGAGAGGGTAAGGAGTCATTCCAATCCCGGGAGCGGAAAGACTTACCTTAGGGGGAAAAAAGGACGGGCATACACTCGCACACACACACATGTCCATCCACACATATACAGACACAAGCAGACATATTTAAAGACAAAGAGTTTGGGCAGAGATGTCAGTCGAGGCGGAAGTGCAGAGGTAAAGATGTTGTTAAATGACAGGTGAGGTATGAGTGGCGGCAACTTGAAATTAGCGGAGATTGAGGCCTGGTGGGTAACGGGAAGAGAGGATATATTGAAGAGCAAGTTCCCATCTCTGGAGTTCGGATAGGTTGGTGTTGGTGGGAAGAACACTGTGCCAAGGTGTGCTGGCCGTGCACCAAGGCATGTTTAGCCACAGGGTGATCCTCATTACCAACAAACACTGTCTGCCTGTGTCCATCCATCGAATGGACAGTTTGTTGCTGGTCATTCCCACATAGAATGCATCACAGTGTAGGCAGGTCAGTTGGTAAATCACGTGGGTGCTTTCATACGTGGCTCTGCCTTTGATCGTGTACACCTTCTGGGTTACAGGACTGGAGTAGGTGGTGGTGGGAGGGTGCATGGGACAGGTTTTACACCGGGGGCGGTTACAAGGATAGGAGCCAGAGGGTAGGGAAGGTGGTTTGGGGATTTCATAGAGATGAACTAACAGGTTACGAAGGTTAGGTGGACGGCGGAAAGACACTCTTGGTGGAGTGGGGAGGATTTCATGAAGGATGGATCTCATTTCATCCTCCCCACTCCACCAAGAGTGTCCTTCCGCCGTCCACCTAACCTTCGTAACCTGTTAGTTCATCCCTATGAAATCCCCAAACCACCTTCCCTACCCTCTGGCTCCTATCCTTGTAACCGCCCCCGGTGTAAAACCTGTCCCATGCACCCTCCCACCACCACCTACTCCAGTCCTGTAACCCGGAAGGTGTACACGATCAAAGGCAGAGCCACGTGTGAAAGCACCCACGTGATTTACCAACTGACCTGCCTACACTGTGATGCATTCTATGTGGGAATGACCAGCAACAAACTGTCCATTCGATGGATGGACACAGGCAGACAGCGTTTGTTAGTAATGAGGATCACCCTGTGGCTAAACATGCCTTGGTGCACGGCCAGCACACCTTGGCACAGTGTTACACCGTCCGGGTTATCTGGATACTTCCCACCAACACCAACCTATCCGAACTCCGGAGATGGGAACTTGCTCTTCAATATATCCTCTTTTCACGTTACCCACCAGGCCTCAATCTCCACTAATTTCAAGTTGCCGCTACTCATACCTCACCTGTCATTTAACAACATCTTTGCCTCTGCACTTCCGCCTCGACTGACATCTCTGCCCAAACTCTTTGTCTTTAAATATGTCTGCTTGCGTCTGTATATGTGTGGATGGACATGTGTGTGTGTGCGAGTGTATACCCGTCCTTTTTTCCCCCTAAGGTAAGTCTTTCCGCTTCCGGGATTGGAATGACTCCTTACCCTCTCCCTTAAAACCCACATCCTTTCGTCTTTCCCTCTCCTTCCCTCTTTCCTGATGAGGCAACAGTTTGTTGCGAAAGCTTGAATTTTGTGTGTATGTTTGTGTTTGTTTGTGTGTCTATCAACCTGCCAGCACTTTCGTTTGGTAAGTCACATCATCTTTGTTTTCAAATATATTTTTCCCATGTGGAATGTTTCCCTCTATTATATTAAGTTTGTAAATACTTTGACATGTCCTTTATCCTTGTAAAAAGAGATCTACAGATGAATAAAGATGCTACTACTACTACTACTACTACTACTACTACATGAGCTCCACAGGCTTAATGTTGTTAGACAGCTTGTGGTTATCATAATATTCATTTGAAGAAGATAGAGATGTTGACCCTTTATGTCTCTTAGATTCAATGAAGTTCACAGGCTGATGATTCTGGGCATCTTGTAATTGTTTTAATGTTTTCTTGATGATGTTTCAATCTTATCCTCCACATGCAGCTCATGTCTAGATTGACTATTTGTTACTACTTGACTATTAGCGTAAGCAAAAACAGTGCATCATAGAGTGACTGTTAGAGCCTAATTGATTGTTTGCATCTGCCAGACTTACAGCTGTACGAAAGACTGCTTATATTTTGTTATAAGGGACCTATTCTCCCAAGAAATCCTATGATAAACTTGGATTGTTCTCCAGTATGTTACTTGTGTGTATTGTTGGCTCAAAGAAGAACTTTCATGGACCATATAGTTCAAGCTATGCAAAAAGTGCAGAACATTATGTGGAAGATAGCACATGGCTGTAAAGTGAACTATAAACTTTGGGAGACAATGCCACACTGCCAATTTCCTCCCAATAGTTGGCTTTGCCACAAGTGTATGGGCGCACTGGCTGTGTAACGATCGGTACAGGACCCTCCTGTGGTGGGATCTGAGGGTGTGCCCCTGCAGTTGACCAGGGTCTCCAGTACCTCTCCCACCATGGCACTTATTTGAAATATTAGGGATCTTTCCTGTGGATATCAAGGTTAGAAATGAGGCGGGATGCTACTGCAGGAAACCAAACTAAGATTCAGTGAATAATATGGCCTAACATTGACACTAACATACAATTCAAGCAGTGAAGATTAGAAAAATGGCAATGTCACTGGGACACTTCAGATATGGATCATAGAGCAAGTGAAATTTTCCTGATCATCAGGGAAAGAATGAAGATGGATTAGATTAACCCCAGTTGGGGATTGATTCCTTTTCTTAAGGAATATGGCCCCTATCCAGTATACATGCATAGGATTACGAGGTACATCACAAGCACATTTGACTTTGGTGCACAGGGTACCATGAAATATGTAGTTTTGTAATTACCCACATACGATTTGGACAGGACAGGTATCAATTGCAAAATAAACAGTATAGTCTCCAATAAAGATATGTGGCATAAAGTTGATAGGTTATGAAACAAAATTTCTATGATAGAGTTGAGAAAATTCTATGACATATGAACTGCTTGACATGAGGGAAGATGACACTTTTGGGGCATCACCCAACAGGCTGGCTGGTATGGTTGGGAGGAATGCTGGATTGTTCCAGTCATGACACTATCACCATAAAAATCAGATGCATAAATGCAGATTCTGCTGCTGCTGTTGTTGTGGTGGTCTTCAGTTCAGAGACTGGTTTGATGCAGCTCTCCATGGTACTCTATCCTATGCAAGATTCTTCATCTTCAAGTACCTACTGCAACCTACATCCTTCTGAATCTGCTTAGTGTATTCATCTCTTGGTCTCCCTCTAGGATTTTTACCCTCTACGCTGCCCTCCAATACTAAATTGGTGATCCCTTGGTGCCTCAGAATATGTCCTACTAACTGATCCCTTCTTCTAGTAAATTTGCGCCACAAATTCCTCTTCTCCCCAGTTCTATTCAGTACCTCCTCATTAGTTACATGAACTACCAATCTAATCTTCAGCATTCTTCTGTAGCACCACATTTCAAATGCTTCTATTCTCTTCTTGTCTAAACTGTTTATCATCCATGTTTCACTTCCATACATGGCTACACTCCATACAAATACTTTCAGAAAAGACTTCCTGACACTTAAATCTATACCCGATGTTAACAAACTTCTCATTTTCAGAAACACTTTCCTTGTCATTGCCAGTCTACATTTTACATCCTCCGTACTTCGACAGTCATCAGTTATTTTGCTTCCCAAATAGCAACACTCATTTACTACTCTAAGTGTCTCAGCATCACCCTATTTAATTTGACTACATTCCATTATTCTCATTTTGATTTTGTAAATGTTAATCTTATATTGTCCTTTCAGGACATGGTGCATTCTGTTCAACTGCTCTTCCAGGTCCTTTGCTGTCTCCGACAGAATTACAATGTCATTGGCAAACCTCAAAGTTTTTCTTTCTTCTCCAAGGATTTTAATTTCTACTCCAAATTTGTCTTTTGTTTCATTTACTGCTTGCTCAATATATACATTGAATAACATCAGGGATAGGCTACAACCCTGTCTCCCTCTGTTCCCAACCACTGCTTCCGATTCATGCCCCTTGACTCTTATAACTGCCATGCAGTCAATATCTGCATGACCTTGAGAACCTGTCTATGCCAACCACCGATGCTTCCTTTGGGTAATACTCAGGAGAAGGTCTCGATAGAGCTGCAGACATTCCACAAGATGCATATCCTAACAAAGACTGCAGCAAAGCCACTTCATAATTCTGAAATGCATGATAGGTTACTTAATATATATTCTTACTGTGAACTCTGTAATCATTGTATTCTGTCAATGCAAAAATATGAAAGTATCATGCTTCATTATATTTTTTGTGTGTAGCTAGTATCAGAAAGTGACATTCTAATAGTAGTATATTGTAAGTAGTATAGTACTAGACCCAACGGACTCTACAAGATTTAAGTATTACCAAGTCACATTTAGTAATGGCGTCTGATGTACTAGTTTAGGAATAATATGTAGTTTAGCTTTAGGAATGGTGAGGCTTGATGCTTTCTGGGGCCACCACTGGTTTGTAGGAGTAATATATTAGCAGTAGATGGAAATTAGATTTTATTTTTCTTCGAATTTTATGTCGAAATGTTGATGTAAGTTAAATGGTAATTAATTTGTTTGGCATTTGGATAGTTGGTGGTGGGCAACATTACATATTTGCACAATAATCTCCATGGTCTGCTAATATAAACTAGACAGACATCATTGTAATGCAGAAAATAAATAAATAAAAAGTATGCAGAAAGTGGTCATGTGCCTGCCTTCCTTGCCAGACAGTGAAACTGAATGCCAAAAATTTTTTCCAAAAGGCATCTTTGCAGTACCTAAAGACTGTGCACCTGGAGTTGGTTGGACCTTTGCCAGAATCCATCAGCTTCAGATACATTCTGTTAGCCACTGACCATATGACACTGTGTGTTGAGGCCATCCCCTTACAGGATATAATGGCACAGTCTATGGCATGAGCGTTCAAAAACATATGTGTATCTTATTTTGGGTGCCTGTTATTTATCATGGATGATCAGGGGTGGCATTTCAAAATGCTTCTCATTGCAGAGATGTGCACATTGTGCAGAGTGCAATGTTTCCATACAACCACTTGTCACTCTCAAAGCAATGTCAGTTGTTGGTAAGGTACTGTACCCCGAAAGCCACTTTGATGTGGCACAATGCCCAATGGACTTGATGCAATGTTCCTTGACAGCAAGAAGGTATTTGCCATTGTCCAACACTGCCGGTTATGAAAAAAATTTGAGCTTACCGAGTATCAGACCAGATTTGTGACTGGATTTAAGACTGCCTTGCAGACAGAACTCAACGTGTCACTCTTAATGCAACAAAATTGACAGATGTAAAGATAATTTCTGGAATACCCCAAAGAAATGCTCTGTTACTGTTTACAGTGCATATAAATGGTCTAGTGAAAAGCATCAGAAACTCTTTAAGATTGTTTGCAGATAATGTTGTTGTCTATAAGGAAGAAACAACATCAAAAGGCAGTATCAATTTGCAGAATGGCCTACAGAGGATTGATGAATGGTGTGGGCTCTGGAGGCTGACCCTGAATGTAAATAAATGCAACATTTTGCGCATACATCAAAAAAGGAATCCACTACTGTACAACAACACTACTGATGACAAATGATGGAAACAGTATCTACCATAAAATAGCTAGGAGTAACTACCCGGAGCAATGTTTACAAATCATTTGTTTGACTGACACTTGAGTATTATTCATCATTCTTGAATCCCCACGATTTTGGAATGACTTAAGAGATAGAGAAACCCAATAGAGAGTGGTACATTTTGTCAGGGGATCGTTTAGTAAGTGCGATAGCATTACAGAGATGCTCAAGAAACTCCAGTGGCACACAATACAAGAGAAGCATTGTGTGTTGCAGAGAGGTTTACAATAGAATTTCAAGAGAGTATTTTTGGGGAAAAGTTGAACAACATATTATGTCCTCCCATACACATCTTGCGAAATGACCACAAGGAGAAAATTCAAGAAATTAGGACTAACACAGAGGTGTACCGTCAATCATTCTTTCCTCACACCATTCACAACTGGAACAGGAAGGGGGGATCAGTTAGTGGCTCCAGAAGTCCCCTCCACCACACACTATCAGGTGGTTTGCAGAGTATTGATGTTTATGTAGCTCTAGATGGACTCACACATTGCCATGGGTACTGGGTATCTTGTGTTATGAGCTCTCACCTCAATTGTTCTCTTATTACAGTGTGTGTATTCATATCAATAAACTGTGTAATGCATGGCAATAGTATCCAAATATCATTCCATGTTCTCACCACTACAGAATTCCCATAGATAATGAGACATGGGCCATATACATGACTGGCTTATAGATTAATCTTAACCTGCTTTTATTATTTTTTACATTTAGTGATTAATACTTAGCTCTTTGGACAGAGAAATTGATAATTAGAAGCGAGTTAGATGTTATTACTGTATATTTAACTCCAACATGCCTTGACTAACTACAAAGATAGCTAAAGAGCAGTCCAGTCAAGCTAGCACAAAATATTACAATTTGCTAGAAACATTACAAGAGCCGGGTAAGTAAGTTCTCTCTGGCAACAATTGCTTTCATAAACTTGTTAGGGGTCGTATTTATGAAATTGATGACTGTCATTCATTCATTCACTGCATTACCTATATCTCACAAAGAAGTGTGAATAGAGTAAGCTATACATTAACAAACGACAAATGACTCATAAGACTTTAATTTTTACATTGCCTTATAAAACACTGTTGTGTCCATCAGCAAAATGAAGTGGATGAACACTCTAGAACATATCAAACACTATAGAATCATTAAAACATAAATTTGTTACGTACAAACAGTGGAAACTCCAGGTAGGAATATCAACAATGTAGGAAAAGATAGATTGCCACTTACCATTAAGAAGATATGTTAAGCAGCAGACAGCACAGTTAAAAGACATTTACACAGAGCCTTTTGGCCACAGCCTTCATCAGCAAAAGAACAACATCAGTCATACACACAAGCACATACACCCATGCAGGGACTAGAATGGCAACAGGCACAGTGTCATGAGGTTTTAGAGCAGGGTTGTGGGGGAAAAAGAAGAGGAATGAGGAAAGATGGGTGGGTGTTGGCAAGGGGCAACAATCAAAAAGACTGGGAGATGAGAGTGGGGAGGAGATGATGGAATGGAGGGGGTGGAAGCTGCTGGGTGGGTGGTGTGGGGACAGTGTGTTACTGCAGGTTGAGGCCAGGATAATTATGAGAGCATAGTATGTGTTGTAAGGATAACTCCCATCTGCACAGTTCAGAAAAGCTGGTTGTGGAGGGGAGGATCCAGAATGGCTTGGGTAATGAAGCAGCCATTGAAATCCAGCTTGTTATGTTCAGGTGCATGTTGTGCCACAGGGTGGTCAACTTTGCTCTTGGCCACTGTTTGGTGGTGGCTGTTCATCCTGGTGGTGTTTGGTGGTGGCTGTTCATCCTGGTGGACAGGTGGTTGGTAGTCATAACAATATAAAAAGCTGGGCAATGATTGTAGCAGAGCTGGTATATGACATGGCTACTTTGACAGGTGGCCCTGCCTCTGATGGGATAGGATAAGCCTGTGACGACTGGAATAGGAAGTGCTAGGTGGATGGATTGGGCAGGTCATGCACCTGGATCTTCCACAGGGATATGATCCTTGTGGCAATGAGTGGGGATTGGGGGTGGCATAGGGATGGACAAGGATGTCATGGAGGTTGGATGGGCAATGGAGCACCACTTTAGGTGGGATGCAAAGGATCGTGGGTAGGATGTCCCTCATTTCAGGGCACAATGATATAAAAAGCTGGGCAATGATTGCAGCAGAGCTGGTAAATGACATGGCTACTTTGACAGGTGGCCCTGCCTCTGATGGGATAGGATAAGCCTGTGACGACTGGAATAGGAAGTGCTAGGTGGATGGATTGGGCAGGTCATGCACCTGGATCTTCCACAGGGATATGATCCTTGTGGCAATGAGTGGGGATTGGGGGTGGCATAGGGATGGACAAGGATGTCATGGAGGTTGGATGGGCAATGGAGCACCACTTTAGGTGGGATGCAAAGGATCGTGGGTAGGATGTCCCTCATTTCAGGGCACAATGATGGGTAATCAAATCCCTGGGGAAGGATGTGTTTCAGTTGTTCCAGTCCGTGATGGTACTGGGTGTTATAAGGGGCACTCCCCTGTGGCAGGTTCTTGGGAGTGGTGGGAGGATTGGAGATGTGAAGGGTAAAGGCATGGGAGATCTGTTTGTGGAATAGGTCTGGGGGATAGTGCCTGCCTGTTAAGGCCTTTGTAAGATCCTCAGTATACTGAGCAAGGGAATTCTTGTCACTACAGATACACCATCCCTGGGTGACCAGGCTGTATGGGAGGGATTTTTTTTAGTGTGGAAGGGCTGACAGCTGTTGAAATGCCGGTACTGTTGGTGACTGGTGACTTCAATGTGGACAGAGGTGCAGATGGAGCCATCAGAGAGGAGGAGGTCAATGTCTAGGAAGGTAGCATGTTGGGTTGAGGAGGACCACGTGAAGCAGATGTGAGACAAAATGTTCAGGTTGTGTAGGACTGAAGATAGGGTGTGTAATTTACCAGCATGTCACCATACATATACACCTCACTTGACTATGAAACAAGTGAGCTTCCTACGAAAGTTGTCCATTTTATTTAGCTTTATTTATTACCAGTGACAGTGGATTTGTTTGATATGCAGGACTGGATATGCTAATAAAACTAAACTAAACTCCATCTGAACAGGTCGTGAAGGCCCAACTGTACTGACTGGCCACTGTGTCATCCTCAGCCCACAGGTGTCACTGGATGTGTATATGGAAGGGCATGTGGCCAGCACACCGCTCTCCCAGTCATATGTATGTTTACAAGACTAGAGGCACTTCTTCTTGATCAAGTAGCTCCTCAGTTTGCCTCACAAGGGATGAGTGCTACTACTGCCAAAATCACTTGGCAGACCGGATGGTCACCCATCCAGATGCTAGCTCAGCCTAACAGTGGTTAACTTTGGTAATCTGACAGAAACCAGCATTACCACTGCAGCAAGGCTGTTGGCAAATATGTTAATATTCAATATAAATATTTTTTTTGGACACAAAATATTCAAAACACATTACAAATTTTGGGCATAACATACCTGTCTCCAAGAGCATAATTTCCATAGTACAGAGTGGGTGATATGTGAAACTGAATACCAGAAGGTAGACATTTTTGGCCTAAAATGTGCTGTATGGTTTTCAGAACATTTTTTTTTTATTGAAGTGGTCATCTATATTGGAACTAAATTATTTTCCATTTACATATTGAGCATGGGAAGAGTGATTCTCTGAATGCCTCTGTGCGTGCAGTAATTATTCCAATCTTATCCTCACGATCCCTAGGTGAGCGATACATAGGAGGTCGTAGTATATCCCTAGAGTAATCATATAAAGCCAGTTCTTGAACCTTTGTTAATAGACTTTCTCGGCATAGTTGACGTCTGTTTTCAAGAGTCTATCAGTTCAGTTCCTTCAGTATCTCTGTGACATTTTCCACCTAATTAAGCAAACCTATGACCATTCATGCTGCTCTTCTCTGTATGTTCAATATCCGCTGTTAGTTCCATCTTGTGTGCATCCCACACATTTGAGCAATATTCTAGGATGGGTTGCACAAGTGTTTTTTAAGCAGTCTCTTTTGTACACTGATTGCACTTCCTCAGTATTCTACCAATAAATTGAAGTCTACCGCCTGCTTTACCCACTACTGAACCTATGTGATCATTCCATTTCATATCTCTACAAAGTGTTACACCCAGATAGCCGTATAAGTTGGCAGATTCCAACAGTGACTCACTGATATAATCATAGGACACTATGTTTTTTTCATTTTGTGAAGTGCAAAATTTTACATTTCTGAATGTTAGAGCAAGTTGCCAATCTCTGCACCATGTTGAAATCTTATCAAGATCTGACTGAATATATATGCAGTTTCTCTAAGATAGTGCTTCATTGTAGATAACTACATCATCTGCAAAAAGCCTGATTTTACTATTAATATTGCCTGCAAGTTGGTAGAGCACTTGCCCATGAAAGGCAAAGGTCCTGAGTTCGAGTCTCAGTCCAGCACACAGTTTTAATCTGCCAGGAAGTTTCATACCAGCGCACACTCCACTGCAGAGTGAAAATCTCATTCTGGAAACATCCCCTAGGCTGTGGCTAAGCCACGTCTCTGCAATATCCTTTCTTTCAGGTGTGCTAGTTCTGCAAGGTTCGCAGGAGAGCTTCTGTAAAGTTTGGAAGGTAGGAGACGAGGTACTGGCAGAAGTAAAGCTGTCAGGATGGGGTGTGAGTCGTGCTTGGGTAGCTCAGTTGGTAGAGCACTTGCCTGTGAAAGGCAAAGGTCCCCAGTTCGAGTCTCGGTCCAGCATACAGTTTTAATCTGCCAGGTTGTTTGATATCAGCGTACACTCTGCTGCAGGGTAAAAATCTCATTGTGGATGCTGTATCCTCCCTACCAAAAAGTCCTCAGTCCAGTCACAAATTTCACTTGATACCCCATATGATCATACTTTAGACAATAAGCGCAGGTTCAGTACTGAGTCAAATGCTTTTCGGAAATCAAGGAGCACTGCATCTCCCTTGCTGCCTTGATCAAAAGCTTTCAGAACGTCATGTGAGAAAAGTGCGAATTGGTTTTCACATAAACAATTTTTTCAAAAACCATGCTGGTTGGCATTGAAGATACCTCATTATGTTTGAGCTCAGAATATCTTCTAAGAATCTACAACAAATCAGTGTCATGGATGTTGGATGGTAGTTTTGTGGCTCATTTCTACTACCCTTCTTGTAGACAGGTGTGACCTGTTCCTTTTTCCAAGAACTGGACATGGTCTTTTTATTCAAGGGATCTATGATTGATGTTAGTGAGAAGAGGGGCTAACTCAGCTGCAAATTCACTACAGAATTTGACTGGGATTCCATCATGCCCTGGAGCTTTGTTCAATTTTAACAATTTCAACTGTTTCTCAACACCACTGACCCTAATACTGATTTCATTCATCTTAGCAGTGGTAAGAGGATTAAATTGGGGTGATTCTCCTGGGTTTTCCTTTGTAGAGGAACATTTGAAAATGGAGTTAAGCATTTCAGCTTTTGCTTTGCTACCCTCAATTTCAGTCCCTGTCTCATTCGCAAGGGAGTGGACTAGGTGCCACTAACGGCCTTTATATATGACCAGAATTTATTTGGATTTCTTTGGAATGTCATTTGACAATATTCTGCTGTGGTAGTCATTGAAGGCGTCACACATTGCTCTCTGGACAGCCAAACGTATTTCATTCAGCATTTCTCTATCTATAGCCCTATGTTTTATTTTACACCTATTATGCAGTAATATCTGTTTCTTTACAAGTTTCTTTACAGTGATTGGATACCACGGAGGGTCCCTCCCATTGTGAACTAATCTACTGTGTATGTATCTGTCCAGTATGTGGTCAACTATTCTTTCACACTTGGGGCAGATTCCCTATACATGCTCCTGACCTGTGCTGAAAGTTCCACATTCCTCATTTAAAGATGACATTACTGATTTTTTATCTAGTTTACTGAACATATATACCATTTTTCTTGTTTTAGTTGTACTTTGTGCTTTGGTACTCATTGTTGCCACAACCACATGGTCACTGACACCAGTTTCAATGTGGACATCCTCAAAGAGGACAGGTCTAATTGTTGCATTATATTTCCTTCATGAGTAGGGTTCCTTACTATTTGTTCTAGGTAGTTTTCAGAGAAGACATTTAAAATATTTCACAGGATGTCTTTATCACGCCCACCACTACCAAAACTATAATTTTCCCAATTAATTGGGATATCTTGCTGCGTACACTGTACTAAAACAAACTGCATTGTTCCTACATTCTCAATACACCATGAGAATTTTGGCTTCTTCTGCACTGGTAAATCCCATCGTCCATTCATCACCTACTGCTTGGACTGTTCCACACTAACTGATCAGCATGTCGCAACACACTCAAGGATCACACAAGCATACTGTAAGCAAATGTAACAACATATTACCTAGCAATCATGCAGGTTGAAAGGCACAAACAAGTGTAGGTATGGAAACGTTTTAAAATATGATATCTCGTAAATGGCTTGCACTAGAATCCTGCAACAAAAACCACTGACATTCTAATTTACCCTACTTTTAGTCTGTTAATATCAATTGACATTTTTCCATTGAAAAACTGTATGTTTGCACAAAAAAATACACTTTCTAAGAATTATTACAATTTGTTTATTGGCTGACAATATGAGTCCCTGCCTACGAAGCAGTTCCGTGAAAAGTGCGCATCAGTAGCACTTTTCATTTTTGCAATATTTGTGCTGCAAATTTTAGGTGATTCACTCTGTATAAATTTAAACACCAGGCAACACAATCTGTCTCTTGAACTCTTAATGTTATTTCTTAGTCATCTGTCTGTTATCAAATCCATCCAGCACTTCTTCAGTTATGGCTGGCACTCACATGCACAGCGTGTACTGAAAATCTGGTGTTAGTGAACAGATTTTAATCACTAGTACAGTTCCATCAAATAAAAAGTCCTATATGCAAATGAGTTTGCGTTACTTTGTCTTTCATTTAGATCTAAGTTGTACAATAGATTTGGCATCTATCCGATTTTGAATATAAAATAAGAAATGTTGAAGGATACTACAATCAGCCAAAAATGTTTTCAGGAGATATTTGTTTCATTTCCATAAGTAGTTTTGGACATTTGTGTCTATCTTTGGATGTCTAAATTTCCATTTATTATGTAGAAATGTTTTCAGCAAAACATCACCTATTGCTCTGCAATGTGAGAAATATTGAGGCACCAAGCACAAAATTTGATGGCGTACAATAACTCAGAACAATAAAAATCTTTACTTATGCTACATATGTGACTTGACAATAAAGAAAGTAATGGAGCTAAGTCAGTTTCCAGGTGCTCTGGTTATTGAATCTTTTATACTCACTTCAAAATATGAATTCTTGTAAATCCATGTAATAGACCTAAAGCCCCAATAAGACCTTTATGCTAGTGATGCTAACAACTAGTGCTGATGTAATACTGTATGCTGGTATCTATTCATGGAAACCATTATTACAAATTTTCCTTCATCACTTACTTGAAAAAATGCTGACTATATATAATTTATTTGGACATACCATCAAACGGGGTGATTTTGGACACCAGGGCGAATTCGGACAGTATGGCTTATTTGCTCTTTGCCACTGCATAGAAACCAAGAGTTACTTATTTTAATGTCCATGCATCAGTTATTTTAAGCACAAGATTGCATTTATTGCTTTCCACAACTTTTATTTTGCGTCAATTGTTTCTCTAGGTGAATAACTGACGAACAGTCTCAGTGTTAAAAATCCATGCATTACCGTAAAGTGGAAACTTTATATTGTTGTGCTGAGTGGGAAGTTATTGTAACTGTAATTGTTGATGTGCTCAGTAGCTAACAGCATTGAGACAATTTCTGCACAAGTTTGTCGAGTTTCTCGTGCAAGGTTATAAAATAATGACGGTTTTTGTAAAACTGTGTACTGTGTGGGGTGATTTCGGACAATGCCGTATAAGAGCAGGAGAGGTGCTACAGTACGGTGTAATTATGACCCGGAACTTTTAGATAAGGCTGTTCATGATATTCAGAGTGGTACATTATCATACAGAAAAGCATGTGACTTGTATGGTATACCTAAATCAACCCTACAAAATAAAGTGCAGGAAGCACATCTGAAAAAAATGGGAGGACAGCCAGCGCTAAATAAAGAAGAAGAAGAAGAAGAAGAAATGTTGAAGCAAGGTATCTAGAGGGCTGCACATTGAGGATTTCCCTTCAGTAAATTGGATATTAGATATTTAGTTAAAGGCTATCCTGATAAATCTGGCCGAAAAGAGAAGAATTTTTGTAATAATTTGCCAGGAGAAGAATGGCTGCATTTATTCTTCAAACAACAATCAGAAGATCTTTCCATTCGCTTATGCGAAAATATTAAACGAGCTCATGCACAAGTGAACAAAGAGACTGTTGAGATGTTTTTCTCCAATATCAAGGCAAAGCTGGAAAATCTCCCACCTAGCAAAATGACAAACTATGATGAAACCAACATGTCAGATGATCCAGGCAAGCAGCAGATAATTACGAAATGAGGGAGTACGCATGCTGAAAAAGTGATGGACTAATCAAAATCTAGTGTCTCAATAATGATGGCAGCTAGTGCTGATGGTAAACTGCTTCCTCCGTATGTCCTTTACAAATCAGAGCATTTGTGGGACACGTGGCAAGAAGATGGACCACAAGGAACCCATTTCAATAGGAACAAAAGTGGCTGGTTTGACCTGCCATTTTTTGAAGACTGGTTCTTTACAACTGCTTTGCCCTATTTGAAGAGGCAAAATGGGCCAACAGTCATGATTGGAGACAACTTATCCAGTCACGTCTCTTTACGTGTTATTGAAGAGTGTGAGCAGAACAATATTTCATTCATTCTCCTTCCCCCCAATAGCACGCACCTCCTCCAACCGCTCAATGTAAGCTTCTTCAGGCCAATGAAAGCAGCGTGGCAAGCTGTCCCACACTTGTGGGACCATTTCCAAGGATGCCTTCTCATCTCTTCTGAAGCAGACACTGATTAAGATTTCAGCAAACTCCAAGGAAAACATAAAGGGTGGATTTCACGTCACGGGCCAAATCCTTTTTGATCCAGATCATGTCTTATGAAAATTGCCTGATAATGAGGAGAGCCAGCAAAGCAATGCAGACACATGGTCTTCCACTTTTGAAGAAATGCTCAAAGAAATTCGTTATCCTCCAAATAAGCTTGGTAGCTTCCGCCGCCACTGCAAACTAGATGTTCAGCCTGGAAAATCAATCACTGGCCAAGATTGTCAAGGAAACGAAAACAGTGCTGAAACAAGTGACAGTGCTTCTAGCAGTAGTGAAAGTGAAAATGGCACATCATCCAATGAAGTTTTACTGCTGAAAGAAAAGGCTTTTCTTGTTGCACAGTACAAATATAAACGTGGAAACAAGGAGCAAACAAGTCAGTATCTTGGAGTGGCCACAAATGTTGGTGCTATGGAAGTAAGTGTGAAATTCTTGCTCCCACACGAGAACAGTAAAAACATATTTGTGTTTCCTAATGTCCCTGATGAAGACACAATACAAAAATTGCAAATTTCGAGAATACTTCCCACACCAGTTGAGAAGAGGGGAATGTTCATTTTTTGAGAAGATGTGCTTTAGACTCGAAGACAATCATTTATTTAAAGTGTTTACAACTTAATTTAGAATGATGAGTAAGAAAAAAATATTTTGACCTTTTAGTTAAATTACTCTGTTTCTGTCTGTTTCTAATATTTCAGTTAAGAACTGTAAAAAAATTTTATTAAAATTCTTGCAAAATAAAAACTTATCTGTAATATATAACATTCATTATATCATTCCACATCACTTATTTGTAACAAAGGGCTACCTTAAAATGTATAAAATGTCACCAAAATCAAATAAAAAGCACATAGAATTTTTTAAAAAAAGGCAGTAACTGTCCAAATTCGCCCTCTATATACTGTAACTTCAGACAGAGATTTAAAAAACACATGTGTCCGAAGTCACCCCAACCCATGGGGTGACTTCAGACACTTTATTTAACTGCCTCAGATAAATATACCTACACATACACTTTCTGGTTCTGGGATATTTTATTCGTTACACTTGCACCCTACCCGTTCCATAACAATAAATTTAATCTAACAATATATACGAAAGTTACAATCAAAATAACGACAAAACCATCCGAAATCACCCCTTTTGATGATACATAAATAATAACAAACAGCCCTAATATTTTATAGAAAACAATGTGAAGGTAATAGTATTTCTTTTTTTGCAGAAACATGTCTGAAGAGCAGCCAGAAACACAAGACCCTCCAGGAGAAGGTGAAGCAGAAGAAGGTGAAGCAGGAGAAGGTGAAGCAGGAGAAAGTGAAGCAGGAGAAGGTGAAGCAGGAGAAAGTGAAGCAGCAGAAGTTCAAGAAGCAGAAGGTGAAGTAGGAGTAGATGAAGGTGAAAATGAAACTGATACAACTACTGGTGATGAGACATTAGATGCTAATATGCAGGAAGTCCCAGAACAAGAGCCTGCAGGAGGTGCTGAGTCATCTCCTGTAGAATACACTGAAAATGAAGCACAGACTGACTTTACATTTAGTCCTACCGCATCAAATACAGATATAGCTCGTCAACTCTTAGAAACATTGGAGGCAGAAGGTGCTGCAGAAGAACCGACTGAGACACAAGATTTGGACCAGGAAAAAGAAGTAGAAGAGGATGCTGACAAAGAAGCAACAGAGGGAGAAGAACAAGAAGGGGGAGCTGACACAGAAGTCACTGAAGAAGCTGCTGATACAGAAGCAGAGCAAGCAGGTTCTGAACAGCAGGAAGAGACAGAAATTGATGATTGGATAAAGGAGAGAAAAGGGAAAAAACCGAAAGAAAGTAGGGCAATGTGGGATTATTCCTTATATGCTCCAATTTCAATGGTACAAGACCAGATTGTGGAAACTTATGAGGACCTTGTACTGCCCATCTTCACAAAATTGTGTGAACCAATGTGGGACTATGATCTCCTTGCTTCACCATCTATGCTTGAATCCCAGGTTGATGAAACATATGAATTAAAATTACAATTATCTTCACTAAAATGTGAACCCATGTGGGATTATCAGTTATCTGTGCCACCTGAAATGGCAGAAGCTCAGGTATATTTTGAAGAGAAGGAATTACGGTTTGAGGTTTCATCCTTAAAGTGTCATCCAATGTGGGATTATGATCTTTCTGCACCTATCCAAAAAGCTCCTGAAGAGATTTATTGGGTGCCATCTTATTTGAACTTTGTGGGTGTAACTCGTGAGAAATTCTTTCACATTGAAGAAACCCCTAACACAAAATTTATACAGACAGACTTGCATTTTGATCCCGATATTATAATTAAGCCAGAAGATTTGTTGAGAGAGCCAGATGAAGAATATGAAGAGAAGAGAAGATGCTACACTGATGCAAAGCATGTTTCAGAAGAGATTGCTGATATTGGGGATGAAAGTGATGAGACTTGGTATCCAGATTATTTGAATACAGGTGAAATGAAAAAACCATATAAGCTTATAGGTGATAGGTGTGTGATAGAAGAAGCAGATTTAGAAATTGCAACAGATGAGGCACTGGAAGCCAGAGGGAGTGAGAATGAGGAACTTGCTGATGATGAGGTGACATCAGCTGAAGTTCAGACTGATGTTGGCCTGGGAGAATTACTTCAATCAGAGTCAATATCATCAGTGCCTGATGCTGCAGATCTACAAGGTGAGTTAACAAGTACACCAGATGTATTAAATGAATCTGAAGACCAACCATTGGTTGTTGATTCATGGGCATTAGATATACCAGAGGAAAGTGCACCAATAGAAAGTGAAATAGAAGTCTCTGGAGGTGATGAAACAGTGCAAAAAGGTGAACCTGATGTACCATGGGCACTCCTAAGTGATACAGCAGTAGCACCTCAACCATTTCTTATTCCTCAGGAAGATGATATATTATCAACAGTGTCCCTAGCACCTACAGCAGAGAGACAAGAGAACAAATTTAATTTTGCAATTACTCTTGGAGAGTCTGTGTGGGGTTTCCCTGAATACAGTACAGAAGAGGAGATTGCGTCCAGCACAGTTCTGCCACAGAATGGTGAAGAATTCACATGGGTACCAGACAGCACTACTCCATTTGAATCATCTGTGTTTGCACCTATATCTGAGGAGGATGCTCTGCTTTTGGAATCTGTACATGTTGATGAACCATTGCAACGCACTGATTCTGGCTCCTTCAAAGTCATTGATGTGTTAGAGACTGAAGATTTAAGCAAAGAAATGAGCAACGAAAATGAAACTGAAAATGAAACTGAAAATGAAATTGAAAATGAAACTGTATTCGCACAAGAACAAAGAGAGCATTCTCCATCTCGTGGACCTATCATAGAGGTGGAAATAACTATGATACCTTCAGCCAGTGGTCAACATTCCTCTGAGACTGCTCCACAGATAGAGGTGGGAGTGGCTTGGGAAGCCCTTCCTGAAAGTCTTGCTGATGGCCGTACTCCTGACATTATTGTCACTACTGTACTGGAAGACTCTAAAAAATAGATATGGGGCAGCACTAGAAAGAGATGACTGGGTTTCAAAGTCTCTTGTTCCAATCAGTGGTTTTGAAATACTGCCCTAGTGGTAAATGGATGGTGTGGTAAATAAAAGAATGGATAAATTTTATCATATAGTGAAAATATAGAACATTATTTCAGTGACACCAGTATAAAACAATAAGTGTAAACCATTGGACAATGAGATGGTTGGCAGTGATGTAAAATCAAATACTTTTTCAATGAAGTGTTGTGCTGTAATATTGAAACTGTACATGATTTTTTTTGGTTCTCAAATGTCTTCTAATTTTTTGATTTACTTGTAACTGCTTTTTGTATGGAAATAATTATCTTGTTTCTCAAGTATAAAATAGGCTGTTAATTTTATTCATTTTTATCATGGAAAAATGTAGTCTTTTGCATAAATTACAGGCTGGAAGTGAAAGCACATATGAAATGTATATCTTTATTCCATTAATGGAACTTGCAGGTGGCCGGAACTCATACGTACAACCTATGCTTCCTAGTGGGAAAAGATGAAGATGATAAGCTACATATATCAGTACCATATACTACCTCATTGCTATGGCTGCAATCCCCTCTCTCCACTCCACAACCCCTTTTTCACCATCACCCACACCACCAGCACATCTCTTAAGAGGGAAATACATTGATTCTATACATAATTCCAGCATGTCATGAGGCTACATATTATATCCACATGTTGGTTGAAATAAATGTACAGTCATTTAAGAGAAGAGTTATTAGCAGTATCTGTTGACTTGCATGACAGCTCAGATACCACTTTTAGCAGTTACTGAATAATGTTAAAACAGAAAGCAAAGAAGTTACCATATTTACACAACTATAAGATGACCAAGAATGTGAATTGTTGGGTCCTCCACTGTGGAAGATGTACGGTGTGGGTATGATATAACTGATGTACGACATGGTACAAAATGATAATGATGCTTTATCATACAATTACATACACAGTAAAATATGCATGTCTGTTCTGCTTGGAAGCTATACTGAAGCGCCAAAGAAACTAGTATAGGCACGCATAAAATACAGAGATATGCAAACAGGCAGAATACGATGCTACAGTCAGAAACGCCTATATAAGTTCAGTTACTGCTACTACAGTGGTAGATTATCAAGATTTAAGTGAGTTTGAATGTGGTGTTATAGTTGGCACACGAGCAATGGGACACAGCATCTCCGACCTAGCGATGAAATGGGGATTTTCCCGTATGACCATTTCATGAGCATACTGTCAATATCAGGAATCCGGTAAAACATCAAATTTCCGACATCGCTGTGGCCAGAAAAAGAATCCTGCAAGAATGAGACTAACAACGACTGAGGAGAAGCATTCAACATGATAGAAGTGCAATGCTTCCACAAATTGCTGCAGATTTCATTGCTGGGCCATCAACAAGTGTCAACGTGTGAACCGTTCAACAAAACATCATCGATGTGGGCTTTTGGAGCTGAAGGCCACTCATGTACCCTTGATGGCTGCATGACACAAAGATTTATGCCTCACCTGGGCCCGTCAACACCAACATTGGACTGCTCATGACTGGAAAGATGTTGACTTGTCGGACGAGTCTTGTTTCAAATTGTATCGACCAGGTGGTCATGTACAGGTATGGAGACAAACTCGTGGATCCATGGACTCTGCATGTCAACAGGGGACTGTTCAAGCTGGTGGAAGCTCTGTAATGGTGTGGGGCATGTGCAGTTGAAGTGATATGGGACGCCTGATATGTCTAGATATGACTCTGACAGGTGACACGTACATAAGCATACTGTCTGATAGTCTGCATCCATTCGTGTCCATTGTGCATTCCGACGGACTTGGGCAATTACAGCAGGACAATGTGGCACCCAAACATCCAGAACTGCTACAGAGTGGCTCCAGGAACAGTCTTCCGAGTTTAAACACTTCTGCTGCCCACCAAACTCCCCACACACGAACATTATTGAGCATGTCTGGGATGCCTTGCAACGTGCTGTTCAGAAGAGATGTTCACCCCCTTGTACTCTTACAGATTTATGTACAGCCCTGCAGGATTCATGGTGTCAGTTCCCTCCAGCACTGCTTCAGACATCAATCGAGTCCATGCCACATCATGTTGCAGCACTTATGCTTGCTCGTGGGGGCTCTACACAATATTGGGCAGGTGCACCAGTTTCTTTGGCTCTTGAGGATAAGAATACAGTATCATCTTTGATCATGTCACAGATATTCATATTATCATACACCAAAGATGTATATCACATTGGATACTCCCAGACACACATGTATGTGAGCAAAGAGTAATTGTTGGGTGACTTCTGCAGTGGCTGGTGCAGCTGCATCACACCTAAGTTGTCTGAAGATTTGCTAAAGATCTTGCCACGGCAAAAAATGCCTTTGCTTTAATTATTACCACTCCAACTCACTTTTCATATCTGTGACACTCTCTTGCCTATTTCATAATAATACAAAAACTGCTGCTCTTCTGTGGACTTTTTTGGTGTCCTCCATCAGTCTTATCTGATAAGGATCCCTTACTGCAAAGAAATACTCAGAGGACTTACAGTTGTAGAGTAGATGGTCTCTTCAATAGATCTATTGCATCTTCTCAATGTTCTGTCAATAACGTGATTGTTCCAATTAAGTTGTTCATAATTGTAATTCCTAGGTATTTAACTGAACTGACATCTTCAAATTTGTGTGATTTATTATGTAACTGAAAGTTAATAGATTTCTTTTCATACGCCCGTGGATGACCTCATATGTCTCTTATTCAGAGACAATTTCCACTTTTCACACCATTTAGATATCGTTTCTAAGTTATTTTGCAAATGATTTTGACTTTCTGATGACTACTAGAGGGTAAGTGACAGCTCATATGGAAACAATCTAAGAGGGCTGATCAGATTGTCTCCTTTGGAAATGCGGGATATCACTTCTGTTTCACTCAACGATTTTCCATTGATTACTATATACTGTGACCCTTCTTATAGTAAATCACAAATCAAGTAACGCAACTGAAGCAATACTCCATAGGCATGCAATTTGATTAGAATTATGTTGTGAGGTGTGGTGTCAAAAGGCTTCTGGAAAATAGATCATTTTATTTCCCAACTATCTAGAAAACTGCCTTTCATTTCCCTTATATAACTCTGTATATTCCTTCCAGCTTTCAGCCTGGCTTTCTTTCCTTAATGTGCGCTTGCCATCTGCACTCTTAATATTCATACAGGTGTATCTTTTTCTAAAAATGTCTCTCTGATTTGTCTATAGGTAGCATCTACCTTTCCCCTAATTATGCACGCATCTACAGCCTTGGATTTGTTCTCTAGCAATTTCTGCTTAGGCATTTTACACTTCCTGTCAATCTCAATTTTTAGAAGTCTGTACGCTCTCCTGCCTGCGTCATTTGCTGCATTTTTATATTTTCTCATTATATCAATCAAATTCATTACCTTCTGCATCATCTAATGACTTCCAATACATCCTGTCATTTTATTTATTTGATCCTCTGCTGCCTTCACTATTTCACCTCTTCATCTTCTATAGTATTTCTTTCCCCAGTTTCAGTCAATCATTGTCTGATACTCCCTCAACTCTAAACAACCATGGCTCTTTCAATTTACTCAGGTTTCATGATCTTAATTTCTTACTCTTATAAAAAATAAATTTTATTGTAAAATTGAATTGAAATTTATTTTTCCTTCCTTGAGCACTCAACATGCTATTGATGTTGTCATAGCACAATGTAAATAACACATTGTGATACATGTTATAATAATATAATACAGTAATACAGATAACATTATCAGTAAAATTAAATATCTTCTCTTGGATAATCAGTGTATTCCTCTATGGTACACAAAGCCTTTTTTTAAATACAGTTTTGCTTAACATTCCTTAAGGTTTGTAATAAGGTAGTGTGTGCTTCTGATGGCAGTTTACTTAATCGTTTAACTCACAGCTATTTATAGCTATTGTGAGTCTTACTGTGTCTGGTATGTGGCTTTTCAATAATTTCTTAGTGATATGCAATATGGTAATGAAATGACAGCCGTACTTTGTAGCTATTGTGGTTTTCTTTTGTCTACAGTACCAACTGTGTATATATAATGATGGATCTATCATTACATTCAGTTTCTTGAGAAGTTTCCTACAAGGTACATTGTTTTGTAAAACACCTCCTGCACCAGCTGCCTTCTTCTGCCACAATAACTACTTTTGCACCAGAGAAGCTACCCCACCAAATAATGCAAGAATTAACAATAAAATATCACCAGTTGGTATTTTTTGTGATCTTTCCAAGATCTAGATCATGTTACACCCCAAGAAAAACTTCAGTTTTATGGAATTGATGGATTTACACAAAACTTGTTTGAATCACACTTCACAAACAGAATGAAGCAAAAGGTTGTGCTGAATAATTCAAACAATTACAAGGAGGTCACATTTTCCACTTAAGCTGTATTAATTTTATTTGTTTACAACTGGTTTTAGCCACCTAGGCCACTGTCAGCTGACTCTGTGGTTCTGTAGAAAATATATTATGTTACATCCATGAACAGAAATGTAACAATGAGAATAAAAACATATTTTAAATACATTTACCTTAAATAGGAAACTATGCCTTACATACTGAAATATCTGTGTCTTTAAATTTGTGTTTTCTATTCATTCTGGTTCACAAATGCTCTCCTGTTGGTTTGACACCTCGACATTATATTGATCAAAGAGTAAAGCTAAGCATAGGGTAAATGGAACAATAATTTCAAGTACTGTGACTGTATATTTATGTGTGTATGTGTAGTTCAGGAAAGTTGAAAAATAATATGAAATAAAATGGAATGGAAAATAAAATAAAATAAAAATAAATATTAAAATTTGTGGTGAGGCAACATTAAATTTAAATTTTATATTATTGTATGGATGATTTCTGATAGGTCATTGGCAGAATGTGACTTAAATTATCGATGAAGGTTTTGTTCTAATCTGTCTGCTCATTAAGAAGTGTAACAGGTTGATTTTTGATATTTTAAATGACTGATGCTGGATGTTGTTTAGGAGATGTATTGCAAAGGCACTTGTACTGTCATCATTATTAGATTTTATGTGCTCTTTAAAATGTATATGAAAGTTTCTACCAGTTTGCCCAATGAGTACATTGTCACAATTGTCACATACAATTTTTTAGATTCCTCATTTATTAAAAGGGTCTGTTGTACTGGGGATGTGTCTTATAATAAGTGTATTCCTCATAACAGTAAACTGGCTTCCTTTGACATCATTATCTTTACACAAATATTCCCATATAAAACTCCATAAATATAATTGAATATAATTTAATTGAATACAAGAAACTAATTCCATCTGAAATCCATGAGTTCATTCGACTGTTACAACTCACTCTATCATGTAACTACTTCTTTCAAAATGATATGTACTCCCCACCAAATGACTGAGCAAGGGTAATTGCTTGGCAGGATCCTTAGCCGAAATGAAAGTAAAATTTTTTGAGAAATTCAAACAGACAGCAGCCAGTCATTTATTACTAATATTACATTGATGACAGGATTTATGAATCCTGTTAAATGGCACAGAAATCAGAGCTATCATGCATCCTCAACTGAACAGTATGCATTTTAAAATCAAATTCATCCATGAATAACTGTATTAATTTCTTCTTAGCTTTCACCATAATGAAAAAAATTCAGTGCACAAATTTGTAATTTTTCATAAACCTACCACTACAGACACATTACTCAATAACAAAACATGCGACTCAAAAATCCTAGAAATGCTTATGTATACCAGATTAGTTAACTATTTGGACAAACATAACATTCTCATACCCTCACAACATGGTTTCAGAAAGGGTAAATCTACAGAATCAGCAATTGCCAGTCTAACAGAATACATTTTACAGTCCTTAGATGAGAAAAAGGTTGTCTCTGCAATGTTTCTGGATCTTTCAAAGGCATTTGACACCATTGACCATGAAATGCTGATACAAAAATTAAGCAACTATGGCATTCGGGGGCAACCAGGTGAATGGATAAAATTATACTTGTGCAACCGCAAGCAGTATATATCATTAGGAAACTCGTACCAATCAGAAACCAAATCCATCAAATATGGAGTGCCGCAGGGTTTGGTAATGGGGCCATTGTTATTTAATGTGTTTGTTAATGATATAGGTGTCGAGGAGGAAGAAAAGAAAATATCGTATGCTGATGACATGACAATACTAAATAGTGACCAAAATATGGAACAGCTTGAGAGAAGAGCACACATATCTGCAAATGTCACAGCTCAATGGCTGTTGGAAAATGAACTGGTTATAAATCTAAAAAAGACTATGTATGCAGTGTTTAAAAACAAGGAAAAGGCTGTAGACATGTATTTAGAGGTTGATGGAACAAGGCTGGAAGAAGTAGAATCTGCTAGATTCTTAGGTATTCTTGTGGATAATGAACTGAAATGGAAAAAAACATATTAATAATGTCTGTAAGAAACTGAGCTCTGTCATATTCTTAATGATGCAGCTATCACAGTATTCAGACAAGAACCTTCTGTGTACAGTGTATCATGGACTTTTCGAACCATACTTACAGTATGGAGTGACTGTGTGGGGAAACTCAGACAAACAAGAGACAAAACGAGTGTTCACATTACAAAAAAAGCAATTAGGACCATTTTAAGAAGAAAGACCTCTGAAACGTGCAGAAACTGTTTCAAGAATTTAGGTATCTTAACTTTTTCATTGTTGTATATATACAAAACAATAATGCACATCACAAAAGGTAGTGAGGACTGGATTACAAATGCTAGTGTACACACCCACAATACAAGAAGGAAGAATGAAGTACGGAGCATACCCCACCGACTGGCAATGCTAGAAAAAGGACCCCAGTACTCTGGTATCAGACTGCTAAGAAGTTTGCCCAAAAACCTGCAAGATAGTGTACTTCACAATGACTTTCCAAAGAAACTTAAAGACTATCTCATTGAAAAAGAGTTTTACAGTGTTGCAGAATACTTATGCCATTAAATTGGTATATATTGTTACTCGTTATCAGTGATGTAAAAATGTAAGCTAAAGGTGTAGAAAAATAAGTGATAAAGAATGACATGTCCTATATTACACGTACATTTACTGTACACAATGTAATCTTACAAGATCAAATAAAATTCAATTCAATTCAATTCAACCTATAAAAAGGCGCATTTTCACTCTATGATATGGAGATCAATACATTTTCAACCTGAAGAAAATGTGATCAACAAAGAATTGGCAATACTAGAAAATTTAGCCAAAGTAAATAATTTCAAACCAAAATAACTGAAGAACTGTATAAACAGAGACCAAAAGTTACACAAAAATGAAATTATTCGAGGAAGAGAAGAAGCTATACAAAAGGGGGCAGGTAAAACACAGTAAGGTAGTTGTAGAAACGATCGGTACTGTAGTTGTAAATTGTCGTAGGTGTGTTGGGAAAGAACCAGAACTCCAAGCCCTAATAGAAAGCACTGAAGCTCAAATAGTTATAGGTACAGAAAGCTGGCTAAAGCCGCAATAAGTTCAGCCAAAATTTTTCCAAGCGATGTAACAGTGTACAGAAAGGAAAGATTAAAGACATTTGGTGGTGGAGTATTTATTGCTGTCAGAAGTAGTTTGCCTTGTAGTGAAACTGAAGTACAAAGTAGATAGTTCCTGCAAAATAGTATAGGTAGAGGTTATACCTGACAATCAGACAAAACTATTAATTGGATTGTTTTACTGACCGCCCAACTCAGATGATGGAGGTGCTGAACAGTTCAAAGGAAACTTGAGTCTCATTTCAAGTAGGTACCCCACTCATACAATTATAGTCGGTGGTGACTTCAATCTACCCTCGATATGCTGGGTAAATTACACACTTAAAGCCGGTGGCAGGCATAAAACGTCATCCGAAATTACACTGAATACTTTCTCAGAAAATTATTTTGAACAATTAGTTTAAAAGCCCACTAGAAGCTTGAATGGTAGCGAAAGCGTACTTGACTTCTTAGCAAGAAATAATCCTGGACAAATAGTGAGTATCATGACGAATACAGGAATTAGCAGCCACAAGGCAGTTGCTGCTAGGCTGAATACTGTAACACCTACAACCATAAAAAAGAAATGCAAAGTATATCTATTTTAAAAGAAGCTGATAAAAATGATTTTAACGCCTTTTTAAGAGACAGTCTTCAAGTCCTTCCGATCTAATCATGTAAGGGTAGAAAAGTTGTGGAATGATTTCAAAGAGATAGTATCGACAGTAATTGAGAGATATATACCACATAAATTAATAAGTTATGGTACTATCCACCAAGGTACACAAAACGTGTCAGATCGCTGTTTCAGAAGCAGTGAAAAAAGCATGCCAAATTTAAAAGAAAGAAAAATCTCCAAGACTGGCAGAGTTACGCAGAAGTTTGAAAGATAGTGCGTACTTCAATGTGAGATGCTTTTAATAATTTCCACAACCAAATTCTGTCTCGAAATCCAGCAGAAAACCCAAAGAGATTCTGGTCATACATAATGCACACCAGTGGCAAGATGCAATCAGTACCTTCACTGCACAATAACAACAGTGAAGTCAGGTCACTGAGACAGTGCCACTAAAGCAGAGTTATTGAACACCGTTTTCCGAAACTCCTTCACCAAAGAAGCCGAAGTAAATATTCCTGAATTCCAATCAAGAACAACTGCCAAGATGAGAAACAGAGAAGTAGATATCCTCGATGTAACAAAGTAGCTTAAATCACTTCATAAAGCCAAGGCTTCCAGTCCAGATTGTATACCAGTCGGGTTCCTCTCAGAGTATGCTGATACAATAGCTCCATATTTAGCAATTATATACAACACTTGCTCTCAGAAAGATCCGTACCTGAAGGCTGGAAAACTGCTCAAGACACACCAATACCCAAAAAGGGAAATAGGAGTAATCCACTGAATTACAGGCCCATATCACTAACGTCAATTTGCAGTAGGGTTTTGGAACATTTACTGTTTTGGAACATTATGAAGTACCTCAAAGAAAACAATTTATTGACACATATATCAGCACGGATTCAGAAAATATCGTTCCTGTGAAACACAACTAGCTCTCTATACACATAAAGTAATGAGTGCTATTGACAGGGAATGTCAAATTGATTCCATATTTTTAGATTTCCAGAAGGCTTTCGACACCATTCCTCACAAGCGTCTTCTAACCAAACTGCATGCCTATGGAATATCGTCTCAGTCATGCGACTGGATTCATGATTTTCTGTCAGAAAGGACATAGTTCATAGTAATAGTCATCGAGTAAAACAGAAGTAATATCCGGCATTCCCCAAGGAAGAGTTATAGGCCCTCTATTGTTCCTCGTCTATATTAACGACATAGGAGACAATCTGAATAGCTGTCCTAGATTGCTTGCAGATGATGCTGTCATTTATCATCTTGTAAAGTCATCAGATGACCAAAACGAATTGCAAAATGATTTAGATAAGATATCTGGATGGCGCGAAAAGTGGCAATTGACCCTGAATAAAGAAACGTGTGAAGTTACTCACATGTGTACTAAAAGAAATCTGCTAAATTTTGATTATGCGATAAGTTGCACAAATCTGAAGGCTGTAAATTTCAACTAAATACTTAGGGATTACAATTACAAATAACCTAAATTGGAATGATCACATAGATAATGTTGTGGGTAGACCAAACCAAAGACTATGATGCATTGGCAGAACACTTAGGAGGTGCAACAGGTCTACTAAAGAGACTGCTTAACCACACTTGTCCGCCCTATTCTGGAATATTGCTGTGCGGTGTGGGATCCGTATCAGGTTGGACTGACAAATGATATTGAGAAAGTACAAAGAAGGGCAGCTCATTTTGTATTATCATGAAATAGGGGAGATAGTGCTACAGACATGATACGTGAATTGGAGTGGCAATCATTACAACAGAGGTGTTTTTAATTGTGATGGGATCTTCTCATGAAATTTCAATCATCAGTTTTCTCCTCCGATTGTGAAAACATTCTGTTGGCACCCACCTACATAGGGAGAAATGATCATCATGATAACATAAGAGAAATCAGAACACTCACAGAAAAATTTAAGTGCATGTTTTTCCTGCATGCAATTCAAGAGTCGAACGGTAGAGAGACAGCTTGAAGGTGGTTCATTGAACTCTCTGCCAGGCACTTTATTGTGAGTAACAGAGTAATCACGTGGATGTAGATGTAGAAAGAACTAAATTTATGGCTCTGAACATTATGAAATCATTTCTAATAAAAGGGCGAAAACTTTAAAAAATAAAAATACCAAAACTGGGTTCCATATTGAAAACAATATTAGTAATATTATAAGACATACCACCAGTACAACAGACCACTTAATAAGTCAGGGATCTACGTAATTGGATGTGATGACCATGATAAAGTATACATTGGGCAAACTGGCAGGAACATCATGACATGTTTTAAAGGTCACATAAAATTTAACAATAACAGTACAAGTGCCCTTGTACTACCACTCCTAAACAACAAACATACATCCAAAAACATTGTGGAATCTGCAACAGCAGTACCATTGAATTTTGGAAATAACAAAGTTGAGCAGGATCGATTTTTGGACATGCAAGACTTCCCCACATAAATGGACTGATGTGTGGAACTTGTGCTAATGTGCTTATTTGGATTTATGAATAATAAAGTAGTTATTGTGTGTTTAAATGGTGTTCATTGCACTTAGTTCCAACCACCTATGCCAGTTAACTTCAGTGGTGACCTCAACTTTGCGGATTCTTCATAACTTCGAGCTGTAACTTTTGGTCCAACTTGAAACATTTGCTCATAATGGCACATTTACATAATCAGTAGGAGGGTGGGTTCTTTCTTCAGAAGGAAGAATCAAACAGTGAACTTCACAACATTACTATTTCATTAACACAAGAAGACAAAATCGTAGAGGAAATGAGGCAGTGACTATAAATTTCATGAGACATAGCACTAATGGTGGACCAATATGTGAACAAAACAATGGACAGTAACTGTGTTATAGTATGGATACAACCGTGTATCAGGGTGCCATGTACAGTAAACCCTATGGCTACACACAGGTGGGACAATTTTTACAATCAGCCACTGATATTGCAAGAGATAACTATGCCACATTCTACCATGCCAGATTTCCCATGCTAGTTCATAGCGTGACGTTTCCACATTTGCATTATACTCTGCAACTGATTGAGTGGTGTGATTTATGCTCCAATAACTCAACCGTAGCTGTATTAACAGCAAATTCATGGAAATGTTTAACAGATGTTCAGCTGCACCTTGAGCATGCCAGGAACTTTCAGCATATGGACCTGGCAATGCAGTGCTTCTCCAGTGAATGGTTAGTGCTGAACAGTGGTGAGTGGGAATCATTCCTAAGTCAACCAGCATTCCAACCCAGCCACCCAAAGACTTGTTTCAAATAACTGAATTCATTTTACAATGTTATGGAGTGGTGGATGATACATATAAATTTCTACAGTGCTGAACAATTTAGCTGAACATTCTCATATCATTAGTGACATTATTGCTGTTCCATCTACTTCAAACAAGTTTGATACGATAAAAAAAGCAGTATGCCATGTCTGTCGCAGACACCTGAAAAACGAATACATAAGGCCTGGTATGAAGAGGACATCAGAAGCAGAACACCCTTGCAATAATGGTAGCACATAAGGCACATGTGGGACCCAATATAGTATCAGATGCCACCTGAGTATATGGCTGCTCAAGCTTCCACCATCACTGCGAGCTATGCTTATTTCAAGAGACCATGAGTATCAAATTGCACTTGACTGATAGATGCCATGCAGTACTGGAACGAAGCAGATATGCAAGGAAGCAGATTTGCACCTAAGAAATATTACTAGTACTATGGAGGAAACCATGTTGCCACAGCAAGAGAGGAGTGGTTCTGGAGAAGTACAAACACTTATGAACTTGCACGAGGCTGGTGGTGTGTGATGTGAAGGATCATGGGAGACACGGAACAATGTAGAATACTGATTAACTAAACCTTAGCAATAAGCAGCTGACTCCTCCCAATGGAAGACGGTTGACCTGAGATTATCGGCCTCACGAGGAGAGCATATCTACATGTTATGAAATGGTGGCTCATTGCTGAAGGTCTTATGTTAGTTTCATGAGGAATTCGGCCGAGGTTGTTGTCCTTGTACAGAGAGCATATCAAGAAATTGCATAATGGCAGCTCACTGCTGAAGGACACATGTTGGTTTCATGAGAAGTTTGGAGAAACAGAATGCAAATGTATTTTCCATTGCAATATCACATATCAGAAACAAAATATTACTACCAGTGTGATGGACAACAATACTCAAGAGGAGTGCAGTCTACAATGTATAAAGGATCCGGATAATTTTTTTTTCAGCTTAAGGATACAAGGATTTAAGTGCGGGATAGTGTGTGTGGTCACTGCTTCATGATACACTCCGGTTCTGCTGTAAGCACTGTGCCTTGCCTGTGTGCTGTTAATGGTACACCAGTGCGTCACTGTGAAACACGTCACCTAACAGTAGATTTTGGTTTGCAGTGTACTTTCAACTGGAACACTGTGTATCTGTGCCAATTATAGGGGAAGATTTTCTTCGCCATCACAAACTTTCACTAGACTTAGGAACAGTTATGATTAGTTGTTCTATTACTGGACATTCAGTGCAAAGGCATATTGGCAATTTACATGCAACAGCACAGTTGACAGAAATTATAGTCTATACAGAACAGAAAATCACCAGGGCTTGCATCAAATTCCAGGAGGTGGTACAGCAGACAGTGTTACTACGTCAAGAAAATTCAGAGTTATGGGAAGCAATAAGGAAACATCAAGAACACTTGGACATTACATAGAAAGGAGTAGCAGCCTTGCAGCATCAGGAGCAGCAGCCTCAACCTCAAGTGGAGCAACATATCAACACACTAAGTTTGAAGAGACAAAATACACTGGTCCGTACAGCGCAAGCCACCAGGAGTTTACCTGGTTACATCAGCAAAAGGAAAATTGCAGTACATACAAAAAATGGACCAAAAGCATTTGGAGGTGTTGTTCAAGGGAGAAAGCATTACATTTATACATTACTTGGCCTCCAGTCTACACCAAGGCATGAAGGCTTACACCAGATTGATGTTAGGCAGCTAAACAAATTGTAAACTAACATTTGCACTTAGGCATAGTTTGGCCTACTGCTAGTAATTGGGCATTGTTGATCCATTTATTACCTAAGAAGAACAATTCTTGTGTATTGTGTGGAGATTATGGATCATTTAACTCCTGTACTGTACCAAATAGGTATCCCATCTTACAGAATTTTTCACATGCTCTGGCTGGTGCAAATATGTTTAATGTGATGGACTGTAAAAAGGCCAATCTTCAAATTCCAGTGGTGCTAAAAGCCATTCCAAAACCGGAAATTATCATGCCCTTTGGCCTTTTCCAGTTTATGCGAATGCCTTACAAGTTAAAAAATGCAACCCAGACATGGCAGCATTGTATTGACTCAACATTGAGTTTTTGTTCTGTTTTTGTTACTTGGATGAAATATTGGTTTTCTCCAAATTGGCATAAGAGCATGAAACACATTTAAAATCATTTATGATATTATGAAGATACATGGTGTCATGTTTAATGAAGAGAAGCATTGACTTCTGAAAAATGAGGTAGCCTTTATGGGTCATTCTGTACCAATATCTGGTTTTAGACCCACAGCTGATAGGACTGAAAGTGTCTTCTCCATGCCTAGACCTACAACATTCGAAGAGTTTCAGCAAATTCTTGGAACAGTTAACTTTTACAGGAGACATTTGCCTCAAGCAGTGCAGTTGGTGGCACCTTTGACTGACACCTTTATGAAGAAAGAAAGTCATGGGAAGTCTGTGCTGAAGTGGACAGATGACATGACAGCCTTTCAAGAAGATCAAACACAGCTTAGATTAAAGTAGATTATATTTACTTTCATTCCAATTGATGCGTAGTGAGGAGGTCCTCCAGGATGTAGAACACGTCAGAAAAACAATATTACTTTACAAATATTTACAACTCAAACAAATAAGCTGATGTACCATTCCACAGGTCCCAAGTGGAATGATCGTCATTTTTTTTAAATAAACACTATATGAAAGGATCATTTTACAAACACTAATGCACTGAATTTAAAATAAAAATGTTTTATTTATTTATAAGGTAATAAACGTGTAATAGAACTACTGTAATACTTATTTACAATGAACACATTATTGAACTGACTTAGTGCAGAAGTTAGATTGTACTTACATACACATACACACACACACACACAAACACACACACACACACACAAATCATCAGTTGATTCTACTGAGAAATTCATCAATGGAGTAGAAGGAGTTGGCCACCAATAAATCCTTTAAGTTTCTCTTAAACTGGATTTCATGATTGTTAAGCTTTTTATGGCTGCTGGCAAGTTATTGAAAATGTGTGTTCCTGAATAATGCACCCCTTTTTTACAAGAGTAAGTGACTTTAAATCATTGTGAATATTATTCTTATTTCTAGTATTGATTCCATGAATTGAGATGTTGGTTTGAAAAAGTGATATATTTTAATGACAAATTTCATTAAGGAATAAATATATTGGGAAGCAGTAGTTAGTATCCCTAGTTCCCTAAACAGGCTTCTGCAGGATGTTCTTGAGCTCACACCACATATAACTCTTACTGCATGTTTTTGTGCCTGGAAAACTTTAGCTTGGCTAGCTGAATTATCCCAAAAAATAATTCCATATGACATCATGGAATGAAAGTAAGCATAGTATGCCAGCTTTTTCATTTTTATATCGCCTATGTCTGACACAATTCGCATTGCAAATAGAGATTTGTTAAGACGCTTCAGCAGTTCTGTGGTGTACTCCTCCCAGTTGAATTTATTATCGAGCTGTAATCCCAAGAATTTAACACTGTCAATTTCTTCTATCTGCTTGTCATCGCATGTTAGGCATGTACTTGTGGGACACCCCTTACAAGTTCTGAATTGGATATAGTGGGTTTTTTCAAAGTTTAGTGACAAAGAATTGGCTGGGAACCAGTGCTTAATGTCCACAAATATTTTACTAGCCGATCTTTCTAACACTACACTTGATTTGCTATTTATTGCAATGTTTGTTTCATCAGCAAACAAAATGAACTTGGCATCTGGTAGTGTTACTGATGAAAGGTCATTGATATACACAAGAAAAAGTAAGGACCCTAAAATGGAACCTTGTGCCCCCCCCACATGTAATTAGTTCCCAGTTGGATGATGTCAGATAGATTAATACATGTCTCTTTCCTAATAACACCCTTTGTTTCCTGCCAGAGATATAAGATTTGAATCATTTTGCAGCATTTCCTGTTACACCATAATATTCTAATTTACTTAAAAGGATATTGTGATTTACACAGTCAAATGCCTTTGACAGATCACAAAATATACCAGTTGCTTGCAATTTTTTGTCTAATGAATTAAGCACATTTTCACTGTAAGTGTAAATAGGCTCAATATCAGAACCCTTTAGAAATCTGAACTGCGACTTTGACAGTATGTTATTTGAGATAAGAAGGTTATAAAGCTGATTGTACATTACTTTTTCTAAAATTTTTGAGAATGCTGGCAAAAGTGAAATTGGACGGAAATTTGATGCTATTTCTTTATCTCCCTTCTTAAACCGTGGCTTAACTTCAGCATATTTCAACCATTCAGGAAATATTCCACTGATAAACGGCTGGTTACACAGATAGCTTAATATGTTAGTTAACTCAGAATCACATTCTTCAATTAACTTTGTTGATATTTCATCATACCCACAAGATGTTTTTTGATTATAAAGATTTTATGATGGACACTATTTCTGCTGGGGTAGTGAGGGTCAAATTCATATTATGGAAGTTACTTGAAATATCTGGTCTGAGCTATTCCATAGCAGCATCTACAGAACATGACAACCCCATCTTTTCAGTACCAGTTATAAAATGTTTTTAACAAAAGTTCTGCAACACTGTACACATCTGTCATCAATGTATCATTTACTCTTAATGCTATTTGTCCCTCTTCATGTTTGGTTCTACCGGTCTGCTTCACTATATCCCATATTGTCTTTATTTTGTTATCTGATATGACTATCTTTTCCTTGTAATATATTTGCTTTGATGTCCGTATTACAGTCTTTAATATTTTGCAGTATTTCTTGTAATGTGCTACAGCATCAACATCAGAATTGTTTCGGATTGACAGATACAGTTCTCTTTTTGTTTTACAAGATACCCCTATTCCGTGAGTAATACACGGCTTCTTTGTAGACTTTGCTCAAACCTTGGTTAGTTTTGGGGGAAAATCTTGTTCAAATAAGGTAAGCTCTTTATTAGGAAAAGTGTTATATTTTTCATTCATGCCATGAGCAATGTAAACATCAGTCCAGTGAAAGTCTCTGAGGAATGTCCTAAAATAATCAATTTTTGGCTTATTGATTACCCTCTTGAGCTCAGATTTAACAGAACAGACAGTTACATTAGCACATCATGTACAGGATACCTCTTTAACTATTACTGTGGATATGAGTGATGTCACTGGCTGAGCAGTTTTGCTTCAGATAATCAGTGAAAAACATTACCCAATGAGGTTCCTTTCGAAACAGGTAACTGCAGCTCAACATAAGTGGTAGATGTTTGATTTTTGTAGTTTATGAGGCAGTCAGGTACTTTAAGGCATCCATCGAAGGACAACAACTCACAATATTGAAGACCACCGCCCAGCAGTGGATCTGATAAGGAATTCTGGTAAAGTTTGTCCATCCCTATTTTCATAATTTGGATTTGATCAAGCAATTATCGACATATGTGGTACACATTAGAGGGGCGGCTAATATTGTGGTGGGATGCACTTACAGAATAAATTCAGTATCAATATGCCTAAAAAGAGTAGGCAAACCATCTTTCAGAAATTGCACAGATTATCCCTTCTGGGAATATGCCTGTCTATCAGACTAGTAACAGAATATTTTGTTTGGCTGAACATTAAAAACTTTGGACTCAAGCTTGTGCACAATGTCAAAACAGATGAAACTTGAGCACTACTTTATGCACATTCATTGTTTCAGTTGACCGTTTACTGCATGTTTACCTGGATTTGACTGGCCCCCTTCCCATGTCTGTAGGATTTAATTACACCTTATCTGCCACTGAGAGCAACAAGATGGGTGGAAGCCACTCAGTAACCTGACATCACTGCTCAGTCCACAGTGAAAGCATTCACTGAAATGTGAATTGCTTTGGGTGCCCAATGACCATCACAAATTATAAAGGCTGACAATTTCAGTCAGCACTGTTCACGAATTTTTGTAAAATGTGTGGAGTGAAATGCTTTACAACCACTGTTTCTCACCCTTAACACAATGGGCTGGTAGAGTGGTGGCACCATGTGTTAAAGATGGCATTAATGTGTCATGTGGTTGAGTGGCATGGATCTCTCCCTTGAGTCTTATTGGAGTCAGATCAGTATTCAAAGAAGACTTACAAGCATTATTAGCAGAAATCCGGTGTGGTCAAGCTCTAAACCTTTGGCAGTGTTCATCAAACCAGCAGCCTTAACAGATTCTGGGGAGTTGCTAGAATTAGTGTAATGAGTGAAACTTCACATTCCCAATGTCCACACTCCTTCCCCAAGATCACACAGGGTTCCATAAGTTTTTGTGGGAAAAGAACTGCAGAACACTGATTTTGTGATACTAAGTGATGATACAGCGAAGCCAGTGCTCCAACTGCATTATTTGGGCTCGTTCAAAGTGATGCGCAGAGGTGACAACAATTTCAACATTATACTCAATGGAAAGCCATCTACAGTCTCAGTACATAGGCTGAAACCACCGTGGATACTGCAAGACAGGGACACAATATTAGATTCAGGCTACTTGCGACATGCATGATGACTCCAGGGATTCACACTACGCACAGTAGCAACTGTCAACTCCAGATCATGTGCACTTTGTGGAGACTGTTGATGTGACCCATTCACGTTATGGACACTGGCGCAGACGACCAGCCCATTTGGTGAACTACATGATGGAATAGCTCTAAGTACTATATTACACCATACAGCAAATAGTACAGGTGTTCACAAATAATTTTTGTTCTTTCTTTTTCTTTTTATTACATTATTGTGACAATATGGTGTGGATGTCAAACTTGTAGAACTCATGAAGTGGTATCACAAGTGTGTCATTACATAATCTACAGCCTTTTGAGAGATAATTGCACTATGATGCTGTTGAATGGATATTTAGATAATGAAATTTTATTTTCTTATGCCTTGTTATTGATACTGTCTCTTTGTGCACTAGGTGTTTTTTGGCTGTATACTTCCATGCTATGAAGCAACTACAATGGCAATAACACTGAATTTTGGAAATAACAAAGTCGAATGGGATCACTTTTTGGACAGGCAAGACCTTACCATGTAAATGGACTAAGGTGTAGAACTCCTTTATGAGTTTTGGCTCTGACGCACTTGGGGCTTCAAGGTTGATGTTATTAATGCTAATATGCTTGTTCATATTTATGGATAAGGTAGTTACTGTGCAGTTAAATGGTATCGAGCATACTTAGTTATAACGACCTATGCCAGTTGACAACAACATTAACGAAAAGCTTCAAATTTTGCGTTATGCTAAGAAAGGGAAGCAGATGAATACCTTGCAAGAAACCAAAATTTTCAGTCATTTAAAAAGTCAGCCTAATGTACTTCTCAATGAGCAAACAGATATCCAGAACAAAAAATTCATTGATAACTTCAGTCACATTCTGTCAATGACAAATCTGAAATCACCTATATGATAAATGAAATTTAGAAGTTAAGCTCACCTCACCACATATTTTAATATTTATTATTTTATTTTCCATACCATTTCATTTCATACTACTTTTTTTAACTTTTCTCAATTACACATACACACATAAATAGAGAGTCATAGTATTTGAAATTATTATTCCATTTAGTCTATGCTTAGCTTTACTCCTTGATCAATATAATACATTTGTAAATGCAAGCTGTCAGACCAATAAGACAACAGTTATGAATGCATGTGTGGCTCAGATGAATAGAAAACATGTATTTAAAGACACTGACATTTCAGTATGTAAGACATACTTTTCTATTGAAGGAAAATGTATTTAAAATATGTTTACATTGACATCATTACATTTCTATTTGTGGAGGTAAAATATTCTATTTTCTACAGAAGCACAGATCACTTGTGAATGGCTTGGAAGGCTGTAACTTATAGTGAACAAATAAAATTAATACAGCTAATACTTTTAATTAATTCAGTGCTGTAGTAACCGCTATGAAGAAAATTCAGACAGTGTTGAAAGGTTAGAAAATTTTAGTGACTGGGGAGATATCACAAAGGGAGTCCTACAGTGTTCAGTTTTGGGTCCACTTGTATTCCTTATATATGTGAATGACCTTCCAAATAAAAATCAACATGCACAATTGATACTTTTTGCAAATGATACTAGTCTTCTAATATATCCCATTAAAGAGAAAGCAACAGAAGAGATTGTTGATGATGTTTTATGAAGAATTATTAAGTGGTTCCCTGATAATAAATTATCCCAAAATTTTGAGGAGACATACTATATTCAGTTCTGTACAACAAATAGAGTCACACCAACAATTGGTGTAGCACTTGAAAAGGAGTCAGTAAATGCTGTGAAATGCTGGTCAGTAAATACAGTAGAATGCTCCAAATTTTTCGATGTACATATTGACGAAAACTTGAACTGGAAGAAGCATATTACTGTGCTTCTCAGCTACTTTTGTTCTTCCTATAATAGTTAGTCTTTATACAAACAAATCAACCTCCTGACAGATTTTGCATATTTCCATTCAGAAATGCCTTATGGAATTACTTTATGGGGTAACTTATCATATAGAAATGGACGTGCTGGTTGCACAAGAGCAAACAGTAAGAACATTATGTGGTGCTCATATACAAACATCATGTAGGTACCTCTAAAGGCCGTTGCGCATTTTACCTGCACCATCACAATACATATATTCACTAATGAAATTTGTCACAAATAAAAGTCCATTACAATTTGAGAAGAATAGTGATATCCATACCAACAACATGTGGTGTAACATGCGATTCTTTGGAAGAACATATTCCACCTTTATCCTCTTAGGCCGATCAGGGATGTTTGTGGTGACTGGAAATGTTTTAAGTGTGAAACATCCTACTGTGCACACTTTGATTTAACATTTGTAAAGACTGAGTACAAAAACCAGCAGTTCTAGACATCAGCAAGCCGTCAAAGTGCTTGAATGTCTCCACATGTTGTGGAAGTTTGCTTATGCTTGGCATTGTGGCTTGGCTGTGCCTTGGAAGTCTCAGAGAAGAAGAGGCTGGAAAGAATGAAAAAGGTAGAACAACTGACGAGCAGATTTGAGAACTGTAGCTTCAGATTTAGTGGTCTTTGTACAAGCATTACACACATGTTGTGACTTAAGGAGAACTATTCACTATGAAAGATCTGTTCAGCACAAATTGTAATCAGTGCTAAGCTTCTGTTGTAAATACATGAGAGTTGATGCACAAGTGTATTCATCATTCAGTAGCTTGCACAGATCGAATCTCTTTCTTAGACCCCACATGTCGCACCAAGGTAAAGAAGTCTAATGACAAGGCTTCACGGCACTGCACTGCAGGACCACAAAAAGAATCACTACAACAATTATTTAAGAGGTAAAGCAAGCACACGTACATCGGGGTGACAGATTGTGCATTCAGAGTAACCACACAACCGACCACATGGTTACATAATATTTGCTTTCTAATGTAGGACACAAATTAGTGGTGTAAGAAGGAGAGAACATTTTTAGTTTTTCAAAAATTATGAAGAACATAATAGAATTGCCCAGAGCAACCCAAGTCAAAAACTGAGAAGATACAAGCAGGCAATTGCAGTAGTACTGCCTGAATTGATTTGACATCAGAAAGAAATAAGTTTATTTTGTTTTAAAACTGATGAAGTGCTAAAGATATCAAAGCTGAGAAAAGAATAACAGTTGATGACAGCCATGGTGCCAACAGCAATAGATATTCTTGTGGTTATGCAACATTTGGCCCATGTATGAAGAAGAATCTCAAAGGTGACACAGGAGAATTCTGTGCTGCGACTTCGAGACTACAGTTGAAGCAACGGTCTGCGAGGGTACCCCTGCGGTAGCTGACCAGCACAGCAGTGCATTCCCACTTTACAGTGCAGCAGCCAGTCAGATGGTTCCACGACATGTACATAGAGACTCATCGCTACTGCACCTAGCCTACTCAGAATGCGTCAGCAGTGCAGTACAGCTTGAGGTGCAGCTGATTAGGTGAGCTGTAAACATCCTCAATCTAATTCATACTGTGAAAAATTATAGAAACATATTTCACTGGTGATGAGCTGAGGTGCCAAAACAGAGTACTAGCTTTTAAGGGTCTTAAGTGTATGTATTGTTGTCCAGACTGTTTACCACACACAAAATGGAAGAATTAAAAGTGCTTGTTAAAGTTCAAGCGGGAAATTAAATAAATCAGATAAATTAGTCGAACTATGTAATAGTAAGTACAGTAAATCAGCATGCCCTCGGGTAAAATTACAACTGTAGCTTCCCCTTGCTTTCAGCCATTCGCAGTACCAGCACAGCAAGGCTGTTTTGGTTAGTGTTACAAGGCCAGATCAGTCAATCATCCAGACTGTTGCCCCTACAACTACTGAAAAGGCTGCTGTCCCTCTTCAGGTGCCTCTCAACAGATTCCCTTCCATTGTGGTTGCACCTACGGTACGGCTATCTGTATCGCTGAGGCACGCAAGCCTCCCCACCACTGGCAAGGTCCATAGTTCATGGGGGGGATATAAAATGTAGACTGGCAATGTCAAGGAAAGCATTTCTGAAGAAGAGGAATTTGTTAACATCGAGTATAGATTTAAGTGTCAGGAAGTCCTTTCTGAAAGTATTGTATGGAGTGTAGCCATGTATGGAAGTGAAACACAGACGATAAATAGTTTGGACAAGAAGAGAATAGAAGCTTTCGAAATGTGGTGCTACAGAAGAATGCTGAAGATTAGATGGGTAGATCACATAACTAATGAGGAGGTACTGAACAGAACTGGGGAGAAGAGAAATTTGTGGCACAACTTGACTAGAAGAAGGGATCAGTTGGTAGGGCATTTTCTGAGGCATTAAGGGATCACCAATTTAGTACTGGAGGGCAGCGTGGAGGGTAAAAATCATAGAGGGAGACCAAGAGATGAATGCACTAAGCAGATTCAGAAGGATGTAGGTTGCAGAAGAAGCTTGCACAGAATAGAGTAGCATGGAGAGTTGCATCAAACCAGTCTCAGGATTGAAGACCACAACAACAACAACAACAACAACAACAACATGTAATAGTATGAAAGTCACCAGAGAAGAGTTATTTAACAGTCTTAAAGTATTGTAAAATAATGTATAAACCCAAGGGGAAGAATTAAAGAACTTAATTTTTTAGATTTAAAAGGACAAATGGAGCAGATAGTTTAAAAAATAGATAAAATTGCTAATGTAGCTTATATTTGCTTACCAAATTACAGACTGAACTAAATAAACAGCGTGGCCCAGAATGAAATGAAGCAAATGAACAGTTTAGAGAAGTATACAATGAAATTAAGAACTTAATTAATCAGATCTCAGACATGTAACACAGAGTCAAGGTGAGTGAACACTGTAAAGAATTTGGTGAAGTAATTTGTGACCCAAACACTAACTAGTTTGGAAGAAAGTATAAGAGAAAATAGATTCAATAAGCTCTACACCTAGCTTTACGAGGAATACAGGAGAACACCAACATGAATTTCTATATCCTAATGATCTTATTGAAGTCTATGATGATTGTAAAAATAACTATGAAAAATATTTGATCCATAATTATTATTCAAAGTAGATTTAAGCATTGACTGCAGTGTGCGTCAAGGACATTTGACAACTAGGGGAGATGCTAAAATACATACTGCTTTTACGTTTGATTGTAGCAAGCAGATGAATCTGAATGCATATAGGAATGGAGTATTAAGATGTATTTACATGTTACAGAAGTTGTCATGTCATTTACTGTCAGCTGAAACAGCAGAGCTTGTTATGAATGCAATCTATGTTGTTTTGTTATATTACATTATGTAGAAGCACAGTATTTACTAAAAATGTGTGTCTTGTTTGACGCAATAGGGGAGGTAGAGACATATGATGTATCTATTCTCCCAACCCAGCAGGTTGTAGTAATTAATGTAAGGCACATCACTGATCATTAGTGATGTGATGTGTCACACATGGTTTGCTGCAAGGCAGAACAAAATTTATTTATTTGACAACAATGTACAATTAAATTTAGTTATGTTTATTCCTTTATTACCATGTTGATTAATTTTACTACTTACCTGAGGCACTATAGCCTCATTACTTATTTATTTAATGCTTGGCTAAAGGACAGCTTTTTAACCATGAGATCAATAAAGTAAGCAGCAGCTTCAGTTGTTAAAAGTCAGCTGTTGGGTTAAATGAATTAAAGACAATCACTGGAGCTGTAAGGATAATGCACGAACAATGTGTAATCTCTGGAATATACTGATTACCTCACCTTTTCATAATATAAAGAAAGAGAACAGCATTTTTTTTAAAAAAAGAAAAGCTTTATTTCTTGCAGATCTCAGAATGCATCAAGAAAAACATTTACACAATACCGATAAGTTAAAGAAATTAAAACGCTTAGAAGAATCTAGCACCTTTGGAGATAAGGCAGACTGACACCCACCAGGTTTTGAGTTAGCTGCTTCAAACTTTCATATTGCATTTTTCCTGGGGCAGTTTATTTTACTCCTACTATCCTGCGATCTTTTACTTGAATATATCTTTCACTGTCCTACCTCAATTTTATTCATAGAATGACATGTCCTATTACAAAGAGACTTATTGCAGTTATCTGTTAGAGAAAATGAATATGACAATACAAACAAAATCCATTACAGCTATAGTATATGACTTTGCATTATCAGGAGTACATGACATATTAATTATGTTATGTGTAATAAGAATTTAATACTTTTTGTATACTGCAAGGCATTACGGCATGACTTTTATAGAGGAGGTTATTACAGAGGAGGTTATTACAGAGGAGGTTACATACCATAACCTGGTGGCAGCTTATGGAGATAGTAAAAATAGTTTGACTTACTTGTAATGTTGATTGCTTGACAATAATTTTGATGATAATCCACATTTTAGTCACACCACAAAAATGGTAAAATGGATGGGAATGAAAACCATTCCTTAAGTGAAATCAATTAAGCATGTAAGCATTTTCAAGATTTCAAGCCATTAAGTAGATGTGTCATATCTTAAAATCATGGACAAGAATAAATACAGCTTAACAGCAAATACAGAATTATTCTCAACAGAGCTTTAGAAGTGGATTGTAATACGAGGTCTGTCCAAAAAGTTCTAGAACATTCATGCTTTTGCACCAATGGCGTGTCAAAGCGAAATGCGGCTGGCAGTCCTGCACATGCCTGTGTTTAATGTGTAACTGCCACAAGTATCAATGTTGTATGTCTGTTAGTTATTTTTCAGTGCTGCATTGTGTAGAACATTGTGTCGCACAGTTTGTGAATTTTGAGGCGGCAGAGTTAGGAGCAACGCATCTGCATTACGTTTTGTGTGAAAACTCAGAAAACCTTTACAGAGACACTCCAAATGATGCAGTAAGCCTGCGGTAATGAGTGCTTAATCTGGACTTGGTGTTATGAATTGATTCACACAGTTTAAAAATGGCCAGATGGAAGTTAAAGATAACCCTTGTTCAGGATGCCCTTCGACATCTACCAACAACGCTCATTTCAGGAACTTCAACAAAATTGTGCATGCCAATCGAAGACGACCTGTCACAGAGAATGCAGAAGAATGTAACATTTCAGATGGATCATGTCATGAAATCCTCACACATCATCTTGGAATGCATCATGTTGCCACCAAGTTAGTCTCACGGATCATGAGCCAAGACCAGAAAGACCTACACCTTGCAATCTGTGAGGAGCTTTTGGATTGCGCAAATGAGAACAAGATATTCCTTAAGAGAATCATAACTTGTGATGAGATGTGGGTCTCTGGTTATGACGTTAAGACTAAGGTTCAGTCTTCACAATAGGTCAGGAAAGGTTTTCCAAGACCAAATAAAGGTCATCAAGACAGGTCAAATATCAAAGCAAGGATGATCTTTTTCTTTGGGTTCGAAGGATTAGTTCATCATGAATTTGTACCACTGGGACAAAATGTTAATTGACGGTACTATTGGGACATGTTGCGACACCTGCAAGAAAATGAGAGAAGGAAATGGCCTGAAATGTGGCAAGACAATTCATTGCTCTTGCATCACGATAACGCACCTGCACATTCATCCCTGTTGGTGCATGACTATTGTACAAAAAATGAAATCACTTTGCTGCCTCCTTCTCCATACTCTCCAGACCTGGCCTCTGTGGAGCTGAATCTCTTTCCAGCCAAACGTTCTTTTAACCTAGGGAACAGGTGATAGTCACTGGGCACCAAGTCAGGACTATAGGGTGGGTGGGTGATTATGTTCCACTGAAACTATTGCAGGAGAGCAACGATTTGCCATGTGATGTGTGGGCGAGCGTTGTCATGGAGAATGTGTACACCCTTGCTCAACATTCCTCATCTCCGGTTCAGAATTTCCCATTTGCGTTTTTTCAGAGTCTCACACTACCTGTCAGTGTTAATTGTGGTCCCAGTGATTCAGCTCCGATGACGAGGTGAAAGAAGAGGTTCATAACTTTCTGAACACAATGACGGCGAGATGGTATGACATGGGCATACGAAAACTGCCACAGCATCTACAAAAATGCATCGACAGAAATGGTGATTACGTCGAAAAATAGCTGTAAACTGATGTAAGCCATTGTAGAAATAAACAGGTCTATGTACATATAAAAAAATAGGAGACCTTACTTTTGGGATTACCCTCGTAGTTTCCATGATGAAACTTTTGTCTGTAAATCTGGCATAAAATCCAGAGAGATTCTGATTGTACTCAAAGTATGTTAGTGGCATGACAGAATCAATGCCTTTTCTGCACAATGGCAATGGAAATACTATCGATGACAGTGCCACTACACAGTTACTAAACAAAGCCTTCCAAAATTCCTTCACAAAAGAAGATGAAGTAAATACCCCAGAATTAAAATCAAGAAAACCTACCAATGTGACTATCTTATAAGTAGATATTTTCAGAGTAGTGAAGCAACTTAAATCATTTAATAAAAGAAAGTCTTCTGGTCCAGACTGTATACCAACTAGGTCCCTTCCAGAGTATGCTGATGCAATAGCTCTGTACTTGACAATCATGAACAGCTGCTCGCTCAATGAAAGATCCATACCCAAAGATTGGACAAACGCACAGGTCACACCAATGTCCAAGAAAGGCAATAGGAGTAATCCATTAAATTACAGGCCCATATCATTAACATTGATAAGCAGTAGGATTTTGGAGCATATATTGTGTTTGAACATTATGAATTACTATAAGAGGATGGTCTATTGACATATAGCTAGAAAACATAATTCTTGTTAAACACATCTAGCTCTATACTTACATGAAGTGTTGAGTGTTATCAATAAGGGATTTCAAATTGATTCCATACTTCTAGATTTACAGAATGCTTTTGACACCATAACTCACAAATATATTGTAATCAAACTGCATGCTTATAGAATACCATCTTATTTATGTGACTGGATTCATGATTCCCTGTCAGAGAGGCCACATTTGATGGAGAGTCAATGAGTAAAATGGCATGATTTCTGGTATTCCCCAAGAGATAGGATTAATGGAGTATATCAAGCAAGTTCAAAGACGGTCAGTACATTTTGTATTATCATGTAGTAGGGGGGAGAGAGTCATGGACATCATACAGGATTTTGGGGTGGACATCATTAAAACAAAGATGTTTCTCGTTGAGGCGGCCTCTTCTCATGAAATTTCAATCAATAACTATCTCCTCTGAACGCAAAAATACTTTGTTGACACCAATCTACATAGGGAGAAACGATCATCGTAAGAAAATAAGGGAAATCAGAGCTCGCACAGAAAGATACAAGAGTTTGTTTTTTCATGCGCTGTTCGAGAGTGGAATAATAGAGAATTATTGTGAAGGCAGTTTGATGAACCCTGTTCCAGGCACTTAAGTGTGATTTGCAGAGTAGTCATGCAGAGGTAGATGTAGATGTATAAGATGGGATGTACCCAATTTTAGGTATATGTTGGAGAGTAAAGGGTAGGCGGACCCATGGAAGGGATGGCCTACGCCTAGGTCAAGTGAATCTACAGAAGGAATGACCTGAACAGTTTCTTTTATGGAAAGGGGTGAGCAGAGGACACTCAATCGAAGAGATAAAAAGGTATCTCCACAGTATCTGCCCACAGAATAAGGTGCAAGTACAGCTCTTACAGAGGTAGGAAGTTGTACAGTGACAGTTAGTCACACTGTTGAAGTGTTCTCCAAAAGAGTCAGAAGGTAATAGACTTACCTGCCACTGATGGTTCTTTGCATACAGATTTCTGCATGTTTGATTTGCTACAAATCTGAAATTTGAGACTGTAGAGAGCATTGTAAATTAAAATGTCAGCATGCAACTCCTTACCGTGAAGATGAACTCCATTATTCTTCTATCTCAATACATTTGAAAAACTTATGCTCATGGGATCGTTGTTGTTGTTGTGGTCTTCAGTCCTGAGACTGGTTTGATGCAGCTCTCCATGCTACTCTATCCTGTGCAAGCTTCTTCATCTCCCAGTACTTACTGCAACCTACATCCTTCTGAATCTGCTTAGTGTCTTCATCTCTTAGTCTCCCTCTACGATTTTTACCCTCCACGCTGCCCTCCAATGCTAAATTTGTGATCCCTTGATGCCTCAGAACATGCCCTACCAACTGGTCCCTTCTTCTTGTCAAGTTGTGCCACAAACTCCTCTTCTCCCCTATTCTATTCAATACCTCCTCATTAGTTATGTGATCTACTCATCTTATGGGATCAGTAAGCTCAAAATAAAGAAAACACAGTTACATTGGAGTAAACATAACATAGCCTGACTGCTGATACTCTTCTTGACAGAAAAGAATGACCAGTTGGATCTTCACAAATAATGGACCAAAGTATGTTCATTGTTATTCTATTCCTTGTCTGACCAAGCTGAATTATCTGATAGAGTTTCATTTTGAAAGATAACATTGGACTCTATCTTAAGGGAATTTAACCACTGGAAATAACAAAAATGGGTGTGAAAAGAAATATATTATTATTTAAAGAATTATTTTTGTTATGCGATGTTATAAGTAATTAAATAAGTTCTGTTACCTAACGTCCTTCATCAAAGTGGGGGGGGGGGGGGGGGATCCATGTCCTAAGAATGTTCCACCTTTATCCTCTTAGGCCCATGAAAGATGTTCATGGTAACTGAAAACGTAGTGCCAGTTTGAAACGGCAAGGCTTCGTGGCGACTGCATCTCTCTACCTGCTGTGGAGGGTCACTTGTGCTTCAGAATTGTACAGTGCCTTGGAAGTCTCAGAGAAAAGGAGGCTGGCAAGAGATTCGGTGGGAACTATTCATTACGGAAGGCCTGTTTACAGCAAATCGTAATCAAGGTTTAAGATTTGACACATTTGGCACTTAGTAAGTTGCATAGATCAAAGCTATACCATAAAATGTCTGACAGGTAGCAAAACAAGTTTTAAATCTAACTGAAAATCATTTCTCCTGGACAACTCCTCCTGTTCCATGGACAAATTTCTATTTAAAAAACCAGTAGCCTGTAAAAACAAGTTCATTTATGTTAACACTAATCATGTATGCACATTCTGGAATCTGACTCATCCCACATCATTTCAATAAAAGAATTGTTAAAAAGAACTATGGAACATGTAACTAGCTGACCAACTAAAAAAGAATGCAGCACGTTTTGTGCTGTGAAAGAGTTCATAAGAGGAACTAAGCATTGCATTTTCAGTCACAAATTGGCATAACAAGGAGATGCCTCTAGAAAAATTTAATACATGTAGATTCTGTCTGTTGGTTCCATGTTAATTTAGAATCTACATATACACCATGCAACTTAAGAGACATACAATCAGTGTTAGAATTACATAAACTAAAGAAACTGTTTTCAGTTTTATTCTGATTTACCGCTAATTCACTATCTTTAAACAAGATACTGGAAATTCTGAGACTTGTTTTGCTTGTTCCTTTAGGTCCTCTATACAATTTCCAGTTGCAAGGTATGAGACATTGTCAGTGTGAGAACAGATTTGCGTGGCATACTAGGCAGGTCACTCTCATAAATTATAAACAATAGGGGTACAAGCACAGAACCTTGAAACAAACCCCTTGAAATATTTGATAATCCAGAGTTCTTATTATTAAAATGTGCCTTCTGCTTTTTATTGACATGAGTTCTAAATCTCGAATGCCCTAGCTTCATAATTTATCTACTATAATTTGATGGCTCACAAAGTCAAATTACTTGCTCAGATTAATCAACAGGATAATACTAAGCACTAAATTTGCTACTGAAATAACAGTCTTTAAGCTTCATCAAGATTTTATTTCAAAATGTCGTTTAAGGTGTCTTTTCAAAGATGATTGGTCTGTAAATGTTTTTGGACAAAGGTTACAACTAAATGTTTTTCCTGTGTGAGACATCAAATGTCTTGAAAGGCCAGACTGGTGGCGGAAAGATTTTTCACAAAATGGACATTTGTACTGAAAGGTCGTGATATCATTTCCAGACAAATGTTGCCTTGAATGTACTTTAAGACTTTCTTTTTGAGTAAATTTCTTTCCACATGCGTTGCACTGGAATGGTTTTTCACCAGTATGAATCATCATATGCCGGTTAAGGATAGCAGTCTGTGAAAAACTCTTTGAACAGTATTTACAGGAAAATGGCCGTTCACCAGTATGTGTTCTCTCGTGTCGCTTGAAATTTGTTTGATTAGGGCACCATTTTTCACATATTCCACAGACAAATCCTCTTTGCTGATTGTGAACAGAAGTGTGTCGCTTCAGGTCTAGTCTCTTGCTGAACCTCTTGGGACATTTATCACATTTGAAAATCAGTTTGTAATCAGAAACAGTCCTGCACTGAACCACTCCAGATGAACCACAGTTCACATTTCCCAACTCCTTCATGTCAAGATGTGCTTTGCTGCCGTCCAAACGTTCTGCTGTAATTTCTTCATTTTTCAGTGTTGGAGAAAATATGAATGGCTGATTTCCTGTATATGAAGGATTTGAATTCTGACAATTTTCAGGTAGTTGTAATGAATTTTGAGTATTTTTTTCACTCTTTACCTGAGAATGGATATCACCTGTGCTTGCCACAACAGAATGAACTTCGCTACAAGACAAATTTTCCATTTCCTTCAAACTGTCATCCGATTGTTGTTTTTCACCAGCTTCTAATTCGCATTCTGATGTAGTAGTATCTACCTGTGATGAATTACACAATGATTTATGTACATTTGGAATAAGCAAATCACTCAAATCACAGACTGGGTTAGAACTTGATTTACAATCTATTGTTGTGGAATCTGACAATGTTGGACAGAGGCTTTTATTAATAGGAAATATATCCGAAGAAATCAACTCAGAATTACTGTGATTTGGAGAGCCGCAGACAAATAATGTGGTCGATTTTTCTGTTGTTTCTGTTGCCATAATTTGAAGGTTAAAAAGGTTGCTCTTGACACTGACGAAGTCAGTTTCATGAAATTCTTGTTGATTTGTTTCCTGGAAAGACAAAAAGTATTATCTGTAACAAAATTTACTTTAGATGCTTATTAAGTAAAAATTACATGAAAAAAATTCCTTTTTGGAGCACATAAATACACATGACGTGTTACTACAGTTCATCTTGTAAAATAAAGATTGTTCACCCCCAGTGCAGGTAATTTACAGTAAACATATTCAGAGAATACTCACAGCATTATTATTTGATGTGATATTGCACATAATGTTGCTCATAATTAAAAATTCTGGTGAAGTGCACATAAAGATACTTTACAATAAAATTTCTCATCATTGTCCACACAAATTTATGAAGAATAGCTTCCTAGAAATGGACTGCATCATAGTGTGCAAAGGTTGAAAGAACTGTTAAAATTATACTACAAACATGTGTCTGGACATGCGACGTTGCCATGGTAAATGTTGCTGACAAATGAAAGTTTCTCTCACCACATGTCGTGTGTTCCTTGTGTGTCGCAGACAGTGTAATTGATGCAGTGTACTGTAAGCAGCAGAATGGCCCAGTATTCGTGTCAGGATCAGGCCAAGATGGTGTTTATGTACAGCCAAGCACCTCAAAACAGTTGAGAGGCAGCACACCAACTACATCACACAACATTTCTGGGTGTTTGTGTGAGCATGGGTACTTTCAGACAGATGAACATGCAGGGAGGTGGCAGATTGTGTGTACACGAGATTTGGAGGACCGGATTCCACAGGATTTTGAAATGAACACTCATACAAGCTCCATGCAAGTGGCGCACCAACACGATGTAAGCCAAAGTACAATTATGTGCATGACAACCACTACTATCCCTATCATCTTCAATGAGTGCAAGGATTACCAGCAGAGGATTCCCCTCTATGGAAAACATTTTGTTGGTTTTTGCACCAGACCATCACAATTATGGGATTTCTGTCATCTGTGCTCTTTATCGATGGACCAACATTTATCAGAACTGGTATTATCAATCGGCATAATCGTCATCTGTGGGCTACAGACACAGCACATGTCAGAGGAACTTTCATTCGTCAGTTCAATCTACCGGGGCAATGATGTATTTCTGTACATGTTCATAGGACCTTTTTTCCTCCATTTTCAGGAATCTTTCCCTGCTGTTTGTTGGTTTGGTTGGTTGGTTTGATTTTTAAAGGGACCAAACTGTGTGGTCATCGGTCCCTTGTTCCATTGAAACAAGTCCATGGGATAAAACGGAAAACCAACAGTACACACCACAGGAATTCTAGAAACATGAAGCTGAACACACTGGGGACAACAGAAGACAAAAAATGCACAGAGACACAAGAAACAGGCAGAAGAGCTTAAAACAGGAGAGCAGATGACCTAGGCTGGCGGATCACGAGGATAAAAAAGGTTGAGCCAGCCACTCTGCAACATATTAAAATCTCTAACCTAAAAGTACTAGAGTAGAAAGCACAGGGAGACAAGGGACAGGAACTAAAACTTAAACCAAAGAATAAAAACCAGAGTCATGCAGAAAATGTAAAACGAAGTTAGCCGTGGAGGCATCGTCTCCTAAAATTGAAGGAAGTGTGTGAGGACGATTAAAATTCTGTCGCAGAACGGCGAGATGTGGACAGGCCAACAAAATGTGGACCACTATCAGACTGGAACCGCAGTGACAACATGGTGGGGCCTCACGCTGGAGATGATAGCCATGCGTCAGCCAAGTGTGACCAATGCAAAGGTGGCAGAGGGCCACAGAGCCCCTGTGAGAAGCCCGCAGAGAAGACTTCCCTTGCCCGGAGTTTAGTGGGTGTAACTAAGTTGTGCCATTCAGCATCCCAAATCCTAAAACTTTGTGGCATAACACCAATCAGAGGTCAGGTTTGGGTATACCAATCTCCACTGGCGGCTTACGAGTGGCCTGTTTGGCCACCCTGTGAACGAGCTCATTTCCTGGAATTCCGACATGCCCTAGGGTCCATACAAAGACCACTGAATGACCAGACCATTCGAGGGCATAAACCGACTCCTGGATAGTTGCTACCAGAGGATGGCATGGGTAGTACTGATTAATGGCCTGTAAACCACTTAACAAATCACTGCAAACCAGGTAGGACACACCAGGGCAGGAACAAATATGCTCAAGGGCATGAGAAATGGCCACCAGCTCAGCAGTGAAGACACTGCACCCATCCGCTGTTCGACAGGTGCCGAGTGAGCATAGGCAAAGCCTATGCGACCATCAACCAGCGAGACGTCGGTATAGATGACTTCAGAACCCTGGGACGCGTCAAGTATCGATAGGAAGTGACTGCGGAGTGCCTCAGGAGGAACAGAGTCCTTATGGAAACGAGATAGGTCCAGCCGTAGTTTCGGCCGAGCATACACCATGGAGGCGAATGTTTATGGACTCGTATGAGACGCTGAAAGGAAAGGACTCAAGCTCAGACAATAGGGAGCAGACATGTACAGCGAACATTATCCCTGACTGAGGTTGCCGTTCTGGGACAGGAACCACCATGTTTGCGAATAAAAGATGCTGAGGAGAACTATGGACGTGCGCTGCACAGTTGGCAGCTCCTGATGTGCAATGGAGGGACTCCAGCCTCCACTAGTCGACTGGCCACTGGACTCGTTTGAAAAGCGCCCGTCGCTAGACGAACCCTGCAGTGGTGCACAGGATTATGCAACTTCAATGCTGAGGGCACTAATGAACCATACACTACACTCCCATAGTCAAGTTGTGACTGAACTAGGGCTTTGTACAGCCACAGCAACGTAGAGCGTTAAGATGCCGCCAGCACTTCAGCTTAAGCTGACGAATGTGGGGGAGCCATGTTAGCAGGGCGTTGAAAACCAGTCCTAAAAAAGCGATACATTTCGACTAACCCTAGTGGATGGCCATCAAGAAAAAGTGCAGGGTCAGGATGGACTGTCCATCGCTGACAGAAGAGCAGAAAGTAGGTCTTGTTGGATGAGAAGTGAAACCGATGGGATAGAGCCCATGACTGCGCAGTCCAAATGGCTCCCTGCAGTTGGTGTTCAGCAACACCAATGGTTGATGAACTGAACTAAAGGCAGAAATCATCAGCATATAAGGAGGGCAACACTGACACCCCTACAGCTGCTGCTAGGCCATTTATAGCGACTAAGAACTGTGGAATGCTCAATACAGAGCCCTGAGGACCCCATTCTCTTGGATATGGGAGGAGCTAAAGGAGCCTCTGACTTGAACATGGAAGGTATGGAGGGAGAGAAAGTTCCGTATAAAAATCGGTAATGAGCCACGGAGGCTCCACTCATGCAGCATGGCAAGGATGTGGTTGCACCAGGTCATGTTGTAGGTCCTCCGTAAATCAAAAAAAGCTACCAGATGTTGGCGTCTGGAAAAAGCTGTTCAGATGGCAGACTCAAGGCACACCAAATTATCCGTCGTTGAGCAGCCTTGACAGAAACCACCCTGGGATGGACCCAGAAGGCCCCGAGACTCCAGGAGCCAACACAAACTCCAGCTCGCCATTCGTTCAAGTAATTTGCAGAGAACGTTGGTGAGGCTAATGGAGTGGTAGCTGTCCACCACTGCAGGGTCCTTCTCAGGTTTCAACACTGGGACAACAACGCTGTCTTGCCACTGGGATGGGAACACTCCCTTGCCCCACATGCGAGTCAAGATAGACAGAATATGATGCAGTGAGGCCGCAGACAGATGTTTGAGAAATTGGGAGTGAAATCAGTTAGGGCCTGGAGCTGTGTCAGAGCAATGGGCAAGGGCACTGAGGAATTCCCACTCAGTAAAAGGAGCATTGTACGGCTCAAGCAGGCGCAATGTAAAAGACAAACGCTGTCGTTCTGCTCGCTCTTTCAAGGAATGAAAAGCCGGTTGATAGTTTGCAGATGCAGAACTCCGAGCAAAATACTCAGCAAAATCCTCGGTGATGTCACCTGAGTTGATGCACACTGCCCCATTTACTGAAATCCCAGCACCCCCAGCTGGATTGGGTAACCATAAAGGCGGTGAATCTGAGTCCACACCTGGGAGGCAGGGGTATGAGAACCAATGGAGACAACGTATCTTTCCTAGCACTCTTGCTTCCGTCTTTGTGTCAGGTGGTGGGCATGGGCACGGAGCTGCTTAAAAAGAATGAGAGTCTCCAACGATGGATGCCGCTTACGTCAATGGAGGGCCCGCCTACGCTCTTTGATGGCCTCAGAGATTTCTGGCGACCACCATGGCACAGTTTTATGCCGAGGCCTCCCGGAAGAAAGAGGAATCGCACGTTCTGCACTCGATACGATCAACGCAGTGACCTGCTCGACCATCACATTAATAGCGCCATGTGCAGGAGTGTCAACAGTGACAGCAGATGTGAAAGCCAGCCAATCGGTCCTATTAAGGGCCCATAGCAGCAGACGTCCAAAAGTGTGACACCCGGGTACTGACAGGAAGATCAGAAAGTGGTCACTTTCACACAAGTCGTCATGAACCCTCCAGTGGACAGATGGTGATAGTCCTGGGCTGCAAAGCCATAGGTCAATGGCCAAATAAGTGCCTGGACCTCACTGAGATGGGGTCTTCTGTAATTTAAGAGGCAGAGGTCGAGCTGAGAGAGGAGATTCTTGACATCTCTACCCCGGCCAGTAATCGTGGTGCCACCCCACGAGGGGTTATGGGCGTTGAATTCACCCAAAAGTAGGAATGGTGGGGGGAGTTGGGAGATCAGAGCAGCCAATTCATTAGGAGGTACTTCACCATCTGGAGGAAGGTAGACATTGCAGATGGTAAAATCCAAGGTCGTCCTTATCCTCACAGCAACAGACTCTAAAGCTATATGAACAGAAAGTGATTCAGAATATACAGAGGTAAGGACATACAGACATACGCCACCTGATGCCCTGGTACAGTCAGTCTGGTTTTTATTAAACCCCAATAGCAACGAAGGGCAGGGGTCCACACTGCTGGGAACTATGTTTCTTGGAGGGCAATACAGAGAGCAGGTGTTGAGCTTAAAATCTGTCTTAGTTCAGCCAAGTGGTGAAAAAAACTGCTGAAATTCCAATGTAAGATGATGCCGAAATTCCAATGTCAGATGATGTCATCATTAGGCTGGAAAGGCATGAAGTGCTCAAGGAGGCAGGTTACGCCTCAGGGTCACCTGCTGCCACCGATTGAGTACATGTGAGAGCGCCATCCTTAGACTTTCGTTCCTCCCATGGTGTGGTCAGGGAGGGGAATGATTTGGGGTCATACGTGTTTGCATTAAATTGAGCCCTATAAACGCTTAGAGACTGCTGGCAGCCGGCCACCAGCATCTGATGTACCACGTTTCATTGTGGGTCGTTCGCCCTGATGCCACCCACTCCGAACAAGGGCCCTCCCCACGGGCACCACACAGCCTCAGGATGGGCCACCTGGCAGGATGGCCATTGCCTGGAGTCCCGATGCCCCAGGGAGATAGGCATCTACTCCTTGGCAGAATTGGGGAGTTAATGGCGCAGGCATCAGCAGAGTGATCCCTGTGTTGTCAGGGGGCTACAACCAACAGGGTATATGGTGGCCCCACCACAACGGACTGGCTACTGTGCTGGATATTAGGTGCAAGGAAGTCCATGGTCATCATCTCGGCAGAAAGTGACACTGCATAGTGCATGGTGGAAATCGCACCCAGGAATGTATCCTTGACCAAGAGATGGAGAACGAGCGGGACTGCAATGCGACACCGAGAAAGCAAGGTAAAGATCTCAATGCATGATGGACACAATGCACCATGTAAGGCACCCTTCCCCAATTGGCTCGCTCTTCAGAAAAATTTTGAAATATGGAGGTCAAACCCAAGAGGGGACCATCGCATAAAGGCCGAAAACTGAGAGACTCCTTTTAGTCGCCTCTTACGACAGGCAGGAATACCGCAGGCCTATTTTAACCCCCGAACCCACAGGGGTATGCAGTTTGTCTGTTTTATTAATGTTCACACTGTGTAGTAGCAGATAGATATCCATACATGACTGCACTTCTAGTATTTGCTAATTTTTTGAACAGATTACACACTGGAAAAATGCAACATATACTTCTCACCACCAAACAATAAGACTTCATAGGGAAGGTCTTGACATATTCATGAAGACTATTCCTTGAAATCATTGGATGAATTAGATTTTTACTGATTTTGAACACATATTTTAATTTTAATACATGCAAGTAATACAGTGCAGTATTTATTCAGTTACAGCTGGTTGGTTACATCTTACAGAAAATAAACTTGATGAGGAGAGTAATTTTTTTCTTCTTAGATTTCAACCCCATAATCTTCAAGTGTACCTCGAACCACGTGGTAGAAGCAAACACAGCATTTGCTGGGCCTGGAAAGCTCTTTAAGAGGTTTTTAAAGATGTTTATGCATGCAAATTATTATTTAGTTTATTTTCCTGTAACATTAGTTACACAACTTTCAAATATAGAGAAAACATTAAAATTACAAGGAGACAGTATGGCTGACCAGAACTCATCTCGAGAAGGTGTAATTCTAGTACTGTCAATAGACACAAAAAAATACATGGCTAGCCATTCAATTTGAAACACCATGAAGGCGTCATGCAACAAAATCAAATTGGTGTTTCAGTATACGAACTATTAACATTTCAGTACAATTGCACAAAGTAGGTGCAAGTGAATACTGTCCATGTTCACTATACAAGGAATGATCATGCAACGAGTTTCTGTTCAGAAATGAAAGAGAACCGTCTTCCAGCATATGGAATGTGACTGTGACAGTATCATGGTCTATAGATGGGTTCAGGAGGACTGTACTCAACAACAAGCAGAATATCAATGGCCCAGGCACTAGCACTTAGAAGGACAGACATACTGTCTAGTAATGCAGGATTGTACAACCGTGTCATGTGACACAAATGAGGAAATGGGCTTGTTTACAGGAAGACAAAGGTTCACATAGGTAGAGCTACTACATTTGGAGGTTCACAGACTATCAGCACAGTGACTGTTGTCGAGGCAGCAAAGAGACGCACACTGATAGTGGCGGGTCAATGACACTAGACACAGGACTGGCACTGTGTCAACCTTTTAGATGTCTCAGTTCTGTGTACATCACCAAACTGGACATATTCATATATGTTTGCTCTGAGGAAAACAATGCCAGGATGCATTCACATTATCATACAGGTTGAGGACCTGGTGTGATGATATGAGGTGCCTTTGCACACAAAATATGTTCACCTCTGGAGGGACGCTGGCGCAGTACTACGGCACCAAGAGGGTGTTCGGGCACAGCACGTTATTTGCACAGCTTGGGACAAGACCATTGATCTGTCAATTGTTAATTAACGAATTTAAGTTTGTGAGTAATGGATTAACTTTTATGTTAATTTTATAAAATACTGACAGGCTATCTCGCTTTTATTAAAATTCTCTGAGTACATTAATTGTTAATTATGTACTGCCATTTATGACACAAATGGCACCGCGCTATCCACAGACATCATATTCCGAAAAATCTGTGGTCATGTAGGTGTGGGGCTGCACTGGGATGTGTGCGATTGATGTAAACAATCAAGTGTGAGCAAGAATAGGTAGGTGTTTGCTGTTTATTGTTGTTTGTTTACTGAATTCATGTTAAGCATGATTTTTCATTAGTTGATTGACGGTGGAAATTAAATCATGGAATCAGATTCTAGCTCTACAACTGAAGACAATCCGTGGGACAACAGTCAAATAGAAGTAGTAAGACAAGAATGGAAGAAGCTTCGAGGCATAGAGCTGGGGAGGAAGAGTTACTTTGAGTGGGGCATTGGCAGAAGCAGCAACAATGAATACAGAGAGGAAGATTTTTAAGCCTGTCACTCAGCGTAAAGAATAGAGTATTAGTAACACATCAGTAACAAATGAAGCCCACAGTATCGTCAAAATGTGGCTGGACATGAAATCAAAAGACTTATTCAGTGATGTAATATTTCTTGGGGAACAGGTTTTAGTAAATGTATTTGTTAAGTTCAACACCCTATACCTTCGAATGCTGCAGGTGAATAACTGTTTACTATGGGCAAAGACGTTTTGTCTCCTAAACGAGCCTCGCTCTAGGAGGAAAACTTAAACATGTTGATGCTCATGACGGGAAATACGCAAGTTATGTCAGATGACATCTGATTCTCCTGTGATTTAAAATTAGACAAGTAAATAATTATAAAACTAAATAATTAAACTTTTTTATTTACCATTGATGACCTACCTAAACTTACTCAAACAAAGCATTTTTATTTAAGCAACCATGTTTGATTCACTTGCTAATAAAGTTTACTATAATGAATTAATAACTTACAATTAATTTCCGATAAGTCTCCTGTAAAGCAACTCTTTAACATTTTCAAAATTAACTTTTTTAGTAATGGATTAACAATTAACAAAGTTTCTTTTTGATTAATGTTAGCCGGCTATTGTTATTTTGACAGCAGGCATTACATTCTACATCTACATTTACATCCATACTCCGCAAGCCACCTGACGGCATGTGGTGGAAGGTACCTTGAGCACCTACATTGGTCTTCCCTTCCATTCCAGTCTCGTATTGTTCGTGGAAAGAAAGATTGTCGGTACGCCTCTGTGTGGGTTCTAATCTCTCTGATTTTATCCTCATGGTCTCTTCGTGAGATATACGTAGGAGGGAGCAATATACTGCTTGACTCCTCAGTGAAGGTACGTTCTCGAAACTTCAACAAAAGCCCGTACCGAGCTACTGAGCGTCTCTCTTGCAGAGTCTTCCACTGGAGTTTATCTACCACCTCCATAACACTTTCACGATTACTAAATGATCCTGTAACAAAGCGCGCTGCTCTCCGTTGGATCTTCTCTATCTCTTCTATCAACCCTATCTGGTACGGATCCCACACTGGTGAGCAATATTCAAGCAGTGGGCGAACAAGTGAACTGTAACCTATTTCCTTTGTTTTCGAATTGCATTTCCTTAGGATTCTTCCAATGAATCTCAGTCTGGCATCTGCTTTACCAACGATCAAGTTTATATGATCATTCCATTTTAAATCACTCCTAATGCGTACTACCAGATAATTTATGGAATTAACTGCTTCCAGTTGCTGACCTGCTATATTGTAGCTAAATGATAAGGGATCTTTCTTTCTATGTATTCGCAGCACATTACACTTGTCTACATTGGGATTCAATTGTCATTCCCTGCACCATGCGTCAATTCGCTGCAGATCCTCCTGCATTTCAGTACAATTTTCCATTGTTACAACCTCTCGGTATACCACAGCATCATCCACAAAAAGTCTCAGTGAACTTCCGATGTTATCCACAGAGTCATTTATGTATATTGTGAATAGCAACAGTCCTACGACACTCCCCTGTGGCACACCTGAAATCACTCTTACTTTGGAAGACTTCTCTCCATTGAGAATGACATGCTGCATTCTGTTATCTAGGAACTCTTCAATCCAATCACACAATTGGTCTGATAGTCCATATGCTCTTACTTTGTTCATTAAATGATTGTGGGGAACTGTATCAAACACCTTGCAGAAGTCAAGAAACACGGCATCTACCTGCGAACCGGTGTGTATGGCCCTCTGAGTCTCGGGGACGAATAGCACGAGCAGGGTTTCACACGATCGTCTTTTTCGAAACACACGCTGATTCCTACAGAGTAGATTTCTAGTCTCCAGAAATGTCATTATACTCGAACATAATACGTGTTCCAAAATTCTACAACTGATCGACGTTAGAGATATAGGTCTATAGTCCCGCACATCTGTTCGATGTCCCTTCCTGAAAACGGGGATGACCTGTGCCCTTTTCCAATCCTTTGGAATGCTACGCTCTTCTAGAGACCTATGGTACACCACTGCAAGAAGGGGAGCAAGTTCCTTCGCGTGCTCTGTGTAAAATCGAACTGGTATCCCATTAGGTTCAGCAGCCTTTCCTCTTTTGAGCTATTTTAATTGTTTCTCTATCCCTCTGTCATCTATTTCGATATCTACCATTTTGTCATCTGTGCGACAATGTAGAGATGGAACTACAGTGCAGTCTTCCTCTGTGAAACAGCTTTGCAAAAAGACATTTAGTATTTCGGCCTTTAGTCTGTCATCCTCTGTTTCAATACCATTTTGGTCACAGAGTGTTTGGACATTTTGTTTTGATCCACCTACCGCTAAAGTCAGTAAATAGAACTTTACTTTCGAATTCATTGAACGTCTCTCGCATAGCCCTCCTCACACTACATTTCGCTTTGCGTAATTTTTGTTTGTCTGCAAGGCTTTGGCCATATTTATGTTTGCTGTGAAGTTCTCTTTGCTTCCGCAGCAGTTTTCTAACTTGGTTGTTGTACCACGGTGGCTCTTTTCCATCTCTTACGATCTTGCTTCACATGTACTCATCTAATGCATATTTTACGATGGTTTTGAACTTTGTCCACTGATCCTCAACACTATCTGTACTTGAGACAAAAATTTTGTGTTGAGCCGCCAAGTAGTCTGAAATCTGCTTTTTGTCACTTTCGCTAAACAGAAAAATCTTCCTACCTTTTTTAATATTTCTATTGACGGCTGAAATCATCGATGCAGTAACCGCTTTATGATCACAGAGTCCCTGTTCTGCATTAACTGTTTCAAATAGTTCGGATCTGTTTGTCGCCAGAAGGTCTAATATGTTATCGCCACGAGTCGGTTCTCTGTTTAACTGCTCAAGGTAGTTTTCAGATAAAGCACTTAAAAAAATTTCACTGAATTCTTTGTCCCTGCCACCCATTATAAACGTTTGAGTCTCCCAGTCTATATCCGGCAAATTAAAATCTCCACCCAGAACTATAACATGGTGGGGAAATCTACTCGAAATATTTTCCAAATTTTCCTTCAGGTGCTCTGCCACAACAGCTGCTGAGCCAGGGGGCCTATAGAGACATCCAATTACCATGTTTGAGCCTGCTTTAACCGTGACCTTCACCCAAATTATTTCGTATTTCGGATTTCCGTCAATTTCCTTCGATACTACTGAACTTTTTATCGCTATAAACACACCTCCCTCTTCACTATCCAGCCTGTCTTCCTACAAATTCACTGGGGAGGCTGTGCTTTATCTTCATGGTCCCCCAGACATTATCTTTCAATGACATAATGCAAGATAGTTTGTTGCTGGTACTGTCCTGACCTAGCTTGATACAACTGCTACCCTGCCAGCATGTTCTGCAAATTGCTCAACAACTGAAATCATCTGGTCTTCGATTGCTGAGAGACTAGCTTGCCACTACAACTGATGAATTTTGTATAGAGTTGGAAGCATTGCCATCCAATCTCAGTTCAACTTGATGCCTCACCAGATTAGAAGCACCCCTTGCTGCAAGAGGCTGCAACTGTGTCTAAAACATTTTGCCCCTCTTCTACCTCCAAAACAGCTGCAAATTTAATCATGTATTCTTCTTACTATACTATGTACACACAATAAGTAAAATTTTGTTATTTTCTAACATTCCTGGTGTTGCAATTTTAATGGCTAGCTATGTAGTAAAAAAATCTATTCCATGCTTTTGGAAGTGTTCCTTCATCAACAAGGAAAGACAGATAGGTTTCAGAAGGTTGCGGAGGGATATGTCGCTCATGCAGGAGGAGAGTTTATACATCCAATGAGTGCATTTCATGATCTGGTGACCCACATCATGAATGTATCATAATATATGGAATGTGTCAGTTTTAAAAGTTCACTGTGGTTACAATCATGGAGTTATGTAAATAGTAACAACCAAACTCATATTAAAGTGCATACTCATGTTACAGTGCCTACAACTATATTCTATAACAGAAATATAAGTGTTACAGAAAATAATAAGACCAGGAAATTAATCTGCTACAGAAAAATAAGCATGTTTACAATAACAAATAAAATGTACACAATTAAGGCTTTGGGAATGTATCTGAGTGTGGATTCAGGAATTATTCTGTGATGTAAAGTGGCCCTTGCTATAGGAACTGACTTACTTAAGGTTGAAAAAAAAAAATCATGGCTGTGATATACACTATTACATTTAAAAATGGGCTTTTTTTCTTAAAAAAAAAATACGTTGTTGAGAATATCTATGGTGTAATGCATGCGAGTATTTCAAGTTCCTTGAAAGGATTTCTGTATGTGGCTCTCGGGTGGACACCACTGATGATTCTTATGGCTCTTATCTGTGCATATATTGTAGAACTTTTCTAGCCAGTGGCTGATTTCTCCAAAATATGTTTCCATATGCCATAACAGCATGAAAATAACCATAATAAGCTAGCATAATAGATTCCACACTTCTGTAAGAGAAAACATTAGAAAAGACAGTATTTTGCACAGATCATCCACAATGTCATTTAGTTGGCTATCAATATGTAGGACCAGATATTTTGAAATATCCACCATAGCTATTTGCTGGTCACCTAGTTTTTCTCCTATTTCTCCATATTTAGAGACTATATGAAACTGAATAAAATTTGTTTTGCTGTAATTAACGGGAAGCCCATTTCTGTTAAACCAGTTTACAGCATCCCTAAAAATGCTGTTAACAGACCACTTTTTCCTCCAAAATTCAGAACAGAATGTGTATCTATTGGCAGTACTTGGAATTTTGTCTCCTGAAAATAAGTTCTTGTAAGTAATTCTGTCTACTTGTAATTTTCCATATTTCTTACGTGACTTTTTCCTTTTAATATAATTAAATAAAGGTTATAAACTTCTATTTTTCTGAAACGCAGAAGAGAAGAATTGGATGGTGAAGGATGGACAGGAGAGTAGGTCACTCATAATATGGGCTAACAGTGTGCAATTGTTTGAACTGAATGTTTCATGTTACACTAGTACAAAGACTTTACTATTTTATTAACTGGTCAAAAGACTTAGCTCAGAATATTTTGCCTTGTGCATAACTAACACACAAATGTCTCCCAAAAAGTACCAATACTCACCACATATATCTTCCATCTTGTACGCTTCATGAATAAAAACTGTTTAATGACCTCTCATATGATGCCAAAAGTCTTACTGGTACAACACCACAGTTTAAGAGACAATAGTTGTGGTGTCACCGCCAGACACCACACTTGCTAGGTGGTAGCTTTAAATCGGCCGCGGTCCATTAGTACATGTTGGACCCGTGTGTCGCCACTGTCAGTGATCGCAGACCGAGCGCCACCAGACGGCAGGTCTCGAGAGACTTACTAGCACTCGCCCCAGTTGTACGGACGACTTTGTTAGCGACTACACTGACTAAGCCTTTCTCTCATTTGCCGAGAGATAGTTAGAATAGCCTTCAGCTAAGTTAATGGCTACGACCTAGCAAGGCGCCATTAACCATTTCTAGAGAGAGTCTCACTTGTATCATCAAGAACGCTGTATACAAATGATGGATTAAAGTTAAGTATTCCAGAAGCTACGTACTTTTCTTTATAGCATTCATTACGTATCCTGTTTCAGACCTCACGCCATCCTGCGTGAGCTTATAGCGTGCATTTCGGTCTCCTCAAGACACACTGTGTCGGCACTTCTGTCGACACATCAATAGTAGAAATGCCTTCTCAAAAAATATCTTTTTCCAGCAGATGAATTTTTTATATAAGTGAGGAAGGGAAGGTTTATCTTGCGTTACAACAGTGGAATACTGATACAAATATTATATCAAAGCTTCAATTTCTTGCAAAATAATACATACCAAATAATTTACAAGACCTGGGTGTGGGCTTGGCACCTTAAGGCAAATCCAAAGGTCATAGGTCAGATTACCTGTCAGACCTAGGATTTTTTCTGTTGACTATCACTTTTTAATCTCTAGCAGTGGTACATTAAAGTGAAAAAATGACATTTTATAATGGTTAAGGATGCACATTACACTGAATTGCCCCAATAACTGACTAAAAAAGTCAATTCAAAGGTCAGAGGAGGGCAACAGCATATCACTTTCAACACAAATGTATTTAATAAAAATTCTGGGTTGAGGGCAGATTTATTTTATGTTTAGTTGTGAGATCTACAGTAATTATTGCAATGACTTAATTTATAGTAATTAACTGACTGCAATTACATCATTTCAGATATATAAATGTACATTTAATATATAAATATACAAACCATGTAGTTACTTAAAGGTTTCTGTTGCACGTCATTGTAATTACACCACAAAAACATGACTAATTCCATATTCTAGTAATTCATTTGCTGGCTGGATCAGGTGAATGCATATCAAAATTGAAATAAATACAAAATAAAAAAAAAATGGAAATGTTACTGGATTAAAAGCCAAGACAAGTTTCAGTTTTACAAATGACAAATTCTTGATATTTAGATATGAAAGGTAAACTTGAAGGAAATCACACGAGGTACATGAAAGGCAAAACAAGGACAGATACAAAATGAAATAAACCAACAGAAAAAAATGTTCCATAGGAAGGCAGATGCTGGAGAAATAATGGTAATTTATAATGTAAAAAGAACAGGGATGGAAGAAAGGCTATTGAAGATTATGATGGAGAAAACAAGGAGAAAGAGACTGTTACAAATTAATATCATGTTGATGAGGAGACACAAGTAAATTTTGGTAGAAAAGTTTCCATTTCAAGAGTTATCTCAATATCTTATTTTCAGTCTTTCTTCCAACTTTGGTCAGACCAGGCTTGCAAAGAATTTCTTGTATTTCACACAGATAAATACTTGTAAATACAATTTCAGCACAGTAAGAGAATACACCTCTAATCTGACCAGGGCAGCTGAAATAGTTCATAAAACGGTGTCTTACTGAGAAGCAAAACAAAAGTTTAGTATCCGTAAATCACTGACTTGGAGGAAAGTTGAGAAAATTCAGCTGAACAACTATGGTAGGCCTCCAGTATTTAATAAAAAGCAAGAAAAAGAAAACTCTGAGTGCATAGGCATAGCAACAGAGTGAGGTTTTTCACTCACATCTTTTGATGTAAGTTGCATTGCCAAAAGATTTTTGGAGAAAAGTGATGTGAATTCATCTCACTTCAAAAATAATATGCCAGGCAAGAAAAGTATAAAATACTTCAAGGAGAAGTAAAGTCCAATGTTAAAAAGGTGTATGTCTACCAACATAAAACAAGCAAGGTCTTTGGAGTCTCCCAACATGACAGGAAAGTATTTTCGAGAAGTGTCACAGATCCAGAAAGATGAAACCATGATGCTGTAACTGAAAGCCATAGAGAAGAGTTAGGAAAACAAAGAAGAAAGAAAGTAAAATTGAAGACATAGTCTTGCACAGATGTAGAGAGACCTTACAAAGCGTCACTATATGGCAGTTCCTTGGATGGTAAAGGTGATGCTTCGTGATAGAAAACAACACCTCGATGGACCCATGGCTGTGAATGAAAATCAACCACCACATTCAATCTAACTTACTGATTTCATACTTGGTGGATTTCTTTATTTACCATAGGTGGCACTGCCTTATTGCAGCACTGTCTGTACAGGTGGGAGAGTTTGTGAGTTCTCATGAAGCAGTGATCTATACCAGCGGCATCATAGCTACTGGTTGGTCTAACCTATTCAGGCATGTGGACAACCCAGTGGCACAACATGCAGCAGAGCACAACATGCGAGATTTCAATGGCTGCTTCACAACCCGTGCCATCTGCATCCTCTCCACCACCACCAGTTTTTATGAGCTGTGCAGATAGGAGCTATACTTACGGCACATACTTCACTGCCATAAATTTCCTGGCCTAAACCTAAGGTAACTCACTGCTACCCCCCTCCCCGCCCCCCCCCCCCCCCGCCTCCTCCGCTAATAATAGTGTGTGTGCGTGTGTGTGTGTGTGTGTGTGTGCGTGCACACACACGCGCACTCACTCACCCACTCTCTCCACCCTCCCCAGTACCCCACCCAATCTGTATCCCCCCCATCAACTAGTTGTCTGCTGTTATATATCACCCTGGTCTATGAAATTGCATGTCCAGCCATACGCCACCTGTCTCCTCTACCTGCACCCCTAGTTAGCCCACAGAAGGCTCACCACTCTCCCATGAGGTGCTAGACACTTCCCAAACCCCCTCCCTGCCTCCCATCTCTCCCCATCCCTCACCTCCCCTCACCTCAACTCACCCCACCCCACCCCACCCCTCACCCCAGTACAGTCCCTGTAGGCCAGGAAAGAGCTGGCAGTTGACTGAGCAAAATGTTAGGAGACAGGATCGTGTGCGAGTGCGCGAGTGTGTGTGTGTGTGTGTGTGTGTGTGTGTGTGTGTGTGTGTGTGAGTGAGCATGCACATGTGTGTGTGCATGTTTTTCCTGCAAACTTCAAAAAGGAAGTGCATACCAAGCGCTAGGCAATCTCTGCACCTTTCGTTTGTGTACCTATCGATGACGCAGAACTTCCATCACACTTTCCACTAACATGTGTTTTGTTATGTGTTTTGTTATTTTTTGTATTAACCAATTCACTATCTTTTTTGTACTTATGCTTGAACAGATAAAAAAATCTACTCGGCTAGTGGCAGCAGGAGAGCACACACATAAACGTATTAAAGTTTGTAAGCTTTTGAAGCCAGCTGCTCCTTCTTCAAGCAGAAGAGTTGAAGGGAAAGTAGGAGGGGTGAAAAGGGCTAGTGAGGTCTAGGAAAAGGGGTAGAGTTCAGAAAAGATGCCTGGAACTACAGGTCAGGGGAGACTTACTGGACAGGATGAGAAGAAAAGAAACATCATTGGTAAGATTAAATTGCAAATCAAATAAATTTATTTCATAATAAACCTTCACTTGCTTAGGTTGTTTCATTTGGAGTTATGTACTCCTATTATTTCCTTTTCTTCGAATAGAATAAAGTGTTCTTGAACAAGATTTTGAAACACTTTGGGCAGATATGACCCATACCTCCTCCTCTACGCTCACCTTCAATATTCCACAAATAGGAGAGTTCTGGTTGTCATTAATGACAAACAACTGAAGCTGTATATTCAGAAGGTCATAATTGTGTACAGTTAGAATCATGGCCGAAATTTCTGCATGGGATCGGTTGCTGGGAATGATATCTTGCAAGTGAGCTTTTTGTTCATAAAATATCAGTTCAGATTGGTGATGTTTCGTTGTCAGCGCTGTACCGAATTTTGACACTGACAGAGCTTCAGAATAATTTTATACTGCTGTCACTGAACATTACAACTTACCGCATCTTTGGCAGCTCTCAGTAGTTTCCTAAGCTTAGTATCTGCTTCTTCACACTTCTGTCTGAATCTGTATGAGCTTTCCAGTTGGTGCATGCAATTGTAACATACTTCTGATGGCATTCCATCTCCTTCAGATACCTTAAAAAATACAGTGCAATGATAATTTAATAAATGGACATAAGTCATACACTTCTTTCAGTACTAAATAACAGCCAAACTTCTGCTTCACACACATTTTATTTAAAATGAACTGGCAAACAGATAATAAAAGTCTTAAAGTTTATCTAGCCTTAAACTCTCCATTTTGAGTATAAGTCCTATTACCCCTACAGAGGAGACGTTGCGTCACAGAAAGACACAACAAAAAGACTGCTATACATGTGAGCTTTCAGCCAAATGGATTTCTTCTATCGTGCTTCACAAGAAATGACTGTATGAAAGAAGTCAGGGGGACAGGAAACCAACTGGAATAGGCGAAGAATATCCATATGTAGCAGAGCAGGATATGTCCAGCTACAGGGATATCGTGGAATGTCATAGGTAGATTCATACCCGAATCAAAATTAAGATATTGGGAGCAGAGAGAGCCACTAGAAGCAGAGAATGAAGAGGTACTGGAAAGAAAGAACATGTAATTAACAAGTCTCTCATGATACTACGGGGTCAAAATAGACCCAGTGAATAAATAAATAATATAATGTTTTAATAACAAGTGGCACATTTTTTAGCTGAGTAGAAATAAAAGAGGAACACAATGAAGTAACAAAATTATGATGAAAAGCTCTTAGGTTACCAACTGGATGGTAGTGTTTAAATATGTTGACATTTCAAATGAATGTCATACTTGTCAACTTTTGACGAAAAAGATCACAAGATGAAGAGGATTATAGCAATTTTTAAAATACCATGGCATTTCAATAGTGCCACATGGATGGAAAACAGAAGTAATTGTGAGGAAAGCCCACATCCACATGTGACAAAATGATGCTCCTCATATTGTGAAGAATGTCACGATATACCAAACTTTGTTTTGCTACACTGTAATACAAGAAATCAACATTGTATTGTGATCTCCGAACATAACACGTAATGTGAATACGTGTTACCACTGTGCCTTTCAAATACTCTTTTGTGAACTTCTTCCTAATGATTTCAAAAGATGTAGAGACGGTATCATTTGTTTGTTATGGTCCATGATCTTACAGTAGCCACACAGAAAAGGCCAAGAAGTACCTTCAGTTTACCAGCAAAAAACAGAATGTTGTTTCTTGTCAGTGTTAAGGTGGAGATACATGACCTGCAGTTTTTTACAGTTAATAGATTCAGAAAAAAACATTATTAGTCAAGATTGCAATTTATAATTTTTATTGATATAAGCCTATTACAGATTGCAATCTTGATAAATAAAAGATTTATGTTAACCCAATAACTGAATAAAATACACTATTTAGTCTCTGGAGCCTAGTGACTAGTTGAATGATAGATGAGGAACTATGGAGTCATGTTTCTGGGTTAGATATTTTCATTTCAATTTCGTGCAGACACTGAAACTGTTCAATAGCATGGATATGCTATTGGAAAGACACCAAATTCATATTTGCGCGTGTGTGCACCCACCCACACAGATGCACGCACCCCACACAGATGCACGCACGCATGCACACACACACACACACACACACACACACACACACACACACACACACCTGTTCAGTTCCTTTGGGCTGACTTGAGGGTTATGTTAGCTGGAATGAGGGAGGGCAGAAAGAATGTGGAGTGCAGGAGACAGACAGAAGGTGTATGGAATAGGAATATGGGAGGGAAATGCAGATGGTGCTTGGCACAGGAAGGCAACACACAGTGAATTCGTGCAGCACATCATGATGTGAAGGAATATACTGAGACGAGGTGGCAGAACAAAGGAGGAGCAGACTGAGGGGGGGGGAGAAGGTATTGGTTGGTGAAGGCTGAAGGAAGTTAGTATCCTGGGGCACGGTAGTGGTTAACTGTGGGGCAGGATCTAGCAGAGACTGAGACCACAAAGATTGTAGGAAAGTAGGGCGTGTTGGGTTGGGAGGACAGCTTCCATGTACATATTTCAGAAAATCTGGTGCTGAGGGGAGGAAGGACACAGAGGGCACAGGTTGACTAGCAGAAAGGAAATATAGCATGACAAACTGCCTATTGGCTTCTGTCTCGGGTTCTTCGGCCGACGTTCCTCTAATGATTTTTCTGACGTTTCGTCAGCACGAGTGGCTGGAATTCTCAAAGCTTCACCCTCCATTGCCGGTGGTGAACTGGAGCCGAGCTCGCGGCTGCAGACTATATGTACCTGGCGCGCCAACGTCCGAGGGCTTCTCCGCGGTCATTTCCGGTGCGGTTCTCCTCTTGCAACCTGCGACGGTCGTTCGCTGCAGTACGGGAAGCCAGGATCCATTTACCTTAAGGCTTTCTTCTTTCTTGTTGAAACTGTTCACGTGTTTTTGTATTTCTACAGCTTCTCTAAACAAGCGCGTGTGATAGTGCTTCTCTACAGTCAGAACTTCTGTGTCGGCGAATTTTATTACGTGGTCGGTCTCATTCAGTGCGTGCTCTGCCACGGCCGATTTCTCCACCTGCCCCAACCTGCAATGTTGCTTATGCTCTTTGATCCTGGTGTTAATGGATCGTCCAGTCATTCCGACATAAACTTTTCCGCATGTGCATGGTATACGGTATATTCCCGACATTGCAAGTGGGTCTCTTTTCTCCTTCGCCGATCTAAGACACTCTTTGATCTTCCTTGTCGGTTTGAAAATTGTCTTTACGCCATGTTTGCGCAATATACGGCCGATTCTGTCCGTCACTCTGGGAATGTATGGCAGAAAGGCCGTACCCGACATTTCTTCTTCTGCTTCCTTACTTCGCCGAGTGTTTGGCTCTGTTACACTTCTAATGTAATTTGTGGAGTACCCATTGCTCCTCAGAACAGTTTCCAGGCGCACCAGGTACATATAGTCTGCGGCCGCGAGCTCGGCTCCAGTTCACCACCGGCAATGGAGTGTGAAGCTTTGACAATGCCAGCCACTCATGCTGGCGAAACGTCAGAAAAAACATTAGATGAACGTCAGCCGAAGAACCCGAGACAGAAGCCAATAGGCAGTTTGTCAACAAGTGGCCACGAAAGCCTTAACAATTTTGAAATATAGCATGTTGTACTCTGCAGTGTGTTTCACCACTGGTGGTCAGCTCTGCTCTTGAACACAGTTCGGCAGCGGCCATTCGAGTGGGCAGCTGGTTAGTGATTTTGCCCACATAGAATGCTGTGCAGAAATTGCAGCAGAGCTGGTAAATGACATAGCTGCTCTCACAGATGGCCTTGTCTCTGATAGGGTAGAATTAGCCTGTGATGAAACTGGAGCAGGGTGTGCTGATGGCTGAATTGTAGAGGTCTTGAACCATGGTACAACCCGAGTGACAAAGAGTCTGGAGTGTGTGGCACAGGGATGGACCACAATGATGTGTGGATTGAGCAGGCAGCAGAACACCATTTTAGGAGGGTTGGGAAGGATTGTGAGTAGGATATTCCTCATCTCCAGGCACATGTGTACAGAGGGGTCCAGAAAAATTGAAACACTCTGATAGTTAATATCTGTGGAACAAAATGTTGCAATTCTGCATGGCAGCTTCGTTGATTGTTTTCTCAACAGATCTTGGCACACGTTTTCCAGCAGACGACAGTTCAGCAATGAATGAAGTAAGATTGTCCTTTAAGCAATGCAAGGCCATACTGAAGTGGTACTGGAAGTGCAAAAACGTGATGGAGATACAACAGCAATGGTGTAATGTGTACAGAACTCAGCAATGGTGCAATGTGTACAGAACTCAGCCACCAACACATACAATAATTTATCATATTCCAGATAAATTTGAATCCGATGGTACTGTTCACGATGTGCACAATGAAATGTGTGGTTGACCAAAAACAGCAAATTCAGCTTACAGTGATGCTGTGTTGCAACATTTTACTATGTCACATCAAAAATCTGTGAAGCAGGGTGCATGTGAAAGTGGCGTAAGCCTATCAAGCATATGACAAATTCTGAAGGCTGCAAAGTGGAAAGTATACTTTCCAAGATTGCTGCACACTATGAATGAGGATGACCCAGATCAAAAATTAGAGTACTGCTAGTGGTACTACAGCATACTTCGTGAAGACGAACGGTTTGCAGGGATGGTTATCTGGTATGACGAGGTGCAATTCAAACTGAACTCCACTGTAAACCACCACAACTGCATGTACTGGTCTCCTGAAAATGCTCACGCTCATGTGGACTGACATGTTACTCCACCAGATGTTAATGTGTGGTGCAGTTCGATCTGTCCCTGTGCAGATTGATTGGCCCATTATTCCTTGAAGGTATTGTAACTGGTGATGTGTATCTTTGTATGCTGCAAACATCAATTTTACCTGCCATCTGAGAGGTATTTGGGAATAAAAAATTTTACCTACAACAACATGGCGCTCTGCCTCAGTACCACAGAGATGTCAGAGCCTACTTGGATGAAAATCTACTTGGACAATGGGTAGGCCAAAGAGTAGCTGTTGAGTGCCCACTACAGTCTCCAGACCTTTCATCTCTTGACTTCTACCTATGGGGGACTTGGAAAAATGAAGTTTATCAACAGAAGCCAGCCACACTGAATAAAGTATGAGAAACCACCGAGGCGTTCTGTAGGGCTAAAATACTGGCAACAGTGACAGCTGTAGTTTGGTCAACAGTTCAGCATTGTTTGACTGCTGATGTGGGTCAATTTGAACACACAAAATAACCTTCCCCCTCTGCAAGAATTGTTCTTCCCCTTGTGCAAGAATTATTAACGGTAAGTTCCATTAATACTGACTATTTTCCTGGGTCCCTCTGTAGATAATCCAAGGCCTGGCAAAAACTATGGTTCAGTTATTCAAATTTGGGATGATACTGCATGATGAGAAGGAGGGGGGTGTGCTGCTGCTTTGCATCTGGTTCTTGGGGTTGGTGGTGGTAGTAGGGAAGACCAAGGGGAGGGAGGGAGGGAGGGGAGGAGGGTGGAGGGAGGGGAAGGATATGGTTCGAAAAATGTTTATGGACCAGGCCTGGAGGGAGGGATAGTGCCACCTGTCTGTAAAGGCCTTATTGAGACCTTCAGCATACTCTGCATGATGTCCATGGGTGGCCAGATTACGGTATATGGGAGTGATTTTTTGATGTGGAAGGAATGACAGCCATCAAAAGGCAGGCTCTGTTGATGGTTAGTGGGCTTGGTATATACAGAAATATAGATGCAGGGGGAGGTCAACATCCAGTAATGTGGCACATTTGGGCTGAAGAGGACTGCGTGAAGTGAATAAGAGAGTAGATGTTAAGATTGTAGAGGAGTAACAATAGGGTGTCTTGAACTGGGTCCAGTTAGAGTTGCTGGTCGACAAGAACGGAAATTTTTTCAGCAGGATCACAGTAACCTATGTGACAATGGGGTGTCCAAGAGTGTTGGGTTTATGGTTGTCGGGAAGAATGTGGAAGTTGTGTAAGCAAAGGGTTAGGAGGAAGATAGATCTAGGGGAGAGATTCTGGGATGGGTCCAAAGATTTGAGTAGGAATTGGAGGTTATGATAGACTTCTGGCAAGGGATCACTATGATCAGCCTCCATTGCCTGCAAACACTGATTGTGCTATACTGTAAAGCTGTTGTCAGTATGCCCAGTATCTACTAGAGGGTTTTGAGTGAACACTACGTATTATCCTTGTTAAAAGATCTGTACAACAAGCACTTTTTTCCTCAGTGACATGTTAGGATGCCATACGACATTAGTGAATGAAAATAGAAAAAGTATGTCACTTTTTTTACATTTTCATCTCCAAAATCTAAGAATATAGGATATTGTGTTTCAGTTATTAATTTACACTCATATTATTTCTAATGGTGTGGTCAGGGCTTGTGCCATACTGAATTCCATGTATTGTTTTTTATTTAAATTCAGTGACTATCTATTTCCAGAGATCCAGTTACTAATTTTCAAGAATTATTATTTAAATTTTCTAGCGTAGACAGTTCTCCATTAGGTTTGATGATAATACTTGCACTGTCAGCAAAGAACAACACCGATTTCTGTGGCAGAAGTGTAGTGTTTATCCTACACTCTGAAAATGCTATTTCTTTGTGTACACTCACTGGGTTTCTTGACGTAACATTTGGCATACTAGAATAATACACTCATGTGAAAAACTGAAGGATGAAAGTAAGTTTTGGTTGATTGCTTGGTTTAAAATGGGGGAAAGGGACCAAACTGCTTGGTCATTGGTTCTTTGTTCCTGTGAAAACAATCATACAAGGGAAAGAATAAAACAAACGAGACGTAGAGAACAATACTGAAACAAAGGAAAAACGACAAAAAGACAGAAAGGCAACAAACACTACAAGGAACAAAAGAGGACAAGAAAACCACAGAGAGATGTAAGAAATAGGTAGAAGGGATTAAAACAAGAAAGCAGATTACCATGGCTGGGTATCAATGAGAATAAAAAGGAGAAGTCAGCCACTCTGCAATACATTAAAACCACCACCCTGAAAGCACTAGAGTGGAGGACACAGAGGGACATGTGCTAAAACTGAAGATCAAATGATAAAACCCACCCACACGAAGAAAATGTAAAACTGTATCAGCCGATGGGATGATGTCAGACAAAATTAGCGGCAACGAGTCCGGTAAACAAAGATTTCATTGCAGGGCAGCCAAAGTAGGACAGTGTACCAGGATATGGCCCACTGACAACTGGGCGCTGCACCAACAATGAGGCAGGTTTTTACGGCTCAGGAGATAACTGTAGGTTGCCCAAGTGGGGCCAATGCGAAGCCAGCAGACAACCACAGAGTCCCTGAGAGAGGCCCTCACCAAGGACTTCCACATGTTCGTAGTCCCCTTAATGACATGCAGTTTGTTGCGCGTACTGAGATTATGCCATTCTGTCTGCCAAAGCTGAAAAACCTTGCACTGTAATAATGAATGCAGGTCAGTTATGGGGATGCCAACCACCAGTAGCAGTTGCCGTGTAGCCAGCCTGTCAGCATGATCATTTCCTCGAATACCGATGTGACCTGGGGTCCAGACAATCGCCACTGAACAACTAAGCCGTTCGAAGGCATAGACGGACTTCTGGATGGTCGCTACCAAAGGATAACGCAACGTGACCGTCAGCCACCGATCCATCAGTGTAAACCACTTCAGAGCCCTGGAACACGCCAAGAATCGAGAGGAAGTGACAGCGGAGAGCCGTGGGGTTAACCTAGTCCTGAGGGCCATGCGAAAGATCCAGATGAAGCTTTGGCCTAGGTTTATGCGCTGGAGGTGTATGTGTACCTCAAGTAGAGGTGGTTTAGGGAAAGACTCCAGTTCAGACAGAAACGATTGTATGCTAACCACAATCATAAGCCCTGACCTGGACCGGGGATGCAGGAAATGAACTGCGGTGGTTGGGAAAACAAGACAGTAATTCGGATGCTCAGGAGAACTATGAATGTGTGAAACGTAACTGGCGAGCAGTTGTGCACACCTAACCTTCAATGGAGGGACTCCGGCCTCCACCAGGATGCTGATCATCGGACTCGTCCTAAAAGCTCCTGTCGTTAGGCAAACGTCACAATGGTGCACTGGGTTGAGTAAACGCAACACTGAGGGTGCCGCCGAACCATAAACCATACTCCCATAGTCAAGGCAGGATTGAACAAGGGCTCTGTAGAGCTGCAGCAGTGTACAGCGATCTTGGGAACTATGAATGTGTGAAACGTAACTGGCGAGCAGTTGTGCACACCTAACCTTCAATGGAGGGACTCCGGCCTCCACCAGGATGCTGATCATCGGACTCGTCCTAAAAGCTCCTGTCGTTAGGCAAACGTCACAATGGTGCACTGGGTTGAGTAAACGCAACACTGAGGGTGCCGCCGAACCATAAACCATACTCCCATAGTCAAGGCAGGATTGAACAAGGGCTCTATAGAGCTGCAGCAGTGTACAGCGATCTTGGGAACTATGAATGTGTGAAACGTAACTGGCGAGCAGTTGTGCACACCTAACCTTCAATGGAGGGACTCCGGCCTCCACCAGGATGCTGATCATCGGACTCGTCCTAAAAGCTCCTGTTGTTAGGCAAACGTCACAATGGTGCACTGGGTTGAGTAAACGCAACACTGAGGGTGCCGCCGAACCATAAACCATACTCCCATAGTCAAGGCAGGATTGAACAAGGGCTCTGTAGAGCTGCAGCAGTGTACAGCGATCTGCATCCCAGTTGGTGTTGCTCAGCCAGTGGAGGGTGTTAAGGTGCTGGCAGCACTTCCACTTAAGCTGGCAAAGGTGAGGTAGCCAAGTCAATTGGGTATCAAAAACCAGTCCTAAGAATTGATACGTCTCCACTACAGAGAATGGATTGTCATTAAGGTAAAGTTCTGGTTCCGGATGAACGGTAGGATGCTGCCAGAAGTGCATGACACATGACATTGCGGCTGAAAACTGGAAGCCATGGGCTACACCCCATGACTGCGCCTTATGGATGGCTCCCTGTAGGTGCTACTCAGCAGCATCAGTACTGGAGGAGCAGTATGAAATGCAGAAGTCGTCTGCATACAGAGAAGGTGAGACCAACGGCCCTACAGTTTCTGCTAGACTGTTTATGGCCACTAAAAATAGAGACACTCAATACAGAGCTCTGCAGGACCCCATTCTCCTGGACATGGAGGGAACTATGGGAGGCACCAACTTGGACGTGGAAAGTATGGGGCAACAAGAAATTTTGGATAAAAATCAGGAGTGGGCCCCTGAGACCGCACTCATATAAAGTGTCAAGGGTATGATGTTACCAGGTTGTGTCATACACTTTCTGTAAATCAAAAAAGACGGCAACCAGGTGTTCACAACTGGAAAAGGCTTTTTGAATGGCAGACTCGAGGGACACAAAGTATCTGTGGTAGGGTGACCCTGGCAGAAATCACACTGGCATGGAGCCAGTAGGCCATGTGAATCCAGGACCCAAACCAACCGCCGACACACCATATGTTCTAGCAGCTTACAATGAATGCTGGTGAGGCTGATGAGTTGACAGCTCTCCACATCAAGTGGGTTTTTACCGGGTTTGAGCACTGGAATGATTGTGCACTCCCACCAATGCGATGGAAAGACATCATTGCACCAGATCTGGTTGAAGATGATGAGGAGATGTCGCTTATAGTTGGACGAGAGATGTTTAATCATCTGACTGTGGATCCAATCCGGCCCAGGAGCTGTGTCGGGGCGATGTGCGACGGGCACTGAGGAGCTCCCACTCTGTAAATGGAGCATTATAGGGTTCACTGTCGTGTGTAGTGAAGGAGAGGAGTTTCCCTTCCATCCGCCGTTTGGGGGTTCGAAAGGCTGGGGGTAGTACTCTGATGCAGAGGCTTGAGCATAATGCTCAGAAAAGTGCTCAGCAATCGCAATGGCATTGGTAGATTGCACGCCTTGTATGTTAATGCCAGAGACACCTGTAGGGGTCTGGTACCCAAAAACACGTCTAACGATCATTCTAGTGGCCCTCTCAACCATCACATTGATGGTACCACATGTGGGAGATTCAACGGTGACAGCAGAGGTGAAAGAATCCCAGTCTGTCTTGTTTAAAGCCCATCTGGGTAGGCATCCATGGGCATGATGCCGGGGGAGTGTCAGGAAGATGGGCAAGTGGTCACTGCCAGAAAAGTCATTGTGGACTCTCCAGTGGACAGATGGGAGAAGTCCTGGGCTGCAGAGTGATAAATCAATGGCCGAATAAGTGCCATGAGCTCCTCCATGATACTGACAAGAGGGAGACTGAGTTAATAATTAAATCACTAAAGACCAAGAACTCTCATGGATATGACGGGGTATCTAGCAGAATACTGAAGTACTGTTCTATGTATGTTAACCCAGTACTTAGCCATATCTGTAACTTTTCCTTTAGGAGTGGTCGGTTTCCTGGCCGATTAAAGTACTCAGTAGTGAAGCCACTTTATAAGAAGGGAGACAGGGATAATGTTGACACTTATAGACCTATTTCTATGCCATCGGTGTTTGCTAAAGTTATCGAGAAGGTTGTATACACAAGGTTACTGGAGCATTTAAATTCACATAATTTGCTGTCAAATGTACAGTTTGGTTTTAGAAATGGTTTAACAACTGAAAATGCTATATTCTCTTTTCTCTGTGAGGATTTGGATGGATTAAATAAAAGGTTGCGAATGCTAGGTGTTTTCTTTGATTTAACGAAGGCTTTTGACTGTGTTGACCACAAAATATTACTGCAGAAGTTGGATCATTATGGAGTAAGGGAAGTAGCTTACAATTGGTTCGCCTCTTACTTTAAAAACAGAAAGCAGAAGGTAATTCTCCGCAATATTGAGAGTGGTAGTGATGTTCAGTCCCAATGGGGCACTGTTAAGTGGGGCGTTCCCCAAGGGTCGGTGCTGGGGCCACTGCTGTTTCTTATTTATATAAATGATATGCCTTCTAGTATTACAGGTGATTCAAATATATTTCTGTTTGCTGATGACACCAGCTAGGTAGTGAAGGCTCTTGTGTGTAATATTGAAACAGCATCAAATAATGTAGTTCATGAAATAAGTTCGTGGCTTGTGGAAAATAATTTGATGCTAAATCACAGTAAGACTCAGTTTTTACAGTATCTAACTCACAATTCAACAAGAACCGATATTAAGGTCAGACAGAATGGGCATATTATAAGCGAGACGGAACAGTTCAAGTTCCTAGGCGTTTGGATAGATAGTAAGCTGCTGTGGAAAGCCCATGTTCAGGATCTTGTTCAGAAACTAAATGCTGCTTTATTTACCATTAGAACAGTATCTGAAATAAGTGACAGTTCAACATGAAAAGTAGTCTACTTCGCATATTTTCGTACGCTTATGTCATATGGTATTATTTTTTGGGGTAATTCTTCTGATTCAAAAAGGGTATTTTTGGCTTAAAAACGGGCTGTTCGAGCTATGTGTGGTGTAAGTTCGAGAACCTCTTGTCGACCCCTATTCAATAGGCTGGGAATTCTGACATTGCCCACACAGTATATATTTTCTTTAATGTCGTTTGTTGTTAGCAATATTAGCTTATTCCCAAGAGTTGGCAGCTTTCACTCAGTCAATACTAGGCAGAAATCAAATCTGCATGTGGAATGCACTTCCTTGACTCTCGTGCAGAAAGGAGTGCAGTATTCTGCTGCATCAATTTTCAATAAGCTACCACAAGAACTCAAAAATCTTAGCAGTAGCCCAAACACTTTTAAGTCTAAACTGAAGAGTTTCCTCATGGCTCACTCCTTCTATTCTGTCGAGGAGCTCCTGGAAGAGCTGATAAATTAAGCAAATTCCAGTGTTACATGGTTGATTTTCTTTATTTAAACTTACGAATTGTCGCCTGAATATGTTACTTATATTTCATTTTATCCTTAATTTGGTCACATGGAACAATAAATAAATAAATAAAAAATAAATAAAACTGCAATGAGTGGCGGCCACAGTTTTTAAGAGGCAGAGGTCAAGCTAAGACAGTAAATTTTCGACATCTCTACCTCGGCGAGTAAGCATGGTACCACCCCACATGCGGTTATGGGAGTTAAAATCTCCCAAAAGTAGGTAAGGCTTAGGGAGTTGTTATAGAATCAGGGCAGTCAATACGTTCAGAGGTACTGCAACATCTGGAGGAAGATATATGTTGCAGACAGTTATTTCCTATGTCGTCCTTATCCTGACAACCACAGCTTCAAGAGGAGTTTGAAGGGGCACAGGTTCACTACATACTGAGTTCAGGACATAGACACAAACTCCATCTGACACTCTATTATATTTGCTATGGTTCTTGTAACATCCCCTATAGCCGTGGAGGGCAGGGTTCTGCATTGTCGGGAACCAGATTTCCTGGGGGGGGCAATGCAGAAAGCAGGTGTAAAGCTTAACAGTTGCCGTAGCTCAGCCAGGTGGTGGAAAAAACTGCAGCAATTCCACTAGAGGATGCCCTTATCATGGGACCTGGGATGGCATGAAGTGCTCAAGGAGGCAGTTTACGCTGCAGGGTCACCTGCTGCCAGTGATTGAGTACCTGTTCTACCAACATCCATTGTGTTTGAGGGTCCAGTGAGATCTAGGTCCTCAAGGGATGCCAGAATCTCCACCTCATCCTCAGACATCGAGCTTGTAGGTAGTGGTGGTACTGGTGCCACTGCAATGTCTGGGTTCTTGGGGATCTTCTTCTTTTTGGGTTTCTCTCGCTGCTCCTTTGGTTTTTCTGGCTGGGAGGGCTTCACTGAGTCAGTCTCTGGGACTGAGGAGGACCGTGAAGCCCAATGACCAGTGACCTGTGGCTGAAGCAGCCACAGGCGGGAGTCCGCTTTGCCACTGGTAGGAACCTGGGAAGGGGTTGACCCAAGGGACCCCTTCCTAGTGAAAGGAGCCAAAGAAGATTTATGCTTCTCCAGCTGAGAAGTGGGGAATGATATCCTCGATGGTTGGGGGGGTGCTGCTCCCGAAGTAGATGTTGCGGAAGCAACAGAGAGGGATGTATCCCCCCCCCCACACACGCGCGCGCACACACACACACACACACACACACACACACACACACACACACACACACACACACACAAAATCAAGTAGCGGCAGCATAAGATGATGTCATGTGCACGGGATGGAGTCTTTTAAATTTCCTCTTAGCCTCAGTGTAGGGCACTCGGTCCAGGGTCTTGTATTCCATGATTTTCCTCTCTAACTGTAAAAATCCTGCTGTCTGGCGAGCAAGGTGAATGATAATCTCCGCAGCTGACGCAGATGGCAGATGGGGTACATGGAGTATTGGGATGTGAAGGACATCCACAATCTCGACAGGTGATGCTGGAAGTACAGGGGGAAGACATATGGCCGAACTTACAGCACTTGACATCACAGTGGTAAGGCATCACCTTTACCTTCTCAGTAATATTTCACCCTCGAAGGCCAAGATGAAGGCACCGGTAGCAACCTGATTGTCCCTTGGACCCCAATGGACGTGCCAGACGAAATGAACACCTCGCAGCTCTCATTCCCCAGCTTGTCACAAGTGAGTAATGCCCATTACTGGGCAGAGGATGCTGCTTTTATCAAGACTGACCCTGACTGCATTCTGGGCAATCCCTCCACTTTCCTAAACTTGTCCTCTAAATGTTCTACAAAAAACTGAGGCTTCATTGACACAAAGGATTCCCCATCAGCTGTCGTAAATACCAGGTACTGGAGCAAATAAGATTCACTGGCATTCCTCCCTGGTGTGGTCAGGGAGGGGAATGATTTGGGGTTGTAATTCCATGCATTAAATTGAGCCCTTAAACGTTTAGAGACTGCTGGTGGTTGACCACCAGCAAGAGATGATGTACTAAGCTTCATGGCGTATCATCCACCCTCATGCTACCCACTCCGACCTGGGGCACTCCCCATGGGCGCCACCCAGCCGCAGCAAATGCCACCTGGCAGGATGGCCATTGCTGGGAGTCCCGATGCCCCAGGGTGATGGGCATCTACTCCTTGGCATATGTGGGGAGTTAACGGCGCGGGCATCAACAGAGCAATCCCTGAGTGGTTAGGGGGCTACAGCTAACAGGGTACATGGCAGCCCCACCACAACAGACTGGCTTTTGTTCTAGATATCCGGTGCAAACAAGCGAGCAAGGCCATTATCATCGTCAGCGCTGAAAACAATACTGCACAGTGGATGGAGGAAAATGCACCCAGGAGGATGATCTCACCCAACAGCTGGAGAATGAGTGGAAGTGCAAATCCATGTCGACAAAGGATGTGAAAGGTCTCAGTGCGTGATGGACACGATGCACCATGTAAGGTGCCCTTCCCCAGTTGGCTCGCTCTTTGGAAAATTTTAGAAGAATGGAGGTCAAACCCTACAGGGGACCATCACATAAAGTCTGAAACGTGCGACTCCTTTTAGTTGCCTTTTATGACAGGTAGGAACACCTCCGGCCTATTCTAACTTCCAGACCCACAGGGGGAAAGTAAGTTAATTGCTTGATAAGGTGCTGCCAAGAAACGTAATTCAATGAAACTCGAGCCATACATAGAAAGGTCTGCTACAGTGTAGTACAGAAGGTAACCAAAAGAAATAGAAATGAGATGAACAGATAGAACATTTTTATTCAAAGACAATAATTACAGTGAAGTCATCTCAATTTATGATGGCCCCCTTGACATTACAAAAGGCAGGACATGGTTTTTAATATGGTGTGTGATACCACAGACATGAATGCATGCTCTGCAAACTCCTATGCTGGCCACAAGTTTGCAGGAGTTCCAGTAGTAGTGCATTCCATTCCTTCACCAGTGCTGTTGACAACAGCTGGATGGTCATTGGTGCATGCAGACGTGCTGTAATATATCTCCCCAATGCATTCCACATGGGCTCAATGGGATTTACATTGGTGTTGGTGGGGGGTGGGGGTGGGGGAGAGGGGGAGGGGGAAAGCCCCCTTCATTCAACAAATATTCTCCTCCGATTCAGATGATACAGTTGATAAAAGATTTAAAGAAAACTTGAGAATCATCTCAAATAGGTACCCAACTCATTCAGTTATGGCAGCAGGTGGTGACTTCAGTGTGCCGTCAATTATGTTCGCATGCATGTTCTGAGCTGGAGGTAGGCATAAAACTTAACTTCATCCAAAATTGTACTAAATCCTTTCTCCAAAAATTTGACCTCATAACGACAAGTAATCCTGACCAAATAGGAAGTACAAGTATCATCATCCACAGGAATTAGTAACCACAATGTTATTGCAATGAGATTGAGTATTGTAACATGCAAACCCATCAAAAATGAATGTAAAATGTGTGTATTTGAAAAAGGAGATAAAAATATTCACTTGATGCCTTCCTGAGAGACAGTCTCAATTTCTACTGAACTAATTATGTAAGTGTAGACCAGATAGGGCTCCAATTCAAGAAAACAGTATTGACACCAATTGAGAGATTTATAACAAATAAATTAATAAGAGAAAGAACTGATTCCCCATGGTACACAAAACACATCAGAACACTGTTGCAGATGCAATGGCAGGGGCAAAAAAACTGCCACATTCAAAAGAATACAAAATTTCCTAGAGTGGTGAAGTTTTATATAAGCTTGAAATTTAAAGTGAACTTCAATGCGAGATGCTTTTAATAATTTTAACTATGAAACATTGTCTCAAAACCTCGTAGAAAGTCCAAAGAAATTCTGGTTATATGAAAAGTACACCAGTGGGAAGACACAATCAGTATCTTAAATGCCTTATAGCCATGGTAACATTACAAACAATTTTGCCACAAGAGCAGAGTTGTTAACTATGGATTTTCAAAATTCCTTCCCCAAAAAACATGAAGTAAATATTCCACAATTTGAATCAAGAACAACTACAAACATGAGTAAATTAGAAGTAGATATCCTTGGTCTAATGAAACAACTCAAAACAATTAATAAACAAAAGACTTCCAGTCCACGTTGTACACCAATTAAGTTCCTTTCAGACTCTGCTGATATAACAACTCCATATTTAGCAACCATATACAATGCTTGCTTGATGAAAGATCCGTACCTAAAGACTGAAAAGTTGCACACATCACACCAATATTCAAGAAAGAAAATAGGAGTAATCCATTGAAATTACAGACCCATATCACTTTTGTCGATTTGCAGCAGAATTCTGGAACACAAACTGTGTTCAAGCATTACAAATTACTTCAAAGAAAATCACCGACTGACACAACCCACGCTTTATTCTCATGATGTAATGAGTGTTATCAGCGGAGTATCTCAGATTGATTCAATATTTCTATATTCTATATATCCAGAAGGCTTTTGATACAGTTCCTCACAAGCAGCTTCTAACCAGATTTGCATGTCTAAGGAGTATTGTGCAACTGAATTCACCAGTTCCTGTAAGAAAGGTCATAGTCCATAGTAACTGATGGAAAGGCATAAAGCAAAATGGAAGTGATATCTAGCATCTCCAAGGAAGTGTTACAGGCCCTCTGATGTTCCTAAACCACATAAATGATTTAGGAGAAATGTGAGCAGCTCTCTCAGATCATTTGCACATGATGTTATCACTTACTATATAGTAAAGTCATCAAAAGATCAAAACCAATTACAAAATTATTTAGACAAGGTATCTCTATGGTGCAAAAAGTGGCAGCTGACCTTAAATAATAAAAGTATGAGGTCATCCACATGAGTACTAAAAGGAATCTGCTAAATTTTGGTTACACAACAATTGCAAAAATTTTAAAGCTGTCAGTTCAACTAAACAGCTATGGTTTTCAATTATGAACAGCTTAAACTGACAGAACACCTAGAATGTGCAACAAATCCACTAAGGAGACTACCTACACTACACTTGTCTGTCTTCTGCTAGGGTATTGCTGTGTGTTACGGAATCCTTACCATATAGGTCTGACAGAGGACATTGAAAAAGTTCAAAGAAGGGCAGCTCATTTTGTACTATCATTAAACTGGGGACAGAGTGTCACGGATGTGGTAAGTGAGTTGCAGTGGCAATCATTAAAACAAAGGCACATTTCATTTTGGTGAGATCTTTTCACAAAATTGCCATCCCTAACTTTCTCCTCCAAATGTGAAAATATTCTGTTGATGCCCACCTACATAGGGAGAAATAATCATTCAAATAAAATAATAGAAATCAGAGCTCACACAGAAAGATTTAAATGTTCATTTTTCCTGCACACTATTAGAGAGTGGAACAGAGTGTGAAAGTGGTTCAATGAACCCTCTGATGGGCACTTAATGCTGGATTGCAGAGCAGCCATGAAGCTGTAGATGTTCTAAAACTTCCTCCACCTGTGTTGTTTGACATGGTGATACAATGGCATCTGTAAAAGTGAAATTGGGGCTGAATGCACTGTGAAAAGACCCACGTGAGGCAGGAGTACAGTGTCACAACAAAATTGCTCGGTAAGTGTACCATGTCCAAGATTTGGATATCAGTATGCTTATAAAACATTATGCCTTCCTACACCATAACATCTGAACCACCAAAATGATCACATTTGACATTGTCCCTGGGTGCATTGCATTTTCCCACCTCTCACCATGTGACTGTACACAATGCACCTAGGAACACTGTCAAACTGATTGTTTTGAGAGTCCTCATGTTAAGATGTTGGGAGGCATAATGTTGCCTGGGTGTAGGGACCTCCAAATCTTTGAGCACAGTACACTCAGCAGACAACGTTATTGTGACACTGTATTCCTTTCCCAGGTGTGTTTTTCAGGGGTGTGTTCAGCCCTGACTTCACTTTTATGGTTGAAATGGATGGATGGCCTCACCAAACCGTGCAGCTGTAGCAGCTCCCTGAATAAGAGAGTATTTGGTGAATGGACTGGCCTGCCCATTCCTCCAATGGGTGATGGATGCCTTGGAGAGACATACTGCAGTCATCCACATGCACCAGTCACCATCCAGCAGTTGTCTACCGCACTGGTGGAGGAATGAAATGCCCTATCACAAGAACACCTTACCAACTTTGTGGCCAGCATAGGAGCACACTGCTGAGCAAGACCTGTTGTCTGTGGTTGGTTAGTTTGTTTCATACTCCATGGATCATTTTGCGTGATAGATTGAAATGATGTGGAGCGAGTCATTTTATATTCACATCACAAATTAATCTGTTCATATGGTTACGTTACACACACACACACACACACACACACACACACACACACACACACACACAAAAGGGTTATTCCGAAACTAGTGCCTCCTTTTTTTTTTTTTTTTTGGTGACTTTGGATGTCCACGCCAGATGTGATAGGTGTATTGGTAATGCTTGAACCTTCCTTTTCATTTGCAGTTGGTTCTGTCATTCTGCGGTAGTTGGCGCCAGCAGAGGCATGTTCCAAAATGGGGTCTGATATGGACAGCTGTATAAAACAGTGATGTGTGATTGAATCTCTCATTGCTGAAGAAATTGCACCCACTGGAATCCATCAACAGTTGCTGAAGGTGTATTGAGATGATAAAATAGACGTAGGTTAAGGGAGGAAAAAGAGACTGGGAACTGGAAAAAGGTAGCAAGCAAAGGGCGAAAAAGGGAAACACTTGAAAAAACTCCATGGACTGTCTTTTGGATTCCAGCTCGTAGTGGTGACACCATGTCTCGCCTCTGATGATAATGCTAGTCAGAAATTTGTCACCTTCAGCTTCATATTGGCCCAGCAGCTCCCAACAGATTTCCATTCGATGAGTTTTTTGTTATTCTATAAACATCCAGGGGACCCATCTTGTACAGACTTCGTGATAACCAAGATGTTCCAACATTGTTTCTAAGGCATTACAGCTGACATTCAGCATTGCACACAATTCTCTGGTTGTTATCCGCCAATCAGCATGGATGAGTTGATCAAGATGCTCTTCATTGTGAGGGACGACAGCTGTGCAGGATCGACCAGGCTGTGGCTTGTCATGCACACCCTTTTCACCACCTTGAAAATGACATACCCATTGCCTCACATTGCTCAGTTAGTTAGTTAGTTGGTTGGTTGCATGTTCCATTGAGCAATCGCACAGAACGATAGCCGTTATGATGTGGAACGTGTCAAGTGCACAAGAAATGCACATATGAAACAAGATTTGATTAATATTTCTATTATTTACCCCATTCCCTTAAATGGCACAAAATGCATATACTATATTTATAGATTTATTTATTCCCATTCAAGAATTCATCTATGGTACAGAAGGAGTTGTCAAGAAGATATGATTTCAGTTTATTTTTGAAGCTATTACTGGTGTCTGTCAGACATTTTATTTCATCTGGTAATATGTCAAAAATTTTTATAGCAGCATATTTTACCCCTTCATGTGCCAAAGATAGGTTGAATCAAGGATAGTGTAAGTCTTTCTTTTTTCTGGTATTATAATCATGAATGTCACTGTAGTTTTTAAACTGGTCCATGTTATTGAGAACACATTTCATTAGTGAGTAAATGTGCTGTGAGGCTGTTGTAAGAATTCTCAGTCTTTTAAAAAGATGCCTAGAAGATGTGCGACTATGAACCCAACACATTATTCTAACCACTTTCTTTTGAGCAGTGAATACTTTTTGTCTAAATGTTGAGTTACTCCAAAATATTATTCCGTGTGACATCAGAGAGTGAAAGTATGCAAAGTATATTAGCTTACTAATTTCTATATCTCAAAATTGGCAATTATTCTGATTGCAAAAGTTGCTGAACCTAGTCACTTTAGAAGATCCAAAATATGAATTTTCCAATTAAGATTCTCATCTATATCTGCACACAAAAACTTAGTATGCTCTACCCTGTCTACTGGCTTCTGTTGATGTGTTATATTTATTGAAGGAACTGTACTTTTTGGAGCAGAAAATTGGATTACTGTGTTTTTTCCAAGTTTAGAGGAAACCCATTTGCAGAAAACCATTTAATGACTTTTCCAAAGACCTTATTTGTATCATTTTCAATTGGAGTAGCTTTTACTGGATTAATAATGATGCTTGTATCATCAGCAAACAGTGTCAATTCAGCTTCCTGTTTCAGATAGGAAGGGAGGTCATTCACATATATCAAGAACAGAAGGGGACCCATGATTGAACCCTGTGGAACACCTAATGTAATTTCACCCCAGTTAGAGGAAGTGGCAAACTTATTTTAATCACTTGACCCATATAAGGAAACTTTTTGCTTCCTGTTCTGTAGGTATGACTCAAACTACACATATACTATTCCATTTATACCATAGAATTGTAATTTATGTTACATAATGTCATGGTTCACACAATCAAATGTTTTTCACAAGTCACAGAAAATTTCTGTTCATGACATTTTACTATTTAAAGACTCTATTATGTGGACAGTGACATTGTATACTGCTGTCTCAGTGGAACAGCATTTTTGAAACCCGAACTGTGATTTACTAAGTATCCTATTGCTGTTGAGATGGCTAACCACTCTTAAGTACATTACTTTCTCAAAGATTTTTGAAAATGCTGTGTGCAAGGATACTGGCCTATAATTATTGACATCTGTGGCGTCGCCCTTTTTGTAGAGAGGTCTGACAATGGCATATTTTAATCTGTTTGGGAAAATGCTTTGATTTAGTGATGCATCACATATGTGACTCAGAACATCAGCTGTAATTGCTCCACATTGTTTTAATACCTTATTAGAGATGTCATCTACTCCAACAGAACATTTATTTTTCAAAGATTTAATAATTTTACGTATTTCACAAGAGGTTGTTAGGTGAAACTTAATCTGACTAAATTTTTCCAAAACAGACTCTTCCATGTACTGCCTGGCTTTTTCTTCTGAACTGTTCTCACAAATTTTTTATCCTACACTTAAGAAATGGTTGTTAAATATATTAGCTACTTGTGTACTGTTGGTTAGGATGGTCTCGTTCTCTTTAATAGTAATACTACCTACCCCAATGGTTACTTTTCCTGTCTCCCTTCTAACAACATTCCATATTGATTTGATTTTATTGCCGGGGTTGTTAATTTCTTCTCTAACATCCATATTTCTTGATTTCCTTACAACTAGCCTCAGTATGTTACAATAATTTTTATAGTTTAAAACTACTTCTGGATCTTTACTAGTTCTTTCTGTCGCATACAGTTCTCATTTTGTTTCTGAAGACACTTTAATACCTGTAGTAAGGAAAGACACCAAGAGACCAAACAGCGAGGTCGTTGGTCTCATTGGATTAGAGAAAGACGGGGAAGGAAGTCGGCCGTGCTCTTTCAAAGGCATTTGCCTGGAGCGATTTAGGGAAATCACGGAAAACCTAAATCAGGATGCCAGACGTGGGATTGAACCATCGTCCTCCTGAATGCGAATCCAGTGTCAGTCTCTCTGGAAAAATGTCTTGAGTTAGTGATGCATTACACATTTCAGATAAGACTCTGCACATTATATGGGGAGGAATATAATACTCTAGGAAGCACTACCAGAACCAGATGAGCTCTTATTTTTGAGAGAATGTATGATTCCCTTAATTTCAGAAGAACTTGGTGGTACATTCACGTAACTGATTTTTATGAGATTTATTTTTTCCACCATACTGCTGTGATTTTTCTCTTGAACTGTTTGTCCCTACACTTTCTAATATCTTTACAAAATGATTATTATATAAATTTGTTACCTGTGACTCATCATTTATAGGCCTTCCATTCAGTTCAATAGTGATGTTCTCCTGTTCTGCTATGCCTCTGATTTCACTACATTAAAATCTATTGTCAAAATTACTGATTTCTGACATTATATTCCTTGATTTTTTAATAATCTTTATTAGTAATTTTGAGTAGTTTCTGTAGTGTGCAACTACTGTAGGATCCCTACTTGTTCTTGCTAGAAGATACATTTTCTTTTCCTTTCAAAAGATACTATAATTCCTCTAGTGATCCATGGTTTTTTTACATGGTTGTTTAGTGTCCTTTTTTTATTAGCTTGTGTGGAAATCTATTTTCAAATAATGATATGAATATATCATGGAAAAGATTAAATTTTCTTTTATCATTTTGTTCATTATAAATTTCATCCTAAGTTATCTCTTGTAAGCTATTCTTAAAAACATTTGTTCTGGAATCATCAAATATTCTAACTGATTTGAGTAGTACCCATAGTGTAAGGCACTACATTATTTATCCTAATTAACAGTGCATCATGATAAGAGAGATAATTTGCTCCTGGGTGAACAGTTATTTTCTTACTTTGAGCTTCACCAAAGAAAGTGTTATCAATTAGTGTCCTACTGACTTTATCCACCCTTATTGGAAAGTTAATTACTGAGATGAAATTGCAGGATGTGAATAAAGTTTTCACATAATTTTTCCTATTAGAATCCTTCAGAAAATCTACACTGATATCACCGCAGACTGTTAACTGCTTGCTGCTGTCTGACAGATAGCACAGTAAGGGCTCCAGATTATTTGTAAACAGTTGCAAATTTCCCAGTGGGGAAACTATGTACAGTTACAAATAAAAGTGAACTATTTTCAGTATTACTTCACTCAAGCATTCCCTTCTATGTGATTATCACTACAAAATCTATTTCTCTCAATGTTTTTGAACTTGTGTTCTATCTTAATATATGTTATAACTCCTCCTTTTCCCATACCAGTGTAGAATGAGTAAACTGCTACACTGTAATCTTTTCTATGTAACTTATCTAACCCTGTGGTTATGTAGATCTGAGAGAGGCACATAATTCTCTCTAAATTTTCCAAGTACACAAGAAGCTCTTCTACTTTATTACTCATTCCTCTAATATTTTGCTGAAATAAGCTAACCTTACTTTTCTGTACATTTTAAGCATTTTATTGGGCTCTTTTGTTATTTTCACTTGTTTCTGAACAGTATGCCTGAAATCTGATTCTACCTTAAAAGTTGCATCTCTGACACCAGTAACCACAGGGATCATGCTAAGTGTGATGGTGCCCCCCACATATTACCTACAAGCTCAGCTTCAGCCACAACCTATCTGCCTCCCCCCCCCCCCCCCCCCCCCCTGGCCATCCCTATTCAGGTGAAGGCCATGTCAGGTACATCCCCATCTCCCAATTGCAGCAACAGCCACTGCACTTCTAAGAGATTTCATTCCATGTGATCACACATTCTATTAAGAACCATGTCCTGCTTTTTGTAATGTCCAGGGCACCATCTAACATGATGGTGTCTTCAATGTAATTATTGCCTTTGAATAAAAGCGTCATTTCTGTTTGTCTCACTGTGTTTTTCTTTCAGTTACCTTCTGTACTACACTGTGGAAGTTATATCTGTGCATGGTCCAAGTTTCATTGAGCTATATTACTTGGGAGCGACACATCTTGAGAAAATTACTTTCAGCCTTAAGTTTTTACACCACTGTATCTGAACTTCTTAAAGAGAATACTGTCAATTGCCCAATCATTTGTTTTTGATAAGTCACAGAAAATGTCAGGTGGCAATATTTTGTCATTTAAATTTTGTATAATATGATTTGTCAAATGAAAAATAGCATGATATGTGGAAACACCATTTCAAAATCCACATTGAAACTGACTACATGTCTCATTTTGAGAAAGATGTGTTACAGTTCTTGTGTACATAATCTTTTCCAGTGCCTTTGAGATGGAGGTAAGTAGAGACTATTCTTGTAAAGGGATCCAACAATAGCATATCTCAGATAGTCTGGAAACATCCTCTGTAGTAGTGATGCGTGTACATTGTTTATACATGAAGAATAGGATTTTATTTAACTGAGATACTACAAATTCTCTAGAGTGTTTCTGATTTTGAGGGAGGTCATTATGATTATGAGTTTTTTTTAAAATTATTCAACAGAATTGCTGGCCAGTACTTACTTGCAGAAGAAATGTCAGTTCTGCCAACAGATATCTACAAACGTACACACAATGTCATAGCTTTCAGAACTAATAGTTCATTCCTTGGGAGGAGAGAGGGATGAACAGGGGAAGCTCTTAAGAGAAGATGACTCATACCCCATGATAGGAGGGACCTACCTCACAAGAGGATGGAACTATTAATTCTGAAAGCTAGGATATTGTATGTACTTTTATGTGTGTCTACTGGCAGAAATGACATTTCTCCTGAAGGTAAGTATTGGCCTTAATTTTACAGTCATCTCAAGAGACTTTTCGTTTCTTTGGCAGAGCATGGAGTAGTCTGGATTTTCCTGCAATTATGTGGCAATGATTCTTGTATGTGTTCTGTTGCTTTATCCCTTGAACTGTACATGCCAATCTTCTAAGCTATTTCAAGGAAGTGATTTTTAAACTGTTGCCTACCTGACTACCATAATTTATTATTTGGTTGTTTCCTTTAGTAACAAAGTCATCATAGTCCTTGACTGATTTCCTGGTTTCTCTGTTAATTATTGCCTATATAAAGTTAATTTTATTATCTGAGTTATTATTTTAGACATTATATAGAAAGTATTTTTATGACTTTTCTCAAGACAGCACATTATTTCTTCTAATATGTAATCAGCCCTATGTCTCTGTCACAGCCATTTCAAACAATTTCCTTTCTGTTATACACAATTTGTTTCTTTTTGAAATCCTTAGCCTTCTTGATGTACTATTAGCACTGTACTTTACTGTTTTCTTAGGAAAGCAGCTGTTAAAGATTAACAGAAATCCTTCTATAAATACATTAAATTTGAAATTTATATCTGGTACATTCCACGCATCCCTCCTGTTAGCATGATAATGATTGAAATTTTCCTAAGAAGTTCCCACTGGAGATCAGTTTACTATAGTAATTATAAATTACTTATTGGTAGCAACAATTCATAAGTACATTTTCCAGTTATTGATCCAAGCAGAAACTAATGGCTTCAGTACATCAGAACTTTATTTTATTTTTTGCCTACATGACAATTCCCTCCCCCTTTCTAAATAATTTCCCTGCAAAAATGGGCTGTTAATTTATTGGTCTTCTATGTTTAATACATAAATCCCTGTCATTATATGGTACTCACTATGAACATAATACAATGTACATCACATAAATAAGCACATAGTTTATGAACTTGCTAAAAACTTTCTCTTGCATCATGGTAAGCTTATTTAAATAAATTCCTTTTGTGTGTAACACATCATTTATCTTGATTTCTTTTGAAGCAGTTTGTGTGAATCAGGAATATAGCCTAGAACATGCTTACCTCTCATGCCTGTTATCACAGGAATTATACCACTGGTGAGGGTGCCCCCTCTGTTCAGCTAATCTACACTTCTCCTCCCATTAAGGTGTAGGCTACCCCTTGAGTATCCCCAATATCAGCTATCAGTGCAGAACCAATGTGAGCCACTCCCCAGTTCAGTTTCTAGTTCACTTGCCTGATAGTTTCATTCAGACAGTGTTCATTGTGCCACTGCAGAACCTCAACAAAGCCCAGACTTGTGTGTGAGATTGCTGCATTTTGCTTCTTCAGTTCACCCCTGATACTAATTATATTCTCTGTTCTTGGCCACGTTGTCTATTTCTCTTCACTCAAATCCCCACTCAGTGCCTCAATAAACTCTTATTATCTGGCCAAGGTTAGCATGAGGATTTATAATATTTGTGATGTGGTACTCATACATTAGTTTCTCCTTCAGCTGTTGATCTAAATCTGTCTCATGTCTGCTACCTAGTAGCAAGTCCTTTCTTTTTCTACTTTACTTAGTTTCCAGCATGTCACAAAAATTCTTATGATTGGTCTGCTGCACCTCTCCTTCTTGTAGAGCTGAAAAAGACTCCTCCCTTTTCTACAGGTAAAAGGTTATACTTGTTCTTCAGCTCTTTGATAACTTCCCTACATCACCATATTTCATACAGGGGAGACATTTTAATTGCTCTTTTTCTGTTACCTTCTCCCACATCCCACTCCCCCCTTTCCATCAACACCTGCCCCCCTCAACAGCTAATTCAATTTTGTGGCCTCTGTTTTTGCCTAAAGGGTACAACAGTTCACCTCTTGTTCTGCAATCTTCCTGTCCTTCTACGCACAACCCACATATTCATGGGCGGCCTTCATGAGGAATCCCTTCTACTGTCCAACTTAATTAGCCCCAGTGAAATTGTGTTTCACAATCCCCAAATACCAATCCCAAATTATTAACCAACCCATGGTAGCATGGGCATTTGTCACCCATGGTCTTACTGTTATCAACATTTACATAGATACATGTGTGTTGTGTGCATTAGTGACTTGTTGTAGTTGTGTTTACACTCAATAGGTGGAAATAAATGAGACCTATGGTCATTACTTGTAACACTGCAACATGGAAGTGCCTTTGTTATTCAGAAGTATGACACAAAGTTCCTTTGGACATACACACACATCTGAATGAACATGCATTTCAGCAGCTACAGCTGTTACGAAATACATGAAGTGTATTCACAGTTGCAAGAATGGACAACCTTCAGCTGTATAATGGAATGACAACAACGAAAATTTGTGCTGGTCCAGATCTGGAACCTGGACTTCCAGCTTATCTCAAGCGGTCACCTTACCAAGCACAACTCATGGCCAGACCCAAACTTCCCTACATCACCATATTTCATACAGGGGAGACATTTTAATTGACAGTCACATGTCCGGTGTCAGCAGATAAATATGATATTGCAGTAACTGCACTGTTCAGGAGTGCAGTGCAAAGTGTCTTCAGACAAGTATGCACGTCTGAAGGAACAGGCACTGCGGTGACTACAGCCGCTATGAAATGCATGTCCAAAGGAACTTTGCATCATTCTTCTGACAACATGGGCACTGCAATACTGTATTTATTCACTGATACTGGGCAAGCAACTTTCAATTAAAATGTCTACCTTGTACTAGAATATACATGGTGAATATAACAGTACAGGGCACTGACATATGATTGACGACTTATGGAAGTCTGGGTCAGGTCGTGAGTTGCATTTGGATAGCCCAATTGTACGGCAGTTGCTCGCAATAAGTGGAAACCTGGGTTTGAGTCCTCGTCTGCCACAAATTTTCAGTTGTCATTTCATTCTACAGCTGATGGTCTTCCATATTCGCAACTGTGAATACATTTCTTGTATTCTAACAATGAATAACCTTAATTCCTATATATAAAGATTAAGTACTCCAATACTTATCTTTGTACATGAAATAGAAATGAAAAAAAGTTTTTGGAAGATATTGTATCAATTGGAAAAAAGGGGCTAAGCTGTCGTAGGAAGTGGAGTACTGTTCATATTACAAAGACAACATTAATGAATTAGTACTAAGTCACAGGGCACAGCACCTGTAAGTTGAAGAGTGCCTGACTGTGTGTGTGTGTGTGTGTGTGTGTGTGTGTGTGTGTGTGTGTGTTGGGGGGGGGGGGGGGGGATGGTGTTGACATAGATGTAAGTTGTCACACTGGTGATGAAAAGGAAAGTTTCAGCAAGAGAGGGGCTGTGATACGAGGAGACTTCAAAAGTAAAATACACATTAATATGGCAGGCCAAATAACTTTTATTGAATACTTCAATCTGACAAAGATACATCACACTGTTTTTCAACACATTCATCAACAGTCTACAAACAACAATCAGAACGTTCTATCAATCATTCAGTTCCTTGACAATGAAAATCTTTTCCTCGGACATGGAGACATTTGAGAACCATCACATGACATCATCACCGGAAAAATCCCTTTCTCCCCAGATGTTCTTTTCAGGCTGCTGTAAAAATGGAGGCCATATGGTGCAAGATTTGGACTTCCAATCAACATCACCCATGTCTCTATGGCTTTGGTCAAATCACTGGCATCATTTTACAACAGCTGGATGCAGTATTGCATTTGGTCCACACATCAGCAGAACTGAATGGTGAACTTGTGTTCAATTTATAAATTTTGCCAACACGAATCATACTGTCCCATGTACTTCAACTGTGAAGTTCATTTCCAGCTGCCTCACCATTTCAACAACACACTGTGATGCATCTGTTATCTGTGTTGTAGCAGAACTATATCTGTCGGAAACCCAGAACACGTACATTTTCCTGAGAAAGCACCACTACTGTTGCACAATGGTCTTAGTATAGGACATCATGCGTAAAATTTCTGAAGTCTCCATGTATATTTCAATTGTTCTAGAAAGGTGTTGATGTGCATTATGTAGGATAAGTGGCACTCTGTGGCAAGTTTGAGATGATACCACCAGAGCTGAGGTGCGCTCACTTGGAAGCTGATACATATAGACTGCCAGGATTGTTAGTTGTCTTTGTGTATATTAGGTAGTAGATAAAAGGTAAGAGTCACAGATTAGGAGTGGTAAGGAGTACTATGAAGGCAGCTGTGTGACTGTATGTCAAAACATCTTGGAGCTGACAAAACCCCTTTGCTATACATTCCACTTGATCCCGTACCTTATTGGCTTTTTTGCACAATGAGTATGATGACAGAATGGTCTACCATCAGATTGTGGATGGCAATGACTCTGTAAGTGGTATTTTAAATTAAGAATTTATTTTTATGGAAAGCCTGGGAGAGGACAATGAAAGTGAGGGATCTGTGGAATGTCTAAAGAGGATGGATCTGAAGGAGAAGTGGGAGTTGGGTCTGAATTTATCCAAGCATATGTGTTGTTTTTTGGTTGGGACTGGGTCCTTGCCATCCTAACTTCTGCAAAATCTTTACCATAAGATGTTCCCAGACCAGCATCCTGTCAGCAAAATTATTTATAGAATGCAATTTTCACTGTTCTGTGGAGTGTGCACTGATATGAAACTTCCAGACAAATTAAGGATACTACGGAGACATGGCTTAGCCACAGCCTGGGGGATGTTTCCAGAATGAGATTTTAAGGCTGTGAGGACGGGTCGCGAGACGTGTTTGGGTAGCTCAGTTGGTAGAGCACTTGCCTGCAAAAGGCAAAGGTCCCAAGTTCGTGTCTTGGTCCGGCACACAGTTTTAATCTGCCAGGAAGTTTCATATCAACGCACACACTGCTGCAGAGTGAAAATCTCATTCTGATACGAATGGTGCTATATTTGTAGCATAGTCAATATAAAATCTTATGGGGATACTGTCTGCGCCAGATGCCTTCCTGGGGTCTAAGGATCTTAACTGTTTTACAATCCCAAATACACTAAACACTATGTCAGCCATCCTTGCGTTTGTTCGATAAATGAAAGGGGGAATGGTGCTGCAGTCCTCTACTGTAAACGAGTTTTTCAAAGCTAGGTTTAGAATTTCGGCCTTCTGTTTATCATAATCCATTACATTACCCATACTGTCTGCAGTAGAATATACTGAATTATTTGTAGCGTTCGTAGATTAAGTATGACCAAAATTTTTTTTAGAATCTGCAGATAAAATATTGCTTTCAAATTCGTTAAAAGAATCTCTCATTGACCTTTTGACAGCTGCTTTCATTTAGCATAATTTCTGTTTGTCAGCCGGACAGTGACTACGTTTAAAATGGCTGTGCAAAATTTTCTGCTTTCTCAGCAACTTCCTAATATGTTTGTTGAACCAAGGTGGATCCTTTCCCTCCCCTATATTTTTGCTAGGCACATATTTCTCTAGTATGTGGTGGACAATACCTTTAAATTCTGACCAAAGATGCTCAATATCGTTGTGTCCCGTGGTGAATGCTCGGAGCTGATTATGAAGATATTCATTAATAACACTTTTATTTGCTTTCCCGAACAAGAAAACTCCATGCTGCTTCTTTGGTTCTTTTGCAACTTCCACTGACATAGAATCCACAACGACCTTATGGTAACTAATACCTTCTACTAGATTACCTTCTTCAAAAAGATCAGGTCTGTTTGTCGCCAAGATATCTAATACGAACCACCTCGAGTTGGTTTTCTAACCAATTGCTCAAGGTTGTATGTTGAGAGCACTCCTAGAATAACTTCACACAGGTCTTTGCTTCTGCCCCCTGTGATAAACGTGTGATTTTCCCAGTCAATGGACACCAGATTAAAGTTTCCACATATAAATAATGGATAATTTGGATATTTATTTCCTATGTACTCAAGACTTCCCCTGAAATGTTTTGCGATGTTTGTTGCAGATGCTGGTGGTCTGTAAAAACATCCTAATGCAATGGTCACTCCTTGTCTGATCGACAGCTTTATCCAGACTATTTCACAGTCCGACCCAGTATTGATCTTCACTGCGTTTAAACAGCTTTTAACTGCAATGAACATACCACCTCCCATAGCATCAGTCCTATACTTCCTAAACATTGTCCAATCTGAGTTCATAATTTCACTGCTATTTATGTCTGCTTTCAACCAACTTTCTATACCTAATACAATATTGGCATTACTAGTGTTTATTTCAAGAGTAACTTGAGGATTTTGCTACAGACACTTTGACAATTTACTAACATGAGATTTAGCATATTTAAATCCTTTGGAATGACCTGTTTAGGCGAACTCACAATTTTTACAGTTGGCACACCCACATCAGTGTCATGACTGGTAATTTTTCAGGCCAAAGGTTTGTTTCCCGTGGGGAGGAACCTGATCTAAAGGATTAGGGCACTGCTGCGGACCAGAGGACCAGTCTGTCGCACCCAGTGAGTTCCAGTTTGTCATCCAGTGAGGCACTGAGTCGGAGTCCGAGTTGGAGTCAGTCACAGTCACAGCCTCTAGCTCAAAATCAGGCAGCACACAGAGACCAGAGTAGTGCACATAGCAGACTTGTACTTCACCAGCAGTGAGACTAATGTGGACTATTACAGAGAGCTTGTACAACAACGACCATCTTGGTTAAATATTTTTCTATTCTTATGAATAGAGAACCCAGTTAATATATATGTGCAGATTGTGTTATAGATAGAGGATAAGGGCCATCAAACATTCTCTCCTTGCTTCTCATGGTACAGCTCTAGAGAGACAATGAGACAACATAAATGATGGTGACGAGTCTAATTCAGAAGAAAATTCTGCTTGCTTCTCTTGTGTTTTAGCTTGCAGGTGTTTTTTTTTTTTTTTTTTTTTTCTTGTTGTGTTCTTGCATGTATTCCAAAAGCGGAGCTGCAGGACTAATGAATTTTCTCTTTTCAAAGGCTTTTCTTGCTTTTTTGCTGTAACGTATTTGCGTAAACCATGGCTACCCTGCCCCCTCCACCTCCTGACCCTGTGCCCCCCCCCCCCCTGCTGCAAACAACCAATGTGATGGATCTAACACAAGTTTTTTAGTTTCAGAACCAACAAATTGCTGCCTTGATGACGATGGTACAACAACTTCTGGCTGCACAAGCAGTGTTGGCCGCACAACAACAACAGCCCACTGACCGACTAGAACAAGAAGTGATGTCGACCAGCATACCAATGTTCCAGATATTTAATGACATAGAAGCAGAATGGCTTGAATACCTGACACAGTTCCAAGCTCACTGTGCACTCCAAACGAACTCAGTTATGATAAAGTAATCACTGCATTAACTCAGTACTATGACCAGCAAGTCCAAGTAGCTGCAGCCAGATATCAGTTCCTTTGATTGCAGAAAAAGCCAGAACAGACGTACGGTCAGACGTGTACAGAATTAATGGGCATGACTAGGAAGTGTAAATTTAGGTGTAGTTGAGGCAACTTCTACAGTGACTTAATGATTAGGGATGCTATAACATTCAATGTCACAGACAGTAGAATACAGGAACAGATCCTAAAGTACTCAGATCTATCACTTCCACAAGTGTTGAAAATCTCAGAGTAATATGATTCAGGTGCCAATGAGTTTGAACAGGCCCTGATTTGTAGGGTCAAGTGACCCGTTGCTCTTGAGCGCCCCAAGCAGCCACAACAATGAGAGTGTACACAGCAGCACGGACAGCCATGTAGACAGATAAGCAGGCCTGTGAACTTAGTAACATTTTGCACTAGATGTTTTGCACCCCATAAAAAGACAGGATTGCCCATCACATAATGCAAAGTATTACACGTGTGGAAAGAAAGGCAATGTCCAAGCAGTTTGTTTGCAATGGCAAAAAACTGCCAATTTTGCCCGCTCTCAGGGGAAAAAAAAACAGGCTTGTGCACATGCAGTGAACATTGTATTTTCCAAACCTACAAAAGGTTCTGACAAAAGTAAGATTAAGGTTGTGTCTCATTCTCACCTTAGTGATGTGCAACGATGTCCAAACTATTTGTCTGATTATGAATTGCTGGCTGCCGTGAGAACTTTCAGTTAGACACAGGTGCCTCAGTCACTTTGCTTAATCATGCCACGTAAAAACAGCTAGGCTCACCATGCCTTTCTGAATCTAACAAGCACCTCACTACTTACATCAGACAGGAAATTCCAGTGCTTGGACAGTGTAGTTTGCCTGCAACTTACAAATCTCATACTAGGACAGTGTTGAAATCAAGGTACAGTGAGAACATTATCAGATTAGATGCATTTCATTTGTTTGTGCACACCATCCAAGACAATGAACTTTCCATATTGGCTTGTGATCCAAAAGACAAGTGTTGCTAAGTTGCTTAAAGAATTTTTAAACTATTTTCAGAAGTAATGGGAAAAGCTAATAACCTCGTAGTGCATGTGACACTGCAAGACAATGCACAGCCTACATTTTTTCATGGTCACCCCATTCCAATTGCTTTACGAGACAAAGTAGCCAGTGAACTGAAAGAATTGCAAGATAATGGTGTAATTGCCAGTTGATGGACAGGTCCACTATTTTTGTTGCCTAAGCCTTCTGGTTGCATTCGTATTTGTGTTGACTTGAAGTCTGGTCAACCCACAGATGGTTAGTTGACACTTATTCATTACCCCGCCCTAAGGAATTCATGGACAGGCTTGGCGCAGGATGTTAGTTTCCTATGACAGATATGCATGATGCCTACTTGCAAATTCCATTGGATGAAGAATCACAGAAAGTGTTTTTTGTAAATAAATACTTAGGATCGCATTTGCCCATTGGTGGTGCTTCCGCACCTGCCATTTTTCAACGTTACTTGGAACAGCTGACTGCAAGAGTGCTGTTTTGTTCAAACTACCTTGACAGTATTGCATCTCAGGCCATATGCTAGAGGAACACATTGCTAAATTACGTACTCTTTTTTAAGTGTTGTCAGAAGCAGGACTCCAGTGACATCTCAAAAAGTGTGACCTTTTCCAAACTGAACTACAGTACTTCATTCATGTGATAAACAGTGCCCCATTCCAATCTCATTTGTTTGTAATCCATGACCTGCCTATTCCTCACAATGTGTCTGAACTGCAGTCAGTACTAGGTGAGATGATGTACTACATTCTGTTCATACTGAATGCCGCTCAGATTGCAGCTCCACCGCATTGCTTGTGTCGCAAAGACTGTCAAGATGCATTTCAGAAACTCAAAAATGCTTTGCCTAGTAACAGATGTTAAGTGCATTTTGACCCTGCTAAGCCCATAGTTTTGCAAGCTGATGTTTCTTGCTATGGAATTGGCGCAGTGCTTTCACACAGAATTGGTGCACAAGACAGACCTATTGCAGTTGCCTCAAAGTTGCTCACGCAAACTCAGTGCAGTTATTCTAAAACTGAAAAAGAAGTTCTTGCTATTCTGTATGGTGTGATAAAATTCCATCACCATTTGTATGGTCTTATGTTCTATATAGTGACAGATCACAAGCCTTTGCAGTCCTTGTTTTATCCATCAAAGCTGGTTCCTACATGCACTGCTCAAAAATTGCAACATTGGGCTTTGCTGTTTTTTGCAGTACCAGTATGAAATTGTGTACACACCTGCTGCAAAGCAATGCAATGCAGACACCCTATCTCGCCTTGGCCCAGACTCTGATTTTGACGCATCTGTCGCATCTTGTTGCCACATCGATGCTCAGGACTGTAAATTGCTTGAATCTGAATAAAAATATCTGCTCACATAACCAAGAACATGGTTTTAGAGGAATATGGGTTATCTTCACTAGGTAAATCGGCACTACACCTCCAAAAAAGGCACTTAACTTTCACTGCTTCATAAAAATGCATCTCATATTAAAAACTTTTTCCACATTCACAGAAACATTCTCTGAAGCTCGCAGGCTAGCTCTCAGTAATGGACGAACTTAACAGGCATGTCCACTCACCGCTCCGCAACTAAGTTGGTATATTACTAATCGAATCCTGTTACTTCATTTCACAAGTCTGCTACGTTCCAATTATACGTTTTCACTTTTCGTTGGTTTTCAGTGTTAATTATTTCTTTAAGTGTTGCAGGTCTTGAAGAAATACTATACATACTAATAGTTATAACACGTAATTATTGTACTAGAGTGGGTACATAATATTCTAGCATCAAATGAATGCTGTGGTTGAAAAGTATGAAAAATAACCTACGTCCACTTTATATGACCAACCTGCACTGACGCACATGCCATTATTTTCACTGACAGCGGAATATCTTCATCGTCCATAAAAATACAACGCCTGTCACCATCGCTGGATAAACAAAGTCGGCAAATACCAATTAGGTCTTTCAATTTTATTGGTTTTCTTCGACTGTACGTCTTCATGGATATTTTACACGACAACTACGCACAACACATATAAATAGATGGCATACAGAGTACTTTCTTAAGAAATCGCACAGTTTTTTCAAAACGAAGTATATAACAACTCCCAATAGATGAAGTTCCACCAAAACACTGCTGCATTTCGTACTCGCAACTCAATTCGTAGCTCACGCAACAGTTTATCGTTTACATTACACACACGTGAAAATGTTTTCAAATAGTTCACACCTTATGTCACGTCAGAGGGGTGTAATACTAATTACAGTTTATTTACACTACAGCTCTCATTAAAAATGGAAACTATCCGACTACAAATGCGTAAGTTTGTCGTTGAGTACGGCGACGGCTGTCAGCATAATCTCTGACCGCCATGTGTGGGGAAGTTATCGTGTAATGATGAGAAGCATGTACGTGAACGTCATAGATTCTGGACTGATCGTTTCCTGAGAATGGATTGGGTACGCAGATAAATTTGACAAATGAAAAGTTGTACAGCTTGTATACACAAAAGGAAAGTTCTGGCACAGAAGATATTTTAGCACTGATATCATTACAGAGTTGTCACAATTCTTGTAAAATGTTAGTGAAGAGTAGAGAAATCTCCCGTGTAAACATGAGACTAACTAATTTATTACAGTAACTAGAAATTTTGACAGAAATATGGAGGAACATGCATTGGTAATTATTACATTGAGTAGCACAGTAACAATTTTAAGAAAGTAATGACATATGAATCAATATTTGTATAGCATAAATTACACATATACGAACATATAAACAAACATGCAAAGCTGACGTTCGTGCATACCTGATCAAGTGAGTGGGACAAGTGCAAATTTATGTTGATGTAACAGTTTAAATTTGGAGAACAGTAGTTGGAATTTTATGTGATAGCTTATTAATTTAATATTTGCAGAATTTCACGCTTTCAAGAACTAACAGTTGCCCTGACAAATTAGTGGGAGATATGTTCTGCTGGGGGAATACAACACACGGTGAACTGGGATTAGGAGGACTAGAGGAAGAGCAGATCCTGATACCAAGAGAACTGCGATTTTCGAAAGCTACTTGTGTAAAACAAGGTTAGTCTTGAACATATTCAATAAAAAATAAGTTGCTCTTGACAGTTGCAATAAAATTTATGTTACTGATTTCAGTTGCTTGCGGTTACGATCACACCCTACTGTTAACATCAGATGGACAACTATATTCATGTGGAAACAATGACCATGGGCAACTTGGCCACAACAAGCCTTGCAAAAGACTTGGTGAGTTTTGAAACCAACAGCTAATATTTTTGTTGGCTTGGTATGAAGTCAAATCTTCAACAGATCTTGATAAGATTTCAAAGCAGTGTAAATATTGACAACTTGCTTTGGATATCAAAAAAATGTAAAATTGTACACTTCACAATGTAAGACTGCAGTAGCCTCTGAGTACAGTATAACTGAGTGAAAACTGGAATCGGTCAACTTGAACAAATATTCTAGGCCATAACAGTTCACGATGATACAAAATGGAGTGATCATGTAAGCTTAATCGTAGGTGAAACATGAGATAGACAGCTCCCAATTGTGCTAATTCTATCTGTGCAAATAATTTTGCATTCTCAAATAGCCAACCATATTTCAATTTTGCGTAGCAGTTGGGTAATCACCTTGTTGCCAAAAAAGATCAGAATCTCTGTTCATGTAGGCGGTAACACCATGAAAACAATGCTACATTTTGGATTAGATTAACTTTAATTTCAATTGATCCGTATTGAGGAGGTCCTCCAGGATGTAGAACATGTCAGAAAAACAATAATACATGACAAATATTTACAACTGAAACAAATAAGCTAATGTACCTTCCACATGTTCCAAGTGGAATGATCATCATTCTAATGAACACTATATGGAAGAATCATTTTACAAACACTCATTTACTAAGATCATGTTAGGTATAAAGCACTGAATTTAAAATTTGAAAAATGGTTTTTTATGTATGAGGTAATAAACATATATAAGCTGTTGGTTTGAAAAAGTGATACATTTTTGAATAAATATATTGGGAAGCAGTAGTTAGTATCCCTAGTTCCCTAAATAGGCTTCTGCAGGATGTTCTTGAGTTCACACTACATATACCTCTTATTGCACATTTTTGTGCCTGGACAACTTTAGCTTGGCTTGATGAATTACCCCAAAAAAATAATCCCATATGACATTATGGAATGAAAGCAAGCATAGTACGCCAGCTTTTTCATTTTTATATCCCCTATGTGTGACACAATTCGCGTTGCAAATGGAGGTTTGTTAAGACACTAAAGCAGTTCTGTGGTGTGCTCCTCTCAGTTGAATTTATTATCAAGCTGTAATCCCAAGAATTTAACACTGTCCACTTCTATCTGCTTGTCATCATATGTTAGGCATGTACTCGTGGGAGACCCCTTACAAGTTCTGAACTGCATGTAGTGTGTTTTTTCAAAGTTTAGTGACAAAGAATTGCCTAGGAACCAGTGATTAACGTCCACAAATATTTTATTAGCTGGTCTTTCTTAGACTACACTTGATTTGCTGTTTATTGCAATGTTTGTATCATCGGCAAGCAAAACAGATGTGGCATCTGGTAATGTTACTGATGAAACGTCATTGATACACACAAGATCGAACTTTGGACTCCACATGTAGGCCTAATGAGTTCCCAGTTGGATGATGCCTGATAGCTCAATATGTCTCTCTTCCTAATAATGCCCTTTGTTTCCTGCCAGAGATAAAAGGTTTGAACCATTTTGCAGCATTTCCTGTTACACCATAATATTCTAATTTACTTAAAAGGATATTGTGATTTACACAGTCAAATTCCTTTGACAGATCACAAAATATACCAGTTGCCTGCAATTTTTTGTCTAGTGGGTTAAGTACATTTTCACTGTAAGTGTAGATAACCTTCTTAGTATCAGAACCCTTTAGAAATCCGAACTGCAACTTTGACAGTATGTAAAAAGATGGTTATAAAGTCAATTGTACATTACCTTTTCTAAAATTTTTGAGAATGCTGGCAAAAGTGAAATTGGATGGAAGTTGGATGCTATATCTCCCTTCTTAAACAATGGCTTAACTTCATCATATTTGAACCATTGAGGAAATATTCCACTGATAAACATTTTTTGTAGCTGTAGCTGATTCTGTGACAGCATCTATATATGTTATTTTGACAGTGAAGCTCAGTGAAATATTCAGAAAATATTATGATTTTTTGGCAAAAGTAGTTCATAAATGATAATTATTCAGTGATATTAGTGTTCGAAATAATGCAGTGTAGTGTTAAGCAAGAGCCTGATGCTTAGATGTTACGAAAAATGAAATATGTAGAGAACAGTTAGTAAAAAAGTTTTCATTGAGGAGGGATGTCATATGATTTTTAAGAACAGGTGGTTTGAATTAAATAATTTCATTATTTAGGATAAGTTGACATTTGGTAATGTGTGCTGTTGCAGAAATTGCTTAGCTTCATAAAAAGGTACTTTGGCTTTAGGAAAGTGTCTGATTCCACCTGTCTGCTTTGACCTATGATGTCATCAATATGGCAGAAATGCCTACCTCCATGTGTACGCAAAATGGCTATGATGTCATCTCCACGTACATGTGCCAACAAACGTGAATAATAGTAAAAACGACACAGGAATTTCTCACTCCAGCAATAAAACAAAACTAACAGGACAACTGTAGGAAATAGATCGTTTATAGCGGGGACACACTGAATAGGTAACAGTACAAAACATTGAATCATCCCAAAACAAATATTATTAAAAAAAAATCTCAACTTACAACACAATGCTGCAGCCACAAAACATTTCACTCAGCCTATATCGCTCAAACGAAGCCCACGATACAACCCATATCTCCATTTCTGAGAAACGTAATTGGATATTTCCTTTGACCAATATATTGCAAACGAACCTCTTGATGCCAAAAAACCGACACTTACAAACTTGAAAAGTGGAACTGGATATTTCTCGTGACCATTATAGCTCAAATGTAGCTCTCCATATCTGCTACTGGCAAACCACAAAAACTAACTACAAACTCACACATCTACATAACTCACAAAAACCCAACAACTCGAAAACCCAAAAATCCTCATATTCACTAGGTCAATTAAAACACAGCTAATATACTGTAAATATAAAACAGACAAAACATCACAATTACTATAGAATAAAACCAAAACAAAAATTATAAGGGGCCATCAAGTGAAACCCGGTCACTAAAGTAAAGTAACGGTAACGATTTTATTAACTCAAAAATATAGTTATTCACAGTACACATCCTCAAAAATAGTCACCAAAACTGTTGGCACATTTATCCCATTGCGACATTAGCCAGTCGATTCCATCCTTGAAGAAGCTAATAGGCTGCTGTTGGATCCAGGTCTGAACCCAGTCACACACTTCGTCCTCCGTTGTGAATCGATGTCTGTGAATAGCTTGTTTCAGCGGTCAAAACACATGAAAATCGGAAAGTGAAATGTTGGGACTGTATGGTGGATGTTCCAGCATTTCCTGTCGAAACTGCTGCAATGTCGTCTTCACCGCATTGCCCGTGTGTGGGTGGGCATTATCATGCAGGAGGATAACGGCATTGGACAACATGCGTAGGCATTTCGCCTTGATAGCTCGTCTAAGGTTCTGTAAAGTGGCTTGATAACTCTGGGTGTTGATGGTGGTTTTTTCATTCCAGGAACTCGACAAGCAGTGTCCCCTTTTGGTGAAAAAATGAGGACATCATGTCCATATCAGAACTGTTGTGCACTGCCTTTGATTTCTTTGGAGGTGGTGAAGTTGCATGTGTCCATTGCTTGCTCTGAGGCTTGCTTTCCATTTCAAAATGGTGAAACCATGTTTCATCACCTCTGACAATATGCGACAGAAAGCTGTATTCCTCCTCATGATAACTTTGCCACACTGGCCCTATGCAGCATCAAACGGTGCGCACGTGTCAGTCTCTCTACCGATAGATTGTACCACCATACCTGCAGTTACGTGGTGCCACCTTAGGTGTAAGGTAAAGGTAGACACACTGACCAGGTTTCATTTTAATGAACCCCATACTTACCAACAAAAGCCTCCTAACTAATCAGAGCAAACAGAAACACAAAACACAGAAACAAATAAGAAATATCGACAATAACTCACTGAAAACACTTTCAAATCCACGTTACAGGACTGACTAGCCACAGTCAAATAAACCCAAGTTACCACAGTGATAAACAAGACTAAAATGAACCCAAATACCATGCATTAAACTCAGCACTTCAACATTCACCACCAGATGATCCCATCAAATACAACGCAGCATCCACAAACATGAACTAACTCAAAAATACTGCACCATAGCGACGTCAATCACCACAGCACCATTACCTCACGGGTCAAAGCAGATGGATGGAAAATAAATATATATATATATATATATAATGGAAGGAAACATTCCACGTGGGAAAAATTATATATAAAAACAAAGATGAGGTGACTTACCGAACAAAAGCGCTGGCAGGTCGATAGATACACAAACAAACACAAACACACACACAAAATTCAAGCTTTCGCAACAAACTGTTGCCTCATCAGGAAAGAGGGAAGGAGAGGGGAAGACGAAAGGAAGTGGGTTTTAAGGGAGAGGGTAAGGAGTCATTCCAATCCCGGGAGCGGAAAGACTTACCTTAGGGGGAAAAAATGACAGGTATACACTCGCACACACGCACATGGATATGTGCGTGTGTGCGAGTGTATACCTGTCCTTTTTTCCCCCTAAGGTAAGTCTTTCCGCTCCCGGGATTGGAATGACTCCTTACCCTCTCCCTTAAAACCCACTTCCTTTCGTCTTCCCCTCTCCTTCCCTCTTTCCTGATGAGGCAACAGTTTGTTGCGAAAGCTTGAATTTTGTGTGTGTGTTTGTGTATCTATCGACCTGCCAGCGCTTTTGTTCGGTAAGTCACCTCATCTTTGTTTATATATATATATATATATATATATATATATATATATATATATATATATATATATATGGCAAACGAATCTGCTCCAGTCCGGAATCCCTGAAGCATCACACCAACAACCTGACAACAGCTTTTGCATTCCGCAACTACCCTCCCGACCTGGTACAGAAGCAAATAACCAGAGCCACTTTCTCATCCTCTCAAACCCAGAACCTCCCACAGAAGAACCACAAAAGTGCCCCACTTGTGACAGGATACTTTCCGGGACTGGATCAGATTCTGAATGTGGCTCTCCAGCAGGGATACGACTTCCTCAAATCCTGCCCTGAAATGAGATCCATCCTTCATGAAATCCTCCGCACTCCACCAAGAGTGTCTTTCCGCCGTCCACCTAACCTTCGTAACCTCTTAGTTCATCCCTATGAAATCCCCAAACCACCTTCCCTACCCTCTGGCTCCTACCCTTGTAACTGCCCCCGGTGTAAAACCTGTCCCATGCACCCTCCCACCACCACCTACTCCAGTCCTGTAACCCGGAAGGTGTACACGATCAAAGGCAGAGCCACGTGTGAAAGCACCCACGTGATCTACCAACTGACCTGCCTACACTGTGACGCATTCTCTGTGGGAATGACCAGCAACAAACTGTCCATTCACATGAATGGACACAGGCAGACAGTGTTTGTTGGTAATGAGGATCACCCTGTGGCTAAACATGCCTTGGTGCACGGCCAGCACATCTTGGCACAGTGTTACACCGTCCGGGTTATCTGGATACTTCCCACTAACACCAACCTATCCGAACTCCGGAGATGGGAACTTGCTCTTCAATATATCCTCTCTTCCCGTTATCCACCAGGCCTCAATCTCCGCTAATTTCAAGTTGCCGCCACTCATACCTCGCCTGTCATTCAACAACATCTTTGCCCCTGCACTTCTGCCTTGACTGACATCTCTGCCCAAACTCTTTGTCTTTAAATATGTCTGCTTGTGTCTGTATATGTGTGGATGGATATGTGTGTGTGTGCGCGAGTGTATACCCGTCCTTTTTTCCCCCTAAGGTAAGTCTTTCCGCTCCCGGGATTGGAATGACTCCTTACTCTCTCCCTTAAAACCCACATCCTTTCGTCTTTCCCTCTCCTTCCTTCTTTCCTGATGAGGCAACAGTTTGTTGCGAAAGCTTGAATTTTGTGTGTATGTTTGTGTTTGTTTGTGTGTCTATCGACCTGCCAGCACTTTCGTTTGGTAAGTCACATCATCTTTGTTTTTATATATATATATCACACACACACTGCTTCATTCGCAAATGGAAGATAGCTAATAATAAGTTATTACCATAATCATTGTGTACTGATGGTCATTTCTTTCCCTACTTTACTTCCACAGTAGTGCTTCACAGCACTAAACACAGGATGAGAATTACACTTTGATAAGTAAATATAATTTAATATCCTTTATCATTTTACGCTGTTTTACCTTTGTATAATGTAGAAGCTGTCTATTATTGCAGAATGTACTTGTGTTTCTTATACAATTAAAATTGTACTAATATTTTTTGTGATCATAGACTGGAAGTAAAGAAACACATTTTGTACTCCCTTGATTGGTGTTTTTATTCGTGACTGCAGCACAGCTTCTAATTCTGGAATACTTTTGTCACACCATGCTTAAGTTTGTAATGCTCTGAAAATAAGTGTACATTTATGTAAAATGTGAGTAAAGCTATAAGTTGCGTAACATTTTCCACCAAGGTCATAATGTATGGAAGTGGTGTAGCCTTATAATGTTCATTGTGTTACTGCAAGTCTTGTAAACCCAAAGAAATTATATACAATATGTTTTGTTTAAACACTACTGTAGGTTTTTAAAAAGATGTCTGGCTTTAAAACAACAAAGTGAATGTCTTCTTTCTTCACAGAGCAAGTGGATGGTCTTGAAGCCTACATTATGACCCAAGCTTCTTGTGGCATCAGTCACTCGTTAGCTGTCAATGAATGGGGTCAAGTTTTTGCGTGGGGTTCGGATTCACATGGACAGTTGGGTAACTATGAAAATATTTTTTGATATGTTTACAGCTGATAGCATGTGTAAGAACTACAATTCTGGATTGAAAAGATTTGCCACTAGCATGGGTTGAGAGTTATAGTATTTTGGGGCGCTCTCTGGTATTGGATGTTTACGTGTGAAGTCGTGTGTTAGGTATCTCAGTGAGTTATTAGATGCTATTAACTGAATCTGTGAGGTTGTCATTTGACAAGTACTGGTATGCTAGTGAATTGCTTTTGCTTTAGATATTGTCAGAAATGAATTCGTTTTTGTCTTTGGTATTATTAGTGCCATGTGTTTCTTGGGGTCCCAAATTTGATAGTGTCTCTGTGTGTCCTTGGAGTCATTCACAGTGGTGTTCTTCAATAAAATCATCATTACAAGCTGTGTCTGTTCAAATAAAACACTATAGCTTTTGATAGCTGCCTCCACTGTCAGGAGTTAAAATCATTGACTGTCAGGGGTGGCTTGTCATTCTGCTTATGTGATGCAATAGCGCCATCTGGATCATTAACGGCAGGGTACTTCCTATACTACAGTGAATGTTGTTAGATGAGATGATGGGTGGCATAGACATGGGATTCTCAATGTCCCGCCTTTGGGATCTTCTTAATGGAGAACTGCAAGGTTGCAGCCATCTTTCTTCTGGTGGTACATTGACAACACCTTCATGATATGGCCTTATGGTGGAATTGCACTGTAGCAATTTGTCAACCATATGAACAGTTGAGGGCTGCTATTCAGGCACCTGTCCACAGCTCATCGTCTAGTGGCTAGCGTTGCTACCTCTGAATCACGGGGTCTCGGGTTCAATTCCCAGCCAGGTTGGGGATTTTGCATCCCATCCAGATAACGATAGCTGTAGGAAACCCAGAAGTATCAATGTAAGATTGAAAGGACTTCCTTCCACAGGTGAGAGTATTAAAATGGTTGACTACCGAAGCATTCACAAGGAAGTGCCATAGTTTGAAGCCTTTTGAAAAACAGTGAAGCTCACATAATACAAGGCAAAGGAAGCTGGTTGAAACCTGAAATTGATAGCAGTGAATTTTTTTGGGAAAATTTAAGTGTATATCAAAAGGATAGACAAAAGGGAAATTGAGGTGGTGAATTTGTTGCAGTAGACAAGAAAATCAAATCCACTGAGATAGAAATTGAAGCTGCATTTGAGATTGTTTGGGCAAGACTTGGTATTAGGGATGGGCATAAAATGATAAATGGATGCTTTTACCGCCTACCAAATTCTTCTCCTGAAGGAGCTGAAAACTTAAGAGAATACCTCAGTTCACTTGTACATTAGTTCTGCAATCATACTGTAATCATCAGCGGAGACTTCAATCAGCCAACAGTTAATTGGGAAAATTACAGTTTTGTTAGTGATGGGCATGACAAGACTTCCTCTGAAACATTACTAAATGCCTCCTCTGAAAACTACTTAAGACAGATAGTTAGGAACTCCAATCATGATAGAAATGTATTGCATCTAGTGGCAACAGACATGACCTCTTTCAGGATGTCCACATTGTAACTGGTGTCAGTGTCCATGATGCAGTTGTGGCATCAGAGTACAAAGGACAACTAAAACAAGCAGAAAGATATATGTGCTGTCTCTAAGAAGTTTGGTGAATGGTGTCATATCGGGATGGAAACTTGGTGCATGTGTGCGTGCATGCACATAGGTCTTCAGAAACTTGAGAAGAATCGATACACGGCATGCAGTGCATGCGACTGGCCATGTAAACAGACTGCGATCAGTTGAATGTAGTCAGTGTGAGAGGAAGTGTCACAGCACAATGGAACAATGTGTAAACATCAATTTCTGCTACAGATTGTGGAAGACTGCAACGGAGACACATGGAATGTCTGTGTAGGTGTACGGGAGGGAAACCGTGAGCAAAATGTGTGTGTACAAATGGTTTAAATGCTTCCATGAAGGGAAGGAAACAACAGAACCATGTTCAGGTCAGCCATCAACAGGTAGAAACCCCCAGAAAAGGTAAAGAAAGTGTGACAAATGCTGGCACAAGATCGGTGATGGACTCTCAGATTGCAGAGTAATTGGGCATTAGCAAGGACATGGTGCGCACCATCGTCCGCGATGATTTGGGTAAGGGGAAGATCTGCTCCCCAGTTTGTCTGCATAAGCTCACAGACAAACAAAAAGCAAAATGGATGGAAACTTCTGGTGATTTCATTTCTATGTGTGACCATGATCCATTGCTTCTGAACACCACTGTCACGGGAGTGGAGACTTGGTGCCACCAGTTTGATCCAGAATCAAAACGGCAGTTGATTTCACGGTGTTCACTGCTTTGCCATGACCAATAAAAAAATCCGTCTGCAAAAATCCAAGGTGAAAACATTGCTGATCGGCTTCTTCGAAAACAACGGTACCATCCACTAGGAATTTGTTCCTGGAGGTCAAACCATTAATGCTGCATTTTACCAGTCCCTTTTGAACCGATTGCTAAAGCGTATCCGGCGGGTTCAGCCAGAGATGCACAGCAATGGAAAATGGATGCTGCTCCATGACAATGCCCCTGCGCACTGCGTAATCCATGTGCACCAATTTGTGGCTCAGAAGATGGTAACTGTTTGTGAGCACACTCCATATGCCCCTGATCTGGCTCCTATGGACTTCTTCCTGTCTCTCTGCTGAAGGTGGTCATTGTACACATGTGAATGCCATCAAAGATCGTGTGACAGCTGTTCTGCAATCGATTCCACAGGAAGCCATTGCTGATAGTTGCCAGAGGCTATAAGAATATTGTCAGAAGTGTGTTGCAGTGGGTTGCCACTATTTGAAGGGCAATAAAGAACATTTGTTTGTATTGTTTGTTTTGTTTGTTGTCTGATAGCATTCACCTTACTTTGTAGACACACCAGATATATGTACTGTAAACTAGATTAAAAATCAGTAGTGTCATATCTCAGTGAGGAACTTTTAACTTTCAGCACAGGTCAGGAGCAAGGATAGGAACTGTGGCTCAAGTTTAAAAGAAAAATTGACTATACACTGGAAAGATGTGTACCAAGTAGGACAGTTCATAATGGAAGGAACCTCAACTGTATACAGTCATTGTGAACAAACTTCTAAAGAAGCAGAGATTATTGCATAATAGGTGTGAAACAAAGTGTAAGGCTATAGATTGAGAGATGTTGGATGAAACTGTAAAGATAGCAATGTGTGATGTCTCCAGCGAATACCATAACAGAATACTGTCAAATGATCTTTCACAAAACCCAAAGAAATTCTGGTTTTATGTAGAGGCTTTAGTGGCATCAAAGTCAGTGTCCAGTCAGTAGCGAACGAGACAGGAACTGAAATTGAGGATAACAAAGCAAAAGCTGAAATGGTTTACTCTGTTTTCAAATGTTGCTTTACAAAGGAAAACCAAGGAGATTTAACCCAATTCAATCCCCGTACCACTGAAAAGATGAGAGAAATAAGTATCAGTGTCACAGTGGTGTCGAGAAACAGCTGAAATTGTTAAAATTGAACAGAGCTCCAGAGCCAGACGGAATCCCTATCAGATTCTACGCTGAATTTGCAGCTGAGATAGCCACTCTTTTTAACTATAACCTAGTGTAGATCCCTCGAACAGAAAACCATGCCCAGTTATTGGGAAAAAAAAGCACAAGTCACACCCGTCTACAAGAAGGATGGTAAAAGTGATCCACGAAACTACCATCCAGTATCCTTGACATTGTTTTGTTATATAATCTTAGAACATATTCTGAGCTCAAACAATAATGAGGTATCTTGAACAGAATGACCTCCTCCATGCCAACCAGCAGGGATTCTGGAAACATTGATCACATGAAACTCAACTCATACTTTCCTCACATGCCATACTGAAAGCTTTTTGTCAAGGCAGTAAGGTAGATGGAGTATTTTGTGACTTGACTCAGTACTACACCTATGCTTATTGTCAAAAGTCCGATCATACGGGGTGTTCATGTTGTATATTAATGTTATTTCAGACATTAATAATAACCTCAGACTTCTTGCAGATGATGCAGTTTCCTTTAATGAAGTAATGTCAGAAAGCAGAGGCATAAATATTCAGTCAGATCTTGATAAGATTTCAAAGTGTGCAAAGATTGGCAACTTGCTTTAAATGTTCAGAAAAATGTAAAATTTTGCACATCACAAAACCAGAAGAATGCGGTATCCTATAACTATAATATAATCTGCCAACTCGTACAAATTTCTGGATTTAGCACTTTGTAAGGATATTAAATAAGGGAAGTGCAATCAGCCTACAAAGAAGATAGCTTAGAAATCACTCTTGTGACCGGTTCTAGAATATTGCTCATGTGTGTGGAATCCATATGAAATAGAGCTAACAGGGGGTATTGAATGTATACAGAGAAGGGCAGCATGAATGGTCATAGATCTGTTTGATCTATGAGAGAGTGTCACAGAGATACTGAAGGAATTGAACTGAAAGGCTCTTGAAGATAGATGTAAACCATCCCAAGAAAGTCTAATAACAAATTTTCAAGAACAGACTATAAATGATGACGCTAGGCTTATAACACAAGCTCTATGTATGTTTACATAGGGATCTTGAGCATAAGATTAGAATAATTACGGGGAGGTGACCATGAGAAAAAGACTGAATAACTAACAAAAGCAATGAGTCGGGGTGTGAAATGTCTGAAGTTTGAACATGGTAGGGAAGCTGGAAAATCTTAAAACGGAAATGTAATTGCTCAATCTTGATATAGTAGGGGTCAGTGAAGTGAAATGGAAAGAAGACAAGTATTTCTGGTCACATGAGTAAAGGATAATATCAGTAGCAGCAGAAAATGGTATAATGGGAGTAGGATTCATTATGAATAGGAAGGTAGGGCAGAGAGGGTGTTACTGTGAACGGTTCAGTGATAGGATTGTTCTTATCAGAATTGACAACAAACCAACACCAAAAATTATAGTTCAGGTATACATGCCGATATTGCAAGCTGTAGATGAAGAGCTAGAGAATGTATATGAGAATATTGAAAGTGTAATACAGTACATAAAGGGAGATGAAAATCTAATAGTCACGGGAGAATGGAATACAGTTGTAGGGGAGGGATTAGAAGAAAAGGTTACAGGAGAATATGGTCTTGGGACAAGGAATGAGAGAGGAGAAAGACTGACTGAACTCTGTAATAAATTTTAGCTAGTGATAGCAAATACTCTGTTCAAGAATCACAAGAGAAGGAGCTATACTTGGAAGAGGCTAGGTGATATGGGAAGATTTCAGTTAGATTATGTCGTGGGCAGACAGAGATTCCGAAATCAGATATTGGATTGTAAGGTGTACCCAGGAGCAGATACAGACTCAGATCACAATGTAGTAGTGATGAAGAGTAGGCTGAAGTTTAAGATATTAGTCAGGAAGAATCAGTATGCAAAGAGGGGGGCACGGAAGTACTAAGGAATGACGAGATATGCGTGAAGTTTCCTAAGCAATAAGGAATAGCTCAGTAGGCAGTAAATTAGAAGAGGAATGGACAGCTCCAAAAAGTGAATCACCGAAGTTGGAAAGCAAAACATATATACAAAGAACGTAACTGTGAAGAAACAATGGGTAACAGAAGAAACACTTCAGTTGATCGATGGAAGAGAAAAGTACAAAAATGGTGAGGGAAATTCAAGAATACAGAAATACAAGAAACTGAGGAATGAAATAAATAGGAAGTGCAGAGAAGCTAAGGTGAAATGGCTGCATGAAAAATGTGAAGAAGCCTAAAAAGAAATGATTTTCATAAGGACTGACTCAGCATGTAGGAAAGTCAAAACAGTCTTCGGTGAAATTAAAAGCAAGAATGGTAACGCTAAGAATGCAACAGGAAATCAACTGTTAAATGTAGAGGAGGGAGCAGATAGATGGAAAGAGTACATTGGATGCCTCTTGTAAGGGGGCGGATTTGTCTGATGTGATATGGAAAGAAACAGGAATTGATTTAGCAGAGATAGAGGATCCAGTATGTGAATTGGAATTCAAGAGAGCTTTGGACAACTTAACATCAAATAAGGCTGCAGGGATAGATAACATTTACTCAGAATTTCTAAAATCATTGGCGGAAGTGACAACGAAATGACCATTCACATTGATGTGTAGAATGTTTGAATTTGGAGACATACGTTTTGACTTTCAGAAAAGTATCGTGCACACAATTCTGAGGACTGCAGATGCTGACAAGTGTGAGAATTATCGCACAGTCAGCTTAACAGCTCATGCATCCAATTTGCTGACAAGAATGATATACAGAAGAAGAGAAAAGGAAATTGAGGATGTGTTAGGTGACTAACAATTTGTCTTAGGAAAGGTAAAGGCACCAGAGAGGCAATTCTGTTGCTGTGGTTGATACTGGAAGCAAGACTAAAGAAAAATCAACACATGTTCATAGGATTTCTCGATCTGGAAAAAGGATTCGACAGTGTAAAATGGCGCAAGATATTTGAAATTCTGAGAAAAATAATGGTAAGCTATAGGGAGAGACAGGTAATATACAATTTATACAAGAGCCAAGGGGGAATAATAAGAGTGGACAACCAAGAACAAAGTGCTTGGATTAAAAAAGAGTGTAAGACAGGGATATAGTCTTTCGCCCCCTACTGTTCAATCTGTACCTTGAAGAAGCAATGATGGAAATAAAAGAAAAGTTCAGGAGAGGAATTAAAATTCAAAGTGAAAGGGTATCAATGATACGATTCACTGATGACATTGCTATCCTGAGTGAAAGCGAAGAAGAGTTGCATGATCTGCTGAATGGAGTGAACAGTCTAATGAGTACAGAATATGGACTGAAAGCAAATAGAAGAGAGATGAAAGTAATGAGAACAGTGGGAAACTTAACACCAGGATTGATGGTCACGAAGTTAAGGATTCTGCTACCTAGGCAGAAACATAACCAGTGACTGACAGAGCAAGGAGGACACAAAGAGCAAACTAGGATTTCTTGGTTGAGAGAAGTGTACTAGTATCAAACATAGGCTTTAATTTGAGGAAGAAATTTCTGAGAATGTACATTTGGAGCACAGCACTTTATGGTAGTGAAACATGGACTGTGGGAAAACTGGAACAGAAGAGAATCAAAGCATTTGAGATGTGGTGCTACTGATGAATGTTGAAAATTAGGACTGATAAGGCAAAGAATGAGGAGATTCTGCGTAGAATTGGAGAGGAAAAGATTATGTGTAAAACACAGACAAGGAGAAGGGGCAACAGGTTAGGACATCTATTAAGACATCAGGGAATACCGAGCGAGGTGGCACAGTGCTTAGCACACTGGACCCGCATTCGGGAGGACGATGGTTCAATTCCGTCTCCGGCCATCCTGATTTAGGTTTTCCGTGATTTCCCTAAATCGTTTCAGGCAATTGCCGGGATGGTTCCTTTCAAAGGGCACGGCCGATTTCCTTCCCAATCCTTCCCTAACCTGAGCTTGCACTCCGTCTCTAATGACCTCGTTGTCGACGGGACGTTAAACACTAACCACCACCACCACCATCAGGGAATAACTTCCATGGTACTAGGGGGAGCTGTAGAGGGCAAAAAAGGTAAAGATAGACTGCTCCATACTATAAAGATTACACTTTAAGTTTCAGACAGGCACAGTTAAAATACGTTTACACATAAGCTTTCAGCCACAGCTTTCACCAGAAAAAGACAGAATAACACACCATTCATCCACACACCTTGCACACACGACCACCAAATCCGGCAGCTCACACCAGAATGCCTTATCTTACATAAGTGTGAAGAAGAGTGGATATCCAACTCAAAATCAAAAAACTCCAAATGATAAAAGCCTGTCTCTTGGAGAGAAGGTCGTATATTAAGTTCCTTCAGTAGTTATAATCCTGCCTTACACAAGCATTCTGGCCCAAGCTGCTGGAGTTTCCAGTCATGTGTGCAAGAGGGTGTTTGCTTGTGTGAATGAAGTGTGTGTTTCTCTTTCTCTTTCTTTTTCTGATGAAGGGTGTGGCAAAAAGCTTGCGTGTAAGTTCCTTTTAATTGTGCCTGTCTGCAACTCAACGTGTCATCGCTATGGTAAGTAGCAGTCTATCTTTACCTATGTTATATCAGAAAAATCTATTTGTACCCCTATAAATTCTTATTATATAGCACTGTCATTATTATTATTATTATCATCTGTGGCACTTCTGACAGTGAAATAATTTTAATAGTGGTTTTTATATTAAAACTGCAATTTCTTTGGTAACTGTGATGTAGTGGAGACCGAAACCCTGATCTGATGTAAGAGAGGGCCTGATGGCGCTAATCAGATCAGATGCAGTGAAAAAATAAAATAAAATTTGTCGACCAGATAATCATTTGCGTCTCCTTACGAATCATTTTAAAACGGGTAGAACAGCTGTGGTTAGGCTGGAGGTTGTGGATCAGCAGCTTTTTTTCCCTACTGCATCGAGTTGTATGTATGGATGTTTTGTGTGGCATCAAGGATCAGAGACTCTAATATTCATTTGCATAGGTTCTATTTGATCTTCCATGTATATGCAACCTTTGCTTTGATGTGTGCTGATAGCTCCAAGGGCAACGAGACAATTGACTGCGCATTTACCAACTTTAAACAATGGAAAATCCAGGATGGAATAATGACAATGTTATGAGATAGATAGATTGCTACTCACCATATAGTGGTGAAGTTGATTTGTAGACAGGCACAACAAAAAGACTACTAAACATGTAAACTTTTGCCCAGAAGGAGGCCGTAATTTTTATGACCACATTTTCCCAATATATGCAGTATCCAGACAGTGGATTAATTACCAGTACATGATGTTCTCATGTGTGAAACCTCATACTGCCAGCAAAATTCTCCTGTGCAGTGACTCCCTCAGTGGGTAAAAAAAAGTGATCGAAAACTACTGCCAACTCGTCCGTTTGGGTCTAACATGAACAAATTTCTACACTATCTACGTAATACAGGAACGTCCATGGAAGTCTTCTGAAGACAGAGTCCTCTAGGCGTCCCACACAGTGATCTTACTGATATGTTAGCTAAGGAAGCCTCCACAATGGACCCTAAGCTGACTTAATGGGTACGTCTTAGACACCTTATCTTATACCGGGTGAATTGTGGAGATAAGCAATTATCTTAATGTGTTATTCTATAAGGAAAACTAAAGAAAGAAGTTCATATTATCATGGGTCTTGAACTGTTTAGTTAAGGAGTAACGTCTAATAAAAGATTTTGCCTGAAATTTAGCAACTTTGCTAATATGGAGCCATCACAAAACTGTACGAGGCTAAAGTAAAGCAAGATTTCCATTTATTTTGTTGTTATTGGTCTGGTGAATCTAATAAAACATGTCCCAGATGTGTATCTGCAGTAGTTCTGTAGAACATCCAGAGAAGCAAAGATTGTTATACAAGTAAATTTGTTTACCTTCCATTATGAATGTAGAAATGATTGTCATTGTTGGCAACCGTTAGTGAGTTGTTTCAGACATTTTTAAACATTTATAGTGAATGTATTGTGAAATTGTATGCACACTGTAAAACTTCCTTAACACCGAGCTTTGTTTTTTCCAGTTTAACTTGAAATCACATGTGGTATGAATTAATAAAAACAGATTATCTGATACATTCATACAATGTTGAGCTCACGGGTCATGCGTCGGTGGGAGGATGAGTGGCTGGAAGTGACTGACAATAAGCTCCGTATAGTCAAGCCCACAACGCGTGTGTGGTGTACTTCCTTTCAGCCCCATCGACGGGACGAGGTTCTCCTCACTCGGCTTGGAATAGGCCACAGCCCTATGACGCATGGCTTCCTTCTCCGGCGAGAGGACCCTCCAATGTGTGGTGCTTGCAGCGTCCAGGTCACTGTGCGCCACGTTTTATTGGATTGCGTTTTATTTTCTGACCAGCGGGTCGCGGCTGACTTGCCAGCGGACCTGCCATCTCTTTTAGGCAACACTCGGACGAATGTGGCTAAAGTTTTAAAGTTCTGTGCCCTGTCAAATGTTTTTACAAAGATTTTAGGGAGAGGATTTTAATTTGCTCACTGTGTGACAAGCTCGCCCATATTTTATGTAAGTGGCCAGCCAATAACAATTTCCTGTGACATTCTTGTTGCTATGTTTCCCCTTTCCTTAAGTTTTACTTTCTTAGGCAGCATTTTCCTTCTTTTCGTGCTTTGTTTGAGTGTGTGCTTTAGTTTTCTTAGGTCTGTCCACATTCGTTCCTTTTAATGTGTGTCAGGGCGCTGATGACCTCGATGTTGAGCGCCCATAAGCCCCAACACACCACCACCACTACCACATACAATTTCAGTTAACGATATTACTATCATTTTTCCAAAATTAAATTCTCTACAACTTCTGTTGAAAACTTCATGCAGTTGTCTGGAATTTAAAAACCATATTGGGCCAAATAGTTAATAAATTAAAAATTTTCTCTGAATGTTCTGGAAAACGACTGCAGATACACATCTGGGACATGTTTCATTAGATTCGCCAGATCAATAACAACAGAATAAGAGGAAATCTCTCCCCCCGACCTACTCTCCCCCCAACCTAATCTCCCCCCGACCTACTCTCCCCCCCGACCTACTCTCCCCCCGACCTACTCTCCCCCCGACCTACTCTCCCCCCGACCTACTCTCCCCCCCGACCTACTCTCCCCCCCGACCTACTCTCCCCCCCGACCTACTCTCCCCCCCGACCTACTCTCCCCCCCGACCTACTCTCCCCCCCGACCTACTCTCCCCCCCGACCTACTCTCCCCCCCGACCTACTCTCCCCCCCGAGCTACTCTCCCCCCCCGAGCTACTCTCCCCCCCCGAGCTACTCTCCCCCCCCCCCGAGCTACTCTCCCCCCCCCGAGCTACTCTCCCCCCCCCCCCCCCGAGCTACTCTTCCCCCCAAGCTACTCTCCCCCCCCCCGAGCTACTCTCCCCCCCCCCCCCCCGAGCTACTCTCCCCCCACCGAGCTACTCTCCCACCCCCGAGCTACTCTCCCCCCCCGAGCTACTCTCCCCCCCCCGAGCTACTCTCCCCCGCCCCCCCCGAGCTACTCTCCCCCCCCCGAGCTACTCTCCCCCCCCCCCCCCCCGAGCTACTCTCCCCCCCCGAGCTACTCTCCCCCCCCCCGAGCTACTCTCCCCCCCCCCGAGCTACTCTCCCCCCCGCGAGCTACTCTCACCCCCCCCCCCCCGAGCTACTCCCCCCCGAGCTACTGTCCCCCCCCCCCACCCCACGACCTACTCTCCCCCCACGACCTACTCTCCCCCCACGACCTACTCTCCCCCCACGACCTACTCTCCCCCCACGACCTACTCTCCCCCCACGACCTACTCTCCCCCCACGACCTACTCTCCCCCCACGACCTACTCTCCCCCCACGACCTACTCTCCCCCCACTCTCCCCCCTGCGACTTACTCCCCCCCGACTTACTCCCCCCCCTGACTTACTCTCCCCCCCCCGACTTACTCTCGCCCCCCCCGACTTGCTCTCCCCCCCGACTTGCTCTCCCCCCACGACCTACTCTCCCCCCACGACCTACTCTCCCCCCACGACCTACTCTCCCCCCACGACCTACTCTCCCCCCACGACCTACTCTCCCCCCACGACCTACTCCCCCCCCAACCTACTCCCATCCCCCCCCCACCACCTACTCTCCCCCCACGACCTACTCTCCCCCCACGACCTACTCTCCCCCCACGACCTACTCTCCCCCCACGACCTACTCTCCCCCCACGACCTACTCTCCCCCCACGACCTACTCTCCCCCCACGACCTACTCTCCCCCCACGACCTACTCTCCCCCCACGACCTACTCTCCCCCCACGACCTACTCTCCCCCCACGACCTACTCTCCCCCCACGACCTACTCTCCCCCCACGACCTACTCTCCCCCCACGACCTACTCTCCCCCCACGACCTACTCTCCCCCCACGACCTACTCTTCCCCCACGGCCTACTCTTCCCCCACGGCCTACTCTCCCCCCGACCAACACTCCCCCCCGGCGTACTCTCCTCCCCCCCGATGTACTCTCCTCCCCCCGACGTACTCTCCTCCCCCCCGATGTACTCTCCTCCCCCCGACGTACTCTCCTCCCCCCCCCCCCCCCCCGACGTACTCTCCTCCTCCCCCCCGACGTACTCTCCTCCTCCCCCCGACGTACTCTCCTCCTCCCCCCGACGTACTCTCCTCCTCCCCCCGACGTACTCTCCTCCTCCCCCCGACGTACTCTCCTCCTCCCCCCGACGTACTCTCCTCCCCCGACGTACTCTCCTCCCCCCCCACGTACTCTCCACCCCCCCCCCCCACCCCCCCCGACGTACTCTCCACCCCCCCCCCCCCCCGACGTACTCTCCTCCCACTCCCCCGACGTACTCTCTTCCCCCCCCCCCCCCCCCCCCCCCGACGTACTCTCCTCCCACTCCCCCGACGTACTCTCTTCCCCCCCCCCCCCCCCCCCCAACGTACTCTCCTCCCCCCGACGTACTCTCCTCCCCCTGACGTACTCTCCCTCCTCCCCCCCGACGTACTCTCCCTCCTCCCCCCCGACGTACTCTCCCTCCTCGCCCCCGACGTACTCCCCCCCTCCCCGACCTCCTCTCCCCCCCTCCCCGACCTCCTCCTCCCACCCGACCTCCTCCTCCCACCCGACACACTCTGTATATGTGTGGATGGATATGTGTGTGTGTGCGTGTGAGTGTATACCCGTCCTTTTTTACCCCTAAGGTAAGTCTTTCCGCTCCCGAGATTGGAATGACTCCTTACCCTCTCCCTTAAAACTCACTTCCTTTCGTCTTTCCCTCTCCTTCCCTCTTTCCTGATGAGGCAACAGTTTGTTGCGAAAGCTTGAATTTTGTGTGTATGTTTGTGTTTGTTTGTGTGTCTGTCGGCCTGGCAGCACTTTCATTTGGTAAGTCACATCATCTTTGTTTTTTATATATATATATATATATATATATATATATATATATATATATATATTATTTTTATTTATTTTTTTTTTTTTAAATGAAGACAGCGTTTTAGTATTCCGCCATGAACGCTGCATGTCAGTTTGAATGTTAGATTAAAGTGGACATCTCCCGTGAAGTAAAACATTGAGATGGATTTGTTATTGGCAATGTATATACCTGAGTTGTGAGTTTTATTTTCTAAGTATTTACTTTCAATAAAATATTAATCTACCCAACTAAACAAGATGATTTAATCTGAATGACTGAGTGATCTTTTGGCTACACGAAATTACCACAAGGTGTCGTAATTTGGAAAAGTATTACTTACAAAAACTGAAAATTTATGTTACAGAGAGTGATCTTTGTGAACGGGAATATTTTGACTGAGAATTGTGGTTAAGGATTGTCATAATAGCCTAAATTATTACCATAATTATGAGAAAATGTTGTATAAACAATTGGACATTTCAAAAAATTAGACATATTGCTGTGATAATTGCACTCTTTACTGATCTGGTATAGAGTGTGAGACCTGTGGAAACCATAGCAATGGAAGAAATGTTGAATCTAGATTACAGTATTTTCATGAGATTTGACTTATAGATTGCTCATTAATAATATTAGAAGAGCTAGCACCTCTGATCTCTAGAAGTTAGGGTCTGCAATATTAGAAAATTTCTCAGGAGAGACGGCCGGTGTTGTGTCCAGCAGTAGAAAGTGTAAATAATCTACCAAGTGTTAATGTTTTAGTATTTTCACTCAAAGATGTAATTGGTACAGAATGATGATGAGAGGTTACTTGACCTGATTGGTTACAACTAGTGTTGAATAATCCGATTAGCATAAATTGTATCTGGTCATTAAAGAATTATTGTGTGTCTATTATTAACATGACCAGTCCTAGTGCAGACACTTATTGTACACTGTGTGACTGAGAAACAGTCTGTGATACTTCCGTGTCCTTCGTATGAACTGGCAGGCCACAGAATGTAGGTGGTTGAGGTGCTTAAGGTAGATTTTTAATGATATTTTTAGACTGGCTGGAGTGTCAAGCAATGGCACCCATTGTTCCGTCTCATTTTGGCAGATCCAGTTCGAAGCTGTGAACCATCAGAGCTAACTGACAGCACAAAGATCAGTGGCTTCACGCCGTTGTTGGTGCTGCTTGATGAGGCTGAAATAGTTAAGCTGTATATTTGACTGCCTGTGGACTTCATTGTGCTAAAGTTTTAAACAGGGAATGATCTGATTGTGTCAACAGGTTGGATCTCTAAAATTAGGTGACATTGTAATCAGAGTCCTCACTCACTGAATTTTGCTGACAGATTACCACAGACTGCAATGCAAAATAACTAAAACACAAGTTCATTCTCCATACCTCTCAGTCCATTCATTCATCTTAAGTAAACATTAATAAAATCAATAACCCAAAGACATATTACATGATGGAAGTAGTTTTTATATATGTTTTTTGTAGTTAATTATAGTTGTGTTGATGAAACAAATGACAGATAAAATTAAATAGTTAGTAAATGCACCTGTTGAAGATGACCTCTTACCAGATATTCATCTGGATACTCATGTGAATATCCAGATTCACTGTGCAATGCCTGATAATAAATAGATTTTTCACTCATGGGTGGAGCAACTGATCTAAGTGTGTTTTATTTATTGCAGGTGTTGGCCTGGACTGTGTTTCACAGCCACTGCCAAAAATGATTAAAGCATTAGCAACATCACATGTTGTACAGATAACCTCTGGACACAATCACTGCCTAGCCTTGACAAACAGTAAGTACAGCAAAACTTCTCATCAGTAAATAACATGTTCCATAATGTTAGTAGTAATACATCAGTTGTTGCAAGAGATTGATATTGCAAAATGACATTACACTTGAGTTGAAACAGTTATTTGTTGCTGATGATTGCAGTTCTGTGCACTTTTCTTTGAAATACTGCAATCAGAATTTTTGAAAACAATGAATGAAACTGTTTCTTTTTTCTTATCTTTAAAATTTCATATTTGCACATGTAGTTGTATATGGATATTTTTTGAAATGAAATTTGAACATGTATCTGTAATAAATTATCACTATGCAATGGAGTGCGTGTTGAACTGAAATTCCAAGGCAGATTAAAACTGTAAGTCAGATTGGATGACAGTGTCCTCCTTCCAGGAATGCTAGTTCTACAATATATGCAGGAACACTCCATAAAATTTGTGAAGTAGGAGAAAGATACTGGAAGAAGTGAATTTATCAAGAACGGTTGTGTCACTCCTGGATAGCTCAGTCATAGAGCAGTTGCCTGTGAAAGGCAAAGATCCTGCTTTGTGTTCCACACTGGCATAAATTTTTAATCTGCTAGGAAGTTTCTGAAAATATAGTTTAAACTAAGTCAGAAAAAAGGTAAAGTAAGGCTATCTTCAGCCTGAAGGTTAGTTTGAATGTCACAGAGCTTTACTGGATGTGGTCTTATTGGAAGTGGTATGCCCTTTCCTTCTGCTGACCTTATAAATTGACTGACTCAGCCCATTTATCTCTCTCTTCTTCTTCTTCTTCTTCTTCTTCTTCTTTTTGTGTGTGTGTTTGGGGGGGGGGGGGGCAGAGGGGCTATAGTTTAATGTGGACTCTGAACCATAGTGCAAGTTCTCCACATTAACAAATCATTATTACACGATTACGTGTGCAGTGTCGTCGTGTTATTAAAGACGACAAGAAAGCCAGCCGGACTGCTTTCACAAGCACCTTCAACAGTTTTACTCCTTCTTCTGTTGTCTGGGGTAGCCTGCGCCGGCTATCTGGCACTAAGGTCCACTCACCAGTTTCTGGCTTGACAGTCACGAATGACGTCCTTGTGGCCCCTGAGGATGTCTCCAATGCCTTCGGCCGCTTTTTCGCAGAGGTTTCGAGCTCCGCTCATTACCACCTTGCCTTCCTCCCCCGAAAACAGGCAGAGGAGGCTAGGCCACCTAACTTCCGCTCCTCGCATCTTGAAAGTTATAATGCCCCATTCACCATGCGGGAACTCGAAAATGCACTTGCCCGGTCACAGTCCTCCGCTCCAGGGCCTGATTCTATTCATATTCAGATGCTGAAGAACCTTTCTCCTGCGGGTAAAGGTTTTCTTCTTCGTACTGATAATCGCATCTGGATTGAGGGACATGTTCCCACATGCTGGCACAAGTCTATTGTTGTACCGATTCCTAAGCCGGGGAAGGACAAGCACTTGCCTTCCAGTTATCAACCCATCTCGCTTACCAGCTGTGTCTGTAAGGTGATGGAGCGAATGGTTAACTCTCATTTGGTTTGGCTGCTCGAATCTCGACGCCTACTTACCAATGTACAATGTGGATTTCGTGGGCGCCGGTCTGCTGTTGACCATCTGGTTACCTTGTCGACCTTCATTATGAATAACTTCATGCGGAAGCGCCCGACTGCGGCTGTGTTCTTTGATTTGGAGAAGGCTTACGACACCTGTTGGAGGGTGGGCATTCTCCGCACCATGCATACATGAGGCCTTTGTGCTCGCCTCCCTCTTTTTATTCGTTTCTTTTTAAAGGATCGACAATGCAGGGTACGTGTGGGTTCTGTCCTGTCCGACACCTTTCGCCAGGAGAATGGGGTGCCACAGGGCTCAGTTGTGAGCGTCGCTCTCTTCGCCATAGCAATCAATCCAATAATGGATTGCCTCCCAGCTGATGTATCAGGCTCCTTTTTCGTGGACAATTTTACCATCTATTGCAGCGCGCAGCGTACATGTTTCCTGGAACGCTGTCTTCAGCGTTGTCTTGACCGTCTTTACTCCTGGAGTGTCGCCAATGGCTTCCGTTTTTCTGTCGAGAAGACGTTCTGTATTAACTTCTGGCGCTACAAAGAGTTTCTCCCACCGTCCTTACGACTCGGTCCCGTTGCTCTCCCATTCGTGGAGACAACAAAATTTTTAGGTCTTACATTTGACAGGAAACTTAGCTGGTCTCCACATGTCATATTTGCCTGCCCGTTGTACCCGTTCTCTAAATGTCCTCCGTGTTCTCAGTGGTATGTGTGGGGAGCGGATCGAACTGTCCTACTTAGTCTATATCGGTCGATCGTCCGCTCGAAGCTGGATTATGGGAACTTCGTATACTCCTCTGCATGGCCATACATCTTACACCGCCTCAAGTCCATACAACATCAGGGTTTACGTCTTGCGATCAGAGCGTTTTATACGAGTCCCGTTGAGAGTCTTCATGCTGAAGCCGGTGAATTGCCACTAACCTACCGGCGCGATATACTGCTTTGTCGTTATTCCTGTCGGCTACTGTCAATGCCCGACCACCCGTCTTGTCATTCCTTATTTGACGACTCTCTCGACCGTCAATATGGGTTGTATGTCTCTGCCCTGCTACCCCCTGGAGTTCGCTTTCGTCGCCTCCTTCAGCACATTGAGTTTGCACTTCCTGCAACCTTTCGAGTGGGCGAGAGCCAAATGCCACCTTGGCTCCTGGCTCAGGTACGCGTTCACTGTGACCTCAGCTCGCTCCCAAAGGAGGTTACCCCTGGTTTGGTATACGGCTCCCGTTTTGTCGAACTTCGTTCGAAGTTCATTAATATGACCTTCATTTATACAGATGGCTCTAAGACCAATGACGGTGTTGGGTATTCTTTTATTGTCGGGGCACACAGTTTCAAATACTGGCTCCATGGCCATTGTTTGGTCTACACAGCTGAGCTATTTGCCCTCTACCAGGCTGTTCTTTACATCTGCCGCCACCGACATTCTGCTTATGTCATCTGCTCCGATTCCCTGAGCGCCATCCAGAGCCTCAGTGATCCGTGGGTACGGATCCAACGCTCTCTTCAGCAGCTGATGGACGGTTCTGCGGTTAGTTTTATGTGGGTTCCTGGCCATGTCAGTATCCCTGTGAACGAAGCTGCAGATGCCGCGGCCAAGGCTGTGGTCCTCCAGCCTCGGACAGCTTCTTGTTGTGTCCCTTCATCAGATTGTAGCAGGGTCATTTGTCAGCGCATTTTGTCGCTGTGGCATGCTGATTGGGCTGCACTTACGGACAACAAGCTTCGGGCCTTGAAACCTCACCGAGCGAGGTGGCGCAGTGGTTAGCACACTGGACTCGCATTCGGGAGGCCAACAGTTCAATCCCGCGTCTGGCCGTCCTGATTTAGGTTTTCCGTGATTTCCCTAAATCGTCCAGGCAAATGCTGGGATGGTTCCTTTGAAAGGGCACGGCCGACATCCTTCCCCATCCTTCCCTAATCCGATGAGACCGATGACCTCGCAGTTTGGTCTCTTCCCCCAAACAACAACAACAACAACAACAACAACTTGAAACCTCTTCCCACGGCTTGGACGTCCTCTTCACACCCTTCTCGGCGGGAGGAGGTCGTTTTGGCCCGGTTACGAATTGGACACTGCCGGTTCAGCCATCACCATCTGCTGACGGCTGCGCCGGCGCCGTTCTGCCAATGTGGGCAATTGCTGATGGTCCGCCACATTTTAACGTCCTGTCCGAATTTTAATACACTGCGTGTTGATCTTGGCCTGCCATGTACCGTATTTACTCGAATGTAAGCCACACCTGAAAAATGAGACTCGATATAAAGGAAAAAAAAATTCCCGAATCTAAGCCGCACTTGAAATTTGAGACTCGAAATTCAAGGGGGGAGAAAAGTTTTAGGCCGCACCTCCAAATCGAAACAAAGTTAGTCCATTGTAATATTAGACACAATTTAGGTCCAATGAATGATGATACAGCCACAGTAGTTCGGTTCGAGTCGTAAGCTTAGCAGTTAAGCTTTACCAGGTAGCCATTGCTATGCATCAGGCGCTCCGTCCGTATTCATGCGGGTACCCTTCCTTTTTCACATGCTTCGTCTGGTTTGAATCGATTGCTTATTTTACTTTGATCTGATAAGTCCCGTTTTCTTTGTTAGAGGTGTTAACGTCACTCTAAGCTGGAAATGCATTACTGTATTGTGTCATGCATTGTTTGTCGCATTCTGATAGTGCGTGTTTACGGCCTGTTGCCGCTCGCGGCATGGCTTGCTTTTGTGCGCGCTACCACCGCATTTAAAAAAAAAAAAAAAAAAAAATTGAGAGAGAGAGAGAGAGAGAGAGAGAGAGAGAGAGAGAGAGAGAGGAATCGTATCATTAGCGAAACAATGGCAAGAGACTGCTATTTGTTGTTACTTACACTGCTGCTTTCTTTGATAATGATCAACAAGAACCAAATAATAGACTGCATATGGTAGAACGTGTTCTGAACGAGAGTTAGGCGAAAATTTTTCTCCGTTTAAAAATCTTTGTGGCCGCTTCTTTAGTACATCAAATTCTGCACAGAAATTAGTCATCTTAGATTTAAAAATCTAGTCAGTTGCCGTGCTTCATTTCTGACTGTATCACTATTAGGCATAAAAATAATACGAATATAAACATGACACGATACATATATTCTTCCGCGTTTGCTGTTGTCTCACTCTAGTTTCGTACTTTATTAGGCAGACAGGATTTAAATGAGACAGTAGCAAACACGAAAGAATACATGGCAAGATGTTTATATTCGAATAATTCTTATGGTGAAGAGAATACTACATGTGATTCACATTTCATCAGGTTCCTATTAGCAACCATCTCTTCTCACAGGTAGGAAAATATTCAGAACGTAGAGTTGGCCATATTGACAAACATCCCAAACAGTCTTGCCAGTTGGATTTTCGTAGTACATTGAAATTCTGCTACATTCGAAGGTGAACAAAACGGAATTTGTATTTACTTCATTGGCTAATGTATGAAAATGCAGTTGTCGAAACTCAGGGCGGAGAAAAAGAGCTTGTCTTCCACCTTTTTTTAAAAAATTTATTTACTGACGCAGAGGTTTTGGCGCCAGTATTTATCTTTGTGCCTACGAAGCATCCCTGTGTAGCGCTACATATATTCGACGGCAGAAGTTAGTTGTGGCAGCACCTATCAACATTTCTCAGAATTTCCGCTTGCTTTGCACTCGATTCTAAGCCGCAGGCGGTTTTTTGGATTACAAAAACCGGAAAAAAGTGCGGCTTAGATTCGAGTAAATACGGTACTCTGGATGCCATTTTAGCGGATGACCCAGGAGCAGCTGCTCGCGTTCTTCGTTTTTTTTTTTTTTTTTTTTAAAAAAATCCTCTGCCTGTCTATGTCTTTTATAGTATTGTCCCTTTTAGTTACTGTTTCATGGTGTATATGACCCAGGACAACCGGGAGATCCGGGAAAAACCCGGAAATTTTTTAGAATTCCGGGAATGTTTCATTGTTTTAGTTTTCAGTTAATTTTTTTTTTTTTTATTTTGACTGATAAGAACCAATACTCCAACAAAGGATATTACTGTATCCCACGTCTGCAGGATAATACTGCAGCAACAAAACATTAACAAGAGGAAGAAAAAACGAAAATAAAACTTAAGTCGCAAAGGAAATCCGCCATATACAACAACAAAACATAGTGCTCATACAAGTGTCTGCCAACAGCAAAGTGTGCGAAACGATTTAGAAAGACTATGCAGTGATTCATAACGACAAGTTGCCCCCGATCAGCGTGGCGTGACAGCTGTTGACATTAGATTCGTTTGAGGAGTTGCGGGCGGGCTCTTGTGCATGCGCAGTTGAGTCGCGTATGGGTAGTACCTTCTCCCGCTTCTGGCTACGGATGTGTGGCTGGGCACCATTATTAAGTATTGCCCGGTTGGGAAATATCGTAGATCCGGGGCTGATGTACAGAGCAGTCTGAGTTGTGGTGGGGAGGTGGGTAGTCTTCACGTGACCTGTGTTTACGTTTAGTGATTTTGGTGTTTCCTCTTCATTTATTGCTCTCACATCAAATGAAAACAAAACGGATCTCTGTGGCCGGGAGCTATCAAATGAATTAAAAAACGTTTGCATAGTTACGGAAGGCTAAAATATGTTATTATTTTCATGTTCTATTTCCACCTTTCTGACAGTCAAGCGTTTATCACCTTGCAGAACAATGAGTTATTTTTGTCGCTTTGCTAAAGATATTTGGCTTTTATTAATATTTTGCGCTGAGGCAGTCAGTTTATTTGAAATAGTTTAATTTCACACTGTTGGCTAGTTTCAGCTGTTCGCTGCATTTCAAGTGCACGTTTTCCATCTTCTATCTCGCATGGCATTATGCCATAATAAAGAACCAAACATGAGATAATACAGTACTGGTACTCAAGAAAATTTACAACCAAATCTGGACATACGAAATTGCACTTTAAGCTCAATTATGCATTTTAGTATGGCTCACGAAATTCCGATGAGCTTCACGTGCCCTCTGATATATTGTTTCTTTTGTGACATAGAGCAAGAGCTTTTAATGTTTTACATGTACGAACATACGGGCTTCCTGTGTCATCGTAGCTGCGCAAGAGCGGTGGCACCTGTTACCAGGCGCTATCTGGCAACTGCTGAAATGAATCAGTTTCTAACAGGTCAGGGGAAAACATTGCAGATGGTGGTTTGAAAAGCGTTACTTTCAAAGTAAATTTCCTTTTAGACAAGATGAACTATATGCAAGAATGTACGACGAATTTCTTAAATCACAGAGCATTTGACTCTCAATTAAAAATCAACTCTTTGAGGACGACCATCTAGAAGAATTTGGAGCCCAGAAGATCAGACATTTACGTCGTTATTAAAAATTTTGCTGGCACATTTGCGTGATATATCTTGAAGTGTAACACGCGCAGAAAAGATAAACATTGTATGTGGAAGCTTAGCTTCTCTTGCAGCTTATTAATCTTAGAGATTACGATTATGTGTGAAACCTCTGTTTTTCTTGTAGCAGCACCATGTATATTGATTTAAACCATCAACTTTTATTATTTGTGTGTTCGCGTTACTTAAGAGTGATCCTGCTATTGGCTGCCTACGTCACGTGTCCTATGCTGTCGTCAGCTGGCGAGATCACATGACCTGAGCTATGACTGGCTTACAAAAGCGCGTCGCAATCTCGATTTCAATGCCTTGGAAAGTAACATGCGGTCTAAAGTGCCGGGAAATTCTACGTCAGCGTATAAAACCATAAACATTCAAAAGACTGATAAGTTTTACAGTGGCGAGGAAAAGTATACCCTCACATAACAAGGGGAAAAATGTATTTTCACGCGGGGGAAAGTGTTTTTTCAACCGAGAAATCCGGGAAAAATCCGGGAATTTTTTACCCGTATCTCATGCGGGTGGAAGAAATACTGGTAAAAAGAAAGTGTTGTCACTTACTGCTTTTTTTCACCTGTTTATTTTAGTTGTGAAATGAGATTTAATTTATTTGGCTAATATTGAGTTTCAACACTTGGCCATGCATATTCAGTGATCTGTCATTGAACTTAATTAGTGAAGAGTCGAGGCTTTTTTCCTAAACAAAAATGTTTGATGTTTTGGAAGAGATCAAGATCACATCCCCTGTGAATCAAATTGACTTGCAGTCCCTCCTTAAAACCTCAGGCCTCTCACAAGGACTGACACCTCAATCCACAGAAATTCTCACCTCACCAAAACCATGCACCTACATCAAAGATACCAACCATTTCCTAGATCGTCTGAAATCTGTGCCTGTCCCACTCCCACCACACACCGTGCTTGTCACCATTAACACCACCTACATAAACATCCCCCACGTACATGGTCTGTCTGCTGCTGAACATTTTCTCATTCAGTGCCCACCTGTGACATCCTTCCTACTCACCTTAACCAAATTTATTCTTAACAAAAACTACTTCATCTTTGAGGGGCAGAGATACAAACAGATCAGGGGTACGACCATGGGAACCAGGATGGCTCCTTCCTTATGCCAACCTTTTTGTGGGTTGCTTTGAGGGGGCTTTCCTGGGATCTGTTGGTCTTCAGCCCCCTGGTTTGGTTTAGATACATTGATTACATCTTTACCATATGGGCTCATGGTGAGCCTGACCTGTTAAAATTCCTGGAATCTCTTAATACCTTCTCCCGATAAATTTCACATGATCCTATTCCAAATCCCATGCCACTTTACTTGATGTTGATCTTGTCCTCATCAAAGGCCAGCTACACACTTCTGTCCACATTAAACCTACCAACAAACAACAGTACATACATTTTGACAGTTGCCATCCTTTCCGTGTCAGATGATCCCTCCCATACAACCTTGGCATCTGAGGCAAATATATTTGTTTGGATGCAGACTCTTTACAGCAATAAACCACCATCCCCACCTCAGTCTTCACTGCATGTAATTATCCCACCAGCCTAGTTAAAAAGCAGATTTTTCCGGGGCATCACATCTTATCCTGGTATTGCTGATCCCTCCACAAAAAGCTTTGGAGCACACCATTGGTGACTCAGTATTATCATGGTCTGGAATGTGTTAATCAACTACTTCAACAGAGCCATGACTTCCTAAAATCATGCTCTGAAGTGAGATCCATTCTGTCTGAAAATTTGCCCTCCACACCTAGAATAGCTTTCCGTCGCCCTCTCAATCTCTCCAATATTTTTGTCAGACCCAATGCTCCCTCTACACCCATTTCCCTACCCTATGGCTCCTACCCCTGTGACCGCCCCCACTGCAAGACGTGCTCTATGCACCCTCCTACCACCATATATAATAGCCCTGTAACTGACAAAACATATTGACAAAACACATACTATCAGTGGGAGAGCCACTTGCGAAACGCCCTGTCATACACCAGCTATTATGTAAAAACTGCTTGCCCTTCTACATTGGCATGACTACCACCAAATTATCAATTAGGATGAAAGGGAATAGGCAGAGGGTGTATACTGGCATCTTGCACTATCCTGTTGCATAGCATGCTTTACAACATAACATTCATGACCTTGGCGCTTGTTTCACCACAAGCGCCATCTGGATTCTTCCCCCAGACACCAGTTTCTCAGAACTCCGCAGGTGGGAACTAGCACTTCAACGTGTCCTTGATTCTTGCCACCCACCTGGCCTTAATTTATGTTAATTTCTTCCATTTCAGCATTTCTTCACTGTAACTACTCTTTGCTTCACTCCGTTTTAGTTTTCTACATCTTTCATTATCTTTCCTGTCTGTTTTTCACCGCCCCCTCCCGTCTCTGTTATGTACAATGCATTTAGCTTTTCACTCTCATTAACTTGTGCGTGATGTTTAAGCAGTAATCTCTGTCTGCATACTACCTGTCTTCCACAATTAAGCTCTCAGGTTTTCAAATATCATCCAATGCTGTCCTCAACAATCAGTCTTTCCTTCTCATCCTGTACGGTAAGTCTCCCTGACCCACGGTTTTGGGTGAATTTCCTGAAAACTTGTCAATTACAACTGTCTTTTTTGTGTGTGTTTTGCCACCACTTGGAGAGTACATTTTTTATCTATCCAATTAAATAGTTAATGGAATAGAATACTCTAAATTCTTTGATGTTTTCCTGTTAAGAGCATGATGTGGGAATCACATGTTACAGAACTCTTAAATGTCTATGCTTTGCAACTCTTGCACCAAAGATATTAGATTTTGCAGATGAAAATGTCAACAAGTTTCCTATTTGCATTCTCTAATTCAGGGGTGGTCAAGGCATGTCAGATTGCAAGTGACCCCCTTGTGCAGGATGAGGGTTGGCCTGTCTTAACTTTGCTCGGCCCTTCTCAGGAGTATGTAATATGGCATGAGAGTGCTTCATTTTTCGATCAGCTTGACACTCTTCAGTTCAGCAGAATCGTGTCAGTGCTGTTTACCCTTCGCTATTTTTTTCTGGTTAGTTCACAGGTCCAGTGGCTTTTTGCACAAAAAGAGTGTCAGTCTAGTGATCTATCACCATAAGCCTTTAAAACTGAATAAGAATGACAGAATGGTTTGGCGGGAATTTTAAATATCTATTATTTAGTCACATAGTTGATGGGTACTGCAGATTTGCCAGTGAATGACATTACAATGCAATGCAGGAAGAATTGAAAGATTTAGTTGACAATGAGAGAGCAAAAGATTACAATGATCGACAGATGGCATTCATTGTTCGCTATACCAAGAAGCATTTTGTGTTAAATCTGCTGGCGAGGAGCCCATGAAGAAATTGGTGGTGCAAATAGTAAAATTTCTGAAACAGCATACATTATTCCACTGCCAGATGCAAAAGTTTCATACAGAATTGAATGAAAAGTTTGAAGACATTATATATTTAGTTATAACAAAGTATGTTAGTTAAGTCAAGGGGCATAATTGGAATGCTTTTTTGATTTAAAACATTCAATTGTTGAATTTATGAATTAAGAAGGATTGCAGGAACAAACATCAGAACATCCAAATGGATTGCAGATGTCACATTTTGAGTGAACGTGACTGCACACTGCCAACAGCAAGGTGAGAAGCAACTTATTTCTGATCTGACCGGGATGTATTTGTAAAGAAAATTGCATTGTAGGAGGGACAGTTCTGGCAGAAACAAAACAAAACAAAACAGTCCAGTCTCCCAAGCTCAGTGGTGTTAAAGGAAACATGAAGTTTGTTGAAGTCATTGTGACCTTGAAAGAATTACAAGGATACTTTTCTAAATGTTCTGACAACACTGCCAATCTGTTTTTGAGTCCATTTGCCATTTCAGTTGAAATCATCCCTGTGCTTGTACAGATGGAACTGATTGATCTGCAACTTAATTTCCATTTATAAGATAAGTCCTTTTATATGAAAACTGTTCGGAATGTTAAAATTATTTTCCTCAGATTTCCATGGCTCCATAATGACTTTGCAAATTTGATAAAATATTTTGATCAATATTTTTGTGTGTGAAAAGCTGTTTTTCAATTATGAAACTAAATAAGTCATAATTATGTGGCAATCAGAGTACAAAAATCTGTGAGATTATCTGCATCTCTCCATTTCCTAACCGTTCGTACCAATAAAGATTATATTGTGTCTTCTGCATAGAAAAATAAATAAATAAATAAATAAAAACTGAACATTTTGATAATTTAAACATTTTGTGGTTCTCAGCTCAGCAACTGTGTATGCAATTATATAAATAGAGGGAAACATTCCTCGTGGGAAAAATATATTTAAAAACAAAGATGATGTGACTTACCAAATGAAAGCGCTGGCAGGTCGATAGACACACAAACAAACACAAACATACACACAAAATTCAAGCTTTCGCAACAAACTGTTGCCTCATCAGGAAAGAGGGAAGGAGAGGGAAAGACGAAAGGATGTGGGTTTTAAGGGAGAGGGTAAGGAGTCATTCCAATCCCAGGAGCGGAAAGACTTACCTTAGGGGGAAAAAAGGACGGGTATACACTTGCGCACACACACACATATCCATCCACACATATACAGACACAAGCAGACATTTGTAAAGGCAGTGTGTCTTGTGGTGTCAGTCCAGGCATTTTGAACAATGAGAAAGATACAATAAATACAGTCCCAATTTCACAGCCATGCTACTTACACATCACACACAGTGTATTGTGATAAATAGTTCCCACTAACTTACGTTGAGTATTTCAGTGGTTTACAAAGAAAACTTGCGGACATATACTGCCTCCTTGCTAAATACAAAAGTAGAAAAATGTAACAGTAGTCACCTCAGACACATAAGAAAAGCACAGAATATAAAAAAGCGGTTGTGGTCAAAATAATGGCACCGTTTCACTCAGAAATGACGCCTCTGCATTGATTGACTAAAGATGTAGACATACAATAGCTTCTGCATGCCAGTGGACAAACTACATGCAATTATCACATGATAACAGAGATGGCAGCACAAGCTGGAAATGGGAACACTGTGATTACCACTGAACTTACTGCGAAAACAAAAAATGGGAACAGTAGTTTCCATTACTCATAAAAGGATTAGAGAGTTTCTTTGCAGGTGACTTGGTGATTATTAATTTCATAATGTCAACGAAATCCCACAAGATTACTTGAATTTTCGCTTGGAGTAGATTTGTTTGGAATAAAATACATCAACTTTAATGTTTCAGTGCATAAAATTACTGTGTGAAAGCATTTATTAGTGTTAATATCATGAAAAGGATAGTTGCTACTCACCATATAGCAGAGATGCTGAGTCACAGATAGGCGCAACAAAAAGATTGTCAGAAAATGAGCTCTCGGCTAACAAGGCCTTAATCAGAGATAGAATGTACACACACACGAATGTAAGTTTAGTTGCATTAACAACATACAATGGTTTTTGCTTGATTATATCTTCTTTCATTGAGGAATTTTTTCACTTTATCATAAATTTATACTTTATTTTGTGAAAAGCAAGACTTTTTTTATTTTTTATTGTATGTATGGCTCATTATAAAGTGCAACAATACATGGATCCAGCATGTTTGGAATAAGTTGTTCCAGCAACCACTATTCCTCTCATTAGTTTATTGTAACAGAGTAGTGAAGCCTTTATGTTTATATTATTTATGTAGCTTGCATGTGGCAATCTCTTTCTAGGTCTCTCCATTGTATATTTTCAATAATAATATAGTAGACACCTGAGTTCACACATGCAATGTCTGTGCCCATCAGTTAAAGACTACCAGCACTGCTTTTTGGAGGGTCTATGTTTACCCCACCCCCTAGCTGTGGACATCTTGTGCAGTTAGCACCAGTATTTGTTGTGGTGAAGATACTTCAAATAGTCAGGACTATGATGCACAGCTCTTGTTCTTCCATTGTGATTTTCCTTTACTCTTGTTTCGTTTTCCCCCTCCTCAACCAAACCTTGCCTCACACCAACATTGTTGCATCTCCTTAGTGTAGGCTGTGTGTGTTATTGACTGTAATCTCTCTCTCTCTCTCTCTCTCTCTCTCTCTCTCTCTCTCTCTGTGTGTGTGTGTGTGTGTGTGTGTGTGTGTGTGTGTGTGTCCTGTTGTTGTATTGTCACACTCAACACTCAATCTGTAGCTTCCATCATACACTATTTGTTCATTTACACTCTGTACCTATCACTTGTCCATCTGCTACTATTACACACCTAAGTCTGTGAATAGTGCAGAAAAACATTCATGTCACACACTCAAATGTAAAAATTACACAGTATTTTTTATAAGGAGCAGGAGACAAGTTCATATCAGGATGGAGGAGATAGGTATCAAAGACCAATATGTAATCATCGTGTTTTGCTTTTTAGGAAAGGAATATTTGCTAATGTCATTATTATGTGTTTGTTTAGAGTGTCACAGAAATATTTTGGTTTTACTTTCTATATTTCTGATTTATTTTTCCGCTATTACACAGATGGTGAACTCTATGCCTGGGGTTGTAATGAATACGGCCAGCTCGGTCTTGGATCAAGTGTTTCCAAAGAAACAAGACCTTGTTTGGTAAGATCATTAATGGGAATTCCTATTGCCATTATTGCATGTGGTGGAAATCACAGTTTTGCTGTTTCAAAGTCAGGTATGTTTGTGTAATATGCTGATTTCTGTGGAAAAAGGCTTTTCTTTACACTTAGTTTAAGTACTATTTCAGTGTGAAGAATTTTTTAAGTCTAGAGCCTGACAAAATTTTAGTGGTACTGTATGTCATTTTTATGTATTTCATCTCATAAGGGCTGTAACAGTCATTTGATACATGATACAAGGAGGAGACGTGCAAATGACTGGGGAAACTCACACTTAAGAAGCAAAGGCTTTGGAAAACATGAGTAATAATTATTCTTATGTACAAGACCTTATATAAAGACCTTCACCACCCTTCTTTCTGTTCTCCAGCTTTACTGTGATGGTGATGAAGGAATTTTAGAAAATTGTGAAAATTAGTGATTCGTCTGCATTTTAAAGCCTTGTGCATTTTTAAGGACTGCTCCAGATATTTTTGTTTGGTTGGTAGATCACGCTTTAAGAGCAGTAGTCAGATTCTCAGGTTTCAGTTTAACTTATTGAGATTTAACACCTAGAGGTGTCCATTTTAATACATAAATTTATTCAGAGATAACTAATTGAATGCTGCTCATTATGGTTGGCAGATATATCTTCATCCAGCCAGCATTATCATGCACTGAGAAACAAAATTAATGGTTACTGAGCAGGACCTTAGTTAAGTGTTCAGCACAAGGAAAGGAACTTGTTTCATAATAGACTGTGTCCACTGTACATGAAAATGTTTTGGTGCTGTTATTGCTCTTTACTTATACTTTTCTGCACTGTCCTTTTCCAGGGGCTGTGTATGGGTGGGGAAAAAATGTTTTTGGTCAACTTGGTTTAAATGACGATATCAATAAATTGTATCCAACGCAGCTGAAAACATTGCGCTCTGCGAAAGTAAAGTATATAGCATGTGGAGAGGATTTCTCTGTCTTTTTAACAAAGGTAAGTTTTGAAAACTTCTGCTCAGTTGCTGAGAATAGTTTTCATAGCAACAGTTCAGATATTGGACAGCTTGATTACGTTGAGTGGCAAAAACTTTATAGCACTGATTGAGCTTTCCCACAGAATCCATGAGAGATTGAAATTGTTGTTGACTATAATTGCAATACATTATTTATAAATTAACAGTGTGTAATGTACGTGTAAGCACCACACTGAGAGAAAGTAAAGCTTCCAGAAATTGTTTGTTGGTCACATTGTCTTCTCATCTAAATTGAACAGGTGGATGTATAAAGCCGTCACCCTTTCGGAATCTTCTACATGAAGTGATGTGTAAAATGCAGTTAAACAGGAAGTTGCTGTATTCTTCAAAATACTTAGTCTGTACTGACAAACAGCAGTCAGTGTTTTGAGCTCTTTGAACAACTGTCCATTCATCTGTTCACTCGTCTCATCAAAAGGATAGTCTTTTGGGGTGTGGAACAAGTCATATCACATATCAAATGGTTGAAGCAGCAACTGCAGGCTACTTGTGTAAAGTTTACTAATGACCAGTTACTGTCACAAGAGGTACTTGTGAACTACTTTATTATTACATAAATCAGTAGAAACTTCTGGTAGAATGTAAATAATTTAAGGAGTTGAGGAAACAAATCACAAAATAGTAGAGTCACTAAGTTGTCAAAAGAAAACAAGCAGGATTGAACACATCTCCCCCCCCCCCCCTTTCTCAGTATCTGAATATTCATCAGCAAATGGATGGTTGGACAGCAGCTAATGAATGTATGTATGTATGTGAAACAACAAATAACACCAATAACTTTGTGTAACAGAGCTCACAGTTTTATTCATTGCTTCACATGAAAACTTTTTTGGCTTTCAGATGAATACATTCTAGTACACATGCAGAAGGAGGTGGGGAGCAGGAGAGAGGATTGGAGAAGTCTGCCTGAAAGCTGGAAGGGAGGGGTGACATGTTCATGGGCACCAACAATCTCATTCTGACCACAGACAGTTGGAGTTCTGTACAGCCCTCAGTGACATGGAGGAGTTATTTGGAGGCAAGACAAGAACAGAGGAAGGAGACTACAGAGAAGAGGATGTGGGTGCAGGATGAGTTAAGTCAGGGTACTGGAGCAAGGGTGTAGGAGGGTATCGGGAAGGAGCTGGTAGAGGCCAGGAAGGTTACGGTGTTGAGGGGCGTGTCACAAGGATAATTCCAATCCACTTAACTCAGAGAAGATGGTGTTCATGGGAGGGGTGTGGGAGAATGATACATATGGTGTGGATTATGAAGTAGCTATCGAAATTGAGCATGTTGGGTTCAGTTGTGTGGTTACTTCAACTCTGTTCTAGGCCACAATTTGGCAGTGGAATTCATTTGTGTGGACTGCTGGTTAATGGTCATACCCACATAAAATGCTGTGCAGAAATTACAGCAGAGTTGGTTTTTGACATAACTGCTTTAATCTGATGGTGTGATTCGTGTTGAGACAGTATTATAAGCGTGCAATGGAATTAAAAAAAGAATTACTAAATTCATTAGGGCTTGGAACTGGATGTTTCTTTGCCAAATGAAAGAGAGCAGAAATGGACAAAACAGAATATCTCAGGGATAACACTGTTGGACTTCCAAAGGATTATGTTCATAGAGTACTACAAGAAATGAAGGCAGTGTAAAACAAGAGAAAATTGTTGCTGAAAGTGGAAAACTTACAAGATACATATTTAACAACAACTGCATCACAACTCATATCATCTGGATCCCCCCCTCCTCCACCATCTCCAGCTTTTCTCAACTGCACAGATGGGAGGTATCCGTATCTCCGCTCTCGAAATTATCCTGGCCTCACCCTATTGTAACCTACTATCCTCACTTTCTTCACCCAACAGTTTACAACCCCTCGCTCTGTCACCTCTTTTCGCATTCCCTCACCATCTTTGTGTACTGCCCTCTACCATTGTGCCCACCCATCCTTTCCCTTCCCTGCTTCTCTCTGTCTCTGATCCCCATTCCCACACCCCACCTCTCAGCGTTGCACCTGGCTGTCTCTAGTCCTTGCATGCCCTGTTAGGCATTATTGTTCCTTCTCCCACACCTGTACCCTGCTATTCCTCCCCCTTCCCTGCCCCACTCCAGATTGCTGTTCACATGACAGTTGCATTCTTGTTTGAGCTGCCAGAGACGGGCATCATGTGTGCTTGAGATGTGGGTGCTTGTGTGAATGTGTGTGTGTTGTTTCTTTGCTGAAGAAGGCTTTTGTCAAAAACTATAATGTATAATAGTCATTTCGTTGTGGCTGCCTGCTAATCAGTGGGTCAGCTTTACAATGCATAGCTATCTGTCCTTTTTCTAATATTGAAGATAAGTATTGAAACTTCCTGGCAGATTGAAATTGTTTACTTGACCAGCATTCAAACCAGGACCCTTGCATTTTGCGGGTAAAGATGTTACCAATTGAGCTATCCAGACATGGCTATGACCCGCCCTCAGAGCTTTGGTTTTTACTGCTTTTCCATGTTTCGTGGAAGCTCTCCTGCGTGCTTTGCTGGCTGAGCATTTAACAGTATCATTTCTTCCAGAGTACTTGTTCAGTAAGGTATGCTGGTGAGTTTATGCGAAGTTTGGGAAGCAGGAGATACTACGTCAGAAGTGAAGTCATGAGGGCGAGTAGTCAGTTGTACCTGGACAGCTCAATCAATAACAGAAATCTTCTTGATAGGTAAGATTTTGGATTCCAGTCCCATTGCAGCACACAGTTTTAATCTGCCAGAAAGTTGCAAACTAGTGCACACCCTGTTGTAGGGTGAAAAATTCCCTCTAGAAGCTATAGATCATTTTGACACCTTGATTTCCTTCAACTCCCTCAAGCCCGCCTGCCTCCTCCCACCTCCATTTTTCCCATCAGTATGTTAAGCATTTATATAATTTATAAAAATTTTATATATTTATAAGGATATAAGATGAACATCAACAAAAGCAAAGCGAGAGTAATGGAATATTGTCGAATTAAATCAGGTGATGCCGAGGGAATTAGATTAGGAAATGAGACACTTAAAGTAGTAAATGAGTTTTGCTATTTGGGAAGCAAAATAACTGATGACTGTCAAAGCAGGGAGGATATAAAAAGTAGACTGGCTATGGCAAGGAAAGTGTTTCTGAAGGAGAGAAATTTGTGAACATCGAGTGTAGGTTTAAGTGTCAGGAAGTCCTTTCTAAAAGTATTTGTATAGAGTATAGCCAAGTATGGAAGTGAAACATGGCCAATAACTAGTTTGGACAAGAAGATAATAGAAGCTTTCAAAGTGTGGCGCTACAGAAGAATGCTGAAGATTAGATGGGTAGATCACGTAACAAATGAGGAGGTACTGGTATAATTGGGGAGAAGAAGAATTTGTGTCACAACTTGACTAGTAGAAGGGATCAGTTGGCAGGACGTGTTCTGCGGTATCAAGGGATCACCAATTTGGTATTGGAGGGAAGTGTCGAGGGTAAAGATCGAAGAGGGAGACCAAGAGGTAAATACACTAAGCAGATTCTGAAGGATGTAGGTTGTAGTAGTTAATTGACGATGAAGAGGCTTGCACAGGATAGAGTAGCATGGAGAGCTACATCAAACCAGTCAGGACTGAAGACCACAACAACATGTTAAGCATTTATACCCAAGAAAATCTTACAAGTGTGTGTGTGTGTGTGTGTGTGTGTGTGTGTGTGTGTGTGTAGTTTGTTACCTACAAAGTATGCATGTTCTTTTTTATTTAAACAATGATGCAATAACAACACTATGGAGAGGACAGATTGCTACTCACCGCATCGAGGATGTGTTGAGTGACAGATGGGTACAACGAAAAATGTTTGACTTACGGACAGTGTTCTTCCACAGAAGTAGATCTATTACTAGTATTCCTTTTCATTGTGTCTTAACTCCTTCTATATGTGGTGAGTAGCTGTTCAACCTTTCCATATTGTTCTTTTATTTTCATTTAGTTAAATGTCGATTTTTGCCGTTTTCCACCTCTTCATCATACCTATGAATGTAATTTTTTTAACTTGTAAAAGTTTAGTAATTGACTCTAATTATAGGAATGTGTACTTCATGCCTTAAATTATATATTATGATTTTCAAAATAATACCAAGGCTGTACTTGCAGGACGGAGGCGTTTTTACTTGTGGCTCTGGAACATACGGTCAGTTAGGTCATGGTTCCACTTGTAATGAAATTCTACCACGGAAAGTAATGGAATTGATGGGTAGTACAGTTACTCAAGTTACTTGTGGAAGGTACATTGCAGTATAGTGATAAGAAATCAGTACTTCTTTAAACTAATTAATTGCACTGTAATATTGCTCTCAGTGTAACATTCTTATTTTTTGTAAATTTAGTTATCACTTACATTTCAGGAGGCACACACTTGCACTTGTTCCATCACGAGGAAGAGTTTATGCTTTTGGTCTTGGTGGAGCTGGCCAGCTGGGTACAAAAGCTGTCTTAAATGCTACAACTCCACAAGTTGTTTTAGGACCTTGGGTGTCACCTAGTGGAGTTTCAATTATTGAGCCACATGAACAGAGTCAACATTCCCAGAATTGTGTTGTGAAAAGGATATATGCTGGTGGAGACCACTGTTTTGCTTTAGTTACTAGAAAACAGGTATTAATTTTTGTGTTGCATTTTACTGTGCTTATGATTAGATTATACAAAGAATTAATAAGCCAATGGTCTAATTGTATGGCACATCCTGATGAAATTGGGTTAGAGAGTTTTATTTGCTGTGCTGGATAGTGCAAAATGAAATAATAAAGTACGGTACTTTTTTGTATAAGTCCTGTAAAGTGACACAGCTTTCGTAGGAGACACAACTTATATTTTCAGAATGAGATTTTCACTCTGCAGCGGAGTGTGCACTGATATGAAACTTCCTGGCAGATTAAAACTGTGTGCCCGACCGAGACTCGAACTCGGGACCTTTGCCTTTCGCGGGCAAGTGCTCTACCATCTGAGCTACCGAAGCACGACTCACGCCCGGTCCTCACAGCTTTTCTTCTGCCAGGTCCCGAGTTCAAGTCTCGGTCGGGCACACAGTTTTAATCTGCCAGGAAGTTTCAACTTATATTTTATCTGTAATATTCCTTGTAAATTAATTAGATACATACAGAATAAACAAAAGATTTCTAATGTGCTAGTATTCGTGTAACAGCTACAAAACACTGTACAATAAATAGTTTTCATGTACCATAATTGCACAGTTAAAAATGACATTTAGCAGCCTTCTGAGTAAGAAACAGATTTTGATATTTTTATAACACTCAGCTGGGGCTAGGAATCACTTTCCTAATATATATGTTTATTTTGAAAAAAATCATGAATGTTTAACCACATGCTTAAACTGAAGATACAAAAACCGATAGTGTGCTAATAACAGCAACGAGCAACGCAGGACAAATGCCTCGTGATAAACGTGAAATGTAGTGTTTGTCTACAATAATATTCTCTGTTAATGCATCAAAAAGTCTTCCACTCATGGAAAAAAAGTTCGATTTTTGTGGTTCAAGTACATTTATTGTGTCTTATGGGCTCTATAATATGTGCTCTGTTTTTTCCATGGGGGTTGAAAAAGTAGGTCCCAAGGATTCAGAATTTATAATGTGTACCAGTTTTCTTTCCCATTTTTCCAAACTTCATGAGTTTGCAACAAGATTTCTCCACAAAAAATTGACATGTGTATACATGATACAAAATTTCCCACCATTCTTAAAGACACCTACATAATAAGTAATTCTTCACCGACTCACACTGCAATAATGGAACCAGCCAAGGGTGCTTGAACTGGTAAGACATACTTGGATGGTGTACCCAGTAAGAGCATAATTCAGTTAAAGACTATCAAAGGCTTATTTGAAGTCTACATAGAGGTTAGGAAGTTCAATATTCTATTCAAATGCCATTTCGTGTATTTACCTCAGGATGAATGTGTAATCTGTTGTTGATGCATTAGACCAAAACCCACACGTAAAAGTCTCCAAAGCTCTTTTGCAAATGGACTTAACCTATTCTAGATAATATTAGACAAAATTTTATACAGTTCTTTCAGCAGAATGATTCTTCAGTGATTGTAGCAGTAAATCTTGTCCCCATTCTTATGTATTGGTTGAATCATTAGTCCACTCTTTTGGGTTTCTTTCTCATTTCACTATCAACTTAAGAAGTTTGTAGAATCATATATGGAAGGTGGTTCCACCTTTTTGGACAGTTATTCCATCAGTTTCTGTTGCATTGTAATTTTTTAACAGTTCACTAACTTCAGTACTTCAGCTTCAGCTAAAGTGGGCTCTTCTTTCTTTGGATCTGCAGTGTAAGATGGTAGCTGCTCACCTCTTGTGGGATCCTGTTAAAATTCACCTTGCGTCTATTCATAAAATTTAGTTTTCTTGTCAGCAGATTTCCATCTTCTTCCTTATACACTCATATTTTAGGTTATTCCTGAAGTTCCTCTTCAATTCTCTTATAAAATTTTCTGCAGTCAATCCTAATTTAATGTTCTTCCAGCCATCTTTCTCCTAATGGCTCATGTACATAAGCAATAAACAACTATTCAAGAAGGTGTGTAGAATGTGGGAGACTGGTGACATATTGTCAGACTTTCGAAAAAATCATCATTTGCACAATTCCGAAGATAGCAAGAGCTGATGAATGTTAGAACTCTCTCACGACCCACTTAACAGCCCAGGCGTCCAAGTTGCTGACCAGAATAATATGCTAAACAATGGAAAAGAAAATTGAGGAGCTGTTAAATGATGATCAGTTTGGCTTTAGGAAAGATAAAGGCACCAGAGAAGGCAGTCCTGATATTATGCTTAATAATGGAAATACGACTGAAGAAAAATAAAGAGATGTTCATAGGATTTGTCAAACAGGAAAAAGCATTTGACATAGTGAAATGGTGCATGATGTTTGAAATACTTAGAAAAATAGCTAAGGAAAGGCAAGTAATATACAATATGTACAAGACCAAGATGGAACAACAAGACTGCAAGAATGAAGTCCTTGGATGAGGAAGGGGATAAGTCAGGGATGCAGTCTTTTGCCCCTACTGTTTAATCTGTGCATCAAAGAAGCAGTGATGGAGATAACAGTAAAGTTCAAGAGTGGGATTAAAATTCAGGATGAAAAGATATCAGTGGTATGATTCATTCATGATATTGCTATCCTCAGTGAAAATGAAGACAACCTATTGGATCTGTTGAAAGGAATGAACAGTCTAATAAGTACAGAATATGGATTGAGAGTAAATACGAGAAATACAAAAGTAATAAGAAGTAGCAGAAATGAGAATAGTGAGAAACTTAACATGAGAATTAGTGATCACAAAGTAGACAAAGTTAAGGAATTATGACAAATGAAGCAAGGACAACATAAATGGGAGACTAGCACAAGCAAAGAGAGAGCACTGCTGCCCAAAAGAAGTCTACTTGTATCAAACATTGGCCTTAATTTGAGGAGGAGTGTGGAGTTAAACATTTTATGGTAGTGAAGTGTGGACAGTGGGAAAACCTGAAAAGAAGATAACTGAAGCGTTTGAGATGTCATTCTACAGAAGAATGTTGTAAATTAGGTAGACCGATAAGATAAGGAAAGAGGTTTTTTTCCCCCTCAAAATCAGCTAGAAAAGAACATGTGGAAAAAAACTGACAGGATGACACAGGGCATATGTTAAGACATTGAGGAATAACTTCCATGGTACTGGAGTAAGCTGTAGAGGAAGGAGAGACTGGAATATATCCAACAAATGCTTGATGATGTAGGGTGCAAGAGTTACTCTGAGATGGATCACATCAGACCAGTCAGAATACTGAGACAATTTCACTTCTTTGCTCTGATACTATCTTTCTTGGAAACACCGCAATTTCTGCTTACACTTTGCTCCTGCTAAATAATCGGAATCAGAATTATCTCCCCTGGATGTACATAAGTTTTCCATGACAGATGCACATCTTTTTGACACCAGTATGTGATTTATTTGGTTTGCATAATTCATTTTCAATGTTTTCCAGGTCCATTCATAGATTTTTTTCTAGGAAGACAAGTACTCAGTTCCAAGTTCTTTGTGGCAACAAATTGAGCAGCCATCAGACCGTTATTACTATTTAAATTGTGCAGATTTTACTTAATGCGCATGTCTTAAAGCCTCTTTGTTCCCCAGTTTGGCATTACGGTCACAATGAATGATTTTCAAACTTATCTTTGTATTTTATCACAAAACTCTTGCAGTTCGTAATGAAAAAAATTTGATATGTTATTTCATTCTAGTCTGTTATTTATATTAAAATTGTGTCTTTTTAGTAAGTTAATAATAATGAGTGTAAGGATTTTACCAAACATCCATTTTAGGATAATATTCCATCAGATGATTGCCGCATTCATGAAACCGATTCTCAGATTTTGTCTCTGACTGTCGAGAAAATTGAAGAATGTGGAAGAGTCTTACCAGATGAGACAGTGGACCAGGACCTGATGACGTATGTATTTTTCGTCTTACAAGCAGTATGATACATCATTGAAATGGAATAGTGTTATTATTTTACCTTCCTTATATATAAATGTACGTTCTACAGTATTGTTGGTACTAATTGGAAATTTCCAGATCACATCTCACATTGCATTTAAGGGAAACTTTATGCTGCATTCTCAGCTGCTGCCACACTACTCACTGCAAGCTCTGCTGTTGTTCACAGTGTGCATTACGTGTAGTACTGTGGAGCAAAATGGTTTTTCTCAGTATTGTCTGACAGTAAACAATGGTTCGTTCATGACAAAAATGTGGTTGTTGGAAGGGCAAAATTGGAGGTGGTATGGGTGCGTCCTTTGAGTGCTGAACGTCTGCACAGCAGGTACTTTTATTGGTCCTGCCACCAGCTCAGGAATGATCCAAAGCACTTCTCAGACAGTTACATTTCACAAAAAATCCTCCTCTTTATTTTAAACATTATTGTATCAAAAATAGTTATACACCCTGAGCAGCTCATTGTCAAAGATGGACAACTACACTCTCCAGTTCTTTGCGAGCGTGGACAGAAACTAATGTATTTATTCCATTTATTTGTTGGTAGCCAACATGTGTTGAAAAAGACAATGTTACATATAGAGCTATATATTGTGTAGATTAATGAATATTTTTCAGGTGATTCTAATGATCCCTTAAAAGTAAAGTTCAGTTCATTTTTTGACATAGGGTGAGCAACAACACTGAAATTGGTGAATAAATAAGGAGTTGCCCGCTTTTGTTCCACATGTGAACATCTTTGGTTACCTTCCAATAGCTTTCATCTCTCATCCTCTTTCTTGCTTGTTTAGCGTGAACTTTCTGCACACTCTCCTCCATGATTGCATGTTATTATTTTAAATTATTGTAAATAAAAACATTATTAATGCAATTCCTGTGGAAGAAAGATTGGTAGGTCTTCTAAATCTTAGATAATAATTCATCAGTTTTTATCCACATCTACTTCGTATCCACATCTGCCACATGTAGATTTGATCCTGATATTTTACCAAATAAAAATAAAAATGATAAGTCTGGTGCAACAAAGGAACTAATTTCCAGACATCATTGCATCTGATATTACTCAGCACAGAGTGGTTGTAATGACGTGTATGAACGGTTCCAGATATTTTTGAGTTAAAAAAAAATGCTTGAACTAAGGGCCTGATTAAAATTGTCGGTTGTCGTTCATATTCTTGAAATTTGAATTGAATTGAATTGAATTTTATTTGATCCTGTAAGATTACATTGTGTACAGTAAATGTACATGTAATATAGGACATGTCATTCTTTATCACTTATTTTTCTACACCTTTAGCTTACATTTTTACATCACTGATAACGAGTAACAATATATACAAATTTAATGGCATAAGTATTCTGCAACACTGTAAAACTCTTTTTCAATGAGATAGTCTTTAAGTTTCTTTGGAAAGTCATTATGAAGTACACTATCTTGCAGGTTTCTGGGCAGACTTCTTAGTAGTCTGATACCAGAGTACTGGGGTCCTTTTTCTAGCATTGCCAGTCGGTGGGGTATGCTCCGTACTTCATTCTTCCTTCTTGTATTGTGGGTGTGTACACTAGCATTTGTAATCCAGTCCTCACTACCTTTTGTGATGTACATTATTGTTTTGTATATATACAACGATGAAAAAGTTAAGATACCTAAATTCTTGAAACAGTTTCTGCATGTTTCAGAGGTCTTTCTTCTTAAAATGGTCTTAATTGCTTTTTTTTGGTAATGTGAATACTCGTTTTGTCTCTTGTTTGTTTGAGTTTCCCCACACAGTCACTCCATACTGTAAGTATGGTTTGAAAAGTCTGTGATACACTGTACACAGAAGGTTCTTGTCTGAATACTGTGATAGCTGCATCATTAAGAGTATGACAGAGCTCAGTTTCTTACAGACATTATTAATATGTTTTTTCCATTTCAGGTCATTATCCACAAGAATACCTAAGAATCTAGCAGATTCTACTTCTTCCAGCCTTGTTCCATCAACCTCTAAATCCATGTCTACAGCCTTTTCCTTGTTTTTAAACACTGCATACATAGTCTTTTTTAGATTTATAACCAGTTCATTTTCCAACAGCCATTGAGCTGTGACATTTGCAGATATGTATGCTCTTCTCTCAAGCTGTTCCATATTTTGGTCACTATTTAGTATTGTCATGCCATTAGCATACAATATTTTCTATTCTTCCACCTCAACACTTATATCATTAACAAATACATTAAATAACAATGGCCCCATTACCGAACCCTGCGGCACTCCATATTTGATGGATTTGGTTTCTGATTGGTACGAGTTTCCTAATGATACATACTGCTTGCGGTTGCACAAGTATGATTTTATCCATTCACCTGGTTGCCCCCGAATGCCATAGTTGCTTAATTTTTGTATCAGCATTTCATGGTCAATGGTGTCAAATGCCTTTGAAAGATCCAGAAACATTGCAGAGACAACCTTTTTCTCATCTAAGGACTGTAAAATGTATTCTGTTAGACTGACAATTGCTTATTCTGTAGATTTACCCTTTCTGAAACCATGTTATGAGGGCATGAGAATGTTATGTTTGTTCAAATAGTTAACTAATCTGGTATACATAAGCATTTCTGGGATTTTTGAAAAACCTGATATCAGTGAAACTGGTCTGTAGTTGTTGGGATCATCCTTACACCCTTTCTTGTACACTGGCACGGCACTATCTTCGTTATCTTCAGTTTTTCTGGAAAAATTGCATCTATGAAAGAACAGTTTGCTATGTTCAGCAGTGGTGTTATTATCTCCTCACATACCAGCTTTATTACATGATTTGATATTTCATCATCACCAGCTGATTTCTTGGACTTCAGTTTCTGTATAGTTTTCCGCAATTCATCTTCCGTGACTGGTCTTAAGAACATAGTACTGCATGATCTTTTTGGTACCTTAATACCCTTCTGTTTTTGACTATTTCTTTCCAATTTTAGGTTTTCTACTACACTGATGTAGTTATTATTCAGTATGTTTGCTATTTCCATACCATCTGTGACCACTGTGTTGTCTACTTTAATTGACCTAATACCTTCTTCTTTGTTTGACCCATCTTTTTCCTTTCTTTCAGCATTGATTGCATTCCAAGCTGCCTTTGCCTTGTTTTTTTGAGTTCGCTATAGTGGTGTCAATTGATCTTGCTTTCGCTTCTCTTATTGTTTTTCTATACTTCTTTTTTAACATTTTATATTTTTCAGCTTCGCCCATCCGTCTCACGTCCTGAAGCTTCCTTCGCTGTTCTAGTATTTCACTGGTAATCCACTGTGTTTGATTTTGCTGCCTTTCTTGTCTCTTTACTTTGGGAAATGCTACATTAAAATGGTACTTAATTGTTGGAATAAATGCATCATATTTTTCATTTACACTCTGGGCCTGTAGGGTTTCATTCCAGGTTTCCTTACTTAACATTGTTCTAAAGATGTTGATATTTTGTTCACTGATGATCCTAATTTCTTTGGTTGTTTGTTTTGGTTCTGATACTGTATCATTACATCTACAAAAGCTGATTAGTTGTCCATGATGATCAGATATTTCTGTCTGAACTACATGTGCCTCATAGTTACACATATTAGTAATTATGTTGTCAATAATTGTCTCACTTTGTGAAGTCACTCTTGTTGGTGCAGTTATTGTCACTTTCATGTTATGCTGCATTAACAATTCTTCAAAATCCTGTCTTATTTTTGTGTCTTTTCTCATGTCAATGTTGAAGTCTCCACATATAATAAGATTTCTCTTCATATTCATTCTCAATAAGCTAGCAATTTTTTTTTAGAAAGATGCTAATATTGCCACATGGTGACCTGTACACACAAAACACTCTAAAATCCTCTGCCACTATACCAGTAACTTCAAAGTCTTTTTCTCTAGCTATGGGAAATGTAGCAGCTTCACTGTTTACATTCTTTAATAGAGTACCAGTTTTAATATATATACAAACGCCACCACCCTTATATTTAGATCTGCAGAAGTAACTAGCTAGTTTGTAGTCCTTTATTGCCACATTATGTATTTTACTTTCAGTTAGTCCATGTTCACTTATGTATAATATGTCTGGTCTTACTTCACTCAGGAGTACTTCTGCTTCTAATTTTTTGTTACCAAAGTATTGAATATTTTGATGAAGTACTTTTATGTAATTTTTCTTTTGTTGGTTTACATGTTGTGAGCTGTATTCTGGGGCAAATTCTTTAGTATCGTCTTTTTTTGTATGGTGCTTATATTTTTCTTTTCCAGCTGGAGTGTGTGATTTTTCACCCCCTTCAGGCCATATTAGTTTCCCTTGCAACTAATGATTTTGCAGACATCTGCAAACATTCTGCTGAACGTTACAGACCGCAGTCTAATTAAATGCAAGCCATCCTTCGCTAGTGAGTTTTCACATAGGAATTTGTTTGGGTCTATAAAAATTGCCCCAAGACGATCACATTGTTCTTTAAGAGCACAGTTTATTTTGGCGATATATTTTTCACTCACCGACCTTCTGTTTATGATTCCGCTAAGTATCAGACGAGATCCTGCATACATATTTCTTGCAGAACGAATCATGTTTCTTGTTTCTCTTGCCATTTCTTCCTCACTGCTGCTCCTTAACGAATTCGTTCCAACATGTATAAACACCCCATTATAGTTATGTCTGGTTTCAGAATCTGGTTCTGTAGTATCTTGTCTTGCATTTACCATATTTTTAAAATGTTTACCGAGTTGATGCGTTCTAATACCAGGTCGTACGTCGATCTTGCAATTGAGGACAGCGATATTCTTCAGCAGCGAATCGCCAATTATTAAAAAGCCATTTTCCTTTTGTTGCGTATCTGTCGCCTTGTTTTTCCTTTTGCTGTATGTCACCACCTTCCATTTATATTTATCTTCCGGTTTTTGGCTTACTGAGTTTACCGAGACATCAACGGGAACACTTGAAATGTTGTTTTTAAAGTACGATCGGTCACTCGTATTTTCGCGATCTTGTTGCTTTTCCGTTTGATGGCTTTTACACACACAGGACTTCTTTTCTTGTATTAATGTATCGTTTTCTTTCTTGATGGTCGAAAGTTCGGTTTTTAATGCCTCAATGTCACTTCGTAGTAATTTTATAATTTCGTTTTTTGTATCAACTGCACTTAAAAGATTGGCCGTTTCGTCACGTAAACAACCGTGCCATGTCCACGGAAAATCATCGCTGACGAACTTTAGATTTACTTTCGCGCACTTTTCGTGTAACCAGAAGTTGCATTTGATACACAGAATACCCTTCATCACACGCTTTTTACACTCTCTACATGAAGAACTGTTCATTTTTTGCGTTTTAGTGAGAGAGAAGCGTCACTACACTTTCCTATCGGCGCCATCTTAAGTGAACTATATACATTACTGTCTGCGTATGGTGTTTTCATTGATAGGATACTGTGAAGTCAATCGAATAATGAGATTATTTACAGATACACATGCAACATTTCATATAGTAATCTTCAACAGGATGGATCTGTACCATATGGGATTATAAGTGGATATTGAATATTCACAGCTCTGTTTGATCTATATCTATAGACGTAGTCTGCAAGCCACCATATGATAATTGGTTGGGGGTTCTTGTACCACTACTAATCATTCCTTTTTTTTGTTATGCTTGCAAATTATGTGAAAAATAACTGTCTATTTGCCTCCATATGAGCCCTAATTTCTCTTATTTTGTCTTTGCTGTCATTACAATTTTGCATTGGGGGAAATAGAATCGTTTTGCAATCAGCCATGAATGCCGCTTCTCTAAATTTTCCTAATAGTGTTTTGCTAAAAGAATATTGTCTTCCATCCAAGGATTCCCATTGGAGTTCACAAAGCATGTCTGTAATACTCACTTGTTGATCAGAGTCCCTGGTAACAAATCTAGTAGCATGCTTCTGAATTGGTTTGATGTTGTCCTGTAATCTATTTGATGCAATCAACACGGTAGTCAGTTACATCCTCAAAGTTTTTGAGAACAAAGGCTTTGCTCAGGTCTCATTCTGTGACCTAAGCAAGGCCTTCGACTGTGTTGAGCACATGCCACTACTAGAGAAACTAGAATTCTACGGCATCAAAGAAAACAGTCTCAGACTATTAAAAGCTTATCTCAACAACCGTAAACAGGTAGTTTGTGTTGGTAAGGAAATGTCAAACATAGAAAATGTTAAAGTAGGTGTGCCTCAGGGATCTGTACTGGGGCCCTTCCTGTTTCTGATAATGATCAATGACCTCCCCTCGTTTATTAGATCCACCACTGTATTGTATGCAGATGATACGACTTTTCTCCATAGCAGTAACAATCTTAATGATCTTAAAACCTGTGCTGAAAATACACTCACTCGTGCAGCATATTGTTTCAGAGCAAATGGTTTCCTGCTAAATGAAAATAAAACTCAGCAGATAATCTTCGCTCTAAGAGACAAGCCACTATCTGATGACCCTAGTTCTGTTAAATTCCTGGGAGTTTATTTAGACGAAAAGTTATCCTGGGGCCAACATGTAAACTATATTAGTAGTAAACTATCTAGAGTAATTTATTTATTAAGACAACTCAGAAATTGTGTACCTGAAACATACATCAGATCATCTTATTTTGCATTTTTCCAGAGTATAATATCCTATGGCATTATCTTGTGGGGTAACTGTAGTCATTTACATGACATCCTATTATTGCAGAAGAACGCCATTAGGATAATTACAAATTCTTCACATAAGGCTCACTGCAAACCCTTATTTACTAAACAAGAAATTATGACTGTAATAAACCTCTATATATACAATGTCTTAATCTTTATGAAGAAGAACCTACAAGATGTTAAACTTAGAGAAAATGTACATTGTTACAACACAAGGAGCATCAAACACATATACACGCCTTACCACAGACTATCAAAATCAATAAATAGCTACGAAGTCACAGGGCACAAGCTATTTAATAAGCTGCCACATGCCATACAGGATCTTCCTGAACATACATTCAAAGAAAGACTGCATGAATGGTTTATTGCCCACCCGTTCTATGATATCAATGAATTCTTCAACTGTAAAATGCAGTAATCCAACAGATGACCCACTGTACATTTATTGTAATATAAGCTAAAATATTTCAGTAGTCAATACCTTATCACACTGTATTATAAATTGTAACTTCATTTGACGTTGTCAATTGCTGTAATGGCCTAAAGACAATAAAATCTTTATTATTATTATTATTACTAGTGGTTCCCAACCTTTGGTTAATTACCCCTGGGGAGTAAAATGACACATTTTTTAGGGTAAAAATTGGAAGGGTTTGATTATGGTTCAGTCATCAAACTAAGTATTTTAAAAAAATCAGTATAGCTACCTTGGTAGCCTAATAATTTTTAGATAGGCAACTAATTATAAAATTGTCAAATATGAGCATGACATGACATGGCAGAGACCATAACAGATGAATTAATGACATTGTTTGAAATTCACATGCAGTCAGCAATGACAACTAGCTGCAGTCAGTCACTTATTTGATGTGTCACATGGATTACTGGCTCTAGTGCATTATCGGCTCACTCAATGTTCTTTTGTTAGTCAGTCCTTCTCTCACCAACCAAGTTGACAGATAAATGAAGTGAATGCATTGTTGCAACTGGTTTCACTACTGGCTTAACATCTGTCAGGTAGTTAGACAAACAGAATTAAGTGAAAGAAATTTTTCCTATGTGATTGCCAACTATTGGGTAATAAAGGGCTAACTTAGAGCACTAAATCTAATCTAGTATTGGACATACCGTAAATAGCTGAGTAGATAAGGTGTAAGTCGGTGCGCAACTTTCTTTTGTACTTTGTCAAAATTAGGCGACAAACACCGCCACATGTAATCACTCAAACACAACTCACACACACAACTGCAGTCTCGGACAACTGAGGCTACACTATAAGCAGCAGCACCAGTGCGTGATGGGAGTGATTACTGGGTGGGGGTAAGGAGGAGGCTGGGGCAGGGAGGGGAAGGGAGGGTAGTAGGGTGGGGGTGGCGGACTGTTGGGGAGCCTGCAGGGACGAGGTGGAAAGAGGGGGAGGAGGCGATAGTGGAAAAGGAGAGAAGTAAAAAGACTGTGTGGTGGATGAATGAGGGCTGTGTAGTGGTGGAATGCACACACAGGAGAAGCTGGATGATAGAGGACAATGACCAATGAAGGTGAGGCCAGGAGGGTTACGGGAACGTAGGATATATTGCAGGGAAAGTTCCCACCTGCGCAATTCAGAAAAGCTAATGCTGGTGGGAGGGATCCATATGGCACAGGCTGTGAAGCAATTATTGAAATGAAGGATGTCATGTTTGGCAGTGTGCTCAGCAACAGAGTGGTCCACTTGTTTCTTGGCAACAGTTCGTCGGTGGCCATTCATGCAGACAGACAGCTCACATAGAGTGCAGCAGAGTGGTTGCAGCTTAGCTTGTAGATCACATGACTGGTTTGACGGGTAGCCCTGTATTTGATTGGGTAGGTGATGTTTGTGACTGGACTGGAATAATTGGTGGTGGGAGGATGTAAGGGACAGGTCTTTCATCAAGGTCTGTTACATGGTTATGAGTCATGAGGCAAAGGGGTTGGGAGCAGGGGTTGTGTAGGGTTGTACGAGTGTATGGTGTAGGTTCTGTGGATGATGGAATACCAGTGCGGGAGGGGGGGGGGGGGGGGGAAGGATAGTGGGCAGGACATTTCTCATTTCAGGGCCCAACGAGAGGTAGTCGAAACCCTGGCAGAGAATGTAATTCATTTGCTCCAGTCCTGGGTGGTACTGAGTTACGAGGGGAATGTTCCTCTATGGTCAGACGGCTGGACTTTGTGAGATGGTGGGAGACTGGAAAGATAAGGCACAAGAGATTTGTTTTTGTACAAGGTTTTCAGAGGCTTCTTTGAGACCCTTGGTATATTTAGAGACGGACTGCTCATCACTGCAAATGTAATGGCCATGGGTGACTTAGGCTGTATGGAAGGGACTTATTGGTATGGAACAGGTGGCAGCTGTCAGAGTAGAGGTATTGCTGGTGGTTAGTAGGTTTGATACGGACTTATGTACTGATGTAACCATCTTCAAGGTGGAGGTCAACATCTGGGAAGGAAGCTGTTGTGTTGAGTAGAACCAGATGAAGCAAATGGGGGATTAGTAGTTGAGATTCTGGACGAATGTGGATAGGGTGTTATCATTCTCGATCTAATTCGCAAAGATGTCATCAGTGAACGTGAATCAGGTGAGAGGTTTAGGATTCTGTGTGTTTATGAAGGATTCCCCTAAATGGCCCACAAATAGGTTGACCTAGGATGGTGGTGTGCGGGTGCCCATAGCAATATCCCCGATTTGTTTGTAGGTAATGCCTTCAATGGAGAAGTAATTGTGGGTGAGGATATAGTTGGCCATGGTGACTAGTAAGGGGGTAGTTAGTTTGGAATCTGTCAGAAGTTGGCAAAAGTAGTGTTCAATAGCAGTAAAGCCATAGGCATTAGGGATGTTGGTGTAAAGGGAGGTGGTATCAATAGTGACGAGCAGGGCACTGTGTGGTAAAGGGACAGGAACTGTGGAGAGTCGGTGGAGGAAATATTTGGTATCTTTTATATAGGAGAATACGTTCCGGGTAATAGGTTGAAGGTGTTGGTCTACAAGAACAGAGATTCTCTCAGTGGAGGCATAGTAGCTGGCCACAAGGGGGCATCCTGGGTGGCTGGCTTTATTGACTTTAGGAAGCATGTAAAAGGTAGGAGTGTTGGGAGTGGTGGAATCATTCTGGATTTCTGGAATGGGGTCACTGTGGCAATGTTTGTAGTTGGATGTATCTGACAGCTGGCAGAGTCCTTCTGCCAGACAATCCTTGTGGTTCAAAACTGCAGTGGTGAAGCCTTTATGTGCAGGCAGGATTATAAGGTTGGGATCTCTTTTTAAGTGGTGGACTGTGGTTCTTTCTGCAGATGTAAGGTTAGTGTGCACATTAAGAGATTTGGGCAATGATGGTGAGGCAAGGTTCAAGGTTAAGAAATTCTGGAAAGTTAACAGGGGGTGATTTGGGGGGAGTGGGGATGGGTCACAGTTAGATGGAGGTGTAAACTGAGTTAGGCAGGGTTCAACTTTGGTCTTTGGTTGAGTCTGATTGGTATAGTTGGTGGCAAAAAAGTGTCTCCACTGCAGGGACTGGGAGTAAGAGAGGAGGTCTTTAAGAAGTCCTGCATGATTGAATTTTGGAGTGGGGCAAAAGGTGGGGCCTTTGGAAAGGACTGATTTTTTTCATTGGGCTCAAGTTTCTGGTGGAAAGGTTAATGACTGTTTTTCAGGTCTGTTTAGGTTCTGGAGTGTGTGTGGTGGTGGTGGGAGTGACTTTTGGAGGGTGGGATAAATTTTCTTTACCTGGTCCTACTCAACCCAACAAGCCACCTTCCTAGATGTTGACCTCCACCTTAAAGATGGCTGCATCAGTACCTCTGTCTGTATCAAACCTACTAAGAAGTCCCTTCCATGCAGCCTAGCCAACTGTGGTGGTTGCATTTGCAGTGATGAGCAGTCCCTCTCAAAATATACCAAGAGTCTCACTGAAGTCTCTGTATACCGTAATTATCCTCCCAACTTTGTACAAAAACAGATCTCTTGTGCCTTATCTTTGCAGTCTCCCTCCACCTCACGAAGTCCAGCCATCTGACCATAGAGGAGCATTCCCCTTGTAACTCAGTACCACCCAGGACTGGAGCAAATGAATTACATTTTCTGCCAGGGTTTTGACTACTTCTCGTTGGGCCCTGAAATGAGAAATGTCCTGCCCACTATCCTTCCCACCCCTTCCACACTGGTATTCCATCATTCACACAACCTACACCATATATTGGTCCATCCCTACACAACCCCTGCTCCCAACCCCTTGCCTAATGGCTCATATCCATGTAATAGACCTTGATGCCAGACCTGTCCCATACATACTTCCACCACTCACCACCAACTACTCCAGCCCAGTCACAAACATCACCACCTATCCCATCAAACACAGTGCTACCTGAGAAACCAGTCATGTGATCTACGAGGTAAGCTGCAACCACTGTGCTGCACTCTGTGGGCATGGCAACCAACAAGCTGTCTGTCTGCATGAATGGCCACTGACAAACTGTGGCCAAGAAACAAGTAGACCACCCTGTCGCTTCCCCCTGCGGGTTCGGGGGTTAGAATAGGCCCGCGGTATTCCTGCCTGTCGTAAGAGGCGACTAAAAGGAGTCTCAAACGTTTCGGCCTTATGTGATGGTCCCCTGTCGGGTTTGACCTCCATATTTCCAAATTTTTCCGAAGAGCGAGCCGATTGGGGAAGGGCGCCTTACTTGGTGCATTGTGTCCGTGTTCGATTGAGAACTTTCACCATCTTATTCGTCGTTGCATTGCAGTCTTGCCCGCTCTCCATCGCTTGGGCATGGATGCGCTCCTGCGTGCACTTTCTGCCAAGCACTGTGCAGGGCCATTTTCTGCACTGACGACGCCCATGGACCACATGTCACCTAACATCCAGCACGGTAGCCAGTCCGTTGTGGTGGGGCCGCCATATACCCTCTTGGTTGTAGCCCCCTGACAACACAGGGATCGCTCTACTGATGCCTGCGCCGTTCACTCCCCACGTATGCTAAGGAATAGATGCCCATCTCCCTGGGGCATCAGGACTCCCGGCAATGACCATCCTGCCAGGTGGCTATTGCTGTGGCTGGGTGGCGCCCGTGGGGAGGGCCCTTGGTCGGATTAGGTGGCATCAGGGCGGATGACCCGCAATGAAGCGTGGTACATCATCTATCGCTGGTGGGCCTCCACCAGCAGTCTCTAAGCGATCGAGGTCTAACCTCAACGAGAAGAAATTGGATCAGAGATCGTTTCCCTCCCTAGCTACTCCATGGGAGGAACGTCTTTCTAAAGAAGGCAGTGGAGAATATTCATCCCGGTACCTCGTGTGCACGCGGGTTGATGGAGAATCGTTCATGTCGACCAAGCCCCAGTTTTTTGTGGAGCATTTAGAGGACAAGTTCGGGGAGGTGGAGGGCTTGTCCAAGATGCGCTCTGGTTCTGTGCTCATCAAAACGGCATCCTCTGCCCAGTCACGGAGGTTGCTCAATTGTGACAAGTTGGGGGATGTTTCCGTTAGCATCACGCCGCATAAGAGTCTGAACATGGTCCAGGGTATTATATTCCATCGGGATCTTCTTCTGCAGTCCGACGATGAATTACGCGCCATCCTCGAACGACGAGGTGTTCACTTCGTCCGGCGCGTCCATCGGGGTCCGAGGGATAATCAGGTCGCCACCGGTGCCTTCATCTTGGCCTTTGAGGGTGATGTCTTACCCGAAAAGGTTAAGGTGATGGTTTACCGTTGTGATGTGAAACCATATATCCCTCCTCCGATGCGGTGTTTTAAATGCTGGAAGTTCGGGCACATGTCATCTCGCTGTACTTCCAGCATCACGTGTCGGGATTGCGGACATCCTTTGCATCCTGATACTCCATGTGCTCCGCCTCCCATCTGTGTTAACTGTGGAGAGCACCATTCCCCCTGCTCACCGGACTGTCGGATCTTCCAGAAGGAAAGGAAGATAATGGAATATAAGACCCTGGACCACCTGACCTACACCGAGGCAAGGCGGAAATATGAGCGGCTACATCCAATGCCCATGATGTCTACCTATGCCGCTGCTGCAACACGAGTTCGCTCTCAGCTCTGCCAAAATTCACCGGCCCCCTTGGTTGCGGGGGGGCACTTCACTCCCTGTTGCTCCTGCTCCATCTCCTTCAGGAGCAACACCACCCCAACCACCGGGGACATCTGTTCCCCCTTCACAGCCGGAGAAGCGTGAGCCTTCTTCGGCTCCTCTCGCCCGGAAGGGGTCCCTTGGGGCCCTCCCATCCCAGGCTTTGCCCAGTGCCAAAGCGGACGCCCGCAAGTTTGTCAAACAACCACCAGTCGCTGGTCGTAGGGCGTCACGGTCGTCTTCAGTCCCTGAGACTGACCCAGTGAGGCCCTTCCAGCCAGACCCACCTAAGGCGCAGCGCGCAAAGCAGTCGAAGAAAAAGGCTCCCAAGCATCCTGAAATTGCAGTGGCACCTGTCCCTTCGCAACCTTCTCCCTCTGCGTCCGAAGATGAGGTGGAGATTCTGGCATCCGCTGAGGACCTGGATCTCGCCAGTCCCTCGGACGCAATGGATGGCTGTTGTCCAGGTGGTGACTCAGTAGCAGCAGGGGCCCCGGAGGCGTAATCTGCCTCCCCAGTCCCTTCACGCCTTTCCCATCCATGGCTAATACCATCCTCCAGTGGAACTGCAGCGGTTTCTTCCACCATCTAGCTGAGCTCCGCCAACTTATCAGCCGTCATCCTTTCCTTTGCATTGCTCTGCAGGAAACTTGGTTTCCAGCAATGCGAACCCCCACCCTCCGTGGCTATCGGGGTTATTTTAAGAACCGGGCAGCTTATGAAAGGGTGTCTGGTGGCGTCTGCATATATGTCCTTAACTCTCTTCACAGCGAGTTTGTACCTCTACAAACAGCTTTAGAGGATGTCGCTGTTCGGGTGTGGACGCCACAGGCTATCACCGTCTGCAGTATTTACCTTCCACCTGATGGTGCTGTCGCGCAGCATGTCCTGGCTGCTCTGATAGCCCAACTGCCGCCACCTTTTTTGCTGCTGGGCGATTTCAATGCCCACAACCCTCTATGGGGTGGGACTGTCTCCGATGATTGCGGTCGGGCCGTGGAGCATGTGTTGGCTCAGCTCGACCTTAGCCTCTTGAACACCGGTGCTCCCACGCATTTCAGTGTGGCCCATGGCTCGTTCTCGGCCATCGATCTCTCTATTTGCAGCCCTGGCCTTGTCCCATCCCTCCACTGGAGAGTGCATCCTGACCTGTGTGGTAGTGACCATTTTCCCATCTATTTGTCACTGCCCCAGTGTCATTCTTCTGGGCGCTTGCCCCGCTGGGCTCTTCACAGGGCTGCCTGGCCAGCTTTTACTTCCGCTGCAACCATTGAGTCTCCCCCACAGGGTGACATTGACGAGGTGGTCCGTGCTTTAACCACGTCCATCATTTCAGCGGCCGAGGCTTCCATCCCCCGTTCTTCTGGCCTCCCTCAGAGGAAGGCTGTCCCCTGGTGGTCGCCGGAGATTGCTGAGGCTATTCGCGACCGTAGGCGGGCTCTCCAGCGTCATAGGCGGCACCCGTCTCTGGAGACCCTCATCGCCTTTAAGAGGCTCCGTGCCTTCGCCCGTCGTCTTATTGCACGGCGTAAGCAGGAGTGCTGGGAGAGGTACGTCTCATCCCTGGGCTCCCGTGTCTCCCCCTCGCTCGTGTGGTCCCGGATCCGGCGGATTTATGGCTCCCAGACCCCTACGGGTGTCCCTGGGATCTCCCTGGCCGGCGCTGTCTGCACGGACGCTGCCGCCATTGCTGAACACCTTGCTGCGCACTTCGCTAAGAGCTCTGCGACTGCAACTTATCCCCCCGCCTTTCGCTCTCTCAAGGAGCGAGCCGAGCGGACGCCGTTCTCATTCCACACGCGTCGTTCTGAAACATACAATGCACCTTTCAGCGAGAGGGAATTCCTCGCCGCCCTCGCCGATTGCCCTGATACAGCACCAGGCCCAGACTGCATCCACGCACAGATGCTGAAGCATCTCTCCAGGGACTGCCAGAGACACATTCTCGCGATATTTAATCGCATTTGGAGCGAAGGCGTGTTCCCGTCGCAATGGCGGGAGGGTGTTATTGTCCCCATCTTGAAACCCGGTGCGGACCCACTGGCGGTGGACAGCTATCGTCCCATTACCCTCACCAACATTTTGTGCAAATTGCTCGAACGTATGGTGGGGCGGCGTTTGTGTTGGGTCCTTGAGTCGCGCGGTCTCCTCGCTCCATCCCAGGGTGGCTTCCGTTGGGGCCGGTCTGCAGTGGACAATTTGGTGCGGCTGGAATCTGCTGTCCGTACGGCCTTTGCCCGACGTCAGCATCTCGTTGCTGTATTTTTCGATCTGCGGAAGGCGTATGACACCACATGGAGGCATCACATCCTTGCCACGTTGCATGAGTGGGGTCTTCGTGGTTGGCTCCCGGCTTTTCTTCAAAGCTTTTTATTGCGCCGCTCTTTCCGGGTGCAAGTCGGTGCCACCTCTAGTTCCTCTTATATACAGGAAAATGGGATCCCGCAGGGCTCGGTGTTGAGCGTCTCGTTATTTGTAGTGGCCATTAATGGTCTGGCTGCAGCAGTGGGGTCGTTGGTGTCTCCTTCTTTGTAAGCCGACGACTTCTGCATCTCATTTAGCTCCACGACTACGGGAGTCGCCGAACGCAGGCTGCAGGTGGCCGTTCGCAAGGCAGCATCATGGGCTCTGGCTCATGGTTTTCAGTTCTCTGCTGCCAAGACTCGGGTTATGCACTTCTGCAGGCGTCGGACGGTCCACCCTCATCCTGACCTTTACCTCGACGGCCAGTTGCTTGAAGTGGTGGACACTTGCCGCTTCTTGGGACTCGTGTTTGATGCCCGGCTCACATGGGTTCCTCATGTTACTCAGCTGAAGCAAAAATGCTGGCGGCACCTTAACGCCCTCCGCTGCCTTAGCCACACCTCTTTGGGTGCAGATCGCTGCACGCTGCTGCGATTGTACAGAGCCCTTGTGCAGTCCCGGCTTGATTATGGGAGCCTGGCCTATGGGTCTGCGTCACCCTCAGTGTTGAAGTTGTTAGACCCCATACACCACTGTGGGGTTCGGCTTGCCACTGGCGCTTTTCGCACTAGCCCCGTGGATAGTCTACTGGTGGAGGCCGGGGTTCCCCCGCTGCGGATTCGCCGCCATCGTCTGCTCGCCGACTATGCTGTCCACGCACATTGCTCGCCAGGCCATCCCAATCGTCGCCTGCTTTTCCCTGCCATGGTCCTCCATCTGCCCGAACGGCGACCTAGGTCTGGGCTTTCCGTAGCTGTCCGTGTCCCGTCCCTGCTGTCAGAACTGGGGTCATTCCCTCTTCTGCCTCCCTTCCGGGTCCATACACCTACGCCTCCTTGGTGTTTGTCCCGGCCGTCCGTCCGTCTGGATTTGGCACAGGGACCTAAGGACTCGGTTCCGCCTGTGGCCCTCCGTCGCCGTTTTCTTGCGCTCCTCGAATCATTTCCGGGCTGTGAGCCGGTCTACACTGATGGTTCCCTGGTTGATGGTCGCACTGCCTACGCTTTTGCTCACGCTGCCCATGTTGAGCAACGCTCCTTGCCGGCTGGCTGCAGTATTTTTACTGCAGAGCTGGTGGCCATCTTGCGCGCTCTTGAGCATATGCGTTTCTGCTCAGGTAGGTCCATCGTCATCTGCAGTGACTCCCTGAGCAGCCTTCAGGCCATCGACCGCTGCTATCCCTCTTCTCCTCTGGTGTCCTCTATTCAGGAGTCTGTTTCCGCCATTGCCCGTTCTGGTCGTTCGGTGGTCTTGGTTTGGACGCCAGGTCATGTTGGCATCCCGGGGAACAAACGTGTTGACAGGCTGGCCAAAGGGGCGATCGACTCCCCAGCTTTGGAGATCGGCCTCACAGCTTGCGACCAGCAGCTGGTGTTGCGCCGTAAGCTGACTGGGATGTGGGCTGCTGAGTGGCGTGGCATGACAGCCCCGAATAAACTGCGGGCTGTCAAGGAGACGACCGATGTGTGGCGTTCCTCCATGCGGGCTTCTCGCAGGGACTCGGTAGTCCTGTGTCGGCTGCGCATCGGCCATACATACCTGACGCACGGCCATCTGTTGCGTCAGGAGGATCCCCCCTTGTGTCGGTGTGGGTCCCGGCTGATGGTCGGCCACATTTTGCTGGAGTGTCCTCGACTGCGCACACTCCGGCAATCTTTTAATCTCCCGGGCACTTTGGCTTTGGTTTTATCCGACGATGCCTCCATGGCTGACAATGTTTTACATTTTATCCGTAGTAGTCCTTTTTATGGTTCAATTTAGGGAGGTCCTGCGCCTTTCCCTTTCTGTGTCTTTTGTCCTTGTGTCTGTTGCTGTTCTGGTGTGCCGTCAGATGGTTGACTCTTTCCCTTTTTTTTCTCGTGGTCAGTCAACCAGTCTCCGGCCATCCTCCTTTCTTCTGTTTCTTTCTGTCTGGTGTTCCTCTGTCCTGTTCTTGTCTGTAGTGTTTGTTGCTCCATTTGTGTTCTTTTAGCGCCTGGGGGGACGTCTCCTCCCCCTTTGGTTTTTACCTGCTCCGTAGATTTTCGGCTCGCCTGATTTTGGAATGGGGGACTGATGACCTTCGCTGTTTAGTCCCCCTTAAACATCCCAACAACCACCACCACCCTGGCGCTGAGCACACTGCCAAACATGACATCCTTCATTTCAGTGACTACTTCACAGCCTGTGCCGTATGAATCCTTCCCACCAGCACCAACTTTTCTGAATTGCGCTGGTGGGAACTTCCCTTGTAATATAACCTACATTCTTGAACCCTCCTGGCCTCAACCTTCGTTAATCATTGTTTCTCCCATCCAGTCTTTCTCTGTCTGGATTCCAGCACGCTCCCCAACAGCGCGTCACTGTCTGCCACCTCTATCCTACTTTTCCTCCCCTTCCCCACCTCAGCCTCCTCCTTAACCCCACCCTGTTGCCACTCCCATTGTGCACCGGTGCTGCTGCTCGCAGTGTAGCCTCAAATGCCTGAGACTGCTGTCATGTGTGAGAGTTGCCTTTGTGTGAAGTGTGTGTTTGTGTGTTTTTGCTGTCTAGTTTTTACGAAGGCCTTACTAGCTGAAAGCTATATTATTGACAGTCTCGTTGTTGTGCCTATCTGCGACTCAACCTCTCTGCTATATGGTGAGCAGCAACTTTCCTTCTCACAATATTGTTACATTCCATTCTGCGTTTTCTATTGTTTGTTTCTTTTGTAGTGGTAGAAGAGGTACCACTGACCAGTAATTGTAAAAAAACCTCCATAAATTACGTACACACTTTGTAACGGTTCACCTACTTTGTTTCATCGTTTGTTGATTGCCCTCAGTGTCGACATACTGGCTGAAAAATGGGGTGTGGAAGTCAAACACGGACTACTTTAAGTGATGTAACCAACAGATGCACAGTTACATTTCACAACCCCCCGCCCCCCCCCCCCTCCCCCCCGCCCCCCCCAATATACACATTTAATATATGGCCAGTGCACTATTGTTTAACTTTCGATATGCCTCATTAATAGTTTCAGGCAAACATCCACATACTGCTACAATAGTTTACTGTTGAATATCTATGAGCAGTAAAAACCTAAACACAAATTCACAGTTCTTGAAGAATAGAAAGGTACGTATGGAGCACACACTGTCACTGTTTTGACACATGGCCTAATTATGTAACACTTACTACACTCTTAAGTCGATGCGTTGTTGTCATTCTAACCAACACAGGTTCCTCGTCTGAAACTCGGCCGTAGACGGACTGTCTCGTGACCAAAAATTGGGCCCTTATATATCCTCACAATAATAGGTACTGAAACTACACATTGTTTAAAGTTAAATTTACAGAAATTGAATTAAAACTTAACTCTTTCGATTAACTGCATACATGGGAAAATTGGTTCTTTTTAACAGTTTCTTCTACTACAAGCCTTAGGCTGAATTATTTGTTTAAATCATTAAATTGGTCCATAAACCAGCTCCGTGCAATGAATATGTGGGCAAGTGCAAACACCACATTCACATCTCGGCTACTTTTGTACATGAGTGGCTTCAGGTGAAAGATGTTATGGCCAGCTTTGATGTAGTTTCCATCTTTTTGAGTGTCCCACCTGCTGAATCCATGGAACTAATAGCCATAAAGTTCTGTGACTCCTTTCCTGACCTTTATATCACCTATTCTACTGTCAACTCATTTCCTATTCAGTGGAAAATATTATGAACAAACTGATAATGTGGCAATGTGTAGTCCATCATTGCCTTTTGTTGTGAACCTGCACATGGAACACTTTGAAACAAAGGCATTAGGATCTGCCAAGTTTAAACCAACATGTTCTTACTGATATGTGGATGATACATCTGTGGACATGGCCACATGGAATAGAATATGTTGAAGAGTTCACGGAACTTTTTAAACTCAACTCAACCTAATGTAAAATTAGTGATGGTACTTTAAAAAGAGAGCCAGCTAACATTCTTCGATATATGCAGAGAAAACTATAGATTCCTGGGACAAATATAGTGAGAGCAATATCTTAGTACAAATACCAAGTTTCTGGGCATCATGATTAAGGAGTGTATCAAAATAAAGGTGTCAGTAAACATAAAACACTGGGAGGGAAGATTCAGCTTAAGTAATGCTTGGGTCTGGCCATGATATCTACCAGAAGTGGGGAATACTGAGACAACGTGGAGTCTGAAAAACAAAAGAGCATCAAGGACATAGTAGGCATCAAGAGTTGAACTCACAATCTACTATAAGTAGCAACACAAAGCCAACAATAGTTCACGGTCTGGTTGGGGTCCAGGCAGCAAGTACACATAACAGCAGAACTAGCAGCACCTGAAGAAGACGGCTGGCTCCATCATTAAAATAGTTGCATAAAATAGGAACATCAACCTGGCTGAACACCTGAAAGTATACCATTAATCAGTCAGGCAGAGAAGAGCTGAGAGAAGAATCTTAGTTCCTGGAGTCATTGGACACAAGTGAACTCGTACTTTGACAACAAATAACTTGCCTTCCACAAAGGGTGAAGACAGAAAAGGAGACAGCTCTACATGCAGAAACAACAAATAATACAATTATTTCTGAAATGATGTATGCTGTGGGCTTCTTTGTGTAGATAAATATGCCTAACTTTGCGCTTGCAAGGAAATATAATGAATATTTTGACAGCAGAAGATAAAGCTACCAGTTTTATTCGCAGATTGAGGCTTCACTAATACAGTGCTGAAGTTTGAAATTTCAGTATTTTCAGAACTGACAATGATGCTCGTCGGAAGCAATGGAAAGTGTTCATTTGGACATGAAATAAACCAGCACAAGTTTTCAGTAATAAATTCAGTCAGTAACTACTTTCCTGAACTCCCAACAAGTAAATATCTGGGTTTTAAGACAATTTTCAGTGAATGATGAAACATTTTCAAATAGTGAAGTTCAAGCCCAAGCAGTATTTCTTGAACTTTGTGAAGACAACACATAGAAAATATATTTCTCTAACACAGAATTAGCAACACTTTGGAGAAAGACTGGTGCCAGGAATCCATTATTATCAGAAAAAGCTGTAAGAATACTGATTCCATTGGCCACAAGTTCTAGGTGTAAAAATGGATTTGTAACTATGGTGACAGTGAAAACAAAAGTAAAGAACCAATTGAACTTTGAAGACAATTAATGATGTGCATCGATCGGGACCGAATACAATATTAAAAAAAATTAAAAATATGCAGTACCAACTATTTTGTTGGCTATTATTATTTCTTGGTTTAATGTAACACCTACAAACACATGTGAGAGTTGTTTTTGAATGTTAGTGAAGTATTGTGTGTTTCCCTATAATTTTGAATGTAAAGATATTCAAACAATTTTTTCCCCAATGTAAACTTAAACTAGATGTTAATCTCTGTTGGGGGGGTAATTGGTTTCTGTATGATCTTTTTCAGGGGAAGTGTTCTCAGAAGTTTTGGGAACCACTGCTTTAATCAAACCTATTGATGATCCCAAGCACTCGAGCAGTAATCAAGAATGGGTCACAGTAGCATTCCGTACATGATCTCCTTTATAGATGAACTATATTTTACTACAATTCTCCCAATAAACTGAGGTCAACCATTCGCCTTCTGCATTGCTGACCTTATGTGATTGTTCCACTTCGGTCACTTTGCAATGTTATGCCTAGACAGTTAATCAATATGACAGTGTCGAGCAGCACACCACTAATACTGTATTCAAACATTACGGTATTGTTTTCCCTGCTTATTTGCATTAACTTATGCTTTTTCTATGTTGGAGCAAGCTACCATTCATCACAACAAATAGAAATTCTGTCTAAGTCATCATGTATGCTTACTGCATCAGCAAACATTTGCACATTGCTGCTCACACTATCCATCAGATCATTTATTTATATGGAGAACAAGAGTGATTCTATCACACTTCCTTGGGGCACCACTGATGATATCATTTTCTCTGACAAACACTCCCCATCCAGAACAATGCACTGATTTCTATTGTGTCAGAAGTTTTCGAGCCACTCGCGTATCTGGGAACTTATTCCAAACACTCAGACCTTTGTTACCAGTCTGTGTTGGGGCACTGTGTCAAACACTTACTGGAAATCTAGGGATATGGAATCTGGCTCTTGCTTTTCATCTATTGCTCACAGGATGATGTGTGAGGAAAGGGCAAGCTGAGTTTCGCACTTTCGCTACTTTCCAAATCTGTGCTGATATGAGGACAGAAGCTTTACTGTTGAAAGGAAATGTATTACGTTTAAACTTAGACTATGCTCAAGCATTGTACAGAAAGCTGATGTAAGGATATTGGTCTGTATTTTGCTGATGCATTTTTTTAACCTACTTGTAACAGGAGTCATCTGCGCTTTTTTCCAGTTGCGTAGAACTTTGCATTGTGCAAGAAATTCACGATAAACACAAGTTAAGCAAGGGACCGGTGTCAGAGATTACACTCTGTAAAGCCGAATTGGGATTCCATCCAGACCTTGTCACTTTTTCTTTATTTTCAACACTTTTCGGTTGCTTCTAAACACTAGGGATCACTATTTCTATGCTTTCCATATGGGAGTCTGTGCAGTAGTCAAACCATTATTTGTCTGTATCATCCTCCTGTGTGAATAATTTGATCTCCTTTACTGTCTTGTATTGTCACATCAGTCTGGTCAATGATTGGCTGGATAGAAGCCTTCAACCTACTCAGTGATTTTATGTAGGACCAGAATTTTCATGTGTTCTTGCCAACACCTTTTGCTAACATGATGGTGGAAGTTCATGTGTGCTTCACGCATCAGTCTTTTTGTAGATGGGCAAATTTCTACTGACTTAAGCTTATTGACATTCCCATGTTCATTTTTGTGCCAACAGTGCCACAATCTGTGTTTCATCAGCATTTTCCAAATTTAGTTGTTAAACCACTTGGGTCTTTTCCATCCATAATACAAGTACTCGACACATGCAGTACCCATCCAGAGTGTGATTTATAGCCAGGTTAAACTTTGCTCTTAACTCCTCTACATCCATCGTATTGGAGCTAAATGATTTCCGTTAAGTGGCTGGTTAAGATGAGAGTAGATGCTGCATACATGTCTGCAACAGAGGAAAAAAACCTAATACGTGAGACAGTGGTAAATACTGTCTGCGATGTAATTCAGTGATTTACAGTGTGTGGATGTTGACATAGATGTATGGTGCCCAAGAAACTGCATAAGCGAGGAACAACCCTGTAAACAATAGCACCACTAGAGTGACTGAAGCAGCCAGTCACACTTGAAATTGAGGATTGGGGCTCAAAACACAAACCAGCTTAAGATCATCACCTGACAAGGATTGTAGTGAGCAGTGTGGTGAGCAGCAATACCGCAAGCTTAATGTGAAATAAAACTCAGCAGGCTTGTTTAATCATTGCTGTGCCGTGCCGCCAATGTGAGTAGTCAGTTAGCAGCATAAACATACCTGTAGTCAGCCTTAAGTAGGAAAAAGTTGGTTGATACTGGCAAAATAGACAACTTGCTTTATACACATGATCAGGAGCTTTGATCATAACAGCCTGAAAGAATTTGACTTAAAGAGATAAATAATTTAAACTTAAGTTTCAATGAAAGGGGGAGTTAAATAAAATTTAAAAATTGAAAACAAAATGTTTGAATGTAATAGGTTGAGGATTGAGCGTTAGTTTGTAGTAAATTGATGGCAGGGTGTAAACTCTGTATTTGAGGTAACTGTGATTCAAGTCTCATTGCAGACATTCTAATAAAGTTACTCAGTGTATTTTTGAACATCATTTTAAATAAAAACTCTAATGGCCCTCTGTACAACAGCATGTCTCAGTCCTTCTCAGCTCATTCCTTTAGAATTTACAGAATGTAATTACACAAGTATGACAGGCTTTTAGAGTGAGGTACCTCTATCTGTGCTGCAGTGTTTTTGTTAGCTCTAAAGGGGATAGTGTAATAAGTCTTACAATCAAGACTTGAGAAGCGAAAAGTGAAAAGTCTAACTTTGCTCTCATTATGCAAATGTTAAGAAACAAAAGAGTGGGTATGGATAAGAACTTGTGAACGTTGGAATTAACTGCTCGTCTATATTTTTTAGAGAAACTGTTATCAAAGAAAGACTTCTTGGCACAGTGAAGTAATGTATTTCACCTAGCAGTGAATGTTGGTCATAATAAAATGTATTTATGCCACTAAATAGTGATTGCAATGTATTAGTTGTCAGTGTTCTCAAAGTATTCAATTAGTTTATTAAAAATATGGTACTTATTCTTCAGTTCAGAATGCTCACAGCAGTTCTCAATTTGTGTCTTCTTTCCCAGCAAGCAGTGGTTGTTGAGTTGCATATGGTAAGAGGTGACTCATCTCATAAGACAAGCTTCTTTTCTTTCCTACTACTATTGGCCCATAATTTCTCTTGAATGACTTTAATCTAGCTAAAAATTAAAATGGAAGTCATGCGTAACTATTCCCTTTCTCTTCTCAAAACTTGACTATTAGACTAAGCGCAGTATCCCATTTAGAGCTAAGCTAACCATCACAGCATAAATTGAGTGATCTCACTCTAAAAAACAATCATACCAAAAAATTTCAGAAAGTACAGCCAGCAACTCATTGGGTCATCTTTATGGTGAGTAGCAGTCTATCCTTTTCCTAATACGATGATATTCCGACCTGGAGTTTCCATTGTTTGAACTACAGAATTTTGTATTTCGTGCCGGTGAATCTCCAAGTACATTAATACTGCTTGAGTCTCCTCTTCCTCCCCCACCCAGTGTAAGACCTGTCAATTCATGGCTCAAGATACCTATTTCCCCATATAATTTTCCGAAACAAGAAATTGTTTTTACATGCAAGTATCTCTTAATACTAGAGAAATGCGCTGTGACATGCGTGTGGTTGAAATGTGTAGTAGAGGAGTATATGTTTTCATATTTGCATTTCTAATTATAGTGTGATCTTGCCTTTTGAAATACTAATAATTGAAACATCAAATATATGATTCTGATTTTCAGGTATGTTGAGACTGTGTTCAGCAGTCAGGCTTGCATCAATAGTTCTTTTCTCTTACAAGATGATGGTCACTACTGCTGTACTTCAAGGCACCATGGTGTTGACTTGACAGTTGCTGAGAGATTCTTCACTTTATTAAGTAAAATTGAAAATCAATCTATAAAAAGACTAGTAAGTAATGTTTTGTTTACTTATCGTGTACCTGTTCACACCTCTTAACCCATAATCAATTGCATTAGAGATACCTGGCTAATAGAATATAACACACCATTTTGCTATGGAGTCATTGTTTTCACAAGGCATAAGAAGCAGTTAGGAGCCATCCAAATTCATGGTCATTAAACTGCTGCTCATGACGCTGTGCTTAGAGCCAGGTCTAAAGTACACACATCCAGCTTGATGGGTATCAGGGTGCTTAGAAGGAGTGAGGTCAGGTGACTGTGGGGGCTGGGGTCTACATGAACACCTTTGTTAGAGTATGGACACAATATGGGACCAGTGGATCTTACTGAAGCTACTGGTTACCTGCAAATGCCATAAGTGAACAAATGGCGGCATGTTAATAGACAGTTTATGTGTCATTCACTGGAGAAAGACAATGTTAGTTGTACCAAGGGTTCCATTGTATCCTGTATTAACAGCTCCGACATGAGGATTCCTTGACCAGCTGCTTGAATGGTGACCTGTAGTAAGTGTGATGGACCATGTAATGTGGTTTTGACCAGTTCATACTGTATCCATCTGTGTGTACATACATGTGCCATGCCTTAGCAGTCTTGGTGACCATTGTCAATGTTTCTAGCATCCATGCGAGTGTTCTTGTGCTGTTGATAATTTCTTATGTCGATAATTTCTTATGTCTTCTGATGGGGTGAGCAGAGGAACATATATGTGGTGTTGGCTTCTGTCTTGCATAATCAATAGCTGATTGTGAATGATAGTTACTCATCAGTTGCTTTTGCCCAGCATTGAATTAGCAAGTGCTCTGTTCTGTGATTTGTTTTTCTGCTTTTACAGACTTCAATAGTTTACGATGACATGTGTCATCAGCACATTGTTGCCCACAGTAGTTGATTCTGGTGACAAAGGTTTTCCATGAATTAAGCTACTCATAGTACATTGTTAAAATGAAGAGCCATCTGTCTACACAACATTGAAGATGGAATGTCTCATTATTTGAGCTCCCATGTTCTGTCTGTAATACTCCATTTGCTGTAAGATAGCACTATTTTCCCAATACAGCTGGTATCTCCAATTGCTCATGAGTGAATATCTTTACATGTGAAATTAGTGATTGTGGAGCATGCTTAGTATATCATAATTTTTATGTAAATATATGTTTTCTCATACATTTACTTATTAGGCATTCCACACCACATTAAATGTGGACTGGATCATATTACATGAAGACAGCATTTTGTTGCATCAGAAGTCAACGATCTGTTTTATTATTTAATGAATAAAACAGTTTAGATCACTTTTATCAACTTACCAGTTTTGGTCAAATTAGGCAATTTTCAGATTTAACACTAATAATGCTGTAATAAAAATTTTATTACAGCATTACTTGCAATAAAGCTAAGAACACCATGGTATATTTTGTTTAACTTTTAATCTCTGGAGGTAATGAAGAGAACTAAGAAAAAAGGCAGACAACAGAAATGTGAAGGGAAGAGTTAGGATGAAAAATGCTAGAAAGGAAAGAAATAAAAGTTTAACCCTGTTTTTCCCCTCCATTTTTTAAAAATGAAGCTTTTGAACTATATTCTTCTTCAGAGCTAAGTAATATCGAAAACATGTACGTACCCTTAGTATGTGAGTGCAACATGTAGCAAGGTAGGTAGAGTCCTAAACAGGCAAGGAATCAGACCAGTCTTCCAGTCACCCAGAAAAATTAAAGAAATATTGTGACCTGTTAAATATAATCTTTGCCTGAGAGTGCTGGGAATTTATAACATCCCATGTGTGTGTGGCAAAAGTTATGTGGGCCAGTCTATATGAATGGTTGCCAATCATCGCATCGAGTGTCAATGTCACCTTAAATAGAGGCACTTTCATAAAACAACAGTGGCAGAGTGCAGCTTGTTAAATAAACACAAGATCTCATTTGAACAAAACAAGAATACTGGCCCATGCTTCGAACTATTGGGACTTTGTGATCAGAGAAGCTGTTGAAATCTGACTATGTGAAAACAAGCTATGCACTTAGCAGTGCATGGAAGTGTGCTCTTGACAAGGAAAAAACACAGAGGAGTACTCTCACCAACTGATGCGATATAAGGTGCTGCAAGCAGCGCCAGATAGGAGCACGAGCAAAATCTATGGACTTAAAGCGAACCACCTCTGTTCATGCCTCCATGATGTAGTCCAACCAATTGGATGCCATTCAATGGCTATGAAAGACAGAACTTTGCCAGTCATGACAGTCAGTTTTAGTCCCTGGTAAAGATGATGGTGGATATCGTCGAAACCTTGGAATTTTATATGAGTTTGACATCGCAAATGAACTAAGAAATTTTTATGCAAAGATTTAACTGGTGGTTTGCAGTGAAGATTCTCAAATCCAGATCTGGATTTCATCTGATAGTCAATGTGCATCAGCACTGACCTCGACTGCAGACTTACAGGAACAGTTCCGTGAAGTGGTGCAAGGAGTGCACGCTGGGGACTGACTGTCTATTCTAGATGATTCCAATGCCCTTATCAGAAGTGATTCTGCTGCTTGGCCAGACAACTTGGGCATACATTGGTTGGGCAATGAGAATGAAACGGTTTATGCCTCCTTGAATTTTGTGCCAAGTATCAAGTGCGTGTCACCAACACATACTTTAAAGGTAAGGTTAGGCACAAGGTTTTCTGGATCCATCTTTACTTCAGACACTGGCATCAATGAGGTCTTATTTTAGGAAGAGGAAGGTTCTCAGTCATTTTATCCTCATGCGCTCCTTCCACAGTCCTGTCTGTGACACTGATTATATACTAGTAGTGACAAAAGTGGGGCTTGCGCCCAGAATGATTCATTCTGATAAAACACCAAGCAGAAACAAATCAGTCTTTGTAAAACTAAGGAGCCTTCAACAGTAGAAATATTTGGTGATAGAGTCCGGAAAGAATTGACACCTGGGATGTAAGTGCAATCATTGCTGTATACTGGCAGCCCTCCTGGCTGCTGATGTGCAAGTGCACCATGTGCTGCAGAGTGGCCGTGATGACATGGTGTGAGTAAACTTGGAGGGGGAAGTGGTTGCTGGAGGGGAGTGGCATGCAGGCCACACTTTACCAGTCCTGGTTTAGAGTATCATACCTGTAGACTAGGAACTTTGTCACCTGGTAATCTCAAAGAGCTCAATGGCTCAGCTAGAGCCATGGGACATATACGGCTTTTGAAGTTTGAAGAGCTTCGTCACCTTATTTCCAGATCTAGTTGTTCTAAGTAATTATTATGTCAATCTCCACTTGAGAAACAATATACTCAAACTGCTGTCACTAGACCAAAATCAATTCTCTTCACCAACACTTACCAATGTACTGAAATATGCCTAATGCGTATCAGGGTATTTAGAGGATCACCCAATTTGAAATTGTGCTGAATTTGGGTTGTACATTGTATATATTACACTACTGGCCATTAAAATTGCTACACCATGAAGATGACGTGCTACAGATGCGAAATTTAGTTGACAGGAAGAAGATGCTGTGATACGCAAATGATTAGCTTTTCAGAGCATTCACACAAGGTTGGCGTCGGTGGCGACACCTAAAACGTGCTGACATGAGGAAAGTTTCCAACCGATTTCTCATACACAAACGGCAGTTGACCGGCGTTGCCTGGTGAAACGTTGTTGTGATGCCTCTTTTAAGGAGGAGAAATGAGTACCATCACATTTCCGACTTTGATAAAGGTCGGATTGTAGCCTATCGCGATTGCGGTTTATCGTATTGGGACATTGCTGCTCACGTTGGTCAAGATCCAATGACTGTTAGCAGAATATGGAATCGGTGGGTTCAGGAGGGTAATACGGAATGCCGTGCTGGATCCCAACGGCCTCATATCACTAGTAGTCGAGATGACAGGCATCTTATCAGCACGGCTGTAATGGATCATGCAGCCACGTCTCGATCCCTGAGTCAACAGATAGGGACGTTTGCAAGACAACAACCATCTGCACGAACAGTTCGACGATGTTTGCAGCAGCATGGACTATCAGCTTGGAGACCATGGCTGCGGTTACCCTTGACACTGCATCACAGACAGGAGCGCCTGCGATGGTGTACTCAACGATGAACGTGGGTGCACGAATGGCAAAACGTCATTTTTTCGGATGAATCCAGGTCCTGTTTACAGCATCATGATGGTCACAGCCGTGTTCGGTGACATTGCGTTGAATGCAAATTGGAAGCATGGATTTGTCAGCGCCATACTGGTGTATCACCCGGCGTGATGGTATGGGGTGCCGTTGGTTACACGTCTCGGTCACCTCTTGTTCTCATTGACAGCACTTTGAACAGAGGACGTTGCATTTCAGATGTGTTATGACCCGTGGCTCTACCCTTCATTCGTTCCCTGCGAAACCCTACATTTCAGCAGGATAATGTTCGACCGCATGTTGCAGGTCGTTTACGGGCCTTTCTGGATACAGAAAATGTTTGACTGCTGCCCTGGCCAGCACATTCTCCAGATCTCGCACCAAATGAAAATGTCTGGTCAATGGTGGCCGAGCAACTGGCTTGTCACAATACGCCAGTCATTACTCTTGATGAACTGTGGTATCATGTTGAAGCTGCATGGGCAGCTGTACCTGTACATGCTGTCAAAGCTCTGTTTGACTCAATGCCCAGGCGTATCAGGGCCGTTATTATGGCCAGAGGTGGTTGTTCTGGGTACTGATTTCTCAGGATCTATGCACCCAAGTTGCGTGAAAATGTAATCACATGTCAGTTCTAGTATAATATATTTGTCCAATGAATACCTGTTTATCATCTGCATTTCTTCTTGGTGTAGCAATTTTAATGTCCAGTAGTGCATATGAAGACATTTTATTTATTTTATGTGCGTGTTGTAAAAAAGTTATGTTTTAAGCTTTTTATTACAGAATGTCATTATTGTAATGTTTTTGTATCATAATAATGTGTTACCTTTTATTTTAATCTAACAAAATACACGTATATGATATGGTAAACTAAAAAAACAATAAAATTGTAAACTGTAATTACAATTTAAAACATAAAACCAATCATAAGTAAAATGAATAATTAGATTAATAATGAATTGTTAGATATTTTAATTAGTTTTTTGAAACTACTCCAATAGCACTTTGCATACAGCTTAGTTTCCAAAAATGTTACTTCAGAAATCAGATATATTGCACATGGATGTATGGGGCTTGAAAGCTTCTTTAATTAATCTTATAACAAAGGTTTTCATTTTTCAGAATTCATTAATGATGGTGTGTGTTCTGAAAATTTTCAGATTAATACAAAAGTTGACTATACAGTTTTCAAGAATGTTAATTACACATCAAGTGTGAAGTGAAAAACATTTTTTATGTATGATCATTATGGAGATATTCCCTCTAAATGTAATATGCCAAATTACCTTTCGGGGTGTGTTTTTCTCCTTAAAAGTAGACTTGCATACGAACCCAAAGAAGTACTTATTGCATTTTTTTGCTCCCTCTTCACACCTGCCAAGTATCACTAAGATTGGTTATTTACACTTGGGAATGTTCCCTTGTAAGTGAAGAAGGCAATTGTTCAGCGCATCATCCATGACTGCATTAACACATACTGGCAGAAACTTTGTGCAAGTATACAGTAGTGTGTTAGTGTTGGGAACATTGATGCAGTGTTTTCAGGCATCAAAAGGGCCCTGAACACACCCCTACGAAGACAGCCACCACTTAAAGAGGTGGCTGGAATAGTCATCAGAATTGTAACCGATATCTATAAAAATGGGTGGAACATACACCAGCCCGTGCTAACATCTGGCCCACATCAGCCCAAAAGCAATAGGTGAAATTACTCGATTGACAACTTACCATGAACTGGAGGCCATTCCTACTAAGCAGCAGATTCAGAGAACTGTTTAAATGCAGGAAATGTCCTGTAAGACAACATTCACACAAAATTTGTCAAATTGACACTGCTGCTCCCAGTGCTCCACAACCTTTTATTGAAATGTTGGACTGAGGGTACTGTCCCAACATACACTCTGTACAAAGGTACAGATGACTGCAGTGATCGCAATTGCTGCTTCAGAATTTCAAGGCTGAATATCACTGGGAAAGAGTGTATCCATGTGGTGTTTGACAGTCAGGAAAAGCTTGCCAAGTGTTTGTACCCTGAGTCTCAGTGTGGGTTTCAATTAAGGAAAATGCTACAAGCAGAAAACCGCCCTCATTATTCATTGCTTTCATCTACTAAAATAAGGCATTTGGCACAGTCAGCAGGTAGGAGCTGTATACGAGACTTTACTAGTAATGATAGGGTGCCCTCCAAAACTTCTGACGATACAAATTTTTCACAGTGATATGGAGGGTGCTGTGGTATTTGGAGGAGTCACATTAGATTCTTTTGTTATGCAAAGAGGATTTTGTCAAGGTTGTGTACTGCCCCCTCCCCCCTCCATGGTACAGCCTTCTCATTACTTCTCAATGTTGCTTTCTGTGAAACAGAACTAGGCATCCAGCTACAATCACAGCTGATCGCAAACAACTTTCTTACTACTCAGAGATAGGCACTATAGTAAGGAATTATTTGTAAGCAGCCTTGTATTCATTGTTGATGCAGCCTTCGTAGCTCTTACTCAAAGCTACCTTCAAAGGCTTATGGATAAATTTGCTTCTGTGTCTAAGCCCTTCCCTATGTCTGTGAATGTGAAGAAGACTGTTATTATGGCTCAATGGTACACAGGTATGTCTGCCATAAGATTGGATGGCTTCTTGTTGAATGTAGTCAACAAATTCTGCTACCTTGGCTTGCTAGTGTCAGATCATCTCTCTAGATGACAAAATACTTGCAAGAAAGGGAAGAGCAGTGAATGCCTTTGTGAAGCTGTGCCCAAGAGTGGGGGAAAAATATATGTTAGTATGTTTTATGTATGATCATTATGAACATGTTCCCTCTAAATGTAGTATGTCAAATTACCTTTCGGGGTGCGTTTTTCTCCGTAAAAGTAGACTTGCGCACAAGCAAAGAAAAGAAGAAGAGAAAAAAAAAAAAAATACTACTTGCACTTTTCTTGCTCCCTCTACTCACCTGCCAAGTATCATTAAGCGAAGAAGGCAATTGTACAGCCCATCATCGGTGACATGTAGTAGCTCTAAAATGCTTGGTGACAGGATATGTGACAATCCTGTCTTTAAGAAGAAGGGAAATTCATCTTGCCCGCATAGAGATGCTCTGGAGCATATCAGTTTCATTTTCCCACGTGATATCTGCAAGCTCTTTTATGCCTATCGTACCACAAGCCACATCATGTGGAAAGGTGATTTTTACGAACAGCTGGACAGCACTGCCATGGATAGTCTGCTTGGTCCATTGGTGACAAATTTCCTCACGGAGCATTTCGAAAGACTGGCATCATACTTGACATATTGTAAATCTAAGATGGGGCACTGATATGTTGACAGAGTTTTGTGTTGTGGAGTCATGGTGAGAAACAGATTGGTGACTTTTCAAGATGCCTGAACAGTCTCTACGCCATCATAAAATTGACTGTGGAGGTAGAAGAGGGCCAACAGTTACTCATTTTAGAAGTGCTGGTTATGAGGAATTGTCAGGACCTGGGACACAGTGTGTAAAGTAGACACACATGGACTGATACCTGCACAAACTGCTGAATCCTCACCAGATCCAGAAAAGAGGAATTATTAGTACATTTGTGTCACTGACAAGACAAATATGTAAGCCACAGCACCTCGGACACAAGAGGCAATGTGTGATAAGCATTCTGATGAGCAGTGTTTACTCAACCAGTTACAAACAAAGTGTCAAGAAATATAACACTTGGCGAAGTGACACGTCAGAAGAAGAAATGGCAGATATGCCTTTCTGCCATATATCCCAAGGTGATGGATAGAATCAGTCATATATTGTGCAAATATGGCCTTCTGCCACCGAGCAGTGTGTCAGCAGTGCGCAAGTAGCAGCATTACTGCATTTACTAGGCAGTTTTGTATTTTAATAACCATTTAAATTTTGTGTCAAATTGTTTGTGCTCTCCGTAGATTAGTTCAGACGTTCTTTGCACAACAGTATTTAGCACGGATAGGGACAGCGACTGCTGTGTTCGGATGCGGGCTGAGTTGGCATCCCTTCGCTCCCAGCTTCAGGCAGTGTTGGCTTTGGTCACACAGCTTGAGACTGTTGCCAATGGGCATCACTGTGGGGGTCTGGATGGGGGTTTGTCGGGGACGGCCAGCTTGTACGACGCATCCCCCGATCGGACTGTGGCTGTGGCTGCCCGGGATACTGCCCACATTGAGGCTGACCCCTCACCCGTGGTAGAGTGGGAGGTCGTCTTGAGGTGTGGCAGGGGGCGAAACACATTACGGAGGGCTGAACGGAAGGCCTCTCCAGTTTGTCTAACTGGTTTCAGGCTCTGTCTCCGGCTGATACTGATCTTCGGCTGAGGTCGTCTTGAGGTGTGGCAGGGGGCGAAACACATTCCGGAGGGCTGAACGGAAGGCCTCTCCAGTTTGTCTAACTGGTTTCAGGCTCTGTCTCCGGCTGATACTGATCTTCGGCTGGACATGGCTGCTTGTCCTGTTCTAGAGGTTGCCCCTCAGTCTGCAAGATCCGGGCGGTCGCAGAGAGTGGGCTTACTGGTAGTTGGGAGCTCCAACGTCGGGTGCGTAATAGGGTCCCTTAGGGATATTGCTGCAAGGGAGGGGAAGAAAACCAGTGTGCACTTCGTGTGCATACTGGGGGGAGTCATTCCAGATGTGGAAAAGGTCCTTCCGGATGCCATGAAGGGTACAGGGTGCACCCATCTGCAGGTGGTCGGTCATGTCGGCACCAATGATGTGTGTCACTATGGATCCAGAGGAAATCCTCTCTGGCTTCTGGCGGCTATCTGATTTGGTGAAGACTACCAGTCTCGCTAGTGGGATGAAAGCAGAGCTCACCATCTACAGCATCGTTGACAGGACTGACTGCGGACTTCTGGTACAGAGCCGAGTGGAGGGTTTGAATCAGAGGCTGAGACAGTTCTTTGACCGTGTGGGCTGCAGATTCCTCGACTTGCGCCATGCGGTAGTGGGGTTTCGGGTTCCGCTGGATAGGTCAGGAGTCCACTACACACAGCAGGCGGCTACACGGGTAGCAGGGGTTGTGTGGCGTGTACTGGGCGGTTTTGTAGGTTATCTGACCTTGGGCAAGTACAGAAAGGGCAACAGGCTCAAAGGGTGTGGGGCAAAGTCAGGACATGCGGGGACCAAGCAGCAATCGATATTGTAATTGTAAACTGACGAAGCTGCATTGGTAAAGTACCGGAACTTCAAGCGCTGCTAGAAAGCACTGAAGCTGAAATCGTTATAGGTACTGAAAGCTGGCTAGAGCCATAGATAAATTCTGCCGAAATTTTTACAAAGGCACAGACGGTGTTTAGAAAGGATAGATTGCATGCAACTGGTGGTGGCGTGTTTGTCGCTGTTAGTAGTAGTTTATCCTGTAGTGAAATAGAAGTGGATACTTCCTGTGAATTATTATGGGTGGAGGTTACACTCAACAACCGAGCTAGGTTAATGATTGGCTCCTTTTACCGACCTCCCGACTCAGCAGCATTAGTGGCAGAACAACTGAGAGGAAATCTGGAATACATTTCACATAAATTTCCTCAGCATGTTACAGTTTTAGGTGGAGATTTCAATTTACCAGATATAGACTGGGACACTCAGATGTTTAGGATGGGTGGTAGGGACAGAGTGTCGAGTGACATCGTACTGAGTACACTATCCGAAAATTACCTCGAGCAATTAAATAGAGAACCGACTCGTGGAGATAACATCTTGGACCTACTGATACAAACAGACCCGAACTTTTCGACTCTGTAAGCACAGAACAGGGGATCAGTGATCATAAGGCCATTGCAGCATCCCTGAATATGGAAGTAAATAGGAATATAAAGAAAGCGAGGAAGGTTTATCTGTTTAGCAAGAGTAATAGGAGGCAGATTTCAGACTACCTAACAGATCAAAACGAAAATTTCTGTTCAGACACTGACAATGTTGAGTGATTATGTAAAAAGTTCAAGGCAATCGTAAAATGCGTTTTAGACAGGTACGAGCTGAGTAAAACTGTGAGGGATGAGAAAAAACCCACCGTGGTTCAACAACAAAGTTAGGAAACTACTGCGAAAGCAAAGAGAGCTTCACTGCAAATTTAAACGCAGCCAAAACCTCTCAGACAAACAGAAGCTAAACAATGTCAAAGTTAGCGTAAGGAGGGCTATGTGTGAAGTGTTCAGTGAATTTGAAAGTAAAATTTTATGTACCGACTTGACAGAATATCCTAGGAAGTTCTGGTCTTACGTTAAATCAGTAAGTGGATTGAAACAGCATATCCAGACACTCTCGGATGATAATGGCATTGAAACAGAGGATGACATGCATAAAGCTGAAATACTAAACAACTTTTTCCAAATCTGTTTCACAGAGGAAGACCGCACTGTAGTTCCTTCTCTAAATCCACGCACAAACAAAAAAATGGCTGACATCGAAATAAGTGTCCAAGGAATAGAAAAGCAGCTGAAATCACTCAACAGAGGAAAGTCCACTGGACCTGATGGGATACCAATTCGATTCTACACAGAGTACGCGAAAGAACTTGCCCCGCTTATAACAGCCGTGTACCGCAAGTCTCCAGAGGAACGGAAGGTTCCAAATGATTGGAAAAGAGCACAGGTAGTTCCAGTTTTCAAGAAGGGTCATCGAGCAGATGCGCAAAACTATAGGTCTATATCTCTGACATTGATCTGTTGGAGAATTGTAGAACATGTTTTTTGATCGCTTATCATGTCATTTCTGGAAACCCAGAATCTACTCTGTAGGAATCAACATGGATTCCGGAAACAGCGATCATGTGAGACCCAACTCGCTTTATTTGTTCATGAGACCCAGAAAATATTAGATACAGGCTCCCAGGTAGATGCCATTTTCCTTGACTTCCGGAAGGCGTTCGATACAGTTCCGCACTGTCGCCTGATCAACAAAGTAATAGCCTACGGAATATCAGACCAGCTGTGTGGCTGGATTAAAGAGTTTTTAGCAAACAGAACACAGCATGTTGTTATCAATTGAGAGACGTCTTCATACATTAAATTAAACTCTGGCGTGCCACAGGGGAGTGTTGTGGGACCATTGCTTTTCAAAATATATGTAAATGACCTAGTAGATAGTGTCGGAAGGTCCATGCGGCTTTTTGTGGATGATGCTGTAGTATACAGAGAAGTTGCAGCATTAGAAAATTGCAGCGAAATGCAGGAAGATCTGCAGCGGATAGGTTCTTGGTGCAGGGAGTGGCAACTGACCCTGAACATAGACAAATGTAATGTATTGCGAATACATAGAAAGAAGGATCCTTTACTATATGATGATATGATAGTGGAACAAACACTGGTAGCAGTTATGTCTGTAAAATATCTGGGAGTATGCGTGTGGAACGATTTGAAGTGTAATGATCATATAAAATTAATTGTTGGTAAGGCGGGTGCCGGGTTGAGATTCAGAGTGTCCTTAGAAAATGTAGACCATCAACAAAGGAGGTGGCTTACAAAACACTCATTCGACCTACACTTGAGTATTGCTTATCAGTGTGGGATCCGTACCAGGTTGAGTTGACAGAGGAGATAGAGAAGATCCAAAGAGGAGCGATGCGTTTCGTCACAGGGTTATTTGGTAAGCTTGATAGCGTTACGGAGATGTTTAGCAAACTCAAGTGGAAGACTCTGCAAGACAGGCGCTCTGCATCGCAGTGTAGCTTGCTATCCAGGATTCGAGAGGGTGCGTTTCTGGATGAGGTATCGAATATATTGCTTCCCCCTACTTATACCTCCCGAGGAGATCACGAATGTAAAATTAGAGAGATTCGAGCGCGCATGGAGGCTTTCCGGCAGTCGTTCTCCCGCGAACCATACACGACTGGAACAGGAAAGGGAGGTAATGGCAGTGGCACATAAAGTGCCCTCTGCCACACACCGTTGGGTGGCTTGCAGAGTATAAATGTAGATGTAGATGTAGAAAGACTATTTGCAAACCAACCAAGAAGAGTAAAGGGAATATTGGATTAGAAAAATGACAAAAGGGACTCACTTGCAATGCTGAGAATATGCTCCATATCCTGTACCAGAGTAAAAGTCTGTGTGGGAATTACTGGACTCTGCAACAACACCTGGTTTATGGATAATGAACAGTGTTGTACATTGGGACATATGAGAAGTCAGCTGTGGTGGTGCTCAAACATTGTGGGATTGACCACATAATAAAATTCGTCAACATGGAAGTTCTCACTGTGGAGAAGAGCTACCATGCTTGCTCATTCAGAGAAGCCACTGAAATACACAAAGATGACAATGTCTCCAACAAGAAAGAGGAAAGCCTTAAGCACAGTCCTGCAGTTCCGTGCCGCAGCAAACAACCATTGCAGATAGCAAGGGGAGAACCAAAGCGGCAATAACAAGACATTGGGATGGAGGGCATAGCTTGAACGTCAGTCATTTGTGCTGGTAAAACGTCAGAAAAATCATCAAACATTGACGGAAGAACCTAAGACTGAATCCAATAGAAATTTGTCGATTTGTCAAGTTGTCACAAAAGCCTTAGCAATTTTTACAAAGATAAATTTTCAGTTTCTCATGTGGTTGTTTTCTGGATTTATGTGATACAAGCAGCATAGTTTGAATCCATAACTTCCTCTGTGCTCAACAGTCTTGCGTTGCCCAGGTATTGTTTTGTTAACATTACTTTGTTATTTGAGATTATGAACTAGCAAAGATTTGTATTTACAGAATATTCCTTCTGTTAAAATGACATAAGTTAACTGGGAGGAAATATTTAAACTGAAAGTGTAGCAGCTGCTAAAATGAACCCACTGCTTACTAGCTGGTCACATTAACATGATGATTCTTTTTCTATTTCTTTCATACAGCTCAGTTATTTCTTCTCTCTACTACACGCTTCCACACTACCTGGAATTTCATTTATAACCATAAAAGTTTTTTTCTTGAATCCTTTCTCTTTCCTAGCTTCTTTTTCTTGATTCAGCATGGTTTGTTGCCCAATTTTTTACCTCATCATGCTGTCAACTTAGTCTCTAGTGATTCAACAGTGAGTGTTAATTGTTTCTTCTTGTTCATGTGTTACAGATACTCAGCTCCATTAGTGAACATTTACTTCCATCCTTGTCAAGCTCTCCACCTGATGTTGAAACCTTAAGACTGTATTTGGTGTTACCTTTTTACCACGAATTTGATAATCCAAAAAATTGTCAACGATTACATAGTCCATTTGGGCAGGCACTGCTAAAATTAAAAACAGAAGCAGGGAAAATTGTTGGTAAGTTAAAGCTACATTTTTTGTTGTTTTCTTGTGTTTTCTCAAACATTTGTTTTTGTTATTTTCATCTTCTAATGAAGATTTTTGTATTTGAATCTCAATTTAATACTTTACAGAAGTCAGGCTATCTAAAGAAATGACAACAATAAAGCAGTAGTAGAACTTTGTTGAACAAAACAGAACCATAGAATGGAAGGAAATAACTGGGAAGTGATTGTATATGAAGATTTTTTTGATATTGATTTCCTCTCTGACTACAAGATTTAGATAACGTACAATTACTGATGTTCAGCTTTGGTTTGTTCCCCATGGTAAATTACCGACAAAAATATAATTATATTATGTAACAATTATCCAACTGTCTTACATGAAATAGACATGAACCCTATGCTTAATGATTTGCCTGACCACAGTAGTGTCAGCAATAGAAAAGCTTCATAAATCAGGTTTAGCTAAAAAGGGAGAAGTATAGTTCCACAGAATCATAGATTCTGACTCAGTTTCACTATTTTGTGCGAATTTAAGGGACAAACAATGAGAAGATGTTTACCAAGAAGAAACAGTGATTGTGAAGTTTACCGTATTTACTCGAATCTAAGCCGCACTTTTTTTCCGGTTTTTGTAATCCGAAAAACCGCCTGCGGCTTAGAATTGAGTGCAAAGCAAGCGGAAGTTCTGCAAAATGTTGTTAGGTGCTTCCACAACCAACTTCTGCCGTCGAATACATGTAGCGCTACACAGGCATGCTTTGTAGGCACAAAGATAAATACTGGCGCCAAAACCTCTGCGTCAGTAAATAAATTAAAAAAAAAAGGTGGAAGACGAGCTTTTTTTCTCCGCCCTGAGTTTTGACCACTGCATTTTCATACATTATCCAACGAAGTAAATACAAATTCCGTATTGTTCATCTTCGAATGTAGCAGCATTTCAATGTACTACGAAAATCCGACTGGCAAGACTGTTTGGGATGTTTGTCAATATGGCCAACTCTACGTTCTGAATTTTTTCCTACCTGTGAGAAGAGATGGTTGCTAATAGGAACTTTTATGAATTGTGAATCATATGCAGTATTCTCTTCACCATAAGAATAATACGAATATAAACATTTTGCCATGTATTGTTTCATGTTTGCTGCTATCTCATTTAATTCCTGTCTGCCTAATAAACTACGAAACTAGAGTGAGACAACAGCAAACGCGGAAGAATATACATATCATGTCATGTTTATATTCATATTATTCTTATGCCTAATAGTGAAACAGTCAGAAATGAAGCACGGCAATTGACTAGATTTTTAAATCTAAGCTGACTCTAATTTCTGTGCAGAATGTAATGTACTAAACAGGCGCCTGCAAAGATTTTCAAATGGAGAAAAATTTTCGCTAAACTCTGGTTCAGAACATCTTCTATCATACGCTATCTATTATTTGGATCTTGTTGATCATTATCAAAGAAAGCAGCAGTGTAAGTAACAACAAATGGCAGTCTCTTGCCATCATTTCGCTAATGAGATGATTCCTCTCTTATTTTTTTTAAATTGTAAGTAGCGGTAGTGCGTACAAAAGCAAGCCGTGCCGCGAGCAGCGGCAGGCCGTAAACACTCATTATCGTCATGCGACAAACAATGCATGACACAGTACAGTAATGCGTTTTCAGCTTAGTGTGATGTAAGCAACTATAACAAAGAGAACGATACTTATCAGATCAAAGGAAAATAAGCAAACAATTCAAACCAGATGAAGCACGTGAAAAAGGAAGGGTACCCGTATAAATGCGGACGGAGCGCCTGACGCATAGCAATGGCTACCTGGTAAAGCTTAACTGCTGCGCTTATGACTCGAACCAAACTACTGTAGCTGTATCGTCATTCATTCGACCTAAATTGTGTCTCATATTACAATGGACCAACTTTGTTTCGATTTGGAGGTGCGGCCTAAAACTTTTCTCTCCCCTCAAATTTCGAGTCTCAAATTTAGGTTCGGCTTAGATTCGGGAAAGTTTTTTTCCTTGATTTCGAGTCTCATTTTTCAGGTGCGGCTTAGATTCGAGTGCCGCTTAGATTCGAGTAAATACAGTAATTGTGCCTTAAAAGTATTCTTAAAATGTGAAGAACCTGTCCCTTGAAACAGGCCTGTGACAATTGCAGTCAAAGCCAAGATAGAGGCTGACTATGTCTTGGATCAAAATATCTTTTGCCAAGAAGAGAGAGCCTTTTTAATGTAGATTGTTAGCTCTAATTAAGGACTAAAGTGGCACTACAATCACTGTTGTAAAGTTCTCACCGTTTTCTCAAGACTCATGTACTGTGTGCAAAAATTCAGAATTTCAGAACAAAGTCAAAAATTTGTGCTATTACAAGGCATGAAATAAGTGAACTTGGTAAGGTAAATGGTGTTAAAGTCCATGATGACTATAGCTCCAAGACAGGTGGTGCTAGACTCAAAACATTGGCTAATAAATTTACTGAATTCTTCCTAACAATTGGAGCAACCATGTAGATAAATAATTGAAATAAATAACTTTTACTATTACACATTTTTAAAATGGACTAAAAAGTATAAAATAATTTCTCATAGTCCCATGGAGATTCCTAACTCCGCACAGATAGTCTTGAAAATTTTGCTTGTAAATTTTTAATAGCTATGACAGTACTTGTAAAATTTAAAGTGATAAACGTGTGGCTCGCATGCAGCAGATATCTGATGCTTGAATAGTTCACATGTGTTACTAACAATTTTATTGCACAGCAAATTATATGAACTGTTATGTGATTTTTCCAACAATAGCTACTCTCTACACTCCTTGCTACTATCTAATGCATGCACCCTATGTTTTTCACTTCAAACTATATAGACCTTGTCGTAGCTATTAAAAATTCACAAGCACAAATTTTCAGGTCTATCTGTATGGTGTTAGAAATCTCTATGGAACTAGGAGAACTTATTTTATTCTTCAGACATATTGCAACATCCACACATACCTTTGACATATAGTGACTAATGATGTCATCAAACATCCTCATTTTAACTGGAAATAATCATGGTTGTGCTTTGTGTCATGAAATAGAAAAGGCTCTTTTGGTGCTATTACATGCAAGGGGATAGAGAATAGTGCATTAAAAAGAGGTATTGGTAAAACTCATACTCCGTGTAGTTTTAAATGACATTTAAAACTTGGCGAGCTAATAACGTACCAGCCATTTAACTAACAAGCAATCATAATCAGTGTACAATTTGTTCACTTATAAAGAAAGGAGAGTGGTCTGAAATAGGATAAGTGATGTGTACCGTATTTACTCGAATCTAAGCCGCGCTCGAATCTAAGCCGCACCTGGAAAATGAGACTCGAAATAAAGAAAAAAAAAATTACCGAATCTAAGCCGCACCTGAAATTTGAGACTCGATATTCAAGGGCAGAGAAAAGTTTTAGGCCGCACCTCCAAATCGAAACAAAGTTGGCCCATTGTAATATGAGACACAATTTAGTTCGAATGAAAGACGATACAGCTATAGTGGTTTGGTTCGAGTTGTAAACTTAGCAGTTAAGCGCCATCAGGTAGCCGTTGCTATGCGTCAGGCGCTCCGTCCGTATTTATACGGGTACCCTTCCTTTTTCGCGTGCTTCGTCTGGTTTGAATCGACTGCTTATTTTGCTTTGAACTGATAAGTGCCGTTTTCTTTGTTATAGGTGTTTACGTCACTCTAAGCTGAAAATGCATTACTGTACTGCGTCATGCATTGTTTGTCGCATTCTGATTGTGCGTGTTTACGGCCTGTCGCCGCTCGCGGCATGGCTTTTCTTTGATAATGATCAACAAGAACTAAATCTGCACAGAAATTAGTCATTTTAGATTTAAAAATCTAGTCAGTTGCCGTGCTTCATTTCTGACTGTATCACTATTAGGCATAAAAATAATACGAATATAAACAGGACACGATACGTGTTTTCTTCCGCGTTTGCTGTTGTCTCACTCTAGTTTCGTAGTTTATTAGGCAGACAGGATTTAAATGAGATAGCAAAAAACGCGAAAGAATACATGGCAAAATGTTTATATTCGTATTATTCTTATGGTGAAGAGAATACTGCATGTGATTCACATTTCATCAGGTTCCTATTAGCAACAGTCTTGCCAGTCGAATTTTCATAGTACATTGAAATTCTGCTACTTTCGAAGATGAACAATACGGAATTTGTATTTACTTCGTTGGATAATGTATGAAAATGCAGTGGTCGAAACTCGGGGCGGAGAAAAAAAAGCTCGTCTTCCACCTTTTTTTTTTTTAATTTATTTACTGACGCATAGGTTTTGGCACCAGTATTTCTCTCTGTGCCTACAAAGCATGCCTGTGTAGCGCTACATATATTCGACGGCGGAAGTTATTTGTGGCGGCACCTACCAACATTTTTCAGAACTTCCGCTTGCTTTGCACTCGATTCTAAGCCGCAGGCGGTTTTTTGGATTACAAAAACTGGAAAAAAAGTGCGGCTTAGATTCGAGTATATACGGTAAGCAACTTTGTATCTTCAACATCTGTTCATTAAGGGAAACTGCATTAAAGTCACTGAAAAGGCGAGGCCGTGACATTCAGATCATGGACTTACTTCAAACTTCGTACACTTTCAGTAGTCCATTGGGACAACATAACGTGCAAGTAGAAAGGTATGCTACCTTGACAACTTTGAGAAAATTTCAACAGAAATTTTGTGCTTTAGTGATGAACTGATGTGTTGCAACCCTGAGCATGAGATGGCAGTGATCGATGATGAGACTTGTATTTGGTTGAACTGAATTTCCAGTGTTAAATGGCTATTTACTAATTTTAATTTTTACAACAAATAATATGTGACTTTTACTTCTATAAGCAATTTAAAAGCTTTATCAAACACCTTCAGACTTCCATCTCAAGAAGATGCTTTTAAAATATATTCAGTCATATGTCGCCAATTATAAGCGCCAGTATTTACTAAAATGTCATGCTACGCATGGTGTACATCCAAATTGTCAGAAGAAAGAGAAATTTTTCAAAATGTCAGTGGGCTTTGTTTTTCCTGAGAAACTCTGAACATCCCTTGTGTATGCAGAAAAATTACATTTTTTCGGTATGGTAGATGCCACTTTAATTTATGTCTTCCATGTCTGTATGAAAAATGTCGTCCTGCAACTTGTAATGTCAAAAGCACATACGATAATAAATCATATGTTACCTTCATATTCTGGTTTATTGTAACTCTTTGTATTGTTCAATAAAATTATTTGCACCTCTATTTATCGATGTTTGACTTGGGCTTTCCAAGCCTGTTCTTGCAACCAATCTCTGCAGATTGAAGCATACAGGTGCAAAACAGTTCTCAGTACCTGACCTGATTGCAGGTATAACGGCTTTCAGAAGTCATGACAGACATACATTTTCAGGAAAACTTTATGCAGTTGGTCATTTACTTGCCAGTAATTATAAATATCATATTTGTTGTGGCAATAAAAATTAACAAACTACCAAATAATATTAAAAATTCAATAAACGTTCATGAAAATACTCGTGTCTTTTTGTCAAATTACCTTTCAGATGCAATATGTATGAAATAATATGACTAGTGCTGAAAAAATCTAAATTAAAGAAAAACAACGTGAGTGTGACTCAGTCTAGGAATCCAGTGATTATGGAACTTGGATTCTAACCACATGACTGCCACCATCACTCCTCTCCTCTCCTCTTCTCTAGAACGATTGCCTTTAACCACCTCGGCCATCCAGACATGCTTTCTATTAGACCCAAATTCTCAGCTTCCTACATGCAGCAGTGCAGTAAAACCCTATTCACAAATTATTGATTTCCATAGGAGTTCGGATGATATTAGTGCACCTACACAGTAACAATCATCAAGGAGCCATCATGCTCTTACAGAAACGTTTATATATATCCATGTGTTGCCTATTATGTCGGACATCCTGACAGAAGAGACACTGCTCATATCTATAATTCTATGACCACAACAGCTGTTTGATGAAGTAGTTTCAGTACGGATGCACAATCAACATCTGAACTCATACAGGGATCAGAAATCTGTGAGTAGGGGGCTAATGCGTGGAGCTCGTTGTGGTGTGGCAAGTGGGAAGTTGGGAATTTGAGTCTGATGGAAAGTTTGTCCAGATGGCTGAGGTGGTTGTGACAGCCATTCTAGGTAAGTGGAGCATCTCTGTTCGATTCCAGATCCACCACAAATTTTCAACTCTAGACATTGCATTGCTACAGTGCCCTGTGCGACTGGAAGTCATTATTTGCTTCATATCCCTTTCCCATACTGTTTTATTTTGATTCCTTTCACCCCTAATATTCATGTATATTCTTTAAAACTAATATGCATTTCATACAAAGTCAGCCATACCAGCTGTGGTGTATAATGCATCCTGATCCATTTAGGACAACTCTGCAGCTCCTAAGCTGACAGCACAAGTCCATATAGTTACAGTGTAGGATGTTATAGGATCACTGAAGTGTCTGGTTCAGGCCTTCCACTCAGTTCAAAATAAGAGGTCCATGGTCATTTCAGGGACTATGCTGCAAGTCGAGAGCTTTGTTGTAACATCAAAATCAAAGTTTGTTTTTTCCACCACTTCCAACAGTCATTGGAGGGAATCGAGTGTGACTTTAGAACTGAGGCACAGGAGGCGTTGTTTGTTCTGATGTGAGAAACAATTGCAATTGGTTGTATCCTGTGCTTTCAGTTGTTTCTGGGAACCCCTCTTCAGCCTGTTGCAAAAGTCTCTGAGCATACACACTGAGTGCAGATTTTCTCCTTCCCATCACTTGCCACAGTTACTTTGCAACAGCATATTGTGTGTTGCCAGCATACACCCTCTGCCTATGCCCACTCACCCAAACTGATAACTTGGTGGCCCTGTCCCTGTGATTCAAACTGACCTACTGTCCCTCCTTAAAACCTCAGACCTGTCACAAGGACTAACACCCCAATCACTACACTTCTTACCCCACTCAAACTATGCAGTACCATCTTCTTCCTAAAATCCACAAACCCCATCACAATGGTCATGCCATAGTTGCTGGCTTCAAAGCACCCACCAAACTTATGTCTGTCTTCGTTGACCAACACCTGCAACCAACAGTACCTAGACTTCCCTCCTATATTCAAGAAACCTGTGCCTGCCCCACTCCCACCACACACCTCACTTGTCACCATTGATGTCACATCCCTCAATACCAACATCCCCCATGCACATGGTCTGTCTGCTGCTGAACATTTCCTCAGTCATTGGCTACCTGATCCAAACCTATGACATTGTTCCTGCAGAACTTAAATCACCTTTATACTTACCAACAACTACTTCACCTCTGAGGAGTGGACATAGAAACAGATCAGGGGAACAACTGTGGGAACCAGGATGACTCCTTCCTATGCCAACCTTATCATGGGTCACTTGGAGGGGATTTTCGTGGGATCCATAAACCTTGAGTCCCTGGTTTGGTTTAAGTACATTGATGACATCTTTACCATTTGGACTCATGGTGAGGCTAAGCTGTTAAAATTATTGGACACTCTAAATACATTCTCCCAATTAAAATCGAGCGAGGTGGCGCAGTGGTTAGCACGCTGGACTCGCATTCGGGGGGACGACGGTTCAGTCCCGTCTCCGGCCATCCTGATTTAGGTTTTCCGTGATTTCCCTAAATCGCTTCAGGCAAATGCCGGGATGGTTCCTTTGAAAGGGCACAGCCGATTTCCTTCCCCATCCTTCCCTCACCCGAGCTTGCGCTCCGTCTCTAATGACCTCGTTGTCGACGGGACGTTAAACACTAATATCCTCCTCCTCCTCCCAATTAAATTTCACAAGGTCCTTTACAGATCCCATGCCACTTTCCTTAACGTTGATTTCATCCTCATCAAAGGTCAGCTACACACTTTTGTTCACATTAAACCCACTAAAAACAATAGTTCTTACATTTTGATGGTTGTCGTCCATTCCACATGTAAGTTCCCTACAATACAGCCTTGGCATTTAAGGCAAACATATTTGTTCAGATGCAGACTCATCACCACCATTCTCACCTCAGCCTTCAAAGTACATAATTACCCCACGAGCCTAGTCCAGAAGCAGATTCCCTGGGCCACAACATCCAATCCTGGTAAAGCTGATCCCTCGAATGAACAACTTAGGGAGTACACCACTTGTCACTCAGCATTATCGTGGTCTTGAATGTATTAATCAGCTACTTCGACAAGGATATGACTTTCTAAAATCATGACCTGAAATGAGGTCCATTCTGTCTGACTTTCGCCCATCTCACCTTGAATAGCTTTTCATTGTCCTTCCAGTCTCTGCAGCATCGTTGTCAGACCCTATGCACCTTCTGCACCCACCTCCCTACCCTGTGGCTCCTACCCCTGTGACCATCCTCACTGTAGGACATGCTCTATGCATCCTCCTATCCCCACCTATACCAGTGCTGTAACTGGCAAAACATTTACTATCAAAGGGAGAGCCACCTGTAATATGACACATCGTGTACCATGTATTATGTAAATAGTAAGTAAAAAATGGGTAAGAAAATGTATGTCAAAAGTAAAACAGGTAACACATCCCTTTGTAAATGAGAAAAGGAAGGTAAAATACCATCGCTGACAAGTGGATAACATGCAGCTTGAATGGTGGTGGTAAAAGAAAAATGTATTAAAACAGTATTACTCAGCATTCATATCAAACATTGTGCACTACACACTATTGTATTATGCATATACAGATTAAATACCTGAAAAGATGTGGTTAAACACTGTGATTGATACAATTATTGTCACATTAGAATGACGCTTTTAATTCATATTTTGATAACTGACAGAATTAAAATGAATTTATCTGTCAAGCATCAATTAGATAAACAATAAAACATTTTATTGTCTTTTTTTCTCAAAAGAAAATGATAAACTCTTGTTTCTAAGTTTTGTGTTTATAACATTTTTATATCATTTTCTGACTTTTCTCAGGACTATGGTGGCGAGGAATACCCATTGACTATTTTGAGAGGCTCATTCGCATTTTCAAGGATGTGGTACTATATGTACTACAGTTTGCTGAAGATGTTAAATCAAAGGTAAAAAATTGTAGTTGTGTTCTTGAGTTAAGAATGCACAAAACACAATTAAGCTTTTGTTTGCAAGACCTGACTGGAGATTACCTTTATACAACTACATTAAAAAAGAGTGACTGAAGCAAATTAATAAAAGTAGGTGATTTGTGCCTAGTTATCTTTGAGACAGAAATAACTCTTGTCTTACATGTGTATACAATCACTGGTGTCCAAAATTTTTTTAATTTGTCGTCATTTGGAGAAAAAGTGTGAAACAGGAAGGAAAAAGTAAATCATTCGAAAATGTCAATGAAGGGAAATACAAACTGATGAAAATTATTTTGAAGAACCATGGACTCCATTGTGACAGCTTATTCCTGTGAGCGACACTTTTTTTGAGTGGGGAGTCACTTTTGCCTCAATTTATCATGATTCAGTGAGCAGTAAATAGATTCTGCATGCCAAAAAGTGCTCATTGACAGAAAATTATTGTTTAAGTTCATTCACACTGTATTGTGAAAATTGATGTGGAAGCCTGCCGTTCCATCAGTTGTTAGCATCTCACGGATGTTGTAGATCAATAGTTGTAGTATTTTGTAATTCAGAATTGCAGTGAAGTATTCCAGTGCCAGCTGTTGTTATTGTTGTTACTATGCTCCTTGAAGATATTGCTTCAGTTCCAGCTATTTGGAATACCCTTTAAAATATGGCATAATACAATTTCTGTTTGTGCTTGATGCAGAGAATAAAAATATTGCATGTTTAACATTCTGTTACCGTTGTGTTTTCCTCCACTACCAAATTCAGTAGTCAGTAGTCAGTGGTACTTCAGAATGTGTCCTGCAATCTATTTTTTCTCTTAGTCACTTTGTGCTGTAATAAGGTTTCTTTCTGATTCAGTTCAGTATCTCTTCATTTGTCATCCCATCTACCCATCAAATCTTCAGCTTTCTGATGCACATTTCAAAAGCTGCTATTGTCATGTTTTCTGAACTGTTTATGGTCCATGTTTCACTTGATAGTGACGTGTTTCAGAATTTTTTTCTGAAAAGATTTTCTAACAGTTAAATTTACATCCAGTAACAATATATTCCCTTTTCCAGAAAAATAAAATTTTCTTGGTATTGGCAATCTGCTTTTTGTGTCCTCTTCACTTCTGCCATTATCAAGTATTTTACTGCCCACATTGTGGTTGGTAGTGGTGCCGATCAGACATTGCTTTATTGCTTTAGTTTGTTGCGTGGGATACCATCAAAACAAACTTTAATTTTTGATTGTAATATGAGGGTTGTTTTTTAAGTAAGGGCTGTTCGCGCGTATAGTCCCGTAGTTCGCGCGGACGCCGCAACAAGCCACCGCGCCACTTTCCGGCATCCTTCCCGTTCACACTGATGCAAGTTGCAGCTCTGTAGCTGACGTGTACGCATCGCTGTGCTACTTTATAATGTTTACGATTATTGAATCGCCCGCCGCGTGTGAGATATGGTCAGTGATACGTTTTTTGACCACGAGAAGCCTATCAGCTGGAGAAATTCATCGCCAGTTAACAGTAGTTTATGGCTTGAATGCAATGAGTGAAGGTAAAGTGCGTCAATGGGTTAGAGAGTTTAAAAATGGCCGTCAAAACGGCCATGGCGAAGAACGCTCAGGCCGGCCCTCTGTGATCACTGATGATTTGGTGGCTGCAGTTGAAACAAAGATTCGTGAGGACAGAAAATTCACAATTTCCACTCTTTCTTTGGAATTTCCACAAGTTTCAAGATCGGTTTTGTACAAAATTGTGTCTGAAAACCTAAACTTTAAGAAACTGTGTTCTCAGTGGGTACCCAGACTCCTCACAGAGGACCACAAAGGGAAGAGATTTGCCACTTCATTGGACTTTTTGATTCGTTACGAGGAAGAAGGGGATGACATGTTGAGTCAAATTGTCACTGGAGATGAAACATGGGTATCCCATATCACTCCCGAAAGCAAGCGACACTCGATGGAGTGGTGACACACAACCTCACCCGTCAAGGTCAAAGCCAAACAGACACTGTCAAAGCGCAAGATTATGGCAACTGTGTTCTGGGACCGGCGCAGTGTTTCGCTAGTGGACTTTATGCCACGAGTAACGACTATCAACTCAGATGCCTACTGTGCAACTCTAAAGAAGCTCTGCAGAGCAATTCAAAACAAAAGGAGCGGCATGCTGACAAAAGGAGTTTTGCTCCTGCACGATAACGCAAGGCCTCACACCTCTCAAAAGACTCGGGATTTGATTGATTCTTTTGGCTGGGAAGTTTTGGACCATGCACCATACAGCCCCGACCTTGCTCCTAGCAATTTTCACCTTGTCCGGTACCTGAAACATCATCTTGGCGAGCAGCGCTTCAATGACGACGATGAAGTGAAAGCGGCCGTGAACTCTTGGCTGTCGGAGCAGGCAGCCGAATTCTTTGAAGAGGGAGTTAAAAACTTAGTTGTACGGTATGACAAGTGCTTAAATAAACAAGGCAACTATGTAGAAAAATAGGTAAAAGTGTGTAGAATCAGAAAGTATCTTTTTTTTAAAATAAAAACCGCCCTTACTTAAAAAACAACCCTCGTATAATTCATATTTACTGTTACATGCAGAGAACAAAAAAATTTTGCATGTGATCCAGTTGCTTTTGTGTTCTATCGTGTTGAAACATATTAAAAATTCAGCATACTTTGGTTGTAAAAGGTACCTCTGCCAGCAAGGGTAAATATGACTGTTCAGATGGAAGCACTAAATAGTAACCAATATTTCCTTGTAATGTGCATTCTTGCAATATATGATGGGAAGTCAACTGAAAACCTTAAATATTTTTATTTTTTTAATTGAACAAAAGTGGAACACAGATGCATCATTTTTTTGTTAGTCTCCCTTGTCATTCAACACACTTTCTCTGGCACATAGGAAATGCATGGATCTTTTGCCCCTCCTCATTGGAGTAAAATTTCTTTCCTTCCATCCCTTCTCTGAGTGGGCCAAATGTATGGTAATCACACTTGTGCAGGTTTGGTGAGTATGGTGGATGTGGCAGAGTATCAAAGTGCAGGTCATTGGTGGTTGCACATGTAGCATGGGTAGTACAAAGCTGAGCATTGTATGTTGCAGGATGACATCTATAATCAGAAACCCACACCGCTTTGGTCTTATTGCATGCCTAAGCCAGTTTTTTTAATATGTTGGAATATGGTGGACTGGCGATGGTGTTTCCTCTAGTCGTGTAGTGCTCCAAGACAACGCCTTGTTACCCCAAAAGAGAGTCAGAAATCTCTTCCCTGCAGATGGCTGCATCTGGAACATTTTGGGTTTTGCTGATGAGGAATGGTGCCATTTCTTGCTTGCTATCTTTGTTTTGGCTTGATGTTATATCAACACATCGCTCTTTCAGTTCTGACCTGTTACCTATCTTGCAGAAACTTTGCAAATCTTAAGCACTTCATGAATCGTGTGGTGTGCTGAGCCATGACTGATGTTCAGAGTTGTGGCCATTTCATCCACCATCACACATTGATTTTCCATCACATCAGCTTCAACTGCTGCAGTAGACTCGTGTCACAATGCAGTGTGCCTTACCCGGCCACTGAGTATCTCTCACAAAAATCACACTATGTCTGAACTTTCTGCCCCACTCTCACACTTGGTGCATTGATAGACATGCATCACCATACTGGACCTTCATTTGCCAATGGATTTCAATATGGGGTTTGTACCTTCACTGCTCAGAAAATATGTGGCATAATGCTTTTCTTCCATGGTGCATATCACAGGCCTGGCAGCCATTTTGAACTGGTGTTGTGACTGTGTTTAACTAGTCTTTAGTATGCTGTCACGTGTAGGGTACTGCCAACTTACAGATCAGTGGTGCGAAATGTCTATTTTTAATTAAACCTTTTCAGGTTTTTGTTTGATGCCCTCATATTTCTCATGTTTGCAGACCATTAAGTTATTTTATACCAGTCTCATGATATCTGCTATAATTTGACATATTCCTTCCCACTTTCTTAATATTGCCCAGAACATAGGATATACAGAGTTTTGAAATTCATTAACCATTTTGTTTGTGAATTGGCATAAGGTTGTGTGTGTGTTGGAATGGTGTTTATAATATGATGAAGTGTTCACTGGTTGCTTTTAGTACAGTGTTGTATAGATAGCATAGTACAGTACTGTATAGTATAGTTGTTTACATGAACATAAGGGTAACATATCAGAAGAGAGATTCATTACACATCGTGAACAGTGTTTGGTTCAGTTGTTGCTTTTTACAACTTCATTTCTGAGTAAGTAAACCATAGCTGTCAACACTAAACCAATTATATTCACAGTTACTGGTGTTTCTATTAGCTTAGTGTTATGGTTATACGACTTAACATTCTCTTGTCCTGTGTGTTTTGTGAATTGAAGAATCACTAGTTTACATATAAATTTGTGTTTAACATTTAATTTGAAAAGTACAGAAAATTTTTAGTGCAGTGTAGTCATTACTTATACAAAATCTCTTTCCTTCCAGAAAGCCGAATATGAGGTATCTGTACATATTGCCCTGGAAATTCTTTCACAGCTCAACAAATTAAATCAGAGTACAAATGATCTGAAAGTACCTTATGACACATTTCAAATGCCAGAACTTGCCGAAATTGTAGATGTAAGATCAGATTATTTACACTGGCTGGTTGAGAAAGATCAGACACAGGTAATTTACTCTTTAATTTTTAGTTAAGTATGAAGTAATAAATTATGTTTAATATCTGCCTTTGGTAGATGGCATTAGTGCCAGATATCATAGTCCATTTTCTGTAGTAAAATACTATATTTTTCTTATCATCACAGCTGGTATTGGTTATTTCCTGGTTTTTAAGTTTTTATATAAATGATGGTTGTGAATACAAATATGCACCTTGTCTTTTGTGTGTAATGGCTGTACTTTGAAGAAGTTTTGAATGGAGATGGTCTTTCAACGTCTCCCCCTCATCTATTGGGTCTAAGAGACGAGCAGAACAGATCAATCAGTATCCTGGAAGTGTGTCACATTTTTGCACCTTGGTCCATTTAAATGAGTGACTGGGAGGTTGATTTAATCTGGAATGTCTGAGCTCTTTCTTGTACTCAAAATGCAAAGTTTTTATTTCCTAAAAAGCATGATCATGCTGTGGAAGCCAAGGGTGTTTGGCCTCTGATGCGTGTGGTGGAACTTGGTTGTCAGTGACCAGGAAGCCAGTAGTTCATCACTCTGAGTGGGCTAGCACTGGAGCAGTAGTGAGTAGATGCTTGGTTATTTTCCACTCCAAGTTGCTAGGGTTGGTGGTCATATGTGACGTGTGCTTGCTTGTGTGTGTGTGTGTGTGTGTGTGTGTGTGTGTGTGTGTGTGTGTGTGTTTTTCTGATGGAGGCTGCGGTAGAAAGCTAGTGTGTAAGTGTCTTTTAGTTGTGCCTATCTGCAACTTAAATATGGTAAGTAACAATCTATCTTTTGGGTACATTGTTGAGAATTGAAATACAGATTCTCTAAATGGGACACGCAATAAGTTTTAAATTAGGTTCAGCCCAATATATTTGTACTGCTCTGTAATTGGTGACCAGTTTTGGTTTCACAATTCACAGTATATACAGGTAAATGGAAGTGCATCATCTTTCTCTGCAGTCCTTTAAGGAAGGAGAATCACCTGACTAAAAAGCAACATCATAGATTTGGTGGTTAATCTTCACAGTGGCAGAATTAATGATTATGGAATTATGATTGTAACAGTGCACACACAAGGATTTATGGTATTGTTACCAGCATACATAATGCTGTCCAATAAACATAGTTTGCAGATAATTAAAACCTTTGGGTTTGGATGTCCATTGGTTCACCCAAGATACTTTAGACACGAAAGTCAATTACACAGTTTATGCTCTTGGGAGATTTGCTTGTTATGGGTATTACATTGAGATGCAGCATGTCACTTTTGGTGACATAGAAATATGTGCTTCACAACAGCATTATGCAAAATCTATCTCATTCAAGCAATGCAGTCGGACATAGGGATGTTAATGGTATAAATTCTGGGCACATACTTTACTAACAGGTAAATGTAGTTGTGCAAGATAGAATACTCCTTTTCCTTATCAGAATGAAGTCATTGTATTTTCAACCAGTTCACTTGATCTTCATTTACATCCCCTCCGTTTTGTTACTGCTTTTATCAACTTTTCAACACTCAGAAACTAGTCACCTTCCATTCTTACTAACAAGAATTTGAAGTTAGTATTATTCTGTACCAGTCATCTGGGGTGAAGACAGTTTGATTTCATGCTGCTTTTTCTATGTAACTGAAGTCGGCAACATTAGGCAGATATGAGTGCCCTGAAACCGTGAACTTTTAGTTTAATAGTTTCTACACTTGTTTCTTGTGTTAATTTCATTACAATTAAAGCTACATTAATGTTATGGTTTTGTCCATCACAAGTGTCACTGAAAATTATTGTGTGTTTACAGGGATTGTGTTTTATGTGCTTGGTGAGGCAAGCAGAGATTTCTTTTGATCCCCTGCTTGCTATGGTCTCATCCCATACATACATGTAACCTAACTTTTTCCCCATGTTACTTACTCCCAGATTTTAACAGTACATGTTTCTACCGTAGTATGCCTCAGAAAGTTAGTTTTGGATAGGGGAGGACTTTCTGTAAATCCATAGTTAAGGTACATACATCTTCATTTTCTTTTGCCAGTGTGCCATCAGCTTTCAAAGTAGGGCGTGCTTTTTCAGCTCGTGCTAAATGGGATTACGTTCTCTTTCTAGCTCTGCCCTTGTTTCTCAGTTTTCCTCCACATCAACCATTTACTTGTACCTATTTTAGTTTTACATGTATCTTTTCTGGGCAAGTGGAATTATAAGTTAAGTTTAAAACTAAAAGTAGATCAGTAGTAATGCTCTTTGACAGGATCAGTTTGATTTTCCACCCGCCAATGTGTGTAAAGATAGTACACCTTTGAGGTACTGAGGTCTGGGTTCAAGTATTTCCTGTTGGGGTTATAGTGGCTTCAATAGAATGGGAAATGGTTAATGTGGTCTATCATGGATTGTACTTGCAGTGGTATTATTTTTTGTGCAGCAGTGTGTTTATCCCATAGGACTTCCCCTGGAATCCTGGAATACACCCATCTCTTACTTTATTAATAGCTTTGGTGACACTTCCATTGCTTACAGCAAAAGTTACCAAAAAGTACTTGCTGCTTGCTCAAACCATGCAATCTCCTTTTTGAAAATGGAACAAATTTGTACTTTCCTTTTTGCCTTTTGCTTCAGAACTTGGACATCTACGCTGTATGGTCACCTGATAGATACATCCACATAAATAGGCATTTTGTTTGTTAAAATCACCAATTGTATGAAACTCCTCAAATTACATTTGTCTCTCATCTTATATGAGGGGTACAAACTATCGCTTGGGGCACCCACAGTCAATGTTTGCAAAACTCCGTACGTGCTGTAATAGTACCCTTGATGTATGGCTCTCCCTTATTCAAAGCCTCATTGCTCATACCCTCCTTGACTCGTTCTTTTGGTGTTTCCATGGTAGATCAGAAGAGGCAGTCAGAGAAGATGCTCCTGCAGAGGAGCCAGATATAGAAGATGCATAAGCCCAAAGCTGCCAGAACAAACCAGTTGTACAACTGTGCCTCTTCCAATGTCGGTGGCACTGTCATATTTAGGTTGAGTTAACATAGTTGTAGTTAAGTTAGGTTAGTTTGTTTTAAGTATGTACATACGTATGTCAGGGAATGGTTAAAACCCTGACTGAAACGTTTGAGGCAGGCATGTTACTAAAAGATCCAGGCAAAAGGCAAGTGTGTGGTAATGATAATAGTATACTAAAGTGCATATTCAAAACCAAACCACCAAACAGTAATTTTTTAATATTAGAAATCAATTCTTACTACTTAAAGTAAACAGCAGTCAAATTTGAAAGCTCTCAATAATGGTAGTTTATTACTAAAATAGGCCTTTTGGGCGCAATTGAAGTTGAAAAAACATCACCTCAAACATTCCGACATTAGTTTGAACATTGTTTTTCATTATTATTACAACTTTGTATAAAATATACTGACCAGGTGAGTAGTTGTGCTTAAGGATTACAGGCCCTATCTGTGCCACTGTCATCACTATTGCAAAGTATATCATCCAGTTCATCATTGTTGCTATCCGTGATACTAGTGTATACCTTGTCCGATTTGTGATAGAAGTGTAGGAACATAGTGGTATAATTCATACTCATTTCACTATGACTTGCAAGGCATTTGAAGTTTCTTGGAGTGCTCCAAGGAGGTTCTGCTACCTAGTGGCTAAAAGTCTACTGTGTGCCGTAACAGATTGGTTAAATTAGATGCTAGACAGCTGGATAGCTCAAAGCTGCAAAACATTGACTTACACCGCTATTTTTCTCAGCCATCCATCTGATGTCATTGTTACTCTAATTATCTGTTCTTTTAATAGCTCAGACTTCAAGTAAAATCAGTAGCATCATTATACTGAACATAAATATAGACAACTGAGCTGCAAGTTTAAGAAAGATTTTTTATACGTAATTATTTTACTTATTCCTGAACATATGGTATAGTACATGTGCACCTGCATTAGGTATAGAATAAAAAGTAGTTATTCTTGGTAGCAGAAAACATAGTAGATTTAGATTCCAATTTGATATGTCTCAAGTTGCTCTATTGCTATCTACTAATCCCTGCACCTGTCCCCATGTGTTGTTCAGTTTCTGGATATCGTTGTATCTTCAATAATTTTCTTCTGTTGTTATAATGTATGTGGTGCTAAATCCATCACATGGCACAGCTGATCTTGTAACAGCCCATATAATAGCTGCATCCTTAGTACTCTCCCTATGTCTCTCCTGTACTCCTCTCCTCTCCTCTCCTCTCCTCTCCACTTATAACCTTTGTATCTCATTCCAGAATGAGATTTTCACTCTGCAGCGGAGTGTGCGCTGATATGAAACTTCCTGGCAGATTAAAACTGTGTGCCCGACCGAGACTCGAACTCGGGACCTTTGCCTTTCGCGGGCAAGTGCTCTAACAGACTGAGCTAATGAAGCACGACTCACGCCCGGTACTCACAGCTTTACTTCTGCCAGTACCTCGTCTCCTACCTTCCAAACTTTACAGAAGCTCTCCTGCGAACCTTGCAGAACTAGCACTCCTGAAAGAAAGGATATTGCGGAGACATGGCTTAGCCACAGCCGGGGGGATGTTTCCAGAATGAGATTTTCACTCTGCAGCGGAGTGTGCGCTGATATGAAACTTCCTGGCAGATTAAAACTGTGTGCCCGACCGAGACTCGAACTCGGGACCTTTGCCTTTCGCGGGCAAGTGCTCTACCAACTGAGCTACCGAAGCACGACTCACGCCCGGTACTCACAGCTTTACTTCTGCCAGTACCTCGTCTCCTACCTTCCAAACTTTACAGAAGCTCTCCTGCGAACCTTGCAGAACTAGCACTCCTGAAAGAAAGGATATTGCGGAGACATGGCTTAGCCACAGCCGGGGGGATGTTTCCAGAATGAGATTTTCACTCTGCAGCGGAGTGTGCGCTGATATGAAACTTCCTGGCAGATTAAAACTGTGTGCCCGACCGAGACTCGAACTCGGGACCTTTGCCTTTCGCGGGCAAGTGCTCTACCAACTGAGCTACCGAAGCACGACTCACGCCCGGTACTCACAGCTTTACTTCTGCCAGTACCTCGTCTCCTACCTTCCAAACTTTACAGAAGCTCTCCTGCGAACCTTGCAGAACTAGCACTCCTGAAAGAAAGGATATTGCGGAGACATGGCTTAGCCACAGCCGGGGGGATGTTTCCAGAATGAGATTTTCACTCTGCAGCGGAGTGTGCGCTGATATGAAACTTCCTGGCAGATTAAAACTGTGTGCCCGACCGAGACTCGAACTCGGGACCTTTGCCTTTCGCGGGCAAGTGCTCTACCAACTGAGCTACCGAAGCACGACTCACGCCCGGTACTCACAGCTTTACTTCTGCCAGTACCTCGTCTCCTACCTTCCAAACTTTACAGAAGCTCTCCTGCGAACCTTGCAGAACTAGCACTCCTGAAAGAAAGGATGTTGCGGAGACATGGCTTAGCCACAGCCGGGGGGATGTTTCCAGAATGAGATTTTCACTCTGCAGCGGAGTGTGCGCTGATATGAAACTTCCTGGCAGATTAAAACTGTGTGCCCGACCGAGACTCGAACTCGGGACCTTTGCCTTTCGCGGGCAAGTGCTCTACCAACTGAGCTACCGAAGCACGACTCACGCCCGGTACTCACAGCTTTACTTCTGCCAGTACCTCGTCTCCTACCTTCCAAACTTTACAGAAGCTCTCCTGCGAACCTTGCAGAACTAGCACTCCTGAAAGAAAGGATATTGCGGAGACATGGCTTAGCCACAGCCGGGGGGATGTTTCCAGAATGAGATTTTCACTCTGCAGCGGAGTGTGCGCTGATATGAAACTTCCTGGCAGATTAAAACTGTGTGCCCGACCGAGACTCGAACTCGGGACCTTTGCCTTTCGCGGGCAAGTGCTCTACCAACTGAGCTACCGAAGCACGACTCACGCCCGGTACTCACAGCTTTACTTCTGCCAGTACCTCGTCTCCTACCTTCCAAACTTTACAGAAGCTCTCCTGCGAACCTTGCAGAACTAGCACTCCTGAAAGAAAGGATATTGCGGAGACATGGCGTAGCCACAGCCGGGGGGATGTTTCCAGAATGAGATTTTCACTCTGCAGCGGAGTGTGCGCTGATATGAAACTTCCTGGCAGATTAAAACTGTGTGCCCGACCGAGACTCGAACTCGGGACCTTTGCCTTTCGCGGGCAAGTGCTCTACCAACTGAGCTACCGAAGCACGACTCACGCCCGGTACTCACAGCTTTACTTCTGCCAGTACCTCGTCTCCTACCTTCCAAACTTTACAGAAGCTCTCCTGCGAACCTTGCAGAACTAGCACTCCTGAAAGAAAGGATATTGCGGAGTCATGGCTTAGCCACAGCCGGGGGGATGTTTCCAGCATGAGATTTTCACTCTGCAGCGGAGTGTGCGCTGATATGAAACTTCCTGGCAGATTAAAACTGTGTGCCCGACCGAGACTCGAACTCGGGACCTTTGCCTTTCGCGGGCAAGTGCTCTACCAACTGAGCTACCGAAGCACGACTCACGCCCGGTACTCACAGCTTTACTTCTGCCAGTACCTCGTCTCCTACCTTCCAAACTTTACAGAAGCTCTCCTGCGAACCTTGCAGAACTAGCACTCCTGAAAGAAAGGATATTGCGGAGACATGGCTTAGCCACAGCCGGGGGGATGTTTCCAGAATGAGATTTTCACTCTGCAGCGGAGTGTGCGCTGATATGAAACTTCCTGGCAGATTAAAACTGTGTGCCCGACCGAGACTCGAACTCGGGACCTTTGCCTTTCGCGGGCAAGTGCTCTACCAACTGAGCTACCGAAGCACGACTCACGCCCGGTACTCACAGCTTTACTTCTGCCAGTACCTCGTCTCCTACCTTCCAAACTTTACAGAAGCTCTCCTGCGAACCTTGCAGAACTAGCACTCCTGAAAGAAAGGATATTGCGGAGACATGGCTTAGCCACAGCCGGGGGGATGTTTCCAGAATGAGATTTTCACTCTGCAGCGGAGTGTGCGCTGATATGAAACTTCCTGGCAGATTAAAACTGTGTGCCCGACCGAGACTCGAACTCGGGACCTTTGCCTTTCGCGGGCAAGTGCTCTACCAACTGAGCTACCGAAGCACGACTCACGCCCGGTACTCACAGCTTTACTTCTGCCAGTACCTCGTCTCCTACCTTCCAAACTTTACAGAAGCTCTCCTGCGAACCTTGCAGAACTAGCACTCCTGAAAGAAAGGATATTGCGGAGACATGGCTTAGCCACAGCCGGGGGGATGTTTCCAGAATGAGATTTTCACTCTGCAGCGGAGTGTGCGCTGATATGAAACTTCCTGGCAGATTAAAACTGTGTGCCCGACCGAGACTCGAACTCGGGACCTTTGCCTTTCGCGGGCAAGTGCTCTACCAACTGAGCTACCGAAGCACGACTCACGCCCGGTACTCACAGCTTTACTTCTGCCAGTACCTCGTCTCCTACCTTCCAAACTTTACAGAAGCTCTCCTGCGAACCTTGCAGAACTAGCACTCCTGAAAGAAAGGATATTGCGGAGACATGGCTTAGCCACAGCCGGGGGGATGTTTCCAGAATGAGATTTTCACTCTGCAGCGGAGTGTGCGCTGATATGAAACTTCCTGGCAGATTAAAACTGTGTGCCCGACCGAGACTCGAACTCGGGACCTTTGCCTTTCGCGGGCAAGTGCTCTACCAACTGAGCTACCGAAGCACGACTCACGCCCGGTACTCACAGCTTTACTTCTGCCAGTACCTCGTCTCCTACCTTCCAAACTTTACAGAAGCTCTCCTGCGAACCTTGCAGAACTAGCACTCCTGAAAGAAAGGATATTGCGGAGACATGGCTTAGCCACAGCCGGGGGGATGTTTCCAGAATGAGATTTTCACTCTGCAGCGGAGTGTGCGCTGATATGAAACTTCCTGGCAGATTAAAACTGTGTGCCCGACCGAGACTCGAACTCGGGACCTTTGCCTTTCGCGGGCAAGTGCTCTACCAACTGAGCTACCGAAGCACGACTCACGCCCGGTACTCACAGCTTTACTTCTGCCAGTACCTCGTCTCCTACCTTCCAAACTTTACAGAAGCTCTCCTGCGAACCTTGCAGAACTAGCACTCCTGAAAGAAAGGATATTGCGGAGACATGGCGTCGCCACAGCCGGGGGGATGTTTCCAGAATGAGATTTTCACTCTGCAGCGGAGTGTGCGCTGATATGAAACTTCCTGGCAGATTAAAACTGTGTGCCCGACCGAGACTCGAACTCGGGACCTTTGCCTTTCGCAGGCAAGTGCTCTACCAACTGAGCTACCGAAGCACGACTCACGCCCGGTACTCACAGCTTTACTTCTGCCAGTACCTCGTCTCCTACCTTCCAAACTTTACAGAAGCTCTCCTGCGAACCTTGCAGAACTAGCAGTCCTGAAAGAAAGGATATTGCGGAGACATGGCGTCGCCACAGCCGGGGGGATGTTTCCAGAATGAGATTTTCACTCTGCAGCGGAGTGTGCGCTGATATGAAACTTCCTGGCAGATTAAAACTGTGTGCCCGACCGAGACTCGAACTCGGGACCTTTGCCTTTCGCGGGCAAGTGCTCTACCAACTGAGCTACCGAAGCACGACTCACGCCCGGTACTCACAGCTTTACTTCTGCCAGTACCTCGTCTCCTACCTTCCAAACTTTACAGAAGCTCTCCTGCGAACCTTGCAGAACTAGCACTCCTGAAAGAAAGGATATTGCGGAGACATGGCTTAGCCACAGCCGGGGGGATGTTTCCATCATGAGATTTTCACTCTGCAGCGGAGTGTGCGCTGATGTGAAACTTCCTGGCAGATTAAATCTGTGTGCCCGACCGAGACTCGAACTCGGGACCTTTGCCTTTCGCGGGCAAGTGCTCTACCAACTGAGCTACCGAAGCACGACTCAAGCCCGGTACTCACAGCTTTACTTCTGCCAGTACCTCGTCTCCTACCTTCCAAACTTTACAGAAGCTCTCCTGCGAACCTTGCAGAACTAGCACTCCTGAAAGAAAGGATATTGCGGAGACATGGCTTAGCCACAGCCGGGGGGATGTTTCCAGAATGAGATTTTCACTCTGCAGCGGAGTGTGCGCTGATATGAAACTTCCTGGCAGATTAAAACTGTGTGCCCGACCGAGACTCGAACTCGGGACCTTTGCCTTTCGCGGGCAAGTGCTCTACCAACTGAGCTACCGAAGCACGACTCACGCCCGGTACTCACAGCTTTACTTCTGCCAGTACCTCGTCTCCTACCTTCCAAACTTTACAGAAGCTCTCCTGCGAACCTTGCAGAACTAGCACTCCTGAAAGAAAGGATATTGCGGAGACATGGCTTAGCCACAGCCCGGGGGATGTTTCCAGAATGAGATTTTCACTCTGCAGCGGAGTGTGCGCTGATATGAAACTTCCTGGCAGATTAAAACTGTGTGCCCGACCGAGACTCGAACTCGGGACCTTTGCCTTTCGCGGGCAAGTGCTCTACCAACTGAGCTACCGAAGCACGACTCACGCCCGGTACTCACAGCTTTACTTCTGCCAGTACCTCGTCTCCTACCTTCCAAACTTTACAGAAGCTCTCCTGCGAACCTTGCAGAACTAGCACTCCTGAAAGAAAGGATATTGCGGAGACATGGCTTAGCCACAGCCGGGGGGATGTTTCCAGAATGAGATTTTCACTCTGCAGCGGAGTGTGCGCTGATATGAAACTTCCTGGCAGATTAAAACTGTGTGCCCGACCGAGACTCGAACTCGGGACCTTTGCCTTTCGCGGGCAAGTGCTCTACCAACTGAGCTACCGAAGCACGACTCACGCCCGGTACTCACAGCTTTACTTCTGCCAGTACCTCGTCTCCTACCTTCCAAACTTTACAGAAGCTCTCCTGCGAACCTGGCAGAACTAGCACTCCTGAAAGAAAGGATATTGCGGAGACATGGCTTAGCCACAGCCGGGGGGATGTTTCCAGAATGAGATTTTCACTCTGCAGCGGAGTGTGCGCTGATATGAAACTTCCTGGCAGATTAAAACTGTGTGCCCGACCGAGACTCGAACTCGGGACCTTTGCCTTTCGCGGGCAAGTGCTCTACCAACTGAGCTACCGAAGCACGACTCACGCCCGGTACTCACAGCTTTACTTCTGCCAGTACCTCGTCTCCTACCTTCCAAACTTTACAGAAGCTCTCCTGCGAACCTTGCAGAACTAGCACTCCTGAAAGAAAGGATATTGCGGAGACATGGCGTCGCCACAGCCGGGGGGATGTTTCCAGAATGAGATTTTCACTCTGCAGCGGAGTGTGCGCTGATATGAAACTTCCTGGCAGATTAAAACTGTGTGCCCGACCGAGACTCGAACTCGGGACCTTTGCCTTTCGCAGGCAAGTGCTCTACCAACTGAGCTACCGAAGCACGACTCACGCCCGGTACTCACAGCTTTACTTCTGCCAGTACCTCGTCTCCTACCTTCCAAACTTTACAGAAGCTCTCCTGCGAACCTTGCAGAACTAGCAGTCCTGAAAGAAAGGATATTGCGGAGACATGGCGTCGCCACAGCCGGGGGGATGTTTCCAGAATGAGATTTTCACTCTGCAGTGGAGTGTGCGCTGATATGAAACTTCCTGGCAGATTAAAACTGTGTGCCCGACCGAGACTCGAACTCGGGACCTTTGCCTTTCGCGGGCAAGTGCTCTACCAACTGAGCTACCGAAGCACGACTCACGCCCGGTACTCACAGCTTTACTTCTGCCAGTACCTCGTCTCCTACCTTCCAAACTTTACAGAAGCTCTCCTGCGAACCTTGCAGAACTAGCACTCCTGAAAGAAAGGATATTGCGGAGACATGGCTTAGCCACAGCCGGGGGGATGTTTCCATCATGAGATTTTCACTCTGCAGCGGAGTGTGCGCTGATGTGAAACTTCCTGGCAGATTAAATCTGTGTGCCCGACCGAGACTCGAACTCGGGACCTTTGCCTTTCGCGGGCAAGTGCTCTACCAACTGAGCTACCGAAGCACGACTCACGCCCGGTACTCACAGCTTTACTTCTGCCAGTACCTCGTCTCCTACCTTCCAAACTTTACAGAAGCTCTCCTGCGAACCTTGCAGAACTAGCACTCCTGAAAGAAAGGATATTGCGGAGACATGGCTTAGCCACAGCCGGGGGGATGTTTCCAGAATGAGATTTTCACTCTGCAGCGGAGTGTGCGCTGATATGAAACTTCCTAGCAGATTAAAACTGTGTGCCCGACCGAGACTCGAACTCGGGACCTTTGCCTTTCGCGGGCAAGTGCTCTACCAACTGAGCTACCGAAGCACGACTCACGCCCGGTACTCACAGCTTTACTTCTGCCAGTACCTCGTCTCCTACCTTCCAAACTTTACAGAAGCTCTCCTGCGACCTTGCAGAACTAGCACTCCTGAAAGAAAGGATATTGCGGAGACATGGCTTAGCCACAGCCGGGGGGATGTTTCCAGAATGAGATTTTCACTCTGCAGCGGAGTGTGTGCTGATATGAAACTTCCTGGCAGATTAAAACTGTGTGCCCGACCGAGACTCGAACTCGGGACCTTTGCCTTTCGCGGGCAAGTGCTCTACCAACTGAGCTACCGAAGCACGACTCACGCCCGGTACTCACAGCTTTACTTCTGCCAGTACCTCGTCTCCTACCTTCCAAACTTTACAGAAGCTCTCCTGCGAACCTTGCAGAACTAGCACTCCTGAAAGAAAGGATATTGCGGAGACATGGCTTAGCCACAGCCGGGGGGATGTTTCCAGAATGAGATTTTCACTCTGCAGCGGAGTGTGCGCTGATATGAAACTTCCTGGCAGATTAAAACTGTGTGCCCGACCGAGACTCGAACTCGGGACCTTTGCCTTTCGCGGGCAAGTGCTCTACCAACTGAGCTACCGAAGCACGACTCACGCCCGGTACTCACAGCTTTACTTCTGCCAGTACCTCGTCTCCTACCTTCCAAACTTTACAGAAGCTCTCCTGCGAACCTTGCAGAACTAGCACTCCTGAAAGAAAGGATATTGCGGAGACATGGCTTAGCCACAGCCGGGGGGATGTTTCCAGAATGAGATTTTCACTCTGCAGCGGAGTGTGCGCTGATATGAAACTTCCTGGCAGATTAAAACTGTGTGCCCGACCGAGACTCGAACTCGGGACCTTTGCCTTTCGCAGGCAAGTGCTCTACCAACTGAGCTACCGAAGCACGACTCACGCCCGGTACTCACAGCTTTACTTCTGCCAGTACCTCGTCTCCTACCTTCCAAACTTTACAGAAGCTCTCCTGCGAACCTTGCAGAACTAGCACTCCTGAAAGAAAGGATATTGCGGAGACATGGCTTAGCCACAGCCGGGGGGATGTTTCCAGAATGAGATTTTCACTCTGCAGCGGAGTGTGCGCTGATATGAAACTTCCTGGCAGATTAAAACTGTGTGCCCGACCGAGACTCGAACTCGGGACCTTTGCCTTTCGCGGGCAAGTGCTCTACCAACTGAGCTACCGAAGCACGACTCACGCCCGGTACTCACAGCTTTACTTCTGCCAGTACCTCGTCTCCTACCTTCCAAACTTTACAGAAGCTCTCCTGCGAACCTTGCAGAACTAGCACTCCTGAAAGAAAGGATATTGCGGAGACATGGCTTAGCCACAGCCGGGGGGATGTTTCCAGAATGAGATTTTCACTCTGCAGCGGAGTGTGCGCTGATATGAAACTTCCTGGCAGATTAAAACTGTGTGCCCGACCGAGACTCGAACTCGGGACCTTTGCCTTTCGCGGGCAAGTGCTCTACCAACTGAGCTACCGAAGCACGACTCACGCCCGGTACTCACAGCTTTACTTCTGCCAGTACCTCGTCTCCTACCTTCCAAACTTTACAGAAGCTCTCCTGCGAACCTTGCAGAACTAGCACTCCTGAAAGAAAGGATATTGCGGAGACATGGCTTAGCCACAGCCGGGGGGATGTTTCCAGAATGAGATTTTCACTCTGCAGCGGAGTGTGCGCTGATATGAAACTTCCTGGCAGATTAAAACTGTGTGCCCGACCGAGACTCGAACTCGGGACCTTTGCCTTTCGCGGGCAAGTGCTCTACCAACTGAGCTACCGAAGCACGACTCACGCCCGGTACTCACAGCTTTACTTCTGCCAGTACCTCGTCTCCTACCTTCCAAACTTTACAGAAGCTCTCCTGCGAACCTTGCAGAACTAGCACTCCTGAAAGAAAGGATATTGCGGAGACATGGCTTAGCCACAGCCGGGGGGATGTTTCCAGAATGAGATTTTCACTCTGCAGCGGAGTGTGCGCTGATATGAAACTTCCTGGCAGATTAAAACTGTGTGCCCGACCGAGACTCGAACTCGGGACCTTTGCCTTTCGCGGGCAAGTGCTCTACCAACTGAGCTACCGAAGCACGACTCACGCCCGGTACTCACAGCTTTACTTCTGCCAGTACCTCGTCTCCTACCTTCCAAACTTTACAGAAGCTCTCCTGCGAACCTTGCAGAACTAGCACTCCTGAAAGAAAGGATATTGCGGAGACATGGCGTCGCCACAGCCGGGGGGATGTTTCCAGAATGAGATTTTCACTCTGCAGCGGAGTGTGCGCTGATATGAAACTTCCTGGCAGATTAAAACTGTGTGCCCGACCGAGACTCGAACTCGGGACCTTTGCCTTTCGCAGGCAAGTGCTCTACCAACTGAGCTACCGAAGCACGACTCACGCCCGGTACTCACAGCTTTACTTCTGCCAGTACCTCGTCTCCTACCTTCCAAACTTTACAGAAGCTCTCCTGCGAACCTTGCAGAACTAGCAGTCCTGAAAGAAAGGATATTGCGGAGACATGGCGTCGCCACAGCCGGGGGGATGTTTCCAGAATGAGATTTTCACTCTGCAGCGGAGTGTGCGCTGATATGAAACTTCCTGGCAGATTAAAACTGTGTGCCCGACCGAGACTCGAACTCGGGACCTTTGCCTTTCGCGGGCAAGTGCTCTACCAACTGAGCTACCGAAGCACGACTCACGCCCGGTACTCACAGCTTTACTTCTGCCAGTACCTCGTCTCCTACCTTCCAAACTTTACAGAAGCTCTCCTGCGAACCTTGCAGAACTAGCACTCCTGAAAGAAAGGATATTGCGGAGACATGGCTTAGCCACAGCCGGGGGGATGTTTCCATCATGAGATTTTCACTCTGCAGCGGAGTGTGCGCTGATGTGAAACTTCCTGGCAGATTAAATCTGTGTGCCCGACCGAGACTCGAACTAGGGACCTTTGCCTTTCGCGGGCAAGTGCTCTACCAACTGAGCTACCGAAGCACGACTCACGCCCGGTACTCACAGCTTTACTTCTGCCAGTACCTCGTCTCCTACCTTCCAAACTTTACAGGAGCTCTCCTGCGAACCTTGCAGAACTAGCACTCCTGAAAGAAAGGATATTGCGGAGACATGGCTTAGCCACAGCCGGGGGGATGTTTCCAGAATGAGATTTTCACTCTGCAGCGGAGTGTGCGCTGATATGAAACTTCCTGGCAGATTAAAACTGTGTGCCCGACCGAGACTCGAACTCGGGACCTTTGCCTTTCGCGGGCAAGTGCTCTACCAACTGAGCTACCGAAGCACGACTCACGCCCGGTACTCACAGCTTTACTTCTGCCAGTACCTCGTCTCCTACCTTCCAAACTTTACAGAAGCTCTCCTGCGAACCTTGCAGAACTAGCACTCCTGAAAGAAAGGATATTGCGGAGACATGGCTTAGCCACAGCCGGGGGGATGTTTCCAGAATGAGATTTTCACTCTGCAGCGGAGTGTGCGCTGATATGAAACTTCCTGGCAGATTAAAACTGTGTGCCCGACCGAGACTCGAACTCGGGACCTTTGCCTTTCGCGGGCAAGTCCTCTACCAACTGAGCTACCGAAGCACGACTCACGCCCGGTACTCACAGCTTTACTTCTGCCAGTACCTCGTCTCCTACCTTCCAAACTTTACAGAAGCTCTCCTGCGAACCTTGCAGAACTAGCACTCCTGAAAGAAAGGATATTGCGGAGACATGGCGTAGCCACAGCCGGGGGGATGTTTCCAGAATGAGATTTTCACTCTGCAGCGGAGTGTGCGCTGATATGAAACTTCCTGGCAGATTAAAACTGTGTGCCCGACCGAGACTCGAACTCGGGACCTTTGCCTTTCTCGGGCAAGTGCTCTACCAACTGAGCTACCGAAGCACGACTCACGCCCGGTACTCACAGCTTTACTTCTGCCAGTACCTCGTCTCCTACCTTCCAAACTTTACAGAAGCTCTCCTGCGAACCTTGCAGAACTAGCACTCCTGAAAGAAAGGATATTGCGGAGACATGGCTTAGCCACAGCCGGGGGGATGTTTCCAGCATGAGATTTTCACTCTGCAGCGGAGTGTGCGCTGATATGAAACTTCCTGGCAGATTAAAACTGTGTGCCCGACCGAGACTCGAACTCGGGACCTTTGCCTTTCGCGGGCAAGTGCTCTACCAACTGAGCTACCGAAGCACGACTCACGCCCGGTACTCACAGCTTTACTTCTGCCAGTACCTCGTCTCCTACCTTCCAAACTTTACAGAAGCTCTCCTGCGAACCTTGCAGAACTAGCACTCCTGAAAGAAAGGATATTGCGGAGACATGGCTTAGCCACAGCCGGGGGGATGTTTCCAGAATGAGATTTTCACTCTGCAGCGGAGTGTGCGCTGATATGAAACTTCCTGGCAGATTAAAACTGTGTGCCCGACCGAGACTCGAACTCGGGACCTTTGCCTTTCGCGGGCAAGTGCTCTACCAACTGAGCTACCGAAGCACGACTCACGCCCGGTACTCACAGCTTTACTTCTGCCAGTACCTCGTCTCCTACCTTCCAAACATTACAGAAGCTCTCCTGCGACCTTGCAGAACTAGCACTCCTGAAAGAAAGGATATTGCGGAGACATGGCTTAGCCACAGCCGGGGGGATGTTTCCAGAATGAGATTTTCACTCTGCAGCGGAGTGTGTGCTGATATGAAACTTCCTGGCAGATTAAAACTGTGTGCCCGACCGAGACTCGAACTCGGGACCTTTGCCTTTCGCGGGCAAGTGCTCTACCAACTGAGCTACCGAAGCACGACTCACGCCCGGTACTCACAGCTTTACTTCTGCCAGTACCTCGTCTCCTACCTTCCAAACTTTACAGAAGCTCTCCTGCGAACCTTGCAGAACTAGCACTCCTGAAAGAAAGGATATTGCGGAGACATGGCTTAGCCACAGCCGGGGGGATGTTTCCAGAATGAGATTTTCACTCTGCAGCGGAGTGTGCGCTGATATGAAACTTCCTGGCAGATTAAAACTGTGTGCCCGACCGAGACTCGAACTCGGGACCTTTGCCTTTCGCGGGCAAGTGCTCTACCAACTGAGCTACCGAAGCACGACTCACGCCCGGTACTCACAGCTTTACTTCTGCCAGTACCTCGTCTCCTACCTTCCAAACTTTACAGAAGCTCTCCTGCGAACCTTGCAGAACTAGCACTCCTGAAAGAAAGGATATTGCGGAGACATGGCTTAGCCACAGCCGGGGGGATGTTTCCAGAATGAGATTTTCACTCTGCAGCGGAGTGTGCGCTGATATGAAACTTCCTGGCAGATTAAAACTGTGTGCCCGACCGAGACTCGAACTCGGGACCTTTGCCTTTCGCAGGCAAGTGCTCTACCAACTGAGCTACCGAAGCACGACTCATGCCCGGTACTCACAGCTTTACTTCTGCCAGTACCTCGTCTCCTACCTTCCAAACTTTACAGAAGCTCTCCTGCGAACCTTGCAGAACTAGCACTCCTGAAAGAAAGGATATTGCGGAGACATGGCTTAGCCACAGCCGGGGGGATGTTTCCAGAATGAGATTTTCACTCTGCAGCGGAGTGTGCGCTGATATGAAACTTCCTGGCAGATTAAAACTGTGTGCCCGACCGAGACTCGAACTCGGGACCTTTGCCTTTCGCGGGCAAGTGCTCTACCAACTGAGCTACTCATTTCTTACTTTTCATATTTTAGTTAACTTTAGTGTCCATTGGTGGCTAGTTCATATGATGTCCTCCTGCCTGGAAAACAGCACTCCTGCTTCAAGTCATTGGTGCCATAGTGTTTCCATTACTTCTCCTGAAAGGGATTCACATCATTCACCCTTCCCCTCTCACGAAGCACAGTGTATGTGGTTCATTACCACACTAAGCATCATATTGCAACAGTATACTCCTGTTCGTTTATAAACTACCACCTGCCCCCCTATTAATACCAAAAACATAACAATAATGCAGAAGTAAACTCCCTATAACAACCAATTTCCAGTCAGTCAGTTACATAACTGTCTTGTATTCTACCCCAAAGCTGTTTATATGAGGACTGATCAACAAATACTGAGACTGATTTGTTTCTTGTAGCTTCTATGATAGTTTCTTATATATGGTAGCAGCACTTTCGATAGGTAGATTGGTGGTAATGCTCTATTTTGTAGATGCTATTTGCTTTTTGCATACCAAACAGTGAAGATGACATGAGAGGAGCAGTATGGTACAATAAAATTGTGTGTTCATTTAAACCATACAGCTATTGAAACTTTTGAAAAGTGTCAGCAAACTTTCAGTAAAGATGCCTTACCTCATGCAACAGTGTTTAGGTTGCTCAAGGACTTCAGAGGAGGCTGACTTATCCCCATATGGCCTGTATTTGTGCCCATTGGGTGCCATCTCTGCTGACTCCCAAATGAAAGGTTGTGCAAATGGAGACAAGCCATGAGGTGATGCATCGCTATGCTGATGGAGGGGATGCATTTCTGAAGTTTATTATCTCTTATGATGACTCACGGCAACATCATTATGATCCTGAAGAAAATGAGCCAGCACAGTGTAGAAATTGCCAGGTTCTCCAAAAGCAAAAAGGCAAAACTCGTTCCATAAGCAGGGAAAGTGATGGTAATCACATTTTTTTTTTTTTTACTGTCGTGGAGTGATTTAGCAGCACGCAGTTCCCCCACACTGTTACAGCAGCATACTACATGTCAGTATTGGCTAAACTGAGGAAGCACATTGCAAGGAAACAACCTGAACTTACTCGGACAGGGTGTTGACTTCATCATGACATTGTGTAGCCTCACATTACAACGTAAGTCATGCTGTTTCTGGCTCAGTTCAACGTTACTTCTGTACTGCATTTGCCTAAATGCCCCGATCTGGCACCCTTTTTTAAATTCCCGTCACTAAAGGCAAAGGTTCGGGGCATTTGATTTGAGAACTCTGAAGCAGTGCTCAAGAAAAGTGAGGCGGTTGTCTAGGACCTGACAAAGAATGGTCTGCACTGTATACTCGAGGACTGCCAGACGGTATAAAAAGTGCTTGCAAGGAGAAGAGTAGTACTTTCAAAATGATCTTGTAAACATTGAAATGGAGAAATAAACATCTGTGAAAGAAATGAGTTTCAGCCTTTGTTGACCATCGCTCTTATATCCCACACAATTCAATATCTACTGAAGAGATGTGGGTGCATAAGGCACTCTGCCCACATTGTGCTCGGAGGCTTCTGTCTCCTCTCTTCCGTTGTTAGCTTTCCCTTTCTTCATGGGCAGTGACAGTAGCTCTTGGGGTAAGGCATCTAAATTAACCTTAAAATTCTTAACATGTCCTGTGTGAACAATGGAACTTCACAATGGTAATTGTAACTTCAGATTAGTGGGTAATGATACCTTTGTGACTTGATATGGCCCGTGAATCGTATAATAAATTTTTACATTTGAATCTATGGTATGTAGACTCTTGCTGTTATGACCCATTGGCTGATTCACCATTCAGGCAACTTAACAGTGCATTATTCTATTCTTTCTTACCGCTCAAGCACTTTTGTATTCATTGTCTTCACCCATTTCCACACATCCTACAACGTCTTTGCAAAATTCTTCACTGACTTCCCATTTTTCCTGCTTTTTGGCTTAATCACATTGAAAGACAACAGCAACTTTTTATCGTATACCACCTCATAGTGCTAGAGCCCAGTGCTGTCATGCACGGTCAGTGCCTGTGTTCGATTAAGGGTGGAAGGGACTAGGTCTCAGCCTCATTATTCAGAGCTGATGGCATAGTTGCCTAATCAACTTGGACATGAAGTTGGTGCACTGACCTGTAATTAGTGGGTCAGGAATGCCAAACTTCGGTAACAAGTTGTTTGTCATTTCTTGTGATAATGTACTCGCTTTTTTATTCAGAATTGCAACCATTGCAGTGGAACATGAAAAGTGGTTTATGGTCTTTAATGCATCAGATCCAAGATTATCACCACTAACAGAAACCATGAAATCTCCATTTACTTCCTGCAAGGACCACATTCATACGTACAAAACAGTGTGAAGTACCCAATTTGTCATTGTGTTCCAATGGTCCTGTAATATACAAAACGACATCCAGCAGGCCAGTAGCCAAACTTACCCAGAGTGGTTTTACTGTACCTTCCGGTACTCTGTCATGTGAGTTGAGCTTTAATGATCATGTGTGCAGGTTACTTAGCTCCACTTTTATACTCAACGAATCTTGTGACAATGCACCATTTGCAGTTGTCATTTCCAGCCACAACAATGCCCCACTGAGTTAAATAGCGTATTACAGAAGAGCAATTTTTGTGTGATGCTTATTCAGTAAATCTATCTCAAGGAATGCATAGTATCCCCTCACCAACTTTGAACAATAGTTCCATATACCCCCTAAAATTCTTTTCTCCAATAGAGAAACTGAGCAGCACTGACCCCAATGGCTCAACATCAGTTTCCCCCCACTCCACTAATACCATGATTTATAGAAGTTGGTGTCTGAAATTTTGCACCTGGTTTCACCATGTTAGCTATTGAACCGCTTCTAGATTGAAAGTCGGTGGCTAAGTTTCACCCATAACTATCTGCAAATAGACTTATTTTACCAGTTCTTTCTGTGTAGTAGTTACTGTTTTTAGTTCTATTGGTACTTTTGCATTGCTTGATGACATGGTTTGTTTTGTCATTTTCATTTATAATGGCTGATAATGCATTGTAAGAAACTCTTAATTTTGATTCAATGACAGTGACCACAATCACGGTTGACTTTTTCCCTGAGGTTGAAAATGATTTTGCTGTACTTGGTTTTCATTGTCCTTTTTCTTCCCATGTGATTAGACACAGCTCGTTGCACTATCACAGTGTATGATATGGAAAGCACTTCAAAGGGGTTTTTGTGCACAGAATGTTTATGCACTGTTTACATGAATTTGCACACCTTATGTATTGTTTTTGTATGTAACTTCAGTTCAGTTTTCATTAACAGACTAGACCACGTAGTGTATTTGGCTCACTTTTTGCTACCTGAAGACTCAAGACTGACACACAGTTATTCAGCTTTGCGATTTTTTTCTTACTGTTTGTACATTCTTTCTTTTTAATGGCAAAATTAACTTTTTTTTCATAGAGTAAAATCACAAACTTTCATATTGGCTGAGTTTTTGAAGCCTTATTCCTCATATAGTTCATTTTCTCAATTAAACGTTACTTTTATCTTGTATTACACTCACCCTCCTTGTGCATAATTATCACCTTTATATTTACTATAAAATAAGTAAATTTTCTTTTAGTTATTTCTTAAGATGCTTCTCATTTTTAATGTACAAAGTGAATCATGGACAAGGTTCATCTGCAGAAAAAGTAGTATCGAACTAACCACTACTCAGATAACTTCATGTGGATCTGATATACCCATACCAATTTTTGTAATGCAGCAAACAATTGTCACTCACACTTCATTGATGATCATACTTTATATGCCCCTGCTAAACCAACATCTGTTTAATGAGCAGATAATTATTGGAAACAAATCACTGTACAAAAAGTGTACCACATTGAACCAACCAAACTGAATAAGTTTATCTCCCCTTTTTCAAGGAACATATGCATGAGTGAAACAATCAGGCATGAAGTAAGACTTATCTTTCACTCAGAAACACACCTCTCTATTTTCATCATCATTTCCCTCTTGTCCCCAGTCTCAGCTACCACATTGCATATCTCTCTCTCTCTCCCTCTCTCTCTCTCTCTCTAAAACGCGCGTGCGCGCGCGCACACACACACACACACACACACACACACACACACACACACACACACACACACACACAACAATAACATAAAGAAATAATTAAAACACACTTTGCAAATGTCAACAATATATTCATCATGTAGGGAATATATGATGTTAAAAATAAACAAGTGGACAAGAAAAATGTAGCCAAAAGTGATGATTCTTGTTATCTGTGAATGCAGTTAACATATCGCAATGCAAGCAAAGAAGTAGATGAGGGAACCTGTATGTCCATCTTTTTAGAGATGGTTGCGGGACTTGGCTGTTTGATACGGGATGTCAAATCAAACACCTTTCAGCTGACTAGTTCCCAAACTTATTTTATATGGCTACCAGTTTTGTCGATTTACTAGGCCATTTGTAGGCCCCTGACTGACATGAAGGAAGATTTCACCTTGATTCTGGTCAAAATGGGCCAGTATTTGAATACTGGTATCTGTAGATTTCTGCTTGCTATACTGGTCACTTCAACAATCATCTGCAACTCATATGGCATCTGTAGGCAGATGATGGTTGAAGTGATCAGTATAGCAAGTAGAAATCTACAGGTACCAGTATTTGAATGCAGGCCCCTGTTTTGACCAGAATTGAGGTGAAATCTTCCGACACGTCAGTTAGGGGCCTAATGATGGTGTAATAAATCGCCGAAACTGGTAGCCAAATAAAATAAGTCTGGAAATTACAGGGCTGATAGGTGTTTCACTTGACATCCTAGATGAGGGAATGTTGTAAATAAAGTAACATCGTTTCTTTAGTTTGAAAAGCAAACCATTTTAAAATCCCCAAAATATTAAAACTTTAAAATGTCTAAGTTTCAGTCCACTGATCATATTTTAACTAAATAATAATATTAGAAAAACAAATTAGTGTTTAATGGCTGCATAGCCTATATCAGCATTAACTGCTGCACCAGTGATTACTATACACAGTCTTGAGTATTGAGTTGTTACTGCCTAATCTGTCTACCTCTGCTGATTGCTGTGTGTTGCAGCTGTTAACAGGTTCTGAGCTACTTGAGAAACTGTTAGGACCCTGCCGACTTGGAATCTGAGAGACCTTTCCTTCTTTTCAAACTTTCTCAGTCAATCCCACCTCTGTCCCTGATTAAGACATCTATGAAACTGTAATTAGTATTTTCTCCATAAAGTGTTTCTATCGGCAGTGTAGTAATCTGTAGGAGTGATCTCCATATTTTTTGTACTAATCATACATTTGCTTTATACATTATTTATTATGAGTGTAAAATAATACAGGGAACTGTTTTACAGGCTGGAAGACTCTATTTTTGCAACTATCCATTTGTGTTCGATGCTGCTGCCAAAACTCTTCTTCTGGAAACAGATCAATCTTTGCAGGTCTGTATACTTACAACAAAGTTTGGAATTGTACTTAGAAACCCATCAAAGAAGCTAAGAAAACACAGTTATGTTATGTCAGACTTTTCTGCGATTAGTACATCAGTTTTATCTGTGAAAGATTTAACCTAAGAAATGCGTTATCGTGTAAGCAAATTTGATTTACTGGAAGAGGTTGTACAATTTCAAAACTATGATTGCTTATTACTAATTCTCTCTCTATTTAATTAATTAATTAATTAATTAATTTTTTTTCCTATGTTTGTATTTACACTCGGCGATCTTCGTATCTTCATTATGTTCGCCGTCAATGACCTGACATTCACAGGAAAGGACATAAAGCAGATGCTGTGCACAACTCAGGAACACCTTGTGCATTTTTGAGGTCACATACAGAAAATCCAAATACTTGTACTCTTGAAGTGTGTTTACAGTTGAATTGCATGAGCAGTCTGCTGCATGTAAAGTAGTGAAGCTGAATAGTGCTGAATGGTGGTTGTGACACTCCCTGGGTTGTAGGACAAACACACCTTTGACCCTGGCTGGGGCTGATAAACGGGCGACATTTTCCATCTGGTGCTGCTGATCCAGTGCCTCATTCTGCTGAGGCCAGCAGCCTCTGTAGGCCATGGCTGTTGACGTCAGCAGCGCATCATGTTGTGCTGTGATGGCATCCCACTTGGGAGATGGCCCCTTGACTCTGTGCGTGGCTGTGGCAGCAGTGTGGGGAGTCTGCGGTGTATGAGGTAAAACCTGCTGCCCTTGGACAGGCATCAGCTGGGCGGCTGGCACTATGGTACCAAGTTCCACTAGAAACTCAGTGTTGATGGCAGCTGGCACAGATGACAGTTTGTTAGGGCTGTGACATCAAGTCCTGTGAAGGACTTAGTGCTGTCAGCAGGTGCAGCCCAGTCTCGAACCCATGGGTGCAGCTGGCAGAGCTCAGTTGTCTTGCTATCCAGTGTTGTCCTGGCACCATGGTGGTACTGCTGGCTTCTGGCCATGACAAGTGATCGACGCCTTAAAATACAGACATATTTATCTGCCTCCAGTGTCCATTCATTTCACTGAAACATGACATCTAGTCACGTTGTCATAATGAGAGGCTCACCCTGATGTGGTGACACAACGCCAGTTGCTACACTGTTGCCGCTGCACTGCACTGTTTACCACTGAGCTCGGCTATTCTTGCTTCACAGTCCACTGGTATATCTGTTATTATGACCCTCATCACCAATCAGGTGGCACCGAGCGAGGTGGCGCAGTGGTTAGCACACTGGACTCGCATTCGGGAGGACGACGGTTCAATCCCATCTCCGGCCATCCTGATTTAGGTTTTCCGTGATTTTCCTAAATCGTTTCAGGCAAATGCCGCGATGGTTCCTTTGAAAGGGCACGGCCGATTTCCTTCCCAATCCTTCCCTAACCCGAGCTTGCGCTCCGTCTCTAATGACCTCGTTGTCGACGGGACGTTAAACACTAACCACCACCACCAATCAGGTGGTTACTGACTTGCAAATACTAATGTAACGCTCTGTGGCACTTGAATGCCATCTATGATTACTTTTGTTAAAGACTAATAATTTTTTGACTGAAGACTAGCTTGCAGCACTATGCTTCCCTCCCCCATGGAGAAGACCCAGTCCCCTGTGTCTTATACCAGCTCTTTTCTCTATTATAATTACTTCTACCTTATTCTGTAAAATAAGTACCCAATACTAAATTGACTTTTCTTAACTACTATGCAAGTTTCTATATAAATCACTGATTCCACAAATCTGTCTTTCATCTTTCACTTGTATTGCTCAGTCTCACAGAATATCTCAATGGTCCCTTGCCCTGCTCAGAAACTCAAATACTATTACACTTATTTCACTGCTATTTCTCTTGCCATCCTTATCCAGAAACAACTATAACTCTCCATTCCACCCTTCAAACTAAACATGACACTCTCTCTCTCTTAATAAATTATCACTAATGTATTAGCTTCAACAAAACATTGTCTGGCTTCATTGAACTTGTATGCTTGGTATCTAGTCTCATCTGTCGGGTGGTTTCTTAATCCTTCACTTGCAAACAACTTTTGGAGTTTTGTCCTTGTGACAACAGCTGTCCTTATGATTCCCCAGACAACATACTCCCAAAATCATCCTTAAAAAACACATACTGCACTACCATTCACATTACTTTGATAAGTAGTCCAACTTATTTCTCCTTCTGTAGCACTCATTATAGAGTGAATTTTCCTCAGAGTGTTTTGTTTCTTGGTATTCCTGTTCACCGAAAACAACTTCTTGGTGCCTGGTGGCACTGTATATTGCAAATTACACCTTAGTGTATTTGTATATGATTTAATTGCTTTGCTTTGTACTTCAGATGCAATTCATGACAGCTCTACCCTGGCAACAGCATTCTGTCACTGAAAGTCAACTGTGGTATGATATTCAGTCAGAATGTGTACTTCAGGCTTGCTTTGCACCTTTCACCGACTTATGATATACAATAGGATGTACAGTGAAATATCAAATTGTACAACATTTATGAAGCAGTCTACACATTAGGAATAAACAGTGGCTTTCTTCAAACAAACCGGTTTTACTTACACAGTTGCAGGAACAGCCAATGTCATCTAATAGCGAATCTTACAAAGTATACCCTGTAACAAACTTCAGATACCTGAATTTGAACCTTTCTTATAGAAATACTTCAACCACATTATTCCCACCAAGTCCACTCTCAGGAAGGATTACCTGGATTCTTGCAATGTTGACGTATTGTCATGTAGAGGAAGGTGTAATTAGATGATTGACGAACACTAACTTCTCTTAACGAAGGTTTATTCAGCACGTGCACATACAAGTGTGTAGAGCGAACTGCCTCCGGCCAGAACACATACCGTATATTCATATATACAGTTACAGAGCATTCCAGTACAATGATTATTGACATTTGTGGATACTTCCAGAATGTACTCGAACCAAATATAGAAATTAAAATTTCGCAATTCAGGTGAGTTTTGAACTCAGGACCCTCCATGCAACAGTGTAGTATCATAACCACTACACTGCAGTGACTGTGCTACTCAGCTTCTTCTGCGACATTGCGCCCTCCTTAAGAGAACAGCGTCTCGGTGTTACGTCCTCCTAGTTTGGGAACGAGTCATTGGTCCTGCATACTCCGACTCCCGGTGACTGATGTTTGCCCTGGCAGTGATCTTCATCACCTTCCCGCTTGTTGTCTGTCGCTGGAGCTTTGAATTTACCCTGAGTTGCTGGATCCTTATAGGGCTTCATTCGAAGGATGTGGTCCATACCTCTGATCTTTTGTCGTCTTGTGTTGGGATCAAAATCTTCAACTTCGTACGTAACTGTCTTACAACCTTATAAGGTCCAAAATAGTGCCTGAGGAGCTTCTCAGAGAGACCAACCTTCCGAACAGGAGTGAAGATCCAGACTAGGTCACCAGGCTGGTAGACAACAGGGCGGTGGCTCGCGTCTTACCTTCAGCAATCGTTTTCTTGAGCCTGTAGTGTGTGGAGTTGAGGTATCTGCTGAGCTTCCTCAGCTCTGCTTAACACCTGGCCCATGTAGTCGTCATCCACATCATCAGGATGTAATGGAAACACAGTGACCATCGTCGTAGTTACCTCACGCCCATGCACTAGGAAAAATGGCGTAAATCCTGTGGTGTCTTATTTGGCGGTATTGTAGGCAAAAGTTATGAAAGGGAGCATCTCATCCCAGTTGCTCTGCTCAACATTGACAAACATTTATAGCATGTCGGCCAAGATCTAATTAAGGCGTTCAGTAAGCCTACTAAGTTTGCGGAAGGTAGTCAGTCGTCGTGATGAGTAATGTTGCACCGACAGTTTATCTCTGTCACAAGATTTGATTGAAAAACTTTCCCCACCCATAATTAACGACCTTGGGGCACCGTGTTTTAATACAATGGCTTCGACCATGAATTTGGCTACCTCGAATGATTTGGCTGTTTTTACGGCTTTTGTAATGGCATAGCATGTCAGATAATCACAGCAAACAATAATCCATCTATTGCCACCAGCAGACGTTGGAAATCGTCTGAGGAGGTCAATCCCAACACGCTGGAAAGGCATTTCGGCTGGTGGAATTAGTATGAGTTGGCCGGGTGGTTTCTGAGGCACTACCTTTAACCTCTGGCACAGTCTACGGTGCGACACATAGTGACGGATGCTCCAAAATAAACCTGGCCAGAAAAATCTCTTGCGGATCCTGTTGTATGTGTTAATAAATCCTAAATGTCCGGCCTCAGGTGTGTCATGGAATTTCCGTAGAATATCTAAGCGCATGTGTTTAGGAATCACTGGTAGCCACCTCTTTCCAAATGGATCAAAGTTTTTCTTGCAAAATAATCCCTTAACTACCTTAAATTGTCCTTTCACATCCTCCGACCAATTTAAGACAAGCATAATTTGATCCCTTGGCGTCCTCCTCCTGCTCAGCAGAGAGATCTTGGAGTGCAGCGAGACAGTCACTATCTTCATCGAAGTCTTGATGGTCTTGCACAAGGTTTCTTGAGAGACAGTCGGCATCTTGGTGTTTTCTTCCAGTTTTGTACACTGTCGTAATGTCATACTCTTGAAGACGTAGTGCCTACCTGACGAGTCGTCCTGTTGGGCTCTTAAGACCTGTCAACCGACAAAGTGAATGATGGTCTGTAACAACTGTGAATGGCCTTCCATAGAGATACTGTCAAAATTTGCACATGGCCCAGATCACAGCAAGACATTCTGTTTCTATAGTTGGTTATAATAGAGGGAAACATTCCACGTAGGAAATATATATCTAAAAACAAAGATGATGTGACTTACCAAATGAAAGTGCTGGCAGGTCGACAGACACACAAACAAACACAAACATACACACAAAATTCAAGCTTTCGCAACAAACTGTTGTCTCATCAGGAAAGAGGGAAAGACGAAAGGATGTGGGTTTCAAGGGAGAGGGTAAGGAGTCATTCCAATCCTGGGAGCGGAAAGACTTACCTTAGGGGGATTGGAATGACTCCTTACCCTCTCCCTTAAAACCCACATCCTTTCGTCTTTCCCTCTCCTTCCCTCTTTCCTGATGAGGCAACAGTTTGTTGCGAAAGCTTGAATTTTGTGTGTATGTTTGTGTTTGTTTGTGTGTCTGTCGACCTGCCAGCACTTTCATTTGGTAAGTCACATCATCTTTGTTTTTAGATATATGTTTCTATAGTTGAGTAGTTTACCCACTGCCACCTGTGTGTAGTTCTGTAGGTGCTCTCTCATCATACAGACCAAGTACAGGGTCAGTCGTCAGAGCTTTCCACAGCACATTGAAAGACTCTTGTTGAGCACCACCCCAGATAAATTTAGCGTCGGATTTTAACAACTCTTGGAGTGGCCTGGCTTTGATACAAAAGTCTTTGTTAAAATGACGTTAATAAGGACATAATCCAAGGAAGCTTCTCACAAGTGTAATACTTATAGAAATAGGAAATTCCGTTATAGATCTCTCCTTTTCTGGGTTGGCTGCACACCTTCATTTGACACAAGGTGTCCAAGTATTTTGATTTCTTTTGCTCCAAAGGGACAGTTTTTTGGATTAAGTTTCAGTCGACCTTGTTGGAGACACTTAACAACAGCCCTCAGCCTTTTTATATGTTCATCAGATGTCTCTGAGAACACTATAATGTCATCTAAACAACAAAGACAGTTTGTCCACTTCAGGTGACTTAGAAGATTATCCATCATCCGTTCAAAAGTTGCTAGTGCATTACACAAACCAAATGGCGTTACCTTAAACTCATACAGGCCCTCAGGGGTAATGAATGCAGTTTTCTCACAGTCAGACCCATGTTCTTCGATTTGCCAGCATCACAAGTACATGTCCATGCTTGAGAAAAACTTAGCTACCTTCAGAAAATCTAGTGTATTGTAGCGACACTGCCATTTAGGATAGGGAAAGTTAGTTTTGTGCGATATTCGGAGCACGAGTTACAGCCAGGTACGGGCCGGATTGCAGTAAGTTACGCTTACCAGCAGTTGCGAAAGCAAATAGAGGCCACAGGGGTGTAGAACTGCCAGAGAGGGCGCACACAGCAGTTTCCATGGTGCAAGGCACAGGCAGCAGAGGGCCGCTGGCCAACCTAAGTGTTATGCGTATGTGACACGAAGTGGTGCGTTAGCGAAACAGAGGCGTGCAGCTGAGTATAAATAGGTGTTGTTTTCTAATGAGATTCAGTCAAGTGTGGCAGCTCTCCTGGACAGTGAGGCGGTCACATCGCCGGGCTACACGCAGCAACAGATGGGGCAACAGTGTCCCAGTCCACAGCGGATTGTTGGTTTGACCCTGCGAGGCCGATGTGGGTTCCACAGCCATCCAGGGCGGGCCACTCTTTGGCTCATTACTGCGGTTAGTTGTCTTGGCTCCCGACACATGCCAGAGACATCTGAGGCGAGGGCTGCAGGTTCGGATGCTGGATCGTGGGCGCTTGCCGCCTCGTTCTCAGCTATGGCAGCGAGGAAGAAGCGGCAGTGGGGCTGGCCTGCAGCTCCCGGCAGAGCAGCACGGAGACAACGGGCACAATGGCCGCTGAGTCGGCTGCTGGCACAACCATCGTGACGTATTCGGAACTCTGCAGCTGGCGTACGATGCCGGCATGGCACAGTGTTGCGTTGCACAGGCCACTGGGGTGCTTCCTCAGCATTGTGCGGCCCTGTGTTGCAGACCAAGGTGAACAGAGCACTGTAGTGGAAACAATAAGTCACTTGGAAAGTTCTCGCCGAGTTTTAACACGGCACCCATCCACAACATTTGGTGTCAGAATAGCGGATGTCGTCTATCTAGTACGACGTTCAAGTCCACTGCCTGCAGTACTGTCACAAGATGTGGTGAGTGCTGACAGAATTGTTCTTTACGAGTGTTGGATGTTTTCCTTCTTTTTTGTTTTTTTCGAGTATGGCTCCTATCAAGCCACATTTTTAGATGTTTGCGTGGGCATAGTATATTTTGTTGTCAGAGTAAGTGTTAGTGTATTTTTTGCATTTGACTGCTTTTGTATTGGTTTATGATGACACTGAGTCTGATGATGTGGAGCTGTAGGAAGTCAGGTTGTTCTTGTACTTAAATGTTTTGTTTCGGGACTAACTGAGAAAGAAATCAACACAATGGCAGAGTAAAGGACGCCAGGTGTGTCGGAACCAGAAGTGGTGCGGATTTTAGTGGAAAAAGTAGCACAATTGACAGCAGACAATACGCAGTTGAGAAATGAATTAACATCTAGGAGTGAGCGGGAAACCGCATCTGATCATCATTGTTGCCTAGGGTGCAGGAGATTGATCCAGCTGCCGTGAGTCTGATTATTTCGTTTTCTGTCAAGGCGTCCGAGGATGTGCGTTCGTTTGTGGACGACTTGGAGACTTCAGCGTGATGAATGGTTGGTCTGATGAGCAGTTGTTACGTATAGCCAAGATTAGGTAACGGGTGAAGCGAAAACATATGTAAGGTGTTATGAGGCCTTAAGGAAGGTAGGACAGTTTAAGCAGTTAAAGGAAGGGCTTTTACAAAAGTACAAGAAACAGAATAGCGCTTTGTACTTTAGGGAGAGGTTAAGTACAATGACAAAGAGGGAGGGGGAGACGGTGGAGAAATTTGCGGACAGGATAAGGGAAATTAAGAAGTATGCTTACGAGTTAGTCAGTTGAAGCGAATAGTGTTCTGTTGCAGGAGGCTGAGCAAAGGGTACTTGATGTATTTTTGAGAGGGTTACTGGTGCATATGTCACGGAAAGTGCGTGAAGGGACTCCGAAAGGTTTGTATTCAGCTATTCAGCTGGCAATTCAATGTGAGGAAATAGACGTGGCAACAGAGGGGTAACGAGAGGCAAACAGTGTTTACAGCGGGTATAAAATGTTTTATGTGTGGTCGTACGGGACATTTGCAGAGGCAATGTACCCAGTCACTGAGGAATAGAGGAAGGGGTGCAAATCAGCAGCTTGGAGGATAGAGAAGTGGAGATAAGAGAGGTGGAAAATCGTTAAATGGCAGAGGGGGCCCAAGACCCACCTAAAAGGAGCTCCCATTTAATTTCAATGCTACGAATACGTGTGCAGAGGTGGAATGTTCAGTGGTAGGATCCATAGGACCTAAAAAGTTTAAGGTTTTGTTCGACACAGGGGCGCAAGTGTCAGTGGCTATTAAGAATATAATGAGACGAAGGAAGTTAGACCCACCATGTTACAGGTTGCTGGGGGATAAGGTGGTCACACCTTTGGGGTCGGTGACAGTTGACTTTCGCATAGGGAAAGTCTGATTTAATGCATGCGTGGAGGTAGTACCATGGATGAGCGAGGGCTACAACATGATCCTAGGAGTAGATTTCTTGCATCAACATCATGCCAAAATTGACCTTGGACAATGAACTGTAGAACTTGGTGGAATGTTATTTCCGCTAGGGGAAACTGTTGTCAATGCAGAGCTTTCACGAGGGGCATTCAAAGTAAGGAACAAACCAATTGAACCACGTACTTTAGCGTTAAGGCTTAATTCACATGAGGGTGTGTCTAGTGGCAACGGGAAGTCGCTTTGGGTAAGTGTGGAGTCAAATCTACCTGTGCGTACAGTATGTGTTATTGATCCATTGAAGGATAATGAAGATTTGGGTTCACTGGGTTGTTTTGTGAAACGTAGTGTTGTAAGCATACAGGAGGGGAACGATGGGCGAGTAGTTTCATCTACATCTACATCTTCGTGATTACTCTGCTATTTGCAATAAAGTGCCTGGCAGAGGGTTCAATGAACCACCTTCATGTTGTCGCTCTACTGTTCCACTCTCGAACGGCATGCGGGAAAAACGAGCGCTTAAATTTTTATGTGCGAGCCCTGATTTCTCTTATTTTATTGTGATGTAGGTGGGTGCCAACAGAATGTTTTTGCAATCGGAGGAGAAAACTGGTGATTGAAATTTCATGAGACGATCCCGCCACAATGAAAAACGCCTTTGTTTTAATGATTGCCACTCCAGTTCATGTCTGTGACACTATCTCCCCTATTTCAAGATAATACACAACGAGCTGCCCTTCTTTGTACTTTCTCGATGTCATTCGTCAGTCCCACCTGATGCGAATCCCACACCGCACAGCAATACTCCAGAATAGGGCGGAGGAGCTTGATGTAAGCAGTCTCTTTAGTAGACCTGTTGCACCTTCTAAGTGTTCTACCAATGAATCGCAGTCTTTGGTTTGCTCTACCCACAATATTATCTATGTGATCTTTCCATTTTAGGTTGTTTGTAATTGTAATTCCTTAGTATTTATTTGAATTTACAGCCCTCAGATTTATGTGACTTATTGCATAGTTGAAATTTAGCTGATTTCTTGTATTACTCGTGTGAATAACTTCACACTTTTCTTTATTCAGGTCAATTGCCACTTTTCGCACCATACAGATATCCTATCTAAATCATTTTGCAAGGTGTTTTGATCATCTGATGACTTCACAAGATGGTAAATGAGAGCATCATCTGCAAACAATCTAAGACGGCTACTCAGATTGTCTCCTATGTCGTTAATATAGATCAAGAACAGTAGAGGGCCTATAACACTTTCTTAGGGAATGCCGGATATTACTTCTGCTTTGCTCGATGAATTTCCGTCTATTATTATGAACTGTGACCTTTCTGACCGGAAATCACGAATCCAGTCACACAACTGAGGCGATACTCCGTATCCACGCAGTTTCGTTAGAAGATGCTTGTGAGGAACAGTGTCAAAAGCCTTCTGGAAATCTAAAAATATGGAATCAATTTGACATCCCTTGTCGATAGCACTTATTACTTCATGAGTATAAAGAGCTAGTTGTGTTTCACAAGAATGATATTTGCTGAATCCGTGGTGACTATATGTCAAAAATCGTTTTCTTTGAGGTACTTCATAATGTTCGAATACAGTATATGTTCTAAAACCCTACTGCAAATGGACGTTAGTGATATAGGCCTGTAATTCAGTGGATTACTCCTACTTCCCTTTTTGGGTATTGGTGTGACTTGAGCAATTTTCCAGTCTTTAGGTATGGATCTTTCTGTCACCGAGTGGTTATATATAATTGCTAAATTTGGAGCTATTTTATCAGCATACTCTGAGAGGAACCTGACTGGTATACAATCTGGACCAGAGGCCTTGCCTTTATTAAGTGATTTAAGCTGCTTTATTACACTGAGGATATCTACTATGTTTCTCATCATGGCAGTTGTTCTTGATTGGAATTCAGAAATATTTACTTTGTCTTCTTTGGTGAAGGAGTTTCGGAAAACAGTGTTCAATAACTCTGCTTTAGTGGCACTGTCATCAGTGACTTCACCGTTGTTATCGTGCAGTGAAGGTATTGATAGCGTCTTGCCACTGGTGTACTTTATGTATGACCAGAATCTCTTTGGGTTTTCTGCCAGATTTTGAGACAGAATTTCGTTGTGGAAATTATTAAAAGCATCTCGCATTGAAGTATGCGGTATATTTCGAACTTCTGTAAAACTTTGCCAATCTTGGGGATTTTGCATTTTTTTAAAATTTGGCGTACAGTTTTTGTTGCTTCTGCAACAACGATCTGACCTGTTTCGTGTACCATGGAGGATCAGTACCATCACTTATTAATTTATGTGGTATATCTCTCTCAATTGCTGTTGATACTATCTCTTTGAAAACATTCCACAAGTTTTCTACACTTACATGATCAGATCGGAAGGAGTGAAGACTGTCTCTTAAAAAAGTGTTAAGAGCATTTTTATCAGCTTTTTTAAGTAGATATACTTTACGTTTCTTTTTGATGGTTGCAGGTGTTACGTTATTCAGACTAGCAGCAACTGCCTTGTGGTCGCTAATCCCTGTATTCATCACAATACTCACTATTTGTCCAGGATTATTTGTTGCTAAAGGGTCAAGTATGCTTTTGCGACCATTTATGCTTCGAGTGGGCTCACAAACTAATTGTTCAAAATAATTTTCTGAGAAAGCATTCAGTACAATTTCGGATGATGTTGTATGCCTGCCACCGGCTTTAAACATATAATTTTTCCAGCATATCGACGGTAGATTGAAGTTACCACCGACTAGAATTGCTTGAGCAGGGTACTTATTTGAAATGAGACTCAAGTTTTCTCTGAACTGTTCAGCAAGTATGTCTTCTGAGTCAGGGGGGTCGGTAAAATGATCCAATTAATAGTTTAGTCCGATTGTCAGGTATAACCTCTACCCATACTATTTCACATGAACTATCACCTTCAGTTTCGCTACAAGGCAAACTACCTCTGACAGCAATAAATACTTCACCACCAACTATATTTAATCTTATCCTTTCTGAACACTGTTAGATCGTTTGAACAAATTTCGGCTGAACTTATTTCTGGCTTTAGCCAGCTCTCTGTACCTACAACTATTTGAGCTTAAGTGTTTTCTATTAGAGCTTGGAGCTCTGGTTGTTTCCCAACACAGCTATGACAATTTACAACTACAATACCAATCCAGAATGAGATTTTCACTCTGCAGCGGAGTGTGCGCTGATATGAAACTTCCTGGCAGATTAAAACTGTGTGCCCGACCGAGGCTCGAACTCGGGACCTTTGCCTTTCGCGGGCAAGTGCTCTACCAACTGAGCTACCGAAGCACGACTCATGCCTGGTACTCACAGCTTTACTTCTGCCAGTATCTCGTCTCCCACCTTCCAAACTTTACAGAAGCTCACCTGCGAACCTTGCAGAACTAGCACTCCTGAAAGAAAGGATATTGCGGAGACATGGCTTAGCCACAGCCTGGGGGATGTTTCCAGAATGAGATTTTCACTCTGCAGCGGAGTGTGCGCTGATATGAAACTTCCTGGCAGATTAAAACTGTGTGCCCAACCGAGTCTCGAACTCGGGACCTTTGCCTTTCGTGGGCAAGTGCTCTACCAACTGAGCTACCGAAGCACGACTCACGCCCGGTACTCACAGCTTTACTTCTGCCAGTATCTCGTCTCCCACCTTCCAAACTTTACAGAAGCTCTCCTGCAAACCTTGCAGAACTAGCACTCCTTGAAGTTCTGTAAAGTTTGGAAGGTGGGAGACGAGATACTGGCAGAAGTAAAGCTGTGAGTACCGGGCGTGAGTCGTGCTTCGGAAGCTCAGTTGGTAGAGCACTTGCCCGCGAAAGGCAAAGGTCCCGAGTTCGAGTCTTGGTCGGGTACACAGTTTTAATCTGCCAGTAAGTTACAATATCAATTGTTTCTACAACTACCTTACTGTGTTTACCTGCACAGTTTTAGGCAGGTGCTCCCTGTGTGGTTCCCTGTTTCCTGTGAACGTGGATAATTTTAGTGCTGTAGATGCAAATCTGAGGAAAGGAGTTTTAGTAGCAAATTTGGATGTGCCAGATGACGAAGACTAGTGTTTGAGGGGTAGGCAAAGTGATCAACCACTAACTGCTGATAGAACTACATTGTGTGACAAAATTAAGCATTTGAAAGGAAGAGAAAGAGAGCATATGGAAGAATTATTGTGGGAATTTAAGGATTTGTTTTTTTCCACAAGGACTGTTGCGAGCAGCTCCATTAGTTCAACATAGGATACCAATAGGGAATGAAGCACCTGTTTACTGTAAACCATACAGCATACTGAGGTATTTGCAGCCAATTGTGGAGGATTTCATTGCTGAGCAGCTTGCGGACGACAGTATTATAGAGCACAGTAATAGTTGTTGGGGAGTAGACATTGTTGTCGTGCCTAAAAAAATCTACAGATGTAACTAAGAAATACAGGTTCTGTTGTGACTACTGATGCCTCAGTAATAAGACAGTAATGGACACATACCCCATTCCAAACAAATCGGAGACTGGATTACTTAGGACAGTGCCAGTACTTTTTTACGATGGATTTCACAAGTGGTTATCATCAGTTGAGGTGTTTGAAACCACAGCAGTGTCTTGTCTATTTGGATGACATTATCATGTTTTCAAGTAGTATGGAGCTACATAGACAGCGGTTAAGGGAAGTCTGTATGGGGTTAAGAGCAGCTCGTTTGACATTGAGCCTGGAGAAATGTCATTTTGCATTAGAAGAAGTAGAATATTTGGGGTCATATTATCAGTAAGGATGGAGTGCGAACAGATCCGAGGCTGGTACAGGCTGTAAGGGATTTTCAGGAACCAAAAACAGTCAAGTAAGTGCAGTCATTCATTGGAATTTGCAATTTCTATTGAAAGTTCGTTAAGGGTTTTGCAGATTTAGCCCAGCCGTTGACGCGATTATTACGGAAGGGTGTGAAATTTGAGTGGACGGAAGGGTGTCAGAAAGCGTTTGGCAAACTGAAAGAAGTGTTAATATAAAGTCCGGTTCTTGTGTTTCCAGATTTTGAAAAGGAGTTTATACTAGCATGCAATGCATCGAATCAAGCATTACGGTGTGTTCATAGTCAGGAAATTGATGAGAAAGAACATTTTGTAACCTTTGCGTCTAGGCAGTTGACTGCAGCAGAGAGTAGTTACTCAGCAACAGAGAGGGAGATGCTTAGTGTAATCTATGGAATCACATATTTTAAATGTTATTTATATGGGAGAAGATTTCGAGTAGTGACAGATCACCCTGTGTTGAAGTGGTTGTTGGGGTTGAAGGATCCGTTCACTAGACTCGCTTGATGGACTGTGAGGCGTAGTGAATTCGTCTACGAGGTGGTGCACAAGCCTGGGAAGAAGTACGGTAATGCAGATGCACTAAGTAGGAAGGTGGTGCAAGTAGCAGTCATAACCTATGACCTAGCAGTATGCCAAGAATTACAGGACGTGGATAACGATTGTAAATTGTATCAGACACAGCCACAATTTAATATATACGATGGTCTTCTGTGCAGGGAAACAAAGTTAGGGCCAAGGGTAGTAGTGCCAGTGAAGTTGAGGGATGAGGTTTTAAAGGAAGCACATGATCAGCTGTTATCCGGTCATGGAGGGTGTAGAGTGATGAATAGGGAGTGGCGGAGAGGTATAGGTTGAGAGGTAGGAAAGGAGATGTGGATCAGTACATCAAGAGTTGTATACCATGTGAGCAGAGAGCAGATTTGAGTCGGAAACAGATACAGCGACAACGATTACCAGAAGTAACATGCCCATTCTCTTTGCTGGGGATTGATGTCTTAGGACCTTTTAGGTGAACACCATCGGAGAAGAGATTCGTTTTCACAATAATAGACCATTTTTCGAGGTATCTGGAGATGGTGGCTATGCCAAATCAACCGGCAGCAATGGTCGCGCAAGTGTTAGTAAACAACTGGATTTTGAAGTGTGGTGTACCGTAGACAATAATTACTGACCAAGGGACAAACTTCATGTCGGATTTAATGAAGGAGCTGTGTAATTTGTTGAACGTAAAGAAGCTGAGGACAAGCGCGTTGCATCCACAGGCCAACGGAAGGACAGAACGGGTACACAGAACAATCGGGTTGATGCTGTGTTTTTATGTGGATTCTCATCACCGTCAGTGGGATGAATATTTGAAGCGTATTGTCTGTGCGTATAATGCAAAAGTCCATACAAATGCTGGTTTGTCCCCATATGAGGTAGTGTACGGGCGAAAAATGCCATCCCCGTTTGATTTAGTGAAGCTACAAAAACGAAGGACTGGTGAATCTGTATGTCAGTTTGCAAGAAACGGGTACAAAAGGCGAATACAAAGGCTTTGGAAAGGCAGGAAGACGCTGTAAAGCGGAAAGGAAGTTTACTGCAGTATAAAGTGTGACATTGGGTAATGCTGTCCAGCCCCTATACGGAAAAATGGGAAAATGAAGTAGTTCCTCAGGATGTATCAAGGGCCATACCAAGTTGTTGAAACCGCATCTCCCATTACTGTTAAGCTTCAGCTACCAAGTAGAACGACGATAGCACACATTGGGCAGTTACGGCCATTTAAGGGTTGCCCGTGTGTGATTCCTGGCGTGTCACAGGAAGGAAAGAGGAAGAAAGAGAGAGTGAAGAGTGGCGCTAAATGCAGAGAAAACCAGGAAGATCGAGTACAGCATGAACTACTGTATGCTTTGCAATCTAGAAAGTAGTAGAGTATTTATAGTTTTTTAAAATTTTTTTTTAATGTATCAGTGGGTTTGCACAGATTAATTAGGCATTGTATTTTATATGTGTTTTCGAGTATTGTGAGCCTGCCAGGGGCATCAGTCCTTTTGAAGAGGGAGGAAGGATGATGGTGATCCCTGTCCTCAGGTCACTGGAAAGGGAAGTGTAGTGTCTGATGTATGTGGAGTGTTGTTGGAGGAGAAATCAAATGCAATTCTGGAGAAATAAATGCGTCGGAGTAAATTTCACAGCAAAGCATAATAAATATGTGTTGAACGATGTCAGAGTTGTACAATTTCTTGTTTAAATTTTTAGTTATCGACAGTGCGGGGTCCGGAAAGTCTTGTTTATTGCACCAGTTCATATAATGTAAATTTAAGGAGGAAAGTAGTCACACAATCGGTGTTGAGTTTGGATCAAAAATAGTAAATGTTGGAGGAAAATCTGTGAAGCTACAAATATGGGACACATGCACGGTGCAGTTATTTTTAGCCAGGGGGAAAGGAATAGACTGTCCAAGGGACATGGTGGAACCAAAATAGAGCTTGCAACAGGTCGGGATACATTGGATCTTCTCCACCTACGAGAATTTGGTGGTAATAGCAAGTTGTTTTGAGTGGGGAGTATTTGCAGAAGCAAAAAGTATAGAGCTTGATGGGAGTGGAATTTTAATCAATGGAACTAAGTGTAACATAATAGGACCTACCTTCCATCTGCCAGCATCAATTTCAGGAGTTGCGCAATAGAATGTTATGCAACCACAGCTGTACTGGCCAGAAGTCACTTTACAGTTTTTGCCAAGGCAGAATCTGACCTTGTTAAATCAAACTCTGGAGAGAGGTCTGTTGAGGTCCATAAACCAGTTCATTTTAGAGCAAGAAGGGCGCATATCAGCCAAATGGCTTGTTCAACATGTCACTCAATATAGGGAAAGGCAACGGCAAATAACTATCATTTTGAGCAGCTCTGTGCAAAGTGTCAACGCAGCCTTAACTTTGTTATGTGTTGTTTTCTTTCTGATCAGGCGGATAGCTAATTGCAAAAGGGAACCAAGGGTATTCCAAATCCCAGTGGATTGGATACTGAGGGCGTGAGATGAATAGGTAAGGGGTTGATCGAGCAGTGGTCATCCAGTAAGGAATTTTTACGTTTTGTTTCCTGTCATGGTTTTAAGAGGGCACTAGACCACATTTAAGTTTTTTAGTAGTAAGGAAATGTGCCATAGGTGCCGACCCAAACAAATTAAGAGCTAGTTAAGGGTCGGCCCGGGGACCAGGTCTTTTCGAAGAGGGGAATAATGTAGTGTCACCACCGTTTAGGATAGCGAAAGTTAGTTTTGTGCGATATTCAGAGCACAAATTATAGCCAGGTTCAGGCCGGATTTCAGTAAGTTACCAGCAGTTGTGAATGCAAATAGAGGCCACATGGGTGTAGAACTGCCAGAGAGGGCACACACAGCAGCTTCCATGGCGCAAGCCACAGGCAGAGGAGGGCCACTGGCCAACCTAAGTGTTATGCGTGCGTGACATGAAGTGGTGCGTTAGCGAAACAGAGGCACGCAGCCGAGTGTAAATAGGTATTGTTTTCTAACAAGATTCATTCAAGTGTGGCAGCTCTCCAGGAGGCGAGGCGTGTCACATTGCCGGGCTACATGCAGCAACAGATGGGGCATCAGCGTCCCAGTCCAAGGCGGTTCGTTGGTTCGACCCCCTGAGGCCGACACGGGGCCCACAGCCATCCAGGGCGGGCCACTCTTTGGCTTTTTACAATGGGCAGTCATCTCGGCTTCTGACACGTGCCGGAGACTTCAGAGGTGAGAGCCTCAGATTCGGACGCTGGATCGTGGGTGCTTGCCACTGTGTTCTCAGCTATTCCAGCGAGGAAGAGGTGGCAGTGGGGCTGGCCTACAGCTCCCAGCAGAGCAGTGCGGAGACAATGGGGACAGTGGCCGCTGGGTTGGCTGCTGGCGCAGCAATCCTGATGTAATCGGAACTCTGCAGCTGGCATACAAGGCCGGAACAACACAGCGTTGTGTCGCACAGGCCGCTGGGGTGCTTCCTCAGCATAAGGGGCCCTGTGATGCAGACCGAGGTGAACGGAGCACTGTAGTGGAAACAATAAATCACTTAGAAAGTTCTCGCTGAGTTTTAATACGGCACCTTCTGGCACTCACTCACTACATGTGATGCTCAGCTGTTGTTCAATTAATGGCACAGCGTTTGCTATGCACATGCGTCTTTCAGGGATCTGCAGCTCTCGGCGACAGTTAACTATCCGCAATTCACTGAATCCGTTTTTAAACGAGACGACAGAGGCTGGGATGACGAAGTTATTCTTCAGTGGTATGCTTCTTTTACATTCCACTATAAGATCCAGGGGTTGATGCATAGCATAACACCTGAGAGTTAACTTTCTAGTGCTGACTGCTGGAATGATCACTTCATTCAGCACACAGTCTCCACGCACTCGGATGCGAATCTTCCTGTCCACAGTATCTCATCTCATTTAGCATTGTCTTCGAGTGACCACAATCTATAATTGCCTGAGAAGCTTTCAAAAGAAGCTTTCAAAATGTCTCATTCAAGAATGACATCTTGACTACACTCTTATAAGATTATGAATTCTAAGAGCTGTGTATGGCTACTTATACTCACATGAATGTAGGTATTACATATTTCCCATTAGCCACCTTGAGCAGAGATGTTTTGTTGTCGATGGATATGGTTTTCTGCAACTGGCGACGGTACTTCTCCATAATGACTGAATATGATGCTTCAGAATCCCCAAGAGCTTGGGCTGGTCGACCATTCATGAGGTTACCGATGTAGTTTCGTATAATTTTTGTAGTGATCGATGGCTGAGAATTTTTCTCTTTGGCGGCCTCACCTCCAAGGAAGGTCACACCCTTTAGTTTTCCACGTTACGGCCACTGGGTGATTGGCTGGAGCTTCTAGATGACAATGGAGACCTTGATCAGCGTGTTGGGGAGCATCCTCTCCAGCGGCTAGCTTGTGGCGATGGTGACCTACATCGCCCTGCACCCACATCTTCTTGTTCATCTTCGTCGTCCTGGAGTTGTTGTCAGCTGAGATCGGTCTGCTGTCTTTCGGTACAGGCGTCATCAAATATCTGCCGCCTTTCTCGACAATAGCACACCACATGTCCCAGTTGTCCGCAGTGGAAACATACTGGTTGCTTATCCTGGGTCCTCCAGACGTCAGTCTTCCTTGGTGCCCAAACAGGTTCCTCTTGCAATATTGTAGGAACGTAGCTTTGCCTGGGTCTCGACTCTTTTACCGTTTTAAACGGAAATGAAGGACGAGAGATTGGGTTCAATGTCTGTTCCACTTCCTCCCTTATGACCTCTTGAAGTGTCTCAGTTTTTTGCTCACCATGCAATCCAAGTGCTGTCTGAACTTCCTCTCTCACTGTCTGACAAACACTTGTGAAATCAGTTTCTTGCTCCATCACAGACATCAATACGATGTTTGGAAGCCGTTCAGTCTTCTTGCTTGTAATTCTTTTTTGATGCATTGTCTCGATATGTTGACACCATTTTGTGAAGCCCTCTGCTGTCGAAACCTCTCTTCAGGGGAGGTTTACTATCTTTGGCCCAAAAAAAGCATGTTCGTTGGGAATTTTTTTCTTGAGATGTGTTATAGATATCAATGTCAAATTTGCTCAAAATGTTTATTTATATTTCCTCTAGAAACTGGAATTTTTTCGACCGGAAATGTCAAAGAGCAAAGGCAGAAGTGCCGTCGGAACGAAACAAAATTTTGATGTAGACCTCCGCATAAGTTATTTTGACAATAGGAAACAAAATGGCGGCCATTTGAAAGAAATGTTTTTTTATTGATTTTTCAACTTCGTCAACCAAGTAAAAATATTTATAGTTGATGGATCAGAATAAAAGTGGTACAACTCCTAGACAATTTAGTTAGCTTCGTCAGAAACAAAGAATCATACCAATCAGTTCAGTAGATTTGAAGTTACCATACCACGCAATAAAAAAAAGTCATTTCGAGAAAAACACGTTTGAAGTTTTGACTACATATAAATGCAATATTATGCAATGTACGTTCAATTTGCTATTCCAGGTCCATAAGCTAGTCCTTCCTCTTCCTCATAGAGGGCATTCTGCTCAATCTAGGCCATCCTGCGCTGCTCGAGAGCCGCTCGTATGGCCGGTGACAAGCGGTTTTCGACTGCTTGAATCAGGTGGTTGTCAGAATGCTTGGCAAACTGCATCGAATAGAGTCCCAGGGTGACGTCAATCATTGTCATGGTCTTCAGAATTGCTGAATACTCATCATTGGAGCGGCTTGCTGCTAGGAAAGTTGCAATCTCCACAGTCTTTGCACCGGAATGCAAATACTTGGGGCTAACTTCCAAACACACCCGGTTAAACTTTGATTTGAATTCTGTGTGTTTCCTCCCAAGCACTGGTACAATAACACGTCCTCCGAAAGAAAAAAAACTGGTGCGTAAAAAAAGGCCGATTTCAGGAAGGTGCATTTTTTTTGTTCAACCGCGAATAACATACATTTCTGTTCTGTAGTCAGAAAACAGTTTTAGGGGTGGATTCTAAACACTTTTATGGATCCAAAAATACAATTTTAAAGACAGTAAACCTTCCCTTCATTAGGAGGGCTTGATACATGTCGTGGCCAGTGATGGTAAGGGATCCCAGGCGCAACTCCCCCCCCCCCCCCCCCCCCCCTCCACCCCACTCTCAACAGGCTGCGACATCCCTTCCAGAGATGTGCGATTGGTGCTGCTGATGCAGATGAGGCAGAGGTGCCTGCAGTCCATCGGCTATAAATAACCAGATAGGACACGAATCCGACTCTTTGCCTGAAGATCACAAGTATGAATCTTGTTGAAACATTGCCGCAGAACAGCGCCTTGACTCGGCTGATAACCCTAGAAGATTTCATCATCGAGGTTCGCCAAAAAAGTCTAAATTGTCTTTTTCAGCTGCCGAAATATTTCTGACTCCACAGTTTCCTTAAAATGCTGTTCCATATTTCAATATTGAGTGTGCTCGTGCAAAATATGTAGTTCTGAGATTACTATTTGAGGTATACTGTAGATCATAATTGTTGTTATGAAACATATCTTGTTAAAGTTTCTGTTTACACAGTCTACATGTGCTTCCCATACCATGTTTTGTCGTATCAAAGTGCCTAGAGATTTTATTCACTGTGTTTCGGCAATTGATTATATATTTAAGTCTTGTACATTGTTAGCTGGTATGCAATTATGCTTATGTACATGCAACAGTTTTTCCCATATTTATAAATAAGTTGTTGGCAACAAATGAATTTACTATATTCACTGTAACATGTTTGATGTTTCCTTCAAATATAATTTTCATGTTTTCTCTAATTAAACGCTGTTGCCACATCACTTAACCCCTTAACTGCTCTGGACGTGTTAACGCGCGCGCGTTCGTACCAGTCCCTGTGTGTTGCAAATGTGTTTACACGCGCCACCAGTCCTGGTACTCTGAATGTGTCTACGCATAGACACATTCAGAGTACCAAGTAGAAGGACTGGTGGCGCGCGTAAACACATTCAGAGCACACAGGGATAGGTACAAAAGTGCACGCATTAACACGTCCAGAGCAGTTAAAGGGTTAAGTGATGTGCAGGTGACAGGTTTGGATCCTTGGAGAACACAGTGTTTGATTGCTGATAAAGATGTGTAATGGGTATTAACTTGATAAATTTTCTTTGTGTTCTCTCTGTGAGATATTTTCTTTGATAGTGATACTTAAATTCACCGTCGTCTTAAGTAATTTGTTATGGCCAGTGGTGTATAAACTCTTTGGTAAATGTATATAAAGAAGGTGGTCTGTAATTTGTCTTCATTTTATGGCTTCCTTTATTTTATTATGTGGTTTCACTTTTTCAGTTTTTAACCAGTTTGAAAAAAATGCTGTAAAGTGGAAGTCAAATTTGTGAAATACCTGAGTGGTTCATATATTATGCCTATATGTTCTTTGTAACCAAATTTGGTATATTATCTATTCCTGCCAAAATATTTAGTAGCTTGGTACTGTCAGGAGACAAATTGTAGAAATGTATTTTGCAGCTACAGACATGATGACGTACAGTGAGAGTGATTAAATTTATTTCTGATATGTAGGTCATGGCCTCCAAAAAGTTCATAAAAGGAAACATTGTCCATTGTAGGCTGTATCTTTATATCATTAAATAGTTGTGCAGTTGGCATATTTCAGCTACGTTGGGTAGAGTAGTACTATGTGGTAGTTGAAAATGGCTAATTGCACAACAAATAAATGATATAAAGAAACAACCTATAATGGAAAATGTTTTCTTCTATGAATGTTTTGGAGGCTTTGGGACCTTACATAATCAAGATTATCAAGGCATTGCCTGTTGAGTCATTGGAAACATACTATGTGATAGTCAAAATTGCTCAATCACACAACAAACAAATGATATGTAGAGATATGGCCTACAAGGAACAATGTTTTCTTTCACAGTCAAAATAAAAATACATCTTTAATAACTCTCTGCCCTCAAGTGTCATCCCAAGAGCTTGAGAGCTAATGATTTATAATACAACTACCCAAGAAGGAGTTCGCAAATGCACCCTCCAACTTCTGGCCCATTTGAATTTTGAAGGGGGCAGGATGGTATGTAAAACCCTCAAGGACAAGATCACTTTATTAATAAGTCAGATGACAGATAGTTATCATTGTGGGAGCATATGGTAAAAAATTTAGAGCAAATGAAAAGCACGTTACAGTAAAGGGTGCCCAAACACTAGCTTCAAAACACAGTGAAGCACTCCTCCGGTAGCAATGCAGGCTTCTAGTCTCACATGCAGTCAGTCATAAAGATGCAGTTCTAAGTGTCTTAGCCATTTTTTTGCAATTTGCCAATGGTTCTTGCAGGCCTTGGAGAACAAGTAAGGTCCTGCTTTATCATGTCCCATATGTGTTCAATTGGTGAAAGACCCAGTAATCTTGCTGGACAGTGCAGTAGTTGTAAACAATGAAGAGCACATAGCATTGCAACAGCAGTATGTGGGTGTGCTAAAAAGCACTTCACCTTCCCATTGAAGAAATGGCAGTTGTACAGGGATAACAGCCTGTGCAAAATAGCAGTCACTGCTTACTCTACCATTCAGAAACACCAAATGTGACTGTGACTTGTAACTGATGGCCTCTCAGACCATGAAGCCTGGATGGATGGGACCTGTATGTCATGGGTGAATGGACTCTGGAATAGGCAGCTCACCAGGTCTTTGTCATACATATGTATGTCTCTCTCTTGCATACAGGCAGAATGTGCTCTCATTACTGAAGAAGACACAGCACCATTCGACTCTCCAGTCAGCTTTTTCACACCACAAGAGTGGTGTCAGTGGTTGCCTGGTCAGAGAAAACTGAAGCAGACAGTTTACAATGTTTAGTTTCCTGACACAGAAGGTGCAAGATGTGCCATGATTTCATCCCTGAATGATGCTCAGTCAGCCACCACTACTCATACAGTGCATTGACCTTGACATGTTTCTTTATTGTGTGGATGTCCAGAACCTGGTTTATAGGCATAGGATATTCCACAGATCACTGTCGAAAGCAGTGACACACCAACGTGGACAGCAGTCCATTGATATATCTATCCAGCTTCCCACAGACTGACAATTTGATGCTGTTCAGGTGGCTGAAGCTGTTCAACAGGAGTACTGCTTGTTGGTGGAGCATGATTGTACCCTAGAATGAATGTTACAAACACTGTTCATCTCTAAACGTAGCACAGTTATTGCTTGCAATGTCAAAACAGAGGGTGTATAGACAGGCCTCCTGTGTGCCACATGGGTGCCAATGACAGTGACAAATGAATCATTAACACAACAACCCCTCAGTATGCACATACGTAGGTTGGAACTTAAATTGTGGCAACACTGCTGTGGAGACACTATGCAATGGAGTCTACAATTGTTGTTGATAGCATACATTGTTGACGTACCTACCTTACTTCTGAGCAAATGGATTCACCTATCCCATGTCACTGGTGTGCGCACAATCGAGGGAAACACAGTCACTTGTGAGTGAGCAGTATAACGTAACGGTGTCACTATGTTTTCGAAATAGGAATGATGGAGTTGGATCAAGATCGAATGTGCCAGAGGCCATACAGCACGACAGTGTCATCAAGGTCTTCAAGAGGCATGCAGGAAATTGGCATTGTTGTATAGAACAGTGGCACGTTGGGTAAAAGCCTTCAACGAAGGTCAGCAAACTGTGGAAGACAGGCATCCGGCAGGTTGTCCTAGTGTCTCTGAAGTAGTAGTGCATGCTGTTGCTGCGTTAGTGGACAGTGATCGACGCCATATGATTCGTGAGCTCACGAAATTGGATTAGCGCATACGACTGTGCTTCACATCCTGAAGGAACGCATGTGAAAAATTGCATCTCGATGGGTTCCGCATGACTTGATGGAAATGCAGAAATGGATGCATTATGGCATTGTCAAACTCACTTGGAGTGCTATGAATGCAAAGGAGAGGCTTTCTTACGCCATATAGTAACACTGGATGAGACAAGGGCCACATTGTATGAGCCAAAACTGAAACGCCAAGTCAAGGAATGACGTCATTATGGGTCGCCGCGAAAGTCAAAAGTGCGTCAGAGCCCCACTATGGTGAAAGTTATGGCTATTCTTGTGTATGACTGTGATGGTGTTATCCTAGCGCACTATGTTCTTCCACGGCAGACAGTCAGTGTACAGTATTACTGTTTGTTTTTGGAACATCACCTGCAACCAGCTTTGTGAAAGAAGCGGCGACACTTTCTGCACAACTTGCCCATCATTTTGCATGACATTGCGCGGGCGCATACAGTGCATGCTGTGTTCAGTCGATGGGACTGAGAAGTACTGTACCATCCACCATACTCCCCAGACTTAAGTCCATGTGACATTGATTTGATTCTGAAGATGAAGGAACCAATTCGTGGCATTTGCTTCAGGACTGTTCCAGGGATTTGACAGGTAATAGACTGCTCCATTTGCATCATCAACAGAACAGACTCCACTAACAGTATACTACGCCTTCCACATTGCTGGCAACGGGTTCTGCACAATGCTGGTGACTACTTTGAAGGACACTAACAGGTTCAAACATGTAACACTTTTGTATCGCTTGTGAATAAATAGTTGCCACTATTTAAGTTCCAACCCTCGTATTATGCCTTGGTGCTACAGAATGTAGTCTTTGAGGGTGTTGCTCCCCCCCCACCCCCCCCCCCCACCCCCCCCCCCCCCCCCTCCGCCCCTGGCAATGTATGTTAATGATGTGCTGCATCAGTTGTTCTTTTGTCTTGCAAGTGTCACTTGTATGCTTAAAACCTTCAGCTGTATCGTGCAATACTAACAAGCCTGTGGGAAATCATACGACATGTATGTGCCAACTTATTTGCCTTGTCTCAGTGGGCACAGAATACAAGTTTGAAATATAATCCATCTAAAATGGAAGCGGTGGTAGATGCTGAGAAAAGACTGATTACTCCACAGTTTGGAGAATTTTTTCCATTCCCTAATATTAAACGGTACACTGATATCTTTTTCTTCTTCTACAAAGAACTTGGGGATACTACTAGAGTACAACTTACATTTGACAAATCATACAACTGCATTCTGCAAGAACACATCAGCATTCCTCCCTGCACTGGATAAGTATGGAAGGTATTTCTTCCTGAACTTGAAAAGAAACTTAGTTACTAGTACACCCAGTTATTGATTTAGGTAACAATATTCTTGAACACTTCCTTCCTTCTATGTTATATCACCTTGTATAACATAGAAGACTATCAGAGGGATGTATTCAAAGGCAATTCTGTAGTGCCTCATGCAGTACTTTAATTTTAACTGAACTTGCTTTTGTTCATCAATGTAGATGCAGTCCGCAATGAATCAAGCAGCTACACAAGTTTTCACAACAATGTTTTTTAATCCTGCATTGGCTACTAATATCAGCACATTCCTGCAGTTACATGTCAGCAGAGAACACTTAGTCCAAGATACACTTCGAGAACTAGCTAAATACAGCTCATCTGATCTGAAGAAGCCATTAAGGGTGAGTACCACTTTCAGTTTTGTATAATGGTTATTTGGTTATGCTGGGTCTTTTGTTTAATATTTAGGAAATAAGAGATATTTTGTAAATACTACAATTCTGGCATCTTGCTCTTAAGTTAGAGCAGAAGCAAGGGAATTTGAAATGCTGTTTTGCCAAGAGTTATCTGCTTTAGTTCTCATACAGCCTTTCACTCAATAGTGAAGTGTGCATTGTTTTTAGAGGAACTGGCAAATTAAAACTGTGAACCAGATTGGTATTCAAACCTAGTATCTTGCTTTTGACTGGTATTGCTCTTATCAGTTGAACTATCCAGGTATGACTCACAACTCACCCTCACAGCTTTACTTCTCTCTTTGTTCCAAACTTCACAGAAACTATCTTGCATACCTTGTAGGTCTAGCAAAGTTCTGGGTTGAGCCCTGGTCTGGCACACAGACGTTAATTAATGTCTGTAATGGGATACACTACCATCACCTGTGTATTTCATTTAGTCACACCCAGTGCAAAGAGGCAGTGGCATTAATAGGACTTTACAGTTGGTTAAAAACAGAAGGTAAAATCTAAAATTACAAAATTCCGAAAATTTATATGTTTCCATGGACATATCCTGGACAATATAACCTTCTTCCGGATGTGTCTGACTACTAATACTGTGAAAACGTGTAATGTAGAAACAGTGTCAATGAATGTTGCTGATTATTTCATAGCAGGACCTGCTAAATTTGATCTAGTTATTATGCAAGGTTGGAGGAAAATGGAAACAAAAAAGAACAAAAAGTATGACAATTGTTATACTGCCTTTATACAGTCACAGTCAAATGAGCACTGCACAAACATTACAAATTAATAATGGTTCTCCAGTCCTGAAAGGACATGCAAAACAAGCCAAAACAGTTCTACGCCCATGAAAGTTCTTGGGCAACTGTAAACAGGAGTAGGATTCGTTATGAATAGGAAGGTTGGGCGGAGAGGGTGTTACTGTGAACAGTTCAGTGACAGGATTGTTCTTATCAGAATCAGAATCAACATCAAACCAGCACCACCAATTATAGTTCAGGTACACATGCCAATGTCGCAAGCTGAATATGAGGAGATAGAGAGAGTGTGTTAGGATATTGAAAGGGAGATAAAAAGCTGATAATCGTGGGGGACTGGAATGCAGTTGTAGGGGAGGAGGAGAAGAAACAGTTACAGGAGAATGTGGCTTGGGACAAGCTATGAGAGAGAAGAAAGAGTAATTGAGTTCTGTAATAAATTTCAGCTAGTAATAGTGAATACTCTGTTCAGGAATCACAAGAGGGGGTGGTACACTTGGAAAATGCCGGGTGATATGGGGAGGTTTCAGTTCGGTTAGATCACAGTCAGACAGTGATTCCAGAATCAGATACTGGATTGTAAGGCATACACAGGAGCAGATATAGACTCAGATCACAATTTAGAAGTGATAAAGAGTAGGCTGAACTTTGAGATGAGTCGGGAAGGAGTAATAGGCAAGGGAAGTACTAAGGAATGATGAGATACTCTTGAAGTTCTCTAAGGCTAAGAAATAGCTCAGTAGGCAGTAAAGTGGAAGAGGAATGGACATCTCTAAAAAGGGCAATCACAGAAGTTTGAAAGAAAAACATACGTACAAAGAAGGTAACTGTGAAGAAACAATGGGTAACAGAAGAAATACTTCAGTTGATTGGTCAAAGAGGGAAGCACAAAAGTGTTCAGGAATACAGAAATACAAGACGCTGAGGAATGAAATAAATAGGAGGTGCAGAGAAGCTAAGATGAAATGGCTGCATGAAAAATGTGAAGAAATCGAAAAAGAAATGAGTTTCAGAAGGACTGACTCAGCATGTAGGAAAGTCAAAACAGCCTTTGGTAAAATTAAAATCAAGGATGGTAACACTAAGAGTGCAACAGGAAATCCACTGTTAGACGCAGAGGAGAGAGCAGAGAGGTGGAAAGAGTACACTGAAGGCATCTATCAGGAAGAAGACTGATGTGACAGAAGAAGAAGAAGAAGAAGAAGAAGAAGAAGAAGAAGCTGGAGTCGATTTAGAAGCGATAGGTGATCCAGTATTAGAATCAGAATTTAAGAGAGATTTGGAGGTCTTAAGATCAAATAAGGCAGAGGAGATAGATAACATTTGATCAGAATTTCTAAAATCCTGGGGGAAGTGGCAACAAAACGACTATTCATGTTGGTGTCTAGAACGTATGAGTCTGGTGACATACCATGTGACTTTCAGAAGAATATCATTCAAACAGTTTTGAAGACTGCAAGAGTGAACAAGTGCAACAATCAGTGTAACAGCTCATGCATACAGGTTTATGACAAGAATAATATACAGAAGAATGGAAAAGAAAATTGAGGATGTGTTAGATGACAATTAGTTTGGCTTTAGGAAAGGTAAATGCACTAGAGAGGCAATACTGACATTAAAATTGATAATGGAAGCACAACTAAAGAAAAATCAAGACTCATTCATAGGATTTGTCGACCTGGAAAAAGCATTTGACAATGTAAAATGGTTCAAGAAAAATAGGGGTAAACTCTAGGGTGAGACGGATAATATACGATATGTACAAGAGCCAAGGCAGAATAATAAGAGTGGATAACCAAGAACGAAGTACTCGGATTATAAGGGTGTAAGAGAGGGATGTAGGACTTTACCCCTACTGTTCAACATGTACATCGAAGAAACAATGGTGGAAATAAAAGAGAGGTTCAGGAGTGGGATTAAAATTCAAGGTGAAAGGATATCAGTGATATGAGTCACTGATGACTTTGCTATCCTGAGTGAAAGTGAAGAAGAATTACATGATCTGCTGAATAGAATGATCATTCTAATGAGTACAGAATATGGACTGAGAGTAAATTGAATAAAGATGAAAGTAATGGGAAGTAGCAGAAATGAGTACACGTAGAAACTTATCAGGATTGATGGTCAGGAAATAGATGAAGTTAAGGAATTCTGCTACCTAGGCAGCAAAATAACCAATTACAGACAGAGCAAGGAGGACATCAAAAGTAGACTAGCACTGGCAAAAATGGTATTCCTGGCCGAGGGAAGTCTACTAGTGTCAAACATAGGCCTCAATTTGAGGAAGAAATTTCTAAGGATGTACATTTGGAGCACAGCGTTGTGTGGTAGTGAAACATGGACTGTGGGAAATCCGGAACAGAAGAGAATTGAAGTGTTTGAGATGTGGTGCTACAGGCAGATGTTGAGATAAGGTAAGGAATGAGGAGGTTCAGTGCAGATTTGGAGAGGAAAAGAATCTGTGGAAAACACTGACAAGAGAAAGGGACAGCATGTTAGGACACCTGTGAGACATCACGGAATGACTTCCGTGGTACTAGAGGGAGCTGTAGAGGGCAAAAATTGTAGAGAAAGACTGAGATGTGAATACACCCAGCAAATAACTGGGGATGTAGGTTCAAGCGCTACTCTAGATGAGGTGGTTTGCGCAGGAGAATAATTCGTGGAGGACTGCATCAGACCAATCTGATAGTAATCACACTAATATAAAAAGCTGGTGTGACTACCTATCAGGTGCCCATCAGGATGAACGGCGACTGCCAGATTGTGGGAAAGAGCAAGTAGACCATCCTGTGGCATGACATGCAGCTGAACTTAACACACTTGATTTCAGTGGCTGCCTTACTACCCAAGCAATAAGGATTATTCCCTCCACCACCAGCTTTTCTGAACTGAGCTGATGGGAGTTATCCTTACAGAAAATTCTCCACTTCCGTAATTATCCCAGCTCAACCTATGGTAACATACTGTCCCCACACCCTCCGCTCTACAGTTTTCACCCTCTCTGTCCTGTCATCTCCTCCCTATTCTTACCCCCACCCTATTTATTTGCTGCCCTCTGCCAGCGCATCTGCCCGTCTTTCCCTGCTTCTCTCCTTTCTCACTCTTTTTTTCCTCCCACCTCCGTGCCCCTCAACCTCCGGATGCTGCTCCTGTTGGCATTCTAGTCCCTGCACACTCCCCCAGGTAGAGTTTGTCTGTCTCCTCACCCATACACTACTATCCCTTCCCCTTCCCCGCACCATCCAGATTGCTGCTTGCATCCCACGTGACATTTGCATTCTGGCCCGAGATGCTGGAGCTGGCGGTCATGTGTGCATGAGGTGTGCTTGTTTGTGTGTATGAATGGTGTGTGTCTCTCTCTTGCTGATGAAGACTGTGGCAAAAAGCTTTATGTAAGTGTCTTTTAATTGTGCGTGTCTGGTTATTTAATGTATCTTCTTTGCAGTAAGTCTTTTCCTACATTGTCGATATTCGTACGTAGAGTTTCCTAGGCTACAAGGAAAATATTATGTTTGCAGAATGGTCTCTGAATATATTTTTAGTAGTATATATTCATTTTCCTGAGAGCGTAGCACTAAAGAAATTCTAGTATATTTAGAAGTATGGAAACAGTAGATTTTTTTTTATCACAAAAGGAGTAGCAGGGCAGGTGGTGGTGGTGGTGGTGGTGGTGGTGAAGCGTACCCCCATCTTACACCATGTTATAGTTCGTGGGGTGTTCATGTATGTATTTAGGTTATCTACCTCAAGAATCTGAGCTGTGGAAATTCTTACAGTCCTGTCTGCACTGTAATCTTTACTTATTTCATATATTGACTCAATTGTATTATTAGTTAAGGTGTCCTGTTCATAATTCAGTAGGAAATATCAATTAGCTATTTCTTAACCTTTGAATTTCAACATAGTCTTCATAATTTAAAGCTCATCTAATATGTCATTTAGTGTTCACTGAAGTAAGGTGAATAAAATTGTTTAATTTTCTGTTAAAATTGTATTGGAATTTAATAATTCTAATAGAAATTCCCATAGAGACTTTTTGATAATTCATGTCATAAGTAGGCATGCACGCAACATAAGTAACACAAAAACAGAATTTGTACTTAATTGATAAAATATAATAAATCATTTTTCAGGTTAAGTTCTTAGGTGAGGAAGCCGAAGATGCAGGAGGAGTGACTAAGGAATTTTTTCTCTTGCTAATGAGAGAGATATTGGATCCAAAATATGGAATGTTCCGGAATTATGATGAAACTCGAGCAATATGGTTCAGTGAAGATTCATTTGAGGATCCAATAATGTATTATCTCATTGGTTAGTATAGTTTTACTGCAAATCCTATATACTATATGTAGCTCAATATAAGATGAGCCTGAATGTATGATGACCCTCAGTTACAGGAGGTTTCTTTAGGTCTACCTAAAAGAGGTAACATTAAACCTATTGTAAGCGTATGCCATTTTTTTTATTTCTTTGCTTTGATAATGTTGCTGTTGTGGTCTTCAGTCCTGAGACTGGTTTGATGCAGCTCTCCATGCTACCCTATCCTGTGCAAGCTTCTTCATCTCCCAGTACCTACTGCAACCTACATCCCTCTGAATCTGTTTAGTGTATTCATCTCTTGGTCTCCCTCTACGATTTTTACCCTCCACACTGCCCTCCAGTACTAAATTGGTGATTCCTTGATGCCTCAGAACATGTCCTACCAACCGATCCCTTCTTCTAGTCAAGTTGTTCCACAAACTCCTCTTCTCCCCAATTCTATTCAATACCTCCTCGTTAGTTATGTGATCTACCCATCTAATCTTCAGCATTCTTCTGTAGCACCACATTTCGAAAGCTTCTATTCTCTTCTTGTCCAAACTATTTACCGTCCATGTTTCACTTCCATACATGAATACACTCCATACAAATACTTTCAAAAATGACTTCCTGACACTTAAATCTATACTCGATGTTAACAAATTTCTCTTCTTCAGAAACGGTTTCCTTGCCATTGCCAGTCTACATACAAGGAGAAATAAAATAAACAAAAAGAAATGTTTCAGGGTAGTTCTCATCTTCATTTCCGTCATCATTATCATCCGTCGTCATGATCAATATCATTGCCTTCATTTATAAGCCTTCAGGCATTTCTTCACCCTCTGACACTCCTCTCATAGTATGTCATCTCCTGAGACGGATATGCAGCACTTTTTGAGTCCCCTCATTATAGATTCACTTCAAATTCTGCCCCAGACAGTAAGGATCCACTGGCCAGCAAGGAAAAAATTATGTTCCTTCCCCGCAAGGACAGACAGCATGGTCTACTTGAAGAAGCCTCACAGTAAAGCTACTGCGAGTGAGCCTTAACAAGCCTGTTCACAACAACATCTACTTCTTAAAGCTGTCAGGTCATGCCGCTAGGAATTATTACCAGGTCTGTGTTGCTCTTTGCTGATCTTTACTTCCTGGATGTGGTGTCACCTGAAAAAATCCAGCACCAACATATTCCTTGTGTTGAACAAAGAGCCTGATATTCTTTTCAGAACAACGTTAAGCCAATGTAGCATCAGCTCATTTGTCATCTATCTCATTGCTTGGCATCTAGAGGTAAGTCCTTCAGGCAGCTTTTCTTTTGGTATTGCTTTCCAGCGAAGAATCACGTATGGTGGGGGAGCTTCCTTCCATCTGCTGGTGCATCCAGCATCAATATTATTGTGGCTTTTTCATTGCTAGAACTTCTTGTAGGAACATTTTTAATGCTCTTCATATCAGTAGCAACATTCAATGACATATCAGAACAAACAGGTGTCTAATTGCCATTGCCCATATGGTCTAGCAAATAGTCATCCTGTTTCCCGTGATTGTATGATGCTGATATGCAGATATTATTTCATCACACACAGTCAGAAGTCACTGAACTAGCATTGCTGTGTTGTAAGACCTTACCTCTTCATCATCCTCACACAACAGCCAGTACATGCTTTGAATTCCATAATGCGTAAAGCCTTCTTTACCTCCAGTGCCTTCAGTCAGATAATTTCTTAGGTACTTAGTAAGCCTTCATTGTGTTTCTGTTGCACATACTGAAGAACTTGCTGTTCCAAATTGTGAAGCTTTCCCTGCTTTGGCTTCCTGAAAGTGTGTAGGACCAACATTGCTTAACTGAACTTTCATCTGACACCCCACTGCACCATTTATGGCCTCTGCTTCCTGAATCACCGTAACTTAAAGTTAGCACCTTATTGTCTGTGTGAACTTGTTGGGAACTGCAGACTCTTAGATCCATGTTTCACAGCTGAGTTAAGGCTGTATTTTGCATCCATTATTGATTGCTGCACTTCACTGTCCTTATAGCACTGACAAATGAAGGAAATTGAAAGACAATAATACAGTGTTCTCTCAGCTCCCTACAACCAAATTGGCAGAAACCATACAACTTCAAGTTAACAGCATAGTTATCATTGAAAATCAACAGTGCTGTAGGGCACTGGCAGTTTTAGCACTGTTGTTTAAGTTCACGGTTCATTTCTTGTGCATTGTTTTGAGACTTTTATATGAACATATTTTAGTTGACATTAATTTTATCTCCTGGGCTAAAGACTAGATTGGGGCCACCGCCAGTCATGGTGGTGTGTCTCTAAGGCTCACAGGTTGGCATCACTGAGTTGCGTGTACCCAGTGGGATGGTGCATCGTCTAGTCACATTAAGTGACAACTGTATGTATTTGAGATCAATGTGCGATAACCACTCACAGATGGCAAGTGGCAGCAGTAGCAGTGGAGGCTGTATAAGGTTTTGGAAGGATGCAGAGAACACTGTAGCTGTTGTCATAATGCGGAAATGGAGCAAAGGGCCTGATCATTGGCTTTCAGGCCAAGGTTGAAAGTATTTCTGGAATTGCTAAGTCTGTAAACTGTTCACATGCTGCCATGGTAAAGTATATTGTGCATTCCAAAATGGCGCTATCCGTAATGACCGCCGAGGTAGCTGTAGTGCACTACAGGTCATAGATGACAGGGGTGAACGACAGCTGAAAAGATGTGTACTGGTCAATAGACGTGCAGCTGTTGAGCAATTGACTGCCCAGATAAACCGAGGGGCTACCAACATTGTTGCCTCAATGATCATTCAGTGAACATTGCTGCATATGGGCTTCTGCAGCAGGTGCCCAATTCATCCATGCTGACTGCTATTTGTCAGTGACGAAGGTTGGAATTCGCCACACAATACTGCAACTGGACATCCATTGAGTGGCAACAGGTAGCCTTTTCAGATGAATCACATATTATACTCCATTGGGCAGATGGCTGTTAGCATGTAATGCGTGAAACATCTGTAAACTAACACCCTGCAACAATAGTCAGATGGATCCAGGCTGGTAGGCATTCCGTGGGTAATCCTGTCATTCTGGAAGGCACAATGAATTACCATAAGTACGCATCTATCCTTGGATACCATGTCCACCTCTAGATGAAGTTTGTTTTTCCTTGGCTGATGGCAGGATGTGCAATGTGTCACACAGCTTACAGTATAAGTGCGTGGTTCGAAGAACACCAGGATGAGTTTGCCACACTGCCCTGGTCACCAAACTCTCCGAATTTAAACCCAGACAAGAATCTGTGGGACTACTTCAATAGGGCTGTTCATGCCATGGCTCCTCAACTGAGAAATGTAGTGCAGCTGGCCACGGCATGACTCCACATCCCTGTCGGTACATTCCAGAACCTCTTTGACTATTTTCCTGCATGTCTTGCAGTAGTATACGCTGCAAGAGGTAGTTATTCAGGCTTTTGATAGGTGCTCACATTAATGCGATTGGACAGTGTAACTTCACGTAGCAATTTAAGCTGTATGGTTCCTGCCAAACAACAATTTATGAAGGCATAACTTTGCTTGTTGCAATACAGAATATGTTATAAGTTTAAGATATTAACCATTCTTATTCCATTCATGCTGCATACATTATTTTCTGTGTTACAATTGGCAGATGGGATCATGTGTCCTATGCAAGATTGGTTGACAGAAGTAAACTGAGCAGCAGCTACCTTGATTTTCATACTTTTGAAGCTAACATACCAGTTTTGATGATTTTCATATTTGTACTTATGTATTACGAAAGTATGCATTTTCAGTGGTAAACAATGTGAAAGATTCCCGAAAAGATCTCATTTTTAATATGGTTAACTATGCCAAAGAGGCAGGAAGTGTGACATTGTTATATAATACTTTTGCCTAATTGACTACACATTGTAATAACATTGACCTTGGCAGCAATAGTTTAATCTGTGAATGTAAGATGACCCTGTATTTATCAAATGAAGAATTCAGGAAAATGCCTCGTCTTATAATTGAATGGACAAGGTCTGTTCAAAAAGTATCAGCAATTTTATAATTTCACGGGTTGTATTAGTCCAGTTAGCACAATTTTCATTTTTGTGTTTGTAAACACACATGAAACGTACCTGTTCACTGGTAGCGTATTGGATGTTTACTCTGTTTTCATTTCAAGAGGGTTAATGTGTTTGCTTAAGAGTGCAGATTATTGATTTGTTTTAAAAATGGATCAGAGAATTGAGGTTAAATTTTGCTATAAAAATGGAATAGAATGTAACAATGTCTTGAAAGTGTTGAATACTGCTTTTGGTGAGTCTGCTAAGAATTAAACAAGGGTTTATGAGTGTGTAAGAATTTCCAAGATGGCCACAAAGAAGTTGAGAGTAATGAACATATTGGACACCCCAACACATCAACAACTGATGAAAAAGTGAAAGAAATTATCATCATCGATTACCATATCACAATGGGAGAAGTTACTGATGATTTTGGCATATCAGTTGGTTCGTGCTATGAAATCTTTTCGGATGTTTTGGGTATGAAATGCCTGGATTTGTGGTGAACAATTTGTGACTTTTAAACCATGATAATGCACATGCTCAAATTTCATTGCCTGTTCCTCAATTTTTGGCATAAAAACAACACTGTATTTGCTAGACATGGCCCCACACTACTTTTTTCCATTTTTAAAATTAGAGAGAATCTTAAAGCTTAGATGAGAATCTTAAAGCTTAGATGAGATTACAAGCAATAACTGAAAGTGCTGTCCCAGAGATCAAGTTCCAGAATTTTGGAAGAAGTGCAGGGATAAGTGTGTAATATCTCAATCGGGACTACTTCAAAGGGCTTAACATTAATGTAGAGAAATAAATAAAATAATTTACAAAAAATGTAAAGTCTTGAAACTTTTTGAACACACCTCATATGCGGTGGAAAACACATTTAATATAAACATACCAACAACTTTAATCTTAGCACAATTCAGTGCACCTTTAATCCATACGAACACAGCCCCTGATTCATTTACTTTACGACGATTCCTCGTCCTAAGAACCAATGGCATTGTAGACATATAATAAGATGTACCATTATCTCTGTTATACACTTCACATATGTGAAATGTACGATAAGCAATAACTTCTTGGCTGTTAAGTCTCCAGCCTTCATACAGTCTCCACTTCACCACCACGTACAAGAGCCACAGTAACCCAACTGATCGTGAACGGGCCAAATATCTCACGAAATAAATGTCAAACGAAAAAAACTACATTGAACAAAACTTGTCTAGCTTGAAGGGGGAAACCAGATGGCACTATGGTTGGCCAGTTAGATGGCGGATATCAACTGCGTTTTTTTTAAATAGGAATCCCCAGTTTTTATTACATATTTGTGTAGTATGCAAAGAAATATGAATGTTTGCCTTCCGTAATATTTGCACATGCATTGACAATGCGCTGACGCATGTTGTCAGGTGTTGTCGGTGGATCACGATAGCAAATATCCTTAAACTTTCCGCTCAGAAAGAAATCCGGTTACATCAGATCTGGTGAACGTGCGGGCCATGGTATGGTGCTTCGACGACCAATCCACCTGTCATGAAATATACTATTCAATACCACTTCAACTGCACTCGAGCTGTGTGCCGGACATCTGTCATGTTGGAATGTTGGAAGTACATCACCATTCTGTCATGCAGTGAAACATCTTGTTGTAACATCGGTAGAACATTACGTAGAAAATCAGCATACATTGCACCATTTAGATTGCCATCGATAAAATGGGTGCCAATTATCGTTCCTCCCATAATCCCGCACCATACATTAACCCGCCGAGGTTGCTGATGTTCCACTTGTCGCAGCCATCATGGATTTTCCGTTGCCCAATGGTGCATATTATGCCGGTGTAAATTACTGCTTTTGGTGAATGATGCTTCGTCACTAAATAGAACGTGTGAAAAAAATCTCTCATAGTCTCATAATTCCTCTTGTGCCCGGTGGCAGAACTGTACACAACATTAAAAGTCGTCGCCATATCTGGTGCATAGAAATATGGTACAGTTGCAATCGATGTTGAAGTAGCATTCTCAACTCCGACGTTTTTGAGATTCCCAATTCTCCCACAATTTTTCTGCTACTGATGTGCGGATTAGCCATAACAGCAGCTAAAACACCTGCTTGGGCATCATCATTTGTTGCAGATCATGGTTGATGTTTCACATGTGGCTGAACATTTCCTGTTTCCTTAAATAACGTAACTATCCAGCAAACGGGCCGGATGCTTGGATGATGTCGTCCAGGATACCGAGCAGCATACATAGCACACGCCCGTTGGGCATTTTGATCACAACAGCCATACATCAACACGATATCAACCTTTTCCGCAATTGGTAAACAGTCCATTTTAACACGGGTAATGTATCACGTAGCAAATACCGTCTGCACTGGCAGAATGTTATGTGATACCACGTTCTTATACGTTTGTGACTATTACAGTGCCATCTATCACAAAGCGAAAAAAGTGGTCCAAATAAAACATTCATATTTCTTCACGTATTACTCGAATATGTAATAAAAAATGGGGGTTCCTATTTTTAAAAAAACGCAGTTGATATCCGTTTGACCTATGGCAGTGCCATCTAGCCGGCCAACCATAACGCCATCTGGTTTCCCCCTTCAAGCTAGACGAGTTTCGTTCTTTGTAGTTTTTTCAGTCTGCCAGTTCAGTTTCTTCAGCATCTCTGTAATACTATCCAATGGAACAAACAAACCTGTGTCCATTTGCACCCGTCTCTGTACACTTTCGATATCCCCTATTAGTTGTATTTGGTACAGGCCCCACACACTTGAGCAGTATTCTAGGATGGGTCGCATGTGTGAATTGTAAACAATCTCCATTGTAGACTGATTACATTTCCCCAGTATTATATCAATAAACCGAAATCTTCCACTTGTTTTACTACCAACTACACCTGTGTGCTCATTCCTGTTCCTACAAAGCATTGCACCCAAGTATTTGTATGAGTTAACAAATTCTGACTGTGACTCGTTGATACTACAGTCAAAGCATATTACATTTCTTTGTTTTGAGAAGCGCACAGTTTTAAATTTCTGAACAATTAAAGCAAGTTTCCGATCTTTGCAACACTTCAAAATCTTATCAATACCTGACCGAATATTTATGCAGCTTCTTTCAGACAGTATGTAATTATAGTTAACTGCATCATCTGCAAAAATACTGAGGTTACTATTAATATTTTCCACAAGGTCATTAATAAAAAACATGAACAGTAAGGGTCCCAGTACACATCCTTCAGGTACACCTGAAGTTACATCTACATCAAAACTCTGCAATCCATGTTACGGTGCGTGTGTGGCAGAGGGTACCTTGTACCACTAATAGTCATTTCCTTTCCTGTTCCACCCGCAGAAAGAACGAGAGAAAAACAAATGTCTATATGCGTTCATGAAAGTCTTAATTTCTCATATCTTATGTTCATGCTCTTTACCCACTACGTGTGTTGGAGCCAAGAGGATCATTCTGTAGTCAGCTTCAGATACCGGTTCTCTAAATTTTCTCGACAGTGTTCCTCGAAAAGAATGTCGCCTTCCCTCCAGGAATTCCCATTTGTGTTCCTGAAGCATCTTCGTAATAAACTTGCATGTTGTTCGGACATACCAGTAACAGAGCGGCCCGTCTCTAAATGGTATACTTATACAATTGTCCTGCATGAATGGTTTCTTGAATATAAAGTTTAAAACTTTGGCTTTAGTTTTGGTATCTTCGACTGCCATGCCAGGCTGGTCAACATGTGACTGGATTAAAGCTGTAGACTCACTCAGCAATTTCACACAGGACCAGAATTTTCTCAGTTTGTTGTTAAGGTATGATGGTAGTAGATGTTGTATGCTTTGCATCTTTTCACAAATGCATGAATTTTGTTCTTGTCGGCATTTGCGTGTTCTCTTTTGAACTGAGAGTGGTACAGCCTCTGTTTCCTCAGCATTTTCCAAATGTCATTAGTAAATCATGGTGGGTCTTTCCCGTCCTTAATCCACGTACTAGGCACATAATTCTCCAGACCGCAATTATGGTCTGCTTAAACGTTGCCCATAATTCGTCTATGTCCATCTTACTGGAACTAAGTGATGTCAGTTCGCTGTCTAAGTGAGATGCTAACAACTACTTATCTGCGCTTTATAGGAGAAACTCTCTCCTAGCCTTCTTAACTGATTATTAACTTTCATAACTATAGTTGCTATAATTACATCATGATCACTAGTCCCCGTTTCTACACTGACGTTGTTGACAAGGTCCAGCCCTTTTGAAGCTACAAGCTCTAAGATATTTTCATTGTGTGTGGGCCGCTGAACTAATTGCTCAAGTTAGTTTTCAGAAAACTTGTTCAAAAGCATGTCACATGACTATCTGTCAGTACCTCCTGCAGTGAATCCTCCCCAAACATCATAATCTATACTTGGTAGGCTAAAGTGGTGTTACATTAGTAATGCATGATCTGTGTATTTATGTGCTACTGAGCATAGGCTTTCTGTGAATGACTCTAGAACTGCCACAGCAGAGCCGGGTGGCCAATAAAAGCACTCAACTATCAGCTTGGTATAACCTAGAAATTTTATATGTGACTCACAATTTTGACCTCAATAGATACAATGTTTTTGTCAACTGCAGTGAAAACTCCCCCTCCTATGGTCTCTAATCGGCCTTTCTGATATACGTTCCTTGACTCACTAAATATCTTAGACCTTTCCACTTTGGGTTTCAGCCAGCTTGCAGTCCCGCGAATAATTTGAGTGCTAGAACATTCCTGGAGTGCAGTAAATTCAGGAACTTTGTTATGACTGCTTAGACAATTTACTGATAAAGTTTTGACAGTCGAAGTGTCTTTACACTTAACGTGGTCTGACTTCCCTTGCTGAGTATTGACTGGCGAGTGTTCATCAGAGTACTTCAAACTTATAGCCTAGACTAAAAAGCCCTCATGTGCACACCCCAAGTACTCTGCTACCCTAGTAGCTGCTTCCTTTGTGTAGTGCACCCCTGACCTATCAAGGGGAGTCCTACAAATGCCCCTCTGACAACGAAGATCTAGAAATGTGCAGCCAAGACCGTCATAGAGTCAACGAATCCTTCACCACTTCCACCGGCCACTGGTGTGAGCTGAGGATGGCCTCAGAACTCATGCTACAGGCATCTTTGGTGCCGAAGTGAGCCACAACTTGCAGATGGCTGCACCCTGGACGCTCCATAGCTACAGGCAATGCCACCCCCCACATCTCAGATGCCATGCTTCGGCAGACATACCGAGTGCATGTTGGCTTTCTTTCCAGCCCTGATTGCTGCCTGCCTAAGGGGTTCCATAACACGCCTAATATTTGAGCTCCCGATAACTAGTAAACCCCTCCCACCATTTGCCTGCTCGGACCTTGCTGAAGGTGTGGCCACCTTTCCAGTCACAGTGTGAATGAACAAGACTAGATGACCAGTCTTCATATTGGGCCTCCGCTTCGAGCAAAGCAAATGCATTACCACCTGCCACTCACTAAGCTAAGAGAGTGGATCCACTGTGTGAGCACACTAGTAGGTGCCACAGTAGCAGAGCCCATGGACAAAACAGATGACACCTGAGATGTCCCATGCAGTGCACCAGGTTCTCCACCATCGCTACACCCTGAGACAGCAGCCTGAATGTGTCTGACTGTAGCCAGAAGTGCATTCAGCTGTTCACAAAGTTCGGCCAGCTCCTCCTGCATCAACACACAGCATGCACACATCCTACCCATCCTATCAAAACTAACTGAAGATGTAAACTATAAAAACAGACAGAATCCTAGATACACAATGTGTCACCAATGGATGCTGATGCCTGCAGTACAGACTGCCAAATTTGAACTTACAAAATGCGAGCTTACAACTCTTAAACAGAAACATGCTTGAAATTTAATAAATATGCTATGAGGAAAAGACCGGAAAAAATAAACACTTAACTTTCCTTTCTATAGATCTGTATCAGGTGAGGGATGACTCTCCACCCAAGATAAATTGCTGTGTCCTGACTACCAAAAAATTCTCAATCCAGTCACAAATATCACTTGATACCCCATATGATTGTACTTTGGATAGTAAGTGCAGATGTGGTACAGAGTCAAATGCTTTTCAGAAATCAAGAAATACTGCATCTACTTGATTGTCTTGATCCAGAGCTTTCAGTATGTCATGCGAGAAAAGTGCAAGTTGGATTTCATAAGATTTATGTTTTCATAATCCATGCTGGTTGGCATGAAGGAGGTCATTCTGTTTGAGAGCTCAGAATATATCTTAAGATTCTACAACAGATCGTTGTCAAATATATTGGACGGTAGTTTTGTGGATCACTTTTACTACCCTCCCTGCAAATGGGTGTTACCTTTGCTTTCTTCCAACTACTAGGCACAGTTTTTTCTTCGAGACATCTATGATAGAGTATAGTTAAAAGAGGGGCTAACTGAGCCATGAATCCAGCATAGGATGTGATGCGGGTTCCACTGGGCCTGGAACTTCGAGTAGTTTCAGTGATTTCAGCTGTTTCTCAATGCCACTGACACTAACATTCATTTCACCCAACTTTTCAGTGGTCCAAGCATTAAATTGGGGCATCTTTCTGGGGGTTTTCCTTTGTAAAGGAATATTTGAAAATTGGAGTTAAGCATTTCTGCTTTTGCTTTGCTACCCTCAATTTCAGTTCGTCTCGTCCACTTGGATCTGTACACTAACAGCCTTTATAAATGACCAAACCTTCATTGGTTTTTGTGATAGATCATTTTACAGTATTCTGCTACAGTAGTCACTGAAGGGTTTACACATTGCACTCTTGATAGCCAAATGTGTTTCATTTAGTATCTCTCTATCTACAGCCCTATGCTTTGTTTTACACCTATTATGCAGTAGCGTCTGTTTCTTCAGAAGTTTCATTATAGTGATTGTATATCATGGAGGGTTCCTCCCATTGTGGACTGTTCCATTGGGCACATATCTATCCAATGCATGGTCAACTATTCTTTTAAACTTGAGCTATAGTTCCTCCACATGCCCCTGTCCTACGCTAAAAGTATCAAGTTCCTCATCGAGATATCACACCACTTTTATAGTAGCTTTAGTCATCCGTAGATCTCTTTTTACAAGGATATAGGACATGTCAAAGTATTTACAAGTTTAGACCAATTTAAAATAAGCTAATTCATATACACATATACCGGGTGATCAAAAAGTCAGTATAAATTTGAAAACTTAATAAACTACGGAATAATTTAGATAGAGAGGTAAAAATTGACACACATGCTTGGAATGACATGGGGTTTTATTGAAACCAACCATATTGCTAGACACGTGAAAGATCTCTTACGTGCGTCATTTGGTGATGATCGTGTGCTCAGCCGCCACTTTCGTCATGCTTGGCCTACCAGGTCCCCAGACCTCAGTCCGTGCTATTATTTGCTTTGGGGTTACCTGAAGTCGCAAGTTTATCGTGATCGACCGACATCTCTAGGGATGGTGAAAGACAACACCCGACGCCAATGCCTCACCATAACTCCAGACATGCTTTACAGTGCTGTTCACAACATTATTCCTTGACTACAGCTATTGTTGAGGAATGATGGTGGACATATTCAGCATTTCCTGTAAAGAACATCATCTTTGCTTTGTCTTACTTTGTTATGCTAATTATTGATATTCTGATCAGATGAAGCGCCACCTGTCGGACATTTTTTATTTTTTACTTTTTATTTATTTATTTATTTTTTGTTTTAATAAAACCTCATGTCATTCCAAGCATGTGTGTCAATTTGTACCTCTCTATCTACATTATTCCATGATTTATTCAGTTTTCAAATTTGTACTGACTTTTTGATCACCCGGTATTTACAGACTTCTAGTTAGACGTAATCATTAGATTTACTCCTGGTACTCAATACTTATTTGTAGAAAAAATTATTAAATAATGTAATGTCACACTGTTCACTCATATCTCACTATCAGTCACTGCACACACTATACACCCATTGTTTCATACCACCACACACACACACACACACACACACACACACACACACACACACACACACACACACACACACACACGCTGGTGATGTCTGGGCCATATTCTGTACCACAACTTCCGATTTGCTATCCTGAAAAAAGTGAGTCAGCATCCCTCCACAATGAGTGAGATGTTGAGCTCAGAAAGAGGAAGAGGTGTTAGTATTGTGCCATGCATAGCTTGGGGGTAAGCAATTTCTAGAAAGAAAAAAAAAAAAGGATGGAAAAAACATAAAGTGAAGGTGTTATGTGGAATGTTGGATATTTTATAATCATTATTATTTATTTGTATAACATTTTTTATGAAACCCCTACTCTGTTTTAGCTAAGTAATCCTTCAATGTATAAAACGTATTGCATAATAGGTACTTTCTAGCTGCCCTTTTAAGTAAGTGTATTTTTGCAATTTCTTTAATGTCTTTTGGTAATTATTGTACAGTTTTATTCCTTGGTAGAAAATGCTGTTTCGAGTTTTATGTCTATCTTATCTTGGTAGAGTCTATCTCTTGTTGCATGGTCATGGACAGAGCTGTTTGTGCAGTAATTACCAATGTTATTTTTGATGTGTACAGCTGACTGATAAATGTATTCACATGGAGCAGTTAAAATCCCCCAATGTTCTGAAGAGATCTTTACAATGAGCTCGACTGGTATTTTTGGTTATTACTCTTATGTCTCTTTTCTGGAGTTTGAAAATTGTGTTCATATTTTGTGCATTTGTTCTCCAAAAAAGAATTCCATAGCTAAGAATTGAGTGTACATATGAATAATATGTAACTAAAAGATGTTACACACTGATGATAGGATTCTAAGGGCATAACATGCTGATGACATTCTGTTTGCAAGTACCTTTGTGTGTTCACACCAATTCAACTGAGAATCGATATTCATTCCTAGAAATTTTGCATTTGTTACACAGTCTATAGAGGTGCCATCTATATTTAATTTAACAATGTCATTTTTCCTCTTCAAACTGAAATTCATGGTATTAGTTTTCTTTATGTTCAATGTCACTTTATTGCTTATTGACCAATCGTAAACTTCCTTGAGAGTTTCATTTGCTTTCTCGGCAAGGAGTTCTCTTGTTTTCTCAATGACTATAATATTGCTGTCATCAGTGAAGAGGATTTTTTTCACCATGAATAACACTAGTCATCAATTTGTATCAGGAATAGTAATGGTCCTAATACGCTATCTTGCGGAACCCCTATATTAATGTATTTTGGTTCTGATAAGTGTTTTACTAAACGTTTAGATCTGTTTGAAGTATGTGTTATCTCTACTCTTTGTATCCTATCAGCTAGGTATGAACGAAACCAGTCATTAGCTACCCCTCTTATTCCTAATGCTTCTAATTTATTTAATAGAATCTTGTGGTTGACTGTATCAAATGCCTTAGAAAGATCCAAAAATATGCCTCTTTATCAAGAGCATCAATTACAACTTTTGTGAATTCTACTTTGGCTGACTTCGTATATTTGCCACTTCGGAACCTAACTGTGATTCGCTTAAAAGATTGTATTTATTCAGGTAATTCATTAATCTGTCTTTTGTAATTGCTTCTATTATTTTTGAGAATGCTGACAGCAGGGAAATGGGCCGGTAATTTTCTATGTCTTCTGCATTACCTTTGTTAAGCAAAGGTACAACTCTTGCCTGTTTTAACTGCCCTGCAAATGTTCCTGATGTGATGTGAAGGACTAATTTATTATATTTGTTAAAGGGAAGTGTATAATCCCAATGCATTGTTTCAGTACACACATTGGTACTTCATCTAAGCCTACTGGCGTTTTATTTTTTAGTTTTGGAACAGTTTTATTGACTTAATTCCCTGTGGTTGGAAGTAACAACATTGTATTTAATGCAAAATTATTTACAGGTGTTATATTTGTTTTGGAGAATTTTTGCTGTAACTTCTCTGCGATACTTGAAAAATGCTTGTTTGCATAGTTAGCTAAGTGCTGGGGATCATTTATTACTTTATCCCCCTCCCTTAGCAGTATGTTATTTTGCGATTTTTTGCCTCTCCCCGTTTTCTTTTTTTTATAACATCCCAGACAGCTTTGCTTTTATTCTCTGCATTTTTTTGTCATTAAATGACTTTTTTGCAGCAATCAGCACCTTCCTATAGATCTTTCTTTATCTGTGATAGAAATTTAAGAATTGTGGATCATTGCGAATCTATTTCATGGAACTGAGGTGTTTAAGTGTTCAGAGGGACTTCTTAATACCTGCTGTTATCCATCCGTTTTTGTGAGATGTTGATACAGACATGCATACTTTTGGAAACACCTTTTCAAAGTTCATATTAAACAATGTGGAGAATTTAGAGAATTTCATATTCACATTGGTTTCCTTATACACTTCATCCCAGCTTCGTTTTTGTAGTTCCTTTGAAAAATTATTTATTTTGATTTCTGATAGGTGACGTTTATAGGGTTGTAGTTCAGGAAATGATTCAATGCTTGATTTTAGTGTTGTTATTTGACAGAGATCGTCTGATAGTCCGAGATCTTTTACAGCTACATCACATTTTTCCCTGTCCATATTTGTGGCCACATGGTCAATTACTGATGAAGTCGTTGTGGTAACCCTTGTTGCACTGTTGGCCATTAGGGACATGCCAAAACTTTGAAGGATGTATTTGAAGGTGCTGCTGGATTCATTTATGATATTAGCGTTGATGTTAACGTCCCCACACACAATTATGTTGACCTTTGTACTCGAGACTTTATCTAGAACTTCTGATAATTTATTGAAAAAAGTGCCTGCACTACCACCGGGAGATCTATACACACACAAAATGATTAATTTCTTGGTGATATCAAGTGCCGTTAATTCAATAGCCGATATTTCAAAGTGTTTGTCTTCACTTACTGTACTGAGATCATGTCTTGATTTGAACTTTGTTCCTTTTCTGATATAAATGCATGATCCTCCACCACTTGAAGTAGTTCTTCAGTAAGAGTTTGCCCTTTCGTACAATGATAATACTACATGTTGGATTTATGTGTCTCTACACCAGTGCTCAGTAATACAAACTACTGTGTTGTTCAAAGATTGGAGCTCAACTTCTAATAGTTGTATTTTATTTTTTAATGATTGCATATTTTGATGGAGGATTGTTAAGTCTGTGAAATGCCCCATGTTACTCTTTGCAATTGTTTGTTTTTCTTTGTGACATCTGGTATGTGTGATATTTGAAGTGTTAAAATATGTGTTGTGAGTGATTGATTCAGTATTTTTTAAACTGCTGGAGATGCTCTTTAGACAGGGGAACCTGTTGTCTGGATTTATCCTAAAAAAGACCTACTTTTCCTACCTATGACAACAGGGTATTTGACCATGTGTGGCCCGAGATCCACCCCCTATACTTTCATGAATCAGCTGTAGCAATCTTCCCTTCCCAGTCCTGTTTAGGTCTAGGCCATGCCTAGTGAAACGCCATCTGTTGATAGTCCCGACGGGCGCCAGAGAAACATGAGCAAAGTTGGCTACCCTCAGAGCCATCCCTAACCCCACATTGATTCGCCTCACAGCTAAATCAAGATGTGATCAATCATAATGCTGGAACAGCTCAACAAAGTGTACATTAGTGCCATGAGTCAGGGGAGCTTTCTTGTCCAGGTCACCACCTATGTCCTATGCCCCAACCCTGTCCAAACTGTTTCCCACCCCATCCACTATCACTACATGGTCCTCTTTTGTAAAGGCCTTACGTAAAGACCCTAGGTCCTCTATCACATGTCTTAGCTCTACGTTTGGCTTGGAAATACTGATGGCCTGGTACGCTGCCCCTAAACTTTCCTGTAACTGAGGGCCTACACCTTGCACATGGGTACTACCTAGTAGCAGCACTTTCTTCTTCCTAACACTTTGTACATCCCTACGCTTCTTGGCCTCGATTGAGGTGTTTTGCACATTTCCTGCTACTCATTCTACCTGAGGCTCATCTCCACTTAACTCTGGCAGTGGTAGATACCTGTTTTTGGTGTTGATGATAAAACAGTCAGACCGTGTCCTCTTTCTTCCTGTCCTCCTACCAGCTGCCAGTTCCCAACCACCCTCTTCCCCTCTATATCCCTTGATCCTTATCAGTTCCTTCCTTGCTTCCTCCAACTGTGCTTGAAGGGCACAGATTTTCCTTTCCTGTTTCCTAATCAAAATGTTCCTACTGCATACTCTGCAGTTCCAGGAGAGAGCCTTTTCTGTTCTCCCAACATTCTCCCCACTGCACTCCATCCCCCCCCCCCCCCCCTCCCCCCAGTGAAAATATTTCCAATAAGATTGGCAACAAAGCCCTCTGCTTACAACCCTATAACAGCCCCCACATTTCTCACTCATGGTCAGTTTTGAAAGAATAATTAAATTTAAAGAATGTTTTAAATTTGTCAAGGATGCGAGATTGACTGCGTGTAAACAAAACACGACACACAGGTCTTTTGTGTGGTGCTTATTGTTTTTGTACTGATTTAGAAATACAAGGACAGAAGAATGAATTTTTAATTACTGTACTTTTAGAGAATTTACGTTATCAGGCATGTTTGGTCAGGTTTTTAAACATTTATAATTCAGAAAATTTAGGCCTAGATCGCGTCTATCTTACTAGTAAAAAATACGAAACATGTTAATTAAATACAATTTAGAAATGTTTAATTACACTTTTATTGCGACAGTAGAAACTGATGAAACTAGTAGCTGTCTGTTTTAAATGAATTTTGTGCTATTAAGAAAACTTAAGTAGAATGTTCTGTGTTTATGTCACGCAAAATTTCGGGTTATGTCGCGATTATCGGGACTTCAGCTAAAGAACAAGTTTTTTCAAGAACAAGCTTTGCTGGGACACTAACATTCAGCTGTGTGACAAGAACAGACACTACAGCAAGTATACAAAATAAAGAAAATTTAAATTTGACACTATTTTCTCTTAAATAAGTTCTTTTAGTTGACGAAGAAAATACCTGTGATCTCACGCAGTGGCCATCTGGGATATATCACATTTTATTTGCCGTCTGTACTTTGGTACTCTTCGAGCGAGGTGGCGCAGTGGTTAGACACTGGACTCGCATTCGGAAGGACGACGGTTCAATCCCGCGTCCGGCCATCCTGATTTAGGTTTTCCGTGATTTCCCTAAATCACTCCAGGCAAATGCCGGGATGGTTCCTCTGAAAGGGCACGGCCGACTTCCTTCCCCATCCTTCCCTAATCCGATGAGACCGATGACCACGCTGTCTGGTCTCCTTCCCCAAACCAACCAACCAACTCTTCGTTTCCATGACCGCCTCATGATCGCTGATACCAGTTTCGATGTGGACATCCTCAAAGAGATCAGTCTATTTGTTGCATTTAAATGTAATATATTTCCATCATGAGTGGAGTTCTGAACTGTTTTGTCTCAATAGTTTTCAGAAAGGGCATTCAGTAACTTTTCATAGAATGTTTTGTCACACTCATAACTGTAAAATGTAAATGTTGTGTGAATAGGGCCTCCTGTCTGTAGACCATTCGCTGAGTACAAGTCTTTCGATTTGACGCCATTTTGGCGACCTGCTCGTCGATGGGGATGAAGTGAATGATGATTAGGACAACACAACACCCAGTCCCTGAGCGGAGAAAATCTCTGACCCAGCCGGGAATCGAACCCAGGCCCCTAGGAGTGACATTCTGTCGCACTGACCACTCAGCTACTGGGGGGGCAGACACACTCACAACTAAGAAAACTTAGTGTTACCAACTGATTGTTGGACGATTTAAGTCTCCACCGATGATCACAGCATGATCAGGGAACCTAAGCAAGTGAACAGAGGTTTTCTGTTAAATCTTTGGTTACATCAAGAGGTAAGTATGGTGGTCAGTAGAAAGATCCAGTTACAATTTTATGGCCACTGCTGATTCTGAGTCTTGCCCAAACAGTCTTGTGTGCAGGTTCAGTTTCTGTCTTGGTGAATTTGAGTTTGTTGTCTACTGTGACAGATAGTTTTGGGTCACTTGCAGCTGTCACTATTTGGACTGGATGGAGAGTCACCTAATCTAAAAAATCGTTGTGTGCACCCCACACACAGTCAACTACCTGACTAGCAGCCTCTGATGTGTTGTGCACACCTAACATGTTTAGGGGGATGCTACAGATCTCTGTCTTGCAGTGCAAGTCCAGGAAGTCGCAGCCTTGCTTGTCACACAACTTTTGAAGTCTCTGGTTCAGTCCTTCCACGCAAAGCAGAACTAGGGGACCATGATCAGTTCTGTGGAAAATGCTGCAAATTGTGAGATTTATTGAAACTCCATCTGCAAATCTGGTCTCATCAGTCTTGTCCCCTGACATGTTAAGGTACCAAGGCATAATTGGCTGACTTTCATCACCATTGTTAGGTGAAATATATTGAATGAACCTAGATATTTCAGAAATGCTTACTGTTTTGTACTATCACATAAAAGTTTCACTTAGTCAAGTAGTCACAGTAAATCATAAAACCATTATACTTTGTGTTTATGTGACATAATGTAAGCATCAGTCACTGACAGTAACTCTGTTTAAGGCAGTCTGCTTCATTGTAATCTTATAAACAATATTAACATTGTTGCTTCCCTGGTGAGTAAAGTGATAATGTTTATAATAAGAGCCTCACTTACAGTGAACTGTATCATGGGCTAAATTATGGAATGGGCCCAAGTTGAAAGTCTTCCTGTTGTGGTGTATGATATTTGACTTTATTTACAGCATGGAAATTTAACAATCAGTTTTCATTGTAGATATAAGTAGTCTAGACATATCATATTTCACATCTAAGCATGGTGCAGAATTTAATGAAGTAAACAAACCTGTTGAGCAGTCACAGTCAATAACTTGAGAAAATTGGACACTTGCTTTAGGAATAAGGCAACATGGACAAAATTGATATAAGCAAAGAAAAATCTACAAATATATGGATTATTTGCAGTTTTCATTGTGCTGAAATTCACTGCTTCAACAGTCGACTGACCAGCCTTCAAACCAGATGACAACTTCATGAATGGCTGCATAAATTGATCCCAGGCATTTGGAAATTACCACAGCAGAATTCGTTATGCACAACTGTCTCACTTAGTGGAATCCATCCAACCCCATAGGTGTAATGGTGAAGGATCACAGCACATTTGGTTGAATTTCAGCTGTATAGGACAAGGTAGGTTTTCAGACGGATTGTGCTTCTGGATTACTGATTTCAATAATCGTTTTAATTGATTATGTCACTTATTCTTTTCTCCAGGCACCATGGGGTTGGATTGAATGTTAGACGGGAGACAGCTTTCCGTACAGCTCTCTCCAAATTAACATTAAATGTGCAGTTTACTCTATAGCTGACTGTAACCTTAAGTATTATCCATGATTAAAGTGCTAACATTTTACAGAAAATAATACAGAATTACAACTATTTGAGTGGAATGGAATGAGGTATATAAGAAGGTGAACCTAGTGTATTTCATGTATGATATCTGATGGGTGACATATGTGAATACAAAGTCCTCCTGTGGTAAATGAGAAGTGAAATTTCTATTGTTTTTTGTATCAACATTTTTAATTGTGTTGATGTATATACATGGTGCTTCTGCCATTTACTGATTTACTTGTGCAAAACTACAAACATTCGAGTGAATTTTTTGTGATAGTATGGCAGGAATTCTTAATAATACTGCTTGAAGTAGCAGGAATAATACTAAATGCTGTTTAGTGTTAAGAGTAACTCATAGGAAATGTGTGAATTGAATTGGGATCATTTTGTTTTTTATGTTTGTTAGATTTTTACATGTCTCAGGGCTCTTGCTAATGATGTGGAACAAGTCAGTTTTACGATTATAGGAAATCTCTGTGGAAACTGGCAACTTGATCATTTACATAATGTCTTGGTTTTTTCCTTCTTACACGTGTACATTGTTTCACATTTTGTTTGTTCATTGTCTCACCACTTCTCTTAACAAAAAAGAGTGCGCGCACACATGCACAAGTGTGTGTGTGTGTGTGTGTGTGTGTGTGTGTGTGTGTGTGTGTGTGCAAACCACTTCTACTACTACTACTACTACTACTACACCACATTCAGAAATTCTATGGAGCAGGTGTCAAGCAGATTAGATTTCAGTTTGTGTGTTATCCCTTTAATTGCTGTACAAAAGTGTTGGAAGATTGGTTGTTCTAAGTGTGGATATCATTTGTGTTGAGTACACCTCTCTGTCATAAGCAGTGATTCAACAAATTATTCTAATTTACAAAATGCTTCAGAGGCCACCTGCAGTAAATAGTAGTAACACACACATCTCAGGAATAGTTTTTCAAACACATCAAATGTAAATAATGCAAGTAAATATTCTGGCAACCAATTATTATATATTCGTGATAAAACACCCCTGGTGGTCCAGCAGATGTGATGATGCTATATAGGTCAAATGGCTAGCATGGGTAAAATGGAAATAGCACAAGAATGCCACCAATCTACAAGCCTTTATTACATAAAGGAAGACCACAACCAGTGTCTTAAGCAGGGCAAAGAGGAAGCAAAACAACTGATTTAGCATGCAGTGGAGAACTGTCAAAGGTACGACTGTAGAGATCTATACAAGGGCCTCAGACGACCCAGTTCACACCTTCTTCTTTATATCTTCAGTGAGCAGGCGAATCACTTTGCCTCAGTAATAGTGAATGCAGAAAAACACTAGATGACTATTTGTAGGAACCTCTAAATGCCAAAGAACCTACTCACACCTCCCAGTTAGAGAAGCCAATGATCCCAACAACAAGCACATCCCTCCTCCGAATACAAAGAAGTCAGAATGGTTGTAAATCTCCTCAAAAAGAGCAAAGCTCTTGGGAAACTGGATTAGTGGCAGAAATACTGAAACTAGCAGGAGAAAATGCAGACAGGCATATACGTACAGCTGTCTTGGACACACACCATACAGCTGTCTTGGACACACACCATACAGCTGTCTTGGACACATGGCCTAACAAGAAACTGCCAGCCAACTAGACATCAGCCATTATCCACCCAGTTCACAAAAAAAAATAAAAAAATCTCACACAAAATCTTTTCCAAGATTTTTGAACGACACTTAACGAGGCAGCTGGACAATGAGTTAGGGGAATATCAAGCAGATTCCAGAGCACAGAGAGTCCTGCATTGAACAAATGCAAAACCTCAAGACCATCCTCCAGTAGAGCAAGAAACAAACCAGACAGCAGAACTTCCAAAAGGTATATGACTCTGTGGGTTGAACTGCTCTCTGAATACTAAGAGAACTAGCACTGAATGAAAAACTCAGTAGGTTGGTGCCAGCCACCTTGTACTGTGCCAAATCCTAAGTAAAGTTTAGAGGACAACTCTCAGAGAGTTTCCTGTTTGATACAGTGGTGAGACTAGGAGACTATATTTCATATATATTATTTAACTGTGCTCTGGGAAAAACTGTCAGGGACTGGATCAGATCTCTCCCACCGAACACCTGATGAAGGATGGGTATCAAAGCAGTCAAATAAGGATCCCTTACATGGCCTGAAATTACTGGCAAACAATGTGCAAGGGTCTTCTGTGCAATTCCAAACACTGCAGTTAATAATAGGGAAACAGGTCTGTTGTTCATCATCGGAAAGACTGAGTTAATTACCAGTATTAAAGATGGCCCTAGAATGGTGAGTGTCAGTGTTATCAAGCATATTAAGAAAGCCTGAACCATAAAGTGCTTTGGAGAATGGATCTCAATGAAAGAGTAGCTCTCAAACAAAGGAAAATCAAACTAGATAGGGCATACTGTGCTTGCAGAAAAACGTATGCCACATAATATCTCTACATGGGTATCAAACTAACACATATAACACAGTAGTGAGACAGCCAGTCCTCAGTGCAGCAATGTGCCTATCCCTAACCAAGAAGAGTCCTCAGATTACAAGAAAGGAGATTTATGTGAAAGATAGTGGGACCAAAGATCCTACTAGATTGGAGACAATGGTACAAACCTGATTGTGAACTCTATTAACAACAATGCTATTAGAAGAAGGCAATGATCTTTCTATGGCCACCTGCAGGGAAAATAAACCTGTAAGCTGTTCTGTAAGATATTCTGAGCAGCTAACAAGAGTAAAATCACTGAATCCCAGTGGATCAAGCAAATAGAGGAGTACCTTGCAAAACATCATACGAGGCAAGACATAATAAGTAACAGGGGTGACTACCATTTACCTAATGAAACCTGACCCTTCCTAATATCCCCTACATAAGTACCACAGTGAAACCAGGAAACGGTCGGAAGAATGAAAAATGGAGTTCAGTAGTAAAATTAGAAAACAGAAAATCTCAAGGTGCTAAAAAGAAGACAAATGTTTAAACCTCAACTAGAACACCAGGAGTGGCAAACAACAGCACACCTAAAACAGAAACTGTTGTCCACAGGTGGCCCAATCAAGTTAAAACAATATATCTTGCATAGCATTTCTTATCCACACTCAGTATATTTTCTTCCATGGTGTATTTATGGCTCAAATGTTACAATACATTGTATGTAAATGCTACAGCATCAGAGTGTTTCCTAATCCTTCTTTTTTGAAACAGTTACCTTGGCCGTGATGTACAAAATATGTATGTTCTATGTTGTATCATTCTTTTCTATTGTTAGTCCCTCCTGGGGAACACCGTCTTATTGTAGGCACCTTCAGTGCTGGTCAGGGAGGTTAGCATGCCTCAGTGATACTGACTACCATGGCAATGGTAGCCTAGCTACTGGCAGGACCACCCGGAGCAGACAGGCCTCAGCAAAGGTGTCTGACGAAAAGTGTCCCACAACTTGGGGAAGAGAGGGCTGCTTCTTTTTTCCACAGGGAACTCCATCAGCAGTGGTTGGGCATGGGCACTGCAACCCTGGGGTTCCTGAGCTGGCGACTGGCCGGTGCCGTCAGACTGCTTCTGCTGTTAACTTTGGGAATACTTCAGGGACCACGGTTAGTTGTGACAGTGGAATGTTGTATGTTTAGGAGAACGGTTGCTGTGACTTCACTGCCTGGACTGTAGGCGAGGTGCACACCTCCATAAAAAATGATTGGCAGAAGTATACCCATGTAGGAAACTTAGTTGCAGATAGTTGCTGCATATGCAGTACAGGGTATGGATGCAGCAGGTTCTCAAGAACCACTTTCCAGATTGTCATGTGGTCAGCATTACTTATTTCAACTAATTGGCTGACACTAGGGCTGTCATCAACTGCACTGCCTCCAATGTACTCCCGTTGGGACATTGTCGTTCTGGAAATCTCTCACATTACCAGAGAAGGAAAGTTGCCACTCACCACATAGCGGAGATGCTGAGTCACGATAGCCACAACAAAAAGATTCACACAATTGTAGCTTTCAGTCATAAAGGCCTTTGTCAGCAGTACACACACACACACACACACACACACACACACACACACACACACACACACACAGAGGTGCATGCGTGCGTGCATGCGCGCGCGCGCGAGAGTGTGCATGTCTACTGCTGAAAAAGGCCTTTTTGGCCAAAAGTTACAATTGTGTGAATCTTTTTGTTGTGCTTATCGCGACTCAGCATCTTCGCTATATGGTGAGTGGGAACTTTCCTTTTCTGGTATTGTTACATTCCATCCTGGATTTTCCATTGTTTGATTTTTGACAATATAAACATTGGGTTTCATGGTTATTACCATCTGCTAATTCATACAGAAAATGAGCATGTGCCAACTCCGCATTTGCTTACACTTCCATTGCAGTGTACTGGAACCAAAGTCCATGATGACCACTGCACCATTGATGCTATGTGCTTGGTGCTAGTAGAGCGATGGTATCAGTCAAATGTCAACACAAGCAATGAAATGAGTAACATGTGAACATTACTTTTGTTCAAACATTGGCAGTGAACCTAAGTATTACAGCTTTTCATACATTGTCACCAAATGTAACCAAGAGGAATCATGGTATGTTTTGTTGCAGTTTCTTTTTCTTGATTAATGTGATTACGAAGAGGAGGAGGAAATGGGCTTTAACTTGGAAATAAAGTGTTTGTAATTCCCAGTCCACACAACACACTGAGGAATATTTCCTGAAAGTTTGGCCATACCTTTTTGTTACACATTGTAGTAACAAGACAGTATTCTGCCATAACACTTTGATTGTAATCAAGAGAGCAGAAGAAATCTTAGAGAAGGTATTCCCTTTCTGTATTCCCAAGACATTAAAAAGCATTAAATGACTTCATAACGGAACACTTCTAGTTGAAACTGCCTTGTCACTCCAATTATTCAAGCTTCTGGGCTGCCAAGTCTTAGGTGGCTACCCTGTTCTGCCTGAGTTGCATAACACCCTTTACTTGTCTAAAGACATGTTTACCTGCTCCAGTGTAATGGAGATGGACCATGAGGAATTACGTGCAGAATGGAAGAAATGGATGTTATGGAAGTGCAGTACTATCTGAGGAAAGTCAGTGGCATATTGGAAAACACTGCAGCATTTATAATAACCCCTGAATATATTCTTGCAGGCTATATCTTAGAGATCCAGCTCATGTATCAGGGATCATCTGGTAGGGTGCAAGAAGTGCGAAGTTTACAAGAAGAAAAGGAAACTACAGCAGTTGAAAGTTACAAGACACATGCCATATGACTAAGCTAACAAAGCTTTCAAAGCCGTGCAGCCTCCGGCATTTCCTGCGACTTTTTCTTTCTCTGCCTTTAAGAATCCAGTTGCCAAGTATGATGCTTCCACAAAAACGCAGACCATACTAATCAATTCCTCCCACAGGGTCTTCTATATTGCTGTGGAACTTAAATGGTTACCAATTGTAATTGAAAGGATTGCAACTACTGCCCCAGGAGAGGCCATTCTGCGTCTGCTTACAAGAAACTCATTTTAAAGTCACCAATGTGGCTGAGTTAAGGAACTACCACTCTTACAGGAAGGGTGATATTACTGGAGATAGGACTGAAGGTGGGATGGGTGTTTTCATTGATGACAGATGCCACTCCTCTCCTGTCCCTTTTACTATAGCCAGGTAAGCAGTTGCAGTGGAAGTTCTCACACCCATTAAGATCGCAGTATGTTCTTTTTGTGTTGCACCTCATGGGTCCATTGGATGCAGGTGCACTGACAGAGCTTCTCGGAGTGCTCCCCTGCCCATTCCTCCTCATAGACGACTTGAGTGCACACGATCTGCTGAGGGGCTTGGCTACTACATCTCCAAGGGTCAAATTATTGAGTGCCCTGTCCATTTGGAGAGTAGGTGTCTTTTTGATTTTGGATAACACTTTTCTATATCTACAGGGTAATTTTCAGACACTGACCTTTTTTTTGCTCTCCAGCTATTGCAGACTCAATTCAGTGGAAAGTGGCTACAAATTTGCATTCCAATGACTACTTCCCAATGTGTATCTGCGTGCTGACTCAGACGGAAGTTGACAGGAGGCCATATGTCCGACATTACCTGAATCACACTATTCCGGAATGTTGGATCAGAAGAGGAGGAGCAGCTGAACAACTTCATTGCCAGTTGGCCTCCCAGGTCACAAGACCTCACACTTTGGGACTTTTATTTGTGGGGTTACATGAAGGACTGTGTTTTTAACCCCCCCCCCCCCCCCCCCTATGCCTGACACTCTTGAAAGTCGGTACCGAGGGTGGCGCAGTGGTTAGACACTGGACTCGCATTCGGCATTCGGGAGAACGACGGTTCAATCCCGCGTCCGGCCATCCTGATTTAGGTTTTCTGTGATTTCCCTAAATCACTCCAGGCAAATGCCAGGATGGTTCCTCTGAAAGAGCACGGCCGACTTCCTTCCCCATCCTTCCCTAATCCGATGAGACCGATGACCACGTTGTCTGGTCTCCTTCCCCAAACCAACCAACCAAAGTCGGTGACATCACATTGTTGAAGCCATGAACTCAATAACAGAGACCAACTGCTTCATGTGTGGCAGGAAATGAGCCACCGTTTTGATATTTGTCATGTAACACATGGTGTTCACATTGAATGCATAAAAATTTGAACTTTTCTCTTTTCAGGAACATTAGAATTGTGTTTCCATCTTTCGTAGTTTGGAAGCAATAAATGATTGAAATCTATTCCTCCCTTTTGAATAGCCCTGGTTAACAGATTCTTATGAAGATGTTAATTTTGTCTGTGATACAAGCCCGTTGTCAGAAAATTTCAGCTTCTTTTCGATGCAATATGTCCAGAACAACTGTGGGATGCAGTGTATATTGGAATTTGTCTTTTAACCAAACGAAGAAATAGTCATCAGCAAAAAACTGATAGATGTGCTCATGACTTTTGATAACATGAGATGCCCAAGGTGATGTTTGTCGGGTTTCTTGTTCACTTGCTAAATGAGAAAAGGAAAGTTCTCTATTGCTGTAATTCAATCACAGAACCATGCATCATCATATGTAATAATGAACAAAACAAATGCTCCTTTCACACTCGGAGTATTAGTCACATAACTACTTCTTCATCTGTTTGGTGTAAAGATTTATCTTTATAGCAGATGTCTATGAACAGATCATTTGCAACTATGGATTCTGGATAATCTTGTTTTTAGTAATGAACATGACTTTTCTTTCAACTTCTACAAAGTTAGCTGCAAAAGAAAGTAATATTTTGCCCTTACATATGCTGCGGGCCCAATTGAGAAGTAATTAATGAATATTAGTAGTATATGGTAACTTTTATATTAATATTATATTTGTAGAGGATAGATTTGCAATTAATAATAATAAATTGTTAATTTCATTCTTTGGAAAAAATTGCATGTTGTGTTTGAGATTAAATGTTTGACTTATGTTATTTTGCTTTTTTTATAAATTTTTTGCAACACAGTCACATGAGAATTTTACAATGCCATATTCGGTTTCAGCCAGGCAGCGATTATCTTCAGTCCAAATGCACGTGCTGCAAGCAGTTGCCATTGTGTTATCCAGACAACCACTTGGCTGGTTAAAACCAGATACTGCATTGTGATATGCACATGTGACTGTTGTAAAAAAGGAAAAAGTGATCATTCTCTAAAGTGCAGAGTGTCATTGTAGATGTTGATGCTTCAGTATTAATTTCATGTAAAAGACTGCTTTCCTAAGGAAGGTAGAGACAATGGATTGTAGTATAAACATTTCATGTGTAATGTGGTTATCTCTTTGACAGGTCTCATATGTGGATTGGCTATATATAACTTTATCATCATTGCATTACCTTTTCCATTGGCACTTTATAAAAAGCTCTTGAATGAACCTGTTTCACTCCAGGATCTTAAAGGATTGTCACCATCAATGGCCAAGTAAGCATTATCAACTTAATACAGAAACATAAGGTGGTATAGATAGTAACGACTTTGTTTTTTTCCTTTATAGCCTTGTAAAGGAAATAACTGAAACTTGTTAGTACTAATTAGATAAATAAATGATTCTAAGTTATCACCTCTTTTATGAGAATATCTGCCAGTCATGCATTCCTTTCTTGCCATTGTTAAATTTAACTTTTATTAATATTTTTATTTATGTGAGGAAAGGTATTTTATTATTTTGAAGATTATGGTATGGTGAAAGTTGTCTAAACATGTAAGCCTATGTACTAGGCTTTATACTTTCTGGGGTGGAAACAAGAAGTACACATGCTGACACACACACTCACCTGTACCAAAGGCGACATTTATTGTTTATGGGTAGTTGCTGAGGCTAAAAGGCATTTGGGGAGAGGGGGGATGTTATATGGCCACTGGGAGAGGCAAAGATATACGGGGAGAAAGAGCATGGGGAGCTAAAGAGGATGACAGAGAGGAAGGTAGGTGGTGGCTGACAACATAGGTAGCACAATGAGAAGTGAAAAACTGACAGTTACTAAACTGAGAGACATAAATATTGAAAAGTGGAAGGCAGTGATGCCAAGTTTGGACATGCAAGGAGTGGTGCATAAAAGGATAAAGAGGAAAAGTTGTGAAGGTAGAGGACTACTGGAGCTTTACACCAGGAGGATTGTGTGAATAGAGGGTATGCCAGATGGGCTGTTTCCGCATCTGTAGTTCAGAGGAATTGATGTGGGAAGAAAGGATCCAAATGGCATAAGTATGAGAGCCAACTTTTAAGGTTTTGCAAAAACAATGAAAGAAAAACATTTTTTGTACACGCAATTTTATTGTTCCTCAAAATATTAACCTTTAAAATTTATGCACTTATTCATGTGTACAAACCAATTGTGGAAACACTTTTTCCACTCTGGTATTGGTGCCTCAAAGACATGGTTTTTGAAGGATACAACAATTTTTTGAGGTACCGAAAATCACCACCCACACGTTTGTTTACAACATAAAGTGACAAAAATAAGTTGTTCAGTGATAAACTGGGTGAATGCAGGCAATGAGCATTAATTTGTTATATTTCTTTTTAAAATAATCTGTTGTTTGACACAGTGTGAGACACATGGCATTTTTATTGTGAAGAGCGATGCAAAAATTTGTAGTTTTTCTTGGTTTAATTGATGACTTGTGGCAAATAAAATCGTTTTATACCATTCATTATTAACTGTTATTTGGTCATCTAAAGCAAAGACAATGACTTGTCCATTGTGCCAAAGAAACATGCAAGTTTTTCTCACAAATTCTTCATGAAAGAACCGCTTTTGTTGCTTTTTGTTCATCTTGGAACACCCAAATGTTAATTTGAAGCTTAGTTTGTGGCTCGTCCAAACATATTCAGGTTCTGTCTCCTGTTATGATGTTGCGTACAAATTTTACAGTTCCTTACTGCAAGTGACACAAGCCTAAATATTCATGCATAATAGAATGTACTGCAGTCTTTGATATGCCTAAGGATGCATTTCTCCCGGTAAGTCACATGTTGGTCCTTCTCGGTCATGTGATGTGCTTAATCGATATATTTGAAACAACAGTCATTTTTACTTGTCTTCAGGGAATTCACCACATGTGGGAGAATTACACTGACGAAATTTAAATGCTCACTGTCAGAAATTTACTAGGTAAATTTCTGGACTGCCATTGTTTTAACAGTAACAAATGACTAATTTTGAAATAATAGCAGTGTCCCATTTCAATACTGTTTTTTTTTTTAAAAAAAAAAACAAGAAAGATGCCTCACTTACTAGAGCAGTTGTTGAAGGGCTTTATGAGGGGTAGTCATAAAGTTCTAATCATCACCTCAAAAAATTAAGTTACATAATTAATTTTTTGTTTGTATGTAGGCTCATGTCTGCAATTCTGGTACACATCGAGAATATATGACTACCATCATAATTTCAGCAACTGATTGGACAAGTTTGCAGTTAGCCACAGCCCACCACAATAGTTGTAGTTCATTTCATATCTAAGGTAATTGTTCTTCCCTGTTGCCCTGCCTTCTGTAGGGTAGTAAATACCTGCAACTGGACTGTGTTAAGATATGGTAGGTGGGTGTATAGGTTAGGCCCTTTATGTGAGTCACCCCCACAGTTGAATGACATCTGTTTTTGGTCATCAGCCTTCTGACTGGTTTGATGTGGTCCACCACGACTTCACGTCAGAGTAGCATTTTCACATAGAATCCTCAGTTATTTGTTGGTTGTATTCCAGTCTTTGACTTCTCCTACAGTTTTTCCCTAAACAGCTTACTCTAGTACCACGGAAATTAGTCCCAGATCTCTCAACACATGGGCTATCATCCTGACCTGTATGGTGCAGTATTGGTAGCAGGATTGACACACAGATGGACTACAATATTGTATAGTCTCCATGAGTGATTAAATATTACTCTGAGGGATGAGGGAAGGATTTTGGGATAGTGTATTTCTGATCTTGTGACATGATTGGAGGTAGTAGAGGCCCTGATAAAGTTTCTTCGTATCTCCTGAGTGGTGATTGTTCAATTGATTCTACTTGTGACTTACGCTGCATTTTTCATTTGGTTGGTTCATTTCACAGTTTTTCATTCCTTCTGTGGTTTTCCCTGGAGCAACCACTTGTTGTTCTCATGCACTTTGTATTTTACTGTAGGTTACTTTTGCAGATACCAAGCATCCATTTTCATTGAGGAGTACTGAAAGAGCTGTGTTTTGCAAAAATTTTACTCTTGTTTCGTATGTAGTCTTGCTTTATATAACATGTTACAAATGGTGCCACATGTAATTTCAAATCTTAACCAGTTTTACTTCTACAACAATTTAGGAAAAGGTAGATTGCTATTTACCATAAAGATGACATGTTAAGATGTAGATAGGCACAATCAGAAGACACTTACACAAAGCATTCGGCCATAGCTTTCATCAGAAAAAGAGACTTACGCCATTCACTCACACAAGCAAGCACACCTCATGCACACATGACCGCCAACTCCTGCAGCTCAGGTCAGAATGCGTGTATCACATGAGATGGAAGCAGCAATCTGGAGGGGGCGGGGAAGGGGAAGGGATAGCAGTGTATGTTGTGTGTGGGGAGGAGGGGGGGGGGCAGTCTGGTGGAGTGTGCAGGGATTAGAATACCAACAGGTGCAGCATCAGAAGGTTGTGGGGCAGGGAGGTGGAGAAAACTGAGGAGAAAAGGAAAGAGTGGGGAAAGATGGGCAGATGCATTGGCAGAGGGTGGCAAACAAAGAGTGAGAGACGAGGATAGGTAGGGAGGAAGTGATAGGTCAGAGGGGATGGAAACTGTTGGTGGAGGGTGTGGGAACAGTATGTTCTCACAGGTTGACCCCAGATAATTATGGGGGTGGAGTATGTGTTTTAAGGATAACTACCATCTGCACAGTTCAGGAAAACGGTGATGGAGGGAAGGGTTCAGATGGCTTGGGTAGTGAAGCAGCCCAGCCATTGAAATCATGCTTTTACGTTCAGCTGCATGTTCTGCCACAGGGTGGTCTACTTTGCTCTTGGCCACAGTTTGGTGATGACCATTCATCCTGGTGGACAACAGATCGGTTGTCATACCAATATAAAAGGCTGTGCAAGGACTGCAGCAGAACTGATAAATGACATGGCTACCCCTGATGTAAGATAAACGTGTGACGACTGGAATAGGAAGTGCTTGGTGAGTGGATTGGGCAGGTCATGCAACTGGGTCTTCTACGAGGATGTGGCCCTTCTGGCAAGGGGTTGAGATTGGCAGTGGCATAGGGATGGACTAGGATATTGTAGAGTTTGGGTGGGTGGCGGAACACGACTTTTGGAGGAATGGGAAGGAGTGTATGAGGATGTCCCCCATTTCAGGTAGGTAATGAAAGCCCTGATGAAGGAGGTTCATTTGTTCCAGTCAGTGGTGGTACTGGGTGACAAAAGGGACACTCTTGTGGCTTGTTCTTGGAGGTGGCGGGAGGATTGGGAGTGTGAGGGGAAAGGTATGGGAGATCTGTTTGCAGACTAGGTCCGGGGGATAGTGCCTGTCGATGAGATCCTCAGCTTACTGAGCTAGGGAGTTCTTGTCTCTGTAGACATTCCATCCCCAGGTGGCCAGGCTGTATTCGAGGGTTTTTTTTTATATGAAAGGGATGGGATGTTTCAAAATGCTGGTACTGTTGGTAGTTAGTGGATTTAATGTCGACAGATGTGTGGATGGAGCCATCAGAGAGAACAAGGTCAACGTCTAGGAAGGTGGCACACTGGGTTTAGGAGGATCAGGTGAAGCAGGTAGGACAAAAGGTGTTGAGGTTGTGAGGGAAGGAAGGAAGGTAGGGTGATTTGGCCCAAAGTCCAGATCATGAAGATATTATCAGTGAACCTGAAGCAGACTAAGGGTTTGGCATTTTGGGAGGCTAGGAAGGTCTCTTCTACATGGCCCATAGACAGGTTAGCATAGGAGAGTGCCTTTGGTAGCCCATGGCTGATCTGTGGATTTGTTTGTATACCTTTCCTTCAAAGGAGACGTAGTTGTGGGTTAGGATACAGTTAGTAAAGTGCATGAGAGAAATGAGGTAGTGGATCTGAGGTCTGAAGAACATTGTGAAAGATAGTGTTCAATACCAGTCGGACCATGATATGAGGGATGTGTAGGGATCCAGAAGGCAAAGGGGTGGGGATGGTGGAGAATCAGTGAAGAAAGTCTTGGTATCTTTGACATGCGAGGCTAGATTGTGGGCAATTGGTTGGAGGTATTGGTCAGTGAGGGCCAGAATTTTTTCAGTGAGGGGACAGTGACCAACCACAATGGGGAATCAAGGATTGTTGGGTTTGTGGATTTTAGGGAGCATGTAGAAGGGTGGGTGTGTGGGGTGTTGTAGGGGTGAGGCAGGAAATAGATTCAGGGAAGATGTTCTGGGAACGGCCGAGGGCATTGAGCAGGAATTGGAGGTAGTCACAGCGGTTCATTTACTTCTATACATTTCTGGGAAGTCCTGCGTGGAATACAACCAGTGGAGGGGATAAAGATAATCACCCACTATATAATTAAAAATTTACCGTTAAAACATTAAGTAGAAGACAGGCACATAAACATACGTGAACGCCTAGCTAAGCTTTTAGATAATGTACTTCCTCAGAACTAACACTTAACATTCTCTCTCTCTCTCTCTCTCTCTCTCTCTCTCTGTGTGTGTGTGTGTGTGTGTGTGTGTGTGTGTGTGTGTAAGTCTAGTTATGCTTATATGCCAGTCTACTGCTTAACACCTAAACTACATGGTAAGTAGTTAAGTCGGCTATCTTTAATCCTCCCATTGTTTGTATATTCCACACACAGTTTTCCAGGATTGCATTAAAACTCAGTAATTGGTATTTTTCAAATTTCTAGCAACACAGTAGTGTCCTAAATTACTATTTAGATTTCCTTTTGTCTTATTTACATTTCTGTACACCTAATTTTAAATTTTCTATTCAGTTTTTCATTCTTTCTCTCTTCTGTTGTTGGAGAGTGGCTAAATCCATTGCAGTCTAATATGTTGGAGGATTGGTGCTGCTTACACTAGTCTTAGTGAAGTAGTTGGTTTATAATTTTTTAAACTCTTGATAGAATGTCAACCATCCGTGGACTGTTCCTGTCCTGTGGAGGTATATAGAAAGCCTCTTCAGTAATTTTTGCTTCATCATAATTGACAAACAACACTGATTTCATTTGTTTTACAAATGATGATGCTGCATCTGATATGTGTTTTGTCCTAAAATTAATTTGAAATGAAAGAAAAGTAAAATTGATAATTAAATTTTCTTTGTAGGAGTCTACAAGATCTTCTGGATTATGAAGAGCCTGACATTGAGGACGTCTTTTGCCTCACATTTGAAATCACAAGAGAAGTTTATGGCGAAGTTAAAAATTTGCCTTTGAAAGCAGATGTGTCAAATATACCAGTTACTCAACAGAACAAGTTAGTGTTGTTTGTAATCAAAATTATACTATTTGAATCTGTTGGAATATGGAGATTGCTGAACATTTAAAGAATTGTCACTGTCATTAAAAATCGTGTGAATGGACATTCCCAAAGCTTTTTCTTAGTGTTCACAGCCATTCACTTGTGCCAGTAAACAATCTTCTGTAGTATGGACTGAGGGAGTGAACAGGAAAATGATCAAAGCATGTGAACACTATGAACTTGAAAGCAGATGGGTCAAATATACCAGTTACTCAACAGAACAAGTTAGTGTTGTTTGTAATCAAAATTATACTATTTGAATCTGTTGGAATATGGAGATTGCTGAACATTTAAAGAATTGTCACTGTCATTAAAAATCGTGTGAATGGACATTCCCAAAGCTTTTTCTTAGGTGCCAGTAAACAATCTTCTGTAGTATGGACTGAGGGAGTGAACAGGAAAATGATCAAAGCATGTGAACACTATGAACTTGGCATCGGCCCCCCGCCCCCTTCTCAATAAGGCCACCAGCAGATAGGTTTGATTTTTATTGAGACAAGATGTGAGTATGTAGTTAGTAAATAAGTAAGCAAAGCAATGTATAAAGGAAAATGCTGGGGCATTTACTCAACTATGAAATTTATTATGGTAGGCACCCTAACACTGTGTTCCAAGTTTTAAAGAATTAGCGATACAACTGTGATGTACTTATGGGTACCTTAACCTGTGCTGTGGGAATCAGCAGGTCTGAGGTAAAGTTTTCATTTGACATAATATGTTATTCTCCTGACAGTATTACATGCTTGCAGAAATCACATTAAATAACAAAGTTAGTGCATGAGGGGACGGGGAAGCTGTGGCATTGAATGCTCTGCGTACAGTTCGCACAGAGAAAAATCCTGGTGAGAGATAGTGTTAACTTCCCTTGCTGAGTTGCCTAAAGATCTACAACCTATGGAACACTAGGGAGCATCTCATCATATTTGCCTACTGCTTACACCAGAGAAAATGCTTCACTGCTGATGCCCATTAATGTGTGTTCACTCCGGCATAAGCTTGGGTTAAGATGTTTTCTTACTAACATATAGCTTGGTAGCTTCAGTGGTTAAATGTTATATAGTGTTTGTTACTTTTCCTTGCAGTGATACTTTATGTATGTGAAAAGTGAAGTTGCATTATATTCTGAATTCCAATTTAAATTATAGATGGTTCCAAGTTTAAATTAGCTTAAATAGAAATCTGACTACATGAGCTGAGGTTCTGAGGACAAATCAGAGCAGATAGACTTATGGTGACTATATACCTAGTAAATCGCCATCGAGTGTGAACCAACCTTCTGTTTGATTACTGCTTTATGAGAGTAGCATTCCAGAAAAATAATTCTCTGTAAGAACCACTAATTTTCACTTGTAAAAATAAAATTAATCATGGCTGTAGTGATTTCAGGTCTGTTTTGTAACATAAAAGTGTTAAAAAAGGCACAGGAATAGCTGTTCTCTGTAGTACCTCCCCTTTCATCCTTGTCTCCTGTGGTTGTCACAACAGGCGACACCTCCAAAGCTTGGGTCTGATTGATCTGCCCCTCCCTGCTAATCTTCCAAAGTGTATATCACTTTCTCCTTTGAGGAAGGAACTGATACCACTGAAACCCAGAAATAATTACTTTACTTTTAAATATATCTATTAATAGTCCTGGAATTTTGCCTCCTGACTGTGAGTAATGTTACAGTTTACTTATTTTTAAATGGCTAAATTACAATCTATTTTGGGACACTTCACACACATTTTATCATGATACTAAAGAATGGTGATCTCCCTAGCTTTAAATGTAATAGAACACAAACAAGTCAGTAAAGTGAAACTAATTGTTAGAAATTGTAAATAGGATGTATTGGGTCAGTACATAGGTGAATGACGTGTCAAATTTATGGCTGTAGTTACCTTACAGTGCAAGGTTACTAGTCTTTGTACAATAGATGTTGCACAATCTGAATGAGTACAGTCTTTTCCTTTGCAAAACAGAGGCTGTAATGTTGTTGTAGCTAGAAAGAACTTGGTAATTCACCTTGAGAGGAGTCTGCTTATGACATATTCACCACAAATATGTTACTCTGTTGTATTAGTGCATCTCAGCAAATCATTTTCATAGGCTTTGAGGATAATTTCACATTATTTTTTTTACTATACCACCTTATTATTCTGTTCCTAGTGCAGTAAAGGTGCTTGGGCTCAAAATGATAGTATAGAATCCTCTGTATCGTGTGAAATTCCTATCAGTTTCTCAGCATTCAGAGAATGACTGGTTTCAGCCTTTGCACCGTGGCCATTTTCAGATCCACTTGAAAAGTGGACTTAAATAAAGTCTGTATCAGCAACTTGATAAGTATTTAATTAATTGTTTGAAATTCCCTCTGTTTAATATTAACTGATATGTTGTAATATTACATCTTTCCAAAAGTATTGAACTATTAAATATGCATGTTTGTATGTATGACTATATTATTGTTTAATTCAAAATGTTTCTTCTTTTTTTCTAATGCATCAGGCGTGAATATGTTGACTTGTATGTTGACTTCATACTCAATAAAAGTGTAGAGAAACAGTTTACTGCCTTTAATGGAGGCTTCCATAAAGTATGTGGAGGCAGAATATTGAAACTTTTTCATTCTCATGAACTTATGGCTGTGATTATTGGTAAGTACAACAACTTGTATTCCTTTATTCTGCATTTAATAATTGTAATTAAAAATGGCACAATAAAAATATTTCAGAGTAAATTTGAAACACTGTTGCCAAGAAAGCAAAATTATTCCTGCACAGAAGCAAGCATCTACCAAAATAATGTGGGTAAAGAAACTTGCTAACAGATTAATATTACATTGAAAGCAAATAGGTTAGAAAGGAAGGGTAGGTCACTTGGTGGCTAGAATGAGGAGGGGACATCTCATCCCAGGGTCTCAATGACATGCCCTTCCTTTCTGACCTCTTCTAGCCTATCCTTCTTTTATCTCTAAACTAATACGGAACTTCCTGGCACATTCAAACTGTGTGCCTTCCCTAGACTCAAACCCGGAATCTCTGTCTTTTGGGGCAGTTGTTCTATTGGCTTGGTTAACCATGTACAATTCACAACCCTCCCTCTTAGCTTTACCTCTCCCCTACCTTCTAAGTTTCACAGTTCTCATGCTTTCATAGATAATGGAAAGGCTTTTAGCCTTTTAAGAAGGAAAGACATGTGGAGGATACTAAAGGAAAAGAGATACATCAGATACCCCGTATTCTTGTTAGCTGTGCCCCGTGTACCAACCCAAAGTTTGTAATGGAATGGAATGATGGACTGAGTCCTCCAATAACAACAAAGATGGACTTCCAACAAGGCTATAGACTGTCACCAGTGCTTTTTAATATTTATATCAACAGTGTCCTTTGAGAATTGAAGTATGAACACAATGGTTTTAAAAATTCGGCTTGAGGATTCTTTAAAGTACCCTTTTGTTTTACCAAATACTACTTAAAAGGATAGAACACTAGCTGCAGGCCCTTGGGCCCTTGTGTTTCATCTGAGAACAGTTGTCAACAAATAAAAGTTAAAACTCTTTACAAACAATATTAAAGTATTAACTGTTCACTTACGTTTAGAACAACATCTTTTTTAGCAGGTGTAATGGCACTAATAATATAAGTATAAACTAGTTTCTTGTGCAAAAAGAAAGCTACTTACAGATAAAGTCCTAAGAGAAAGTTGTTTGAAGTTCTGCGTCGGCATCGAGACACACCAATGTTGAATTTGCATCTGTCCTGAGACGCCATGACCGGCCTCATTTGAACTCTTCTGTTGGGAGAGTTAATTTGGAGTTGGAACAGCTGCTTGGGTCGGGTGTGGGGGCTCATATTGGTGTGGTTCTTGTTGATTATCTCAGTAGGTGGGACTATACCAGGCACGGCCTACATCTCAACAGGAAAGGGAAGGGGAAACTGGCTGGGGTAATAGCAGGAAATTTAAGGGGTAGGGAGGCACTGCCCTGAATGGTAAAATACCAGTGGTTACAGGTGTTGGAGCAGCACCTTTTTTAGGATAGGTAAGACAGAAAGATGTCAAGTTCTACGAGAGGTCAGGATTGAAACAAATCTTCAGTTTAGGAAAGAAATTAAACAGCACAATTCTAGCACATTTGATCACCAATCACAGCTATCAATTATAAATTTTCACCAATCACCAGAAATTTTATCTCCACCAAGTTGTATCTCAGTCCTAGGTAATTGCATTGATGAATTAAAGTCACCCAACCCAGTTGACATAATCTGCCTCTCTGAACACCATGTGACCACTGGTATAGGAACTAGGCCTAAGCACAATGAGAAACTCAGACAGGAGAGTACTGCAAATGTTAGAATAAGGAAAGGTTCTCATAAAAGTATAATTGAAAATAATGTAAGTATATTTCATCAAAATATTGGGAGTTTAAAGAATAAAGTAGATGAGCTTCTGGTTTGTTTAGAAGATTTAGAAGCTGAGAATGAAATAGATATACTATGCCTGTCTGAGCATCACATTGTTACTGATATGGATAAGGTAAATGTAAGTGGATATAAGCTCTCTGCATATGTAATGAGAGAAAATATGGAGAAAGGAGGAGTTGCCATATATGTCAAAAGTTATCATTGTGCAAAAAGTATAGAAACAAAAAAGTTTTGTGTAGAGAAACATATAGAAGCATGTGCCTGTGAGCTTAAATTAAATAAAGTCACATTTATAATTGTAACTGTATATAGGTCCCCATCAGGAAATTTTCATCTATTTCTGAAAAATTTGGACTCCTTGTTGTGCTATCTGTCAGACAGGGGGAAGCAAATTATTATTTGTGGGGACTTCAATGTAGATTCTCTGAAAGAGGGTAATAGGAAAAATGACCTTGAAGTATTACTCGGTTCTTTCAATTTGACACCCGTTATTGATTTTCCTACTCGGGTGGTAAAGGATAGCAGCTCACTGATAGATAACTTCTTTATAGACCAAGATAAGTTTAACCAGATAAATGCTCAGCCTGTTGAGAATGGTCTTTCTGATCATGGTGCACAGCTAGTTACAATATATGACATAGCTCCATTCAGCAATACTAAACAGTCCTCCAAAGTAGTACGTTCAGTCAACGATTTAACAATTGCAAATTTCAGGGAAAGCCTACAGCAGTTAGACTGGGATGAGGTGTACCATGAACCTGATGCCAATTTAAAATATAGTTTATTTCATGACATTTTTGTAAATGCATTTGAAAACTGCTTCCCCAAGAAAATATTTAAATATACTCGTAAGAAACCTTGTAACAAACCATGGCTTACTAAGGGTATAAAAATATCTTGTAACCGGAAAAGAGAAATGTATCTGACAGCAAGAAAGAGTAGTGACCCAGAAACTATCAAAAATTATAAAAACTACTGTGTTATATTAAGAAAAGTTATTAAAAAATCCAGGAGTATGTGTATCATGTCTGAAATCAGCAACTCTGATAATAAAATTAAAACAATTTGGAATATTATTAAAAGAGAAACAGGTCAACCAAGAGCAGAGGAAGACAGTATTACCATCAAATTGAATGAAAACTTTACGAACAAAAAGTCAGAAGTTGAAAATATTTTTAATAATCATTTTCTAAATGTTGTGGATATAGTAGGATCCAGGTGTTCATTAGAAATTGCTAGGCTGTTAATGGAAGAGGCCATACCTATGCAATTTGATACAATTGAAATCTCACCCACTTCTCCCTCTGAAATTAGGAAAATAATAAACTTGCTTAAAAGCAAAAACTCACATGGAATTGATGGCATTTCCAGCAAAATACTAAAAGCTTATTCTCAACAGATAAGTAAGATTCTCAGCCACCTGTGTAATAGCTCTCTGGAACAGGGCATTTTCCCTGATAGACTGAAATATGCTATTGTTATACCTTTGCATAAAAAGGGGGATAGATCTGATGTCAACAATTACCGTCCAGTCTCCCTTCTAACAGCTTTATCCAAAATTTTTGAGAAAGTAATGTATTCAAGAGTAGCTTCACATATCTGTAAAAATGAAGTACTAACAAAATGTCAGTTTGGTTTCCAGAAAGGTTTTTCAACAGAAAATGCCATATATGCTTTCACCAGTCAAATTTTGAATGATCCGAATAAGCGAACACCACCCATTGGGATTTTTTGTGATCTCTCAAAGGCTTTTGACTGTGTAAATCATGAAATTCTGCTAGACAAGCTCAAGTATTGTGGCATGAGTGGGACAGTGCACAAATGGTTTAATTCGTACCGAACTGGAAGAGTGCAGAAAGTTGAAATAAGTAGTTCTCGTAACATGCAAAGATCAGCACATTCCTCAAACTGGGGAACTATCAAGAATGGGGTTCCACAAGGGTCAGTCTTGGGTCCTTTGTTGTTCTTATTATATATTAATGACTTGCCATTCTATATTCATGAAGAGGCAAAGTTAGTTCTCTTTGCTGATGATACAAGTATAGTAATCACACCTGAGAAACAAGAATTAACTGATGAAATTGTCAATACTGTCTTTCAGAAAATTACTAAGTGGTTCCTTGTAAACGGACTCTCACTGAATTTTGATAAGACACAGTACATACAGTTCCGTACAGTGAATGGTATGACGCCATTAATAAATATAGACCTTAATCAGAAGCATATAGCTAAGGTAGAATATTCCAAATTTTTAGGTATGTCCATTGATGAGAGATTAAATTGGAAGAAACACATTGATGATCTGCTGAAACGTTTGAGTTCAGCTACTTATGCAATAAGGGTCATTGCAAATTTTGGTGATAAACATCTTAGTAAATTAGCTTACTACGCCTATTTTCACTCATTGCTTTCATATGGCATCATATTTTGGGGGAATTCATCACTGAGGAATAAAGTATTTATTGCACAAAAGCGTGTAATCAGAATAATAGCTGGAGTCCACCCAAGATCATCCTGCAGACATTTATTTAAGGATCTAGGGATATTCACAGTAGCTTCTCAGTATATATACTCTCTTATGAAATTTGTTATTGACAACCAAACCCAATTCAAAAGTAATAGCAGTGTGCATAACTACAATACTAGGAGAAAGGATGATCTTCACTATTCAAGATTAAATCTAACTTTGGCACAGAAAGGTGTGAATTATACTGCCACTAAAGTCTTTGGTCACTTACCAAATAGTATCAAAAGTCTGACAGATAACCAACAAGTACACTCCTGGAAATGGAAAAAAGAACACATTGACACCGGTGTGTCAGACCCACCATACTTGCTCCGGACACTGCGAGAGGGCTGTACAAGCAATGATAACACGCACGGCACAGCGGACACACCAGGAACCGCGGTGTTGGCCGTCGAATGGCGCTAGCTGCGCAGCATTTGGGCACCGCCGAAATCAGTGTCAGCCAGTTTGCCGTGGCATACGGAGCTCCATCGCAGTCTTTAACACTGGTAGCATGCCGCGACAGCGTGGACGTGAACCGTATGTGCAGTTGACGGACTTTGAGCAAGGGCGTATAGTGGGCATGCGGGAGGCCGGGTGGACGTACCGCCGAATTGCTCAACACGTGGGGCGTGAGGTCTCCACAGTACATCGATGTTGTCGCCAGTGGTCGGCGGGAGGTGCACGTGCCCGTCGACCTGGGACCGGACCGCAGCGACGCACGGATGCACGCCAAGACCGTAGGATCCTACGCAGTGCCGTAGGGGACCGCACCGCCACTTCCCAGCAAATTAGGGACACTGTTGCTCCTGGTGTATCGGCGAGGACCATTCGCAACCGTCTCCATGAAGCTGGGCTACGGTCCCGCACACCGTTAGGCCGTCTTCCGCTCACGCCCCAACATCGTGCAGCCCGCCTCCAGTGGTGTCGCGACAGGCGTGAATGGAGGGACGAATGGAGACGTGTCGTCTTCAGCGATGAGAGTCGCTTCTGCCTTGGTGCCAATGATGGTCGTATGCGTGTTTGGCGCCGTGCAGGTGAGCGCCGCACTCAGGACTGCATACGACCGAGGCACACAGGGCCAACACCCGGCATCATGGTGTGGGGAGCGATCTCCTACACTGGCCGTACACCACTGGTGATCGTCGAGGGGACACTGAATAGTGCACGGTACATCCAAACCGTCATCGAACCCATCGTTCTACCATTCCTAGACCGGCAAGGGAACTTGCTGTTCTAACAGGACAATGCACGTCCGCATGTATCCCGTGCCACCCAACGTGCTCTAGAAGGTGTAAGTCAACTACCCTGGCCAGCAAGATCTCCGGATCTGTCCCCCATTGAGCATGTTTGGGACTGGATGAAGCGTCGTCTCACGCGGTCTGCACGTCCAGCACGAACGCTGGTCCAACTGAGGCGCCAGGTGGAAATGGCATGGCAAGCCGTTCCACAGGACTACATCCAGCATCTCTACGATCGTCTCCATGGGAGAATAGCAGCCTGCATTGCTGCGAAAGGTGGATATACACTGTACTAGTGCCGACATTGTGCATGCTCTGTTGCCTGTGTCTATGTGCCTGTGGTTCTGTCAGTGTGATCATGTGATGTATCTGACCCCAGGAATGTGTCAATAAAGTTTCCCCTTCCTGGGACAATGAATTCACGGTGTTCTTATTTCAATTTCCAGGAGTGTATTTAAGATGAAATTAAAAGAATTTCTGAATGACAACTCCTTCTACTCCATAGAGGAATTTTTAGATATAAATTAAGAAAAAAAAGAAAAAAATATTTAAAAAATAAAAATAAATAAAAATAAAAAATAAAGAAAAACAAAAAACACAAAAAAATAAAGTTGTTATATTAACTTAAGTATGTTGTTAAATTAACCTAATTATGTCATGTATTAGAAAATTCGACTCGTTCCACATCATTACGAAATATCGTATTCATGATCCATGGAACTAGTATTAATCTAATCTAATCTAATCTGTAAAACAATGGCAGTAACTACCGTATTATATGAAAGTGAAGTTTGGGCATTAAGAAAGGAAGAAAAACAACAAATACAAATAGTAGAAATGAGATTTGTAAGATCTGTTAAAGTTTGTACAAAACAAATAAGGAGAAATACTTGCATCATGAATTTAGTATTTATGGTATCAATGACAGTCACTGGCTTCATTGGGTGGAGATTTGTGGAATACCAAAATAAAGTGGTGCTGTAGTTAAAACCTCAGGGAAGAGAAAACATTAAACAACTGAAAAAGGAATGGGTAGAGGGCAAAGCTTGTCAAAGCTGAATCCTTGAGGAAAGAAGAGAAGATGGATAAATTTGGTTGAGAAAATTTTAACTGTGCCAGACATCTGTAGGAAGAATGACAATAGTTGCAGTATGCAAACGACAATTCTTCTGAAGCTTGTAAACTGACGCACGGCAACTGTCAGACGGTTGCGCTGCCTGCGGACACTCAAATAACCAATGTGCTTGCACGGCCTGCCACTTAACTGCTTTCCCATCCTCTGACACTATTATCTCTTATAATCCTCTGCATTACTTTTGAAGGGGAATTTATTTATGGATTCATAGCTAATAAAGTATTCTTTTGGAAATATACATTCCAAAACTACACTTTGTTTTTATTTTATTAATTTATATTTCTTTTTTTCTTTCTTTTTCCAGTCTCATCCTCAAGCAATCCTGTCTAAAAATAGTACATAAAGAGTGAATCGCATCATAAAGATACAAATTTTTATAAATCAAACAATGGAAAATCCAGGATGGAATGTAACAATACGAGAGAAGGAAAGTTTCCGAAGGAAAGTTGCTACTCACCATATAGCAGAGATGCCGAGCCGTGATAGGCACAATAAAAAGATTCACACAATCATAGCTTTTGGCCATTAAGGCCTTTGTCAGCAGTACACACACATACACAGATGCACACACAAACTCACGCAAGCGCAACTTGCACACACATCTGCAGTCTCAGAGAGCTGAAACTACACTGCGAGCAGTAGCAACAGTACATGATAGGAGAGGCGACTGGGTGGAGGTAAGGAGGAGGCTGGGGTGGGAAGGGGGAGGGATAGTGTGTTGGGAGTGGCGGACAGTGATGTGTTGCAATTTAGACGGAGGGTAGGAGAGAAGGTGTGGATGGGGGAGGGGGTAAGTAGCGGAAAGGAGAGAAATAAAAAAAAAATAAATAAATAAATTAAAAGACTGGGTTGCATTGAAATGACGGCTGTGTAGAGCTGGACTGGGAACAGGGTGGGGACTGGATGGGTGAGGACAGTGACTAACGAAGGTTGAGGCCTGGAGGGTTACAGGAATGTAGGATGTATTGCAGGGAAAGTTCTCACCTGCGCAATTCAGAAAAGCTGGTGTTGGTGGTGAGAAGGATCCATATGGCACAGGCTGTGAAGCAGTCAGCTTTCAGCTACAGGGTGGTTTACCTGTTTTTTGGCCACAGTTTGTCGGTGGCCATTAATGCGGACAGAGAGCTTGTTGGTTACTCAAATAAGGCTACAGTGGCTAGTTTTAACATATCAGTTAAAATATCATAGGATAAATGAGTTAAGACATTTCCTCAACTACAAATCAGAATTTAAAATTATAATCAATTGTGGTAATTACATACAAAAAATCCTTTGATTAACCAACAGAGTTCACAATTGTCCAACTGTTTATGAAATATACCAAACCATATAGGATATCCAGACAATAAATTAATCCCAAGGCACAAGAAATCAGCTTCCTATAATTTGTAAACATCGTGTTGTGTTCTTCACGCCATTGTCCTTCCATGGGTGCAGCTGTCTATCCACTTCAGTGCTTGGCGCACATCCAAAAACCTTGTTTTCCAGAGCACACTCTCAGGGACAAGCTTTATCTGTGCCACCACACAGCGATACTCAGTGGCCTACTGGCACTGTGTGCATGTCACATTGGCATGGCATTCAAATTGCCACAGGGTTGTGACATCCTCCCTGTCATATGCTCCAAAGGGCAGGGGGATGAATCAGGCTGAGATGTCTCTCAGGTTCTGTGTCTCAGGTCCATTAATAATTGCTTAAGATTCCCAATTAGTTGCCAGGAAAAATATGCAATATGGAGCCACACAATTTAAATAACCTACTGAAAATATAAATGTTTGTAGTAATTTGTTTAACTTGGTCCATTGCAGAGTAATTATCATAGTTGACAACAGACAGGGTGAGTACCTTTACTGTTGTCACAATAACCAAGAAGACATAATCTTTAAGGCAGTCTGTTATATAATTCCATTCTGTATTTTCCATGGTTTGACTTTGTTTATATAATTCACCATATTAGGCTACAGCAAATTAACGCTGCCAGCTGATTTACAAGACAGCAATGAGTTAGGTGGCGCAGTGATTAGCACACTGAATTCACATTTAAGAGAACGATGATTCAAACCTGTGTCTGACCATCCAGATTTAGGTTTTCTGTGATTTCCCTAAATCATGCCAGGAAAGAGCACAGCCGATTTCCTACACCATCCTTGACACAATCCAAGCTTGTGCTCTACTCCTAATGACCTCACTGTGTATAGCACATTAAACCCAGTCTTCATTTCTACCTTCCTTCCTTCCTTACAAGACAGGGTTAACAAGCGTGCACAATTGGCTTAAATGACTCAGTAAATTACAAGTATTAATTTTAAACAAAACTGAGCCATTAAATATAAGAATAAAAATAAAGTTCCATGTATTGGGCCTCTAAAATATTCAACAAGGATTATCCCACCATTGTTAGCAGCCACTTCTAGAGGTAATAAATTACACTGTACAAACTGTTTAAGGAATCTTCAGCTCTTGAGACAGATGTTACAGTCATGAACCCACATAACACATTTTAGTTCCATTCAGGTGAAGCCACCCCTAAATATGTTTGGTTTGGGAGAAGTGCGCTGCAAATTTTGCCTTTTGTGTGTCTTGTGATCTGGGTGAGAAACTTAACGATCTGAACAGCACATACAAAACTTGGAAAAAGCTCGCCCATAACCTTATCTGCCCCTTGACGTACAGCACCAAAACTTTTTTATAAATACCTAATCACTTGACTTCAGTGTTGTGGTCTGTCTGCCTACATTTTTTCATGGCTCATTTTCAAATTTCTCTATTCTCATACCCGCACCTCACAGATTTGCATAGCATTGATCTTTTCTGGTTATAAATTGTTGAGGGGCCATAGTTGGGAGTGGGGAAGTTGGATTTAAATGAAAACGTAAAGTTTGGCAGACTTTTTTCTGTGTGTCTCATGAATAGTTTGTCTTCAACGCATAACTTAGCCCAGAAAATAAATTATCCCACTTAGAGTGATGATCATGAGCATTGCACATAAGTTCAACCACTTTGAAAACAGTAACATTTTCTGATACGAAAGTTCTACGTAGTCCAAAGATATCGAATATTGCCTGAAAACACTTAATAGTGTTCGGTGCAATGACATTCTTAGTGGTAATTAAGCAACAAAAATGCCTACATGCATCTAACAAACTAATGCAAATTGGTTCCCCTCCCATTACTATGAAAATCGACCAAAATAATCAGTATACATTTTATACATCAGCACTCAAGAGGCTAGAGACCAGCAGTCCTTGGCAGGTATTCAGAGTAGGCAAACAACACACCTTAAATTATTGCATTAACTTCCTAATTTCTTTCTCCATACTTTTCCAAATAAAGTTTTCATGAGTCGTCATCCTGATTTTGTAATTGCCCAAGTGGCCTCATTTGGGTGCCTCCAATTCAGATGGTCATACAGTCTCATCTCCCTGACACCCCTGAGCCAAGCAACACAAGATTTTTCCCCCTTATAAGATATGGTCCTACAGATTTGCCCTTTTTTTTTTTAACCACTCCTTAATTGGAGACAGCTCTGGATTGACATCTTCTTGTGCTGCTAATCCTTGAGGAGGAACTGATGCCTCATCAAAATTGTCTGATTCTGTGTCAGTGAACTGAATTTCGTTGTATCCCTCAAATTATCCCTCTCTAAGCATATGACTAAGATCATAAGCTACATTTTCTGTTCCACAGATGTGTTTAACTTTCAGATGAAAATCTGAGATCCTTAATGCCCATCTGGCAATATGTTCCATGCGCGTTGACATCATGAGCATCTAAGTAAGTCCTTGGTTGTCAGTTTCTAGTTGGAATATTTGTTGCCGTAAATACATCTTGAATGTTCCTAGGGCAAACAACACTGCCAAAGCCTCTAATTTATACCTGGAGTATTTTACTTTCAGAGTGGAAAAACCATGAGACACACAGTTCAGAGGGTGCCTTCATATTGAATGTTTTTGAAGGGGGCACAGCAGCAAGCCCAGATGTAGATGCATCTGCTTGGACAGTATATTCCTTCTCAAAATTGGGCATTGCCAGAATTGGATCTTTTGCCAGCATGGCCTTGAAGGCTTCAGATGGTGCCTTCTGAGAAGTACTCATCTCAAATTTTCTCCACTTTTTCTGTTGCTCGTTAAGTGATATGAATAACTAGGTGAAATTCAGGATTAATTTCTGGAAAAAGTTTGGCATGCCTATGAAGTAAGCCACTGCATTCACATTCTTAGGCAGGGGCAATGTAAATTGCTCCTATCCATCTCTGGTTGATGTTAATTCCCACAGGTGAATCATTGCCGTAGAAAGGAGATCTTGGACTAGCAAGTTGTACTTTAGATGACTTAACTGTGAGCTCAGCTTCTCACATCACTTAGGAACCTCCCTCATATTGCCTAGATGCTCCTGGAAATTTTGATCAGAAATTACAAGATCATCTTTGCAGTTAGGCTTTATATTGAAAATACGTATCCAAAATATGAGATAACAGTACCACTCCAGTCAGCAGGCCAAAGGGGACCCAGTTGAATTCAAAAATATTTTGATCTGCCGTAAAAGTGTTTACTGGCTTTGGCTCTTCAGCCAAGAGCAGTTGGAAATAAGCCTGATTAGTATCTAAGGTGGTAAACACTTTTGCTTTTTGAAACCATGAAAAACATGGGTGTGTTAGGTAATGGAAAGGATTGTAGAACAATATTCTTTTTGAAGGTGCAGTAGTCTACAAGAAGTTGCACCCCACCCCATGTGATTTCGGGACCAGGGAAATAGTTGAAGAATATGGAGATTTGGAGGGTCTTATAACTCCTTCCCATAGCATGTTATCAACTGCAACCTTTAGTTGTCATTTTTGCAGGAGAGACAATTGACAAGGAATATGCTTGACTGGAATTGTGTCAGTTAGTTTGCTTTTACGCTCCCTGCACCTTACAAGTCTGAGGCGATTAGTAAGAATATCTCCAAATTCTTTGCACAAATTTTCCAACAGTTAACACTGCCCTGGATTCAAATGACTCAAGTCATAAGATGACACTAGAATAGCAATATTCTTAACTACTGGGTGCTCATCTGAGTAACCAACATGTTAATAAAATTATGTAAGCATTCATGATGCAAAGTCGAAGAAAAATCTTTTCTTGTGCCAATACATGACGAACAAAATCTGTCCCAGAAATTACCAAAACTGATAGTGCCTTGAGTGACCTTGATCTTAAATAGCCTTGTGAAATAATGTGTATGAAACTTGAGAATCAGATCACCCAACAACAGTATTTTGCTAGAACTGGCCATCTTATGCGGTTCACCTCCCCTGGATAATGCCACAAATTTACAAATATCCTTAGGCAACATATAAAAATCCTAACTGATAAAAGTCACAGAACTCCCTCCTGTGGATTAGAATAGACCTGAGGTATTCCTGCCTATCATAAGAGGTGATTAAAAGGAGTCTCTCATGTTTCGTCCTTTATGTGACAGTTCCCTGTAGGATTTGACCTCCATTCTTCTAAATTTTCCTGAAGATTGAGCCAATGGGGGAAGGGTGTCCTATGTGGTGCATCGTGTACATCTTGTACTGAGACCTTTCACATCCTTTGTCGACATGGATCTTCACTTCTGCTCATTCTCCAGCTGTTGGGTGAGGTCACCCTCCTGGGTGCTTTTTCCTCCATCCACTGTGTAGTGTATCGTTTTCTGCACTGTCAATGATAATGGACTTGTTTACTTGCTGACACCGATATCCAGCACGGTAGCCAGTCCGTTGTGGTGGGACTGCCATGTACTCTGTTGGTTGTAGCCCCCTGACCACACAGGGATCACTCTGCTGATGCCTGCACTGTTAACTCACCATGTATGCCAAGGAGTAGATGCCCATCACCCTGGGGTCTCGGGACTCCCAGCAATGGCCATCCTGCCATGTGGCCTTTGCTGCGGCTGGTTGGCACCCGTGGTGAGGTCCCCTGGTAGGAGTGGATGGCATCAGGGCAGATGACACGCCATGAAGCATAGTACATCATGTCTTGCTAGTATTCAACCACCAGCAGTCTCTTTAAGTGTTCAAGGGCTCAATTTAATGCACGAAAGTATGACCGCAAATTGTTCCCCTCCCTGGCCACACCATGGGAGGAACGCCAGGCTAAGGATGGCAGCAAATCTTTTCACCCCGGTACCTAATATGTATGAGAGCTGATGAAGAACTCTTTGTGTCGATGAAGCCTCAGTTTTTTGTAGAGCATTTAGAGGACAAGATTGGGGAGGTGGGGGGATTGTCCAAAATGTGGTCAGGGTCAGTCTTGATAAAAGCAGCCACTTCTGCCCAGTCACAGGCATTACTTGCTGGTGACAAGCTGGGGGGTGTTTCTGTTACTATCACACCCCATAAGAGCTTAACTATGGTCCAGGGTATTATATTCCACAGGGACCTTATTTTGCAGTCTGTCGACAAGCTGCTTGCCAATTTAGAGTGGTGAGGTGTTCATTTCATCCAGTGCGTCCATCGGGGTTCAAGGGATACTCAGGTTGCCACTGGTGCCTTCATCTTGACCTTCGAGGGAGACACATTACTCGAGAGGGTCAAGGGGATGGTCTACTGCTGTGATGTCAAGCCATATATCCCTCCCCTGATGCATTGCTTTAAGTGCTGGAAGTTCAGCCATATGGCTTCCCGCTGTAATTCCAGCATCACTTGTCGAGATTGTGGATGTCCTTTGCATCCCAATACTCCATGTGCCCCACCTCCCATCTGTGTCAACTGCGAAGAGCATCATTCATCTTGCTCGCCAGACTGCTTTTACTGAAAGAGAGGAAAATCATGGAATACAAGACCGTGAACTGACTGACCTACACTGAGGCTAAGAGGAATTTTGAAAGCCTCCATTCTGTGCGCGTGACATCTTATGCCACCGCTATAACTACTCTTCCAGCCCCATCTGTTGCATCAATTGCCGGCCGGGTTGGCCGAGCGGTTCTAGGCACTACAGTCTGGAACCGTGCGACCGCTGCGGTCGCAGGTTCAAATCCAGCCTCGGGTATGGATGTGTGTGATGTTCTTAGGTTAGTTGGGTTTAAGTAGTTCTAAGTTCTAGGGGACTGATGACCTCAGAATTTAAGTCCCATAGTGCTCACAGCTATTTGAACTTTTTTTTCACCTGTTCCAGTCGGCTCTCAGAGCCATAAGACAACACTGGCCCCCTTGATGATGGGGGGCACTTCCCTTCCTGTTGCTCCCGCACCATTGGGGACAGCAGTCCCCACTTCTCTGCTGGAGAAGCGCTAGTCTTCTTCAGGTCCTCTCGCTAGGAAGGGGTCCCCTTGGGTCACTCCCTTCCCAGGTTCCTACCAGTGGCAAAGCGGACACATGCCAGTGGCTGAAGCAGCCACAGGCAGCTTCTCATAGGGCTTCATGGTCCTCCTCAGTCCCTGAGACTGACTCAGTGAAGCCCTCCCAGCAATATGAACCAAAGGAGCAGCGAGAGAAACCCAAAAAGAAGAAGATCCCAGACATTGTGATGGCACCAATACCATCACTACCACCACTGCCTACAAGCTCTGTGTCTGAGGATGACGTGGAGGTTCTGGCGTCCCCTGCGGATCTAGATCTCGCTGAACCCTCAGACACAATGGCTGTTGATCGAACGGGTACTCAGTTGGTGGCAGCAGGTGACCCTGAGGTGCAAACTGCCTCCTTGAGCGCTTCATGCCTTCCCAGCCTCACGATAACGTCATCCTCCACTGGAATTGCTGCGGTTTTTTCCACCACCTGGCTGAGCTATGGCAGCTGTTAAGTTTTACACCTGCTTTCTGCATTTCTCTCCAGGTAACCTGGTTTCTGGCAATGCAAACCCCTGCCCTCCGCGGCTGTAGGGGATATTACAAGAACCGTAGCGAATATAATAGAGTGTCAGGTGGAGTTTGCGTCTATGTCCTGAACTCTGTGTGTAGTGAACCTGTGCCCCTTCAAACTCCTCTTGAAGCTGTGGCTGTCAGAATGAGGAGGACGCAGGAAATAACTGCCTGCAACGCATATCTTCCTCCAGATGTTGCAGTACCCCTGAATGTATTGGCTGCACTGATTCATCAACTCTGTAAACCTTTCCTACTTTTAGGAGAGTTTAATGCTCATAACCCCCTTGTGGGGTGGTACGACGCTTACTCGCCAGGGTAGAGATGTCGAAAATTTACTGTCTTAGCTCGACCTCTGTCTCTTAAATACTGGGCCCTCACACATTTCAGTGTGGCTCATGGTAGTTACTTGACCATTGACTTATCACTTTGCTGCCCAGGACTTCTCTCATCTGTCTATTGAAGAGCCCTTGATGACTTGTGTGGTAGTGACCACTTCCACATCATACTGACACTCCCCCAGCATCATGCCCATGGATGTCTACCCAGATGGGCTTTAAATAAGGCAGACTGGGAAGCTTTCACCTCTGCTGTCACCGTTGAATACCCCCCACATGGTACCATCGATGTGATATCGATGTGGTGGTTGGGAGGGTCACTAGAACAATCGTTTCTGTAGCGGAAAATGTGATCCCTTGTTCCTCAGGGTGCCCTTAGTGAAAGACAGTGCCTTGTTGCTGACCGGAAGTTGCTGAGGCCATTAAAGAGCGTAAGCAGGCTCTACAGCGACATAAATGGCACCCTTCTGTGGAGCACCTAATAGCTTTTAAACGGCTCTGTGCCCGTGTTAGTCAGCTTATAAAAAGACTGTAACAGGAGTGTTGGGAGAGGTACGTCTCGACCATTGGGTGCCATACGTCACCTTCCCAATTCTGGATGAAGATCATCGTGTTTTCTGGTACTGAGCCCCTACAGGTGTCCCTGGCATTAACATCATGGTGTGTTATCTACCAACACCAACGCGATTGCCAAGCACTTTGCTGAGCACTATGCTCGCGCCTCTGCATTGGATAGCTACACCCCAGCCTCTTGCCCCATCAAATGGCAGATGGAAGGGAAAGTCCTCTCGTTCACTGCACACCACAATGGACCCTATAATGCCCCATTTATATAGTGGGAGCTCCTCATTGCCCTTGCACATTGCCCCAATACAGCTCCAGGGCCAGATCGGATCCACAGTCAGATGATTAAACATCTCTCGTCCGACTACAAGCGACATCTCCTCATCGTCTTCAACTGGATCTGGTGTCGTGACACATTTTCATCGCAATGGTGGGAGAGCACCATCATTCAGTGCTCAAACCAATAAAAACCCACTTGATGTGGATAGCTATCGGCCCATCAGCCTCACCAACATTCTTTGTAAGCTGCTAGAACATATGGTGTGTCGGTGGTTGGTTTGGGTCCCGGAGTCATGTGGCCTACTGGCTCCATGCCAGGGTGGTTTCCGCCAGGGTTGCTTTACCACTGATAATCTTGTGTCCCTTGAGTCTGCCATTCGAACTGCCTTTTCCAGGCGCCAACACCTGGTTGCTGTCTTTTTTTTTATTTACAGGAAACATGTGACACAACCTGGCAACATCGTACCCGTGTCACTTTATATGAGTAGGGTCCCAGGGGGCCACTCCCGCTTTTTATCCAAAACTTCCTGTCGCTCCATACTGTCCATACCAAGTTGGTGCCTCCCATATTGCCGACCATATCAAGGAGAATAGAGTCCCGCAGGGCTCTGTACTGAGTGTCTTTCTATTTTTAGCGGCCGTAAATGGTGTAGTAGCAGATGTAGGGCTGTCGGTCTCACTTTCTCTGTATGCAGATGACTTCTGCATTTCGTACTGGTCCTCCAGTACTGGTGTAGCTGGGCATCACCTGCAGGGAGCCATCCACAAGGTGCAGTCATGGGATCTAGCCCACCCACGGCTTCCAGTTTTCAGCCCCTAAGTTGTGTGTCATGCACTTCTGTTGGCATCGTACCGTTCATTCTTAACCAGAATTTTACCGTAATGACAATCCACTCACGGCAGTGGAGACACATTGATACTTAGGACTAGTTTTCGATGCTCGATTGACTTGGCTTCCTCATCTTCATCAGCTTAGGCAGAAGTGCTAGCAGCACCTCAGTGCCCTCTGCTGCCTAAGCAACACCAACTGGGGTGCAGACCGCTCTAACTTTTGCAGCTCTACAGAGCCTTTGTTCAATCCCACCTTGACTATGGGAGTGTGGTTTATGGTTCGGCGGTGCCCTCAGCATTGCATTTACTTGACCCACTGCACCACTGCAGAGTTCTCTTAGCGCCAGGAGCTTTTAGGACGAGTCCATTGACAAGCATACTGGTGGAGGCTGGAGTTCCTCCATTGCAGACCAGACGTGCACAACTGGTCACCAATTACACTGCACACATTCATAATTCTTCTGAGCATCTGAATTACAGTCTCCTTTTCCCAACCACAGCAGTTCAACTCCCGCATCGGCAGCGCAGGTCAGGGCTTATGATTGCGCTTTGCGTCCGGTCCCTTCTGTCTGAACTGGAGTCCTCCCCTTTACCACCTGTACTCGAGGTCCATTCCCATACACCTCCATGGTGTAGACCTAGGCTGAAGCTTCGCTTGGACCTTCCCATGGCCCTAAGGACTCAGTTAATCCTGTGGCTCTCCCTGCTGTCACTCCCTCTCGATTCTTGACATGTACCGGGGCCATGAAGCGGTTTACAGTGACGGCTCGCTGCCTGATGGTCACGTCGGCTTCGCGTATGTACATGGAGGACATATTGCACAGCACTCCTTGCCAGGTGGCTGCAGTGGTTTCACTGCAGAGCTAGCAGCCATATCTCATGCTCTTGAGCACATCCGCTCATGCCCTGGCGAGTCATTTCTTCTTTGTACTGATTCCTTGAGCAGCCTTCAAGCTATTGACCAGTGCTTCCCTCACCATCCTTTGGTAGCGACTATCCAGGAGGTCATCTATGCCTTAAAACGGTTCAGTCGTTCAGTGGTGTTTGTGTGGATCCCAGGTCACATCGGAATTCCAGGAAATGAACTTGCCGACAGGCTGGCCAAACAGGCTACACGGAAACCACTTCTGGAGATTGGCATCCCTGTAACTGATCTACGTTCATTATTACACTGCAAGGTTTTTCAGCTTTGGCAGACGGCACGGCATAACCTCAGTATGCACAACAAACTGTATGCCATTAAGGAGACTAAGAATGTGTGGAAGTCCTCGATGAGGGCCTCTCCTAGGGACTCTGTGGCTCTCTGCCAGCTCCGCATTGGCCACGCTCGGGTGACCCACAGCTACCTCCTGCGCTGTGAAGAACCAACTCAGTGACGGTGCGATGCGTGGTTCGCAGTGGCCCAAATACTTTTAAGCTGTCCTGCTTTGGCTGCCCTACATCTTAAACTTTGTTTACTGGACTCATTACAGCTAATTTTAGCAGACAATGCCTTATCGGCTGATCTAGTTTTAGGTTTTATGCGTGGGGGGGGGGGGGGGTGTTTTATCCTTCTATGTAAGTTTTAGCACTTATCGTTTGTCCCTCTGTTATCTCTCCCCTAGTGCTTTAAGGTTGGCGGTTTTGATGTATTGTGAAGTGGCTGGTTTCTTCTTTTTATTCTTGTGGATGGCCAGCCATGGTAATCTGCTTTCTTGTTTTAATCTCCTCTAACTGTTTCTTGTGTTTCTCTGTTGTTTTCTTGTCCTCTTTTGTTCCTTTAAGTGTTTGTTGCCTTTGCTTCATTCTTTTGGTTTTTCCTTCCTTTCGGTATTGTGCTGTATGTGTCTTTTGTTTTCTTCTTTCCCTTGTGGAATTGTTTATTAGGAACAAGGGACTGATGGCCAAGCAGTTTGGTCCCTTTCCCCCCTCTCTTCAACCAACCAACCAACCATCACAGAACTGCTCATATGGAGCAGTGCACATACTGGTTCTCCATTGATCACTAGCACATGTAAAAGGAACATGGCAACTAAAAGGGATGTGAGAACTCGGTGCTGAAATAATCCTATAACACCCCAGCACTCTTTCTCCACTATTGTCTGTTGTTCTTTTTACCCTTAACCCGACAGTCCACAGCTAGATGTCCATTTGGTAACAGCTGAATCATCTAATGGTACTCCCGGAAGTTGGGTGGCGCAATGGCTAGCACACTGGACTGTCATTTGGGAGGACGATGGTTAAAATCCATGTCCGGCTACCCTGATTTTGATTTTTCATGATTTCTCTAAATTGTTTAATGCAAAAGCTGGAATTGTTCCTTTGAAAGGGTACAGCCGACTTCCTTCTCCATCCTTCTCCAATCCGATGGATCGGATGACCTCGCTGTTTGGTCCCCTCCCACAAATCAACCATCAAATCTAATGGTATTCCAAGTCTGCTCCAGAGCCAGAGGTCCTTCATCCTTCTCCTTTGATAATGTCGAACCATTCCCTTCTCACTGCTTCCTATCAGGTTTCCGTACAGCCTCAACTTACTAAATCAATTGATCTAGTTGTACAAAATTCCCTGGATGACTCTTGAACATTGTTCGTGTTCTATCAGTTTGGTACATTACTTCAGCGTATGTAGTTCAAGATCTGTTCCTCTGTAAACTTTGAGCACCATTTTTAATTCTATTAACATAGTCCTTCAATGGTTCTCCAGAATGTTGCACCCAAAGTACTGTTTTTCCACTAATTCGTATTGCGCTGTATTAGACAATGTTTGCCTAATTTTGTGAGCTAATTTGTAACAGAGGGCAGCGTTTTCTCCATAACTTCCAACAGCATCTGCTCTAAACACCAAAAATCAATGGGACTAATAATTGATACGTCCATCCGACGCTCAACGTTCACATTATTTAGTTTAACTACTCCGTATGGGAGTTATTTCACGGCCTTTGTCCTCTTCCACGATGGTTAGAGGAAAATCTTCCTCTTCCTCTTTGAACAGTATTAACCTGATACAGATTATCATGTTGCTCATGATTGCTGTTATTCCGATCGTTCCTTTCATTCCGGCGGTTATTATTCTGACGAAAATTGTTTTCTTGCCAGTGGTCTTTGCCAGTCACTTTTTCTAAAAATGAAAAGAAAGTTTGGTGGTTACTGTCTACATATCTTTTGGAATCTTCAGGTAATATCTTCCAGAGTTCCCGTATGATTTCGGAATCAGTCCTTAAATTCCTTAAGTGAGCCAATCTCCTATACCATGACACAAAATTCTTTAATGTTCATTTGGCCTTTACCTTCGAACATTCTCACCATAAAAAACTCGTGCCAGAGGCTATTTTATATCTACTCGGACCAATACTCATCCAAACATTTCTGTGTAAATTCGCTGAAGGTCATTTCTTCACTCCTCAAGTTAATTACTGAAGGTCATTGCTTTAGTGCTTGAGGTAATTCCCCATCGTCTAGCATCTCCTTCTAAACCACTAATTATGATATTTACTTTTGCCTGTTCTGAGATATTTTCAGGAAATAGCCTTTCGCAGTCCTTAATAAAATCCACAGGGGATAATCCACTGTGTTTTCGGTAAGTGTCGAATTTTTCTTCGCCCTCTAGTACCTTGTAAATTGGTGTTCTGTCTACCACATAAGGGCCATTACACATAATCTTTCTTTCTATGTCACTGATTTTTTCTTGTATACTAGAAGTGTTATTGCCAACACTTCTCTTCGCTAAGCTCTACTTTCCTTTCTAGGTTTTTCTCAGTCACTTGAACAGTCACTCTCAGTTGAGAAATCTGTTCTTCATTCACTTCCGTTATTGATTTCTTAACATAGGAAAACTTTTCCTCAACCTTTGACTCTACCATAGGCTCAACCTGTTTCTGTATTTTCTCTACTTTGGTTTCAAACCTGTCATTAATGTCCACAATTTCTGCCTGTATATTATTAACAGTTTCACCTAAATCTTTCACATCTTTCTTCATATTAATATAAGTTCCCCAGTCAGAAAACCTATTTTTTTATTAACTTTTTCTGACTTTTGGTCATTCCTTTCCATTTGTTCACTCTGTTTCTTAAGTGTTTTTAGACTGTGTTTTCATAAGTTTTTCATTTTGAGCCAGCAAGTTATTTTGTGCTGACATTTGTTAGAATTGAAGTGTTCTTGTTTTGTGCTATCAGCTGTGTATGCATATTGTGTAATAATGCATACAAATCAATCGGTTGTTGTTCATTTTGTTGATTATTGTCTACCTCCTTGTCTTCCTCCTCTGAATCTACTTCTTTCTTAATCTGAGATACATTTTTAATAATTGCTTTAACCACATATATAATAATTTATACTGCTGTACTTTTCTTTAACTGCTTTAACAAATTCGTGCCCCTGAGACCTTTATACTTCTTCCAAAAGAATCCTACCTGTCTGTAAAATGTATAATTGTGCTTAACTATGTATGGGCTCTTAACTTCTGTAAATGGTACTGTCACCAGGCGCCACGTATAACCCTACCTCTACTATAGTAATTTAGTATGCTTTTACCTAAATAACATAGAACCCTGTCTGTATGTTGTCACACATACTATACCCCAACAGAACAAATAATCATGTTATGGGAAAAGCCACGTATAACCCTCTGACTAAAATTAGGTTTAGTTTCCAACTAAAGTGCACTATGGGAGAATATTCCTGTCAATAGGAAAAGCTAATCAGTATGTGACGTTCACTTTCTTTTTTCTTCATTGATTGTCCTCAGTGTCGACATACTGCGTTGCTACACTGGCTGAAAAATGGGGTTTGTAATTTCCACGCTGACTACTGTAAATAATGTAGCCAACAGGTACACAGTTAAGTTTCACAGTTCTTTACTTTCACTGTTTACACCCACCAGTAATACATGGTCACATGGCCAGTGCACTATTATTTAACTTTCAATAAGCCTGATTAACAGTCCGCAGGCAAACCTCTACGTACTGCTACAATAGTTTTGTGTTGAACGTCTATGAGCAGTAACAACCTAACCACACAGTTCACAGTCTTCCAAATAAATTTAACAGATACTGTCATTGCTTTAACACATGGCCTGTTGGTGTAACACTTTATTCACGGCTAAGTTGATGCATTGTTGTTGTTCTAACCAACACAGGTTTCTTGTATGAAACTCGGCCGTGGACTGATTGTCTTAGAACCAAAAATTGGGCCGTTATATATCCTCTCAAAGTAAGTGCTGAAACTACACATTGTTCGTTGTTTAACTTACAGAAATTACAATTAAAGCTTAACTCATTAAGTTAACTGAATACATAAAAAAATTGCATCTTTTTGACAATTTATTCTACTGCGAGGGGAAATTAACATATATAGTTATGCAAACAATACCTTTGACGAAACTGAAAATTACTTAGGAATTAATTAATGGCTGGTTTTGCTAACATGTTTTCAAATAGAGCCAAATAGATCATTTAAGAATACTATTAGTTATTCCCCCACATGTTTATAATTAGTACAGAATTTATATTTGTTTATAAGTCAACAATAGAATTTAAGTTACGAAACAATTACCGATTTCACCCTATAATGAAACATACTAACTAATAATAGTCAAAATAAATTAGAAAATCAATTACATACGTAAAACTAAGCACAAAATTAGATCTGGTGTTATATTCTTTAAAACTAAGGGCCAACCTTTCTCTTTATGGAAATGCAGATTATACTCGCATATGTTAATAGTAATTAGTCAAAATTGAAAAAGATTAATTTTAAGGTGGCAGATGGCAAAACGAGGGGAAGTAAAAATATCCCAGCTTGCTTTGTCACAAATAGAGTTACCTTTTTCACAGGATTTGACCGTGTGATGTGTCTTATGGATAACTAAATCAGATTATTCAATTCTTTCCTAATATTTTACCCAGCAGTTAAATAGAAACACAGTATGAATAGCCGTAAGCCATTTGCAGTCTCCATTTGAGGCATTTTGGACGAATTTGCAGGCAAAACTTCTCCTGCTCCGCAAAGGTGTTGCCTCAGTCACTGCTGCCTACAGACTGTGTGTCTTACTTTTGCTCTAGGTAGCATGCGAATGCAGAGTGTCTTTCCTTTCAGACAAAAGCACACACCCATTTCTTATATTATTGCTAAGTGTGACCATTTCTTAAATTGTTAAATTTACATCAACATGAACAATTTATAAACACAAAATATTTTTAGATACGAAAGGTCATCAAAAAATTATGTAACATAATAAACAATTTACATAGTGTATTACTTACATTATTCACATACAATACAATGAGCTTCAACCTCCAGTATAATGCACTTTACTTTACATATACCAAAAATATAGTATGAATATGCAAAAATTTTAAAGCAAATATATAAAAATGAACCGTAAACAAATATTGTTATAACATCTCTTTGATTTCCTCGTTCCATATCCTCAGACCTCTTCGACTTCTTATTTCTTTTTTTCCCCAAGGGCTTCTGTTGCTGTTTTCGTTATGCCACTGCATCTCCAGATTATTTTCGGTACACGTTCCTAATAGATGATGCTTCCTTCTTTTTGCATAAAACTGTTTTATGATTTTTTAATGTAATAAGTTCACTGTTTACTCTTCATTGATTTGACTGCATTGATGAGGTTTTTGTATCTTCCACTTTTTCTGCAGGTCACACTCTGCTATTCGTATATAGAGGTCTGAGCTAATATTGCGTCCTCTGAAATCATGCACATCTTTGAACCTAACTTTTCATTTATTAGCTCATAATCTGTTGTTGACCTATGTCCTTGTGCTCCTTTTTAATGGTTTATGGAAGCAGATTGTTGTAATTCATTACTACTATTATTGCAACAACTTTCTCCAAATAATCCTCCTGCTCCTGTGTCACTCCGTGCTAACTCACTTAGGCCTCCCTGCTTGACCGTCGTGGATTTCGCTGAAATTTTATGTGAACATTCACACAGGTCCATGATGAACATTGGTAAAGTTTAACATTCATTGAAGCAATACTGGCTGAGATGTTATAGAAAGGCAAAATTGCTCGAAAAAATTGGCACCCAAAAAAAAATTCTGAGTTTGACTTCTTACATCTGAGGGACTAATGATGTGATGAACATGAAACTTGGCATGCAGTAACCTAACAACACAAGGTTCTCAAATACACTATTTCAGTATCTCTTTCCCATGCCAAATAAATTACATGCAAATTTCAATATTTTGTAAAAGAGCTCAAAAATTTGCTAATTTTGATCTAATTTTGCACAAAACTGTATTCTGTAAAACTCTCCAAACTGGGCTCATTAGAAAGAGCATGGTTTAAATGCCTAAAAGAGTATATTTGATTATCCATCGGTGACTAACAATGCTAGATAACTTGAATCAATGTTGTGTGCAAAAATTGTGGCATGAAAAAAATGTAAACTTTGGATTGTTATATCTCATAAACACACAATACGCAATAGCTTGGTCGTACAAAGATGTGGAATACAAAATTTCATTCACATACAGTTTTCAGATAACCTACAAATGCAAAACATTGTGAGAAGTTGAAAATACTGTATATTTGACATTTCTTTTACATGTACAATTTTCTGGTAAAGCTTCCAAACCACTTTTATTCAAAACAACATGCTTTAAGACAGTGGGTAAAATTTCCAATATGGGCTTCAATGCTACATAAATTGAGGCAATGAAAAACACTAAACTTTGGACACAACTACTTAGCAGCATAAGGTTTTCCAATATAAAATAAGTCACGTACTGATTTCTAAATTTAAACAAAATCAGTTGAATCTTTATTTTCATAAAAGTTACAAAAATGGAACATATTCGCTTTACTTTCAGAAAATCTGTTTTTCATAAATGATTTCAGACTACTTTAATCACAGTTGGAAAGAGTATGTTTTCAAGCATCCAGAAAATAACACTCAATTTTCCAATCCCATCACCTTAGGAGTCACACCCGATAGCTCTGCAATACCAGCCATGGGCGGGTTTCTTCATTCAGGTCCCCCAAGCATGTAATTTGGTGTCTGAATTTAAGTTCCAGGGCTTTGTGGTGGTACCTGTGTGCTTACAAAGCCATTTGCTAAGTACCTTCTCTAATCTTTAGGAGTATCTCATGTAGGCAGAAAAGTAATATCAGTTTTGATTTTAAACTTCTCAGCATTGCAGTTTCCATTTTTGAAATTTTGGGGCCACTTTCTGCTGTTCATTTCAGACTAATCATAGTTGACAATACTGAAGGAAGAGAGAGCATGGAAATGAGGTGTTGTTCTGGTACCTAATAAGCATCCTGTCTTTTGAGCTATTAAAATGAATTAGCCGGACATTGAGGATGCGTAAACTTTATCAGTGCCTCATTTTGGTCCATTGGTATGGCAGTGTTGAATGCTGAGAAGTGTAAAATCAAAATTGATATTATTTATTGCTTGCCGCCTGTGTGAGATACTCCTGTAGATTTCAGAACTGGAGAAAAAAAACTTAGCAAATTCATTTGTCGGCAGACTGATACCACCACAAGGCTTTAGAACCTAAATTAAGAAACCAAATTAGAGGCTTGGGAACCTGGATAAAGAAACACACCAGTGGCTGATACTGCACAGCCACTGGACATGACCCCAATGGTGATGGGCTTACTGGATACTTACAATTTCACCACGGATCAACACAATATATTGAGGTTTTATGTTTCAATTTAAAAACAAAAGCCACATCCAACAATACACGAACAACAGGTTGCTGCAATGTAGCCTTTTGCCATGGCATATTCCCATAAAGTCGTCCGCCATTTTCATGTACTGTTAGCGTACACTGGGAAATCGAATGTGGTTTTCTGAATATTTGAAGACATACTCTTCTCAACTGATTAGTCTGAAATTAGTTATGGAAAACAGATTTTTTAAAAGGAAATTGAATGTGATTCATTTTTATAATTTTTATAAAAATCGAGTTTGAACTGATTTTGTAAAAGTTTAGAAAGCAGTGCATGAATATTTTGTATTGGAAAACCTTGTATTGCTAAGTTGTTGTCCAAAGTTTTGTGTTTATCATGCTTTTCATCAACAAAATTGCCTCAATTTGTGTAGCAATGTTAACCCTGAAGTGTAAAAGCTTTAATTCAGTTATTTGGCATGTTATAGGAGAAGATGAAAAGTTCTGTCACTCGATGAGCTTCACTGGGAATCTATATGTTTCAACTAGATCATAGAAAGCAGGAAGTGGAGAGTTGACCTAGGTATAAATGACATAAAATCTAACCATGCCTTACACCTAGAATTAGGTGTAATGTATTTGAAGGCATATTTCTGCACAGACTGGTCTCCAAGGGATGTTGCATTTCAGTGTGTTTTGTGGCAGGAGAGGATCCTCTTCTCAGATTTGAGTGTCTGCCAATGAGTATTAATCAAAAAGCAGTCATATCTGTCTTTGTCATATGATCTAATTTAATGTTAGCAGTAACCATGACAGCTGAGTTTATTGTCCATTGAAGAATCATGATGAGTTTTCTAACATTTCATGATCTGTACATTAATAAAAACTTTATAGGAAGGTGGGAAAATGCCATTATGTCTTTGTGTATACACTTCAACTGGTACAAAGTTGTAAGATTGACAGTCTGTTAGTTAGAAATGCAGAGCTGTGAATATAACAAAAGAATTGATGTAACAAACAACTGATAAACCTGATATGAGGAGAAATAAACGTAAAGGAAGTGGGTGAATTAAAATAGTTCAGTATAACTTTGTATCAAAATCTAAAACAAATTGAGACTGACATCCGTGAGCACTTGTAAGTGAGACTCCACATGGACATGTACTGGCAGATGGGTTCAATGGTGGAAGAAGAAGTTTTTCCACATTATGTAGGTCATGTGCAATTGCAGTTTGGCGTCATTAATAGCAATAACTTGAATCGAAGCAAGAATAAAGTGGAAACAGTTGTCAGAAAATCCAACAATTTTTGAAATCCATTGTGTAATGTTTTCACTTAATTTTATTTATTGTCATGTGTAACTCTCCATTGTTATTGCCATTTGAGGCCTCACTTATTACCTCTCATAGAAACCACAATTTTACAACACAGAACGAAAAAGTAGTAGTTTTAGCAAATTTAAATGGTATGCTTTCTCACCCATTTATGAAAATTATGCTATCTACACACACATTTTTTTAAATCTGTGAATTGGTTGTAAAGACAATTTAATGTGATGCCTATTATTATAACAATGTGTATGATAAATCGTTATAACTCTAATTACTATGGCATTGACTCATTTCGAAGAATTGACATTCTTATGAAGAATTTAATATGGGCAAAGGGAATGAGATGTGGGTGGGGAGAATGTTCCTTCCTCATTAAAATTCTATTCACACTTATCAGACAGTTCAAAATGTTTTCTTGTGTTTCAGTGTAGACTTTGAAATTGTAACCATCAAAACTATTATTTGTAGATCCAGTTGTTTTGTATCTGTGTATTCTGCAGCCTGATGTCAGGAGCCTCTTATTCATATCGTACATTATACTAGGTAATGCACAATGTTCAGTAACTGTTTTCTTTCAGAATGGGTCCTGATGCCAATTTAATTTTTGTCCAGTGTTAAGTTAACTCTGAAGCTAAATAGAGTACTCAAACCACTGTGGATGATGCCATGGAAAGATAAGGTTTCCACAGGTTCTCAATTGTGTAGATATGTCAGTAATCAAACCGTAAAATACAATGATATAACAGTATTCAACACTTTTTATGGCAGTCCTTAAAGGCAATTTTCAGAACATTTGGAACACACGACAAAAATTTTACATGTTCTTGGTTACCACTTGATTAAACCATTAATTAAAATCACACACACCTTGTATCCACTGACAGCTGGAGTCAAAGACACTTTGAGCAGACTCCTATAAGCCTGTTCACAAATTTGTACTTGAATTAAAAGCTTTTCATGAATGTTTTCTTGCTTTTTGGTCTCTGTTAGTACGATGCTCCTTGCAGTTTTTGAAGCAATGACTTCATCCTTATGGTAATATAATACCCTGTAGTTCAGAATAATGTTTCCAGTCACATGCACTCATACAGCCCTAATAATAAAGTGAAACCTGTGCATACTTGTATGCATGTACACTTGGGTCCTCAGGCATGTGCACACTAAAGTCAATCCTGTATTTGACTAAGGAATATTGGTTTAGTGATTTGACAAAGAAAAACAGCCAGATTACAATAAATTATTTATTTTTGATTCCAGTTACCAGTCTCTGTCTATATGATCATTTTCAGACCAGAGGCTCAGATGATGTGAGCAGTCAGTATTTGAAGCTGCTTTGAGTACCAACTGGAACATGTCATAAACTGCAGTTGGACTGTTTCTTATTGTTAAAACTGTAATTTACTACATTATGATTCCTCATTGACATAAAAAAATTCATAATTTAATGGTTGTTGTGTCTCTTAGGTAATGAAAACTATGATTGGGAGGAATTACAGAGAAATGCACAGTACAAGAATGGATACACAGAATCTGATGAAACTATAAAATATTTTTGGGAAGTTTTCCATGAGCTCACTCCAGAACAAAAGAAAAAATTCCTATTATATTTGACGGGAAGCGACCGGATTCCAGTCCAAGGAATGAAAGCTATAAAGGTATTTTGAAATTAAATTTTAGTTACTTATTCATTTGTATTATATTATGCAGACAATATTTTAGTAAATTTCTGATTAAAAAACTGAAATCATTTTTCCGGAATCTACTGAAACAGTTGAGAAATGGAGCATAGCAATCCAGTGCATGTAGTAGTCATTTGATTTGACAACAGAACCATCTGTGTGAAATAAAAGTTATGATTAACCATGCTAAATCATACCTTTCTTTTGGTCTCTGCTCTGTCTAAATAATTAATTCAGTGCAAGCACTCCAGTTTTAAAAAATTAAAAAAACTTTTGCCAAGCCGTGTAGGCAAATTTTAAGAGCTTCAGATGTAGTGAGCATTCACGGAGGAACAGGGAATCAGTTCACAGCATCTCTCCATTGGCTTGGAAATAATTAATTAGTGTGTTGGAGAGCCCTTCAGACTATATAATGTGTATTTTTTCCTATGACACCAGTTATTCATCATGTAACTGAAATTAGTTGGTATTATTTCTACACAGTTATTAATGTTTATCTTGATCACAATTGTTTGGTTATTTTTAATAAAAATCCATACCGGCCACATATTAACAAGTCCACTTGTCATTCAGTGATAAAACAGAAACAAAAGTACATAAGGAGCCAGTGCATTCAAACTAAACAAGATATTGTTTTTCATGATGTACAGAACACTACAAATGTGGAGATAAAATCATACCACAAAGAAGTAAAAATATTCTCACAAAAATAAATATATGGTCTCTCATCAGATCTGTACTTCCTAGTAGAAATATAATGGCTACACTGTTCATGTTTGAAGGAACTCATATTGGTGCTAGTTTGCACTGCAATTAATAGTCTGGCAATAATAAAATTATCAACAACATACTAATGTTTTCTTGTATCTTTATAGTGAAGTAAAATAAGCTGTCTTTGGATATATTTTGGACATCAAAAGCATGGTTACTATTATTAGTAGTGGCAGTCATCACCCAAGGACACAAAATGTAGTATAATTTAGGTCCATGATCAGTAGATTACTGAAATTACCTCTCAACAGAGGTGCCATAAAAATGTGTTTCGGGTGCCCAGGTCAGGGGGAGACTTAGCTGACTTGGGGTTCTGGGCGGCTTTTCCCAACTCTGCTCCTTTTCCTTAACCTCACCAATCATTTTCCTTCGGCCCTCTTCATTCTCCTTCAACCCTTTTGCCAGCAGAAGGAGCCACTGGCTCCAAAACCTTGCAAACATAATACTTTTCATGTGTGTGCTTCTGCCACTGCTTGGTAAGTAGATTTTTTCTCTCTCCAATTACTTACATTTTCAGAAATTGATTATTTTCATTTTTATAAACTGTGATTTAACATTTAAAATTACACTATTGGCAAATCAGTGCACTTGTTGTTGGTATGTCAAATTGAAGTAAATACAAAATAACCTGATTTACATGAAACTCACATAAGAGTATCGACAACTTTAATTTATATGTTTCAATCGAATGAACCAGAGCACAATGTCATTCACAGGAAGTTGCAGCACATGCCACATATACCTTGAACCTTCACTCAAATATGGTTAATACAAAAAAAAGGGGGGAGGGGAGGGGGACGCACCACACAGGAATTATCCACTTGGGATGGAAATCAGTAGATGTGGTGTACTTGTGCAGACAGATGACTACAGTTTTGGAAAAAATTGATAATTTATACAAGAGAAAGAGCTTCACAAATTGAGCTAGTTAATAATGCATTTTTTCACCTTTGGCCCATATGCAAGCAGTTATTTGGCCTGGAATCTCATTAATTTGAGCAGAATTGTCTTCAGCAGTGAGCCGAACTGAGCCCTGATGACCAGTGAAGAAGTATCTGGAGACATCCCGGACAGCAGTGGGATACCAGTCTGTCACATGCCATACTGCTCTGACAGTATGGATTGATGGTCCGGGGTGCCATTTCTGTTCTTAGCTGCACCCATTTGGTTGTCATTCATGGCACTCTTACACTATAGCAATATGTTTATAATATTCTGTACCTTGTTTTGTTGCCCTTCATGGCAAGCTGTCCAGGGCTTACATCTCAGCAAGATAATGCCCACCTGCAAACGACGACAATGTCTACTGCTTGTCTTTGTGCTTTGCCAGACCCTGTCTTGGCCAGCAAGGTATCCAGATTTCTCCTGAACTGAGAACATTTGGAGCATTATGGTTGGGGCCCTCCAACTATCATGGGATTTTGATGGTATAAAGCACCACTTGAACAGAATTTGCCACACTGTCCCTCAGGAGGACATTCATCAACTCTATCAGACAATGCCAAGCCAAATAACTGCCTGCATAAGGGCCAGAGGTGGACCAACACGCTATTGACTGGCTAAGTTTGTGAAGCTCTTTCTCTTGAATAAATCCTCCGCTTTTCTCTGAAACTGTAATTGTTTGTTTGTCTGTAGAAGTACATCACATCTACCAATTTCCATCTCATTTGGTTAATTCCTTTGTGCTGAGTTGTAAACAACATTCATGTGCCAAATTGTGTGTTCGAATAGTATCTCACCTGAGTAACAATGAAATCCTCAGCAAATCACAGTTTGGATTTCAGAAGAGTTGACCTGCTGAGAATGCTGTTTGCATTTTCACTCAACAAATTTTACAAACATTAAATAATACAGTACTGCCGGGTGTTATTTTCTGTGACCTATCTAAGGCACCTGACTGTATTCTCCTAGATAAATTGAAGTTTTATGGTATTGATGGTATAGCCAACCAATAGACAATGTCATATCTAACCAAAAGAATGCAAGAATTTGTGCTAAGAAATTCAAACAGTGTAGTCCAGGGACATTATTCTGACTGGGGAGAAATCACTTACATGGTTCCCGATGGCTCAATCTTAGGTCCACTGTTGTTCCTCATATACCCAAACGATCTACCATCTAATATACAATAAGTAGAATTAGTTCTTTTTGCAGATGGCGCTAGTATTGTAATCAATTCAAGCGTGCATACGGCAACAGAAGAAATGGTAAACAGTGTTCTTAAAAGTATCATTGACTGCTTTTCTGTGAATGGGCTCACCTTCTGTTTTAAAAAGACACAACATATTCAGTTCTGTCCAGGGGTACCACATTTCTTCTGGACTAAATGAAAACTAAATAAATTCTTAGTTTATAAAACCAAACTGTCCTTTAAAATCCCTGTAAATTGTCATCTGAACTTTCTTCTTCTTTCTGTTCTTGGTTATTGTTGTATGCCACAGTTCTTGAAAGATTTAACAATAACGTCTTCTCTCATTCTAGACCATGACTGTGTTATCCACTGACACACTTATTTGATTGTAGGTCATTCTAAATCCCCCTTTGGTGTGAGTTCACGTTGGGTTTCATCCGTCATCCATTTGTTCCATTCCTCTCTTGTATACACTTTAAATCATTTATTTATCAAGACATCAAGAGGTTGCAACTGTTATGTGCAAGTCATCTTAGAATAACAGCAAGCTCTGTATTTCCCTGTATCAGTTTCACTTTCACAGAATTTTTCAAATTACTCCTGAACTGATCTATCACAAGAAGTGAAATCTTATTCAGTAAATCATCCTCCTTTGCTTCCACACTCTGTTAATCCGTAATTTCATGCTAACCTCATCCATTCAACCCCTCTCATGTGTGTGAACATCACTGCCTGGTGGTATTTGGTCATTTGATTAAGTTCGGTACCTTCAACACAACATAAAAGAAAACAATGTACTGCATTTTTTCATGGATTTTTTTTTTTTTTTTAGCACCATTCATGATAACAGTTGTGTTGCCCAGCACATCAAATGTCAGAAGAGTTTCATCCATATTTGCTATTTAGGTTATCTCCACAATGGTTTTCATACATTGTTGAATAATAAAGTGATAGGAAGATAATATTTTCTCTTCATACTCTTGTGGCATTTTCTGAGATGTTTTGGTTTGCATGCTAAGTCCATGATGCTTCATAAACCTGTTGCACCAACTAACTCTACCCAGAAAGTTTGTTAGTTCCACTGAAGTGCTAACTTATGACCATGTACTTGAATCATTTTTGTATTAATTCCAACCTCATTTTGACAGTGTCCTTGAATCCATTTCAGTGCATCATCTTACAGTTTTGACCATTTTGCATTCAGTCCTCTATTTGCACATTTAGCCTTCCTAACCTTTTTCAGTTCTTCTTTACTAGCGTGCATCATGATTGATTTTTTTTTCTATTTGTGGAGGTCCGAAATGCTGCTCTGTTTCCATGTTCTTCTGCATGTGCTATTACTTTCAGTTTGTAGCCTGCATTATATGAACACCTTTTATGTTTTTCCATTACGAAACTAGCTACCAACACAAATATTTTACTGTTACCAAAACTTAAATCACTTTCATTTCCAGTTCACTGGCATTGTAGACTACAATCATGCATCATAGGCTAGGCAGAGTTCTGGTTTTGTGATGGCAAAGCAGGAGAGAGACAGTGTTAGCAAGCTTCTACTCATGTTTGTCGCATCAATTCATGTTTGTTGCATCAGAACACTGCTGCTGTCAGTTGAATCCCGTGTTTCCAGATAGAGATAGGTGACCTGTGGCATAGAATATATGGCCATTTTTAAGACTAGTGGAAATTATCAGACACTGAACATTTCCATATTAATTTTGAATATAATCTGCATCTGAATTTTGGAGGCAGTTTCTCGAAGAATGTGAAATTGGCTCCTTGCTTGTGTTGCGCACTTTCCTGGATGTTAGTAAAAAACAATGAAGTTCAGAGAGATGGACAGAGGGAAATGATGGATCATGCTAGGCAGCATTATTAGATAAGTACTTTGCGCATGTTTCACACAAGCTAGGAGTGTGAAGATGTGAATATGGGGTACAAAACAGGCTTATAGACCATTCATAAAAGAATATAAAAACAGTGTAATAGAAGGTGAACAGGCAGTGGCACAATAATTGTTGGAAGACGAGGAGTCTACCTGTCAAATTAATATCTTGTCAACAGTGGAGGCTAGTAGTTGATTTTGTAGTGCATAGTTTGGGATATGGTGAGAAATTTGATGCTCCTCCAGTAAATGAATGTAGTTTACTTTCGTTTTGCACTGGCATGGCAACTTGCAAGATCCTCAAAAATGCTTTGTTGTTACAACAAAATCTCATTGGCAATTTTATAAACATAAAAGAAATATAAGCACACAAATTGACACATTGTCTTAGTTTTATATAAAAACAAAGATGAGGTGACTTACCGAACAAAAGCGTTGGCAGGTCGATAGACACACAAACAAACACAAACATACACACAAAATTCAAGCTTTCGCAACAAACTGTTGCCTCATCAGGAAAGAGGGAAGGAGAGGGGAAGACAAAAGGAAGTGGGTTTTAAGGGAGAGGGTAAGGAGTCATTCCAATCCCGGGAGCGGAAAGACTTACCTTAGGGGGAAAAAAGGACAGGTATACACTCGCACACACGCACATATCCATCCACACATACAGACACAAGCAGACATATTTAAAGACAAAGAGTTTGGGCCACAGAAAGAGGAAAATAAGACGACAGAAAAGATTTCGAAATGCAACAGTGACAATAACAAACGTAATTGTTGGATTCAAATTAATGATATCAATATAATGGAAGGAAACATTCCACGTGGGAAAAATTATATATAAAAACAAAGATGAGGTGACTTACCAAACGAAAGCGCTGGCAGGTTGATAGACCTCTTTGTCTTTAAATATGTCTGCTTGTGTCTGTATGTGTGGATGGATATGTGCGTGTGTGCGAGTGTATACCTGTCCTTTTTTCCCCCTAAGGTAAGTCTTTCCGCTCCCGGGATTGGAATGACTCCTTACCCTCTCCCTTAAAACCCACTTCCTTTCGTCTTTCCCTCTCCTTCCCCCTTTCCTGATGAGGCAACAGTTTGTTGCGAAAGCTTGAATTTTGTGTGTATGTTTGTGTTTGTTTGTGTGTCTATCGACCTGCCAACGCTTTTGTTCGGTAAGTCACCTCATCTTTGTTTTTATATATAATTTTTCCCACATGGAATGTTTCCTTCCATTATATTGATATCATTGTCTTAGTTATTTATACAGTGTGAGATACATGCTAAATTATGCAGGTTAAAGAAAAAATTATATTTTGACAAACATGAAGCATATTCATTTTTGGGTAAAACCTGCCAGTACTTAGAGATCAACCGCATATTTGTTGAGCATCCATCACCCTCTTACCATGGCTTGCCAGAAATTAGTGTTGAGAATTCTTCAGTTTAGTATCTCATCACACTGAAATTGTTGCCAATGATTAGTTGAGAAATAATACAAAAAGGACTACTTCATTTCTCAGCAACCTACTCCAAAAGATGAAGTAACTTTGACCAGTATAGAAGAAAGTAAATTGCGTCAACCTTGGAGGTTTTATGTATCATTTTATTTCTTCACATTGCATGGCACTATTTTGTCATAGCTTAAAATTACCTTTTCCTGGAACATTTGATTACTTTCCCTCAGATAAATGACGTATGCACAAAGGGCGTTCAAAAAGTTTTGCAGTCGTCTCTATTTTTTTTATTTTTTGCAGGAGGAGAATGAAATTTTTTGTGAACATACTTGGAACATTTAGCTGTACAATGAGCCTACTCAATGTAGCCTACATTAGCTGTGACACATCTGGCCCAACGTTCTTTCCATGATGTAAATGCACTTTGGTAAAATTCTGGGGACTGACTTTTATTCCATCGCTTATCACAGGAAGTAAGGTCTTTCTCACTATCAAATGTTTTACTGCATAGGTGGGCTTCCAGACGACCAAAGAGGTGAAAATCAGACGAAGCCAAGTCCGGACTGTAGGGAGGATGAGGAACAATTTTCCTGATTTTCTTGTGAGTCATAAGTGCTGTATGGGGTTTGACATCGTCATGGTGTAGATTGATGAGCTGACCCTAAAGCTGTGGTCTTTGGGCCCTGATGGCACCTCGCAGCTTGTCCAATGACAAACAGTAATGGTCTCAGTTGATTATGCAGCCAGGTCCCAAAAAGTCAATGAAAATGGTACCACACTGATCCCAGAAGAAGGAGGCCATCACCTTTCCACCTGCTGTTTGTGAAAGTCTTGGTTTCTTCTTCCGAGGGGAACCCAGATGACGCCACTCCATGGATTGGGTTTTGCTCTCGGATTCAGACAGAAACAACCATGTTTCATCCTGGGCAATGACACCATCAAAACACTGTTTCCACTCTCCAGTAAAGGTCTTCATGAGACCCTCGCACACATTCTTCCTCATCGTTTTCATTTCTCTTGTCACTAATCTAGGCACCCAACGTGCACAGATTTTTCTGTACCCTAGTGACTGTACCAGTGATACCACACTACCCAATGGCAAACAAGTCATTTCAGCAAGCTGTCATGTCATCACACATCTGTCATTTTGGATTATTTTATCAGTGGTCTCCTTATTCACATCACTCACTGCCGCCGATGGTCTACCGCATCGTGGATTGTCCTGTAGAGAGAAATCACCTTCTTTAAACCTCTACAACCACCGTTGTATATTGCTGCGATATGCTGTGTGTATATTGCTGCGATCCACTGTGTCCTCGCCATAAACAGGGAGCAACTTCCTGTGAATCGATGTGGCAGGGTCATCGCCAGTCTTGAAGAGGAACTCCATCACCGACTGTTGTCACAACCTGACATCTACTTCATGGTCCATTATGGCTCACCTGTAAATGAAAGAAAATACTTTTGTATACCCACTTATACCTAAATGTTCCAAGTATGTTCACAAAAAAATTTATTCTCCTGCAAAAAATAAAAGAATTAGAGACGACTATGCAAAACTTTTTGAATGCCCTTTGTAATTACCAGCCTGAAGGGCAACAATAGGCGCACATATAAAAATGGTAATGACATTAAAGGTTTTAGAGAAAAAGTGGGAATGTCGCAAAGGGTAAGGTATGTTGATTTTTGTGAATGTTTATATATGAATACTATACTCTGTCTGGAGCTAAAAAGAAGATAGCTACGCAGATATGGTGTATGCTTGATTTAAAAAGTCACTATCCTCAATTTATCCAATGCTTATTTAACTTTTCTGATAAGTTTTGAATTTCTTTTGCAGTTTATAATGGCTTTCCTGGCCTTAATTAACATTCTCTTCTTCTTTTTTACAGATATACATCCAGCCAACGAATGATGACAAATACCTTCCTGTAGCACACACATGCTTTAATCTGCTTGATTTACCTCGATACAAAACAAAGGAAAGACTTCGTTACAAACTGCTTCAGGCTATTCAACAAACAGAGGGATTCTCCATAGTTTAAGGGGGCTCTTAGGTAGACGTATTCTTAGCTGTTGCCAGAATCAAATGAGATTTTTGAGCAATTTGTTTATGATTTTATACAATGCTGCCTTTAATGTTGACATATTCAGATAATGCCTATAATTTTTTGTATATACAATATGATCACAAATACATGTTGAAATTTGATATATTTTATTTAAAGTGTATGGATGTAGAGAAAAATATTGACCAGAGACGATATTTTTTATAGCTTATGAATGCAGGACAACATTCTTCAGCCCTAGTGCACCAAATTTAATAAATATGAATATGTGCCTGTAATTCTGCTAGTTCAAAACAATACAATAAGCAAAGCTGAAAGTATTTTTATTACTAGACTTAAATTTCATGTGGCTTTAATATTAAAAACACACACACACACACACACACACACACACACTCACACACACACTATATACAGATTTATATATATAAAGACTGAAAGTTAAGAAAATGTTATATATTAATAGAGGCATGTGGAGTTGTGGTACCGAAAAACAGAAAATCAAGTGCACTATGAATACTAAGCCTTGGAATCAAAATTTTTTGCTCAGAAAGGAAAAGAAAAAGTTGTAAATTAGCAGCAGTGATGATGAGGGATGAGGTATTGACAAACTGTTTGTTGGTATGTTATTGGTGCACAATAAAAATTAATTTCTTTATAATTCCTCAAACACAGTAGGTAAAGTGTAGCTTATAGGAATTTCAACAAGATGCTTTATGATATATTAGTGATTAATCAAAATCATCTCAGCTATATTATTACGCATTTATTATGTTACGACCAGTTTCGTTCATAGAACATATTCAGGTTGCACAACTTGACAACCTGAAATTATTCTATGAGCAATAGTTGTTGTAAAACAATAAATGTGTAATAACACAGTTGAGTTGGTTTTTAGTAATCATGAATATTAGTATCAGTTGTGGTGCTCAACATGATCAAGATGATTTATTTTTTAATATTGAGAAACATATGAAATACAACTCATATTTTGAAAGCATCAATCACTTAATGCAAAGTTTTAGATGGAATGAAAATAATGCATGAGAAAAGTCTTAAAAATCAAGTACTGAGTGGTGGGGAAAACACTGATGTGTTGCACTTTAACATTAATAATTTCATTGTTGACATGAATTCACGTACTTGAGCTTCCATTCGTTATGCTCTTGGAACTCTGTGCAGTATCAGAAGTATGGAAAACTTGTTCTCTGTCTCTCAAAAAATTTGCAGCACCTCCATAGCAACTTCTCTTTAATTCCTGATGTGGCCATTGCTCTTTGTCTTTATCATTGGGGGGGGGGGGGGGGGGGTTACTCATTCACTTAATAATTACATTAAAGTAGTTCATGGATTCAAGAGACACATGAATGGGATAAATTAATTTCATTTTGTGAGATTTTTGGATGACTTCATTACCTACATTTTTTTCAAAATTATTTAGTATTCTGAATTTTTTATTTTTAAGTTTTACATTATATTAATATTTTCCTATTTTTATGTTTGTTCCATTCTGCCATATGCCTCAACTTTGGAAGAACTTCGCTGTGTTATATTGTTCTTGAATCTGCCTCTTTTCTTTTTTTTATAAACATTCTGATCTGTTTACCAACCCTTTTTGTCAAAAGTGCCCCTCTTTCCCCATATCTCTCAAGAAAGGTATCTGTAACTCATACATTTTATGATTGGCACTTAATGTTTAAGTAATGGCGGCAGCTACATCATGAAATGTTGGTACGTCATGTCTAACTGTACGGTAGAGTTATTGTGCACATTTGCTGTGGTAGAATAATATATTTGATATGTTTGTTTTTAGTGTGGGATATTTGTGAAAACAGTAATTATGCTTCTACAGATGTAGATGAGGTAACAGAAAATAGAAAGTACTAGGAGGTGTACAGGCTGTTTCAACAATTATGGAAGATTAAGTTTTGTAGAAAGTGCTACTTAATGCCTGCTGTAAGAAATTGCTCAGATTTGTCTGTTATGCTAACAGTACAAATGAAGATTGTTGAATTTGATATAAAGTATATTAAATTGTTCTGAGATGTGTTTATTTTTCCATACTACAGTTGAACTGTTATTTTGTGTTGTAGTATGTGGTTTCGTTTTTGCCTGCTAGTCATGAGAGTGTATGCATACTTTCAGAACACTGTTGAATGTGTGATGTAATTGTGATAGAGATGTATTTATTAGTTTTCTTCTATATTATAAGTTAACTACAGTGTTTGACAAGTTTGCTGGTTTGGCTACTTCCTGCAATAACAATATAAACTGCTAAATTACGTGAATGTGCAGTGCAACTATTTATTACCTGTGGTGTGTTCATAAGAGCTAAAAGGAAGCACGCAGTCAGAGTACACGAAAGAAAAATTAACTGAAACCTTATGGAGATGATATTTAAGTAAAGACCAAATATGTTAAGTTTAAAATATAGACTTCTTTTCTGCATTTGTAACAAGGAGCTTACTTATGATAAAAAAAACTTACTGTACATCAAGTTCCCATTGAAAAATTAAAGCATTGTGCAGTGGCAGCGCAACAAAATTATACCAGTGTGCTACAGTGTGGTGGCCTGTAATCTTTTGACTTGGAATGGTAGTAATCATTACTAAATTGAATATATTAGTTTTATGTATATTAACTGAATTGTTTAAATATATTAAAATTTTATAATGAATAGTTTAACATTATGAGGAATAAAATAAAATTAAAAAGAAAATAGAATCAGCAGGAATCATATCCTAGTCTGTGAATTACCAGTCTATGCTTTAGGCCATTCATTCACAGTAGAGTTGTGACAATGGCGCTTTAAAAATCTCTCATACTCTGTGCTTGCATAATATCCTGCACCCAATTTCAAAGGAAAATGTGGACCTTTTAAATTCAGTAATCTGTGGCAATCTTCCACATTAAATATTTGTTCATAACATGATATGCCCTTCCTAAAACCATCTTGATATTCACCTTAATTACTCTCCATTGTTGATTCTACTTTGTTAAGTATAATCTTGCAAATATTACACATAGCTGGTTTCAGACTGTTAATATACTATTTATTGCCTTATGTTATGTATGGGATCTATGAAGGCCACCTCTCCTGGTTGTTTTCGTTTTCCAAGTTTAATTTTAGCTTCTTCTTCTTTCTTTCCCCTTTTTTAAAAAAATCATTTCAAAAGTTTTGCTGTAGTAGAGTCTTCTCCACTAGCTTTGAAAGGTTTCAATAACTTCAATTTCTTTGATAGTTGGAAGTAAATCTTGTTCTAGGTTTTTATGAGTGTTTGAGTATGTGAGCTTCTGTATTGGTTCTGGACAATTAAGAAGCTGATCCAAGTATTTCACAAATATTTTGAAATATTCAGTGTTACATAAACTAAATCAGTGAGCCTCATCCTACGCCTCTCTGCTGTTAAATTTAAGTTACATCTACCTAACTACTTAAATCTCACTTTCTACTCCAAAGATCTGTTAGAAAGATCTGCTTTAGCAAATCTTCTGCAAAAAACACCTTCCTACTGCATTTCCTCTTGTACTTGCTTGTTTCACCACCATCCAGCTTATAGCCTTTTGACTTAAAAGGGTAATGAACGTAACTAAATTGAATATATTAATTTTACGATATAATGCAAAGGATAGTTGCTACTCACCATATAGCGGAGATGCTGAGTCACAGAAAGGCACAACAAAAAGGTCACACAATCAGCTTTCACCAACAAGGCCTTCGTCAGATTTAGAAAACAGCTGGAACCAGAAACTGTGGTCATATATGTGTGTGTGTGTGTGTGTGTGTGTGTGTGTGTGTTTGTTTTGTCTAATTTTGACAAATGCCTTGTTGGCCAAAAACTAATTCTGTAACAGCCTTTTTGTTGTGCCTTGCTGTGACTCGATATCTCCGCTATACAGTGAGTAGCAACTATCCTTTTCATTATATTGTTACATTCCATTCTAAATTTTACTTGTATAAATTGAACTGTTTAAATATATTTAAATTTTTAATTAATAGTTTAACATTGTGAGGAATAAAATAAAACTAAAAGGAGAGTTGGTATTAGTGGGAATCAAACTCAGGTTCACAGATTACCAGTTCCTGTCTTAGACCACTCACCCACAGCACTGACATGACAACAGTTCTTTAAAAAGTCCTCATACGTTACACTTGTGCAGTATGCTACATGCAATTTTGAAGAAAAATACTGCCCTGTTGCTGTGAGCAATGTAGCAATCACAGTGCCAGAAGGGATAGTGTCACATCAGAGCAAGCACAGTTGGAAACAGACAGCTGTGCACATCTCCGAGTAGATCGTAGCACAACTGTCTATCATTTCTGCACTTGACACTGGTTGGTTTCTAATTATCATGGAGAGAGCACTGCAGAACATGTTTTCATCAGTTTTATAGTTTTATTTGCATACCAGCATGCATTCAAAAAATAAATGCTGCAATTTTAGTGCAATTTTCGGCTCACATTTGAAGCAATTGGTGTAATTTGTTTGTTATTTACAGTGTTCTGTAGCACATTAGTACATGACTACTGCCCACTGCTTGCATTGCATATTAAATGTAGTGTTAATATAAACCTACATTACAAATGATGTGTTGGGAGAAAGGCAGGTATGTGTGCTGTCTGGGTTGTGCTTACCTGTAATATTTTTTGTAATACATGTTATTCGAGTAAAGGTTAAAAGCTTTTATTTCTGGGAAAACTTTTGAGGATTATAGGTCATCTCAAACTTGCTACAAAATTTATGAATAAATCTACAGCAGCTTTATCTACGAATAACTTATTATTAATGCACAGAAAGTTCTGGTTGAGAATAACAAATTATTTACAAATAAAGAAACTACTCACCAAAAGGCAGAAGCACTGCATTGTCAGCAGGTACAAAAACAAAAAGTACAGAGCTTTGCTTTGCTAGCTTTCGGAATAAAATTCCCTTCTCAAGCTGCAGGAGAGAGAAAACACACACAAACACACACACACACACACACACACACACACACACACACACACACACACACACACACAGCACCCCAACCTCACCCCAGTACCCTCACTGTGGGCCATGAAAGGCCTGACAGTCAATTGAGCACAGTGTAGGGAGACAGGTGTGTGTGTGTGTGTGTGTGTGTGTGTGTGTGTGTGTATGTCCGTCCTACAGCCCAAGAAAGGGATTTCATTCCGAATGCTAGCAAAGCAAAGCTCTGTGCCTTTTGTTTGTGTATCTGTATATGACGCAGCGCTTCTGCCTTCCAGTGAGTCGTCTCTTTATTCACAAACATCTTATTACTTTACTATAAATTTTAATGGCCTTCATTACAATACAGTGGAATTGCAACTAGGTGATAAGTGGTTCCGGTTGAATAGCATTCATCCTCAGATCACACTTACGCTGCAGATGGTACCTAAGCTGAGCATAAACCACAAGATCATTGTAACTTGTTGGTATTCAAAGGCTGGTCAAAACATGACTATTAGCATACAAAACCATTAGGACACTTATAAATTTGCTTGCTGCAAATATTACAATTGTTCATTTCAGTTACTTGCTAGTTGCTTGTTTCTTCATCTGTTGTGCATTTGTCATGTTTAATAAAACTCCCTTAACTAATCCATGAGTTCATGTTAATTTCTTTTTGTTAAAAAAAAAGCTATAGCTTTGCTAGGTCACACTGCCCCATCCCTAGTGGTTGTGACTGAATATGGTAATTACCTGGAGTTGAACAAATGCTGCATGAACCCAGGAAACTAGAAGTGAAAAATCGGTGAAGAAGATTGTTCTCTAATCGATTGTTCAACAGCTGCAATGATGTCAATAGATTACCAGACAGGAGTTGACTGACATTGCTCGTGATTAACTCATTCCAGTGTGTTCCCTATAGTCATGTCGCAAACCTTTACGGCAAGTAATTGTATTTTCTGTGAACCATATCATTTCAATCATACTAGCTCCATGAACATTTCTATAACATTATGTTTAAATACAATTTTTAAAAAAGCACATGATGGAAACAATATACAGATACACACACCAAAAAAATCAGTCATTGAGGCAGCAACATTCCATTACATGAACCCCTGTCTTCATCAAAGACAACTGCCACAACCAAGGCCACGATTCAACCAACAACACTTTTGCACACCTCTCAAGTTATAAAAGAAATAATCCTTTACCTAGTTATATATAGTTCACTTGCAGATTTTATGTAAAACTTTGCATTCTTTATCAACTAAATTCTTACATAAAACCATTATGTTCCTTATGAGCCTGTTTTTCTTAGAGTGTAGTTTTATATTGACCATCATCCTTAACAAAGCCAAGTTTTCTTCCCATTCTGCTTCTGGGTCATTTTTAAAAGTGATATTTCTTCTCTTAATACAATTCCTGAGAAGCAAGCAGATAATGTGATGACCTTCCCTCTATATTAGTCAAGAAAATTGTACAACTCTATGCATAGTAACAACCGCTGATAAGCACCAAATATGTTACTGGATGTTGTTTACTATTTCTTGCTACAAATTAAGAAGAAAAAGACCTTCCTATCATATTACCAGCATGTTAATGTTTTTTTTCTAGTTCTATCTATTATGACCTGTGAAGATAAAAATCACTCGTAAATGACCAGTGTTTACAAATCCCCTTTTTTTCTTTATTTAGACCAACTAATAATGACCATATTAGCTCTAAAGGGTGAGAAGTGAGTGGTTGCACTTCACCCTCCTTGTCAGTTGTCTTCTCAGTTTTCATTTAAGGACTGACAAGGGAATGGTCCAGTAAGACATGTCGAAACCTACCCTGAAATTTTTTACCCGAGAAGAAGACAATGAAAGAAATGCACTGCAAGTAGTTTGTAAAAAATGTTGAAGATACATATTTTTGCGGCATGAATAACAGCTTATAACATCGATTTGTACAGCCTTGCTCATCTAGCGTGCGACTTGTTGAATCACTCACACAGCACTGCATAGCAGAATTATCCGGAGTTCACAAACACCAATTTTAAGAACCTAAAGCCTGGTTTACAGTGGAGCAAATGGAAGTGAACACATGTGAATGAGCATTTGCAGAAAATTCACTACCATTCACTTGTGTATGGGTGGAATTGTTTATAAGAGGAAATGGAATAGAACACGAGGTAGCGAACATTGCCTATGAATGCCGTATTATTAGTTTTTGGAGCTAATATTTGGCATACAGACACAACTCTATCTTGTTAGAGCCACAGTGCGAATCATTGCTATTCAGTGAGGATTATTTTGCATGACAAGCACACTTGTCTTGACAAAGTGTGCAGAATGCTGAAAGGAAGAAAGAATTTCAGTGTCTCAGTTTCTATGGAAATGTGACATGCGTGGAGATCGTGCACTTTACACGGAATTGCATACCCAACTCTCCTTAGCACTGGTCCAAAATCTTTCTTGTATGTCAGCTGCCACTTTTCCCTGGCGTCTCATTACCATTGAGGGGAAATTTATAAACAGAACACTAATTACCGATGTTGAGCGTCATCTCAAGAGGTGACACAGCTCGTGTTTCCACTCTGTGTGTAAGGTCTGATGGTCACATTCTCTCTCTCTCTCTCTCTCTCTCTCTCTCTCTCTCTCTCTCTCTCTCTTATTTCCTAGAGCAAAAATGGTCCTCTGGCAGATACAAAAACAAAAAATACAGAGCTTTGCTTTGCTAGCTTTCAGAATGAAATTCCCTTCTCGAGCTGCAGGAGAGAGAAAAACAAACACACACACACACACACACACACACACACACACACACACACACACAGCACCCCAACCTCACCTTAATACCCTCACTGTGGGCCATGAAAGAGCTAACAGTCAAGTGTCAGAAGCGTGATCTAGAGTGTGCAGGATTAAGTCCCACAACTTTTTCACCACGATTTTTAACCAAACATTCACTTTTCACTGATGTTCGAGTGGCCACGAAAGACATGTGGTTCAGATTCCATGTTAAACTGCAGGTCTCCATTTTTCGATTAGGTAATGGGGGAAAGTTAGGGACACGTAAGTAGTGCAGTGGAGTCCAGTTGAAAGACCTATAAGAGGCCTACTGGATCCACCAGACAGCATTCTCTTTTGCTCAGGCTTGTTAGCTTATTTGCTCCAGTGAAAAACTGGCTTAAACCATAAAAACATTTTTTTGGATAACTTCATATCTACAGTTCAATTCTTGCTCATGTAATTTTTATAAAAGTAGCTAGCAGAGAAATTAAAATCTTGGCAGTGTTTGATGTGACAGACGACTTCCCTCAATCAGGACTTGTAATTTGTTGAAATGAAATATGTCTTGCAATTTTATAACAATTCTTGTAGGCCATTCCTTATAATAATGTTTGAATGTTGTCATTCGGCTATCAGTGAAACAGTTCTTTGTTTATTCCCAGTAGTCGTCACAAAAATGAGGAGTGTCTATTGAAGACAAAAACATTTTTCTTGCACCAGGCACACTGGACAAAGGAAAAATTGATGCAGTCAGGCACTTTGCACTAACCACTAGTTTTATTTAGACAGAACTGGGAGGGAGTCAGAAATGGTCCTGGCCATTGTTCTGCATATTGCGCTGCATATCAGGCATACTTGATCAAATTCATAAAGTGTAGCGAAGAAAACTGGTAATTCACAAATGACTGGAGTTTAAGAATACTGTTCTGCTGATAAACTTGAAATGAGAGAGAGGTATCAGAAATTATGTTGTCTGATAATTTCCTGAAAAATTATTTCCACTGTCGAAAAAATTCTTTATTGAGATGTTGAATCGCACTTGTAGTTCCAAGCAGAATCGATATTACATCTCTACAGATTTTTCATCATCCTCCACAAAAATGGAGGTGTTGTTATGTCCAGACCATGAATCCAACAAAAGCAATGGATTAGTTTCTGCAGCTGGTAAGAATACATTTCAAACAAAATGCTGAAAATTATTCTTTGCCATTTTTCCAGATTTTGGTATGTCGATTACAAAATTTTTGCAAATAAACAGTCCATTTTTTATTTTTGCTCCTAATTTGCCTTGCGCTTCTTGAAGACACATATACAGCTGTGGAAACAGTAAACCACTTATACTTATCACTGGCATTATCATACATGAATGTGTCATTCCATTCATTGATTGAGCAACCGACTCCATCTTTTTTTTCACCCCGAAATGATAAAGTGCAGTGTGCACGCAGTTTTTTCATGAAACCTGACTGATCAGCGTTATTAATAGCATTTGCAGGGATAACAGCAAGTTCCATCTTTACGTCAGCTACGAATTCCTCTATAGCATTGTCTATCATTGGCAGCTGCTCTACAAGTTTATGTGACATTAACTTGGTAATTTTGCGACTTCCTATTCTGCACGATTTCTTGAAACTGCCTAGGCAGTTCGTCAAAGCCTGAAAATTAGCAATGTTCATGTCAGATGCAATTCTGAGCCCCCCAGTCTTGTTGATCTCCATCAGTAATGGTGTGCAGTCTCTCACGAGCAGTTCTAAATCTTTCGAACAGTTTTTCATTCAGATGGTTTCGGGATTCCATTTGATGCATATTTCTTACTTCGTGTAATTCATTCTTCCATTTGTACAGTTCACGGTCCGATTTTATGGGACGATAACACCTTTGCACACTGCATAACATCAAGAGTTTTTCCCTCCTTCGTTTAACCAATATTTCACTGCCTTTATTTGTCACTGAAAGCTGTTGAAGTAAGTGTTTTTTTTTGGGCTTGGAAGGTACTCTTCTTCAGAACAGTTACTGGCACAACTAACGTCATCTGAACCACAATTCATGGAATAGTCACAGTTATTTCCCATTTCTTCTTATGTATCCACAATTTCAAACAAAATGTTGATATCATTCAAATGAATGTTAAGGAAATCAACTAACAAATGACTCATATGTACGTCCTCAGGAGAAGTATGCGATTTCGGCTAGAAAACACGTTCTTCATATTTCATCATTGCTAAATTGAGAACGTTGATTGGATTCCACATTACTGTGAAACTGGAAGAATAAAAAGGGTATATTAGCAGGCATGCCTTATGAAAGCACAATAAACATTAATTCAGTTCTTGCTGTATTGTCAGTACTTAACAGTATTGCAAAACGCAACAGATAATTTGTAATCGATGTTACTTGAGTGCATAATTTACAAATTATGATCAGGTTGTCTCTTGTTTCCTGTTCACAAATGTACTGCCGACCTCGGCTGTGTGTGTGCCTAGCTGCACATGCACAGTTGCTACAGAGCCAGTAGAGGTGTACATTTCTGCCACTGCCTTGCACTCTATAAATTGGCAAATTTCCGCTATTTTTTATAATTATTTTTTTAAAATACTTTCAGTGCCTCTTAGCAGCTAAAATTTTGACAGTCATTTCTTTCATTGTCTTCTTCCTGAATAAAAATTTCATGGTAGGTTTCGACATGACTTATTGGACCATTCCCTTGTGAGTATCTAATATTACCCTATATGTGATAAGGTATAACTCTGTATTATTCCCTAATGATATGAATGAAACTAAATGCAGGAACAGTATGCAGTACATCCAGTTCTACCTCAATGGGCACCTTTTTGAAAGTCGCCAATAAGGTATGGGTTATGTACTGTATATAATGAATGAAAACATGGGCATGTGTAAATTTAGTTGTTTGCTGAGTTTGTTTACTGACAATTGTAGTAATCTTATTGAAAGTTAATATTCATAATTTATAGAGTATAGATTATCAAACCCATTATACCCATAATAATTGTTTCCCAGAAACCAAATGAATCCTACATAAAAGTGCCAGTTCATGAATATTTGTTGAATTAACATGAATTAATGGAAAAATAAAGCATTCAAGGAGGGTGAAAGTTTGCTTAGCATTGTATCAAGTTGTGTCATCTGGAAGCAAAATAAATGTTGATGTCTTTTACTGCTGTGAAATGATGAAAACTTATGTTCTTCACTATTTCATAGTAGTTATAGTATGTATGATGAAATTTAATGTTCAATATGGGCACAGTCAAATATTGGGTAATTACAAAAGGTTATAAGCTTTCATACAGTTACCTCTGTGGCTGCAACAGCAAATTAAATAACTGTTTTGTGAAAGAGAAGTGTAACTCCAGGTGAAGAAACAGTATCAGCTTGTGAGCAGCTGCTTGACCATGAAATCAAAGTTTTCTCACATCTAGCCTGTCAAAGTACTTGCAGTGGATCATGATGCAGTTTGAAATTCCTGTGTGATGGTCTCGATAGATGTCTGCCCGTTACACATTATGGCCCTCTTTAGCTGTCGGCAGTCTCTGTCAGTCAACAGATGAGTTCGGCCTGTACGCTTTTGTGCTGTACATGTTCCTTCACATTTCCACTTGACCGTCACCTCAGAAACAGTGGACCTAGGGATGTTTAGGAATTTGGAAATTTCTCATACAGATGTGCGAAACAAGTGACACCCAATCACCTGAAACCATGTTCAAAGTCCATGAGTTCCACGGAGCACCCCATTCTGCTCTCTCACGATGTCTCATGACTACTGATGTCGCTGGTTTGGAGTACCTGGCAGTAGGTGACAGCATAGGTGACAGCACAATGCACCTAATATGAAAAAATATGTTTTTGGGGATGTCCGGACACTTTTGATCACATAGTGTATAACACCAACATGTATTAGGCCATATCAATAGGTTTGGGCTATCATGAATGTGTTCAGGTGTGTTGTATGGGAGCCCTTAATCCTAGTGTTATTGTAATTCATGTCTTCAGAAATCTGGAAACAAGTAGAGGTGTTTATTGTCAGCATGTATGAAGACCAGCATGGAATACACAAATCATACCACAGACAACAATCATTTAGCTGCAATAATAGGACAATTTATATGATGGGGTGCTGAAAAGTAATTCTTCCAAATTTTTATGTGAAAAGTCATAAAGCTTTTAAAATAAAACAAACTTTATTGACATTTTACTTCTCTCTTCTTCTTGTCTACATACGAGGGCTGTTCAAAAAGTAAGGTGACTTTTCAAATTGTGTGAGCAACGTATATTCAATTATCAATCTTCTTTTTTTTTTTACTTATGTTGGTACACATGTCCCAAACATATGTACACAGTTTCAAGTGTACAGCATACTTTGTTTGTTTTTGACAGGTAGGTTAGACGTGTTTTAGTGTGCTTGGTGATTTTTGATTATTATAAAAAAAATGGGGAAAAGAATTTGCATCAAATTTTGTGTGAAAAATGGAATCAAGTGCTCCAAAACACTTGAAATATTGGCAGTGGCATACGGTGAGTCTGCTGTAAGTAAAAAAAATGTTCACAAATGGTAGAAGCTCTTACAAGATGGCCGAGAAGATGCCAGTGAGGAACCTTGCTCTGGATGCCCCAGTGCATCAACAGCAGATGATAACATCGAGGCTATGAAGAAAATTGTTTTGGAAAATCGTCGAATTACCGTAAGAGAAGTTGCTGAGGATGTTGGCATATCAGTCAGCTTGTGTCATGTAATTTTTTCAGATGTTTTGGGCATGAGACATGAGCCAGTGAAGTTTATTCCAAACCTTCTGAATTTTGATCAGAAGAACCGTGGCATGAGCATAGCTCAGCTCTTGAATGACATCAGTGATAATCCTAATTTGCTCAAAAGGGTCGTAACTGGTGATGAAACATGGATTTATGGTTATGACATCGAAACCAAAGGCCAACCGTGCCAGTGGAAGCATCCCAGAGAGCCAAGACTGGAAAAAGCACGCCAAAGTCAATCAGTTGTCAAAGTTAAGCTCTCTGTTTTTTTAATTACCGTGGCATAGTGCATCATGAATTTTTGCCTCAAGGTCATACGGTCAATAAGGAGTACTACCTTGGCATTATGCGCCATCTGGGAGAAGCAATATATATATAAAAAATAATAATAATAATAATAATAACAATATCCGGAATTGTGGAAAATCAATTCATGGCTTTTGAGAAACGGCAATGCACCTGCTCATTCATTGTTGCTTTTCAACAACTAAGGAAATGAAAATTGCATTGCTGGAAGTGAGTACTTCCAGCCTTGAGTAAGGCTGTACCGAAAAGTGCGTATTAGAAGTGCTTCAAGGAGTGGAAGAAGCAATGGCACAAGGGTATTTTATCTGAGGGGATTATTTTGAAGGGTACAAAATGAATATTGGTGAATAAATAAATATTTTTCATAAAAATATAAAGTCACCTTACTTTTTGAACATACCTTGTATACATTTCTCAATGTAGTCACGATGGCAATGAATTCATTTCTCCCAACGAGAGACCAGTTTGTGAATACTGTAACTGTACAATATTTAACTTTGTTGACAGAACCACAACCGTACCTTTGCTTGCACCACTTCATCACTATCAAAGTGAAATCCTCAGAGGTCTCCTTTCTGTTTTGGAAACAGATGAAAATCGAATGGGCCAAGTCACAACTGTGTGGAGGTTGATTGATGACTGTGCACCCAGACATCATATTGTTGCAGATGGCACAGTGCTTGTCTGTGGTCTAGCACCATAATGCTGAAGGAGAGGTTCTCCATGTGTGGATGAACTCATCAAATTCAAAATTTGATTACAGCGCTCTGTTTCTCATGCAGTGAAAGAATTATGTTATACACTGCCATGTTACCTGCCACAGTTCGGATCCCTTTAGCAGCAGTGTGTTACAACTTGTGTCAGCAAAGTGGGAAAGCCAAGTGAATAATATGCATGACATGTAATATCTCGACAGATACTGAGAACAGAATAAAAAATTTGCATGCATTACTTTTCAGCATACCTGCATACTTTGTAGACAAAAAGACATAGCCACTCATGTAACACTTTATGGACAGTTGATCAAGTTTCCCGCAATTTGAGAGATGCTCAACGAATTGAATACTGAGGGCTGCATTCAACTGTAGCTCACACTCTGTCCAACACGTGCTTGAGACACAGGGAATGTCCAGTTTGAGGAAGTTTTACACTGCCTATCTCTTTAAAATTATTGAAACATCTCAATATTCTTGTTTTTGCGAATGGTGTTCTCCCAAAGTTGCCTTAATAATTTTGCAGTGTTGTTGTCATAGATGTGGCTTCTGCATGCCTGGTGACACACTATGCTGTCTCCTGGTCTGTCACCATTTTGATGTACTCCAAGACAAATCTGCAGCAAAGAACAAAGGAAAAAATACTCTCAGACCTGCTAAACATTTTACAAGAAGTCACGATTGTAACAGCTTCCAAATTACAATTTCCCTTCATGGACACCCTGTACATACCGGGTGATCAAAAAGCCAGTATAAATTTGAATACTTAATAAACCACGGAATAATGTAGATAGAGAGGTAAAAATTGACACACATGCTTGGAATGACATGGGGTTTAATTAGAACCAAAAAAAATTCACAAAATGTCCAACAGATGGCGCTGGACAGCAAAACGTCAGTGACTGCGCATGACAATCGTGTATAAAAGGAGCTGTAATGAGAGAGAGAATCAGATGCACCAGCAGTCGCAGCATGTTGACATTACCTGGAAAGGCGCTTTTAGTGAAGCTGTATTATCAGAATGGGGAATGTGCTAGTTCAGCATTACGATCCTATTGCCATAGGGAGGGGATTCGAACAGGTAAAGATCCGTTGACAAATGCAGCTGTGACGAGAATGATTTCAAAGTTTGAAGCCACGGGTTGTTTCCATGATAGATCCCATAGTGGCTGACCGAGCACAAGGTGTAATGCTGCTGAGGCAGTTCAGGAAGAAATGGAGACTGTAGCGGGTTCGTCTATGCATGGGGAAGTCAGTGCTCGTGCAGTCGCATGTTGCACCGGCATTCCATACACTACTGTTTGGTTGGCACTTTGGTGTACCCTCCGATGCTATTCGTAAAAAATCCATCAGCATCATGAACTGTTACCTGGCGATTTAGTGAAGCGGCGGCAAATTGAAATTAGCGGAGATTGAGGCCTGGCGGATAACGGGCCGCTCATACCTCACCTGTCTTTCAACAACATCTTTGCCTCTGTACTTCCGCCTCGACTGACATCTCTGCCCAAACTCTTTGCCTTTACAAATGTCTGCTTGTCTCTGTGTATGTGCGGATGGATATGTGTGTGTGTGTGTGTGTGTGTGTGTGTGTGTGTGTACCTGTCCTTTTTTCCCCCTAAGGTAAGTCTTTCTGCTCCCGGGATTGGACTGACTCCTTACCCTCTCCCTTAAAGCCCACATCCTTTCGTCTTTCCCTCTCCTTCCCTCTTTCCTGATGAAGCAACCGTTGGTTGCGAAAGCTTGAATTTTGTGTAGATGTTTGAGTTTGTTTGTGTGTCTATCGACCTGCCAGCACTTTCGTTTGGTAAGTCACATCATCTTTGTTTTTAGATATATTTTTCCCACGTGGAATGTTTCCCTCTATTTTTTAGACGAACAGTTGGCAACAGACAGGTTTTTAAAATTAAAATACGGAACGTAGGTACGTTTGAACATTTTATTTCGGTTGTTCCAATGTGATACATGTACCTTTGTGAACTTATCATTTCTGAGAACGCATGCTGTTACAGTGTGATTACTTGTAAATATCACATAAATGCTCAAAATGATGTCCATTAACCTCAATGCATTTGACGATACGTGTAACGACATTCCTCTCAACAGCGAGTAGTTCGCCTTCCATAATGTTCGCACATGCATTGACAATGGGCTGATGCATGTTGTCAGGTGTTGTTGGTGGATCACAATAGCAAATATCCTTCAACTTTCCCCACAGAAAGAAATTGGGGGACGTCAGATCTAGTGAATGTGCGACGACCAATCCACCTGTCATGAAATATGCTATTCAATACCGCTTCAATCACACGTGAGCAATGTGCCGGACATCCATCATGTTGGAAGTACATCACCATTCTGTCATGCTGTGAAACATCTTGTAGGAACATCGGTAGAACATTACGTAGAAAATCAGCATACATTGCACCATTTAGATTTCCATCGATAAAATGGGGGCCAATTATCCTTCCTCCCATAATGCCGCACCATACATGAACCCACCAAGGTTGCTGATGTTCCACTTGTCGCAGCCATCGTGGATTTTCCGTTGCCCAATACTGCATATTATGCCAGTTTACATTACCGCTATTGGTGAGTGAATGATGCTTTGTCGCTAAATAGAATGCATGCAAAACATCTGTCATCATCCCGTAACTTCTCTTGTGTCCAGTGGCAGAACCGCACATGATGTTCGAAGTTGTTGCCATCCAATTCCTGGTGCATAGAAATATGGTACGGGTGCAATCGATGTTGATGCAGCATTATCAACATCAACACTTTTGAGATTCCTGAGTCTCGCGCAATTTGTCTGCTACTGATGTGCGGATTAGCCACGACAGCAGCTAAAACACCTACTTGAGCATCATCATTTGTTGCAGGTTTGGGCATCATGATTTGTTGCAGGTTGTGGTTGTCATTTCTCATGTGGCTGAACACTTCCTGTTTCCTTAAATAACGTAACTATCCGGCAAACGCTCTGGACACTTGGATGATGTCATCCAGGACACCGAGCAGCATACATAGCACACGGCCGTTGGGCGTTTTGATCACAATAACCATAATAACCATACATCAACACGATATCGACCTTGTCCGCAATAGGTAAATGGTCCATTTTAACACGGGTAATGTATCACAAAGCAAATACCGTCCGCACTGTCAGAATGTTACGTGATACCATGTACTTATACGTTTGTGACTATTACAGCGCCATCTATCACAAAGCGAAAAAAGTGGTCCAACTAAAACATTCACATTTCTTCACGTACTACTCGAATATGTAATAAAAAATGGGGGTTCCTATTTTTAAAAAAACGCAGTTGATATCCATTTGACCTATGGCAGCGCCATCTAGCAGGCCAACCATAGCGCCATCTGGTTTCCCCCTTTAAGCTAGACGAGTTTCGTTCTTTGTAGTTTTTTCATTTGATGCTTATTTCGTGAGATATTTGGCCCAGTCACTATCAATGGACCACCCTGTATATATCTCACACTTCCCTGGATCGCTCCTGATGATACACTTGTCTCTTGTGAACATTCACCGTCGAGGACAACATACTAGTTTACATTATTTAAAGTGTCTGCGAGCCACTCGCATATCTGTGAACTTACTCCATATGCATTTACCTTCATCATCAGCCTGCAGTGGGGCACCATGGCGAATGATTTCCACAAATCCAGAAACATGGAATCTGCCTGTTGCCTTGCATCCACTGTTCTCACTATATTATAAAAGAAAAGGGCTTTCACTTGCACAATGCTTTCTAAAACCTTGCTGATTCATGGAAATGAGCTTCTCAGTCTCAAAAAAGTTTATTATATTCGAACTGACAATACGTTCTAGGCCTCTGCAGCAAACAGAAGTTAGGGGTATTCTGTAATTTTGCGGGTCCGCTCTTTACCTTTCTTATGTACTGGACTCGTGTGCACCTTTTTCCAGTCGCATGGGACTTTGTGCTGGGCGAGAGATTCGTGATAAATGCAGGCTTGATAAGGGCCAATGATGTAGAGTACTCTTTGTAAAATCGAACTGGGATTCCATCAGTACGTCAGTTAGACAATCAGTGAGAGAGCACCTCGAGTTCCTGCTGCTAATAAGGCGAGGACACCATTCATTTGTTATATATTTTTACGAACTTCAAACAGGAGCAACTTATTTTCAGTTATCTGTGTAGTTACTAGTTTATTTTTGTAATTTTTTGTGTGTTTGAGTGCTTACTAAGCACAGCCTTTTATTTTAATAACAGTGTAGCGCACAGTGTCGTAGTTGCTATCGACCCTCATATTGTACAGGCTTTTTTTTTTTTTTTTTTTTTTTTTTTTTTTTTTTTTTTTTTTTTTTTTTTTTTGTTATTGTAGCTTAGTGTCGGTTAAACCATCAGTGAGAGAGCACCTCGAGTTCCTTCTGCTAATAAGTCGACTACACCATTCGTTAGTTACATATTTTTTGAGCTTCAAACAGGAGTGACTTCAGTAATGGATAGGAATTGTGATTGCTGTGTGTAGGTGCGAGCTCAGCTGGTGACCCTTCGCTCACAGCTTCAGGCAGTGTTGGTTTCTATCTCACAGCTTGAGGCTGCTGCCAAGGGGCATCAATTTGGGGGGGGGTCAGACGCGGGGATGCATGGAACGTCAAGCACGCCCCACGTGTCCCCCAATTGGTCCACTGCTGTGGCCTCCCTGGGTACTGCCTGCACTGAGGTTGACCCCTCACCTGTGTTCCAGTGGGAGATCATTCCAAAGACTGGCAGGCAACGAAAGACTTTCCAAGGGGCCATTCGTAGGGCCTCTCCCGTTCATTTGAGGAATAAGTTTCAGGAGTTATCTGTGTCTGATGAAGTCTCTAAGACAGATGCACTCGTCTCGGCATTCACTGAGGGTGGGTTTGATGGCAGTTGACAGGTCCAACATTAGACACGTAATGGGGCCCCTTAGAAATATGCCTGCCAAGGAGAGGAAGGAAGCCAGTGTGCACTCTGTGTTCGTATCAAGAGGAGTCGTTCCAGATGTGGAAAGGGTGCTTCTGGATGCCATGAAGAGTACAGGGTGCAGTCAACTGCAGATGGTGACTCATGATATGTGTCCCTTTGGATTGGAGGAGATTCTCTCTGGGTTCGGGCAGCTAGTGGAAACGGTAAAGACTGCCAGTGTTCCTTGCAAGATTGAGGCAGAGCTCACCATCTGCAGCATTGTCGATAGAACCAATTGTGGTCCTTTGGTGCAGAGCCGGGGTGGGGGTCCGAATCAGAGGCTCAGGCGGCAGGCTGCAGATTCCTTGACTTGCACCATCGGGTGGTGGGTTTCCAGGTTCTGCTTCATAGGTTGTGATGTTTGCCCTCTTTATTTCTTAGTTAATTGTCCTTGGTATCGACGTACTGCGTTGCTACACTGGTTGAAAAATGGGGTGTGGAAGTACAACACTGACTACTTTAAATGATTTAGCTGACAAGTGCACATTTGCGTTTCACAGTTCTTTACTTTCACTGTTCACAACCCCCCAGTAATACACAGTTATATGGCCAGTGCACTATTGTTTAACTTTCGATAAGCCTCATAGAAGGTAGCAGGCAAACATCCACATACTGCTACAATAGTTTACTGTTGAACGTTTACGAGCAGTAAAAGCCTAACCACACAGTTCACTGTTCTTGTAGAATAATAAGGTACTTAGGGAACAGACACTGTCATTGTTTTAACACACGGCCTAATTGTGTTACACTTATTTCATAGATACATTGTTGTTGATGTAACCAATACAGACACCTCGTCTGAAACTTGACCGTCCACTGACTGTCTCAGGACCAAAATTTGGGACCTCATATATCCTCACAATAACAGGTGCTGAAACTATACATTGTTTGATGTTTATTTTACAGAAATTACAATTAAAACTTTACCCATTAAATTAACTGAATACATCCAAAAATTTGTTCTTTTGAGTAGTTTCTTCCTCTAAAAGAGTTCGGCTGAATTATTTGTTTGAATCATGAAATTACCAAATATCATTATGCAAACAATACTTTTGACAAAACTGTTAATTACTTTGGAATTAGTTAAGGACTGGCTTTGTTAACATGTTTTCGAATAGAGCCAAATAAGTACTTAAAGAATATTATTAGTTGTTCCTCCAAATGTTTATAATTAGTGTAGAATTTATATTTGTTTATACATCAACAATAGAATTTAAGTTACAAAACAGTTACTGATTTCATCCTATAATAAAAGATGTTAACGTAGGAATAGTCAAAATAGGCCTAAATTAGAAAATCAATTACATACATAAAACTGAGCACAAAATTAGATCTGGTGTTATATTCTTTAAAACTGAGGGCCAACCTTTTTCTTTTATGAAAATGCAGATTACTCCCATGCGTGTTAATGATAATTAGTCAAAAATGAAATTTAAAGAGGCAGAAGGCAAAACAAGAGGGGAAGTAAAAATATCCCATCTTGCTGCATCACAAGGTTAGGTGTCCACTACACACAGGAAGTGGCTACACGGGTAGTGGGGGTTGTGTGGAAGGTACTGGGTGGTTTTATAGGTTGGAGGGTGTCTGGTAACCACAGAAAGAGCATCTGTCTAAAAGGGGGCAGATAAAACACAGGAAGGTAGTTGTAGAAACAATCGGTATTGTATTTGTAAATTGCCATAGCTGTGTTGGGAAAGAACCAGAGCTCCAAGCCCTAAGAGAAAACACTGAAACTCAAATATTTATAGGTACGGAAAGCTGGCTAAAGCCAGAAATAAGTTCAGCTGAAATTTTTTTCAAACGACCTAACAGTGTTAACAGAGGATAGATTAAATACCATTGGTGGTGGAGTATCTATTGCTGTCAGAAGTAGTTTACATTATAGTGAAATTGTAGTAGATAGTTCCTGCGAAATAGTATGGGTAGAGATCGTACTTGACAAGTGGACTAAACTATTAATTGGATCGTTTTACCGACCCCCGACTCAGAAGATATAGTTGCTGAACAGTTCAAAGGAAACTTAAGCCTCATTTCAAATTGGTACCCCACTCATACAACTGTAGTCGGTGGTGTCTTCAATGTACCATCGATATGCTGGAAAAATTATACGTTTAAAGCTGGTGGCAGGCATAAAATGTCATCCGAAATTATACTGAATACTTCCTCAGAAAATTATTTTGAACAATTAGTTCATGAGCCCACTCAAAGCTTGGTTGTGAAAGCATACTAGACCTCTTAGCAACAAATAATCCTGGACAAATAGGGAGTACCATGACGGATACTGGGATTAGTGACCACAAAGCAGTTGCTGCTAGGTTGAATACCATAACACCCACAATCGTCAAAAATAAATGCAAAGTACATCCATTTAAAAAAGCTGATAAAAATGCTCTTAACATCTTTATAAGAGACAGTCTCCACTTCTTCTGACTTCGATCATGTAAGCGTAGAAAAGATGTGGAATGATTTCAAAGACATGGTATCGATGGCAATTCAGAGGTATATACCACATAAATTAATAAATGATGGTACTGATTCCCCATGGTACAAAAAACGGGTCAGATCGTTGTTGCAGAAGCAACGAAAAAGCACACCAAATTTAAAAGAATGCAAAATCCCAAAGTTTTGCAAAAGTTTGAAATATAGTGTGTGCTTCAATGCGAGATGCTTTTCTTAATTTCCACAATGAAACTCTGTCTCAGAATCTGGCAGAAAACTCAAAAAGTTTCTGGTCATACGTAAAGCACACCATTGGGAAGACGTGATCAATACTATATGTAATCGGAGGCTTTCTCAGCGTATATGTTGTTTCAAGGGGATGTCCAGCTGGATGCAATCGTTGAAGTCCCACAATATTTCGGCGAATAACCTTTCCGCAATCATCAGGTGGTTCTGACAGAATAGCCTGTCGGCTCATTGTCGGTGTTATTTATGTCTGTCAGTTGGGCTTCGATTCCCTGCGCCGATGGTCTGGTTGGCTTTCCACGGCGGCTGCCAGGGACACTCCATGGGATTTTGCATCTTCCACCACCCGGCGCGATGCCGGGGATGGCGCGGACCTGAGTCGGTGCCCGCAAACGGATTGTCAGCGGCCATAATCGGAGCATCGGTGGTTGCAATAGGAATGTCAGCAGCCGCAACCGGACCATCGATGTAGGGAATCGAAGCCCGACTGACGGACATAAATAACACCGACAATGAGCCCACAGGCCATTCTGTCAGTACCATCTGATGATGGTGGAAAGGTTATTCGCCGAAATATTGTGGGACTTCAACGATCGCATCTGGTTGGACACTCGAGAGCCCTGGAAACAAGTTATCAATACGTTCACTGTGCAATAACAATGGTGAGGTCATTGATGACAGTGTGATTAAAGCAGAGTTAATTAACATGGTTTTCCAAAACTCTTTCACTAAAGAAGATGAAGTAAATATTCTTGAATTTCAATCAAGAACAACTGCCAGGATGAGAAACGTAGAAGTAGATATCCTCGGTGTAGCAAAGCAGCTTAAATCACATAATAAAGGCAATGTCTCTGGTCCAGTTTTATGCCAGTCAGGTTCCTTTTAGAGTGTGCTGATTCAATAGCTTCACATTTAGCAATTATTATACAACCGCTCGCTCATAGAAAGATCCGTACCTAAAGACTGGAACATTGCTCAAGCCACACCAATACCCAATAAGGGAAATGGGAGTAATCCACTGAATTACAGGCCCATGTCACTAACTTCGATTTGCAGTAGGGTTTTGGAACGTATACTGTGTTTGAACACTATGAATTACCTTGAAGAAAACGGTATATTGACACACAGTCAGCATTGATTCAGAAAATATCGTTCTTGTGAAACACAATTAGCTCCTTATACCCATGAAGTAATGAGTGCTATCAGCAGGGGATGTCAACTTGATTCCATATTTTTAGATTTCCAGAAGGCTTTCGACACCATTCCTCACTAGCGTCTTCTAACCAAACTGCATGTCTATGGATTATTGCCTCAGTTGTGTGACTGCGTTCGTGATTTCCTGTCAGAAAGGTCACAGTTCATAGTAATAGATGGAAGGTCATCGAGTTAAACAGAAGTAATGTACGGCATTCCCAAAGGAAGTGTTATAGGCTCTACATTGTTCCTGATCTGTATTAACGACATAGGAGACAATCTGAGTGCTTAGACTGTTTGCAAATGATGCTGTCATTTACCCTCTTGTAAAGTCATCAGACATCAAAACTAATTGCAAAATGATTTGTATAATATATCTGTATGGTTCAAAAAGTGGCAATTGATCCTGAATAAAGAAAAGTGTGAAGTTATTCACGTGAGTACTAAAAGAAATCCACTAAATTTCAATTATGCGATAAGTCACACAAATCTGAAGGCTGTAAATTCAACTAAACACTTAGGGATTACAATCACAAATAACCTTAATTGGAACGATCACATAGATAATATTGTGGGTAGAGCAAATCAAAGGCTGCGATTTGTTGGCAGAACCCTTAGAAGGTGCAACAGGTGTGCTAAAGAGACTACTTACACCATGCTTGTCTGCCCTATCCTGGAGTTTTTCTGAGTGGTGTGGGATCCACATCAGGTGGGACTGACGGATGATGCTGAAAAAGTTCAAAGAAGGGCAACTCGTTTTGTATTATCACAAAGTAGGGGAGATAGTGCCATAGACATGATATGTGAATTGGTTGCAATCAATAAAACAAAGGCATTTTTCATTGCGATGTGATCTTCTCATGAAATTTCAATCACCAGTTTTCTCCTCTGATTGCGATATCATTATGTTGGCACCCACCTACATAGGAAGAAATGATCATCAAGATAAAATAAGAGAAAACAGGGCTCAGGCAGAAAAATTGTAAGTGCTTGTTTTACCCGCACGCCATTTGAGAGTGGAACGATAGAGTGTCACCTTGAAGGTGGTTCATTGAACCTCCTGCCAGGCACTTTATTGTGACTGGCAGAGTAATCACGTAGATGTAGTTGTGGTGATTTATTTGCTTTCAAATCTTTTAGTTGTTTCTCTATGCCAGGAATGTGTATTAGTACGAGGCATGTTTTTTAAGTAACTACCATTTCGAAATTGAAAGAAGATGTGCTAAGACATCTCAATAATTTTATTTTTACATGAAAGCCTGTACCTTAATCTACGCACTGACGCCATTACAGTCTGTTTCTTCCTTGTTTACGTTGTGTACTGAGTGTTTAAGATGCCTCCGATAATCGTGAGTCCCGCCGACTGTGAAGTACGGGGTGTTATAAAATTTCTTTGTGCTAAAGACCTAAAAGCGATCGAAATTCCTTTACGGAGAAAACATTATGAGTGATGGAATGGTAAGAAAGTGGGTGAGAGCATTTAAAGGTGGCCGCACAAATGTGCATGATGAACAACGGAGTGGGCGTCCTTCGGTCGCTAATGAAAGTTTGGTGCAGGAAGTGGACAATAAAGTGAGAGAAAATAGACGGTTTACGATTTCCTCCTTGCGGGATGACTTTCCTAATATTTCTCGTAGGGTTTTGTATGGTATTGTGACCGAGCACTTGAGTTACCGAAAATTGTGCACACGTTGGGTACCGAAAATATTGACGGATGTGCACAAAACCAAACGTTTAGACAGTGCATTGACTTTCCTTGAGCGGTACCACAATGACGGTGATGATTTCTTAAGCCAAATTGTTACTGGCGATGAAACATGGGTGGCCTACGTCACACCAGAATCAAAGCAACAGTTCATGGAAGTTGAGCAAGGGCATCGTTTTGGAAGACAATGCCCGTCCGCATGTGGCGAATCAGACCAAAGACCTCATCATATCTTTTCGATGGGAAACTCTAGATCATCCTCCGTACAGCCCCGATCTTGTGCCCAGTGACTACCATCTGTTCCTGCATTTGAAGAAACACCTGGGCGGTTAGCGTCTTCAAGACGACGACGAAGTCAAAACAGTGGTGATGCAGTGGTTAACAAGTCAGGCGGCAGACTTCTATGAGGAGGGTATTAAAAAACTGGTACAACGTTATGACATGTGCCTCAATATTGACAAAAATTATATAGAGAAGTAGATTAAGGTACAGGCTTTCATGTAAAAATAAAATTATTGAGATATCTTAGCACGTCTTTTTTAAATTTCAAAACGGTACTTACTTAAAAAAAAACACGCCTCGTATGTCGTCCATACGGGAGTCTGCCTGATTATTAAATAATAGTATGTTTGTACAGTTCTCCGGTGTGAACAATTTCTTGAACGTGAAATTTAAATCTTTGGCATTCATTTTTCTATCTTCAACTGCCACACCAGACTTATCTACAAGAGACTGAATGGAAGCCTTAGACCCGCTTAGTGATCTTAGATATGACCAGAATTTTCTCAGGTTTACTGTTAGATCTTTTGCTAAGGTGTGAAAGTGGTAGTTCAAATGGCTCTGAGCACCATGGGACTTAACATCTATGGTCATCAGTCCCCTAGAACTTAGAACTTCTTAAACCGAACTAACCTAAGGACATCACACAACACCCAGTCATGACGAGGCAGAGAAAAGTCGTAGTTGTTCTATACTTCGTGCATAGTTCTTTTCATAGACACACAGCTGGCCGGAGTGGCCGAGCGGTTCTAGGCGCTACAGTCTGGAACCGCACGACCGCTACATCGCAGGTTCGAATCCTGCCTCAGGCATGGATGTGTGTGATGTTCTTAGGTTAGTTAGGTTTAAGTAGTTCTAAGTTCTAGGGGACTGATGATCCCAGAAGTTAAGTCTCATAGTGCTCAGAGCCATTTGAACCATTTTTTGTTTTTGTTTTTCAGGCAGTAGTGGACAGTTCGAAAACTTTTATCGAATGTCTTTTGAAGACTTTGAACATCTGTTGAAAGATACAAGTATAGTAATCATACCTGACAAACAAGAATTAACTGATGAAATTGTCAATACTGTCTTTCAGAAAATTACTAAGTGGTTCCTTGTAAACGGACTCTCACTGAATTTTGATAAGACACAGTACATACAGTTCCGTACAGTGAATGGTATGACGCCATTAATAAATATATACCTTAATCAGAAGTATATAGCTAAGGTAGAATATTCCAAATTTTTAGGTGTGTCCATTGATGAGAGATTAAATTGGAAGAAACACATTGATGATCTGCTGAAATGTTTGAGGTCAGCTACTTATGCAATAAGGGTCATTGCAAATTTTGGTGATAAACATCTAGTAAATTAGCTTACTACGCCTATTTTCACTCATTACTTTCATATGGTATCATATTTTGGGGTAATTCATCACTAAGGAATAAAGTATTTATTGCACAAAAGCGTGTAATCAGAATAATAGCTGGAGTCCACCCAAGATCATCCTGCAGACATTTATTTAATGATCTAGGGATATTCACAGTAGCTTCTCAGTATATATACTCTCTTATGAAATTTCTTATTAACAACCAAACCCAATTCAAAAGTAATAGCAGTGTGCATAACTACAATACTAGGAGAAAGGATGATCTTCACTATTCAAGATTAAATCTAACTTTGGCACAGAAAGGTGTGAATTATACTGCCACTAAAGTCTTTGGTCACTTACCAAATAGTATCAAAAGTCTGGCAGATAACCAACAAGTATTTAAGAAGAAATTAAAAGAATTTCTGAATGACAACTCCTCCTACTCCATAGAGGAATTTTTAGATATAAATTAAGGAAAAAAGTTATTAAAAAAATAAAAAACAAAAAATAAATAAAAAAAGTTGTTATATTAACTTAAGTATGTTGTTAAATTAACTTAATTATGTTATGTATTGGAAAATTTGACTCGTTCCACATCATTACGAAATATTGTATTCATGATCCATGGAACTAGTATTAATCTAATCTAATCTAATCTGTGATCGAATCCGACATAATGAAGGACACAAATAGTAGACGTGCTACATCTAGCAAAGAGAGACTGGCAATTACTTTGCGCTTCCTGCCAACCGGAGATTCCTTTACAAGTTTGATGTATCTATTCAGAATACCTAAACAAAGTATATCAAAGATTGTCATAGAAGTTTGCACCGCTCTCAATAATGCACTGAAACCCTTTGTAAGGGTAAGAAGTTATTATTCTTCATTGTCTTTAAATGGAATCATCCTTTTTTAAAGAATTTGTAGTTAAGTTATTTGCATAAAGTTGTTACCCGTCTGAAGTCAAATGTGTACAAGGTAAAGAGGTTGAACGCAGATAGCATTGGATCAGAGATAGTTCTTTACAAACAATTATTTATTGACTGCGGTTTTGTTATTCTTTACAAGCTTATGTAGATAAATATCCACATATAAATAAAAATGTTACTCAAATCGTAGAAACACGTTATTGTTACCAGAATGCACTAGGAATCAAATGTATTTGCAAAGAGCTGTAAAACAGTATATGTTGGAGGTTCTTGGAGCAGAGCTGAATCGTGTAGACGGAGCGAGATAGAATCATGTGGTTCACTGCTACTGCATGGTTGATTAGGAGCAACTGTTTGATGTCAGATGAGCACAGGTGACTGGGAGTGACTTGAGGGAGAAGTTGCCGAATAGGACTGCATTGGGGAGAGGAGCGGTTCGGAAACAGGACTGCATTGAACAATAGTAGATGGATTGTAATCCGATGTTTTCCGACGGCAGTCATGATGCCATTGACTGTTAACAGATTTTATTATAATTGCATGGCTGCAGTTTCGGCCTTAAGCCATTCTCTAGTTGAATTTCGAAATATGTTAATGTATATCATTGTAACAGGCATACACTTGTTCTTAGCATAAAATATTGCTGTATGAATTTCGTATATAGAATTAAAATTCAATGAAAAATGTGAGACAATGGCTTACAGGCCGAAACTGCAGTTGTGACATCATAATAAATGTATAATATATATATAATTATATATATTATATAAATATAATGTATAATAAATATATAATAAATAAACAGTCAATGGCATCATAATTTCCTTCAGAAAATATTATACCACTGTGGGCCCCTCACAAGAGGAATTCTTGTTGTCACAAGCTTTCATTCTAGCACTGCCCCATTGTACACGTTCATTTCAACCACACTTGACACGATTGTGTAACAATGACATGTTTCAATTCTTCAGTTTTTAGACAAGGTATGTTGTAACTTCTTTGAAACCCCTTCTTTTCAGTTGCCGAGTACTATAGAAGAATGGAAACGATGTTCGGAGGAATTTGATAAAACATGGAACTTCCCTCATTGCCTGGCTGCTATGGACGGTAAACACATAATGTTACAAGGACCACTAAACAACGGCAGCGAGTACTACAACTACAAGAACTTTGTTAGCATTGTGTTGTTTGCTCTAGTGGCTGCAAACTACCATTTCTTGTACACTGATGTGGGTTCACAGGGGCGTATATCTGATGGTGGAATATTCAAAAACAGTAAATTGTGGAAGAAATTGCAAGACAACTCCCTTAACATACCTCTACCCAAACCACTTCCTGGATGTCAACGGATGGCACCATATGTTATATTGGCCGACGAAGCATTTGCTTTGCACGAGAATGTGATGAAACCTTACGCAGGTGCCTATGAGAAAGGTACAAAAGAGAAAACATTCAACTATCGACTTTCAAGAGCCCGTCAAGTTGTCGAAAATTGTTTTGGAATCCTAACATCCGTTTTTAGGGTCGTGAGGAAACCAATGCTTCTGGGCCCAGAAAAAGCCAGTGTTATTGTTCTGACAACTATTTGCTTGCATAATTATTTGAGACAGAGCAAGAAATCTTCCAGTTTGTACGCTCCAGACGGCACAGTGGACAGAGAGCTACCAGATGATACTTTGGTGGAAGGAACATGGAGACGGGAAGCACAACCAATATCATTATGCAATTTAAAGGCAGTGCCAAGAAAACGTTCGTCAAATGCCCGAGCTGTTCGCGAAGAGATGGCCGACTATTTTCTCGAAAATTGACGTATATCTTGGCAAGATGAGGCAGCATGAATGTATATACGTGCTTGTTATCACTACACCGTTGTCAATGTCACATTTTGGCCTAAGTAAATAGTGTGTTAAAGTGCTAATAGAATCTGACTATATTATAGATAATTGTTATATTACATGTACTTACATTTTCTGTGTTTATGGTACCAGTGGGAGTGTCTCGTTCCTTCAGGAATTCAAACAATGGTAAAGCAAACCAGTTACTACTGTTAAGTGTCTGCCAGCCCTGAAACAATAGAGCGATGTTATAATAAATGTAAATGGAAAACTGTGCTTTTAAAAACATTGTTTATGAGTAGTTACCTTTTCCAGTTCCCCTCGACTTCTTCATTTTAATTTTCTCCCTTCTGCATGAAGACAACAAAGAGGTAATCCTGTTTTTTGCTTCGTCGATTCCACAGCTGACGCCACTTGCGACCCACTGCCAAGCATAATTTTTTGTTTTGTTTTTGTGTGGTAATTATTGTCTTTTGGGTCTCTCAGTTCCCTCCAGATCTATGAGGTTTTCAGTTTGTTTCCAGTCCCACTCCATAACGAAGACACCTCCTGCCTCCAACGCGAATTCACGCACGCAGTAAACTACTGCGCCTGCCAGCCGAAGCCCTGTCTAAACTGAGCTCGCGCAAATGCGCCACTTCCTTTGATGTACCGACAACAGCCGGAAAACTGCGTGGCGCAGCGCGGTTCGGTTCGCCGTCCACACTGAGCGCGTAGAGCCATTTTGCGCAGCGCGGCACGGCGCGCTCAGTGTGGACCCGCCTTAAGATATTTCCACTGCATGTGGACTGCCGAGCTAGCTGCTCAAGACAATTTTCAGAAAAAATGTTCAAAAGTGTTTTGCATGAGTGTCTGTCTGAACCCCCCCCCCCTCCACAATGTATCCATAGACATCTCATTGGGGTTAAAGTTGCCTCCAACCAGTATTGCATGATCTGAGTATGTACGCGCTATTCACCAAAGACTTTCTTTGAATGAATCCACAACTGTCACAGCAGAATCCAGCAATTAACTTGGTTTCGCCTACACCTGTTTATGTGACCAGATGACTTCAGTGTTGCACTCAACTTCGACCTCAATAGAGAGAATATTTTTGTCAACTGCAATGAATACTCCCCATTCTGTGGTCTCTAATCTGTCTTCTGATATGTGTTCCATGACTGGCTAAATATCTCAGAACTTTCCACTGCAGGTTTCAGCCAGCTCTCAGTCCCAAGAATAACCTGAGTGCGAGAACTTTTCTGGAGGGCAGTGAATTCGGGAACTTTATTACGAACACTTCAACAGTTTACTGGTACAATTGTGACAGTTAAAGTGTCTTTATTCTGAACATGATTTGACTTCTTTTGCTGCATATCGATTGGTGAGTGTTCATCAGAACACCTCAAACTACTGCCTAGCCTAAAAACACCTTGTGTGCACACCACAAGTACTTTGCTACCCAAGTAGCTACTTCCTCTGTGTAGTGCACTCCTAATGTATCAAGGGGAGTCTTACAAATCCCCACATGATAACACTTCTCAGCATTGCTTAAGCAGAAGGACCAAAATTACTTTTCTTCCATTTGCAACCATATTCTTGGTATAAGTATAGCTGTGATATATTACAGTCTTTATCCCTTCCATGATACAATAACTTTTGTTTATCTTTCAGAAATGACTTTTAGTATAGCAGCTTCACTAATGCTCACATAAATAGCTCAAATATTCTAATACGGAATTGACAAGACTTCATCTAAGAACATATCTTTAATGAGTAAGTCTCTACAATGTAATATAAAGTAATGATAAAATTCTTAGAGATGGAATATTTATGTTCAAGGCACAGCAAATTTTATATTCTATAGAAGTTGAAACATTCTTATTTGGTTTTGTTCCTCATTTGGGATTTTTAGCATTTAATTTTCCACACCACATAGCGAGTGTCACCATGAAGCTAATAATCTATGGAGAGAATATGTAGTTCATATTTCAGGGAGATTCCAAATGGCCTGTTCTATCATTTCTCCCACCTGTGTCTTCAGAATAAGCCTACTTAGTGAGTTTACTATTATCTGACAGTGAACCCTATGTGATTTATAAAACTGTGGATTAGATGAAATATGATCACGGTTTGAAATTCATGAGTTAATCTGATTCATTCAGTGCTCTACAGACCACCCAGCATATGTTCCCAGCAGATAAAACTGTCCAGAACATACAGGACACCCTTCTCCAGTGGCAAACACAGGGACAGTAAGTATCATTGCGCTGGGCACCAGAACATGTGGGGTTCATGGGAATGAGTGAGCCAGTACTACGGCCAAGCAGGCACATACCCTTCCAGATGTAATCCACTGTCCTATTCTAAGGCATACTGTGTTGTAATTTGCTGAGAAAGTCTGTCATATATTTTTCAGAGGAAGAGAGGCTGGACATGATGGATAACAAGCTGTGATCAATAAAAAGGCGTATAAGGCCATGGTGCATCTCATTGTGGCCAGATACAAGTGATGAAGTCTGCATAACATGTCTTCAAGTAGGCAAAACCCTCTGATGCGTGGTCCCTTCTCACATGTGAAGAACCACTCATTTGTGATGCATGTGGGCTACTGATATAGATCACCACAGTTTAATTGAGTGTAGTTTGCATGATGATGAGATGGTAGACACCACTTTATTAGCAGACTTAACCCCAATCTAACTGATGATGAGGGGAATTTAGTACATGCTCAACAATATTGAGTTTTGTCTGATGAACTGTCTAAGGTGCTAGGCTGGAGATTTTAATGTGTGTTGGAGATAGTTGATTCATTTGGTTCTTATCTCAGTATCAGCCAACCAGCTTTTCTTTATTTGCTTTTCCATGTATTTTCTGATCTGATAACAATATTTTAATAGTCTTTCTTGTATTGGTTGACACTTGGTATCATGAAGACTGACTTTGTGTGCTAATGTGGGGAAGAGTGTGAGAGAGTGAATGTGGTCTTTTAACACATGCATTTTAACACATGAATTTTATATGTTTTACCTGTATTCATGTTATGCGGTAATTGTAAGGCCACTGATAACCACAATTGTTGAGCAGTGTAAACAATAACAACAAGAATTCAAAACACACTAAAGGTAATATGAGATGACTGTCTTTTATCTGGCAAACTCTTAACAATCAGTTAGTCAAGACACTAGTCAAAAAATGTTGATTGTGCAGCAAGAGGGTTTTTTTGTTCATTGACTTAAAAACAAGCTATTTTGGTCACATTAAGCATCACACCCTTCCCATGAACCAGCAGTTTTGCAGTCACAGTTGCTTTCGCATGTTTAAGTACAGTGTGGAGGCAGAGATACCACATAAACTGCTTGTGTAAACCACTTCTGTAACTCATGATTTAAAATTTCTTCCCCTGTGTTAAGTTTCACTTGTGTCTACTTCCTTACTTTCATTAGACATACCCACAACTTCACCAAATCTAGACAAAAGAAGTAAAGAAAAACCATGATTTGAAGATTTCCTCCTTTGCATTTGGCTTCCTTAGTGCTTGAAGAAAATCTTGAAGTCTCATCATATTACTGTATTTCCATTTCTGAATCGTACAACATTGCTGTTTGTTCCTGCCACATTCAATATTACATTGTAACATCAACATACATATTGTTTGTATTGTAAAATGTTATTGTCAGGTTTCATTTTGCATCCTGTTTCCACGTCATTTGCCCTATTGGGTCAGAAATCAAGATAACGTCTGGCACGTAGAACACTGTGGTTTGTTGTTTGCTATATGCAAAAATACTTGGAATTTGAAATATAATTTTTACGCTCTTTAAGTCCATCTAGATTTTTCCACTTCCTCAAGCACTCCAATGAACAATATCCTACAGGTTTTAGGCTGAGTTTCTAAAAGAAAGATGCTGCTAAATGTGTTACCGATGTAACATTGCACCACATGTCTTTAGTTGACAAAATAATTCCTTCAGGAACAAGAGTATGATTATGACTTACTTGGTAAGGTACTTCAAGTGGTTGACAGTGTAAATTTCTAAATTACTTCCAATAGTGCAGTTTGCAAACTGGAAGAGAGGTACTGGCAGAGCTGAACCGTGAGGACAGATTTTAAGTTGTGCCTTGATAGCACAGCTAAGAAGAGCAGTGCATGTGAAAGACAAGGTAGTGGGTTCAAGTCACAGTTTTCACACTGTTTTGTCAGAAAATTTCAAATTATGTCTGACTCATTTTTCATTTCTTTCTCTCTACCAAGAATTATTTTAATTTTTATTTTAGTAATAAAGATCCTGGGATTTTACCAATCTTTCTTCTTGCTGTATAAAAATCTGCTTATTTGCAGAAGTAAGCTGGTAATGGAAGTTCATGTAATTGTGTGTGTGTGTGTGGGGGGGGGGGGGGGGGGGGTTGTAAGAGCAAGTAAGTGAATTGTCACCCTCCACTTGCCACCTGTATAACAACACATTCATATCATCATGTTCATCTGTGAACGAAGCATTCCATATTCTGAGTTTCCTGAACACTGCCTTACCTGTTTTTCAGACATCATGTTTTCCTGATCATCATGGCCCATAAACAAATAATGTGATAAATATTTTGTGAAAAATCTAAAATTGACACTCATATGTACAACAACAATCGAAATTAGTGGGTGCAACAATATGTAAAATAAAGAAAAGGTGACCGTTCACCCTTACCAGACTGATATGTAATGCATAGATAATGGTCCACTTAACAGAAAACAGTGTCAACTAGCTTTTCAGCTGTGACTGCTCTCTGACAAAAAAAAAACACACAGTCACTTACAATCACATAGACACCAAATGCACACTACCACAGCTGCGGCGACACTGTTTATGTGTTACCATGGTAGTGTGGGTGCATATACGCGACTGCGTACGCGTGCACGCTCTCTCTCTCTTCTCTCTCTCTCTCTCTCTCTAACATGGCAATTTATGTAATGGAATGGATATGTAAGCTTATCGTATGTATTTATGTTAAAGTTCTACAAGAAATTGAAAGATTATATACATAATATGACAGTTCATTACATATTTCATTTAGCGCGCTGACAATAATGTTGAGTTTGCTTCAGCCTCACTGCCAGGTTTTGTGCTTGTGCACTAGTAGGTTCAAATGGTTCTCAGCACTATGGGACTTAACTTCTGAGGTCATCAGTCCCCTAGAACTTAGAACTACTTAAACCTAACTAACCTAAGGGCATCACACACATCCATGCCCGAGGCAGAATTCGAACCTGCAACCATAGCAGGCACGCAGTTCCAGACTGTAGCGCCTAGAACTGTTCGGCCACACCGGCCAGCGTGCACAAGTAGGTATGGCGGCTAAGCACAAGTCGCTAATGGTCAACATGCTAGTTTCTGCAATCGCATATGTGTGCACTTGTTTTCTTAGTATTGATTTCACATTGAGTGTCACACTTTCGCCTGAGTATTACATATAAAAGAATGTCCGTGGTATTCGTCTTCATTCTAGGAGCAGTAGGTATGTGCTTATTGCTCAAAATTCGACACTGTGGCAGAAGATCTCCATTCTTACAGCCCTGGCGTCATTATTATCCATCGTACTCACATTTTCAGCGGAGAGGACCCTGACCAACAGAATCCATTGAAGAGGCAAGTATTGTCTTGAACAACCATAGTTCACTTATTGACGTATCAGGTATCATGAGACACAATAATCAGAATTTATTTTGTTGTGCATGTATGTTAATGTATCCACACTTCACTGTCAACTTGCTGAAAGACACATATAGCTGTCCAAAACATTGTATAAATTGCTTGTCTTTAAAGTTATTTCCTTCACATGGAGTTTGGTTTCCAACGAAAATTCATACTAGTATTGAGTTACAACAATATATATAACATGACAACTTATTCCTATGGCTGACATTCCATCCATTGCTTATATTACGAACATAAATGTCTTACGTTTTAAAACATCATAAATTTTTCATTAACTGGGTTCTGTTGCTCAAGTTGTTTGTTCATTTTTAACTTATCTTCGTTCACGTCACATATAAAAATTAATTACATAACATATTATTATGATACAATACAAGCATGTGATACATTTATACTTCATTTTATAGGTAGGCTTTTATCGAAGTTGATCTCAAGTCCTATTCAAACCCCAAATCAGGAATTTGATGAAATGGACAGGACCGTTCCTATCATTACTTATGGGAGCTCGTTTCTTCCTTAGGTAGGAAATGGGACTAAAACACTACGCGTTGCTGGGCTAACTATGCTTGGTGCCGCCTCCTTTGTTTGGGAGGGAAGAAAGGAAAGACTCATCTACAGGTTCAAGGATTTGTGAGGAAATGTTACTCGTACAATCATGGACTAATTGCTAAGGAACTTTTATTTCATGGAAATGATGTGTACTGACTAATCATTCATGTACTATCATGTTGTTTTTTCATGTGCTTGTGTTGTTTACTTCAATTTACAGGTAGTTTAATAGGTCCTGGTAAATGTCATGGAGATATACTGAGAGGATACATATTTTCATTTGCCTCATAACCTTTGTATAAATATCCTTATAACTAAATTGTTTACTCAAGGTGAGGCCCATATCTTCAATTGGTACCTGCTACTCCTGAAGTAATACTCTTTTTCTGTGCCATGACAATACACTTGTCACTGAAAGAAAAAAAACTTAAAAATAATTGTATTAAGTAGCTTGATGGCCACTGATACATTTGGTCATTACATCCGTCTGCAGATATTTCGATAGTTGTTGGATTTCATAGATATACGTTTATTCTGTTACCCTTCATGATCATTTACCCTGCAAAAAAATTATTTGACATTTTTTATGGTATTTTGTCGATCTTCTTAGTTTACACATCAAGTCTATTTTTTCATAATGCTTCCTTTTGCTTGTGAATATATTGTATATAGCTTCGTATTTAATTAAATCTCTGTGTACATATATCAACAGGTTCCCTAGTTCTTTAGACAACAGATGTAATTGGTTAGTATTTCCGTTTATTTTGTATTTCATTAGGTACTTGTACACATCGCATTCCTATTTTTTTGCGCCTTCTGCCAGACTGTCGCATTTGTGCACAGGTGAATGCCTCCTCTCCTATTACTGATGTCAGAACGTATTTTTGAATGCGCACAACTGAGCCATAAGCTGATTTTGTTTATACTTTTGCTTAGAGTGAAGTGGTGTATTACCTCTCATTCCTGTTGATTTTATGCTTATATGTACAAATCAAAAGAGTACTTATACCTCTACACATTACTTTATCCTAAAATACACTCCAAAAGAAAAACTTACACTTAGAGTTATGCACATTATGTACATTTACCTTGTGATAGAAAGAAAAAATGCACCTAACTTCATCTTTCTATAAAAGCATTTATATCTTTCTGAGGGTGAAGACCCTTGTCTCTCGATGTTTCCTCATAGACTAATCTGTACGTCCCAGGGTATGGTATTTTGGGTAATTATATATGGTCCTGAATAGAGTAATTGCCGCTTCTGATTCAGAAAATTGTTTAACGTGTTTTAGTTTCGTGTTATCAATTTTCTTCCTATACTCAGCCCTTTTTCTCGTGTAATCATTGCTTGTTTGATTTTGTCTTGTAGCGTCATTGCTGTTGGGGGTACTTTTGGTATGGGCGACTCCCACTCATTTGTTTGTTTTGTCCGGAACATCAATTCGTTAAGTGTGAAATCTGTTGAAGAATCTGGAAGCTTATTGACAACTTACATGAAAGGAATTACGTATTGTACACGTCGTGTGTGTTTGTGAGGTGTGTATGTCTTAATAAACCAGTTAAATTCTGTAAAGACTCATTTTACTCGACTTGCTTCTGGTTGAATAAAGCTTACTAATACATATTTATTCCCTCTGAGGTCATAAATTGTTTCCACTTTTGCCCAACGAAATATAAAGCATTATCAGTTAGTAGTGCCTTTGGTTTACCTATTCTTCTCAAATAGTCTCCCTCAATTTTTTTCTGATATTTGTGGCTGTTGCCGTAGTGTTACTACGTATCTTACTCCTCCTTTAGTTCTTGGATATGGACCAGCTATGTCCAGGGATACTATATCTAGAGGTTTTTTTTATTAGTATTGGCTGCAGCTCGGTAGATTTTGATTTTTGACATATTGCACACTTTCTTAATACTGTTAGGACTTGCCTTCTCAAAATTGGAAAATAACGAAGTGTTGCAATTTTTTTCAGTATATTTGCTTACTCCATAATGTCCCCATACTTCATGTGTGTGTCTTATAAATTCGATATAATCTTCAGGAATACACACGCACCATTAATCAGATTTTTCATGTTTCCTATGAAACAAAACCTCCTCGTACTCCTGATACCATTTACTTACCTTTCCACCTTCGTATTGCTTAAGGTTTTGCATGACTTTACACCATCTGCGATCTTTGTGTTGTATAATTTTCATTTGCTTACAAAATTTATGGAAATCAGACTGTTGTTTTGTTTTGCACCTTTAATTAATAACGTTCTGATTTCTGCATCTTGCTCTGTTAGTTCACGAAATTACTCTAAACCTTGTGGTAACCTAGACAAGGCGTCTGCAATAACATTCTGACTTCCTTTAATATAAATGACATTGAAATTGAATTCTTGTAACTATAGACACCATCTAGCTAATCTAGGGTGCAATAGTTTTCATGTTAATAGAAATGACATTGACTGATGCTCATAGTAATGTTTAGTATTCTTACCCCACAAAAAAAATTCAAACATTTTAAATGCCCATATTACATCTAAATTTTCCAATTCTGAAACAGAGTAAGATCTTTCTGCTTCTGATAATGCAGGGTGTATACGACCCAGGACAACCGGAAGATCCGCGAAAAACCTGGGAATTTTTTCATCCGGGAGAAACCCGGGAATTTTTCATTGTTTTAGTTTTCTGTCAATTTTTGTAATTTTGACTGGTATGAACCGATACTCTAACTAAGGAGATTACTGTATATCGCTACTGCAGAATAATACTCCAACAATAAAACATAAACGAGAGAAAAAAACGAAAATAACTTAAAATGCAAAGTTAATGCGCCGTATACAACAACGATACACAGCAAGCATCTGCCGACAGCAAAATGTGTCGCAGGCTTTAGGAAGCTAATGCAATGTTTCATAACAACAAATTGCTTCCGATGAGCGTGAAGTCACAACTGTTTACATTAGATTCGTTTTAGCAGGTACGAGTGGGTTCATGAGCTTAGTCGCGTTTGAGTAGTAGATTCTCCCGCTTCTGGCTATAGGAATGTGGCTGTTGGTTGTGCAAGCAGTCGTTGCAAGCATCTAGATGCTACCGGGGAAAGGGGGCGCCAATTCATATTCTTGAGAAGAAAAGACTTGTTTCACAAAACTCCTAGCATCCAGCGTACGTTGGTCTATCGATTATTCATATGATTTTGAAACGCATCCCTGTCGGTTTTTGAACACATTTTAATTGAATTCTGAATGAATCATAAGTTGATGCTTGAATACATGTATAATGTGCGTGATGTCTCTTTCAGGAGAATCCTCGTTGCATCTAGAAGTAAACTTTCCGCAGACAAAAGGGGACGGGGCTATAAGAGCTGAGCAGAGTAAAGATGAACGGATGAATGCCAATCGCTGTCGGATTATATGTTTGATTGGGTCTGCAAATGATCAGCATTGTTATAATTACTAGCGTAATCCATAAATTCAGACTACCAGAATGGAAATAAACGACTAACAAGAATAACAGGTGAGAAATATTACGTATTATCTTCTCGGTGTATCCAAGAAAATGAAATTTTGACAGAAAATTTTAGGCCAGATCGCTACACTAGTAGGACCAGTTGTACAGTCCCGGCTAGTAGCCAATTAAGTTCTATTGTGGAAGTAATGTGGAAAACGTGTTGTACGAACATGTAAGAATGCCTAACCGGAGAATAATCGTGGGATAACTAAACTGGTGATTCTGGTACGGTTAGTGAAGATAATAGGCTAACAAATTTTGACAATGGCAGGAATAGCTACAGAATTGGTGATGACAAGTTTGTTTGTTAGAACGAGGAAGGAGAAGAAACGGGGACATCACACATATTATGGAAGAATAATACAATTCCAAATTTATATAACAAATTCGTATTACTACTACTTCGATCTCATGCTTGAGAAAACTGGTGCGTATGAATGAAATGTGAAACTATTTCATAACATAAAGCTTTTTGCTTGGAGTAGGCCTTATAGGCATTTCATATTGGTACTTAGTGAAATATATTCTGTCGTGTTATAAAAATGACCATTTGTGTCAAAACACTCTCGTTTATTTGGTGTGAGTTACAAAATTGCTGCAACATTAGAAAGGCCTATTTTGTTTCATCTAGCAGACAATGACAAAATAGATGTAATCAGATCGAGAAACCACACCAGTCATTGGTATTAGGTGTATTAACAGCTTTTTCTGTATTAGGTATCGACATTTCGATTTTTCATGTTGCAAAACGTTTGACGAACTTTGATGAGATAATAGATTCTTTCTCAGAAAGGAAAGCACGCCATGTAAAGCTGTAGCAAGATTAGAGAGAAAAAGAATGCTAGGAGCTAAGGACTGAAGAAATGTGTACTTTCTTGCTTGTTCTTTGTCTTCATTGGTTTTATGTATCCTGTATTTAATTTGATGTCACACAAAACAGCAAACAGCAAGTTATTAGCTAATAGGCAATAAAGAGTGCAAATTTTCTGAAGAGTTCTTGTTCTACCGATTACAAATAATCCCATCCGCTATTAATTGCGATTTTTTTTTTTTTTTTTTAAAAAAGGAGGGGCAGGCTTCAAACCGGCCGACTGGGAGCAGATGAAGCACCACAAACATTTCAATTCCCGCTGTCCTGAATATAGTTTAATGGCATCCTTTACAAAATATACACGTTTCGTTTCCACAGACCGAAATACACTGACGTGCGATAGAAGAATGCTGTATGAAGAGGCGTGGCACTGCACTGTGGCACACTTAAGACCAAATAACATGTCTTACATATCGTCGAACACATATGTTTTATGTATCAGACTTTTCAGAAAGATGTGTAGATGAACATATTTTTGAAAATTCGATTCTTTAAATTATTGATCCGGTTAGCAAAATTGTAGATCTGGGGCTGATGCGCAGAGGAGTCTGAGTTATAGTGGGTAGTCTCCACGTGACCCGTGTTTACTTTTAGCGATTTTGCTGTTTCCCTGACGTTTACTCTCACGTCAAATAAAAACGAAGCGGATATCTGTGGCCGAGAGCTATCAAATGAATCAAAATACATTAACATAATTACAGTTGGCTAAAATATGTTATTAATTTCAGATTTTATTTTATTTCCACCTTTCTGACAGTCAAGCATTGATCGCCTTGCGGAACAATGAAGTTATTTTTGTCTGTTTGCTAAAGAAATTTGACTTTTATTAATCTTTTCCGCAGAGGCAGTCAATGTATTGAAACAAAATGGTTAATTCCACAGTACTGGCTAGTTTCAACTGTCTGCTGCATTTCAGGTGCACGTTTTCATCTCCTAGCATGTATGGCATTATGCTATAATAAAGTAACAAACATGATATAATACAGTACTGGTGCTTCAGGGACATTTACATCTCGAAAACCACATTGAAAAGATCAATATCAGGTCGAGGTCTACTTCATTGGGAATCTGGACATAAGAACGTTCACTTTAAGTATGCACTTTAAATGTGCACATTTTAGTATGGCTCACGAAATTCTGATGCTCTTGGAGTATCCTCCGACGTCTTGTTTCTTTTATTACTTAATGTGTGATGTTTCAATGTTTTACACGTGCGTACATACAGTCTTCCTACCTCATGGTAGCTGCGCAAGCGCGGTGTCGCCTGTTATCTGCACTCTCTGGCAAATGCTGAAACGAACCTGTTTCTAAATCGCGGGAAAATATTGCGAATGGTAATTTGAAAGGCGTTACTTTCAAAGTAAATAACCCTTTACGTAAGTTGAACTACTTGCGAGACTGTACCATGAATTTCTTAAATTACAAAGCGTTTGAGTCTCATTTAAAAATCGGCTCTTTGATGACGAGCCATTTAGAAGAATTTCGAACTCTGAAGATCAGACATTTTTGTCATTATTAAAAATTTTACTGTCACATTTGTGTGATATATCTTAAAGTGTAAAACGTGCAGAAAAGATCAACATTGTATGCAAAAGCTTAGCTTCTCTTGCAGTTTACTAACCATAGAGACCAAAATTATATGTGAAAGCTTTGCTTTTCTTGTAGCAACACTATGTATATTAATTTAAGCTATTAACTTCCCTGTTTGTGTGTTCGTGCTACTTAACAGTGATGTTGCTGTTGGCTGACTACATCACATGTCCTATGCTCTGCATATCTGCTGTCATCTGCTGTCGAGATCACATGACATGAGCTATGACTGGCTTACAAAAGCGCATCGCAATCTCGATTTCAATGATTCGGAAAGTAACATGCAGTGTTTGGTGGAATTCCAATGTATACTTTTGTAATACGAAAATACGCAGTGTACATGTTGCTGCACATCAAAGATATTTCCAAAACGTGTCTTTTTCCCCTGAGTTTCACTTTCTAAAGTGCTGGGAAATTCTATGCCCACGTATAAAACCATAACCATTCAAATGATCGATAAGTTTCGAGGGAAAATACACTGTCACTTATGGAAAAAGTATGTTTTCACCCAGGAGAAAGTATAATTTTAACTGGGAAATCTGGGAGAAAGTGTATTTATAACCAGGAAATCCGGGAAAAATCTGGGAATTTTTTTCCTTGTCCACGTATACACCCTGTTAGTGATGGGCTAAACTGCAATTTTCCGATATCAGAGATTTCTGTGAATGTTACTTTTCAGTATCTGTTAATCGTAACTGTGATTTGTTGCAGTTAAGAGTCGCTGTTAAGGAATCCAGGTCATGTATCATGCCGCACTCTACCACTGCTACTTCCGCTATTTCTGTTACTTCCGCGATTTCTGCGACTTACCACCGTATGAAAAAGTTACATCTGTCCACACAGAAAATTGCATCTCAACAAAACTGTCATTAGTAAGTATGTTTTATGTTTGTTCTTCCGTTCGCTTTATATTAAAGAAACAACTGTGAAAATATCAATAGTGTAATTAATATGTAAGTAGCCATATAGTACCGTAATAGTTCGTGTTTAGAAAATGAACTCTAACATATTGTTATGTTCACAGGTGCCCGAACTACATTTCAGTCACTCAGTAAAGTGATAACTCAAAATACCGTTGTCAACAGATCTGGAGAAATTGCCACTGCGCCTGTAGACTGTCTTCATCAGACGAGAGATTAATTTCGAAGTGTTTCGATGATCTTAATTACTTAAGTGAGATCGTTCTTGCAAATGTGAAATATATCCCATTGAGTGGCTTTCATTACAGCAAATATTAGCAGTACTACTATGTCAATTACATTACTTGTAATTAATGACAGCAAAAATGTTTAAATATCCTTGCGATTTTGCAGACGCAGTTCTGACTCTGATTACTGGTTGCTGTATGTCTCTATCCACATCAAGGCTCTTGAGAGAGAATCGTGAAGATCCAAGACAGCTCTTAGAGGATTTGCAGATTAAAAGTGCCATAATGATGAAATAAGTGTGCAGAATGAGTGATTAAACTGTATTTTATTGAAGTTGTTATGCGATTTTAAAGGAACAATAAATGTTAAATACAGTGAGTAAATAATGAAAATCTCATTTTCCACATATTAAGCGGTCCTATGCCGGTAAATTTTTCGCCACTTATGTATTGGTAAACACTTGTTGGAGAGTGACATGCCGCCCCCTCCCCCCCCCCCCCCACCCCCTTTCTCCACAATCTTGTTGTGACGCAGACCTGTAACATATTCCGAGGTCTAGAGTATGCATTTTGAGGCTGTTTACATGAAAGTGGGAAGTACAGATCTTCCAGTTAAATCAGGAATAGTTGAAGTGCTTTACTTGAAAGTAACACAGGAAAAGCTTACTTATGTAGGTGGTAGTAGTGTCGGCAAAAAGTTCTTGTGTGTGCAGTTGTCATGTAGAACACCAGATGTAAAACTTTTCTCCAGAGTCTTGAACTGTGTCGGAACAAAAGTGAGGCAGTCAAATGAGTCAATACTGCTGTTTTCATTTCATTACACTTATGCAGATGCCTGAGTTCTGCTGTGTTAACATTGCAAAGTCCTAAAGGTATGTCATATTGGAAGCAGAATCAAACACATTTTTTAGGTTACTTGATATTTTCAGGAGAAAAAGGCAATGTTTCTTCTTATTAACATAATACATTCAGAGCCACAGCTGTGTTTTACCAACCATAACTGGTGCTGAATGTGCATGTCGTCATATAATATGAAGGGCTTGTTTCAATAGTGGTACAAGTCCATTACCTCCACTTTTCTGTCTATAATGCTTCTGAAATTAATGATCCAAACAAACAGAAAGAAGGGTTCATCTCTAGCAAGAAGCCATATGACTGAATATTTCTGGAATCTCAACTGCAGATTTTTCAGCGCTCATTTAACTTTAGGACTCTGTATCTCAAAATGAACAAAAATGGACTTGTACCACTATTGAAATAAGCCCTTCATATGCACACACAGGACATCGATCTCATGAGGCAAAAGGCTCTCATAACGAAGTACGTACATCGGTCAACATTTGGCACTAGGAAAAGAATGCTAACTGCGCTATTTAGTTGCTACTTGCGACTTCTTGTTGCGATTTGTCACGGAAATCGCGGTTTGACTCGATAGCGAATAGCGTAGTACGAACTTTGGGCAATAGATGGCACTGTTAACTGCGCTTTTTAGTTGCTACTTGCGACTCTTAGTTGAGACTTGTCACAGAAATCGCAGCAGGGCTCGATAGCGAATCGTGGAGATGATCGTAGTACGAACTTTGGCTAACAGATGGAACTGTTAACTGCGCATTTTAGTTGCTACTTGCGACTTTTAGTCGCGACTTGTCAAAGAAATCGCAGTTGGATTCGACAGCGAATCGCAGGGAAGGAGCGTGGTACGAACTTTGGCCAACTGAGCTTTTTAGTTACTACTTGCAACTTCTAGCCGCGACTTGTCACTGAAATCGCAGAAAGCAGTACGAAATTCGGCCAACAGATGGCTCACGGCTTTGAATGTGAAATGCTACTTGCGACTGCTAACTGTGACTGAAATCGCAGTTAGATTACGTAAAGTTGTTATTGTGATATCTGTAACTTATCAATCACTGTGATTTCTAACAGATACGTGATTTCCTGCCCACCACTACACCCTGTAATGTTCGACTAGCAAAACTGATGACCTTTGGTTCTTCCCTACCTCCTCCTACTCGCATCTGGAACAAGCAAGCCCCCCAGCCCCCGAGATGAGGCATCTGTGCATAGAAAAAAGTTCTTGGGCATGTCAGGATGGCTAAGAATGTATTGACTAATGCCTGCTTAATGTTATTAAAGTCCTCCTGACACTTATCATCCCATAATCAAGGCCTAGTTTTTTGTAACATGTTGAGTAATACATCGCTGTTCATAAGTTGTTGAGGTATAAATTTGCAAAAAGGCATGCTAGTCCTAAAAAGAGCTTTTACTTGTTTTTTATTCCTTGGAGCTGGACAATTGCGTGTGGCATCAAGTTTTCTCAGGTCAGGTAATATACCTTGTTCTGACACAACATGTCTTAAAAATTTGACTTGCTCCTTACCAAAAATAGACTTCGTTAAATTAGCTGTTACTCCATAATTTGCAAATCATTAAAGTACCTGTGCAATTAGCCTGATGAGTTCTAACCAAGTGGGTGACGCTATTAACATGTTTTCTACATAAACAGTGACTTTGCTAAGCAATTCTGGTACTAAGACCTTGTCCAGTGCAGATATAAACACCCCTGCGGTAATGTTCAGTCCAAAAGGTAGAACACGGAATTCGTAACTTCTGCCTCCACAAATAAATACTGTATATTTTTGACTTTTTTCATGGAGCTTTATTTGCCAGTAGGATGCATTGAGATTGAGTACACTGAAGTATTTTGGTTTGTAGAACTTTAAAAGCTGTTTGTCCAAGTTGTCTGGTCTTATGTGTACTGGTACTAAAATCTTATTGGTACCTCTAGTATCGAGAACTAATTTTACTTACTGGTAATATAGGATTACGATAGGGTGAAAATGAAGGTTGTATAATTCCCCATTTAATCATATGATTGCTCTCTTGACTAACTGCCTCTTGTTTTGTCCATGGAATAGGATATGACATTACACAAAGTGTTTCATGTGGATGGACATCAAATTTATATTCATAGTCTTTGATTACTCCTGCTCCTTACTGAAAATATTTGCATACTTAAATAACAAGTTAGAAAGTTCTTGTCATTGCATACAATTTAGTATCTGTGATTCACTTAGTTTCTGCTCTACCAGTTCGTAACTAACCTCACTGTTTGCTTCTTGGTCAGTATCAAATGTGTTTGTGAAATATGTAGTTGGAAAGAAATATTGCAGTATTACATATGACTGTAGTTTGTTTTTGTTTCTTTCATCAGGTATTTTGACTAAATCAATAGAAAAAAATCTGATCCTTTACATAAAAGTGGCATTTACCATTACCTACATCAATCTGTGTTCTGTATGTTCTAAACATGTCCATGCCAATAAGACAAGTAACCATGAGTTCCTCAACAGTAAGAAAATTGCACACCACTGTAAAATGTTCAGTTTGTAATGGAATAAGTGCCTGATATCTAACCAACTTAGCCTTGCTGCCTATTGCAGTTTCCACCTTGCAATTTTGGACTCGAAATGTTGGAAATTACCCTCTCTTCTCCAGTTCACAGAAAAATGCATTTGGCATTTGGTTGGTAGTTGAACGTGTATCTAAAATTACTATGTGTCAATATTAAATATTTTCACCTTAATGATTGCTTGTACTTGTTCTTCCTCGATGTTATTAGCTGTATCTAACTAATGCAGATACAGATCATCCTTGTTTGTCAATTTTATGAAACATGTTTGTAGTTTTGCTTTCTTTTGCCAGAGAGGTCAATAGTGTCGGTGTTAACTACAACTGATTGGTGTTTTACGATGGTGTAGTGTGACTTAATTCATTGCCTGGAGTAATTTCAGTTACTTGCACAGTGTGGGTACAACACCAATTCGTTTTGTTGGCTGGTGTGCTGTTATTTTGCTGCACAAAGTTTGGCTGTGTTACAGCGTAAGGTGTGACCTGTGCTCAATTCTTATTTCTTTCCAAAATTTTCTCCTCAATTTTTGCCTCTTTCTTTACTTGCTGTCCGTTGTATTCATGCAAACAGAAAATAGAGACAATTAGTTTTTATGACTGATAACAATGTCATAGAAATTTCTTTCTATAACAATACTTGACAAACCCTACTTACAACTGGTGGCCTGAAGTCATGGCACTTAGGTTATGTAAAATTTTCCATAGTAAGCTGTTTTGTTTGGCACTGCAAAGGTAGGATGGCTACACAAGTTGCTTGTATCGTTATGCTTGGTAGCACATCTTTTGATGTAGATTGAAACCTTTTCCTCATTATTCTCTTCCTTGAATTTATGGTCGAAAATTTACAGGAATTTTGTAGTGTGATACGTGTTGTTAGTAAAACATAAAGAATTGCGACACAGTAGTTTGCGAGTCATAGTAGACATAAAACAGGCTTTAACATCGCTAAATTACAATCATCAAGCGTAATAATTACCATATGAAATTTTAATGTTTTTTGTGAAATTTTTGTTTTAGATTATCCATACAACATGGCAGAAAATTATACGTCCACTGTTGATAGCAATAGCAAAAACGCATTCAGCCAAGATGGCGTAGAACTGCGTCATCGAACAATTGAAGTTCAGGCGGCATACATGCCTACTCTGCAGAAAGTATAAGTAGGTCAGAGATGAGCGTTGCAGGTGTGACAAACGATAGCGATGCTCCACAGCAGAATATCCTTGATGGCAGAATGTTGACAATTGATGAGACAATGTCACCCATCTCCCAGATTGATATACCGCTCATGAATGAAACATTGGAGAGCGATACAAATATGAATCTTGACAACACGGTACAAACACCACTTGTTCACAACACAAACATTAACTTGGAAAGTTCAGCTGACAGCAACCACAGAAGTACAACTAACACACTGCTATGGCAGTTATTATCTAACATTAACAAAAAATTAGATAGTTTCAACACTAATTTCAAATTTCAGTGATATGAAACAAGATAAGAATACCAAAATTGATTATTTGACACAAGATATGCACATAGAAAAGCAGCAACAAAAAACTGTTACACAAGATCTCAATACAATCAAATGAGGACAAAAACAAGTATTCCAGTATTTGCAAGACACAGTCTTACAGAAGTTCAATGACTTAGCCAATATTTTTCGCACTGAAATCGACATAAAACTGAATTATATGAAAAAACAAGTAAAGCATGAAGTACTTTCTGAAGGTAATTAAAACGGAAGTAAATTCTTTTAACGACTGTCATGATCTAGTAGAGAAACAGATAATGAAAATCACAGACGCGAAGCCACAAAAACCAGTTGTGTTCGACAGGAAAAAATATAACCACTGTCGTTAACAACGTAAACAAAGGTTATCAAGGTGTATCTCTAGCTATAGAAGACCTTACTTTAATGGTAGCAACATTTGAAGTTGACTCATGTGCTGAGAAGCAAAGAGAGAAGATCAATGAAAATCTAAGTGATATTATTAGTCAAGCTGAAACAAGTACATTAGATAAGAGTAATACCATTGCAGAGAAGTTAGCAACCGTTTGTGAGTTATAGAAAAATGTAGCAGAAAAGGCTATTCAGGAAAAAGAAAATGAAATAGTGAACAAGGTAAACATTAATCTGCAAGTTGCAGAAGATAGGATTCGCAATCTTTTAGAAGAAAATATTACCTGGTCTTGAAATATGCATATAAATAATACACAGACTACAGTGAACATACCACAACCTGTCGGTATTTATTCATAAATTGTTACAAGTCCTACAGCAAGTACCAGTGACAGTTGTACTGTGCAAAATGTAAATTTACTCACAACTCCAACACATGAGCAATTACCAACCTGAATTACAGGTAACTATAATAACAACATAAATATGACCGAAAATGCCATGTGTCTATCAACTATTTTTATAGACGAAAGTTTTCTGAGACATCGACAGTTTCCTACATTCACTATCGAAGGTAAAAGAATCAATCCAGTCGTATTTATCATTTCTTTCACCATGTATTTCCACGCAGCTGGACGGAAGCACAGAAAATCAGATTTATCATTGGATATAATACTCGTGTAAACAAAGTTGACACTCAGCGCAGTGGCTGATGGGAGTGACTATAAATGGGAAGTGCCCCTACGGTCGCTCCTATCACCCACCGTGCAGAGTGCCAACTTTGTTTGCATGTATGGTATGCAAGGGGACCTTCTTTTATGGGCAACTGAAGTGGCTGAATATTGTAGCAGTTATATCAAATTTGAATGAGCTTTCCTCGACAGATAGCGGTCTGAGGCAGTAAAATAAAGATTCAGACATGAGGTTTTCAACCCTGTATTATTCCATGGCAAATATGGTAGTCTACCCAGATTGAAAACTACCTGAACAAGACACACTACTGGGCAAACCCATTATCTCAGGCAGATGAGTTAAAAATTTTGAAAAGTCATTTACCACTACACATTACAGAAAAATTAGTCACTATGCCAAAACATGAAACTGAATATTTTCTGTCAGTGCTTGATTCTGTCGACTTAATCTATGAGGAAAGACATGCACCAAGTAGAGCAACAGAAAATCAGGTATAGCAACAATATAGTTATGTAAATCAGTCAGTGAAACGTGAGCTAAACACACAGCAGGGATGGCATACACAACAGCAAATTTACATACCCAGAGGTAATGAGTACAGTAACGGGCATGGAAAAAACAAACAATTAAAAAAATCGCAAGGCCATATGCTGAATATAAACAAAAACAGTCACTCGCAGCAGTGGGTGACGTGCGGCAACAATGTCATGTCTTACTCTGTAATGCAGCCGACCTTTGTGCAGCAAAATATACTAAGATTCAATTAATGTCCAGAAAGTGTTATTGGAAGACTAGTCAACTTTATTATATATCTCCTTTCCGCCATTCTCAAGTATTTCAGAAATTGTCTAATATGATTATTAAATTGTTTTATATTAAAATTATCCCATCAACTTGCTGATATCCATCATAAAGAAATTATGCTTCTGTAAAGATTGCACCTGATGTAATTCAAAGTGCTGATTTTACTTCTTCAGGTTGAAGTTTGAATGTCTTTAAAAAATTTTTTCTTGATGTTTAACTTAATTCTTTCTGGTAATTAGTCAGTAACACAATCCTCTGTTGTCTTTCCTAAACGTCAGCGTAACTGAAATGATCAAACCGTTTTGTTTAAATAACTTCATGTATGTATAACTAGTATGTATTTGGAGTGTAACATTGTTTTTTTAATAAATGTTTTTATAAAAAAGAGCGAGAGGTCCTTGGTTCAAGTCTTCCCTCAAGTGAAAAGTTTAACTTTTTTTTCAGACAATTGTTATCTGTCCGTCCATCTGTCTGTCAAATGTTTTCGGTTCCCATTGGAGAGGGACGTCCTTTCGTCTACTAAGCGCACGCTTTTGTGGCGTGGTCGCAAAACACAGACACTAAACTTATTACAGTGAACAGAGACGTCAACGAACGAACGGACAGATCATAACTTTGCGAAAACAAAAAGTAAACTTTTCACTCGAGGGAAGACTTGAACCAAGGACCTTTCGTTCCGCGGCTGCTCACGCTAACCACGAGACCACGGCGCTCGTGAGCTCACACTATCCTTGATGTTACCTATCTTGCACATGGACTACTCAGTTTGTTCATTTTGCTTATTTTTTCATAGTTCCACACAACTTCTTCCTGTTTTCTCGATTGATCTGTGTTCAGTTTTTCAAGGCCTATCCACTGTGCCAATTTATAACTAAATCTGAGGGGGGTGCGATGGGAAGGTTCCCTTATTAGACCAGAATTGCTTAGCAAAGTCACTGTTTATGTAGAAAACATGTTAACCCTCACATTTCCAAGTGGGGTATTCTGACTACCCCAGGTTGATTTTTTCCCGAAAATAATGTTATCTGAAGGGCCACAAGCCTGTAGTTTAATGACTTTGTACTAAAATATTGACGTTGAATTCACACTCACGAATGCCTAATTTTTTGGTTTTATCATTGTTATTCAAGTCATTTATTGGTGGGATTGTGATACTACCCTTCTTGGTATGAAATGTCATACTTTCTTATTTGTAGAAAAGGAAGATTTTGGGAAATATGACTGTCATTCATCTTCTTTGTTGAGTTTTGCCATAGATCCAATGTTTGTTATTGTTGCTTGTTACTATTGTTGAGTTGAATTTGACATTCACTGTTGAGCTGACATTACACGAGTCAGTATTTAATCTACAAGTAAGGATGTCTAAAGGAGTTTCAAGCGAAGAGATCACGGAAATTCTATACAATACTGATGTCAGTGACGATGAAAATGAATGGGACATTGATAATGAACTGAATGAATAAATGGAACCTCTTGACAAAGACCATATCATAGTATGAGATGCAGCTGATCATGAAATATCAGAAGACACTACACATTCATGTGAACAAGTAGAAGAAGAAGAGGATGATGAAGAAGAAGAAGACACCGGAAATTTGTTTGTTTCTGGAAAAGGACAACAATTTTCTAGTAAACCACCAAAAGGTGGGTGGCGTCGACATCGCAATATTTTGGATGTATCACCTGGCCCAGTGAGTGATGGAAAAACAATCAAAACAATAACAGACTCATTTTTATTATTTATCTCACTTGATACCATATGCAATTGTCCAGCTCCAAGGAATAAAAAACAAGTAAAAGCGCTTTTTAGGACTAGCATCCTTTTTTGTAAACTTGTACCTCAGCAACTGATGAACTGTGATGCATTACTCAACTTGTTACAAAAAACTAGGCCTTGATTATGGGATGATATGTGTCAGGAGGACTTAAATAACATTAAGCAGGCATTAGTCAATACAAACATTCTTAGTCATTCTGACATGCCCAAGGATTTTTTTTTCTATGCACAGATACCTCATCTCAAGGGCTGGGGGCATAGTTGTTCCAGAGGCGAGAAGAAGAAGGTAAGGAAGTACCTAAGGTCGTCAGTTTTGTTAGTCGAACATTATCAGAAGCAGAAAGATCTTACTCTGTTTCAGAATTGGAATTTTTAGCTGTAATATGGACATTTAAAAAGTTTGAATATTTTTTGTGGGGTAAGAATAGTAAACATTACCACGACTATCAGTCAATGTCATTTCTATTAACATGAAAACTATTGCACCATAGATTAGCTAGATTGTGTCTATAGTTACAAGAATTAAATTTCAATGCCATTTATATTAAAGGAAGCCAGAATGTTATTGCAGATGCCTTGTCTAGGTTACCACAAGGTTTAGAAGAATTTCATGAACTAACAGAGCAAGATGCAGAAATCAGGAGTACAAAGGCGTTTTGTTTCATAGGAAATATGAAAAATCTGATTAATGGTGCGTGTGTATTCCTGAAGATTATATCGAATTTATAAGACGCACACATGAAGTATGGGGACATTATGGAGTAGGCAAATGAACTGAAAAAATTGCAACACTTTGTTATTTTCGAAATTTGAGAAAGTGAGTCCTAATTAAGAAAGTGTGCAATATGTCAAAAATCAAAATCTACCGAACTGTACCAAATACTAACAAAAATCCGTCTAGATATAGTATCCCTGGACATAGCTGGTTCATATCCAAGAAGTAAAGGAGGAGTAAGATATGTATTAGCACTAGAGCAACAGCCACAAATAGCAGAAAAATTGAGGGAGTCTATTTGAGAAGAATGGGTAAACCAAAGGCACTACTAACTGATAATGCTTTATATTTCGTTGGGCAAAAGTGAAAACAATTTATGACCTCAGAGGGCATAAAATATGTATCAGTAAGTTTTATTCACCCAAAAGCATGTCGAGTAGAACGAGTCTTTAAGGAATTTAACTGGTTTATTAAGACATACACACCTCACAAACACACCCGACGTGTGCAATACGTAATTCCTTTCAGTAAGTTGTCAATAAGCTTCCAGATTCTTCAACAGGTTTCACAGCTAACGAATGGATGTTCCGGACAAAACAAACAAATGAGTGGGAGTTGCCCATACTAAAAGTACCCACTACAGAAATGACACTACAAGACAAAATCAAACAAGCCATGATTACACGAGAAAAAAGGGCAAGTATAGGAAGAAAATTGATAATACAAAACTAAAACATGTTACACAATTTTCTGAATAAGAAGTGGCAATTACTCTATTCAGGACCATATATAATTTCCAAAATACCATACCCTGGGATGTACAGATTAGTCTATGAGAAAACAGGGAGAGACAAGGGTCTCCACCCTCACAAAGATATAAAAGCTTTTATAGAATGATGAAGTTAGGTGCATTTTTTCTTTCTATCATAAGATAAATGTACATTGTGGACATAACACTAAGTGCAAGTTTTTCTTGTGGAGTGTATTTTAGGATAAAGTAATGTGTAGAGGTATAAGTACTCTTTTGATTTGTAAGCATAAAATAAACAGGAATGAGAAGTAATACACCACTTCACTATAAGCAAAAGTATAAACGAAATCAGCTTATGGTTCAGCTGTATGCAGTCAAGAATACAATTGACGTCAGTAGTAGGAGAGGAGGCATTCACCTGTGTGCAAATGTGACAGAGTGGCAGAAGGCGCAACCAAATAGGAATGTGATGTATACAAGTACCTACTTAAATACAAATTAAACAGAAATACTTAGCAATTACATCTACTGTCTAAGAACTAAGGAACCTGTTGTTATATGTACACAGAGATTAATTAAATTCTAAGCTATATACAAAATATTTACAAGCAAAAGGAAGCATTATGAAAAAATATACTTAATGTGTAAGCTAAGAAGTACGACAAAATACCATAAAAAATGTCAAATAATTTTCTTTGCAGGGTAAATGATCATGAAGGGTAACAGAATAAACGTATGTCTATGAAATAAAACAAATATGTATATATCTGCAGACGAATGTAATGACCAAATGTATCAGTGGCCATCAAGCCACAGAATGCAATTATTTTTAAGTTTTTTTCTTTCAGTGACAAGTGTATTGTTATGGCACAGAAAAAGAGAATTACTTCAGGAGTAGCAGGTACCAAATGAAGATATGGGTTGCACCTTGAGTAAATAATTTAGTTATAAGTATATTTTTACAAAGGTCACAAGGCAAATGAAAAATGAAAATATGCATCATTGCAGTGTATCTCCACGGCAGTTAACAGTACCTATTCGTTGCAGAGTACACACAAACATTTCAACATGTGATTTTACAAAAACAAATTAATTTCTATCATGCTGCACAATAGAGTAAATAATGACATTTCCAGATATTCAAGAAAGATACGTCTACTATGGTTGGAACTTCTTCATATTTAACACTATGCTACCTGTAAATTGAAGTAAACAGCTCTATCATATGAAGAAACAACATGATAGTATGTGAATGATTAGTCAGTACACATCATATCCCTGAAATAAAAGTTCCTTAGCAACTAGTCCTTGGTTGTATAGAGCAACATTTCCTTGAACCGGTAGATGAGTATTTCCTTTCTTCCCTCCCAAACAGAGGAGGCGGCACCAAGCATAGTTGGGCCAGCAACGTGTAGTGTTTTAGTCCCATTTTGAATGTTTTCCCCCCTCCTCTACCTAAGGAAGAAATGAGCTCCCATAAGTGATAAGAGCCTATCTATAAAATGAAGTATAAATGTGACATATGCTTGTATTGTATCATAATAATGTGTTATGTAATTAATTTTTATATGTGATGTGAACAAAGGTAAGTTAAAAACGACTTGAGCAACAGAACCCAGTTAATGAAAAATTTATCATGTTTTAAAACTAAAGTAGTTTATGTTTGTAATATAAGCAATGGATGGAATGTCAGCCATAGGAATAAGTTGTCATGTTATGTATATTGTTGTAACTTAATACTAGTATGAATTTTCGTTGGAAACCAAACTCCATGTGAAGGAAATAACTTTAAAGACAAGCAATTTATACAATGTTTTGGACAGCTGTATGTGTCTTTCAACAAGTTGACGGTGAAGTGTGGTGACATTAACATACGTGCACAACAAAATAATTTCTGATTATTGTGTCTCACGATGCCTGATATGTCAATAAGTGAACTATATTTGTTCAAGAAAATACTTACCTTATCGGTGGATGCTGTTGGCCGGGCTTCTCTCCGCTGAAAATGTGAGTACAACGTGTAATAATGACGCCAGGGCCATAAGAATGGAGATCTTCTGCCACAGCATCGAAATTTAAACAATAAACACACTACCTCTCCACCCAGAATGAAGACGAATACAGAGGAATTATTTTTATATCTAATACTCAGGTGAAAGTGTGACACTTAATGTGAAATCAACACCAAGAAAATGAGTGCATGCATGTGTGACGGTAGCAACTACATACTAGTGCGCAAGCGCCAGACCCGGCATTGAGGCCGAAGGAAACTGAACGTTATTGTCAGCATACTAAATTCAAATATTTAATGAACTGTCATGTTATATGTATAGTCTTTCAATTTCTTGTAGAACTTTAACATACATCATGTAAGCTGACGTATCCATTCCATAAAATCAAAGAGAAGCCGACAAATAAAGGGCATCAGCCCCTATTGGCAAATGTGTATATAAATATATACAGCCAAAAGTACTGTATGTCACCGTACCATGTCAACGTACAGTGAGGGAGGAATTGTGTAGGTACATGGTGAAAGACCTCCCTGGATATTGGAAAGTTAAAAAAAAAGATTCACTTTTCTTTGTACATGATTTCGTTTCACACTCACATATGTAGAAGGATGGCTAAGAGGGATTGCTCGAAGTATGACATGCTACGAGTGTTAAGTATTATATGTGATTCTGAGTTAGAGAAGACTTAACAACAGTATTAAGTATTTTTATTGAAATGCAGTGGAACCAGGTTATGAGGATTTTCTTCACTTTTTGACATGCACTGTGGTCCTTGGAGTCAGCTGTCTGTATCTGAAATTGAAATGTAGGAGAGTAAGCCCGAATAACACAATTTTGTACATGCAGATCAAATGGTTCAAATGGCTCTGAGCACTATGGGACTCAACTGCTGAGGTCATTAGTCCCCTAGAACTTAGAACTAGTTAAACCTAACTAACCTAAGAACATCACAAACATCCATGCCCGAGGCAGGATTCGAACCTGCGACCGTAGCGGTCTTGCGGTTCCAGACTGCAGCGCCTTTAACCGCATGGCCACTTCGGCCGGCACATGCAGATCATTTACTAATAATGCAATTGCACTATACTTTAAATTTTTTTCCAATGATGTATGTATTTTTTTCTTGTATGATTTTTTTGCGCTTTCTTCTGTTCATTTACAGTGTGGTGCATTTTTTTTTCTTATATGATTTTTTCTGTTCATTTTTGTTTTCTATTTGATGCTCTCTTTTTTTTTGTCCATTTATAGGGCAGAGCTATGTATTTGATGCCCAGTAGTGCAGTGAAATTTTTTTTTTTTTTTCTCTGTGACTTTTTGCTGTTCATCTCTTGGAAGAAATGTATAACTTAGATATTTGTTGGTTGGACATGGATATGGAAACCAATTTGTAAACTATTATTTATTTCTTCTTGCTTTTCATGCATCTTTGCTTCAGTTAGAAGGATAAACAGTTTCACCATACCAAAGATGATTCGCATTTTATTTTCCCCAGAATTTAATGTGTTTCTTACATTGCTTAATGTTGTCTTCATAACTGATTAATGTGCAACTATTCTCAATTTTTCGTGTCTCATTTCTGAAACGTTTTCTGATATTTACTTCTTCAATAATGATGTGAAACTTACATCTTCTTGGATATTTTGTTTCCAGTTGTAACAAATTTAAATTCCATTGAAAATTGAAATAATATTTATTGTTGATGATGTATCTATGTAACACATGAAAAATTTTCATTATGTGAGAGTTTTATTTCCGTATTAAATGTTTATTCAACATAAGTGCATAAAATTTGTACAGTTATTTGTTTACAGAATTCTCAAAGATATCAAAATGACAAAAAAGAATTTACCTTTGAAAAGTGGGCTTGTTGACTGAAAAAAAGACATGAAAAGTGTACTGGGAAAATCACATAAAACGTCTGAAGAAACTCATTTGTTAGTGGAACAGAAAAACATTTACTTGTCCAGTTTGTGAAAAATTAATTAAGTAAAATAATTTACAAATTCAGAAGTGTGACTATAAACCTCAAAACGAAAGACAATATACAAAAGGAATGTGTTCACATTGTGCTAAGAGCTGTATATGTAGAAAATGTTTGAAGGTTCGCTAGGAAATATATAAATGAAGATATTTAGAAAAAGTTTAATGTGTTTGTGGTAGGATTGTTTCAAGACTCAATTTAAGAGATAATCTAAAATCACAATGTCATAAAAATCCATAAGTTTAAATTTTTAATTTTATTTAAGTGTATTGTCTCCAACATAATGTAAGAATTCCATATTTTAATATCCATCATTTATAATCAGCTGCATGTAAAACAATCTTATTGCACTCAACTGTGTACAGCTCATTTTTGAATGGTCTAATCAACTTCATTGTTCTATATTGATTCACTTTATCATCCGACCATTTATTGTAATCATCAAATGTAATTTCATTCATAACTACAAATTTCTCTAGTCCAGATTTCTTGTATTCTTTCTCACCTTCTCTATATGAATACATTTTTGATCTTCCATAATCTTGCCACAATTGTCAGCTTTCATTTTTCCTAGAATCTTCTTGTTAACTTGAAGAGTATTATATTCATTATCTTGGAGATAATCACTTGTATCAAATTCATTCATCATTGCCTGCACATAATAATAGAAATCTATCAAAAATACTCATTCCAGTGTATATGGGTTTATTGAACAAAATTTCTGTTTTCTTCATGAGGAGTGCTACCAGATTTTCTGAAAATATGGTTCTGCGATTATAATTTGATTTTGAAATGTACTTTGTAATTTGTGCAGAGTCTGTCATTACTTTTATATTCTGTCGATTTATAATGTTCTTAATCGTTTTTCCAAATGACTTGTAACATTCTTTTTCAAAATAATTTCTATATTCAAACCTATATATTTCTTTAAGTAACTGAATTGTTAACACTTTAAAAATCTATGAATTTTTGTTAATTCTAAACCTTGATCTAGATGATTTCTATAATGCAAAACATATTTTTCTTTATTTTTCAAAGTTGTTAGCAATTTATCTTCTCCTTTAGGTGCAGGGACCAAATCTTTATGCGACTCGTGCAATTCTTTGGGGTATTCTAAATCTAATTCAAATATGTGCCTATGTTCAGATTCATCTAGAATTTCCGTTATCATTTTAGACGTGAATTACTCAGCATTTTGCTATTCAAATCCTCCTTATGCCATAAATTGTGACATTTCCCATTGATATAAGTTGTTGTTGTCTAAATATATCAAATAGTTAGATTTTAGTTAGTATCATAATTTTGCATGTACTTGCTGTTGTTTTTTTGGATATGTTCAATGCTTTATGAAGTACTACCTCGAATTCCTTTCTCAGTCATTCATATCATATCATACTCACTTAGTAATTGTAGTTCAGTTTTACTCACTTTTAGCATAGCATCCCATGTTAAGTATGGTGCTGTCAAATACCATGAAGGATCACGTTTATATGCTTTAATATAGGTGTTACTAAAATTTTTAGATATGTCTATCAATATTAAGACATCTTATTTGTTACATAGTTTTGTATAACTTTCTTAAGTTTCAACATAAAATTTTTCCCATACTAATTCTGCTCTGTTATATTCGTCATCAGTTGAGTCTAGAATAAAAATATTCCTTTTTGGATAGTTTAATTTCTCTTCACAACCTATGTATTCATAATGGGTAAACACCATTCTTAATCATTAGATGAAGTTGTTCTCCTTGAAATTGTTCTGATGGCTTTCTAAATTGTTCCTTTTTGAGATTTGAAGAAAATTTATCAAAACTCAGAGGCATAAATTTGAATGTTTCTACAAAATCTTAATTTTAGTCCACCTCCAACTTGTTTGCTAAATAATATATTTTCCTCATTGTAGGGAATTACATCTAAATCGCTTCTATCCACCCCCAATTCCTTTGAAAACAAATGAATTTGTCGTAATTTTGTATATAAGACTTACATTTCAAGTTTAATTCAATGTTGTTGATTTGTTGGGCTGCATATTTCTCATAATATTTCTTTAACCATTCCAGAATCTATGTCATTTTCTGTTATTTGTATTTATTTAGATATTTGATATCGGAAGTGTTAATATTTTTAGAAAAACATTCAAACTCTGCATAAAATATCTATGGAACTGCCAGTGAACGATTGAATTTTCCAATTTTATTTTTTGCTCTTTTAGGGGCATTGTTTTTTTGTTCTTTTTGTAGCTTACAATAATTTTATGTTCATTTAATTTTTCTTGATAATAATAACATCTCAGACATCTAAGACATCTATCACAATGATGTCATTTCCCATTATGTTTAGATATTTGACTAGTAGCTAATCTACTCAGATTTTTAGTCCAACAATAATTCAAGGTAACTTAATATTTTTCAGAAATAGATTAACATGGCTACGTTTTTTTGTTTTTTTGTGTAATAAAGTGGATATATGACAAAATCGTGAAAATCATATTGAGGAGCATAGATATTGATTGATATATTCGGTTTTTTCGGATTTTTTTGCTTGTTATATCTATGGGAAGTTCTGTGTTTTCTTTTTCAAAAAGCTTGTCAAGTTCTGCACCAATATTTCTCTACTTGGATACTCTGTCTACAGCACAGTCTGCTGGATGTAAAGATGGCTTTATTGCACTGAGAAAACATTTTGATCATTAGTTTTGAGATTAATTACAGTTTTCTTATCCTTGATTTTCTTGGGTAGATCAGTGTACGAAGATATAAAATTTGTGCTATGTTTGTTGATGCTCAGCTCCAAATAGTTTACGATCCAGAGAGCTTTCCCCGAAAATTTTGTCTTTCAGTTAATATTTTGTCTTTAGAACTGTGGTAATATTATTCCAAATTTATTAATCTTTATATCACTTGGTTTGCTGTTGTAAAATTAAATTCTTGTGTTTCTTCCAGTCTCATCAAAGCGCTATAAAATGTAATATTGAGTTTTATTGATTTTTAATGTATCAAAAGAAATTTGATTTTTCGAATTACAGGATCTTTAGCTTGGTTGAAAAATTCTTCTTGTTCTACAGTTTTATTGATTTCAAATGTTTGGACTCTATTTTTGGATGCTGTTGCTTTTCTATTAATAAAATGTTCAAATGTGTGTGAAATCTTATGGGACACATCTGCTAAGGTCATCAGTCCCTAAGCTTACACACTACGTAACCTATATTAGCCAAAGGACTAGCACACACACCCATGCCCAAGGGAGGACTCGAACCTCCGCTGGGACGAGCCGCACAGTGCATGACTGCAGCGCCTTAGACCACTTCGCTAATCCTGCATGGCTTCTATTAATATTTGTGATTGATATCAGAAGCATGAAAGTTCTTTATAAATTTTTGTCTTGTTTTGATATTGGTATTTGAAAGTCATGATCTTTAAATTTGTTATGAAAGCATTCCTATCATCTTCTATGAGTACGAATGGTTGGGATTTTTTAAGTTTAGGATAACCTTTGATGCTTCTATTCTTACAAATATTTTAAAGTTCTTTTACTGTCAATGTGGATTTGGTATCACATTATTATTGTTGCTGAGAATCTCAACTGAGCCAAGATTTATCAAGTTTGTAATATACTTGATTTCCCCAAATTTTTGCTCTAGCCTCAGCTCAATTACTTTTAGAGTTCTCATGTCGTTCATTATATAGATGAAAGAAATTTTATTTCACTTGAGAAAAAACGAAAATCAAAAGAAGATGTAATAGAATTTTATAATCTCCTTTCCTAATTTCACTAACAGGATTTGCGCTTATTAAACATTTTTCTATATAAATGGATGTACTACTCAAGAAGCTCTGTAATGAAACAGTTCTAATTCGTTTAAAAACTAGTGAGCTATAAGTAAATGTTTTTGTAGTGTTACTGGTTGTCAATATTTGAATGGTAGACATCGAGAAAAAAAATTGTTATGGAGGGCAATAACGTGTTTAAGATTATTTTCTGGATATTTGAAACTGACTTGCGTTCAGGGTATTCAGTCTTCTGAAGATAGAAAGGATATGATATACAAGGGAATAAAGGAATTGCACAATAACAATAACAAATTTTATGATTTGTATATTTTAATTTGAATTCACTTAAGATTTTTACTTTATTTTAAAATAAAAATATACTGCTTACTAACTATATTTTATGGTTTTTGCACTGAATTCCAGAGCAAGAATATCCTCCAACTAGATTTATTAAAAATATAAAATATGATTTTATTATATCCTTGCAAAATTTTTTTCTTCTTAATTGAGATAGCTCTCATTAATTTCTTCCAAAATCTTGACTGATGTCAAAACTTATTTTTATAAAAAGGAAAAATATGAAAAAATTATGTAGAAAAATCATTTTCTAATTAATAAATTCGTTTCCCCTATTTTCTTAGGAAAATCTTAGGCATGAGGAAGAAAGAAACGTTTATTTTCCATTGGATTTATTGTAAGTACAAATTTTGGGGATTGTGGGTAATTTTTACAGAAAAAAATTAATGCCATTTTCGAGTCCCAAATTAATATTCCAGTGAAATCATTTGAGATATTAATTTCGATTAGTGACCTGTTTTGCACCAGAATGGCTATGTTTACTTATTGAGTACAACATGGTTATGTGTGTGTATATGTCTTGTTTCAGGAAAATGGCCTTCAGTTTGTATTAATTGTATTTCTCGACGTTTTTCAACTGCAGATACATTTTCTGCCTGTTACACAAAAAAACGTTTACATATTTCATCTTGTGGTTGAAGTCCTTCTGTCCACGAGTGCTTTGCAACAGATTTTATTGGAGGGGTCTGTCTTGAGCAAAACACAATTTTCTCTTTTCTGTTGTTTCTCATACACATTCTGCTGAAATTACAGCATCATCAGTGAGTTTTAATTTCCTTACTATTAAAAATGATAAATGCTTGTTACTACTTCTACACATACAATTTGAAGTTTTAAGAGAGTATTTACAAATTTTACAAAGAGACAAAAGTTTTGGATATATAGCTTGTTACCATATGCTGTGGCTTCCCTGAGTTTTTGTTTTTATACCACTTTTGTCTTTCACAGTTTGACATCTGCAGCCATATAGAACTTAATGAAGAAAAGTTATGCACTTTGGAACTTCGCCTGACATTAATTAACTCTATGTAGAAGACTGTGTGTGTTGGGGGGGGGACATGCGGAGGGGAGGGTTGGGAACAAATTTTGGGCTGGTGTTATCTCTGAGGGCAGAGAACAGAGTGCCATTTGAAAGAACTGGGTTTTCATTTATCTCCTCTTTTCCTTCAACTATGGCTTTTGTATTTGATAGTTTTCTTCAATTATTAGTTTTTATAGTCAGTCTGTTCTTCATGTGAGAATTTTCCAGTCAATGTTGATGTCTTTTGGCCAATGTTTCATGTCTGTAAGGTTGTAAGTAGGCTGTTTAGGTTTTTTATTGGTAACGCCACCTCTGTATGAAAATCACTGGCTGTGCTGTGTGCAGTCTGTGGCTGCTTTGCATTGTTGTAATACTCGCCATTGTAGTGTTAGGCAGCTGGCTGTGAACAGCACATAGCGTTGCGCAGTTGGAGGTGAGCCGCCAGCAGTGGTGGATGTGGGGAGAGAGATGGCGGAGTTTTGTAATTTGTCATGAGCTGCTACATATATTATGACTATTAAGGTAAATACATTGTTTGTTCTCTATTAATATCTTTCATTTGCTAACTATCCCTATCAGTAGTTAGTGCCTTCCGTAGTTTGAATCTTTTATTTAGCTGGCAGTAGTGGCGCTCGCTGTATTGCAGTAGTTCGAGTAATGAAGATTTTTGTGAGGTAAGTGATTTCTGAAAGGTATAGTTTAATGTTAGTCAGGGCCATTCTTTTGTAGGGATTTTTGAAAGTCAGATTACGTTGCGCTAAAAATATTGTATGTCAGTTTAAGCACAGTCTTGTACAATTGTTCAAAGGGGACGTTTCATATGTCGACCCTTAGCCGAGGATACCTCACTGGAATCTTCTGATTTTTTCTTGTAGTTTGTGTAATTAGTGTAGCTTTTGTTTATTGCTAGCGCGTAATTATAGAGAGAGTTTCCATTGTAGTTGTAGTTTTTCATTGTTGTACAGTAAAACAGTTGTGGCATGCATGTAGATTTGCACCAAGTATTTCGCAGCTGCGCTTGCAATTAAGTAGACATTATTTCCATTGCTATGTTATTTTATTTTGCTCTTCAAATTGTGCTTTTCTGTGTTATCGTGTGAAATATTGTGACAATAATGGCGTGTGAAAAACGTAATACTAGGCTTCAAAGTAAACTGAAAAATGACAGTGAAAACGAAAGCAGTGTGTTAGCGTCACCGAGTAATGAATTAACTGATGTTCAAAGTAGTAATTTGGTAATTGTGCATAGGGAAATGGAGCGGGCTGCAAACAATGGTGTACACAGTGAAACAATTAGTGAACAGGGAAGCATTATCGATCGATCGGTCGGCAACAGCTCGCCTCAGGAATCCGAAATGACAGGAAACAATCTCGCAAATACTGTAGATTCAGGTTTTGGGTCCTCACCGTTTTCTCAAATAAGTCAAGACACATTTTCTGTTTGTCAAAATGTGAATGTTGCCGGTGCAAATGCACTGCCGAAACGCAGAGAGGAACAGATTCCAGAAACTAATACATTATTATTGCAATTAATGCAACAAATGAAACAAAATCAGAGACAAACGCAGCTACAGTTAGACACAATGGAACAAAATCTTCAAAAGTTAGACATAATGGAACAAAATCTTCAAAAGTTAGACACAATTGAACAAAATCAGAGACAAACACAGCAAAAGCTTCAAAAGTTAGACACAGTGGAACAAAACCTTAAAAAGTTAGACACCACACTTGAACACACACGTGAAGATTTAACTACTGAGTTACATAACATCGAATCGAAATGTCAAAAAGTCTGTAATGACGTAAAAACACAAATTTGTGAGCATTTCCAACCTATTTTTTCGCGTCATGAAAATGCATTACAGAATCACGAAGCAGCCATAAAAGAACTGCAAACTATTGTTCATGAAAATCACGACACCTTACAAGCTAAAATTGACTCAGTTGCATCTACCGATTCGGTTACGCAACTCGCAAAAACTCAAGAAAACTTAAAGGACACAGTAGATTCGATTTCAACACAAATGGACACTCTGAAACTTGGTTCAGAAAAACACACTGAGGAAATGTGTTCACTATCGGAGAAAGTAGCCGAACTTTCCGATCAGGTCACTAATTTATCTACGAAGGTAGATGATAATCTGAATGACACAGAAGAGTGCAAACAAATTAGGAAATTCAAACAAAATCAGAATCAAATTAATACGCAACACCAAAGAGATATCCTGGAAGTACAAGATCAGCTGACACAGGTAATACAAGAATTACGTATTTCAGAGGACACTCGCGCCCCAATACGGGAAGAGGGACATACAAATACGGAACAGCCACAAAATAATAACACAGCGCATTTCGGAAATTATGAAAGAAATTGGCAAGGTGCACCGAATTTTGAAATGGAACCGCTGAAACGACGTAACAATGACCGATATGCGACTCGCCGACATGATGACTTTGACTATAAGCTGTTCATTACTACACGTAAATTTAAAACATTTAAGAATTCTGGCAACGACATTCATCCACAAGCATGGCTCCATGAATTCTCACATTGTTTTCCTCCCAACTGGTCGTTAGAACACAGGTTAAAATTTATGTGTGACTACTTGGAGAATGAACCAGCTGTAAGAATGCGATCGGTCATTCACGATTGCCACAGTGAAGGAGAATTTTACCATGCCTTCCTCTCAGCATATTGGTCTCAAGCCACACAAGACCGAGTAAAACATAGCATCATGATGATGAAACACTTTGAACAATCTGAATTTTCCAGTCTTGTCAAATATTTTGAGGACATGTTGCATAAGAATCAATATCTTTCAAACCCATACAGCCCCTCAGAACTCATCCGCATTTGCTTAATCAAATTACCTGAACATTTACGGCATATTATTTTGGCAGGACGTTGCAAAGACGACACTGAAGCTTTTCAGGGGCTCTTACAAGAACTGGAAATTGACACAGACAGTCGCGGGATGCGAAAACAGGAAAACAATCACTACAGGTCACATCCGTCACAATTCCGTGACGACAGAAACAATAACTGGACACGACAGATCTATTCTTACAACGCAAATCGTGACCAAAATAGACACCACCCGTACGACAACCGTTGGCAGAGTAGTAATAATTACAGGGAAAGATCACCTCTCCGCGGTAAAGACTATCACAGAGACAGCCAGAGAAACAGACAATATGGGAACCAAAATAATTATTATCAAGGGAGACAGAATAACGTTAGACGCAATGGTCCTGAGCGCAGTTACGACTCAGGGAGAAATTCTCCACCTCGTGACCGACAAGAAAGAAACTATGGAATCTACCAACATGACGACAGACGATATGATCGTAACGACAGACCTGAATTGCATCAGAACTGGCGGGATTTAAACAGGGCAGGGCCCTCTCGATAACGTGAATTTGTAGAAGCTAGGTCTTCTAATCCCAATAACGACGCGCGCCAACAAAGGGACGGACAATGACTCGCACCGCAGGCAGCCGCTTGCGCCGGCTGGGCTTGAGAAAAATAACACAGGCGCTAAGCTTGAGAAAAATTCCAGTATTCTTTACCGACATATACCACACGATGATTTCGTTGAAGCTGAAACTCTGCGCACTAGAAAGGGTAAAAGATTGCAATACATTTCACATGTAAAACCGTTTATTGAAAGAAAATCTGCTTTTTAACTTAGTCTTTGCCATAAAAATTTTTCACTTTACATTACTAGTATGCTTTGTCAGACTTAAGAAACTGTTAACATGCAACAATGTTTGAAGTTAAATATCCAGTCTAGAACCTAGGGAACATTTTTAAACAGAAATTACGAATGCATTGTTATAGTGAACAGATGTCACAGTGTTATTGTGTGTGTACATTCTTGCTTGTTAGTTGCACGATTACGTAATGACTATAAGGCTCACATACTTAGAACATATACCGGCACTGCTAATGAGATTTTTATGCAACATTTTGGTTTACTTGAAAAGACATTCTTTATTTGAAGTACTTTCTGTGGGATTAAAGATGACTTAGCACTTGGTTTCTTTGACAGCTACACGATTTTTATCACGACGCTACTAATGAGTGACAATTTACAATGTTGCTTTTGCGGTGTATCTGTTTTATATCTGCACAGTTTTCTGAATTATTCTGGAAAGTAAAACATGTTTTAGTAGTAACTTTTGTGGTATAGCAATAATGAGACAGCCTTTTCTGTAGCACAACAATACGTTACATTATAGTACTTTCTTGACCATGGTCAGGCACATAATAACTACGATATCTATACGCAAAGATTTTCACTTTCGTTTATGATGAGGTAAGTACATTGACTTCTGCAGAACTTAGCTTTCGGAGGACGATAACTACGACACTTCCACAGAGATTATCTTACAACACGACGCACAGTTTAGCGCTACAGGACACGTATTTGAGTGATTAGTTTCGCACTTAAAACATGCATTTTTTAAGATATTTGAAGTACAATGATACAAGGGTTTTCCGTGATATATTTCATTCCATTGCTGTAATCTGTAACACCTGAGGGTATAATTACGTTGATCCTCAGGGGGGTACACGCTTACTTTGTGTACCATGTGTTTGGCAAGCACAAGGAGCCCTAGCTAATATGGTATTTGCTTATACAACTTTACACATCGGTACCATATTTCTCTAACACAGAAATACACAGCTATCTGATCATTTAACTGAGAGATAAACTTTTTTACTACATCAGTGACAGATGTTTACTCAATTACAGAGTTGGATTACTTCACACTTACGAAATTGTATTTTGTCTGTACTTTGCGAACTGTTCATATATTTTCGGAACCATTGTGATACTATGAGAGCTTTGAGATATTTGGTATGGGATCATGAATTTTAAAGTGCGTTTGAGGCAGATGACACTTTTGACATGAGCAGAGAATTTTTTTAGGTTTTGAAATTATTGGAGGAAGCTACGACGATTTTGAGAGTTGACTGAGATATTATGATATTATTACGACGACGATGTGTATTATGCTGTTGGGGTATGTTTATGATCAATAAGATGATGATACCGTATCTGAGGAGTTTGATTATGCTACGCATTTCTTATGATGAAATACTGAAGAAGTGTCGACGAATAAGGTAAGGAATAATGAGTAGTGATTAGGGACTCTGATTTGTGGAAAAGGTTGTTGGAAACCAAGAACCGTACTTTAAGAGTTATGAAATGTGTGTAAATGCGTGAATGTATCACAATGCCGGCGAAAATTTTTTGGACACTGTTATATTGATAAGACTTTGTTTCTACACATTTGCAACGCAAATTCTCGACCCGTGAAATTTTGTATATGAGACTGTCACTGTAGCGGAAACTGGTGTCGTAAATATTTCGGTAAGAAAGTTAAGTGATCACCTGCACCTAATGGGTCGTGGGCACCCAGCTGGGCGACAGCCGCCTTGAAAAAAGCCATTAGGTGGTAGAAAAAAAAGGGGAGGCCATTATCCTCGCTATCGACATTCCTTTGTAGAAAGCATCGTAAATACGACACCCTCAAACTTGAAAACATGACTACACTGTAGATTTCTTAATTTATGATATTTACTGAAATGAAATGATGAGAAACATTTTATGTCTATTGTCTTGCTAGTTGAAAGATTGTTTACTGCATTATGAAATGCCATATGGCTAGTGAATGACGTTTGACGCCTTGCTTTGCCTATTTTGTTTACTATTTAGTTTCTAGCTGCACTGCAGCATTGGTTAAAATAAAGTTTTATAGATGTACTAATATAAATATTTTCTGTCTACAGATCGGGTAAATAATAATTTTTTTTCAAAAAAATGAGGGAGCACAAAAAGACATTTACCTGCACAGGAACTGCATTCATAATTTTCTTTTCAACTACTTGGTACTATCTTTTGTAGAATTAGTTTTGTGGTGCACCACTTTAATGACATAGATATTAAGATGTGAACAGACATTTCCCTTATCTGTGTAGTTGTCTTTAGTGTAATATTCTTTCTGCTTGAGCTTTGTCATGTTTACGTTTATAGCACTTGCTGCTGCTGCTTGCCAGGCATAGTGTTACTGAATTTAACTTTGTATTACTTGGTTAAGCCAGTTTTACTACTGATTTATTTTTATTGTTTGCTGCACATTGCCTTATATTAGTTGTAATATTGCAATTGCTCTGCTAATTTATGCTGCTTGCTTTGGCGTTTGTATTTTTTCATCATTGCTGTTTGTGTTAATTGTTTTGTGCTGCTGCATTGCCTCGTCCCTTAGTTTAGCATCTGAGCTCAGTAGATTTAAGTTAACTTAAGAGGGGGTAGACTATATAAGAAACTAACCATGATGAATTGGAAGAAATGCATTGAGAAGTTATACGAAAAAATTACAGAAAGCGGGTATAGGTAGGATTTTCTTGGAAATAAATAATGAGGTAAGAAATATGTGAAATAAATACAGAAAGCATGCTTGGATAGGATTTTTTTGGTGGAAGCAAAGATTGAAATAAGACGAAAGACCTATGGAATGAAGTTTTGGGTTGGACTGCAGTACCAAATGTCACACTGAAAACGAACCCTGTCCTTTCCTTTGGTATTATGCCGCTATGTGTTTATGTACCCTTGTGTATTTATCTTTTTCCTGTCTTTATGTGTTTAGCTAATAAGATTTATGTTGTAGAATTTTTCAAATACTATGTTATTTTCTTTGTAAAGATGTTTAGACATTATTTATTCTGTTCTGTTTTAATGCTTAGGTGTGAAGTTGATGTTTCAAAAATTATTCTGATCTTTTATGTATGTACTTATGTCATAATTCCTGTAACACTGATGTATATGTTATTTCGATTCTTTTGTAAAGCCCCATATTACTACAAATGTTATCTGTACTATTATGTTCTTTAATGATGTATTTTGTACCTTTGTAATTGTATTCTTATGTTATAAAATTGTAATTGACACCAGGTCATCAAATTAAGTAACTTGTAAGTTCCATTTCACTGCACACATTTCTGTTGGTCATGGTATATGGACAATATGTGAGAAGTAGGGACTGTTAGTGTTTGCACGTGTGTTAATAATTCAGCAAGGGACTGGATAACAGCATTGCTGGTTCTAAGGACATTTAAAAAAAAAAAATTTGTGAGTGCACAAGTGGTGGTTTATGGACTTGCTATATTGTCTGCAAGACTCTTCGATGGTGATTGTGCACCTGCACAGTTGCAACAGATGGCTGCTGGCCGTCTCTACAAGGACTGCAGTGGGTCTGCATGTTTGATGGCCCATCGTTACCATTTTTATACAAGGACTGCAGTGGGTCTGCACCTCTGGTGGCCCACCAAAACCGTAATCTCTACCAGGACTACAGTGGGTCTACTCTGTGATAACCTACCTACCAATATTATTCAAAACTTCGACTGACTCTGCTGTGGGTTTGCTCTGTTGTGGCCCATTACCTGTCTGCACGTCGAGAGTCAGCACTGTCTTTCCATTGGAAGAACAACACTACTTCTTCAAGACTGCATGGAAATCCACTACTTCTGTGTGGATGTTCTTTTACTGCTCAGACTTTGTGAAAAACACTGCAATGTTACTGTGATGAACGATTAGGACTGTCTTTATGGACTGTGAGAAAATTTTAGCTTTTGACCAACATTGTATCAATAAGTGTGTGCATTTGATTTCTTTGTTATTGTAATTATGAAATTTTTTTTTCAAATCTGTATTGGCCACTGCCCAAACCAATTTGTAAAATTTTTTGTGGGGAGCATGGGGGCTATGTAAGTAGGCTGTTTAGGTTTTTTATTGGTAACGCCACCTCTGTATGAAAATCACTGGCTGTGCTGTGTGCAGTCTGTGGCTGTTTTGCATTGTTGTAATACTCGCCATTGTAGTGTTAGGCAGCTGGCTGTCAACAGCGCGTAGCGTTGCGCAGTTGGAGGTGAGCCGCCAGCAGTGGTGGATGTGGGGAGAGAGATGGCGGAGTTTTGTAATTTGTCATGAACTGCTACATATATTATGACTAT